>NC_072373.2:59622500-60872500 GCF_028885625.2 Pongo pygmaeus | reverse complement strand
GTTTGGTTGGGAAAAAAAAATAAAAATAAATAAATAAATAAATAAATAAAAAATAAAAAATAAAAAAATAAAAAAAAAAAAAAAAAGAAGTCAGAACTTGGAGAGTTAAGAGATATTTTGAAAATATACTCTAGCAAAACAGGCCAATCTGAACTAAGAATAAGCTGGTCATTAAATCCTGTACTGTCAGTCAGACAAAGTAGCAAATTTGAAAAAAAAATATTCATAAATACTGATTGTCAAAAATTACAAGTTATTCATCCAGAGTATACTACAAATGAAAGGTTTTATTACAGTCAGATTAGATAAAGGGATATACTGCAGCCTGCTTTCAAGAAACCACAATACAGTCTTGGAGAAAAGAAACCTAAACAATCATTGTAAAACAATGTAGTAAATATGGAGCTATAAATAGCCCAAATTACAAGGAAAATTTTAGTGTAAGTCATGTCTGAGTTTAGATTTTAAAATTGGCAGAAATTAATGGGAATGAAGGAATAAAAAAGACATATTCCAATCATGGGGAGAGCATGAGTAAAGTGTCAATATCATGCATACATGTTACTATAAAGAAATAAATACCCATGATCCTAAAATGAGAAGAAGAAATCATCAAGAGATAAGGTTAAAGAGTGTAGCATGTCCAAAGCAAATTAATGATGGTATAATGTAATGTTAAAGAGCCCATTAACATTCAAATTTAAAGGATTATTTTGTCACTTGTTTCTGGGAAACTTTCTGCCATTGAAAGCTCCATGAAGAAAAAGGGAAAAGATGTGAATAAAAGGCATGTAAAGCAAGAAGCACTTTGTGCTTTAAGGGTGGGGATAAATGATGCCGAACATATTAATGATGGCTTAAGAATCATAGTTTCTTACATTATGAAATTTTCCTGGGATCTCTATATGGTTAGGCAAAACTGATATTTAGACTTAAAATATGAAACTTAAGGACTTGTATTAGAGTTTTCCAGAGAAGCAGAACCAATAGGATACACAGATAGATATATAGTTAGATAAATATATAGAGAGATACATAGATACACAGAGATACATAGACAGATACATAGATAAATATATAGAAAGAGGTTTCTTATGAGAGATTAACTCATATGATTATGGAGACAAAGAAATCCCCAATCTGCCCTCTGTAAATGGCAGGACTAAAAACGCCAATGTTGTAGTTCCAGTCCAAACCCAAGGGCCTGAGAACCAGGGGAGCCAGTAATGGAAGTTCTGGTCCAAGCCTGAAGACCAAAGGAACAGAAGTACTTATGGCTGATGCCCAAGGGTAGGAGAAAATAGATGTCCAAGATCAAACAAAATAAGAAAATTCACCTTTCATGTACCTTTTTATTCTATTTGGACCCTCAGTGGACTGGATAGTGGCCCCACACATTGCTGAGTACAATCTTCTTTACTCAGTTTATTGGTTCAAATGTTAATCTCTTCCAGAAACACCCTTATGATAACCCAGAAAAAATATTTTTCAGGCTATCTGAGCATGACAGCCCAGTCAAACTGACATATAATATTAACCATCACAAGTCTGATGTGTTACCTAACACTTTAATTTGAAGATAAATCATTACATTGAGTAATTGTTGAAATACATTTCAGTTAAGAACCCATTTATTGCCTTATCTTAGCACAATGTGTAAAAAAGAAAGGAGAAATTCAATAGATTGAAAAAGGACCTTTGGAGAACACGTATTTTAAATATTAGGCTAAGCTCTTTCTCTTTCTTTTTTCCTTCCCTTCTCTGCCTTAAAAGTTCCATCTTAAACACACTAAGTGGGGAAAAAAATTAAAAAAAAAAAAAACATGTAGGCATCTTGGGGAGTATAGAAGGATTGACAAGGGTGGAGGATAGCTGGAGGCCTGAGAAGAATGAATAAGGTGTTTTCCCTAAGAGGCCTATGCTGGCACAGGGTGTCAGAGCCTGAGCAGTGAGAGAAGTGTTGGGGAGGGATGGTCCAACTGGGAGTGGAGGTGGAGGTGCACTGGAATCCAAGCCCAATGATGAGGAGCATCTCCACAGATGAGTGCCCTTGTTTGTTGCATCAGAGTATAATCAAGCTACAGGGCAAATGGGATGAAGTGGAGAAGCTCAGCATTGAATGTTGGAGTCTAGGTAGCTTGTGGAGAATATCCTTTCAGGGGAGAGTTTTAGAGTGAATGTTTGGAAACGGAGTGAGGTGAGAACACATATTGCAGGATGTCTCAATCCAGATATACTAGGAAAGGTCTATTATATAAGGGCACTCTGACACTGATTGTCAGAGTCTAAATGTGGGAAAGGGGGCTCTCATGAAGAGAGGCAGCTTAGCAAGGTGTGTCAGAATCCACACAGGCCAAGCAAGGTGTGGTGCTACAAAGGGATCGGGCATCCACATGGAGGAGAAATTGGCTGTGGTGATGGAAGATTAGTGCTATATGGGCAGGGGATTTTAACAAATAATTAAATATCCCAAGAATAATGAGAGCTACACTTCTCACTCTCAGAATAGGAAATTACTATTATGGAAAATAAGTAAGCTAAAGTGAATACTATGGATTTGGATGTGAATTGGAAGTACTGTTGCTAATGCTCATCATTGGTATAAAGAAATGCATGTAAGACCCCTGAAGATGTAAATGTGTATTTTTTGTATTATGTATAAATGTGTATATATTCATACACATGAACTGGTGCCATAAGCATCCAGTTCTTAACTTCTAAATATCGTTCTCCAACAAAAGGAACTAGGGCTTCTTGGAGAAATGACTGATTCCAAGGCATGAGGCCCGGAAGAACAAGAAATTCAGGGTGACTATATAGATAGAGATATAAACATAGATATCCCTCAATGTAAGGAAGTGCTAAGAAAATGATGGTCAAAAGGAAGGTGTTCTTGGTAAGCAAATCTGCGACAATTTGAGAATCCAATAATTTAAAACAGTAGCAAACAGCAAATTGTAACAACACATTTGTCAAAACTTTAAAGAAAAAAATCCCAGAATTCTACAAATGCCTTCAATATAATAAATATGATCAATTAGTATTATATGGTTGTAGAGATATAGCAACGCTTGGCAGCAACTGTATGAAAAGATATTTTGTACATAAAAATGTGCAAAATATCATTAGAGATTATCATTAACTGTACTTGCAATCAATCTTGAAGATAAGAAATATTAACTTTAAACCCAAATCAAGAGTATTTCTTTCTTTTCAGTGGATCTGTATTATAAGACAATTATTACATTTTGAATTCCATCAAAAAAAATTTGTGGCAATCTGTTTATACAAGTTCCTATATATGATCTCCAATTCTACATCTGAGTCAACAATTCTTAAACAAATTATTATCTGTCCCTTTAGATAAAAATCTGCATACTTCTGTTTTAAATTAATTACATATTTTGGTAGGTATTAGTCATTTTACAAGATTAAATTTCAAATGTAGCAAATACGTGTTTCAGATGCTTTTTCCTAACCCATAAAGGAAAAAAAGGAAGAAAATCTCAAAAGACACTGGAGTTTAATAAAAATCATTTTCTATCAACATATTGTATTGTAGTAATAATTTATCACTGTAGATATACTTGATCTATTGCATTATAAGTACCAGTAAAATGATCTTCTAATGAATATCAATATTTGTGCAGAGATGATGTAGAGTGAAGCAGGAGAATAACCAAATGAAGATAGAGTTGCTGCTGCTTGAAATATATGAAGGACTTAAATGAACCAATCAATATAACTACTGAGCAATGCAGCAATTGTGTTGGTATTCATCCAAATGTACTGGAAACTTATGTCTACACAAAAACCTGCATTTAGATGTTTACAGCAAATGTAATCATAAATATTTAAACTTGGAAGCAATCAAGATGTACTTTGGTAGGTGAATGGATAAATAAACTATGGTGCATTTAGGCAATGGGATATAATATATTGCTAAAAAGAAATTAGCTAAGCCATGAAAAGATATGGAGGAAACATAAATGCAAATTACTAAGTGGAAATAAGAGCATCTTAAAAGGCTACATGGTATATGATTTCAACTACATGACATTCTGGGAAAGGAAAAACTATGGAGACACTAAAAGGAGCTATGGTTGCCAGGGCTCATGGGAGAGGAAGGGAAGAATAGAGGAGAGATTATTTTTAGTAGAATGAAACTATTATGTGTGGTATGATAATCATACACACATATCATTATATATTGTCCAAAACCATATAATGCGCAAACCAAGAGTGAACTCTAATGTAAAGTATGGAATTTGGGTGACAATACTGCATTAATATAGGTTCATTGAACATAACAAATATGCCGCTCTGGTGCAGGGTGTTGATAGTGGTGCAGGCTGTGCCCCTGTGGCAGCAGGAACTATATGAGAATTCTGTACTTACACACAATTTTGCTTAAAACTGCTCTGCAAAATAAAGTTTATTTAAAAATATCTACTGTGTGCCTTGCACAAGGATTGTAGTCAGAAGGCACTTAATCATAATCATTCTGAGTGAATGAATGTTTGATATCACATTGCATAATATCAGTTGTACTTACTATGCTAATCACTTGTTGCTGAATATAAAAGTAGAAGATTGTCGATACCATGTCTAATACTCATTCTCTTCATTACCCTGCTGATAATGTAGACCTAACTTGAAATTTTTTATAGCTAATTTATTACATAAGTTCATATTTAATTAACTCAAGTGAACTCAAAATATATAGAGCTACAAAATCGGAATAAAAGTTTCCTATTTATAATATTGTACTTAAGGTTAAATGGAGTAATGTATTTTAAATAATCTAGCAAAATAATGATACTAATACTGCTCATATGACATTTTTGTGTGCCTTTGTTGCATCTTGTGCTTATTATAGTTATTTTTATTACAACTATTTTTAGCTAATAATAAAGTATTATTCTATTATAACTATCACTATAACTATAAAATCACTTATGATTTAGTTATTTTTGTTCCCACTTCCCTTTGCTTTTTTCTTCCTGTGTCTCAATTTTTGTAAAACTCCTGTCTTCCTTCCTTTCTTTCTTTCTTTCAATTAAATGATTTTCTGTTTACCTCTCTTAAAATTTTAGGTATATAGCTACTTCTTTACATTTCTGATACAAAGGAGATATTTTCTTGAAAGTCAAATATGTAACATGAGATATTAAATCCTGGAAGAAAATGTCTAGCTGCTTTTCACCTTACCCGATGAGAAAGTACGGTATGAAAAATTTACGATTGAAAATGAGAAGTTAATGACTAAATTGCCTGAGGACAAAGAAGAACTAATTTGACAGATAAGAAATTTATCGTGTTATCAAAAATAAAGCCCTTATAACAATCAATTATGCTTATACAAATTCCTTGAATTTTGTGAATTGGAAAATGACATTGTATTGCTGTCATAAAACGTTAAACAGAATATAAAACACAGAAAACTGACATCAGAGTCAATACGGAGAGACCCCATGTCCCCCAGGAAACATCCTCTAACACTGAAGACAGCACAAATTGGGAGCAGAAAGACGGGATGAGAAACAAGTTATCTATCATAATATAACTGATTATAATATATCTTAATAAATGTTTGAAATTATTGTTATAAAATAAATTTAAAATAACAAATTATTACATTTAGAAATTTTTAAAATTTCCACTAAAATGGCAGAGTAAGAGAGTAGGAGATACCAGTCTTATTTCACACACACACACATATATATATATATGACACAATAGCACAGGTAGGGCTCAAGGGCCCATTAAGGAATCTGCAACAGCACAGTAGAGCAAAAGAATATAAAGGAGAATAACCACATAGAAGGAATTGCTGGAGAGAGTGGCATACCTGAGATGGCAGGAGATGCCTAGGAGCAAAGAAGAAAGGTGGAGGCATTGGTATCAGCCATGTAGTGGGGACCACCGTAGTCACCAGTGAACTCCCTGGCAGAGGACACCAGAAACTCTTGCCTCTGCAGTAGCCAACTGTCATTTCTGCTGGGAAAAAACTTACAGAGGTAGATATGGCTGCACTATCATCCAGCTCCCAAGAAGCTGCTGCTGTTGAGTTGCTTTGGGAAAGGTGCCACCACCCAATCCAACCACATGCATGACCTGACCCTACAGCTGTGACTTCTCCATAAGTGCCCACACCCAGACCCAGGCCCTGCAGCTGCACTGACCCTGCCCATATCTCAGATATAAAGGCCATTATCACAGTGAGCTACTTTGCACTCTAGACCCCAGAGCAAAGCCTTCACTATGCATGCTCTCATTCCAGGTACTGACTCAGCAACCATAGAAAGCCAGACTTGGCCCTAGCCCCAGAGGTGCGCTCAGTTTGCATATGCCTATGCTACCATCCTTGGTTTCCTGGCTACTTCACAAATATTCACACCTTTTAAACTCTTACCAATGTGGTAATAGGGGTATCTGTGCCCTGGGATCCAGTGCAATTACTGTTCTGGTCCCAGAGCCATGGTGCCACCACCGGTGCCTGTGCACCAAGCGTCATTTCCATAGCCACTCTGTGGGTATTACTCACAGACACCAATGACACTGCCACTGCAAGCAAGCTCACCAGCCAGACACAGTGCCAAGAGGGATCCGCTAAGCCACAACCTCCCCAATGGAAGACAAAGAGATCAAGAAGGCCTTAACAGCCATCTCCACTGAATACCTCAACCACCCTCACCACCATTCCTGAAATTTGTAATGTTGGCCACTAATGATACCTGCAGTTTTCATTAGCACTGTCCTAGGTGACAATGCTGCACAGAGAATAATAGCTGGAACGCAGAGATTAGTTGCCAGGTAATCTGGGTTTCTGCAAGTAACCCAGAAAGCACCCTTACACAACCCTGTAGATAAGGGTCTTCTCACAATGAAACTACCCTGTAAAGTCTGCAAGGTGTGACTATTCCACCAAGTCTCCAGACATCAACATAAAGCAACGAGAAACATGAAAGACCAGGAAGACATCAAACTACAAAAAGAATACAGTGAGCTCACAGTAGCTGATCCCAAAGAAATGGAGACATAGTAGTCCTGTCTTATCTGCGGTTTCACTTTCCACAGTTTCAGTTACTCATGGTAAGTGAAAAAATACACAATTAAGCAATTTTTGAGTCTTAAATTTTGCATGGTCCTGAGTAGAGTGATTAAATCTCATGCTGTTTCATTCTGTCTCATCCAGGAAATAAATAATCTCTTTGTCCTGTGTATCCATGCTATATATGTCACCTACCAGTTAGTCATCAACATCATCTTCTCCTAACAGATAACCATCAACATCATCATGGCTAGATGATCCAAGATTACTCAAAACAGATAGTACTCCTTTTAACATTTTGTAAGGAGTCAATAGTGGTCTAAGATTCATCACAACGCCTACATAATCCCCTTACTTTATCTAATCATGCAGGCATTTTTTTTATCTCACATCATCACAAGAAGGGTGAGTACAGTACAATCAGATTTTTTTTTTTTCTGAGAGAGGGAGATAAAGAGGGAGAGAGAGAACATTCTCATAACTTACAGCATATTATTATAATCATTCTATTTAAGAGTTATTGTCAATGTACTATTGTGCTTATTTTTTAAACAAAATTTTATCACAGGTGTTTATGTACATTTTAAAATGCATAGTATATATATAGGATTTGGAACTATCCATGATTGTAAGAATCCACTGGGGGATCTTTGAATGTGTCCCCCACAAGTAAGGGGTGACTACTATATACAAACTGCATGACAAGACATTCAAAATAATTATTGTAAGGAGCCCAGCAAACTTTGGGAAAATACACATAAACAATTCAATGAAATCAGATGAACAATAAAAGACCAAAACAATTTTTTTTTTGAGATGGAGTTTAACTCTTGTTGCTCAGGCTGGAGTGCAATGGCGCAATCTCTGCTTACGGCAACCTCCGCCTCTCCGGTTCAAGTGATTCTCCTGCCTCAGCCTCCCGAGTAGCTGGGGTTACAGGCATGCGCCACCACACCCAGCTAATTTTGTATTTTTAGTAGAGACGGGATTTCTCCATGTTGGTAAGGCTAGTCTCTAACTCTTGACCTCAGGTGATCCACCTACCTCGGCCTCCCAAAGGGCTGAGATTACAGGCTTGAGCCACCAAGCCCAGCCCAAAGCAATATTTTTCACAGAGAGATTGAAATTATGAAATAAAATCAAGCAGAAATTATTGAGCTAAAATGCAATGAATTAAATAAAAAATGCACCAGAATGCATCAACCACAAAATTGATCAAGTAGAAGAAAGAATCTGTGAATTCGAAGACTGGTTATTTGAAAAACACAAAAGATAAAAATTTTAAAAAACAATTAAAAGAAACAAAGTTTATGGGATTTATGGAACAACATCAACAGAGCACATTTTCAAACTATAGCAATTTCAGAAGGGAAGAAAAGGAATACAGGGGTGAAAACTTACTGAAAAAAACTAATAGCAGTAACTTTACAAATCTGGAGAAAGGTACAAATATCCAGGTACAGCAGGGTCAAAGTTCTTCAAGTAGTTTCAATACAAACAAGAATACACAAGGACATTTTATAATCAAACAGTGAAAAAAAAAGAAAAAAAGAAAAAAAATGAAATCAAAGGCAAAGAGAGAATCCTGAAAGCAGCAAAAGAAAAGAAGCATATCACATATGATAGAGTTCTAGTAAGAATGGCAATAGACTTTTCAGCAGGAATCTTACAGGCCAGGAGACAGTGGGATGATATATTTAAAGTCCTGAAAGAAAAAAAATCCTGACTACTAATATGTTCTATCACAAAGCAATCATTCAGAAATGGGGAGAAAAAGACTTTCCCAAACAAGCAAAACCTGAGGGAGGTTATTACAACCACACCTGTAATAAGAAATGTTCAAATCATTCCTTCAAGCTGTGGAAAAAAAAACCAGTTAGTAACACGATACATGTGTGAATGTATAGAACTCACTTGTCAAAGTAAGTACACAATCATGTTTACACAGCCTACATTTTTAGTGTAAAGGTTGAAAACAAAAGTATTCAGTGTAATAACAGCTAAAACAATTTGTTGAGGAATATACAACATAAAATGACGGAAACTGTGACATCAAAAACATAAACTGGGAGGGGGGTAAAGTAAAAGTGTAGAGCTATTTTGTGTAATCAAAGTTAAGTCTTTATCAGTTTAGAATCACCTGATACAATTGTGAGATATATGTAAGCCTCATGATAACTACAAAGCAAAACTGTAGCATAGATATACAAAATATAAAAAGCAAGGAGTCAAAGCTTACCCCTAGAGAAAATCATGTAGTCACTAAAGAAGGCAGGAAAAGGGAAAGAAAGGGACAAACAATTCACAAAACAATAAGTAATCAACTAATAAAATAGCAGTAATAAGTCCTTACCTATTAATAATTATTTTTAATGTAAATAGATTAAATTCTGCAATCAAAAGGCATAGAGTGGCTGAATGGATAAAAAACAAGACTCCACTCTATGCTGTCTACTGATGACTCACTTCATCTTTAAAGACACATATAGATTAAAAGTTAAAGGAAATCAAAATATGTTTCATGAAAATGGAAACCAAAAGAGACCAGGGTAAGCTATACTTAATAACACACAAAATAGATTCAATGCCCAAGACTGTAAAAACAAAGATGGTCATTATATAATAACAAATTAGTTTATTCATCAAGAGGACATAATAAATGCAAATACATATGTACCCAACATTGTAGCACCTAAATATATAGAAAATATTAATAGATCCAAAAAGATAAAAATGACGCAATACAATAATAGTAGGGGACTTCAATATCTCACTTTCAGCTATGGAAATATCATCTAGGCAGCAAATCAATAATGAAATACTGGACTTGAGTATATTTTAGACCAAAGAGACTTACAAGACATGTACAGATCATTCCATCCAACAGTAGAAGAATACACGTTCTTTTCAAGTGTACACAGATTATTTTCCAAAATAGATCATACGTTAGACCAAAAAAACAAGTCTGAACTCATTTGGGAAGATTGAAATCATATTACATACCATTTTTGATCACAATCATATGAAACTAGAATGAATAATAGGAAAAATTTTGGAATATTTACAAATACTTGGAAAGTAAACAACATGTTTATAAAAAATCAATGGATCAAAGAACATCGAAAAGAAAATCAAAAATATCCTGAGGCAAATAAAAATAGAAACATAACACAATGAAACATATGGGATACAGCAAAAATGGTTCTAAGAGGAAAAAACACCCATACCTCCCACAAAAGAAAGGTATTCAAATAAACAATCTAATGTTACAATAAAGGAACACAGAAAGAAGAACAAACTAATCCCACAGTTAGCTGAAGGAAAAAAAAAATAAAAATCAGAGCAGCAATAAATAAAATGATCCTAGAAAATCAATATAAAAGATCAATAATAATAAGAGTTGGGTTTTGAAAAGATGAAAGGGGCAAACTTTTAGTTAGACTAAGAAAATAACAGAAGAATCAAATAAATATATCAGAAACGAAAAAGGAGATATAACAGATACCACAGAAACACAAATGACATAAGAGATTACTATAAACACTTATATGACAATAAACTGTATAAGAAATGGATAAATGTCTAGAAACATACAACATACTAAGACTGAGTCATGAAGAAACAGATAATCTGAACATACGAAAAACGGGTACATTCAACAGTACATTAAAATAATCGTTTTGCATAAACAAGTGGGGTTTATCCAGATAACTAGGATGCAAGTATGATGCAATGTATGCAAATTAATAAATGTTTTATACCACATTACTAAATGAAAAACAAAAATAAAAGCCACATAATGCCCACACTCGGATCAGAATAGGTTTTTCACAAAATTCAACACCCTTTAATGATAAAAACTCTCAACAAACTAGGTATGGAAGTAGTGTGCCTCAACACAATAAAGTCCATATAGGACAAGCTCATAGCAGACTTCATATTGAATTGGGAAAAGTTGAAAGCTTTCCCTATAAGATTTGAAGAAAGGAAGAATGCTCACTCTCACCACTTCTATTTAACATAGTACTGGAAGTCCTAGCCAGAACGATTAAGAAAGAGAATGAAATAAAAGATATATTCAAATAAAAAGAAATAATTTAAATTTTCTGTGCTGAAAAAAATATATATATATGAAAATGCAAAGACTTCAAAAAGCTGCTGACACTAATAAACAAATTCAAGTTACGGCACACAAAATCAACATACAAAAAGCAACAGCATTTCCATACACCAACAATAAATTATCTGAAAAAGGAATCAAGAAAATAATTCCATTTGTAATAGCTACAAAAGAGTAATAAAAAGTTCATACCTTTTACCAATGAAGTAAAAGAAATGTACATTGAAAACTGTAAAATACTGATAAAAGAAACTGAAGAGGACACAAAAAATCAAAAAAATTGAAGATATTCTGTGTTCATGGATTGAAAAAATTAATATTGTTAAAACGTCAATACTGCCCAAAGTGTTCCACAGATTCAAGGTAATCCCTATCCAAATTTCAAGGACAGTTTTATAGAAATAGAAAAACCAGCCCTAAAATTTGTGTAAAACCACAGCACATCCTGAAAAACAATAAATCTTGAATAATAAGAACAAAGCTGGAGGCCTCACACTTACCTGACTTCAAATTATACTACAAAGCTATAGTTATAAACAGTATGATGACAGCATTACACACACACACACACACACACACACACACACACACATATTACTGGAACAGAATTGAGAGTCCAAAAATAAATTCGTGTTTGTGGTAAACTGATTTTAAACAAGTTGCCACAAAAATACAACGAGAAAAGGGAAATTTCTTCAATAAATTGAGCTGAAAAAATTGAAGATTCACGTGCAGACAAATAAAATCAGACCCATATTTCTTACTACAAACAAAAATCAGCTCAAAATGGATTAGAGATTTAAACACAGATCAGAAACTGTAAAACTACTACGAAAAAAATAGAGTAAATGCACCATGACATTGGATGAGTAATTATTCTTTGGATATGACCCCAAAAGCCCACGCAACAAAAGTAAAAATAAACAAGTGGTATTACGTCAAACAAATAAGCTTCTGCACAGTCAAGGAAACAATCATTAGAGCAAAGAGACAATCTACAGAATGAGAGAATATATTTGCAAACCAAACTTATAATAAGGGGTTAATACCACAAATGTACAAGGAATGCAAACAACTCAATACCGAGAAAACAAAATCTAATTAAAAATGACCTGAATAGATAGAGCAAATGACCTGAATAGATAGATCTTAAAAGAAGACATACACATGGCCAACAAGTATAAAAAAATGCTTAACTTCACTAATCATCAGGGTAATGCTAATTAATACCACAAGATAAGTGCACCTGTTAGAATCCTTATTTTCAAAAAGATAAAAACAAAACAAAACAAGTGTTTGGGTGGAGGTAGAGAAAAGATAACTTTTTCCCTTTTTTGTAAAAATATAAATTACTGCAGCCATTAGGGAAACAGTTTAATGTTTCCTCAAAAAAATTAAAAATATAAGAACCATATGATCTAGTAAACTACTAAGTATATAATCAAAAAATATGAAGTCAGTTTGTTGAAGAGATATCTGAACTCCCCTAGTCATTGCAGAATAATTCATAATAGCCAAGATATTGAATCAACCTGAGTGTCCATTAATGGATGAATGGTTAAAAATATGTGATCGATCTATCTATCCATCTATCTATCTGTCTATCTATCTATCTATCTATCTATCTATCTATAATCTATCATTCTACACACACACACAGACACACACACACACACAGATAGTATTCAAACTTAAAAATGAAGGAAGTCTTATCATTTGCAACCACATGGGTGAATGTGGAGAACATTATATTAAGCAAAATAAGCCAGTCAGACTAAGACAAATATCGCATGCTGACTTGAATGTGGGGTGTAAAAAAGTCTAACTCACAAACAGAGAGTAATATAATAATTAACAGAGGCTAAACGATGGGGGAATAGAGGTTGCGTTAGTCAAAGAACAAAAAATTTTATTTAGAATACGTTCAAGAGATTATGGTGATTACAGGTAATAACAATATATTGTATATTTGAACATTGAAAAGAAAGTAGCTCTTGACTATTCTCATCACACACAAAACTGGCATGTGAGATAATACATATATTAAATAGCTTCAGTTAAGCATAGTAAAACGTACACATTATCAAAACATATATACTATAAATATTTACACTTTTTACTTGTAAATTAAAATAACCATAAAAATAAACTATCCTTCCAAAAATATAATAAGTAAAAAAAGAAGCAATGACACATGGCAAGAAACAGTAAATTACATGGTTCAGTATCCAAAACTCATTAAAGGTTAATGACATTAATCCTTAAAATTATAAAATATTGATAAAATATAGATATTTCACATTATTAAATCACTGTGAAGAGGAAGACAAAGAAAAGGCAGAAGCAGCAAAAACAAAATCAGCTGCAGCCACTGAGACCATACGTAGTTTTCAAAGTCTGAAATATTTAGTATTTGATTCTTTATTGAAAAATTTTGCAAATCTGGATACATAGCATCTATTTTAATTATAATTATATATTTTTTCTATTGCTGATTTGAATTTTATAAATAAGATCTTATAGTTCATTTTACTTTTGGTTTGGTATGAGAAGAAGGGATAATAGTTGCTTTACTATATTTAATATCATTTAAAAAATATTTTGATCAAAGTAGGAGAGAATTGTCGATTTAAACTTGGGACAAAATAGATTAAAGGCAAGAACCCAGATGAGTTGACCTCAGGCCTATAAATAATGAAAGTCAAAATCGGATGGAAGTGGCAAAAGAAAAAGACAATGGGTTTCATTACATTTTAGATATCAGGGCCAAAAAAAACCAAAATTGCATATGCACACTAATGTATACACATACATACAAGCAGAATCAGTCAATCATCATAGGTACTCAATAAATAGTACTTAAATATCATTTATATATTGCATTTTAGAATTATTGAAATGTATTATGTTTTAATCTCAAAATCAGTGCTATTTGTTACTTGCCATAATAAAACATATAATGATGTACTATTAATGTTAACTCATATTTTTTATTTTTACCTATATTAGAGAATGAATTCTGAGTAATGAATTCTATAACATAAATTATTTGCAACTTAAGGGCCATTGCTAAGTTGATGCTGGTTTTATTTGCTTAAAACCCAGCAACTTAAGGGTTTGGACTGAAACTCCTTTGGGTTGCAGTCTGATTCATGATGAGACTGGTGACAAGTAAAGGAACATGCCAGGCAAAGTTCAAGACTGTTTCCTATTCCCACAGTTTCCAGCACCACCACCACAACAACAAACAAACAAACAAAACATCTACAGCGTTTATTACGCACTAAGAGAGTTCTGAGAGTTTTACATAGATTCATATGTAAGAGCTTTATATAGGTCATCAGTGGTTCAACAGAAGATAGCTTATGTAGCATAAGGTACAGACCATGACTGCAGAAAATGCTATGTAGGAAGATTATTTTAGCAATATAACCAAATAGGTTTATTTAAGTACTCTATTGGAGGATGATGCTTATTTTAGAGAATATTTACGGTTTAAGCTCATATATCTTCCCTGAGTAATCCCAAATGACAATTTTCTTTTAAATCATTTTTTCTTAATAATATTGAGACAAATGAGCTTTCAAAAAGTGAATTACTGTTAGCTTGTGGGCATTAACTTTCCAAATTATGTCACTCATCTAACTTATTTGGAACCCCTTATGCCAATGGCGAATGTAAAAGAAGTTTTACAAATATATGTCCCTATGCCAGTTATTATTGTAATGTTTGTTATAAACTGTTTATCCTAAAAAATAAAATATTTATAATATTTTAGATTTTAGAAAGGTTAAATACAACTTTTAGTAAAATATTTTATTAGAATAATTCATCCTTAATATATTTTGTCATCAAGTCAAATACATTACATAATGTCATAAATCCATAAGAAATTTTATGTGATCACCTATGTCCTTATATCAGACAAAGGGAGGAATATATTATGTGTTGAAATACTACTTCAATACAAATTTTAAATAGTTATTGCTCTGCAGAGCCTTGTTTTTTGGAAGTCCGATGGCACAGAAAATTCCTTAGGACATACCTCTCAAAGAAACTCAGCCTCTTTTATTTCCAATGATTCACCTTTTCAGTCACTCATGTTTTGAAAATCAGATAGCATTTGAAATAATGGCATATTTTTTGAAAAAGTATTAACAGACTAACTTTCTGTGCCATTTAGTGTTATAGCTCTTGGGTCTCAAAGGCACCCTTCTAAACTTTGCCCATGGTGTTGGAGGTTCACTCTGCCAACTGCATTTTTCCTTTGCCAGTGAAGGAGGTGTCTGTACAAAGAGAATGTTCTGGAATTCTGAGAGAAGAGAGAAAGAGACTTGCCTTTTTCTGATGTAGTGCTGTTCCTGCCAGCATTAGTTTAGCAATGGCCCTTTATCCTGGCAGAGGCATTGAGATCTCCATTATCCAGTTTTTCTTATGCTCATTCATAATCTGCTTCCCACGTGCTCCCTTAAAGGTGGAACCACAAGCCCTGCAATGCTCCCTCTTCAATGGTATCAACATCAGAAAGCAGCACTCCCACACCTGATTCTGTGTCCAGAATTGGTTCCTTCCAATGGGTTCTTCGTCTTGCCGCATTCAAGAATGAAGCTGCAGACGCTCACGGTGAATGTTACAGTTCTTAAAGATGGTGTGTCCAGAGTTTGTTCCTTCAGATGTTCAGATGTGTCCAGAATTTCTTCCTTCTGGTGGGTTCGTGGTCTTGCTGACTTCAGGAGTTAAACCACAGACCTTTGCAGTGAGTGTTACCCCTCTTAAAGGTGGCACATCCCGTGTTGTTCATTCCTCCTTGTGGGTTCATGGCCTTACTGGCTTCAGGAGGGAAGCCGCAGACATTCGCTGTGAGTGTTACAGCCCATAAGGGTAGTGCGGACCCAAAGAGTGAGCAACAGCAAGATTTATTGAAGAGCGAAACAACAAAGCTTCCACAGAGTGGAATCGGGGTCCTGGAATCGGACCCCTGCAATCAGACCCCTGGAATCAGATCCCTGGAATCGGACCCCAATAGGTTGCACTGCTGGCTAGGGCGGCCTGCTTTTATTTCCTTATATTGCCCCACCCACATCCTGCTGATTGGTCCATTTTACAGAGAGCTGATTGGTCCATTTTACACAATGCTGATTGGTCTGTTTTGACAGAGTGCTGATTGGTACGTTTTGACAGAGTGCTGATTGGTGCACTTACAAACCTTTAGCTAGACAGAAAAGTTCTCCAAGTCCCCTACCTGATTAGCTAGACACAGAGCACTGATTGGTGCGTTTACAAATCTTTAGCTAGACACAGAGTGCTGATTGGTGCATTTACAATCCTTTAGCTAGGCAGAAAAGTTCTCCAAGTCCCCACCCTACCCAGAAGCCCAGCCTGCTTCACCTCTCAATTCTAGTCTCAGTTCCACAGAGCCTTTCCCCCAAACTTTTAGAATCCAATAAGCCAAATTCTTCTCTTTATTTGCTAAGTGATTTCTAGAATCTGTATCCATGTGTTATCCCAGATTCTTTCTTTAGCTGTTTAGTCGTCTAACTGATTAATTTCTTTGTATTAATTTCCTTCTGTAAAAATAAGTGGCATAGCTTTTGTTTTTCTTACTAAATTGTGGTTTATTTTTAATTAAATACTTGTCTTATTAAATGTCCAAACAAATCTTTTTTATTGTTAAGTTAAAATTAAAGCAGAAGGAAAAGTAACTTATTTTTCTCAGTCCTCTTTCCACTGTATCCTCTAATAATTAGATTTAAAGGGAATCAGTGTTCGGACAACTCTTTTTAGACTGAAAATAATATATTCCAACACATGTATCCTCCATTGTTGTCTTGGGTAAGTATTATACGTTCAACAGAAATGGATAGGGGAAGGAGGAGGTAAAAGAAAAGTATCTAATGTTTCTTATTTTTGATGATTGCATTTCTATGCTTTTGATTACAGACAAAATTTCCCTTTGATCAAACTCTTGCAATTAGGAAGCAAATAAAGTGTCTCAGCAGTTGCTGAGATTCTTAGTGATATTTTTGTAATTCAGATCTACCCATGTTTATCAGTTATAACATCTGTAAATTTATCTCTATTTTGAAATCCATAATTATTTTTAACGTGAGGTAATTGGTTGTAGCCAAAATCATTCAGTCAATAATTAATCAAGACACTCTCTTACTATAGATTTATCCATTACATTTAATCACAAAACAGTTTATACTTGTACATTTTATTTGTATATTTGTTTAGAATTTTAACTTTGAATAAGGTATCTAAAACAAATATTCATTGTTAGCAAAAGGAGAGTTAAATTCTGCATTATTCTACTTGATCTTGCTTTTCAGATGGGAATCATGAAGTTCATGACTAAAAGTGAGCAATTTTGATTTGGGTACATTTTCTTCTAAAACATTTCCTATCTCCTTATATTTTAATTGAAAAAGGATTATCTAAACATGTATGGGTCAACTTGTTAAACCAACCTAAGTCATACAAAGCAGGAAAATTGTCCTATAAATATTTTTTTTAATTTAAAAAACTAAAAATCTTATTAAAATGTAATCATAATGTATTTAGAATTAATATTTAAAAATAAACACTTGTAGCAAAATAAACTACCATCAGAGTGAACAGGCAACCTACAGAATGGGAGAAAATTTTTGCAACCTACTCATCTGACAAAGGGCTAGTATCCAGAATCTACAATGAACTCAAACAAATTTACAAGAAAACAACAAACAACCCCATCAAAAAGTGGGCGAAGGATATGAACAGACACTTCTCAAAAGAAGACATTTATGCAGCCAAAAGACACATGAAAAAATGCTCATCATCACTGGCCATCAGAGAAATGCAAATCAAAAGCACAATGAGATACCATCTCACACCAGTTAGAATGGTGATCATTAAAAAGTCAGGAAACAACAGGTGCTGGAGAGGATGTGGAGAAATACGAACACTTTTACACTGTTGGTGGGACTGTAAACTAGTTCAACCATTGTGGAAGTCAATGTGGCAATTCTTCAGGGATCTAGAACTAGAAATACCATTTCACCCAACCATCCCATTACTGGGTATATACCCAAAGGATTATAAATCATGCTGCCATAAAGACACATGCACATGTATGTTCATAGCAGCACTATTCACAATAGCAAAGACTTGGAACCAACCTAAATGTACAACAACGATAGACTGGATGAAGAAAATGTGGCACATATACACCATGGAATACTATGCAGCCATAAAAAATGATGAGTTCATGTCCTTTGTAGGGACATGGATGAAACTGGAAACCATCATTCTCAGCAAACTATAGCAAGGACAAAAAACCAAACACCACATGTTCTCACTCATAGGTGGGAATTGAACAATGAGCTCACATGGACACAGGAAGGGGAACATAACACACAGGGGACTGTTGTGGGGTGGGGGAGGGGGGAGGGATAGCATTGGGAGATATACCTAATGCTAAATGACGAGTTAATGGGTGCAGTACACCAACATGGCACATGTATACATATGTAACAAATCTGCACATTGTGCACATGTACCCTAAAACTTAAAGTATAATAATAATAGAATTAAAAAAAGATGAATCTGAATTTTTATATAACAAAGGTTTACAAAATTCTGAGTGCAGAAAATCAGAAGAGAGTATGTTTTTAAATTACTGAATAGAAAAAATATATAACCTTTGAAATTAAAGTGGAATTTTTCAAGTAGAGAATTTCCCATTTTAAACAAATTTTTGAAACTTATATGATTGACTAGGCATAGTGGCTCACACCTGTAAGACTAGCACTTTAGGAGGCTGAGGTGGGAGAATCCCTGGTACTCAAGCGTTCAAGACCAGCCTGGGCAATATCATAGGAAGACTCTGTCTTAACAACAACAACAAAAAAATTAAAAAGAATATTAGGCCAGGTGCAGTGACTCACGCCTGTAATCTCAACACTTTGGAAGGCCAAAGCATGTGGATCACCTGAGGCCAGAAGTTCAAGACCAGCCTGGCCAAAACAATGAAACCCCATCTCTACTAAAAATACAAAAATGATCTGGACATGGTGGCACATGTCTGTAATCCCGGCTACTCAGAAGGCTGATGCATGAGAATCACTCGAATGTGGGAGGCAGAGGTTGCAGTGAGCCGAGATCATGCCACTGCACTGCAGCCTGGGCAGAGCAAGACTGTGTCTCAAAAAAAGAAAGAAAAGAAAAGGAAAAGAGAGAAGAGATGAAAAAGAAAAGAGAGAAGAGAGAAGAGACAAGACGAGACAGAGAAAATTAGTCAGGCATGGTGGTGCATGCCTGTAGTCTCAGCTACTCAGGAGACTGAGATGGGAGGATGGCTTGAGCCCTGGTGGTCCAGGCTACAGTGAGATGCGATCTCATCACTGTAATCCAGTCTGAGTAACAGAATGAAACCCTGTCTCATTTAAAAAAAAAAAAAAGAACATTATCTTAGCTATGAAGAAAATTTAAATATTGAATAGTAAAGATTTTATTGGCTAAATTTTCTAATAAAAATATAACAAAATTAAAAAATAAAAAAACACTTGTAAATTTGCATAATTTTAAACTATTGCCCATATTTTCCATTTTATCTTAATTTCAAATTGTCTTATACATTTTCAAGAAAAAAATTTACTGTTTTTTCCTAAAGCTTTGATACATGTTCTGAATTCACCAGGTGCTTTCATTCTTTGGTACTTTAACATAGATTTCCATGAAAAGTGCATAACATACATGGATGTGAAAAGAGTTTTAATGTACTACTAAGGAACAGGAATACTGATAGATTACTCCTTCAGTCTCATAAAATCCGCTTATCCCATGTGGAACAAACAGCAGTTCCCCTTTATTTTGTTCCACGTAGCTTAAATTCACAGAGGATACTCTGATTTTTGCCCCCCCGCTTTTTTTTTTTTTTTTTTTTTTTTTTTGACAGAGTCTCACTCTGTCACCCAGGCTGGAGTGCAGTGGCGCGACCTTGGCTCACTGCAAGCTCCACCTCAGCCTCCCAAGTAGCTGGGACTACAGGCACCCGCCACCACGCCCAGCTAATATTTGGTATTTTTAGTAGAGACGGGGTTTCACTGTGTTAGCCAGGAAGGTCTCGATCTCCTGAGTTCGTGATCCGCCCACCTCGGTCTCCGAAAGTGCTGGGGTTACAGATGTGAGCCACCTCGCCGGTCCGATTTTTGCCCTTTTAACATTGACAACTCAGTTGACGGTCTCCATAACAAACTAGGCATGTGAAAATAACATAAAACTGACAAATGTGCATTTTCCCAGTTTCTATTTCTATTAATTCAACTATCTTTCTGTTTATAGTTCCCATGCTGTATGATTACTGAGCACTCATGTAGGGGTTCTGAATATTTTCATCTGCTCTGCTTTTGTTAGTGACCCAGTTGAACTTTGCTTCAGACACAAAGAAAAATATATGATGGAGACTCAGGAAGAGATAATGCTTTTGATGATTTCTTTACAGTTTGTTGATTGTCTTCAAATTGAGGGCTCCAATGACAGCCAGACAATCAATGATTCTAATTATGCTGTTAACTCCAAGCTCTATAACCTTATACAAACTCAATAACCTCTCTTGGCTTCTGGTTATTCATCTTTGGTAAAAGGCATTTATAATAAATGTTCTCAATTTTATGGGAATTCTAACTCTCCTGTATTTAAAACTAGTTATTTTTTATAAATTAATATGTATCTAATTATTTGAGGTGCACCCTGAATTGTCAGGATTTCTGCTTTTTCAATTTAAATAAATCTTTACCTTTTTATTTAACAGCAGTATAAAACAATTTGAGTAGAACAGCTTTTCAATTAATATATACAGCGAAGATAATAAGATGTTTGTTTCTAACAATGTATTGGTGATAGATTAACTATTGTGTAGTATGAATTTAGGCCTTGAAAAGCAACGTCAGAATATAAATGTGTTTTGGTGGGAAATGAGTATGTTGTTTAAATGGTTTGAAGAATATAAAGACTGGAAAACATACAGGACCAGCTGGTCAGTTGAAGATTATAGCAATAATCCTCCAGCAGATGATTAGACCCTGGACTGAGATGGAGAATGGAATTTATCATGGACTTATGCATCTGAAATATTGCAATGAAGCAGAGAGAAGCAATACAAAAATCTAATAGGATTTTCAGCTTCATATAGCAAATGGAAGAGGTGGGGAGTTGGCAAAAAAAAAAAAAAGCTGTTTATAGAAAAAAAAGTAATGTGGTCATAGGTATAATCTAAAATGAAAATGAGAAACTCAAACAGGATAATTATTTTTAAAGTGCTAATTTAGACTTGTATATGTGTAGGTGCAGGCAGCTGTCATTCTGTAATTTCCTGCTAGATCTCCTTACATACTCAATTTTGTATTATGATTGTCTCTTATAACATCTATAAATGTATCTTTATCTTAAAATCCTTAAAGATTAAAGAGAAAATGAGGTGATTGGCTGTGGTCAAAATCAATCAATTTATTAATCAACACAGTTTCCTTTAGATTTGATTAGACTGCTTAGAAATAAAATGCTTTGTTTTTAAGGAGCAGATATTTGTTTTAATGCTAATGATATAACTGATATTTAGAGAAATTAATTCAAGGTTAAGAAAAATGCAAGTTCTATATCTTATGCCTTTAAATGTTTGAATATTTAGTGTAAAGAAGGCAGGTTCTATACTTTACGCTACTCATATCTGAACCCTTAAGCTTCATTTAAAAATAACTACATGCCACAGAACTTCAAATGGCCTTTCTCATCACAGTATGGTTATTTAAAAAATTCAATTTGTGTTAACATTATAGTAACTGAATTTAAACTGTCAGGGCTTTATAAAATGTACATTTCTCAGAGTGTTAATTTTATTTGAAAAAGACAGAGTGTATCACCATTAAGTCAATGATCAGATATGGAATTAAATTCAATTACATTTCAAATCAAAATACCAACCAGATTTCAAGATAATTGAATTAAAGTGTTATGGCTTTAAATTTGAGAAATATGTTATTTAAAATGCTTTGCACAGTCAAGTATACTTGCATATAAATGCACAAACATGAGACAGGTTTTTTTTTTTTTTTTTGCATCAAGTTCAGTCAGCCAAATGTGCAGTATAAACAGATATATCAATTCAAAATTAGGCAAGTATAGTCAGGCTAATTTTGTCATTTCTGATAAAATCAATCAGCCTATTCAATCAAAATAATTTATTTTATTTGTAATCTGTATACACATAGACTCTGAAAATAACATAGCATATAATTTTAGATTTAATTATGAAAAATAGGTTGATTTATTATTTCTTGACAATTTTGAAATAGGGATGAGTAAATTTAATGATGTAAGGCATTATCAACATATTTTTCAAAAAATGTTTGAATAGGAAGTGGGCTTTTTCATTTAACAAACTGATTAAAATAATTTAGATTACAAAATTATTTGTGCTGTGATCCAGCTGTCTAGATCTCAGTAACTTGTTCTCTGTGCTGTGCATCTCAACAAGGGAAAGAAAAGAAGGAAGGAAGGAAGGAGAAAGAAAGAGGAAACAAAGAAAAAAAGAAAGAAAGAAAGAAAGAAAGAAAATAAAGGGAAATAGAGAGAAAGGAAGGAAGGAAGGAAGGGAGGGAGGGAGGGAAGGAGGGAAAGAAAGGCTTGAATCAATCCTGAAAAGATGACATCTGATTATTGATTCTTTGAAGTCCTCAACTTATAACTTCACTCAAGGTAACTCTGGAGAGGCAGAGGCAATGTACGTAAACTGGAACTCTGTAGTCTGAGAAATGTACTCTGCTGAGAAATGGGGAAGAGGAGAATAGATAGTCACCATGTTTGACATGGTGACTGTGGACTCAGATTTCTTATCTGAAAATACCTATGAGTCAGCTTCTGAAAGGCCTGTCCCAGCACACTTATGGGATAATGAGAAGGCTTCCTTGCTCTCTGACCCTTAAGAACACAGAAGCAATCTGCATTTGCAGGTGAAGTTGTTCCTAGACCGAATGGTAGGAAGAAGTCTCTTCTTGCATTGGAGTAACGTGGCTATCCAGAAGAGAGTTTTTTTCTGTGTATGTGTGTTTATAGAAATTCCTTAAGAGCAGAAACTACTATTCCATTTAATAACTATTTGCATGTAATAGTATCTTAAGCAAAAGTGATTTCTGGGATACATGGAAGATATATAAAGGAAAAGGAAAATAATTTTAAAAAGTGAGTCAGGGTTCAAAAGCTGATGGCAGCATTGAAGCCTTGAACGTATACCTCCTGTTGAAGTAACACTAAAAGACAAATCAGATAAAAGAATGAGCAACAAAATAGCAAAACCCATTGGAAAATTCAGTTGGAGTATACACACATGTGCATACACACACATAAACAACAAAGATAGAAAAATTTTATAATGAAAACCACATTTCATATATAAAAATTTATTAGGTACATTGAAAAAAGTAATATTTACTTTTGAAAATAACTGCTTGGAAAATAAAGAAATATGTAATGATAATAAATGAAAATAAAACAAGATAAAATAATGAAATAAAATATTAAGAGATATGAATGAAAGGTAGATGAGACATAAGATGAATAATAAAAGTTCCAGAAAAAGAAACATGGAATGATATGAGGAAATAACAAAAGCAATAATAGAAACAAATTTCTTTCACCTGAAGAAAGATTTGAATGTGCCCATTGAAATGTTCATGGTAATCCAGTGAAAATAATTTAAAAGAAAAAATTAGACAAATACTGGTAAAATCCTTAACTTTCAAAGAGAAAGAAAAAAGTCACAAAGTTCAAGATATATAGAGACAATTTGTCATGAAACTTTACCTGATTTAGAAATTTGGCATTAACACTGCTAACACAGTACATAAGTCAAAAGTTACAGTGTTAAAATTATCTTGAAGTTTACTCTATTGGCTTATGTTTCATGGCTGTGATGGGTACTACTGAGTGTCAACTTGATTGGATTGAAGGATGCAAAGTATTGTTCTTGGGTGTGTCTGAGAGGATGTTGCCAAAGGAGATTAACATCTGAGTCAGTGGGCTGGGAAAAGCAGATCCACCCTCAATCTGGGTGGGCACCACCTAATCAGCTGCCAGTGCAGCAAGGATAAAAGAGGTAAGAATGAAAGATATGAATGAACATATCTTTCAGAGAAACATTGAAGGAGTAAACTGGCTCTTCCAGCCTACATCTTTCTCCCATGCTGGATGCTTCCTACCCTCAACATTGGACTCCAAGTTCTTCAGCTTTGGGACTCCAGGACTCTTTGGGACTCTTCAACCACAGACTGAAGGCTGCACTGTCGGCTTCCCTATTTTTGAGGTTTTGGGACTCAAACTGGCTTTCTTGCCCCTCAGCTTGCAGACGGCCTATTGTGGGACTTCCCCTTGTGATCATGTGAGTCAATACTCCTTAATAAACTCCCTTTTATATATACATTTATTCTATTAGTTCTGTTCCACCAGAGAACCCTAGTATAATGACCATAGAAATATGCATATGCATATTTCTGTAGAAACTATGTATTTTTAATATAATTACACTTGGCTTAGCAAGATGCCCAAGTTAAGTTTGATGCATCTGGATGTTTCTGGAGGAAGCATATGATGCATTTTGATGTCTTCTAAATTTATATAATATGGTAATAATTCAGGTTTTAATTCATTTATGACAAACATTAAAATTTGTGAGCTAAGAAAAATTTACAAGTAGCAAATTTTAAAAAAATACACTTTCATCTTTTGTATCTTTTCCATACTTTGAAAACATATCAATTAAATAATAAATCTTTTTATTATTTTACCATATTAAAAAAGTTATTGTCTTCAAATATTCCTATTCTAACAAAATAAATCACGTATACCAAATAACCCATTATTTTTCCACTCTAATGGTTATGCATAAATCTCACGATAGGCCAAACTGCTTGCAGTTCTGTGTTGTTCAAGATACGGACATTTGTACTCTCTCTATCTAATTATTTTCCATAGCCAAAGTAACAGCCTCCTTACCTTTCCATGTAGCACTCCAATAATGGTGGTCAATAATTTGATAAGAATGTGTTTTAAATATTTTTACATTTTTTAATGTTTGCATTTTGGTGGTGATTTTACGATTGTGATTGTCTTTGGGAGTCATAGGCTTTCTTCAATCTACGGCTTTGTCCTTTTTGTCAGATTTAGAAAAGTTTTAGCTACTCCTTTCCAATATTTATTCTTCTACCTTCTTCATCTGGGACATCTGCTTTAATATCCTTTTCCATTAGTTCCAGGATATCTCTGAAGGTTGAGTCTGTTTCCATGGGCTGGATCACATATCTCTGGTTATTTGCCTATGCAGTAATTTTTAAATCAGATATTCAGTATTGTGATACTATATTCTTATATTTCTATTTTTTCTTTTTCTTTTTTTGTCTTTAGAAGGTGGGAAGCTTTATTTTGACAAGCATTTATATTGCTTTGAAATTATTTTTAATCCTTTCGAGATTTCCTCTTAAACTTTGCTATTCTAGTTCTAGAGAAACCTTCACTACATGTATAGCTCATCTCTACCACTTAAGTGTCACAACTCTGGAGTCTAAATGTCTGAGTGACTGATTGATGACTATCAACTCTGCCTGATTGTAGCTTAAATGTGCCTTCTCTCCCTCCTTATTTTAACTCCAAGAATTATTGAGGTTGCCAGTTCTCCCCCCCCGACCCGTCATGTTTTAAACGTGGTTTGTGGAATTTCTGTCTGTACATTCACATTCTAGTGATCAGCAAACACTCAAGGTGAGTGCCTAAGCAGACATCTGTAGCTCATTCTCTATGTATCATCCTTCTTCCTATAACCCTGGTTTACCATTCTAGGCATTTTAGCTTCGTATTCTGATCTCCGTGTCTTTATTTAGTGACGCCATTGTGCTCTGTGGCTCCCCTGACACTGATTGGAAATCGCCTCCAGACGAAAGATAATTGCACTGCTCAACTATTTTGTTCCTCTCAAGGATCTAATTCCTCTGCGGGCTTATTGTTAAGTGTGTGAAAGGACTTGTTTCCTATATTTTGTTGAGCTTTCAATTTTTATTGTTGGAGGTTAAAATCCAGTTTTTGTAACTTCATCATGACTGAAAGTGGAACTCCAGTATTGTAATTTTTAAGTTTTCACAAATTTGACTGGAAAACAGTATTCTTTTATATTCCTACTTACCATTTAAATTCCTTCATTTTTTATTGTCAGTTCATAGTATTTGTATTGAATTTTCTTACTGATTTATATGAAATTTTGTAGATATATTTCAAGTTTTTGTCATATATGGAACATATTTTCCTTTGGTATTTCCTTAAATTTTGCTCAATAAGTTTTGGGTTGTTTTATATGCAAACCTTTAAAAATTTTATTACTCAAATTTATCAGTTTTTATTTTGGAGTTTACCTATTTAAAAGGCTAAATCCTAAAGTAACTAAATGTAAATACAACTGTATTCTAGTTCATATTTAAATATGTGACTTACTTATTATTTATTTTGGTGTACAGTGTAGGAAGTGATAGGTATAGCTATCCATCAACAATCCACGTCACAAATGCTCTATTTCCCTGCCAGTATTGTAGCTGATTTGCATATATGTTAGATTATATGACTACACTTCGCTGATGGAATTTAAGTGAAAATATTGTGTGTTACCTTCAATCCACAGTTTTGGTGGTTTTCCCTTTATCTCGCTGTTTTTTTTTTTTAACTGAATATAGAACAGTTCAAATTCCTTGGGTATGGGAGAGGTTAAAATAGATAGAGCCTGAAAGAAAGCTGCTCCCTGATGAGGAAAAATTTTGTGGGTTATTACACAAGTCATTATACTTTCATAGTATGTGTAATATTCAAATTCCTTGGGTATGGGAGAGGTTAAAATAGATAGAGCCTGAAAGAAAGCTGCTCTCTGATGATGAAAAATTTTGTGGGTTATTACACAGGTCATTATACTTTCATAGTATGTATACTATAGCAATTAGCATAGCTAATAATGAGATTAATAAAAATAGGATTATCATATTTTTTAAACAGTTTCTTGTTTCAATACCATTTATTGAATGATTCATTCACCTACTTAATCATAATGGTATTATCAGTTTTCCAGGCAATTACTCTCTAGTAACATAATTTATTGAGTGATTCATCTATCCCCTATTTTGAAATACTTTTTTCACAAAATAACTTTTCTTTCATAGTGAGATTTCATTAAATTTTTATGTACATTATTCTATTTATCCATCAGTTTTCCTTTCAGATGTATACTATGTTTAGCATCATGCTTACTTAATAGCCTTTAATATTTGTAAAGATAAATTTGCTTTAACATTTAATTTTTTTCTTACCTGTAATATTTCTTTGTTTTTCTAGATGATTTGGGAATTTAAAGCAATTAAAAAAACAGCATACCAGTTGAAATTGTGTTTAATTTATAAATTAATTGGGTGGAAACTTTTATGATTGAAACGTGTCTCTTTTCAGGAACATATTATCTTTGCCATTTATTTAGTTCTCCTTTTAATTTCTTTTGTGACATATCCTCAATTATATAATTTTATGCAAAATAATTGGAGATCACAATACTGAGGTTCAGAAAGAAAATGGCGTAATATTAATGGCCGTAAAAAAGTTTATTACAGTTTTTATTCGGATGAATGTAACTGAACACAGAACATCAAGGCCTCACATATCCGTGGGACAAATAGTGTATCATATGTGTACACTCCTGTTCATTATGGAAGAAGACTGTAAACAATTCTTGGATCAGAGTGGACAATGTGCTTCACTCAGCATGCCTCCTATGATCAAAGAATAAGCAACATCATATATTTCCATTTTGGAGGAAATATTATTCAGTGACCTACACCATAATCAAATATCTGGTATAAATTATAAGAATAACTGATTTTAATTATATTAACTTACTTACAGTACTCAATCCAAAAGCATCTTTGACTTTCCTTTGTTGTGCAACATTAAAAGTAAGCATTCCTTTATACTCATTACTTATTTATCCTCAAATTTTATGTCGTCTAAACATGTTCTCTAAGGCTGTCAAATACAAGTACAAGGCACATATATTTAGTATTTGTGCCTTGTACTTGTACCTCAGTAGTTCTAGGTATGAATGTCCTAATTGCCTCAACTATATATCCACCTTTGGGTCCTGCAAATCTTTCCAACTCCTTATTCCAAAGAGAACTCAACTTGATTCCCTGACACATACCTTTTGTCTCCTGGTTCTTTTATAACAGAATCAACAGTATTTCATGGTATCAAATACAACATATAAAAATTGCTGTAACTCTGCTGCTTTTCTCATTCCCAGATTTCATGGCTCATATTTCAAATCAATTCCACTTCATTATCTTTCAAATTTATCCTCCTTTCATTGATTTTATTTCATCAGGTTAGATATTTATTGCCTTTTATTTGATCATCTCTAATAAGTTCTAAATGTTCTCAATGCTAAATGGTCTCAATGACTCCAGGCTTTCCCTGCAAACATTTTTTTCCCCTCTGAAACATCATTATATTCAAATACACTTTTAATTGCTCCCAAAGGCTCTCATTCATTGGTTCTAACGTCTTTCTCCTGTTGAATCCCAGAATTATCCTCATGTTAATCTATATGAATATATACTTTACCCCTTACATGGGTCAAATTTGTAATACTGGTGATAATGTACAAGCTTCTCCTTTGGCCTGAAATATCTGATAATGTAAAATATTTTACTTTTATTTTTTCTCATAATTTGGGCTTAATAGTTTTAGTTATCTGATCTCCATTGATTACTAGGGTGTGTTCTTCTTTCAGTTGCCAATTGCAAAATCATAATTTGATTACTGGTAAAAAGAAATATTATTATACTATAAAAATTTATTTTCTTTCTTCATGAGGATGCAGAAATCTATTTTCCTTTTCTCCTTTGCAGTTCAGCCAGATGTCTGGTCTGGGTCAAAACAATCTAGGAATAAACTGAAAATATGTGCATCATTTCTAAGAGTGGTTTAAAAACAGACGGAAGCACCGGGCGTGGTGGCTTATGCCTGTAATCCCAGCACTTTGGGAGGCTGAGGCGGGTGGATCATGAGGTCAGGAGTTCGAGACCAGCCTGACCAATATGATGAAACCTCGTCTCTACTAAAAATACAAAAATTAGCCGGGTATGGTGGTGAGTGCCTGTAATCCCAGCTACTCAGGAGGCTGAGGCAGGAGAATTGCTTGGAGCCTGGGCGACAGAGCGAAAGCGAGACTCTGTCTCAAAAAAAAAAAAAAACAAAACAGATGGAAGGAATCATGTTTTCTTCTTATTTGTTATGTGATCATGAATGACACCTATTCAAGATGGCATTGCTACAAATGGAGGAGAGTAGCTTTACCCTCATCAGATATGTAAAGAAAAATTAACTTTCTTTGAGTAAAAAATATCATGTCCTTTTCTCTTTGCCATATTTAGGCTTCCCTCCCCCCATATCTCAAACTGCTAATTTACACAAAAATTCCATTTTCAGACATGTCTAAATTATCTACCTTATTATATACTTAAAAAAAAACTAGTGTGGCAAATTTTTAATAGGTTTTATGTATAAAAATGTTTGAAAGTTGACAATCTGTAAAAACTGACTTACTGAAGTTTTAAGATTTTAGTGTACAACCCTTGATATTTTAAAAATATGTTTTAATTATCTAATTGAGGCTTCTGCAAAACTGTATTTAAAGAGATTTCTTAGTACAAGAGTTGGGTGAAGTAAATTTTAACAAATTTTTTGAACTAAAATTTTCTTTCATTAATTATGTGTTTCTTTTCTCTTCCCTAAGTTAGCTTTTCACTTATCTGTAAATATTTCTTTTTAGACAGAAGGTGAGAATTATGTTTTAGAAATTTGTTTTTAGTACCAAATATTTCTTCTCATTAACTATGTGTTCCTCTTATCTCAAGTTTAACTCTGCACTTACCTACATATATTCCAAATTTAGACAAACTTTCCTGGTGGTAACATTCAGGTGAATCTTAATAACATTTTTCATGAACAACCTATTATACCAGATTTGGCAAAAAACATTATCACTTTAATTCTAGAAATTATAATCAAAGTTATATTCATTTTGTTAGTAGTATTACTCATCATAGATAGAAATCAAAGTTATTTTTCAATTTCTAATATTCTGGAATACTAATGCTTATGTTTAATTTTGTTTAGAGTGATCTGTATAAGAGAACTTCAAGATATCACTTAATTATACTTGTGTGGGATTAGTTGTAATAATCATGTAAAATACCATTAACTTTCAAAATGTGTACAATGCATTTTTCTCCAGCTTTGCCTGTTTATTTTTAAAATATGACTATATTTCTATAGAAAATAAAGTAGCATGGTAATCATTTTTGTTCAACTAAAACATGAAATTGCAATTATTTTAAATATTCTAATTTTTCTCATTGGTTCTAATCTAAATTTTGTTTCTTTATTTTTCTGAATACTCTAGAGCTTGCAGTGTATGCTGTTATTATGATCTGCCTTGAATTAATATTATATCGCTTTACATGTAAAAAGCTTAAAAAACATGTTTGCATTTTTTTCTCCCATTTTATCCTGTTATTGCTACATATTTTACTTAAATATATAATATAAAAATTATTTTTTGAAGAAATAAAAAAGACATATTTTATCTCTATGTATACCATTTTCAGCAATCTCCATTCTTTTGTATGTATTCAAGTTTTCTTCTAGTATCATCTTTTTACATCTTGAGACTTCATCTAGCGTTTTTTTTAATAGAGCTGACTTTTTACTAACAAATACTTCCAGATTTTATCTAAAGTTTTTTTTTTCATCTTAAAGGATATTTTTAGTGGATTTATAGTTATTATGTCTGTCTGTCTATCTATCTTAGTACCCTAAAAAATAGCATTCTAATGTCTTAGGGTTTTTGTTTTTCTACCTTTTCTAATGAGAAGCCATTAGTTATTCTGAACATTAATTCTCATGTAGAGTGCAACCTCCCCTGCTGGTTGTTTTTCACAGTTTTTCCTTGTAATTTGATGCTGAAATGCCTTACTTGGGGGATTCATGGGAATTCTTGAATCTGTGAATTTATAGTTTTCATTTTAAGCTTGAAAATCATCAGCCAGTATATCTTCATATATTTGCAATTCAATCTTCCCCTTATTTACTTCTGAAATTATATTTATGTATATATTGGAACATGAAATATTATACCAGAGGTTGCTAATGTTTAAACAAATTTTCTATGTTTTAAGTCATTTTTCTCTTTTTATGTTCATCTGTTCATTGACCTCTATTTTCAACAAATATCCAATATGATGTGAAACCATCTATTGGACACTTTGTTTCAGATATTGAATTTTCTATTCTAGAAATTAATGTTTGTTTTTATCTGTAACCTTCATTTCTTTTGTAGAAATTCTTATATGTTCACTAATTATGTATATGTTTTTGTTTAAATCTTTAAACCTATGCATAGCAGATGTTTAAAAGTTCTGGCTTTGAAATTTTCAACATCTCAGTCACCTCAATGCTTGTTTCTACTGACTGTTTTGTCTCATCTCCCCCACCACATCTCTTTCTTTGTTGTTTGTTTTGGGTTTTATTTGTTTTTGCCACTTAAAATTCCTGCTTTTTTGCATGTTTTAAAAATCTGTATTATGTACATCATATTGTTATGACATTGAAAGTGAATTTTATCATCTTTCTTCAAAGAGTGTTGAGTTTTTTGGGTGAGTGGGGGGAAAATAACATCCTTTTTAAAAGGGTGAAGACAATAACAAGTTGAGATGGGGCAAGTAGAAAAAAAAAAGCACTATTGTAGACTTAATCCTAACATATTCATAATTATTGTAAAATAAAAGTGTATTAAAAATCCTGGTGAAAAGGCATAGATTGTAGTATTTGTTTAAACAAAAAAGGCAAGATTGAACTATCTTAATTTTGTGAGATATGTAATTTAAATAAAAATACAAAGATACATTGGAAGACTGGAATGAAATACTAACCAACAGATACAATACTAGTAAAATAAATATTTAAAAACCTGAACATAAAATGTTATCATGGATATAAAATGATGTGGGCTTTCATACACTTTATGTGGGATGTTAAAAAGGGAAACTACTTTGGAAAATTATTTGGTTTTTAATCTATATTTAAATAAGAACTTATTTGAATGAGCCATTCTACACTATGTATGTACATGATAGAAATTGAAATAATTTATACAAAAATTTACATATTTATAGCAGTTCCAAACAGTAGCCCAAAGTGGAAACAATTTAATAATTGTCCTTCAGCAGGACAAGATAAACAAAATGTGATATATTCCTAGAATGTAATTCTACTTAATATATAAAGTAGTACATTATTGATACAATAAATGAATAATTATCCCAACATTTTGCTTAGGAATTCTGCATACAAAAAAGTGAATACTGTATGATTCTGTTTAAATAAAATTTTTGGATAGTGAAAATAACCTATGGTTAAATATCAGAAGAGAGGTGATTGCATTTTGACTGGGTACCTATTGGGAAGGGGCATGAAAAACCATTGTGGAAATATCAGGGGTCTGGAAACATTTCTGTAAATTGATAGGTAGTATATATTTTAATCCCTTGGGACCATAGGTTCTCTGTTGCAACCACTCTATATTTCATTACTCTGTAATACTCTTTACTACAAAAGTAGCCATAGAAAATGCATAAATAAATGGACATAGTAGTACTCCAATAATTTTTTAAAAAACAAATCAGCCGATGGCCTGACTTAGCCCATAGATTATAGTTTTTCAACCCTTGCTATGTATCATGATAGGGATATGGGTGTCATGACTGGATGCATTTGCAACAATTTATAAAAATGTAACATATAATGTATATTTAAGTCTCTATAAGTCAGCCATAAAAAGAGATGTGGGCTAAAATTTTATAACTTTTATAGGTCTCAAAACTCAGAAACTAAAAATTGGTATAAATTTGTTAGGTCCTTTGCCTCATAGTCTTATAATTATGGGCAGCAGTAACTGAAACTGACATGCAGTCCTAAATTAAAGGACCCAAATAAATAACTAAATAAATAAAACAGAGAGACAGAGAGCACCACATATTTTAGCAGATAATAGACATAAATATACATTTATCTTAATTTCTAATTGTTTTGTACAGAGCCTTATAGATGTTTTTGTTGAGGAAATACAAGTAAAAGTCTTCCAGCCCAGAAAAACTTACCACAAGGGTAGTAGAGAAAGGAAACAGTTGGCCAGGCATGGTGGCTCATACCTGTAATCCCAGCACTTTGGGAGGCAAAGGCAGGCAGATCACAAGTTCAGGAGTTCAAGACCAGCCTGACCAATATGTTGAAACCCCGTCTCTACTAAAAATACAAAAATCATCTGGGCGTGGTCGTGGGCGCCTGTAGTCCCAGCTACTCTGAGGTTGAGGCAGGAGAATTGCTTGATCCTGCGAGGCAGAGGTTGCAGTGAGCCAAGATCGTGCTACTACACACCAGCCTGGGAGACAGAGCGAGACTCCATCTCAAAAATGAAAAAGAAAGAAAGTAAACAGTTTTATTATTTATAGGTGTTAAATCAGAATGCAATTCACACCACAGGCCGTCTACTAAGAGATTTCTGAGACAGAAAGAAACCTCACTCTCTTATACAGACAAAGCAGATATAACCCACTACATACCTGTTTTTAAGATAAACAACAACTAGTCCTCAAGTAAGAGGATTTCACAAGCAACATTTGCCACACATAGTTTATTTAAACTTACCTAGCAATTGAGGTGACCATCTATTTAGGTAACTGACTTTATCCACAGGACTAACAAACTTCTCTGTATCTTTGTAACAGGAGATAGTTCTGCAGTTTGGAGCAAGGAACTCACAAAGTTAGACTTCTACCCTTTGACTGAAACTGGAAGGTAGGGGTGTTATCTTCCTTGATGTTTACATTTCAAAGAGATGACTCCAAGGTCTTTGAAAAATCTAGTCCTGAGTCACAAAGCTAGCAAAAGGTCTATGTAGTCTTCAAAAGGATTTATACACATTTCAAAGAGAGGAGAATATATTTAGAGTAAAAAGTTTTCTAAAATAAGTGCTCAGAGAAATAGGAGGGAAGGGAAATATCTTTCTGTATTTTCAAGAGAGAGAATTAAGCCTCTTATTTTAAATTTGTATTTCTGTTTACATTTTAAATGAAAAGAAAAAATAATTGTGTCGTTTACATGTGTAAATATTTAAAATATGATCAAACTAGCATATTAGCTCAGTAGGGAAGGATATATAATTCTAAAAAAAAGTTGGAAGAATTTTTATGCCTGTGAAAAGAATATAATTGGGATGATATACTATGTCTTTCAAAAAAATATGGTAAAAACACATGAATATTTTTTCCTGGAAAGGACACAAAAATTATCATCAAACCTATGAAAATATACTCAATTTTTGCAGTTATTATGAAAATAAAACTAAAGCCAATAAACAATGTTTTATACCTACTAAAATAGTCAAAAGAAAACAAAAATCTGAAAATATCAAGCTTTAGCCAGAATGATTGGAATCAGAGCTCTCACACATGGTCACTGAGAGCTTAAATGATAACAAACTTGGATAAGCAACTTGGATAAAATTAAACATTATCTAATAATTTGAAGTTGTACATATGCTATGACATTAATTTTCCTCCTACTTACATGTTCTGATATAATCTTAGCACTTTGCATTCTGATATAGGTATACAGTATTACACGATAAAATAGTATTACAGCATTAATTGTAAGAAAACAAAGAAAGCTGGAAAGGATGCAAGCTACATATTTAAAAGAAAGAATGAGTAAATAAACAATAAGAAAGAGAAAAAAGGGGGAGTGAGAAATGTAGAAAAGGCAGGAGGGAGAAGAAAGAAACAAGGAAGGAAAGAGGGAAGGAAAGAAAGAAGGGAGGGAGGGAGGGAGGAAAGAATCTTGTGGAATACTCATAAGATGAATTTTTGTAAACAGTAAAAATGAATGAGTTGCCATCACAGTAATCACATGATAGCATGTGGGCAAAATGTAGCCAGTAACAATTTCTTCCATCTCTGTTTTTGTGTACCACTTATCCCATCAGGAGTTAGAGTTCATTCCTTCTTCCCTGTGACTCAGTTTTTCAAAAACATACAATAGAGGTGTCGTTGTATGTCCTTAAATCTAGCCCTTGATGCTTTTCATTTTATGCTTTTGGAAAATAGTTGACTTCAGTAATGAAGAGAGAGAAGTCAAATGGAAAAGAGGCATTAGAGGTTAAGAGAAAGGGAAGCCGATCAAATTCCAAACATCCCATCCATCCTGCTGGCACACTAGTTAGGTTAGTAACAACATTTTAGATCCTCCACATTGATTAGATTCATTTTAATATTATCTTCATTTCTTTTGTTGTTTTGTTTTATTTACTTCATGTTGAGGTATAACTAAAAATACATTAAAGTACTTAAAATCTTAATGTATAGTCAAATATATTTTTTCTCTAAATCCTTTTAACCACTAGGCCAAGACAACATTTTCTGCTCTGCAAAATGCCTCATTGAAAATATCCCTACCAAAAATTATTCCTGGTACAAACATAAAACCCAGTAGTCCTGTATTGGATGTCCTGTAACATGAACTATATTTATTCCTCTTTTTAGATTACTCTTTTGATAGAGCTCATACGCCAATAGTCCTCTACAAATGGATTATATAAAGTAAAACAAAATCTTGAATACCTGAAATGTCATCTTAAATATACTCACACATGATGTTTTAATTTGATTGGCCACATAAATCAAAACTATTTTGTTAGAATGTTGATAGTATTGCTTCACTGACTTATAGACTTAATTGCTTCTTTTGAGAAGTTAAATGCCATCCTGATCATTTGCTTATGATTATCCTCAACTTTATTTTAATCATCTCATTTGAGTTTTTATTTCTGAGATTTTTCTATTAATATTTGTAACTGACAAATTATAAGTGTATACAGTTATGGGGTCCAATGTGATGTTTTGATATATGTGTGCAATGTGAAATATTAAAAATTATAACTCATAAAAGTAGAGAGTAAAATTATGTTTATCAGAGACTGGACAGGTAGGGGGGAGAGGAATATGGAGCTGTGTGGTAAAGGGTATAAACTTTCAGATGAAAGAAATATGTTTTAAGATCTATTGCACAGTGGGGAGACTATAGTCAATAATAATTTATTATATATTTTAAAATAACTATAAAAGCAATTTCAAATATCTCACCATAAAAAATGATAGGTAAGTGAGGAGATGGTTATGTTAATTGGCTTGATTTAACCATATCTAGGATTTTTACGTAACTCTATATCTGTCTATGTTTATATCTATATTTTCAAATATATGTATTTATTGTTCCTTATTAAGGATTATTTTTCCACATAAGAAATATCCTCTCTGAGGCTATTACTCACAGACTTAAGATTGCATTATCTTTACTCCCTCCTGTCCCACATTTCTTTCTGGTTTCTATGAATTCCCCCCTCCCTATTTTTGTCATTTGCTATTTGGCCTCTTTTTTCTTGTTATGGACTGTCCTCAAATATCTGTTGAAATTTAGCTATCCGATTATATGCAGGAGTGAGAAATAAAAAAGCAGAATCAATATCAATGTTCTCTAGCTCTGTTAAAAACTATCAACTAGTAGGCTTCCGTCTCAGCTGTGCCCTTGGGAAACATTGCCTAAGATGTGTAAGCTTTTCTTTTTATGTATTAATAATTTTCCCATGGAAGAGTTCTCCAGTGTTCCACTTTGGGCTATTGACATCTGGCTGTCATTTTTATCAGAGCTGATTGAAGATAGGAAATGTTTTCCTCAGTTCAGGATAGTGCATTTCATTGAGCATGTATTCCTTCTTCTGTATGGTATCCTTGCTATACTAGTGTCAGAGTCCACAGCCTCCCTGGTATAAATGCTTCACAGCATAAATCTAGGTTTATGCCGTAGTAGAGGAAAGGTAGTTGCTTTGATCTGTGCTATGAAAGTAAAAACCTGGAAATCTAAGAACATTTAAACAAACTTTAAGTTATTATTCTGATCTTAAGACCTATATTCATCTTCTACTTTCAAAAGTAGTTGGTGCCTTTAGCTTTCCTGGAGTTAACTAGAACTTTGTGGCATGGCTTTGCCTGTTTTAGCCTAACTACTACAGCAGTACATGGCCTTTTCATAAAATATACTTCTTTTTGTTTTTTACATTTTGTAGCTGCCATTCACACTTCCATTTCCATTGTCCTTGTGCGTTAATTAAATATATCCTTACATTTTTAGTGGAATTTTGTGAGATGGAGACTGAATATATTTTTGTTTAACTTTTTGTGTTTACCAGAAGTACATTAATTCCTAAATAATTAAGAAGATAAAACTAAAGAGAATGTAATTGCTGGAGATATACTTAATATATAGTGAATTACCCCTTAATATTTGCATGATTGTATTTTCTTTTATTCTCTGGGTGTTACATATTTCTCTGTAGAACAGCCGTATCTAAGATATTAGGTATGTTTCAGGGTTAAATGGTTAAATTGTCTAATTTGCATTGGGTATGTGCATATCACACAAAATAAGGCCGTTATTATCTGTCAGAAAATGCAAATCTTTAGATGAATGTGAATATTTTAGCACATAACACTTAGCAAGAAAAAAGAAAGAAAATAATTATCTTTTGTACAGTTGATCCACATATAATATTTTGGTTTAACCAAGCTTTAATACACTAAATACCAGAAAATATATATCAGTCAAATGTAGGCATTTAAGTAGGTTACTGCTATTTCTGCACCTCTGGAGTTAAATCTGTCATTTTCATAGGAGGAATCCTGAGGATGATGGAGGGATGTCAAAAAAAGACAAATTTTAAAATGTGTGTTACATGTTGTGTAAATACAAACATTTATTCAAAAAGCACCTTAGTTTTTTTTTAAATTATCACTCATTTAAAAATACAAATGTTCCTTCTATGCACATATTAATTGTAATTTGATTTTTTACTACTGAAAAAAATACGTGTTAGATACCTCATCTAATTTTTTTTTAATGCATGGCTATTTGAAAGCTCTTTGATAAGTCTTTTAGAAATTAAACTTTTTTGACTCTGAGCAGGACAAGTGATTTCTTTCATAGTTAGGATAGCCAAACTATAGGTACACAGTAGTCCCCTTTTATCTGTGGTTTTGTTTTCCAAGGTTTCAGTTACCCATAGTCATGTGCTCCAAAAATATTAAATAGAAAATTCCCACAATGAACAATTAATAAGTTGCAAATTGCATACTATTTTGAGAGGCATGGTAAAATTTTTTGTCATCTCGCATGGGATGGGAATCATCCCTTTGTCCAGCATATTTACACTGCACATGCTACCGTCTGTTAGTCACCGAGTTGGCATCTTGGTTATAAAATTGATTGTCACAATATCACAGTGCTTGTGTTAAAGTAATCCTTATTTTACTTATTAATGTCCCAAAAGTACAAGATTCTGGCGATTTGGGTGTGCCAAAGAGAAGCCATAAAGTGCTTCTGTTAAGTGAATAGGTGAAAGTTCCTGACAATTAAAGAGAAAAAAAATCATATACTGAGGTTGCTAAAATAGATGGTTAGAATTAATCTTCTGTGAAATTGTGATGGAGGAATAGAAATTTGTGCAGAGTACATATAGGTTTTGGTACTACTCATGGATGTCTTAGAACATATCTCCTGAGGATAAGGAGAGACCACTGTGATTTTTTTTTGAACCAATTGGAAATGATAATCGTACTTTAATAGTAAAAATAAAAATATTACTATTACTGCTAAACAATGACAAAATAAGTAAACTAATTTTTACACACCTGAAAGATCCAACATAATTCATTCATAACAGGATTAACACTCACAGTGATTTTTAGTTGTGCATTTATAATTTCTTAGGTCTTTTCCTCTCTTCTTAGAGGGTCCGAAAGTGTATTTACAAATATTACTGACCTAAAGAAAATTACTTAGTTTATACCTAGAGAACATGAAGTTGTTTTAAGTTTAAAACACAATTTACTTCCAATTGCATCAATTCTAGCCTTTTCAAGTTAATCAATTTAATATTTTCTAAAAGACTATCTCTCAATTGATGGAGTATTTTAAGCTACTTTGGTTGTAATTATTTAAATACTTTCACAAATCTTTATATTGTGTGAAGAACCAGAGGCTAGTGCTTAAACCAATAGATGAGTCAAAGAAAATTGAGTATTTAGCCTGAAAAGTAGTATAGATTACCCACAGAACTCATTATTTTTGAGTGAAGATCTAGCTTCTATAATTCATTGCACTTTTCTAAACAATAGCTCACTCATTCGCCTTCCAAGTCCAAATAAAAAGTGTAGACAACATTCAATTAACTAAGAAATTTCAATCCACATACTAAACTTAATTTAAAAATTGTCTCATTAAACTGACATAAATATGCCATTCTGATTACATGTTTAAAGTGTTTTGTTCAAGTATAAGAATTAATGAATTTATAACCTTTTAGTGGGTTGGCAGTGGTGGTAAGAGTTGTACAGGGAAAATATTTTTAGTTTTAGAGAAAAAAAGGATTATGAATAAAAGCATAGAAAGTTAAATTTAAATAAAGCACTGGTTCAAAATGAGTTTTATAAAATTCTGTTTTGGAGTTGGTCATTGTAAATTAAGAGTTAATTTTCTTGTGGCTATAATATTTTAAATTATGTGTAGCAATTTATACATAAAGTTGGGTCAGAGAAGAAAAGAATTTAAGCTAGGTTTAGGTATATATGGTCTTATATCTGCCATATAAAATGTTTCATTTAATCTTCATAAAATTATTAAAAAATACTTCCTTTTTACAATTAAGGAAACCGAATCATAGAAAATTATCTAGACTGTTCTATGTTTTGTAGCCAATATTAAGTCCTAAATGTAGTTGTTTCCAAAGCTTTCCTTCTGTACATTTCTTCAGGCTGCAAAGTACATGTTAGTGTATAAAAATGGCAACTAATAAAATACCCCAAATGCACTGAGAACTGAGTTCCTGTGTCAATTAACGAATTTTTTTCTTTTTTTTTTTAACCAAAGATGTAGTTTTCTATTTTTTTTTTCAGTTATTTAACAGAATTATCGAGATTTTATTTTGTGCCCAGCATCTTTCTAGGCGATGTTTTTGGAATGTCACAAGATGGGAAGAGTGGGTGAGGGTGTGATTTGTGTAATCAGGAACTGATACTTGAGCTAATACCTCAATAACATAAAGTTATGTTTTACATATCCCCACTTTTATCCAGCTTGTTTGAAAACATAGTGGTAAGAATATCAGAAGAAGGAATTGAAATACAAACATATTAAAGTAGAACAAGTTTGGATACTGTGTGAGAGAAAAACTATAGAAGTCATTGTTGTTGGACTGTAGTAAATTTAGAGACTCTTAAAAGTTCATATTCTGCCATGATATTGTCCATTCCTTCAAATGGTCTATTCTACAAATTCCTCAGTTTCTTATTATAGGTAATCTCAGTTTCTATTTTCACAGAGAATTTAATATCACCTTATCACCTGAATGATTTGAATAAAGCCATTTGATTTAACCAAGTCAGGTTAACATGTGACTAGATTATAATGACTCAATCTTTACAAGAGCACTATATATTATAATAAAGATATTAATGAATTCAAATTTTACTATAATTCTAAAAATTTCAAGAAATTCAGAGATCAGAAATTGTAAATAACAAAAATATTTTGTAAGAGGAAGACCTCTTAAATTTAGTATCCCTTTATCAGTCTGCCTTTTACACTCTGTTTCTACTGGCACATTGGGATAAACTTAGATTTTATTGCAATAGAGAAATAAAACTGTGTTAGTATTATACTTTGCTAAATGTCGTATCACAAGAGTAATTTAAACTGTTAAAACATAGTTGCTTAATTAATTAAAAATGGATATTAGGATTCTCAAATCTACTCCTCTTACTAAGTAAAATATCTATTTTCCAAAGTAGGCACCTGGAATTGTCTTTCATTTCTTCCTCTTCTTCTGTATCTACCCAATACCAGCTTCCATTGTTTGTACGCTATCAGTATCTGCCTAAATTGTTTAAACTTTCCATGCATATAGCTACTGTCTTAATTATGTCATTTCTCTCCCTTCCTTTCATCTGGAATAGCATTGTATTTTAAAAATTGAGACCCTTCTGGTCAACCTTTCTCTGCTTTCTACTTTAGTATCAATCCCACATTCATTTTTGTTTCCTAAGGAATAAATCTGATTTTATCACTACATTACTAAAAGTTCTGTACTTTTGATAAGTTCTAAACTTACTAGCATAATGTAAAATATTCAATTTTGATATTACAGGTATTTATATTTACTTTCATAATCTCAGATTTTAACATTTCCTCTCTGCCACCACTCATAATATTCCTAGGTTATAGATATTGCTTGAAATAACCCCAAAATAAGACATGATTCCTTCAATTTTGCATGATATATAGGACATATCTCTGTGTTGCTCTTGCTCTCTATCATTTCTGACCTAGTTCACACTGAAACAATTACATAAAAAAAGGTCAAAAAGTATTCAGTTTACTATCCATGATTGTACTTGGATAACTCACCTTGTGAGGATACAATTTATGTTTCCTCGCCTTTATCCAGATCAACAGATTAGCAGTTTGTCCATTTATTAGCATTTTGAAGCTGATAAGTAAGTAAAACCTTTTCTTCCATTTAGCAGTATTAAATGAAAGAGTAATAGCACTGTTCTCATCAACACATAAAATCTAGCCCAATAATGTCACATCAAGAAGTGGCACAGATCATTCACAATGTAACAACTTAAATTAATTTTGATTGACTATCTCCTTATTTTGGTTGGTTCTTATGAAGTCTCCCTGTCATCCCTATCATCCTTACTGACAGGATCGTCAGTGTAACTTGGTAGACCTGGAAGCCTTCAGCTCTAAGTTACTTTGATTTTTGCCAAATGCATAAAAAGCAGCCATGCTACCAAATTCTTGATTGGTTTCTGCTGTGCTTAAATCTTTTAGAGCGCATCTAGCTCTGGATTGATCTCAAATTTTCTTGATATATTTTTTTCTCCCATTAGTGGTCTCAGTGTTTGAATAGCTTGAAACCAGGATGAAATGGATTATTGCCTGGCATTTGAGGTTCTTCATCTCCCCTTTATTCTTTCTGCTCCTAACTTGAAGCCATAGCCATCATTTATATTACATCGTCAAAAATTATCACAGTCTTCTTGTTAATGGCACTAACTGTAGCATTGAAAAAGTCATGAGCTTTGACAGGGTGTACTTATAAAGATTAAGAATATTGTACAGCAAAAGAACGAAAACCCAAAAAGAAAGGTCCAAGGAGGACGGGCACATTGGATCATTCTTGTAATTCCAGTACTTTGGGAAGCCCAGCCAGGAGGAATGCTTGAGCCCAGGAGTTCAAGACCAGCCTGGGCAACACAGTGTGACCCCATCTCCTCAAAAAATAAATAACAGATGGGTATGGTGGCACATGCCTATAGTTCCAGCTACTCAGGAGGTTGAGGTGGGAAGACTTGCTTGAGCCCAGAAGGTTGAAGCTGCAGTGAGCCATGATCATGCCACTGCACTCCAGCTTGGGCATTATAGTGAGAACCTGTCTCAAGAAAAAAGAAAAAAAAGAAAAAAGAAATAAAGGTAAAAGAAGAAAGCTACAGGAATTCCAGGTGAACCTTGTGAGGGCTTTCCTTAGCACAAGATGCATTTTATCTTCATAGTGAGAACCAGCAAAATATTGAGACATTCTCAACTCAGGGAACAAGGTATATATTAACTTAAAAGCCTATTATTCCCCACTGACCACATAGTAACACCCAGGCTACATAGTTATGCAACTGTTTAAGGCAGGTGCATACCATCAATAAACAGTAAAAGCTAATTCAGAGTACTTTTGGGAGTGATTTTAATTTAAAATATTATAAGTCACTAGCTGGTATGTTTTATTTTTCTACTGGCCCAGAGTGTATACCAGAATTCCAGGTATCCCTAGAGATAAGAATAGAATTACCACAGTGTAGCCACAAGTTAACTCTATCCTGGCATGCATGCCTTACACACAATTGTCACAGTACAATTTCCAACAATTCCATAGATTTATGAGGGCTTATGTTAGATTTTGCTGGGTATATAGCTTTGGCTTTATTTTTTACCATTTATTTAACTCAGTGTTTGGCCTAGTACAAGGCACTTTTCACATGTTTTCTTTTTAAAGTTTATCTGCCCTGTGCCTTCATTCTTCCCTGTCTTAAACTATTGCCCTTGAATAGCTTTGTTTCTTTCTGAGCTTCTAATACATACAGAGTCAATACCATTTATTGAGAGGATTAGTGATATCTGCAAGATATTATGTTCTGCACTTTTTTTCTAATTTAGTTCCCTATATAGTAAATTTAGGGAGAGGAAGCTACTGTCTGGTCTGGAAATAGGTGCATTGTAAAAGAGACTTGCTAAAATATACTTTTATACCAATTGGAAAGTGATTTATACTATGAAGGTATAATGGCTAATGCAAATTATTCAATCAAATAAATATTTTCAGAAGTTTTGATGATGTGGTTCCAGTAAACTAAAATATAAGTTTGGGAGGGTGCAATCAGTAATTCTGAAGCCAAAACTCTTTAGTAGTTGACTTTTATTGTACGCTGGTGTCATAGACACTATCCTAACCACTTTTCAACTTATTGACTCAGCAACCCTAGTGGGTAAATGTTACTACTAATCTGATTTCCAAAAGAAGAAACTGAAGCACAAAGTCATTCTGGCATCTCACTCATGATTTCGTAGGAATTAAGAAGTAAGACTGGGATGCAGACTAGGCCATCCAGCCCTACTGTTTGCAGCCTGAACCACAAGAAAACGGATTCATGGAGATCAGGGCAGATGATGGGGATATGTGAGTAAAAGTGGTGTATCAGACAACTGAGGTAAATAGAAACGCCTTAAAATTGTTGTCGAAGTATTTAACTGCAGCTGGTTTTTATGTCATAACCAGGTTGTTGCTATTAATACATTTTTCCCACAGTTAGTATTAAAAAACCTGATTATTTATTTATTTATCAGTTTTTTGTTTGAAAATACAAGAGTACAGCCTGATGTTTTGGAACTTTAATCTCTGTGGTCAATAGCTTAACCTTGTGATATTAAACTACCCATGGACTTCAAAACCTTCTTTTGAACTTTAAGAATATACAGAGATACCATGTTTCCACCTTCTAAAAGATCTCCATGTATGTCTAATTTGTCATCAATGATAAGATTGACTCATTTAAAGACTAATCCTAAACTTCCAATATGGAGTAGAGGTGGAACAATGCAAGGCAAAGATGCAAACAATCATCATACATCACCTTCTTCTTTTGAAAAAAAAACAACTGTGAATATTGTGAAAAGCAAGTTTGAATTTGTTCTTAAGTAGATTTTCATTAAATAAAGCATTTAAACCCTACTATGTGGACTCAAAGGTATTTACTGTGATTGTCAGACGCCTTAAAATTTATTGATTTTTAAATACACCTAATAACATTTTCAGAGACCTTAGTTTATGTTATTTTTAAACTTGAAATTGTGGAGATCCTAGAATAGTCTGAGTTTAGAGAGTGAGTGAGCATTGTTCATGAAACTTTCCATTTGCGCAAAGATGTCACAATAAAGTGAGTCAGTCAAATTTTTGGTTTTGCGGTGTATATAAAATATATGTCTACACTGTATTATAGACTATTAAGTATGCAGTAGCATTATATCTAAAAAAGAATGTATCTTAATTTAAAAATACTATATTGCTTAAAAGAGACTAAAGATTATCTTAGTTTTCAGCAAGGTGTAATCTTTTTGCTAGTGGAGGGTCTTGCCTCAATGTTGATGCCTACTGACTAATTAAGGTAGTGGCTGCTGAGGGTTAGAATGGCTGTGGCAGTTAAAAAAAAAAACAATTAAGTTTGCTGCATTGATTGGCTCTTCCTTTCACACAAAAATTATCTGTAGCATGCAATGTTGTTTGGTAGCATATTACCAATAGTAGAACTTCTTTCAAAATCAACATCAAACCCTGCCACTACTTTATCAAATAATTTTATGTAATATTCTTAATCCTTTTTGTCATTTCAACAATGTTTATGGCATCTTCACCTACAGTACATTTCATCTCAAAGAAACTAGCATATTTGCTCATCTGTAAGAAGCAACTACTCATCCTTTTAAGTTTTATCACGAGATTGCAGCAATTCAGTTATATCTTTGGGCTTTACTTCTAATTCTAGTTCTCTTGCTATTTCTACCACACATTTAGTTACTTGCTCGCTGAAGTCTTTAATACCTTCAAGTCATCCATGAGGGTTGGAGTCAATTTCTTTTAAATTTCTGTTAATATTGAAGGATGCCTGAACTCACCAATTTTATTCAAGATGGTGATGAAAATTCTAGCCAAATCAAATCGGAAAAACAGAAAGAGGAAAAAGAGAGAGAGAAAGAAAGTTAAAAGTACACCACCTCTATCTACAGATGATGTAATCATATTTATAGTAAATATCTCTAAAGAGTATACAAAAAATTAAATTAGTCCTGGTAAATGAGTTCAACAAGGTTGCATGTAAAAGACCATTGTACACAAATCATCTGTCTATCTATCCAAAACACCAAAGAACAACCTGAAATAAAATTAAGAAAATAATTATATTTATCTTAGCATAAAATACACAATATTTAGGAATGCATTTAACATGAGAAGTGTAAGATCCTTACAATGAATACCACAAAAGATCATTTAAATAAATTTTAAAAGATCTAAAATAAAGAAAATGTGTATGTACATTCAATAGAATATTATTTAGCCTTATAAAAGAAAAATCCTCATGTTATATGCAACAACATTGATGAACTCTGAGAAAAATATGCTTATTGACATTGAAAGACAAATACTATGAGATTCCGCTTATATGGGTTATCAAAGTAGTCAAACTTACAAAAGCAGAAAGAATAATGATGGTTTCCAGGGTTTAGGGAGAGAAGGTAATGGAAAGTTTCTATTTAATGAGAGTAAAGTTTCAGCTATAAAAGGTATGAAAGTCCTAGATATCTTCTAATGCTATACTGTATACTTAAATATGTGTTAAGAGGTTAGATCTCATGTTATGAGTTATTTGTGAAAGTAAAAAATAAATGTAAAAAGCAATTTTAATTGTAATAAACAGTAATACAAACAATAGAAAATGATGCACAAATGTACATTGATATCTGTAAATAAGGAATAAAGGTAACTAAAGATATGTAAGTCCACCACATTAAAAACAAATTTGAGGGAGACATTTGAAATAATTAAGTAAATTTTATGAACTGAAAGACTCACACTTGTAAGTTTGTCAGTTATTCCTCCAAATAACTGACAACCTTAGTGCAATAATATATCAAATCACAGCAAAATTTTACTGGAAACCCACTTCACCTAGAAAGGAACACAAAGATTCAAAGTTAAGGGTTGAAGAGATATTTCATAAAACTGAAGCAAAAAAGGAAGAGTAGGGATACTTATATGAGATAAATTAGACTACAAATCAAAGGCTTTAAATAAAAGACAAGGAGTGTCACTATATAAAGTTGTCAATTTCAGCAAGAGAATATAATAATGATAAATATCTATGCACCCAGCAGCAGAGTTCCCAACTGTATAAAGCAAATATTAATGGATCTAAAGACAGAGAGATAGTGAGATAGACTGCAATGCAATGATAATAGGAGACTTTAACACCCCACTTTCAGTAATAGACATTATCCAGACAGAAAATCATCAACAACACAAAAGCCTGTAGATTTAAACTGTATATGAGATCTAATATGTATGACTGACATTTATAGAACATTTCATCCAACTGCTGCATAATACATATTCTTTAAATGAGTACATGGAACAGTCTCCAGAATAGGCTATATCTTTGCCCACAAAAAAAGTCTATACAAATGCTCAAAAATATGAGTGATGTCATTTATCTTCTCTGAACACATTGGCATAAAATTGGAATCAATAACTAGAGGAGCCTCAAAAAATACAAAAACACATTGAAATTAAACAACATGTTCCTGAGTGACCAATGGGTCGATGAAGATATTAAGAATGAAATTTTAAAAATTCTTGAAAGAAAAAGAAAATGGAAATATAACATATAAAAATCTATGAAATAAGGCAAAAGAAGTACTAGGAAGAATTTTATAGCAATAAATGACTATGACAAAGAAGTAGAAAGACTTCGAATAAACAAATTGAGACTAAAATACAATGCAGAAGATCGACAAAAAAAGTTGGATCTTTGATTAGACAAATAAAATCAACAAACTTTTAGATAGACTATTTAAGAATGAAGAGAGAAGAACAAACACCACACAATTATTGAAATAGATACAAAAAAATTGATGAAATTCAACATTTCTTTATGATTAATACCCTCATCAAAACGGGCATGAGAGAAACATATCTCAAAATAATGAAGATCATACATGACAAACTCATGGATGACATTATAATGAACAGAGAAAAATTGAAGGCCTTTACTTTGTAGACTGGAACAAGATAATGGTGCCAACTTTTACCAGTATTATTCAACATACTGCTGGAAGTTCTGGCTGGATTAATTAGGCAAGAAAAAGAAAGAAATGGCATCCAAATTGGAAAGAAAATACTCATATTAGCCTTGTTTGCAGATGACGTAATCTTATACCTAGGAAATCCTAAATATTCCACCAATAACTGCTAAAACTGATAAATTTAGTAAAATTGCAAGACACAAAATTTGAAGAATACAAAATTAACATACAATGATTACTAGCATTTATATACACCAACAGCAAACAATCTGAAAAAGAAATTGAGAAAGAAATCTTGTTTACAATAACTCCAAAAAATATAAAATACCTAGATTAATGCTTAGACTAATCTAACCAAAGAAGTAAAGATCCATAGAAGGAAAATTACAAAAATGTGATGAAAAATAAAGAGGATACAAAAAATTGAAAAATATTGCATGTTCAAGGATGAGAATAATTAGGATTGTGAAAAAGACAATACTACCCAAAGCAACTTCCAGATTTAATGCAGTCCTTTTCCAAACAACACTGACATTCTCCATAGAAATAGAAGAATAAATTCTAAAATTCATATGGAACCACAAAAGATCCCAAATAGCCAAAGCAGTCCTGAGCAAAAGGAAAAACCTGGAGGCCTCATACAACCTGACTTCAAAATTTACTACAAAGTTATAGTAACTGAAAAGCATAGTATTGGCATAAAAACAAATATATAAAGCAGTGGAACAGAATATAGAACCTACATATAAATGCACACATTTACTACCAAGTTGTCTTCCAAAAAGATGCCAAGAACATATAATGGGGAAATGACAGTATTTTTAATAAATGGTATTTGGAAAACTGGATAACTATATGCAGAAGAATGAAACCAGACCCCTACCTCTCACCATACAAAAAAATCAAATCAAAATGGATTGAAGGCTTAAACCTAAGACCTGAAACTGTGGAACTATAATATGAAAAGAAAACACTGGGGAAATCCTCTAGGAGACTGGTCTAGGCAGAGATTTTTTGTGTAACATCTCAAAACGCAGACAACCAAAGTAAAAATAAATTGGTATTATATGAAGCTAAAAAAGCTTTGGAAAAACAAAGTAAACAATCCAAAAAGTGAAGAGACAATTCACAAGATGGGAGAAAATATTTCTAAACTACTCATTTGTCAAGGAATTAATAACCATAATAGAGAAGGAACTCAAACAACTCAATAGCAAAATAATAATAATAATGATAATCCAATTAAAAATGAGCAAAAGATCTAAACAGGCAGTCCTCAAAAGAAGACATACTAATGGCCAACAGGTATATGAGAAAAATGCTAAACATACTAATCATCATGTAAATGTAAATCAAACCACAATGAGATATCATCTTACCTTCTTCAGAATGGCTTATATCCAAAAGGTAAGCAATAACATGCTGAAGAGGATGTGGAGAAAGGGAAACCCTCATACATCTTTGGTAGGAATTTAAACTAGTACAGCTGTGGTGGAGAAGAGTATGAAGGTTCCTCAAAAAGACTAAAAATAGATCTACCACATGATCCAGCAATTCCACTACTGGGTGTATACCTAAAAGAAAGAAAATATTCATCAAAGAGATATCTGTATCTGCACTCTCATGCTTATTGCACTATTCACAATAGCTGAACTGGAGTCAGTCTAAGTGTCCATCAGATAATAACTGAATAAAGAATGTGTATATATACACAATGGAATATTGCTCAGCCATAAAAGGAGATAAAATCCTGTCATTTACAGCAACACGAATGAAACTGGAAGCTACTATGTTAAGTGAAATAAGCCAAGCAGAGAAAGACAAATATCATATATCCTCATTCATATTTGGGAGCTAAAAATGTGGATTACATAATAATCCAGAATAGATTAGACATTGCCAGAGCCTGAGAATGGGAGGCAGTTGGGTGGAATGAAAGGGATAAAAAGGATATAAATATGATTATTACCACTGATATGTATTGATAATCACTTAAAAGGATATAAATGTACTTATCACTTAAAAATTGTAAAGATGGTAAATTACATATGTATTTTTACTCTAATAAAAATCTATTTAAAATAAAAACAAAAAATCAATAAAAATTTTAGCATATAAAACATTTTACTTAAAATATTCTAAAATGTGTATGGAAATGTAATAGTTCAATAATAGGACAAAAATGGTTAAAAAATAAGAACAAAGTTGGAAGACGTAATTCATATACGAACACTTTTTACAAATCTCCAGTAATTAAGAAACAAGTAATTATGGATACTTAGACACATTGATAAATGCAAAAGTATACATAGTCTAGAAAAGTAGTCATGAGAATATAGTTGCCTAATAAATTTAAAAGTCTATCCTGCTACTAATGCAGTAGCATTAAAGAAAAGTGATAGCTTATAAGCAATAGTGGCACCTGACTGGATTATCCATCCAGGATAAAATAATTCCAGACCCTTCCATCACTTCATTTACATATATATTATGTTATTGACATAACATAATATATATATTAAAGTTATTGACATAAATTGATGCTCTAAGTATAAAAGGTAAACTCATTACATATCTAAAAGAAAGTTAAGAAATTAATCTATTCTAAGTTATCTTAGAGTAAGTAAATATTTCTTATACCAAATACAAAAGCACCCAGTATGAAGGACAAATTTGTGAATTAGATTACATTAAAATTAACAGCTTCAATTATTGATAGATACTATTATTGGAATGGCATTGGGGTAATTATAGAGTATGAGAAAATATTTGTCTCATATATATGCATATACACACACACACACACACACACACACACACATATATATATATGCAACCATGGACTTATATCAAAAATATGAAAACACATTTGACAAATCAATAAGAAAAATACAATATAAAATAATAGTTGCAAAGAATTACAACACAATATTTTAAAAGTGGCTTTCATATGATAAGCAGATGGAAAGCCAATGACTTTTCAATGTCATCAGTCACTAGGGAAATGTGAACTAAAATTATAATGAGATACCACGGCACACCTACTAGTGTAATTTAGATGTAAAATAAGGAATATGACAAGTGCTTCAGTCAGCTCAGGCTTCTATAATATATTTCATTTATATTAAATAATATATATTTTACAGGATAAAATACTATATATAGATAGGGTAGCTTATAAACAACAAATTTTATTTCTCACAGTTCTGGTGGCTGACAAGTCCCAGATCGAGGCCCTGGAGCATTCTTTGTCTAGTAAGGCCCATTTTCTAGTTCATAGATGAAGTCTTCTCTCTATGTTCTCCTGTGGTAGAAGGGGCAAACAAGGTCCCTCTGGCTTCATTTATAAAGACTACAATTCATGAGAGCTCTAGTCTCATTATCTAATTATCGACTAAGACCCCATACCTTAACCCATTTATGCCTGAAGTTGCAATTTTTTGAATTTTTGCAGTCTGACCTTGGTGATGACCTTGAGCAGCAGGATATAAATAACTCCCACATACTTAGTGTTCCACTAATGGAACACTAGGCATAAATAGGTTTAATATCATCATCTTCAAGGCTAGGATTTCAACATATAAATTTTGAGAGGACACAAAATTCAGACCATAGCAACAGCCAAGGGTTGTTAAGGATGTTGAAAAATTAGAAAATAGACGTAATATGCCCATCGAAGTGTAAGCTGTTATAGCCACATTATATCTGTTTGGTAGTATGTAAAGCTGAACAAATGTATACCTTAATATTAATTAATACTAATATTAATAAGATAATACTTTCACTTCTCAACGTATAATCAATGTTAGCGTATCTCCTTCAAAATATAGATAATAAATTATTTAAAATGGCACTATTCAGGGTAGCTCTAAAAGACAACCAAATGTGCATCAATAGTCAAATGAAAAATAAATTATCTACCACCGACTGGAACAATTTATAGCAATAAGAATCAATAATGCATGAATACATGCAACTATATGAATGAAACACACACATATAATACTAAGGACTCAAACACTATGCGACCCTGTTTATAAATGGTACAAGAAAACACTAAACTATGCTATAAGAAGTTGAGATAGTGGGAGATTTACTGAAACAGATTTGAAAAGCAGCCAAACAGGCATTTCTGGCATTCTGATAATGTTATATTTCATAATTTGAATGTTGGTTGCATAGATATGTCTACTTTGTGAAAATTCAGTGAGCTGTCCATTTATGACAAGAACCTCTTTTCTGCATGTACATTTTACTTTGGTGAAAACTAAGGAGAAATACAGATACAGGTAGATGATATCTTCTGTTTACTTATGTATGAAATGATATTATGAACCTATATTACTTACTCTACTACAAATTTCAAATGTTCCATTATTTACCATAGTAGTTAAAAAACTAAACATTAATAAGAACAACCTAAAACAAAGTATGATGAGAATGTATGTTACAAATTAACCATTAAGCTTTTCAAAGAAAATTGCTAATACAGGTCTATTTTTCACTAATGACAAGTGAATAATGTAATTAATAATAATTACAGCTAATAATAAATGTTTTAAAGATTCACATGCACTATATTTGTCACAGTGATGTAGATTGCATTCTCATGATGAAGTGCAAATACTAAATGTTTTTATGGTATGTAAACAACCAGAGTGCCACAGTTCATTCAAGCATCATTTTATTCATTCAAAATGTATTTATTAGGACACATTATGGAACATAATTGAAAGTCATAAAAAACTAAACCAAAATAAATTCTGAAAACTTAAGTAATTGCACAGTTTGTCATAAATTTATTTAAACAAAAATTTACAACCATTAGATCATAGCTTGAAATTTACCTTGGAGAAAATTGGTAAATATAATTAGCCACTGAGAAATGCTTGAGATGAAGATAACCTTTTGCACAGAGAATTATATAAATATAATGACAATATTGATTGCTCTCCTGCTGTGTGCCACAATGTTATGCTCTTTGCAGACATTCCCTAGAAGTCTCACAATACCAATTTGGAGTCCTACTATTGTTACTCCATTTTGTAGAGAAAGAGAGAGACACTCAGTGACTCAAAATTAGTTTTGATCCTAACATCTGTGTTCTCAAGTGAATAATTCTCAATACTGACTGTGCATCTGAATTTCACATGAAACTTTAAAATGTACAAAGTTGGGTCATTACAAAGACTCATTGAAACTAACACTTAAAGACTGACTCCTAGCCACGTGTATTTTCATAAAGTTCCTTAAATTGTAAATTTTATTTGTCTTCCACTCATCTACACAATCCCCTGTATGAGTTTCTGAATATGTTTATTACTTCTTATTCAGCGATGGCTTTGTTTTGTTGTTATTCCTGCTGCTTGTTCATTCTTCAGAACTTGTCATTGCTTTGGCAGAGCTCTGTTGAAAAACTAGATTGCTGAGTATCAACTTGCATAGCTATGGTTCTTTCCTTACTTCAGGCTTACATATTCCTTCAATGAAACTACTCTTCCTTCTGGATTGAAGATTATGGTGTCATGCTTTGGCTACCTCATGTATTTTACTCCTGCTGTCATTGACAGCCAATGTGAATTAACTTAATGACAGTATTGACTGTTTTCACTGTGACTAGCTGTAGTCAATTTAAATTGTGATTTTGTATTGATCATCTCCTGGGCCCAGTGATGATGAATTTATCAAAACCCTGTGTTGCCATCCCATCCTTAAGAAGAAAATAGCCTGTCTGTTACACAGCCATCTCACAGAGTTAGAAAGCTAGCTAAAGATTGAGAAGATTCCTGAGTTGGCTGTCAAAGGTGTATGTCCTTAACAGGGTATTGATTATAAGAATGTTCAATTTATAACTGTTTATTAAGTTATATGTGGGTTAAATGTTTTTCTGTATCAATACTTTTATTTTGTATTTTAAAAATTTAATAATTGAAACAAAAGTAATAGATTAACATAGGGCAAAGGTAGAATCAAGGAGAAATTTGAGAAGATTATTGCAGTAACCTTTGTAAATGAAACTGGCACAGAAGAAACTAGTAACAGTAAAAATAGGTAGAATTACCTGGATTCTGGATGAAAGGTTAGAGCCAGCAGAAAGTGTTCATTGATTGCGTATGTGGTGTCAGAAAAAGAATTGTCACTGGTGACTGGGATTTTTGGCCTGAGTAACTAGAAATTAGTGACTAATCTTTTCTGTCATGGTAAAAAGGCAGTATAAAAAAGGGTTTTGTTGTTGTTAATTATTTTTTTCTTTTAGGGCAGGAAGATCAGGTAGTCAGTTTGAGCCATTTAAATTTTGAGATGCTTATTAAGCCATGATAATATGTATAACTGAAGGAATGAGGGTTAATATACATAGAAATAGAAGAGATTAAAAATAAGCAGAAGAGCAATTCCATATGTAGGGGTCAGAAAAATAGAAAAATTAACAAAGCAGTCTGAGTAGAGTTAGAGTATAGTAAGCGAAAAACCTGTGGCATTGTGGTATAACTGGAATCAAGTGAATCAATCAAAAAAATAGATTGATCAACTGTATCAAATGCTGCTGATAAACCAAGTCAAATGAGGACTAAGAAATTATCATTTCATTTAGTGTGAACATAGTTAGAACAATGTTGGTGGACTTTAGAGTGATAATAGAATGTTTTAAAACTAATGAAAACCCAAGAGCATAACAATTAATGGCATAGAGAAGGAGAGGAAAATTGTCAAAAATATTCTTTGGTAGAAAAAAGGGGACCTATACTTACATGAAAATAAAAGGGTCATATCTCTAGAACCTCTGACAGTTATTCACAGTAATAATGAGACAGCAAAATATGTGACTATAGATCCCTGTAGTATGCTAGATACATGTAATGGATAGGTTTCCCAGGAAAATAGGAAATAAGGTTATTAGCTTAGGGTAACTTGGGTTTATGGATGTGACATATTAAGGATTTGAGAAGAAACAGTATGAAACAGAAAGCAGCCATAAAAAAGAATGAGATCATGTTCTTTGCAGGGACATGGATGGATCCAGAGGCCATTACCTTCAGCAAACTAATGCAGGAGCAGAAAACCAAATACCACGTGTTCTTACTTATAAGTGGGAGCTAAATTATGAGAACACATGGATACATAGAAGGGAGCATGACACACTGAGGTCATTTGGAGCGTAGAGGGTGGAAGGAGGGAGAGAATCAGGAGAAATAACTAATGGGTACTAGGCTTAATACCTGGTTGATGAAATATCTACACAATAAACCCCCATGACACAAGTTTGCCTACTTAACAAACCTGCACATGTACCCCTGGACTTAAAATAAAAGTTAAAAAAATGAATTTTAAAAAGAAAATAGTTATTTCAAAGAGAAGGACAATTCATTCATTGCCCTTCTCTTTGAAATAACTGATAGAGAAATTTGTAAGTCTTTCATTGACATTATGTTTTGTGAAAGCTAATCATCATATTTGTGTGTTTTTCTCCAGCCATTTCAAGTTTGGTGGATAGGTAGGGTACAATTAGAATATTATCAATGCTGTCATTTAGGGAACAGAGTAAAAGGAGAAGCAAGCATAGAAGGTGAAGAGGTACACAAGAAAATTCTTGCAGTAGAACATGGAATTTAATCAGGGAAAGAAGGAGATCAAGAAAAGAATGAGAAATAGTAAGAAATTAGTATAATAAATATGTTTATGCACATTATTTCTGTTTATTTCAAATTTTATCATTTGTTGACTTAATTCCTAAGTAAATAATAGATTCATGGTAAAATTTTACTGAATTAGTAATATGACCATTTATAAAATACTTTAATAAAATATATGTAATTTAACAAATAATATTTATTTTAGATTGTTAATGATATACCAATACAATTAAAATAAAATATAAACAAACTGAAATAAAATTTTGAGGAACATTTAAAGATTCACATTTAGTAAGAATTAATCTTGCAATCTTAGAATATTTGTAGAAATCTAAAAATATCAGCTGCACGAGACATATTGCCATGTAGAAGACAACTTTGATTTGTTTGACAGATAGTTATGGTTGGAGCTCTTCCCAGATCATTCTGATTTGTGCATGTGAATTCAATCTAAATTAGTGGAGGTCTGACATAATTGCAACTGGGTATGAATTAATGTTCACTGCTTCAGGGAAAGATTTGAAAATATGTGTATTGAAGGGTACCATATTGCTAATGATCATTATTTATTCAATGCCATTTATTTTATACAGGAAGAAATGAATAATACTGCTGAAAGTCATAGATTATCCTAGGACTGGGCAAACCTCTATTGTCAGAAGTTTCCAGGAACTCATTCTGAAAGTCATAGAGTTAAAATAATTCTCAGATTTTTCTGAGAGGCAAGGGATATATTTGTCCCACAGTAATAATTTCTTAATGCTTCATGCCTCATTTTGTCTTCTTCCATTTTCTTCATACATATTCCAAACACTTAAAGGATAAGAAAAGCAACCTGATTCTTAAATAGAAAATATAAATTACAAATAAAATTTCAATATGATCCAATTTTAAACTGTAAAATCAAATAAATGCATTAAGCATAGGTAAAGTTTTGTTAAAGTTCAAGGGTACCTACAAAGCCATTTGTAATCATAGTTTTTTCTACAATTTATATTAAATATGGTTTCATCTGATTGTATCTGATTTGGAATACAATATACAAGAAGAAAAAGTCTTTCAAATAAAGTATATAATAAGAAGCCCTATTGAAAGTATTAATTTGGTTTAATTACCAGCAGTTATTTTTTAAAGACTAATGTCTAGAATTATTCATATTTTATAAACATGCATTAATAATGCGTTACTTGAAAAGTAACAATCTGATGTTACCTTTAGATATATTACAATAGATTCTAGGGCTAACCTTTCTACTTTGAGTATGTACTCCCTGAAACTATAAAAATTAGATTACTTAAAAATAAAGACTGAAAAATTAAATAAGAAAATGAGAATTGAGTTATTTGATAACTTACATGGCTATTCCTTCCACTAGAGAAATCTCTAAAAGGAAATAATGAGATCAGTTTGATTTCTGGCGTTCAAATATCTTATACTTCACTCCTTTTGTCCTAAAATTCTGTTTATAAAATTTAGATCCTTGTGCTTTTATTATATTGCACATATGCAGCTGAGAAAACATTTTAATATTTTACAGCTCAATGGTAGAAATTTGGGGCTACATGCTTTGTAGACTTATAAAACAGGTGTCTTCGACTGTTGAGGCTGTTATAACAAAGTATCTTAGAAAGAGTTATTTATAAATAACATAAATTTATTGCTCACAGTTCTAGAGGTTGGGAAGTCTAAGATCCAGGTACCAGCAGATTCAATCTAGTGAGAACTCACTCTGTGCTTCAAAGAATGCACTGTCTGTCTGTGTACTCACATGGCAGAAAGGGCAAACAAGTTCCCTCAAGCCTCTCTTTATCAGGGCATTAATCCCATTCATGAGGGCTCTGCCCTTATGACCTGAAAGCTTCTCCTATTAATACTATTGTACTGGAGATTAGGTTTCAACATATGAATTTCATATGAATATGAATTTCAGTGGGTTCCAACATGTGAATTTGAGTGGGACATAAACATTAGAACCATAGCAATAGACATATTTAATTTCTATAAGTTTTATAAAGCTAGCAAAAATGCAAGAAACTATCAAAATATATGGATTTCCATATGATAAGAATAAAATTAACTGATATGTCTATATATTTATAAGTATATATATGACTACTATAGCGTTAGTTAATTTGACCATTTATGTAGAATTTTTGTGCTGAGAGTAGCTATCTCTGAAATTTAGTGTGTTACAATAATTGAAAGTTATGTGAGTGCTACAGAATATATCTATTGGGCAATATATTAATAAGTCATTTGTGAGATAAAAATTAGTATTGTAATGGATTCTTCTTTTTGGTAGAACTCACTGTACGTTAACTTGAGCACTTTATGGTGAATATTGGAATGATGAAAATTATTTCAAAAATCTATGATTGGGATATTTTCAAATGGCTAGTAGAACTGGAGCCAAACTCATTCCATTGACTAAGAGTTTTTGTTTTCTTGGCTAAAATTTTGTTATCATGCAGACCACCAGTCAATAATACCATAATGTAGACCACCAGTCAATTATACCATAATTTCTAAATATTTCCCCCTACCCAGCATGACAGACTTCAAATTAAATTACCAAATTACCCTAACTTCTTTTGACCTGCTAAAATTTTCACCTACATAAAAGCAAACTACCACTGGATATCTAAGTTTAAAAAAATAGAACTGTTCAGTACTAGTTTCATGCAGTTGTTATATTTTCTTTCTAATTAATTATGCAACATATAATTCAAAACAGTTTAAAAGTATTAGCATGGAAACCAAGTTAGCAAAATATATCTGGATTTAAAGCTCTTAAAATTCATACAATATTTTCTTGTCATGATATAATTGTTTTAAAATTATACGTGAAAAGATCAAAGAGCATGTGTGTATTTATAAACAACACAAAGTCTTAATATCACTGAGCAAGATGATTGGTCACCTTGTTCACAACCGTGTAGTATTAGTGTAGCAATAGATCCAATTGAAATGCAAGGAAATAAATGCCCATGCAAAAAATAAATAAGACAAAGTTCATCAAGATGTTGAAATCATTCATTACAAATGCACTGTAATAGGGGTATTTAAAGTGCGTCTGTATTTGTGACTAAGACTTTCTGGATATAGGAGACTTTGCCTCCAAATTATACTTACATCACTCATAATTTGATTTTGTCATTGGTGTAGTCCAAAAAATATTGTTAGAAATATGTGAAAGATCCATTGAGTACAATATTTATTTCCATAATAAGTCCTAATGGAATTATGAAGGACAACTCAGGATACAGAATATATCCAAGATAACTCAGTAGAAAAATAAGCATCTGAGTCTCATAGTTAGGAATAGAACTGATTTCTTTTTAATTTAGATATTCAGTGGTCATTTATTTGCCGCTACTCATTAACAAATGTTAATTGTGGTGTAATGAGACATAGACACTTTTCATAAAAATATATCCAGATGTACTGAAATGACTGTTTTCAGTAATTTTTTCTTGAAAATGACACATTTTCTGTAAGCAAACAGAAATCATAAAATTGGAAACCATCCCCTACTAAAATTATGTATGTATTTTAAACATCATATACCTACATGAATAAGTTCAAGAGAAATTCGGGCATGTATTTTCCTATTCACTATACAATTTACAAAGGACTTTTTACATACATGATCTAATTAATCTTTGTGAGATAAACAATATTATTTATACTTTACAAGTGTGCTGAGAAAAACTGAATGAAAATAAATCACAAAATTATTAAATATTTGAATCATATAGTTGTTAGGTCATTTCATTCCATTGCTGCTGAAATAGTTAACTTTAATAATCACAAAATGGTTTATGATTTGAGACGAGGCCTTGAAACATAGTGAGATGCTGTCTCTACAAAAAATAAAATATTAGGTGAGCATGGTGGCACATGCCTGTTATCCTAGCTACTTGGGAGACTGAGGCAAGAGGATCAACTGAGCCCAGGAGACTGAGGCTGCAGTGAACTATAATCAACGCCACTGTACTGCAGCCTTGATGGCAAGGCGAGAATCCATCTCTAAACAAACATAATAAAAATAAATTTAAAAAGTAATAATAAAAAACAAATGATATTATATAATATTGCTAATTACAATTCTATTTAGATACATTTACATTTCCAGACTTGGGGAAAATATTTGAAAGTCTGAGATAATTCCTCTCTCTTACTAGTTTTTACCTCTCATCTATTAGTCATTCTAATTCATTCATGCCAATACTTTTTACTCTTTCATTCAATAAATAGTTCTACAGTATATTCTAGAGATTGCCCTGGCTTTTAGGACTATAGGAGTAGATAACCAGATATTGTTTTTGTCCTAGTATTATTAACTCTTAACAAGAATGTAAGTATGAAATTACTCTGAGAAGAGACTGAATAATGGTCCTGAATGATGCACATCCTAATCCTTGGGACCTGTGAATACTGTATATAATCCTACATGGCCAAAGGGACTTTGTAGATGTGAGTAGGTTGAGGATCATGAGACACAAAACTTATCCTGAATTATTCTGGTGGACCTGATGTAATACAAGGGTAATTATAATATAGGAGGTGATGTGATAATGGGGACAGAGAGAGAAAACATCATGTAATGTAGGATCATGAGCCAAGGAATGAGTACAGTATCCATCATAGAAAAGTCAAGAAAACAGATTCTCCCCTGATATTCCAAAAGAAACCAGCCCTACACCCATTTTAATTTTAAGCCAGTGAGACTGAATTTCAACCTAACATTGGTCTAACATAAACTATCAAAACAAAAAAGGTCAAGTGGCCTGCAAAATATTGTGAACTCTGATTTTATGTTTGAGAATTTAAGAAATGTACTTAAATTTTACAATTATTAATTAGAAAGACTTAAATAGAAACTTGATTTTTCTAAAACCAAGTCAATTGTTCTTACTTCTTTCCTGCACTTTTTATTTTGACAACTTAATGTGCATTCAACATTGTCTAGCATTCTAAAATATAATAATTATATCACTCTTGCAGATAAGGATGCACGGTAAAGTGTCTAAAATCAAACAAGCAATAAGTTTTAAAATTTATTCCATGTTAGAATAGTATAAAATATGTTTACCTACTAATAGATGATCACTTCTATTTTTCTTCCTAACATTATCTTAGCCAGTGTTCACCTAGTGAAAAATTATCTACTGTACTTTATGTGTATTAAAAATCCAAATGTGTACAATTGCCATACAATTGCTATGGTAGAAGTAGCCATGTTATTTAATATACAAATAAAATGATTTTTAAAAGCACAAAATAGCCACAAAAACGTATGTCTTTATATAAATTTCAGAATTTCAGTTATCAATTTATTCCTTTATCATGATTTATACACAATTTTAGTCACTACACTGCAGTGATTAAGCATAGAAACTTTGACTTCAGGTTTTCCACAGTGGAATGTTGGCTTTCCTACTTCCTGGGTTTGTTTTTCTATTACTGCTGTCACAAATTACAGCTAACTTAGTAGTTTGCAGGAATACACATTTAATACCTTACAGTTCTGTAGCCTGACATGTGCCTCACCAGGCTAAAAAGGTGTTTACAGAGCTCTGCTCTTTATAGGGGGTTGTAGGGAATAATCTATTTTGTTGCGTTTGCTAGTTTCACATTCCTTGTTTGATGTCTTTCTTTCTCCCTCTTCAAAGCCAGCAATGGCTGGTCCAGAGTTTCTCACACTGAATCACTCTGGCTCTCAATCTCTTACCTTTCTCTTCCACTTTTAAGGACCCTTGTAATTATATTGGGGCCAGGTAGATTATCCAAGATAATCTATATATTTTAATGCCAACTGATTGGCATGTTTATTTCCATCTGCATGCAGCCTTAATTTCCCTTTGCAATGGAAGGTGACGTATTCTAACATGGACATTTTTTGAGTGTGTGTGTGTGGGGGGAGGATAATTCTTTCTATAACAAAAAGTGACATTTAAAGTTATTTACATCAGTGTTTAACTTGAAGATTTGACATGATATGTGGTATTTATAAATATCTCTGTAAATATTATTGGTCATAATCATTTTAAGTTTGATGTAGGAATTTTTGGTATAATTTTTTTATTGTCATACTTTAAGTTCTGGGATACATGTGCAGAACATGCAGTTTTTTTTTACATAGATATACACATGCAATGCTTAAATTGTAAACTTCCCTTTGCCATTACATGAAGTTTTCTGCTCAGTCTTAAGAAGTAGAACTATGTAAAATTTCATGATATGTGCATAAATACTCTTAATTTTATAAAAGTTATGTTTTGAGGTTTGTAAAATAATCATGGAACAAAACTGAATATTACAAGTATAGTATTATATATACCATAAAGTCCCAATAAATTAGCTTTTCTTTACTTGATCAATTTTCTTTCACCAACTTTTCCAAAAAATACCCCTAGGACCAAGTTGTGGGGTGACTATAGGTCTTCTTTACATCCTATACGCTTCGAAACACACACTTATGTATCTTAAATAATACTTCTTTACCTAACTTAACATTAACATTATGAATTTGGGTGACAGCATATACATACAATTTTATATTTGGTTTTAGAAAGACAAATTATATAAAATTTTATTTAACTTTTACAAATGGAGACTTCATAATGTGTCTTACAGATGTTTATTTTTAAATACAAGTGGGATGTGATTAAAAATTTTGGGAAAGTATTATCAGAATACATTTGGACAGTGTTCCATTCCCATGTCATAATTAATAATGAAACAGTTATAAAAGCTCCTCCCCTCACCACTGTGTCCCCACCTTAGTGAGAGATCAGTGACAATTTCATAACTTCCATTCTTACTAAGCTATTGTGCTACAAAGAACAACTTCTAACATTTCTTTGAGGAGAAAGGAATGCTTATCACAAAGTAAAGCATCTGCTGAGTCAGCCTATTCAGGCAGATTTGCTGCCAAGTTTATTAAATTCCTGAGGGTTTTATTCCTCAAGTTATTACTCTCAAATGTATGAGCAAGAAAAGGCCAGAACCTATAGGACCTTAATGTCTCTCTTCATGTAAATGTTTACTAAAATTAAGAACAATACAGTAAGTCAAAGCAGGGTGTCTGGTGGCTTTCCATTTTTTTCTGTCTCCTTGGTGTCCCCTGGTGGCTAAGCAAGATTGGAGTTCAGATCCCGTTTTTGACACCAGTTTTTGACTTTGTGTCAATAACAATATTTCTGGAGATTTTTTACAGTTAAGGGGCTATAATAACACTGAAATGATAAACTTGTTGTGGGTTTAAATGAAATTACCTATCAAATATTATTTTAGAGGGCCTGACCCAACGCAGGCTTTCAATGCATTGTAATTTTATTAGCACTTTTTCCAATGGTTATTTTTCTGTTCTACTATTTTCCATTTAATCTTTCTATTTCGACACAGGATTTATCTAAATTTTATCAACCTCACTCAAAAACAGGACTCCCTATGTGATATTTATTACTGGTTGCAAGCTCAATTTTAAAAGTAAAAAAAAAAAAATGATATTGTGGAAAAATGTAAGACAAATAAATGAATCAAATTTCCACATTTTTTCCCGTTTTCTTGTGATCTGTTAGACATAAGCCATGTCTTAGTTACACTGAAAATTTGCTTCATCAAAGTATTACTTATAATTAAATAACTTCAATCTATCAACATAAATGAACCCAATATCAACTTAACTTGACTTAATTTTATATTATCACTAGAAAATCAAAGAGTTTTTTACAAACAAGCAAATAGGAAGACCAGGTCAAATTTAGCTTATTTCCACACTAACACAAAACCTTTCCTGCAAAACTTTCTGTTGCTTAAAAAGGCCAGAGCTTTTTAAATGAACATGTGCATCCTAAACCATCCATTCCAGTGAGGAGGACGAGGGCATAGTTCAGGGAGTAGGTTTTCAATTAACAAATTGACGCCAGATCTGCACCAAGAGAACAACACTTTTATATTAACATATTATGACATGAGACCTTCAATAATGAGTTGGCCAGGACCTCATTTTTATATCTCAATGAAATAGCTCACAGAATAGCAAGCTACTTCCATGATTATGATAAGCAATAATTATAGGATTGGGTTTTTAAAGTTTGTATGTTAAGAACAATACATATACTGGGGTAGAGAGGAATAAGTGAAAAGGTCTCTTCAGAAAAGCTTTACTTTATTTTGAACTTCGTTATGCACTTGCCACTGATGGGAAGTTAAAAAGATTTTTTTAGCTTGCAGTGGACCACAGGTTAACAGAAGATGTGATATTGGCTCAATTATATATTTCATCATCAATCCTAATATTATGACACAGAAACAGGTGTGCGAGAAAGTGGCAGCATTCATTTTTATTATACAATTTCTATGTTATTTATTGTAATATAGTGATTATTGCAAATGCCATTTCATATAGTTTAGCATTATCACTAAGCATGTGACATTTTCTCAAAAACAGAGTAAGGGCACAGCTAGAATTTATTAATAGCATACTAAAATAATCATTCCTTCCTTTTTATTAAGGTATTTTTTGTCACTCACTTAGAATGATTTAATAAAATGAAAAAACTTTGCTTGAGTCATGGAAAAAGAGCGATAATTTTAGTTTTAATTCCACAAGGAGCTATTGAGCAACCATTTGGTTCCAGTTGTATACAGGGAACTAAATTGGCAAAATAAACAGACAATATAGTCTCCAACTCGCTGTACCATCAAATCAAATATTAGCTTTGTGACACAAGCCAAATTATTTAACAAATCTAAGCTTTAATTTTCCTGCATGCTAAGTATTCAATTAAAATGTATATTCAATAAGGTTTAATAATATGATAAAAGATAATGCTATATTATAAAACACTTTTTTTATTCTATTCTCCCTCTGTTTTCTCAATCATTCTACTATTTGGTGAGGTAATATTGATTTGGTACATGAAATGCCCAAAATGGCGATAAAGCTGTCTTCACTTCTGATTCACTGGGTCCATGGTTGAAACATTTCACCCTTGGATCCCAGATATTTTAAATCCATTGTGCCCCAAAGCATGAAGACAAAAATTTAAATTTTTGAAGTAGATAATGAGGTGTGTTGGTGAAATGGGCCACTTATATCTACATCTTTTGATTCTTGAACCAATGCATTTTTTTTTAACTGAAGGAAATCCTCCCCCAAATATTGACTGTTGTTTTCAGATATGCTGAAACTGCATCCTGTAGATACCCCAACCCTTAGAATGTAGTCCCCATTCTGGGGATGAAATTGAGTCTTCATCAGACCATTCAACATTTCTATCAAGCTCACTGCTTCTGAGTGATGGGGCTCTCTGAGAGACCAGTGGATTCTACTTATATTGGCACATTTCTTCATAATAAAATACAACCTTGTGTGTATTATCCAATAACAGAAAAGACATTTCCTAAGTCTACAATGATGATGTTAGCAAAGTCAGTGGGCAGAGAAAACAAATCCATAAATGGAAGTGTGACTCTTGCTATGGGCACAACGCACTGCTCTTTCATGACAGGAAGGATCGAATGTAATCAATGCACCAGCTAGTAACTTGCTGAGACACATTGTGTGCACTGGTATAAAAATAACTTCCTGAGATGGAGGGTAAAGAATCCTGATTTGTATTTTTCATTGATTCCATTCTCACCATGGTGAATTTCATGCTACCAACATGATATCACTAAAAATAAAAGTGAGAAGAGAGAGGTACAATTCGCTTTTGAGATCTGGCAGGAGCTAGTTACAGTACACCACTGCACTTGGCAGTTTGTAATTCCAGTTGCAGCAGTAGCTATATCAAGTATATTTAGGGGAAGACCTTTTAAAAAATATTTTTGGAGGCTATCCCTGTGCTTCTCAAATAAATAAGCAACCAATTCCAGAATTAATCTTGAGTATCACTTTCCTAGGGCATAAAGAATATGCAAAAGGGTAAATAGGGATGTATAGGGCTAACAGAAAATACCAGGAACATATAGAATGCCTAACTACATATAGTAGTGAGTGATTTAGGATGGGACTCTGAGCAATATGACTCAAGAGCCCATCATCTAAAACCATACCTCATTTATTTAATCAAGGCCCTATAAAATATTGAATATAATTTAATAATCCCTGAGATGTATATGGATATAGATATACATGTAAATATATGTTTATAAAGGTGATGCAACTTATTTGGAGTAGTATAAAAATGTATGGTTCAATACATTCTAGCACACAGTGACTTCTATGCTATACGAAACATAAGGTCCCATATCGTCAAAGTATTCTGTTTACTGTTATGGCTACTCTGAATGCCAGGTGGGTAGGGAAAAATTTGTGGCACTAGTGATTATTCTGGTGCTGCTTGTTTAGAAACGTGAAAGATAAATATACTGTGGATTAATAGAGGGGTCCAAGTTAGATTAGATAAATTTAAAAAATAAAAGATATTGACATTTCTGAACTACAAGAAAAAGGATATATTCAGTAGTCTAAAGTGGGCAAGTTTGTATCTCTAAGATTGCTTGAAATATCTAGTGCTGGTAAAGATAAAATATTACCCAGTATCTACTAGTAAGGTTTTAGTCTTGAGTATTAAACTAATCCTAAATAAATATAATTCCCTTTGGTTGTTTTAGACTCTTTACAAACTTGTGAAATGCTCCTTTAGTAAACCATGCTACATTATTATTCATCCCAACTCACAAAGCTAAAGGAAAAAAATAATTAGAACATCAAAGGACCAAAATTAGTCAAATAGGTTCACAGAGACTTTTATTCCATACTAAATACAATGTTCTAACACTCCTTAAGAATTGGTCACCTTCCTTTCTGCCCTTTCTCCGCATTGTGAGATTTTAACTGTGTGATCTGTCTGTCTTTGTCTTGAGTTATTGGCTGTGAATTGTGTCCTCATTTTAGTGACAATTGATAGACCGGGGAAGGGCTGCAGCCAATAGTTGAACCTCTATGGGGGAACTGCAAAGATGAGGGAGTGACCTGAGTTGTTAATTACATTCCTGAGAGCAGAGGACAGAGCTCCTGGTTGATGACAAAAGCTTTTCCCTGATTTTCTAGAAGTTAATCCAATTAGATAAGACCTTGCCTTTGCAATATTATTAGACCTAGGAAGAAAGTACAGACAACTCTTAGAGTATTACAGAAGCCAAAATGCAATACGGAAAGTCTAAAAATTATCAAAACAGTGACATAGGATTTACATGCATTATTAATTTCTCTTAGGCTCAAGCATTATTAATTTGGAAGTAGTCTTGAAGTTCATTACTTAATAATATAAATAAGACATTTATTGTCAATTCTGAGCATTACAGAAAAAAATGGCAACATGATAGGATACTGCTTGTAAAGCTGGGCTACTACTTACAAGCTTTAGCTTCTCCACAGTATAAAGTAAAATACACTTTTAATTAAAATCATTTTAACATAGGAAAATGCACTGCTTTCATGTTTTAGAATAGAAACAAAAGATACCCTCAAAAAATATTATTGATTTTTTCTACTATGTGATTTCTTGATTATAATTTTGATTTATTTATATAATTTTATGTCATTGTATTACATGTCGAAATTTCAAATGTGGGTCACTTTTACTACAGGAATAAAGTTGATTTGATTAATATTATTTTTACTGAAGAAGTAGGAATGTAAAAGCAGGCACTGCAATTGTTGACATGTAATCAATGTTTCAGAAACAGAGCTTATGTTTGGAAAAAAAGAACGCAATAATTTTGTACTAAAATTTAGAAAAGTGGTGAGAATAAGTTATGTATTTTATTTTAGATAGGTTTCCAAGAATGGAAAATGTTTTTCACAATTCTCATATTTCGCTTTATAATTGATACTGGGATATAAGCAACATGATAACTTTAGCGATGAAAAGGGTATGAATAAACATGCCTATTTACATGTGTATATTTATTTGTATATATGTGTTTGTGTTATATGTGTTTACTTTTATTATTATTTTAGCATAATTTCATAGCAAAAATAATTGCCAAATGAATAGCACAAATATCCCAATTTGATTTCTAACAGTAAATATTCTGTGATTTAAGAAATATATGATGTTATTTCTAAAACTATAAGCTGGCTTAGGAAATGAGAATCAAATGAAACAAACAAATCATTATTACTTTGGGCTTTCAGGGTAGCTGTGCTAATAAATCATTATTTTATTTGTATTATGTGTTCCAATTTCTTTTTATTTTCATGCTTTCTATGTTCATTTACATTCTTCTGCATCAAGGAAGAAATTAATCTAAAATACTCAACAAATATTTATTACACTTGCTTCCAATCATCCACTTTACTTTCTTTCGTCTTTTCTCCTGCAATTCTTAGGTTCAAAAATCTGCCTTAAATATGCTGACTATATATCATAATAAGTGAATATTTTCTTCCTCATATCTTTGACTCAATATTTTTGCATCATATTTATCTGGTCATTTGAAGTTATCACTCTAAATGTTGAACAACTTCCATAAACGTAAAATCTTACTGGAAAACAGAATGAACCAGTCATCTGGTTAAGTTAGGTTTGTCTTCATTGTTCCCAAGAATGACATTATAGTCTTTATTTCTTTTTTATTTTGCCAACACTGTCATAGTTTCCTTCCTCATTTACATTTTTACAAATCTCAAGTCCTGCTGTCACTATGAGGTTTCAGTAACATGAGTTCAAACTATTTTCTTTCATTTTGCATGAATAAAACATATGGAGCAGTTTGACATTTGCTTATATACCTTTATATAGTTATTTTTCTCCTATGCATTCATTGTTACTGGATTAATGCTCAATTAGCTCTGGTTTCTCGTGGAATAACTTCAATGTTAAGATTTAGTTATTCAGGTAACATTTATTCTGCACCAAATAATGAATCCCATAGCGAACTAAACATACAGATAAGGTAAGTTTCTGAGCTCAAGAAGCTTATAATCTAATAAAATACCATTTTAAATATCTTCTTATTATCAGATAGAAACTAAATGGGTATATAGAAAGAAGTAAGTAAATCAGTTGATATTTGCAAGATTTTTAAAAATGTGTATTAAGGTTTATGTCTAAATATAATGTATCATAAAAACATACAAACATAGGGATAAAATATTTTGGATCTTGCATGGAGATGAATTTATTCATAAAAGAGCATACATGTATTCATCTTTTATTTCTGAAGTAAGTGTATATACCTTAAGTTTTCTGAAACCTTTAGATGGGAGTTTTGCTTGACTTACAACGTCAACTGTGAGACATCTCAGAAATTGGTGTTAGAAAAGACACATGATAAAATTAGGACTTTTTCTGGGTGACTTCGGGGAGGATCCAAGGAATCAAGAGCTTGTATTAAGTTGAATGATGTCACAGTATCTCAGTAAACGTTCCCTCTGGAGAGGACAGACTAGGGTCAAGGTAAACTATAATTAGTAAATAGGCATCAGTCAACCATTCATATTAATCCTAAGAGGAGATGTTTATTGTTTTGTGTCTTAGAAAATGTTTACATTTTTTGTTGTTGTTGCTCAGACAGGATTACAGAATGCTCCTCTTGTTTTTTCCTGTCCTGATCACAGAGTGATCTTTTCTGATTGGATGGTCTGCAGATCTAACTTCAATAGGAGAACACCAAAGTCTAGCTGAAGTATTAGGCCAGCTCCTGAATGTCAGGGGCTGCTTTTCTCCTTCTCAGTAATGGAGCTTAAGGGAGTAAAATTACTTTTATTTTGATTGCTAGAAGGTGCACGTGGATCACACTGCATATGAAACATCAGGATGCTCAAAAGTGAATCAGTGGCCGGGCGCCGTGGCTCATACATGTAATCCCAGCACTTTGGGAGGCCGAGGCAGGCAGATTACTTGAGGTGGGGAGTTCGAGACCAGCCTGGCCAACATGTTGAAACCCCATCTCTACTAAAAATACAAAAATTAGCCAGATATGATGGTGAACGCCTGTAATCCCAGCTACTCGGGAGCAGAGGCATGAGAATCACTTGAACCTGAGAGGCGGGGATTGCAGTGAGCCGAGATTGTACCACTGCACTCCAGCCTGGGTGACAGAGCAAGACAGTCTCAAAAGTAAATAAATAAATAAAATAAAAAATAAAAATAAAAAGACATAGTGAATCAGACTTTATCTTGGAGATACAGATAGAAGATTATTTTGGCGGTGGTTAAAAAAAGGCATTCATTTAAAAATAGAAATAGATATAATTCATGAGTAATTGGTTATATTAATGTTGCTGTAATTTTATTTAATTTTTGTTTAATACAGGGTAAAAGTCAGAGATTCATTATAATTTTAAGCCTTCATAACGTAATTGTATATTTACAAATCTTTCTTCTTATAGACTTTTACACAAACTCGTTCAAGATGTGGAGACAACTGGCAATGGATTCAACAGCTCAGATTTAATATGTTTTTTGTTTTGGTGTATTATAACAGAGTTAGCCATTGAAAATGAATTTCTTCCTAAAGGCATATTGCTGTTTTGATGCTTGAAATCAAATCTGGCATTGCATTTATGTAGTGTGGCTTATTATTCTAACATTCGGAATGAGAAAACTAAGGCAGAAGGTTATTATATGTTTTGCCTGAAGACTTGATTAAATGCAAAAACCTATTACTGTTATGTTTTATATGCTGAGCCCTGTCTCACAATCTCAGTTATTAAAAGATTTTCAGAACTATTACTAATTTTTAATGACAACTAGTTGAATTAGTAAAATGAACAAATAGTTCTGTGACTGTTCAACCATAAGTAAATATTTTCCTGTGCTCAATTTGTTTATATGTACAGAAGCAGCTTAATGAGAAAGCATATTTAAAATCATGCACATTATTTATTTTCTTTGATAGGGTATGTATAACTTTACAATTTAATATTTTTCACCATCCATTAAGTATCTTGTGTTTAAAATCTTAGAACAAGTGATCACATTTTGCTAGATACCATGATTTGAAGATGAATATTTTCACATTTTACCTTTTTTCAGTGTATGTGCACCTGTATTTTTCCAATGGCTGTCATGCAATGGTCTCTAACCTGTGTCTTCAAAAGACTTAAGATTAGAATCAATACTGCATTGTTTTCAAATTGAGCCATCTTAGAATTTTTTTTCATGTCATGTTAACTATAAAAATATTTTAAAAGTTCTCCTTTGTGCTCTACCATGTTTGTATGTTTTCTAATTACCACAAAAAATTGATAAAATACCCAAAGTTTAAAATTTGCCAATAACTTAAATGTTTTACACATGTTATCTGACCCAGAATATTTAATTAAAGCACAATTTTCATTTATAAGTTGTATTTTTAATTTTGTTTGTTTGTTTGTTACAGGCATGTAGTTATATTATGCCACTGCTCTACATTCATTTCAGCCTTTCTTTCTTTCTTTGGTGATAAGTTTCCTAGTCTCTGACCTCCCTATGTTTTTGCTACAGGCGTTGGAAATACGTAAACATGTATCATAGATTTCTGCTTTATTTTAATATGTTTAGAAGAATCGGCTCTCAAAAACAATTTCAATCATTGTATCTGGCAGAAGCTGTTAGCTCTTTAAGGCAAAGATTGTCTTCACATTCCTAAGACTTATTACAATGCCTACCTTATTGCAGATTTTCTTTGTATAATGTATTTAAAAGATTAATGAATGAAACAAAAAATTGATAATTTTCAATGTTATCTCTGATAAATACTTAATTTACATATAAACAATTTAAATGTAAAATTACATATCAAGATAATTGATAATGTGTTTGATTTTTTAAAAAGTCAGTAGATTTAATTACGGTTAATTAATATTAATACTAATTTTGTGCTAATGGTACAATATTTGACTCATACTAATGAAAACTCCAGTAGAAAATAAGGTAAAGGAATATTGAACACCCACAAGCATGAAGCATATAAACATAGATTAAATCATCTACATGAGAATAAATTACTTTGTTTGTCCTCTAACCCCATTTACAATCCAGTCTCTTTTCTTGGTCAGTAAATGTAATCATTATTCATCATATTTTTTAATCCAGTAAACTGAAAAATATTTTATTAATTTATCCCTACATACATCTAAACATATTAGCAAGTTTTAATATTATATTTCCAAAATGTATCCAACACATCTTCTTCATTACACATCACTACCATCATTTAATTCAGGTTAGTGTTTACATATTTGAAAAATATTTGAAAAATCGTATTTGAACTATTTTCCCTACTGTCATTTTATCCACCTGTACTCCTTCCGAAGAAACACAAATGGTCTATTAAGATGCAAATTAAGAAATACAAGTTTTTCATTTAAAAATTCATTGATAAATTTCCATTGAATTTATAGTAAAATTTAGATCCCTAACCATAATCAAAACAGACTCTCTGCCTCTTTATAAAATCTCTTCTTATTTCACTCATCCTTTTCACTAAGGCTCAAGTATAGAAGTGTTGCTAGTTTCTTTAATAAACCAATTTCAAACAAATTTTTACAGAAATGAAAGCAGATCCCAATGCAATTTATTATTTTTATTTTCAATTTTTGTGGGTACATAGTAGGTATACATATCTATGGGTTGCGTGAGATATTTTGATACAGGCATGCAATGAATTATAATCACATCAGGCTTAATGGTATATTCATTATCTCAAACATTTATCTTTTCCTTGTGTTACGCAAACAATTCAATTGTACACTTCGTTATTTTAAAATATATAATTACATTATTTTTTAACATATAATATTTAAATATTTAAAAAATAATTAAATTATTTTTTACTATAGTCACCCAGATGTACTAGCAAATAATAAGTGTTATTCATTCTTTTTATTTTTTGGACCCATTAGCCATCCCTATCTTTAAAACCCTCACACTTCCCTTCCCAGCCCCTGATAACCATCTTTCTACCATCTATCTCCATAAGTTCAATTGTTTTTTTAGCTCCCACAAATGAGTAAGAACACAAGTTTGTATTTCCGTGCCTTCCTTATTTCACTTAAATGTAATGACCAGTGTGCCCAGCTAATTTTGTTTTTTGTAGACACAGTGTCTGTTTATGGTGCCCAGGCTGGTCTTGAACTTCTAGACTCAAGCAATCCTCCTACATTGACCTCCCAAAGTGCTGGGATTATAGGTGTGAGCCACCATGCCTGGACAGTGCTTTATTTTTTATTTTTCTTCTTTTTCACATGGCCTTTTGCAAAACAAAACAAAACCAAACAAAATTCAATTTGATGAGATCCAATTTATCAAAATTTTCTTTCAATAATCATAAATTTGATGTGAAGTCTAAGAAATTTTTGCCTCATTCTAAATTCCCAATATGATCTCCATTTCTTCACTTACATTTTATATTTTTATTTTAAGTCCATTATCCATTTTTAAGTTAATTGTTATATAACTTGTGATACTTAGATCGAGGTTCTTCTCCACCACCCCATGCCAGCTGTAGATGTCCAAATTGCTCCTATCCCACGCTCTGAAAATGGAATTTTATGCTAATAATTGCATCTCTTTGAAAAATTACTTAAGCACATCTGTGCCAGTTTATTTCACTGTCCTCTATTTTGTTACATATGTATACCCACCTATCTCTCTGTCAATGCCACACTGTATAGATTATTATAGGCATGTATTATAGTAAGCCTTATTAACTGGTGTTGTTATTCCTTCTATTTTATTAATCTTTGTTAAGATTGTTCTGGCTATGCTAGAACCTGCAATTTCCCATATGCATTTTAAAATAAGCTTGTCTGTGTCTAACAAAAGATTATGCTGTAATTTTGCTAAGACTTGTGTGTATATGTCTGTGTGTGTATACATATATACACACATATATATATGATATTTATGGAGAATTGGCTTTATTACTATAATATACTGAGTCTTTAAATCCATGAACACTGTACATTTCTCCATTTATTTAGTTAATTTTAAAATTTCTTACATGAACATTTTGTAAATATAAATATATAGATCCTGTACTCATTTTAAGTTTATACTTAAGAATTGCCTTCACTTTGTAGCAATAGTATTTTTTTTCAAATTTTGTTTTTTGGTATGTTCACTCAGTATATAGATCTGGAATATCTATAAGTATAGTAGATTTTTTTGGGGGGATCCTTGTGATTTTCTATTTAGACAACCATGTAATCTACAAACTTGGACAGTTTTATGTCTTCTTTTCTGAGCTCTATGTATTTTATTACTTTTTAATACCTTATTACAGTGAATAAAATTTACAGTAAGACGTTGAATAAGAGTGGTGAAAGCAGGCATCCCTGTCTTTCTTTAATTTTCTGAGAAAGGCATGCAGTCTTTAACCATTAAGAATGATGTTACCACCCCAAAAAACAAACAAAAACAAAGCAAAACAAAAAAGACAGATTGTCACCACCACCATCCCCCACTCCCCGCCCCCAGAAAAAATGATGTTAGCTGCAGGCATTTTGTACGAACTATTTATCAAGATAATTTTCCTCTATTGTTATTTTACTGATACATTTTAATATAAATTGCTGTTAGATTTTGCCAGATACTTTTCTGCCTCAATTGATATGATCATATGACTTTTCTGTAGACTACTTATGTGGAAAGGCAGAGTAATACTCTTTACTCTTACCACATCGTCACTGAAGATGTCTGTGACCTAATGCCTGAAAACTGTGATATGTATACCTGGCAAAGGGGAATTACAGTTTCAGATGCAATCAAGATTGCTCATCAGTTGATCTTAAAATACAGAGTATCCTGGATTATAATTATCAATCTACTATAATCACAAGGGTCATTAAATATGGAAGAAGGAGGCACAAGGAGAACCTGAGAACATTGGATTACGTTGATTGATTTTCTACAGTTGAACCAAATTTGTACAGCTAAAATATATTCCAGTTGTTCATGATATATTAATATTATTTTCTTTACACAATGCTAGATACTGGCTTGCTAAGTTTATTGTGTTTTTTTGAATCAAACTTCATGAGAAATATTGTACTACAGTTTCCTTTTTTTGGTACTGTTGTCATTTGATTTTGTATATTAGAGTAATTCTGTCTTCATAAAATAAGTTTGGGACTATGTATCATCTTCTGTTTTATGAAAACATTTGGAAAATTAGTTATATTTAATTAAATATTTTACATAATTTTTCAAAAGATCTAAAAATTTATTTGGGGAGAAGTTACTTAATCACAAGTTAAAGTTCTAGTAGTAATATGATTTACACTATTTCATCATAGCTGAGTTTTGCTACTCTGTATTTTTTGAGGAATGTATCTATTTCTTCTAAATTATTGAAGTTATAAGCATAAGTTTATTCATGGATTCTCTGATGATTCTTTTAATTACTGCAGGTTCTAGAGTGATATCCTCTATTTTATCATTGATATTCGTGATTTTTTCCCTCTCTCTTTTTATTTGGGTCAGTGTTGCCTGAGGTTTATCATTTTTATTAATTTTATTCCAGAGACAACTTTTCATTTTATTAATTTTCTCCATTGTTTTTAGCTTTCAATTTATTGGATATCTGCTTTTATATTAATTTAATTTTTCTTCTTCTCATGTTCATTTTATTTTTCTCTTTCTTTCCTAGTTTGTGAAGTTGGACATAACTTATTATCGTAAGTCTTATTTCCAGTGTAAACATTTAGGTGCTTTAAAGTTTCCTCTCTGCACTTCTAAAGCTACATCCCACATATCCTCATACAGTTTTTTTCCTTTAATTCAGTTCTATTTCCTTTTTATTTTCCTTGAGATTTTTTTTTTTTTTTTACTATCCATGGATTATTTAGAAGTGAGCTATTTATTTTCCATGTTTGTTGTGTTTCTGTGATTGGTTTCTATTTAGAATACATTATGATCAGGGAACTCATTACATTTTACTTCCATTCTATTACATGTGTTGAGAGTTTTTTGTGGAGCAAGATATAGTTTATTTTGATGAATAATCCATAAGGTTTTACAAAAAATTGTATTCTGCCATTGGTGGGTGGATTGTCTTATATATGTCAATCACGTCTTGTTGATTGATTATCTGGTTCTGATGGCCTATATACTTGCTAATTTTCTGTGAAGTAATTAGTAATTATATCAATTGCCGAGAGAGTTACTAACGTAACCAACTATAATTGTGCATGTGTTTTTATATTTCTCCATTTAGCTCTGTCAGATTTTGCTTCATGCAATTTGAGGCTGTTTGGATGCATACTGTAGTGTTGTTATTTTTTAATGTTTTGATTATTTAATCATTATGTAATTTCCTTCTCGTTTCTATTAAATTTATTTGCTTTGAAGTTTACTTAATTGAATATTACCATAGTCTTTATCCATGGTTTTGCTTTCCATAGATTCATTTACCTGCAGAAAACACAAATTCTAGAACTAAACAGTGTGTAAGTTTTAAAGTGCGTGCAATTCTATATAGTAGAATGAAGTCTCATGTTGTCTCATTTTCTCCCACCCAGGACATGAATCATTCCTTTGTCCAGAATATCTATGCTTTATATGCTACCTGCCCATTAGTCATCAACACTGACTGCCTCTGTCTTCTAACCAGCATAATCAGAACTCATTGACCCAGGATTATTTCAGGCAAATGATCCTCCTTCTAATATATTGTTAGAAGGCAATAGTAGCCTAACTCTCCATCATAATGCCTATGTCATTCACATTACTTCATCTCACCACATAGGCATTTTATCATCTCATATCATCACAAGAAGAAGGGTAAAAACAATATAGTAAGGTATTTTGAGAGAGAGAAAGAAAGAAAGACTACATTCATGTAGCTTCTAGTATGACATATTGTTAAAATTGTTATGTTTTATTACTATTTTTACCAATATCTTACTGTGCCTAATTTATAAATTATACTTTATCATAGGCATCTACATGTTTAGAAAAAGAGGCAGTATATGCAGGGTTCAATATTACATGGTGTTTCAGACATCCACTTGAGTCATTGAAATGTATCACCCATAAAGTAGACTATTGTAATAAAGACACTCCTGTATTTTTATTAATGATTTTATTTTTCCCATCCTCTTTTTCTCAACCTATGTAATTAAATTTGAAGTAGATTTCTAGTAAACAACGTTTAGTTACATCACATTTTAAAACAAACTCTGTCAATGTCTGCATTTTTTTTGATGTATTAAAACATTTACTTTTAAGGAAATTATTCACATAATATAGCCTAAATATGCCAATATTTTTATTTATTTGCATTTCTCTTTTTCTCTTTTCTTATCTTCCACTATGTTACTTGGACATTTTTTAGAATTCCCTCTTATTTATAGGGCTGTCTGTGTATCTTTTTGTACACTTTAATAGTTATTGTTCTACGTATGAAAGTATATCTACTTGACAGCTATTGCTATCAACATTTTTCTTCCTTGGGTAACCTATGGAAAAAATATTTTCATATGTCTCATTGCTTTGCCTGCTTTTAATTGTCATTGTTTTGATTATTTGATAGTGTTATAATTTTTGTTTAAATCATCAAATTTTTTTTTCAATTCATGAGGAAAAGGACATTCTGCTGTATGTCTCTATATTTACTCACTTTCCATTAGTCTGTTGTCCTTCCTTAGGTTCCAAGAGTTCTTCTTTGATCATTTATCATCTGTTTGAAAATCTCCCTTTAGATTTTTTTTAAGAGTACATCTGCTAGAAGATGGCCAACTGGATACAGCCAGGAAGTGCTGTTCCCACAGAGACCATGATTTCAAATACACCAACAAAATTTGAACAGACCTTTGTAGAGAAAACGCTGAATGTGAATGGAGAAAAAAAGACACAGATGCTGAAGCTAAAGAGGGAGGAAGCTGGGATATCTATGTGGGGTGTCTGACAGCTAAGGCTGTTCTGACCCTGAAGGGCACCTGTGGATGGGGTGAGTGAAGGGACTGGGGCACTGCCTACTATTGCCAAGGGCCTCTGAGATTCTAGCTACAGGAGACTCCACATACTCATAAACATGTGACGTGGCAGGGGGATTGCCTCAGAGATTAGACAGAGAGGGGGCTGCAGCAGGCATGGAGCTGGGGACCTTTGAGGAGGAGTCAGTTCCAGTGGAGCCTGACCATAAGCACCTACCCTCCATGGCTGCCTGTTTCCCATGTCTCCTGCCTCTGAGACACTCTGATTGCAAGCTAACCACCAGGGAGAAATCAGGGCCTGCTTCTCCATGGGACTGGGATATGTTTGTCCTGCAGGCCTGCCTGCTTGCCAGTCCCTCTCAGGGCTCCTGCCTGGCCACCCCACAGAAGTGTGAATTGTACACTGCAGCTTCTGTTGCCCAGCCTAGGTACTTTTCTCTGTGTGAGTGTTTTCTGGCAGTCTGGGAGCCCTTTGGTTCCTCCAGCACACCCCGAACCCAATCCCAAGAGTCTGGAGGAGAAAGCCACAAGCAGGTGCTGGTGCCGCTGGGCTGTGGCCCACAGCTCAGGAGTGCCAAGCCTGGATCTGCCTGGCACTTGAATGGGAAAGGACCCTAAACACTCAGAATACTGACAGGGAGGAGTTGTACAAGTTCACGAGCTGTTATGGGACCTAGTCATGCCTGCTTCCATAGGGCTGGTCTGGAAAGGATATGGCTTATTTCCCTACTGGATCTCTCCCCAAGGGAACCCTGCAGCCTGAAAAATCGAACAAGAACAACAACAACAACAAAAATTATAGTCACAGTGTCAGAGATCAGAGGTGGCTCTGGCAAGGCCCAGTAATAGACCTGATGAGGGAATCACCTCTCCAATTCACACTGCAGAACATAGCTGCCCACATGGTGATACACAAAGGAGCCAAGCAGCTGAGTAATAATGTCACTGCTCTCACGTACCATCCCTTGAGTTGTAGCCCAAACTACAACACCAAAAAACACTGCTAATTCTCCCCCTGTAAAACCAAGGGCAAGAATTCAACAACAAGGAACTCTACAGAGCCTTAACCCTCTGAAAACTTCCAGAAACGAAGCCAAGTAACTATATTCAATTTACACCACTATTAAAGGATACTAACCTTCCCAGATTTGAAATGATTATCATAAGAATTCTTGCAATTCAAAAGGCCAAAGTGTGCCCTTACCTCCAAAGGAGCCCATTAGCTCCCCCGCAGTGGTTCTTAACATGTCTGAATTGTCTGAAAGGACTGACATAGAATTCAGAATCTGATGGCAAAGAAGCTCATTGAGATTCAAGAAGAAGTTAAAACTCAATACAAAGAAGTCAAGCAATGTAGTAAAATAATTCAAGAACTGAAAGATTAAATAGTCATTTTAACAAAGATCCAAACTGAACTTGAGCTAAATAATTCACTACAAAAATTTCATAATATAATCAGAAGTATTAGTAGCAGAATAGACCAAGCTGAGGAAAGAATCTCAAAGCTCAAAGACAATTCTTAGAATGAATTCAGTCAGACAAAAAGGAAGAAAAATAAAATAAGCAAACGATACCTCCAAGAAGTGTAGGATTATATAAAGAGACCAAATGTATGTTGCATTGGCATTCTTGATAGAGAAGGAGAGAGAAAAGACAAACTGAAAAATACATTGGGGACATAGTCCACAAAAATGTCCCTAATCATCCTAGAAAGCTTGTCATGCAATCCGAGAAATATAGAGAACCCCAGCCGGATACTATAGAAGATGACCATCCCCCAGGTACATAGTCATCAGATTCAGCAAGATCAATGCAGAAGAAAAAATGTTAAGGCAGCTAGAGTGAAGGCACAGGTCAACTACAAAGGGAACCCCATCGGGCTAGAGCCAAACCTCTCCGCAGAAACCTTATATGCTAAAAGAGACTTGGAGCCTATTTTCAGCATTCTTGAAAAAAACAAATTATTACCAAGAATTCCTAACGTGAGGAAGTAAGCTTCACAAATGAAGGAGAAATAAAAACCTTCTTGAAAAAACAAATGCTGAGGAAATACATGTCAACGCTCCAAATGGCTGCTGACCAGCACCACAATCAAGTAGGCTTTATTACTGGGATACAAGGCTGGTTTGACATACATGAATCAATAAAACTAATTCAGCACATAAACAGAATTAAAATCAAAATCCATATTATCCTCTCAATAGATGCAGACAAAGCTTTTGATAAAATCCAACATTCCTTCATAATAAATGCCCTCAACCAACTAGGCATCAAAGGTACATACCTGAAAATAATGAGTTATCTATGAAAAACCAACAGCCAGCATCATCCTGAATGGACAAAAGCCTGAACAATTCCCCTTGAGAATTGGAACAAGACAAGGATGCCCACTCATATTCAACATATATTCTACTTACATTCCACTTACATTATATCTATATCTATATGTATATCTATATCTATATCTATATATATTCCTCTTATATTCAACATAGTAATGGAAATCTTAGCCACAGCAATCAGGCAATAGAAACAAACATTAAAAAAAGCACTGGAGAAGTCACTGATGATAGGATTCTACAAATAGAAAATCCTAAAAACTCAGACAAAAGGCCCTAGAAATGATATACAACTTTAGTAAACTTTCGGGATAGAAAAATCAATATACAAAAATCCATAGCACTTCTATACTCAAACAAAATCCAGGCTGAGAGTGAAATCAAGAAAACAATCAGACTTAAAATAGCCACAAAGAATATGAAATACCTAGTGTCTTAGTAAGTTTTCACACTGCCATCAAGAAATACCCAAGACTGGGTAATTAATAAAGAAAAGAAGTTAAATTGGCTCACCATTCCACAGATTGTTCAGGAAGCATGGTGGCAACTGCTTCTAGGGAAGCCTCAGTGAGCTTTTACTCTTGGCAGAAAGAAAAATGGGAGAAGGCATCTTACATGACAGGAGCAGGACCAAGAGAAAAGATCAAGGAGGGAGTGCTGCACACTTTTAAACAAATGGATCTCCTGAGAACTCACTCACTCACTCACTATCATGAGAACAGCACCAGGAGAAGGTGCTAAACTATTTATGAAGGTCCACCCACATGATCCAATCACCTCCCTCCAGGCTCCACCTGCAAGACTGGGGACATCTTGACATGAGATTTGGTGGGGACACAGATCCAAACCATATCACTTAGAAATACAGCTAACCAAGGAGGTGAAAAATCTCTACAAGGAGAACTGCAAAACACTGCTGAAAAAAAATCAGAGATGACAAAAATAAATGGATTAGAAGAATAAATATTATCAAAATGGCCATACTGCCCAAAGCAACTACAGATTCAACACTATTTCTATCAAACTATCAACATCTTTCTTCACAGCATTAGAAAAAAAAGATTCTAAAACCTGAATAGCCAAAGCAATCCTAAACAAAAAGAACAAAGCCAGAGGCATCACACTATCTGACTTCCAAGTATGCTATAAAGACACAGTAACCAAAACAGCTTGGTACTGGTTAAAAAAAACAAACACATAGAACAATGGAATGAAATAGAAAACTCAGAAATAATAAATAGAGCTGCATACCTACAATCATCTGATATTTGATAAGACTGACAAAAACAAGAAGTGAGAAAGAACTCCCTATTGGATAAATGGTTCTGGGATAACTGGCTAGCCGTATGCTAAAAATTGAAGCTGAATTTCTACCTTTCACAGTATACAAAAATTTACTGAAAATAGATCAAAGATTTAAATGTAAGACCTCAAACAATATAAATCTTGGAAAACAACCTAAGAAATATTCTTCTCAACATCAAACTTGACAAATTATTTTTGGCTAAATTCTCAAAAAACAGTTGCAACCAAAACAAAAATAGGCAAGTGGGAACTAATTAAAGAGATTCTGTATAGCAAAAGAAACTATCATTAGAGAAACAGAAAACCTACAAAATGAGAGAAGATATTTGCAAACTATGCATCTGACAAAGGCCTAATATCCAGAATCTATAAGTAACTTAAAAAATCAACTAGCAAAAATAAATAACCCATTAAAAAGTAGACGAAGAACATGACTGACACTTCTCAAAATAAGACATATGAGCAGCCAATAAACATGAAAAAATGTTCAACATCACTAATCATGAGAGAAACGGCAATCAAAACCACAATGAGATACCATCTCACATCAGTCACAATGGCTACAATTTAAAAATCAAAAAACAACCAATGCTGGTGAGGCTGCAGAGAAAAGGAAATGCTCATTAACTGTTGGTGGGAATGTAAATTAATTCAGTCACTGTGGAAAGCAGTCTGGAGATTTCTCAAATAACTTACAACACAGCTACCATTTCTCCTAGCAATCCTATTACTGGGTATATGCCCAAAGGAAAATAAATTATTATACCAAAAAGACACATGCACTTATACATTCACTGTTGCTCTGTTTGCAATAGCAAACAACATGAAATCAACCAAGATGCCCACCAATTATAAATTGGATTTAAAAATGTGGTACATAGGTACCATGGAACGCTATGTAGCCATAAAAAAGAATGAAATTATATCTTTTATAGCAACATGGACAAAGCTGGAGGCCGTAATCCTACATGCATTAATTCAGGAATAGAAAACCAAATACTACATGTTCTTGCTTACAAGTGGGAGCTAAATACTGACCACACATAGACACAGTATAGGAAAAACAGACACTGCAGAATACTAAAGGGTGGAGGCAGGGTGGAAGGGGGCTTGAAAAACTACCTATTGGGGCACCATGCTCACTGCCTTGGTGATGGGACCCATATTCCATAGCTCAACATCATACAATATTCCCATGTAAAAAACCTCCACATGTAGCCCTTGTATCTGTAATAAAAATTAAAATTAAAACAATTCAAATTGAAAAGCACATCTGCTAATAACAAATTCCTTTTATTTTCCTTTATCTGAAAAATTTTTAATGTCCCTTTTACTTCTGAAGGACATTTTTACAGATTGTGTGGTTGACATTACTTTACTTTCAGCATTTGAAAATTGTTGTTTGACTTCCTTCTGGCTCATTAATTAATCTTTTGTCTGTTAGTTCTTTGCTGAGATATTTTTCAGTTCTTTTAAAATAATTTATAATTGATTGTTGAAACATTTAGATGACAGCAGCTTTAAAATTCTTACCACATAATTCCAACACCAGATTTACCTAGATGTTGTCAGTTGAATATCTTTTCTCCTTCAAGTTGGGATTTTCGGATTCATGGTATATTGATGATGTTTTTATTGCATCCTAAACATTTTACCTATTATGTTAACAGACTATTCAAATATTGTAAACAGGCTGTCATCTATTTCAGTTTAGCAGACAAATCTTGAACGACATTTATTTGCTGTGTGTCCAATGACAGTGTAATATTCAGAACATTTGTAGTATTAATTTGGCTTGCCTGGTTATCTGATGCTTCCTTGGTTCCCATTGGTTTCTGCTGGTCCTGTTTGATGTGTGGAAATGGTTTTCTGGGTGAAACCACTAGGTGTCTCTTGGTGAGGGAGGTGAGTGTCAGACAGGATAGCAAAAATACACGTCCCTGGCCAGGCACTTATTATGGTGGGTTTCTCTGTGCCTGTGGGGAAACAAAGAGCACATATTGGGTAGATGCTTGTTGTGGTGGAATTCCCTTTACCGCTCCCCAGCATACCTTGATGTCCCTGAATGTGGGAAGGGAGGTCCCAGGCACCCAAAGACTCAGAGACTCACAGGAATGCGGCACTTGTGGTGAGGTTGGAACAGGAATTAAAAGAAATTAAAGAACGTGTAAGCAAAAACTCAGTTGTATGTAAGAAAAACCAATTCCCCCGAGGAAGAGAAAGAGCTGAAGTCTGTTTTTCTGTGGCTAGTGAGCCTTATCTCTCCCTTTCCCAGGCATTGTGAAGACTCTCTTTCTCTAGCTGTGCAGCTACAAGGTCACTAGACAGATAATCTCAAGTCATAAAACATGTTGTTCCTTGAAAAGTAAGAAATGATGTGATGCATGTCTTAATTGAATAACTGTCTTTGTTTCTCGCTTCTATAATATGCTTCCCCCCCCACAAATCTCCCCCCGCCCCACAAAATGCTTAAAAGGTAGCTTGACTCTTTGTTCGGAGCTCAGTCCTTTGGATGTTAATCTGAATGGGTCGGTGCACCTAAATAATTAAATAATTCCTCCTCAACCCCTCGGTCTCTCTGATTCCTTAATTATCCCACTGAAAGGTTCCTTTAGAAGTTGTTATCCAGCTACCTTGGTGTTTCCCAGAGGGAAAAGAGAAGCTCAGTCCCACAAGAGCAAAGAGGCTTCATGGATAAACTTTCTTGTCGTGGTATGACGCCCTTTGCCATTGCCAGTTGGTTAATCTGCTGCCTCTGGATGGAGAGGGGAGTTTCATGTCTATGGGGACAAAGAAAGTACTCTGGCTAAGCATTTTGTTGTGGCAGAGTCCACCTTGCTAACTACCATAGCACCTGATGAAGCACAAGAAGAGTTTCACACCTGGTTGGGATAAAGAACACTTCCCCTGCTTAGTTATTGTTAGTGGGACTTCAGGACCATCCCTCTTGCTGGTAGTTCCCTCTTGTCAGTGGAACTCCTGTCTTATTCAGACTCCTGGGGGAGGAAGAGGTTGAGCCTACCTTGGCTGCCCCTGTTACTAGGTTGCTATTTAGGGAAAAATGGTGTCTTGAATGTTGATGTGGTTTGGCTGTGTCCCCACCCAAATTTCATCTTGAATTCCCAGTGTTGCGGGAGGGACCTGGTCGGAGATAATTGAATCATGGAGGTGGTTTCCCCCAAACTGTTCTCATGGTAGTAAATAAATCTCACAAGATCTGATGGTTTGATAAGGGAAAACCCACTTTACTTAGCTCTCATTCTCTCTCCTGCCACTGCCATGTGAGCTGTGTCTTTCACCTTCCGCCATGATTGCGAGGCCTCCCCAGCCATGTGGAACTGTAAGTCCAATAAACCTAAACCTCTTTCTTTTGTAAATTGCCCAGTCTAGAGTATGTCTTTCCAGCAGCATGAAAGTGAACTAATACAGTAAATAGGTACCAGGAGTGGTGTGTTGCTGAAAAGATACCTGAAAACGTGGAAATGACTTTGGAACTGGGTAACAGGCAGAGGTTGGAACAGTTTGGAGGGCTCAGAAGATGACAGGAAAATGTTAAAAAGTTTGAAACTTCCTAGAAACTTGTTGAATGACTTTGCCCAAAATGCTAGTAGTGATATGGACAATAAAGTCCAGGCTGAGGTGGTCCCAGATGGACATGAGAAACTCTTAGGGAACTGGAGCAAGAATGACTCTTGTTATGTTTCAGCAAAGACTGGTGGGATTTTGCCCCTGCTGTAGAGATTTGTGGAACTTTGAACTTGAGAGAGATGATTCAGGGTATATGGCCAAAGAAATTTCAAAGCTGCAAAGCATTCAAGATGTGACTCGGGTGCTGTTAAAGGCATTCAGTATTATAAGGGAAGCAGAGCATAAAAGTTTGGAAAATTTGCAGCCTGACAATGCAATAGAAAAGAAAAATCCCATTTTCTGAGGAGAAATTCAAGGGGGCTGCAGAAATTTGCGTAAGCAAAAAGCAGTCGAAGGTTAATCCTCAAGACAACTGGGCAAATGTCTCCAGGGCATGTCACAGGTCTTCATGGCAGCCCCTCCCATGACAGGCCCGGAGGCCTAAGAGGAAAAAGGTGGTTTTGTGGGCTGGCCCCAAGGTCACCTTGCTGTATGCAGCCTAGGGCCTGGGTGCCCTGTGTTTCAGTCACCCCAGCTGTGGCTGAAAGGGTCAATGTAGAGCTTGGGTCATAGCTTCAGAGGGTGTAAGCCTCAAGCCTTGGCAGCTTCCATGTCGTGTTAAGCCTGTAAGTTCACAGAAGTCAAGAATTGAGGTTTGGGAACCTCTGCCTAAATTTCAGAGGATGTATGAGAATGTCTGGATGCTCAGGCAAAAGTTTGCTGCAGGGGCAGGGCCTTCATGGAGAACCTCTGCTAGGGCATTGTGGAAGGAAAATGTGGAACTGGAGCCCCCTTACAGAAGTCCTACTGGGGCACCTCCTAGTGGAGCTATGAGAAGAGGGCCTCCATCCTCCAGGCCCCAGAACGGTAGATCCACTGACAGCTTGCACCCTGTGCCTGGAAAAGCCACAGACACTCATGAGTGCAGCATGGAAAAGCCAGCCCATGAGTGCAGCCAGGTAGGAGGCTGTACCCTGTAAAGCCACAGGGTCATAGCTGCCCAAGACTATGGGAACCCACCTCTTGCATCAGTGTGACCTGGAAGTGAGACATGGAGTCAAAGGAGATCATTTTGGAACTTTAAGATTTGACTGCCCTGATGGATTTTGGACTTGCCTGGGACCTGCAGCCCCTTTGTTTTTGCCAATTTCTCTCATTTGGAATGGGTGTATCTACCCAATGCCTGTACCTCCATTGTATCCAGGAAGTAAGTAACCAGCTTTTGATTTTACAGGCTCATAAGTGGAATGGACTTGCCTCGTTTTGAATGAGACTTTGAACTGTGGACTTTTAAGTTAATGCTGAAATGAGTTAAGACTTTGGGGGACTGTTGGAAAGGCATGATTGGTTTTGAAATGTGAGGACAAGGACTTGAGATTTGGGAGGGGCCGGGGTGGAATGATATGGTTTGGCTATGTCCCCACCCAAATCTCATCTTGAATTCCCATGAGTTGGGGGAGGGACCCAGTGGGCGATAATCAAATCATAGGGACAGTTTCCCCCATACTGTTCTCGTGGTAGTGAGTAAGTGTCATGAGATCTGATGGTTTGATAAGAAGAAACTCATTTTGCTTGGCTCTCATTCTCTCTCTTGCTGCTGCTATGTGAGATATGCCTTTCACCTTTCACCTTCCACCATGATTTTGAGGCCTCTCCAGCCACATGGAACCTTAAGTCCAATAAACCTCTTTCTATTGTAAATTGCCCATTCTCCACTATGTCTTTATCAGAAGCATGAAAACAGACTAATACAATTTTCTTCTCTATTGAACGGTGAGAAAGTAGAACAGCCTGCTACTGTGCTGTTCCTTCAGTCCTGGGACCCCAAATCCATTCAGCTTCTTCTTGCCACCTTTTGGACTTCTTTGGTGGCCTCTTGATGTTCTGCATTTGCAATTGTACTAATGATTTAATAGAATCTTCTTCTGACCTGAATCCATTTTCCCTTTGACACAGTAACTTAGCATTTTTTTTCCCCTTCGGCTTAGAATACATTTTGCATCAGTGTTAGAGACCATTTTGTTCAGCTTACTGTCTACTGACGTCAGTGTTCTCTGGGGTTCTAGAACATTCTTTAAAAACTAGTATTCTTGATCATTTAATCAAAAGTACTGCCTGATTGAAGTTAATATAATTGTGCTTATAATATTTAGTAGTTTTGCATTTATATTATGTAAGTAATTCTCAGTTTTAAACCTTCACCTATTTGCAGTGACAAGAATCACTAAGAAGTAGATTGTAAATATAACTGAAGAACAAAAAAAAATCTGTGATTAAACAGACCTTTAATAAAAAAGCTTGATTTTAGAGACAGAATATTACGTATACTATAAGCAAAAATCGAAACTTATTAACAGGCTGGGGTGGTGGCTCATGCCTGTAATTCCAACACTTTGGGCGCCCAAGGTGGGCAGATCACTTGAAGTCAGGATTTCGAGACCTGCCTTGCCAATATGGTGAGACCCCATCTCTACTAAAAATACAAAAAGTAGCCAGGTGTGTTGGCAGGTGCCTGTAGTATCAACTACTTGGGAGACTGAGGCATGATAACTGCTTGAACTAGGGAGGCAGAGGTTGCAGTGAGCAGAGATCATGTCTCTGTGACAAAGCCAGACTCCATCTCAAAAATTAAAAATTAAAAAATTAAAAAAACCTTATTAACAAGCATACAGTTTATGGTTATTAATTGGCTAAACAAACATTATTTGTAACATAGTGTGTTAAAATATCCTCACAACAATACTATTGCTTTCTTAGAGTTCTAGGAAACATATATCAACAAACCTTTAAATGCAACAACCATTTTATGGGTTATTCAACTAGACTAGTTGTGGGCTTTGTTCATTTAGATGAATACAGCAAAGTTCTGGAATGATCCTATTCTCAATATGCTATGTATTGGTCATAGGTCTAATGTCATCTCTCTGGGGGTAAATGAATAACATGGATGATACTTTAGGCATTCTTTATTTCTTCTAAATATTTTAGTGTTTGCCCCTTAACGTTTAAACTCGGAAGAGGAACAACTGAAATCATTTTCATTGATCATCAAGACTAAATGGCCTGTTCCACCCTGTGAACCTTACTTGGCCTTTAGAAGTATGCTGTGTCCTCTTGATGAGAGTTTTGTCATTGAGAAAGAGTTACTAACATCCTAACCACCAACACCCCCTCAATATTCTGTCTGTTATTGGTTTCTTCTCTCTACATTTTCTCTTCTCTGGTTATCGCTTCACATTTCAATTTGGATTTCTAATTGGCAATGCAAAGTTGATATCCTGAAATGAACCCTCTATTTCCTAGCACCTCTAAACCTTTTCTTTCTCAGAATGTTTTATGGCATTAAATGGTATCACCGTCCTCTGATTGGTTAAACCTCAAACCTATGATTTTTATCTTTTAGCCATTCATTTATTTATTCAAATAATAAATATTATTGACCACTTAATCTATGCCACATCTCTTTTTCTCTTCCTGTCTCCAGGCACTTTGTCCAACTTAACCCTTCATATACACAAAAAATATATTTGTCTTTTCCTTCACAGCAGATCAGGCTGGGTCTGATGGAACTAGCATTCATTCCTCTACTCTTACTCTCTTGCAATCTGTCTTCAGTAGTCCGTGTGAGCTTTTGGAAGCATCTATCAGAACAAGTTATTTTTGTGTTTAAAACTTTACTGATTAAATAGAATGGGATTAACATGCTAGTCTTTTACTCTGACTACAAAGCTTTATATGATCTGGCCCCTGTGTCCTATATCTCAACTTTATCTTACCTATTTATCTTGGTTACTTCAACATGTCAGACTTGAATTTCCACAAATAGCACCAGACTGTTTCAGACCTAATACTAAAGTACTTTTCTACAGATTTTTACAAAACTGTATCCTTCTGGTCATTTAGATGATGGCCTAAGTGTATCCCTCTCCACAGAGGCTTTACCAAGACCATTCACCACACTTTTCATACTGGCTCATCGTATTTTCATTATAACATTTTTCGAAAAATGATATTTATATATGTTTATTTGTTTAGTGGCTTTCTACTAAAATGCAAATTGGATCAAAACAGGAAACTTTTTTTTTGTACTGCTAAATGTCCACTGCCTAGAAGTATTACTGACATCAAATAAATACTCAGAAAATGTATATGGAATAAAACAATACATTAATAATATACCACTTATGGAGATAGCTAGTAAAATGCTACCTAAGAAAATACATTGCCATTTAATTATTGAAAATAATATACAACCCAAAGCTTTTCTCAAACCTTTGAGGAATTGTAGGCAAAACAGGAAAAATACTTACCTTGAACTGTGGACTCTGCAGACACTAACAGTGTCTTAGTCAGCTCAGGCTGCCATAACAAAATACCATAGACTGGATGGCTTGAACAATGGGCATTTCTTTCTCACAGCTCTGAAGGCTGGGAAGCTTAAGATTAAGGTGCTGGCTGATTCAGTTTCTGGTGAGGGCCCTCTTCTTGGCCTGCAGTAGCCACCTCCTTTCTGTGTCCTCACAAAGCTTAGAGACTGCCCTCTCTGCCTCTCCTTCCACTTCTCATAAGGACACTAACCCCATCATGGGGGCCCTACCCTCTTGAATTCATCTAAACCTAATTCCCTCCTATATTAGTCAAAATAATTGACTGACATGATTATGGAGACTGAGAAATACCATGCTATATCCCATCTAAACCTGAAGAACTGAGAAAGCTGACAGTAGCTCAGTCCCAGTCTGAAAGCCTCAGAATCAGGGAAGTCAATGTTGTAACAGGCAACTTGACATCTAAAGTTAACCATCACATTTCCCAAAGTTCCCATCTCCTAATACTGTCAGATTGGGGGTTGGGGCTTCAAAACATGAACTTGGGAGTGGGAAGACTGAAGCTTTCAGTCCATAACAGTTCCTCTATATATGACAATTTTGGCCATATCTGATTGGGTCTCTGAATGTGGTGAGAAATATTTTTACTGATTTAAGAGGCAGAATAGATAAACTAGTTGGTTCAAGAGAAGGGACATTTTTCTTTATCATGAGTTAAAAAATAGACCTCTGGCTTGTGTTTACAAATAAGTTACACTGATTTCCCATTTTGTTTATTTTATGAATCAGTATTGAATCAGAAATACTAGGCTTAAAGCTGTTTAATATTAATATTTCTAATATTTTTCCACAAGTTAATAGAATCTATGAAGATTTTGCAATAGTATTATTTATAAAAAACTAACAAATATTCCACACTTAGTGTGTGCCAGGCAGTGTATTATTTTACATTGATTATTTCAATTTCTATGAAGAATGAACTATTATTTTAGAAGTTTTTTTCAGTCACATTTACAGAGGAAAAGTAATGTTCAGAATGATTGATGAACTTGACCAAGGTTTCTCAGGGAGTAAACAGTGAACTGAGATTTAACCACAAAGAAACAATGTTTGCAACCATTACTCTTTTTGAATTTTACCAAATTAATTCATAAGAGACAATCAAAATTCAGTATTATTATATGAGAAGATTTATTTTATGATACTCTACTATTTCTCAGGTAATATTAATGAGAGTTTTATTTGATACATGTTGAAAATTTAGCAATAGGATAACTTGGAATGTAAATATTATTTACTTTTCTTTCTCCCTCTTAGAGGCAGATGTGCCCTAATAATAAAATGTCTATTGATAATGCTTTATGTCTTCCCCTATTCCTGTCTGTACACTAATGTTATAAATTATTTCTAGTCATTATTTTCAATAGTTTTTTTTTTTTGCAGTTTATTTAAATTTAGCAAGAACAAAACTGAAGTTACACCTTTGGCCCAAACCACTATTTCAAAGATTCTTTATTTAAAGTAATAATTTTGCAATCTGCTCAGTTGTGCAAACAGAAACCTCTAGCTCTTCAAACAGATTTGTTAATAACATGTGGATATCTTATTTAGTGGAAGTTATTCTTAATGCCTTTGCCATTTCTTTTTAGAAAATCAATCAATCTCTGACCAAATTCTATATATGAAATGTGTCTTATGTCTGTCTTTCTTCCCTGTGCCTAGTCATATTTTAAGAATATTATATATTCCTAAACTTCAATCCTTTATTTAAAATTGTCATAATTTTGTATAACAGCATTCCTCCCATATAGTTATGTACTTATATTGTGTTTTTCATTTTTTATTAAATAAATATATTTTATTAAATAGAGTATTTAGAATGTAAATGTCATAATACATTGTTGTAAGTAATGGAAATTCATCTCAAATGACATAAAGGATGGAGAAATTGTGAAGTCTTTACTACTTTCAACTTAAAGAATAATATTCATCCTGTATACTTCCAACCTCTGTCTCCACTCCTTCTAACCAAGACAAATACATACTCATTTCTTTCTAGGGAAGATGGATTCCTGAGTTTATTAGGTATAGGAACACAGCAAAAATATTTAGTCCCTTTATTTTTCTCTTCTGCATAGAGATAAGATAGTTCTTCTGTATTCTCAATATACCATAAGAGTCACAGGAGCACAATCTCATTTGGAAGAAGATTCCAGAGTTTTGAGTAGTATATTCAAATCAACTGGACATTAAGGATGTGGTTAATTAGCCAGAAACCTTGAAAAAGAGACTAGGAGTGGACTAGCTGAAATAAGAACTAAAACATTAATGGTTTGGGAATAAACATGATAAATTGGTAATGGCCATGTCAAATTTAAGTCACCTGTAAAATTCAGATGGACATATTTGGGATGATGTTTCATATCTAGATTAAAAAGTTGAATCTTCCGAATTAGATAAGTTTGGACAAAAGTAATAGGTAGAATATTGCAGAAAAAGTCAGAAAATGTTATCTCAGGGGTTACTACAGGGTAAATAGTTTGTTTTAGGTGAAGGAGAAACTGATTCCTAGAAACAGGGCTGCACACAATAAGGCATTAGTTATAAATAATTATGCATGGAACTGAGCGAAGTTCTGGCCACATGGTCTCTGGCAATTAACCTTGAGCCAAAGGAGTCTGTAAAATATAAATTGATGCACCTTGACCTTAAACTTTAGATGCACAACTTAATATTGTAAGAAAGAGTGAGGTGAGATCTATGTAAGTGTACAGTAAATATACTCTTTTCTAACCCCAGTCTGTAGTAAGATTCTTTAGAGTACAGCTCTTATACAGATTACTCATGTGTGGTTTGCTCATTTTCAGCAGTTTCTGAACAGTCAACAGGCACCAGGTAAGCTGCCTCTAAATCTGTAATATACACGTACATATCTATTACAAGACCCAGGTAGCTTGATTCTCTAGCATGAATAAATTCTCTAGTATCAATAAAATAAAAAATGGAATTAAAAAGTTTACTGAACATTACTTAAGGCTGAGGTGATTAAAGATATGCTTTTAAAATGCCTCCTTTTAAATCAATGCATTGGATACAGTTAGTGGAATTGTAATACAAATTGCAATTTATCTTCCTTAAGTTACTCAGAATGAGAAATCATATGTACACATACTTAAGCTTAAATGTAGTTCAACCCATGTTTTCTTAGTGTATTGGGCTATATTTTGTAATATTTTGTGATCAGCACTATTAGAACATCAGGCAAATTTATTAAAAATTATTTATCAGAGATAGGTATGGGAAATTATATTATAGCTAATTATATAAAGAAAATATATATTTTGAACTGTTTTCAGTTCAAAATGATTTCTTTATATGTCTTCTTAATTTTCAAATTAAATACATATGGAGAAAAGCTAAAATATTTGTTTCATGAATAAGCATATTATTTGCATAAAATAAAATGATTGCTAAATTGATGTGTCTAATTAAAGCTCAATTAACTTTACTGGTAAAATATAAAGCTATTTGTAAATAGTATAGAATACAATCCTTACAATAAAGAAAAAATATTTCTCAAAAAATAATGTATCCACTTACACAGTAATAACATTTATTTTCTATAATTAGCTTCTATTTAAAGATTCAACTACTATATAAGAAATAAAGTAGGTTCCAATATAGCACCATGCAATCATCGTAACTTTAAAGTGAATGGTTGCTACTGAGATAATGGAATATCATCTGGGATAAGCACATTTGGCTTTAACAAAATGAAGTAAACATGGCAAGAAATAGCTCTGAAGTCACAGCATTAATGAAAGATGTACGTTTTAATTATCAGAGCGATTATTAATAAAACATCTTCAATAGGAATAAGTAAATATAATTACAATATCTGTGTGATTTAAGAGGGTGAAAAGACAAGCAATAGATTGGAAGAAAATCTTTACAAAACACATATCCAATAAAGGACTGCTATCCCTAACATACAAAGAATTCCTCATGCTCAACAATAAGAAAACAAAAAACAAGTAAGAAGTGTGCTAAACATCTGAACAGACACTTCACCAAAGCAGGTATACAGGTGGCAAACGAGCGTATGAAAAATCGTTCAGCATCACAGGCATCAGGGTATTGCACATAAAGATAACCATGGTACCACAACATATCCATCAGAATGATGAAAATTCAAAAAAAAATAACAACACTGAATGATGGGAAGAATATGGAGCAAAAAATCAGTGGCTCTAAAGAAAAATATTTCCTTGGCTTTTCCAGATTCTGGTAGCTCAAGAATTTCCTTGGCTTTTGGCAGTAAAACTCCCATTTCTGCCTCCATATTCTCATCACCTTTCTTCTTGTATGTGAAGAAGATTTGTGTGCCAAACTCCCTGTGCTTTGTTTGTTTGTTTGTTTCTGCTTTTTTAAGATGAAATTTCGCTCTTGTTGCCCAGGCTGGAGCGCAACGGCACATTCTCGGCTCACTGCAACCTCCGCCTTCCGGGTTCAAGCGATTTCTCCCGCCTCAGCCTCCGGAGTAGCGGGGATTACAGGCGCACGCCAGGACGCTGGGCTACTTTTTTGTGTTTTTAGTAGAGATGGGGTTTCACCATGTTTGCCAGGCTGCTCTCACTCTCCTGACCTCAGGTGATCCACCCGCCTTGGCCTCCCAAAGTGCTGGGATTACAGGGGTGAGCCACCGCGCCAGGCTCCTTTTTCTTTATTAATGTACTTACCGTTGTATTTAAGGCCCATCCAAGTAATCCAAGATAATCTCTACAAGAACCTTACATTAATTATCTTCAAGAACCTTAAATTAATTATATCTAAAAAGACACATTTTCCAGAGACGTTCATGGGGTTTCAGGTAATAGAGAATGGTTATATCTTTTGGGGGATACTTTTTTTTTTTTTTTTTGAGATGGAATCTCCCTCTGTGGCCCAGGCTGGAGTGCAGTGGCACGACCGTGGCTCATTGCAACCTCCGCCTCCCAGATTCAAATGATTCTCTTTCCTCAGCCTCCTGAGTAGCTGGTATTACAGGCACGTGTCACCACACCCGGCTAATTTTTGTATTTTTGGTAGAGACGGCGTTTCCCCATGTTGGCCAGGTTGGTCTCAAACTCCTGACCTCAGGTGATCCGCCTGCCTCGGCCTCACAAATTGCTGGAGTTACAGGTGTGAGACACTGCGCCTGACCTGAGGCATACTTTTTAACCCACTGCTTACAATCAAATCCTTTAATATAGTTGGAAATTTTATTATCTCTTTCTCAAACCTGTTAGAACAATTATATGGAAAGTCAATAAGGATATACAATACTCAACTTACCCATCATCCAACTTGAGCTAACAGAAATTTATAGAAAAATAATCAATCTAAGTAGCAGAATATTAAGCCCACATGCAACATTAACCAAGGCCTTATTCTGGGCCATAACCCAAGCTTCAATAAATTGATATTTTAAAGTTTTGAATTATACATGTAATGTTCTCTGACCACATGAAAGTGAATTTTAAATCAATAAAAGAAAGATATCTGGAAATTTCCCGAATAATTAGAAACTAACACTTTTCAGAATAAATAATGTATCAAAGGACATACTAAAAGGATGCTTAGAAATAATTTTGAATCAAATAAAAATAAAAGCATTAAATTTCAAAATTTGTCCAAAGTGGCTAACATATTTATTTGAGGGAAATGTACATTTAATGCCCATATTAGAAAAGAATATAGGTTGCATGCATTTTGTGTGTATATGATGTGTGTGTGTGTGTGTGATGACATAGACACAGAGGCAAAAAACAAGGTAGATGTCTTCAAGTGATAGAAGCAAAATATAAAAACAAAGCTATAAACAGGACCACATTTATATGCCTACCGAATTCAGTGACAGTCTGTGTGACTATTTAATATTTCAATTCACATAGAGTAAAACAGGCTAAAGTGATGATTACCACTCTTGGAGGGGAGTTTGGCTTACTGTATAAAAACTGGGGCTGGCATAAGTCTTTTCCATTCATTCATTAAGTGATGGCATTTTCTGAGGTTTTTATTGAATTTTATTACTGAAATGTAGATATAGGGAGCAAAGCAGCCTCACATGTAAGAACTGTGTAAAATTACTTGCTGGCTAACTACACCGAATCTGAGATATATTTTTTTAATTCCAAAAGACAAGAGCAATAAGGCATGAAGAAATTTTGGTGTTGTCTTCAGTGATCTGTGGGCCCGAATGAGCACATCTTTCAAACCATGAAATAAATTGAAAGAAGTACAGTGATAGAAAAATCCAAAATAAATAATATACCAAGTAAAGTGTAAAAATAAGCCTCACTGAGATGAATTTTTAAATGCAAAACTCACTGCCAGTTAAATAATTTAATGTCATAGAAAAAAAAACTCAAGAAAAAACAGTATATCTTTTCCCTCAAGGAAATAGATATAATAAATTCCAAAAATAGCTTAAAGTGTGGTGGTGAAAATATAAAAGAAAATGTAAACATCTGTAGTTATTTGTCTAGACAATTAAAATAACTTAAAAATGGAAGTCTATTAATGAATAATTTATCTAGAACATATATTGGGGCTAAATAAATTTAACTATAAAAGAGGATCTAAAAGAGAAGTTTGGGTGAAAAGCAAGCCTGTCTAAGAGGAATCCTGGAAGTAAAAAATACAAGGATAATGGAATATTTAGTGTCAAGTTTATAACAGAATGTTACAGAATTGAAAAACGATGTGCCTCATGAAAAAGGGTAGATCAATGGCTAAAGAGAGTGTGAGAAGTCATAGCTATATCTAATTACATAATATCCTATTAGATATAAAGAGAGAAGCCCTGTACAATGCATCAGAAATAGAAATAAAGGAAGATTTCTTAAGTGATGGAAAAGGATGTCATAAACCATAATCTAGAAATTAGGAATGGATGACCTGACTTGTTAAGTGTCATAATCATTACTAGTGTAGCAATTTGTTTTTCCCATTTGGCAATCATGTGGATGATGATATTAAAACCAAACAGGAAAAAAAAAGGAACACTAACTGTCAATTCTATGTTCCTCTTCTTGTCTGTGTGCCCACATAAGCTACAACTTAACTTTGGATATGTTTGCAAAAGAAACAAGGGAAGTGATGAATAGCAGAATCTGCCTGTTGCACAAAAATAGACAAAAGTAAAGGCAACCCTGTTCCAAGGTGAAGTATTTATATTTCCAATTTCGAAAGCAGAGCCAAACTAGCTGTCAAAGATGAACAAAGCTGGGTGCTAAAGTGTTATGAACATATTTCCATCATTAATATACTACTCCAATGGGGAAAACGGACCAGAATGAACTGAACTCAACCTTAGTTTGTGTAGAAGTGGCTGACTGAGGATTTTAAAGGGAGATTGAGGCATTGAGGTGGGGATGGTGCATGTGAACTCTTAAGAGCTGGAAAGTAAAACATTACAAAAAAGCCTGAAAGGAGACTGTTGTCCTTATAAAGCCCATCTAGGTTTGTTAACTGACGCTTATCAAATTTAGGCTCCTGTTTTCCTGCAGAGACTTCATGTGGGAGCTGGAATGAACAGTGAATTCTTTTGGCAGGATGTGTTTTCTCAGATAGGCAATTTAATCAGAGCTCAGGTATTCCTAGGAATGCAGCCTTGAGCTATTCAAAGCTATGTTGGTGTGTTTTTCAAGTCTTTATGGGCCAAGGTTGAGGTGCACTAGAGAAAATAACTCATAGTGGGCTGGATAGAGTTTGGTCAAGAATCTTTGTCTCAGGGTAAACATAAAAGATGTATTGACCTATACGTATTGGAGAAAACTAAACATTCAGCAAAGATAAAGAGAAAAATTATAAAAGACAAAAATGATATTTTAAAAGATTCACCAAAACAAAAATTAGGCTAACAGTAGAATGTTCATCAGCCAAAAAATTCTAGATAACACTGAGGCTAAACCCACACATAAACATACATGCATATACACAACTATCACAACTGAACTGCATAACTATATACACTATTATTTTAGTTATTTTATTCCAGGGATACATAGCTATATAAACATAACTATACACACATACTCCAGTGCATACACACCTTCACCCACTAATAATAATAATCCATTGTGTCAAGAATGTAGACAAACACAGAGGAGTAGGCTGTACAAAATAAAGGGACTTAATATTAAATAACAGAATATTAAGATGTTAACTGATCATTGTGTCTAGGTTGAAGCCCTTATGCATGTAAACACATAAATAGTTAAAGATTGGCATACTGAGAATTACCCACTAATAAAGTCGTCCTGCCCCCAAAGTTCCTTGAATATAACTTTAATCTCTGTCTTCAGCATGTGAACCAAGAGCAACACATATAATAGAACACCTGAGATCCCTATTTACCATTTGTCTTTACGAGGTTTTTAGGAATTTTTGCATCCTATTTTTTTCTTCCACGGGTAGTCATCATCTCTCCATTGACATGGGTGGATACAAACCCCAAGTATCTTATATTTCACAATGAAATTTCTCTTGATCATAACACTAGTTAATACATTGCCATTGCCATGTTTCTCCAATGCTGAAATATTCACACTTACAGATAACATAGTTTTCAGTGATGAAAAAATGACTAATGTCTAAAAAATAGTATTTAGCATCTCACTACATTTAATTTGATCCATATTGGATGAGTAAATATAGACCACACAATGTGTTGATAGTTACAAAATTATTTTAGTATTGAAATCATTAGATTAAATTAAGTGAGTAAATCTGACATGAAGCTGATGATTATAAATACTTGTGTTGATTAGTATGAGATTAAAAAGAATAAGAGTTGAAAACATATGACTTGTTTTTCTCATTTAGCTTTATAAGAAAAGTACATACAATTTACTAATTTTAAATATATAAATGACGTAAAACAATTAAACACATTAAAATATAAAATGAGACAACTTTTTATTCACTTTTGACTTAATATTTATATTAACTTATTGGCAGACAACATATTGTGTAAACTGTGTGAGCTCCCTTCTTTTTTTTTTTTTCTTTTTTTTTTTTTTTTTTTTTTGAGACAGAGCTCGCTCTGTCGCCCAGGCTGGAGTGCACTGGAGAGATCTCGGCTCACTGCAAGCTCCGCCTCCCTGGTTCATGCCATTCTCCTGCCTCAGCCTCCCGAGTAGCTGGGACTACAGGCGCCCGCCACCACGCCTCGCTAATTTTTTGTATTTTTCAAAGAGACGAAGTTTCACTGTGTAAGCCAGGATGGTCTCGATCTCCTGACCTCGTGATCCACCCGCCTCGGCCTCCCAAAGTGCTGGGATTACAGGCGTGAGCCACTGCGCCCGGCCGTGAGCTCCCTTCTGTTGCAAGAACCAATTGCATGATTTATAGCTCTGTTAAAAGTGACAAAAACAATAAATATATATTTCCAAAAGGTTTTCCACTCCATGCATATTTTATATGTACTTTTGAAAACAAAATATTGGGATATTTGGATTATCATAACTATGTGTACATAATGTCCTAGCAATATAAAATCATTAACTCATATTTTGAACTGTGGAATTCTAATAGTCATGGAGTACTTGAAATAACATTGTTAACACTACATTTCTGCTCCTATTTAAACCAAACCATTATGTATTAAGTAGATGTTTTCAGTCTGACCTAAGCAGTTCTTAAATGTGGAACTATAATTCACCATAGATCTTTTTGTCAATATTTAAAATATTTAAATAATAATTTAATATTTTTTACAATATAATAGTTAATAATTTGTGTTTGAAAACTAGTGAAGAATGTTTCTCTATGAAACGTTATTAAAAACATTTTTACATAGTAAATGGAGTTGTGGCTGGGCAAATAACCCTTTTAATTCATAAGATAAATAAATGCCTGTCATAATAAAACATTTCTTTGATAATGATATACAGTTTGTCAAACAATACTATCGGTTTTCACCATTGAAAGTAAGGACTATTGGGCAGGGCGCAGTGACTCACGCCTGTAATCCCAGCACTTCGGGAGGCCGAGGCGGGCGGATCACGAGCTCAGGAGATCGAGACCGTCCTGGCTAACACGGTGAAACCCCGTCTCTACTAAAAATACAAAAAATTAGCCAGGCGTGGTGGCGGGCACATGTAGTCTCAGCTACTTGGGAGGCTGAGGCAGGAGAATGGCATGAACCTAGGAGGTGGAGCTTGCAGTGAGCCGAGATCTCGCCAGTGCACTCCAGCCTGGGCAACAGAGCAAGACTTGGTCTCAAAAAAAAAAAAGAAAGAAAGTAATAATGGCGATTAGTTTTTGCAATTACTTTTGCACTCACTTGCAAAATTATCATATCACCTTTAAATATGTGATCAGTTTTCAGTTGCATGTCAGAAATAAGAGTATTCCAATTAAAATATTTAGTTGAATTTTCAATGCTCTAAATTAAAAAAATGAAAACTTTATATTGTAAAGACAGGGTGGTATGGACTCATTTGTCAAGTACTAATAGTTTTTCTATCTCTGATATTAGAACAACTGAGCCCCAAAATTCTTCTGTGTTGTCTCTAGAAAAAGTGTACTGAAGCACAAAATTAATACTCAGCACTGCAGTTTTGTTTGTATATCATATATCACATTAAATTTATTTTATAGTTTTCTACTCTTTTAAAATCATATTCATACTATCCATCCTGTTAAATATTTTTTACCAGTCACATAAATTTTTTTTTATGGGAAGAAGAATTTCTGAGATTCCAGTAATGCTTGAGGGTGACTAAATAATGAGGATATCTAGTCATAATTTTCAGTACTCTGAAATAAAAATATATATATTTAATATTGGCTTTATTATTGTTTTGAACCTTCTCAAAATATTTTAATATTTTCCACTCATTTAAACAAAATAATATGTCTCTGAAAATAAGTTATGTTTAGACAAGTTTCTTCAAATGTTGCCATTGAACTCAATAAACTTAGAGTTGCCAATGATTGTTAGTGAAAATTATCAGTGATGGTTTAGTGGATGGTGAAGGCTTTATTCAAAAAAAAATACATGTTGAATATCAATATTTCCTTTGAATGTACCCCTTTTTATATATTTCTGAGAAATATTGCAATTCACATGTACCTGCGAATTGATTTGTTTATCAGAAATTAAAAAGGACAATTTTTTTCTTTTGAGATAGAGTTTTGCTCTTGTTGCCCAGGCTGGAGTGCAGTGGAGTGGCATGATCTCGGCTCACTGCAACCTCCACCTCCCGGGTTCAAGCAAATCTCCTGTCTCAGCCTCCTGAGTAGCTGTGATTACTGGAACCCACCATGATGCCCGGTAAATTTTTTGTATGTTTAGTAGAGATAGGGTTTCACCATGTTGGCCAGGCTGGTCTTGAACTCCTGACTTTAGGTGATCCACCCTCCTCGGCCTCCCAAAGTGGTGAGATTACAGGTGTGGGCCATCACGCCGGACCAAGAATGACAATTTTTATTTTAACATATGGAACTATTTAAAGAAATCCATAAATTTTTTCTTACTCTTCAAAACTTTTCTGTTATATAGGATATTGTGCAAATATATCGTATTTTTCCTAAGTATGTATCAGAATGGCCTGTAGTTTTGAATACAACTAGTTAGAATCAATTTATAATCCACACTCAAAGATTTTCTCAAATGCAGCTTACATTGCTGAGTTATTTACCAGGATAGAAGCTTGCTGAGAAGTGCTCAGATGCAGAGGCAATTGACATGCATGCAGATATCTCTTTAAATGAGAAAATATTGTTCCCTATAGAAAAATATTGAGAAATGCATTTTAACAACTATGATGAAACTACTGAGGACAAAAGTTATAATATCTTTCCAAGCAAGATAAAATGAGTTGGAAAAATAGGTGAAGCATAAATAGAATGTTAAAATGTAGATATAATTGTAATCTGGGCTTGGGTAAAACAGCACAGTATTATGTGGAGTGAAACTGGTATCTGAGAGCCCATAGCTATACATTGGCTAAAGATACTAACCTAGGACTCAAGTTTGATTAATGGGATGGATGTTAAAAATAAATAGGGTAAATTTCACATAAGTGTCATTCTTTCATATATAGGAAAACCCTTGTTAAACTCTTCTTCAAGGCTAAATATAGAATAAAAATTCAGCTATATGTCAATTTGTAGCTGGCTGACATTGTTTGAGCCAAGGAGTTGTATATCAAATTGAACAGTGTCAAAAATTGCATAACATAGTTTTTGTAAAAAAAAAAAAAAAAGTGCTGTTTTCACAATATATTGCAATTCGTGACCATAAATGTTGATTTTTCCAAGATACATTATTACTCCTCAGGAGATGTGATGTTTCTATTCACAATGATCAGATGTACAAAGGGAGAAAACTAAGTCTTAAATTGCAACATATGATTTTTAAATGTGCTGATCAGTTTCAGTGTGAGCATGTAAATCTGTATGATTTTCTCACATTAGAAATGAACAGATGTACTTTCACAAAAAGTACAGTAAATCAGCTTTGTAACTTTGACAAAAGTTTTGGGCTGTTACTGTTCTGCACATAGTAGGTTAGCAAATCAATTTTCTAAAAGATAAATTATTTTTACAATAAAAGCATTGGCATTTTGAATAAGACAATCATTGGCTGTATGGTAGTATCTTTCTCTTCAAGATCTTCAAAAATAGTCTTACTATGAGATCCAGCAGTCATGCTCCTAAGTATTTACTTAACTGATTTGAAATAATATGTACATATAAAGCCTGACAATAAATGGTTATAGCAGCTTTATTCATAATTGCCAAAAATAGTTCATTGTTGCAACAAAGATGTCATTTGATAGGAGAATGGATAAAAACCTGTGATATCTTTATGCAATTGAATACTATTCAGTGATAAAAAAGAATGAGTTTAAGCTGCCTAAAGACATGGATGGAAGGGGGAAGAAAAAGACGCAGATTTAATTAACTTTGGAGATAAATGGAAACCAGTCAAAAGACAGAAGGCACTGTACTGTAGTTGGTAAATGCATTTTTCCATGGGAGTACAAGCACACAACTCTGAAACTGTGAAATATAAATTGAACAATTAAGTCATAGATGGTGTATGGTGGGAAACTGATTTCTCATCATTAGAGAAGGATCCATGTGGTACTGTAATTGTTGAGAGACCTAAGTATGAATTTACACAGGGCTTAATATAGATATAGATATATACATATATAAATATTTACAAACATGTAAATATACAGACATATATATCCTTTCTTTGTCAGCCAAGAGGACCCATGCAATTTTTGTACCACTGAACACAACTAGCACCTAGATCTTTTTTCTCATCCACTTGCCAATAAAACAAAGGACTCCTGGAAGAAATTGATAATTCAAGGGCTGGGACAGGAAATATACAAGATGAACCTGAAACAAGATGAACCTGCCAGAAAGTGAGGAAGTTTTTAAAATCCACAATGATTACATGTGACAAAAGGTCATAACTTGCAACTGATTTAGCTCCCAATGACCAAAGTAGGAATGATTTGAACAAAAAGTCAGTTAGCCTAGCATTGGGCTATAGCCCAAAGTATAAATTAAATATTGACAAATCCATAACAACAGACATGCACAAAAGAAGGGAGGAAGGAAGGAAGGAAAGAAGGGAGGGAGGAAAGGAAACGGAATGGAAGAGAAGGGAAGGGAAGATAAGATGAAGGAGACAATCAACCAGGTAATCAAGGAGGGAAGGAGGGAAAAAAGAAGGAAGGGAGGGAACAGACAACTCATGCGAAGAATTCCAAATAATTTATGTAGATACTCTGCTTCCAACAAAACTTTCTACCTCATAAATGATGGACTGTGCGTAGTGAATTCTTTCCAAAGAGTACAGTATGGAAAATAAGAAAAAAAGTGATAACTTTATAGTTGAGACATCTGATTAACACTAGCTCAACTAGCTGATCAAGTCAATGTACACAGTAATAACTCATGTTGATACTATCTACCCTTGATAAAGTGTGATGATAATGGCAATTGATGTCAGTGATCTTCCTCTACAAGACCCATAAACTCTAGTCTAATAATGAGAAACCACCCAAAATGAACCCTAATTGAAAGATATTCTTCAAAGTACAACATCCTTATCCTTCAAAACATTAAGGTTATCAAAAATTTTAATAGACTGAGAAATTGTTACATTCGCAGGAAGCCCAAGTAACGTTTGAATTTTGTGAGTGTTATAGGTTGGCGTAACAGAGAAGCTTGGATTCAGAAAGATAAAAATATACAGTGCAGGTGAGTCTATTGGCTTAGATAATGTCTGCACAAAACCTGCATGCTTACAGCAAATAGATTTAGAGGATTTCGGATAGGCAATGTTTCTTAGGCAAAATGGAGGCTTAAATTTTACTTCTAATAACTTGATGTGTGGCTTTCTTCTTCAATTTCTCTTAAACAGTGTTGAAAATGACTTTTTCTTTCTTCAAAGTTCATTACATAAACCAAGTAATGAGTAAAATAATGCACTGGAGACTTTAAACTGCTACACCAATAGTGTATACTTTTTGAGCTGTTATTATTTATTATTATTATACAATATTTATTGAAAATTTTGGCTGCCATCATCCTGATATTTTTTATATTTTTTCCAAGATAGTTCTGACTTCAGCCTAGTTGTTTCTCTGGGGATAAGATATAGTATATCTGCAGGCATCTAGAAGACTATTGAAGAAGTTATCCCTCAATGGATGCCTTTCTTCACTAACTTAATTATATTTCTATAAGTATAATAAAGTTCTGGTATAAGACAAATGGCTTATTAATTTTATTTTGAAAACTTTCTGCAATTTTACAAAATCCTTAATAATAAAAATACTTTTTTTAAAAATCATGAGTATGCATGGGCCCACACTTTGTATGACACTTACTGTAAATAGAGTTCAAACTCTTGACAGTTACAAAGATTATATTTGATATGCTATGATATATACCAGAATAGCATTGATAAGCATTAAAAATGTGGTTTAACAGGAAATTATATTTAGTATTTCAAAAATCTGGAAAAGAGCCTGGGGCCCTCAGCAATTCCCAGGTGATAACACTCTGAATATACGAATAAGAAATATTAAAATCTCCAAATAAAGGGAGAGGTTTGCAGGTGAGTAAATCTATATAGAGGCAGAAGTAAGGAAAATCGAGATCTGTAAGCAAAAAACAAAACAAAACAAAACCTGGGTAAAATTTTAGCACATATAATGCAATGCAAAGGCAGTATGTTCTGAGGTTTTGTTATCATTCCTATTACCCATTTCACTTAGAAATTGTTGCAAGTTTAGTTTCCAAAGAATTGTAACCCTTCTCATCTATTATAGGATATTTTCACATTATCTGTCATAAGATGACAACAAATATTTTGCCTCACAGAGGTTTGAGCCTTTGCTGGGATTTCTATTAAAATAGAATACATTCTATATTTGTGGAAACCATGGTAAAGCAGTTAAATAACAAACAGAATCAAGATAATACGTTTATATTGTCTCTTCTTACCAGGGACAAAAAATTTTCCAAATATGAAAAACGCTGAGCATAAAAGAGATGAATTAATGCAAGGGACATTCAACAAATATAAATATAAAAATTTAATTAATTTGAAATAAAGTAAATTTGAAATAAATTATGTCCCAATATATATTTGTGCAAACCCCACCACAGACCCTTCTCCCTGTTTTCCCATTTATGCTCTTCTTTCTGAAGAGATACAGCAGCAGAATTTTTTTTTCTTTATTTTTTCTAAAGAAAAAAAAAACTGGGATACATGTGCAGAACGTGCAGGTTTGTTAGGTGTATGTGTGCCACGGTGGTTTTCTGCAACTACTGGCCTGTCCTCTAAGCTCCCTCCCGTCATCCCCCATCCCCCAACAGGCCCTGGTGTGATGTGTTCACCTTTCGGTGCCCATGTGTTCTCAATGTTCAATTCCCACTTATGAGTGAGAACATGCGGTATTTGGTTTTCTGTTCCTCTGATAGTTTGCTTAGAATGATGGTTTCCAGCTTCAGCCATGTCCCTGCAAAGGACGTGATCTCATTCCTTTTTATGGCTGCATAGTATTCCATGGTGTATATGTACCACATTTTCTTTATCTAGTCTATCATTGATGGGCATTTGGGTTGGTTCCATGTCTTTGCTATTGTAAATAATGTGCATGTGTCTTTATAGTAGAATAATTTATATTACTTTGGATATATACACAGTACTGGGATTGCTGGGTCAAATGGTATTTCTGGTTCTAGATCCTTAAGGAGTTGCCATATCGTCTTCCACAATAGTTGAACTAATGTATATTCCTATGAACAGTGTAAAAGCATCCCTATTTCTCCACAGCCTTAACTACATATATTGTGTCCTGACTTTTTAATAATTGCCATTCTGACTGGTGTGGGATGGTATCACATTGTGGTTTTGATTAGCATTTCTCTGATGATCAGAATGTTCAGCCTTTTTTCATGTGTTTGTTGGCCATGTAAATGTCTTCTTTTGAGAAGTGTCTGTTCATATACTTTGCTCATATTTGATGGGGTTGTTTATTTTATCTTGTAAATATGTTAAGTTCCTTGTATATTCTGGATATTAGATCTTTGTCAGATGGGTAGACTGCAACAATTTTCTCCCAATCTGTAGGTTGCCCGTACACTCTGATGATAGTTTCTTTTGCTGTGCAGAAGCTCTTAGGTAAAATTAGATCCCATTTGTTAATTTTGGCTTTTGTTGTGATTGCTTTTGACATTTTTGTCATAAAGTCTTTGCCTGTGCCTATGACCTGAATGATATTGCCTTGGTTTTCCTCTGGGTTTTTATGATTTTGGGTTTTACATTTAAGTCTTTAATCCATCTTGAGTTAATTTTTGTATAAGGTGTACGGAAGGGGTCCAGTTTCAGTTTTCTGCCAATAGCTTGCCAGTTTTCCCAGCACCATTTACTGAATAGGAGATCCTGTCCCCCTTGTTTGTTTTTGTCATGTTTGTCAAAGATCAGATGTTTGTAGATGTGTGGTGTTACTTCTGAGGCCTCTGTTCTGCTCCATTGGTCTATATGGCTGTTTTGGTACCAGTACCATGCTGTTTTGGTTACTGTAGCCTTGTAGTATAGTTTGAAGTCAGGTAGCGTGATGCCTCCAGCTTTGTTCCTTTTGCTTAGAATCGTCTTGGCTATATGGGCTCTTCTTTGATTTCATATGAAATTTAAAATAGTTTTTTCTAATTCTGTGAAGAATGTCAACGGTAGTTTCATGGGAATAGCATTGAATCTATAAATTACTTTTGGCAGTATGGCCATTTTCATGACATTGATTCTTTCTATCCATGAGGATGAAATGTTTTTTGATTTGTTTGTGTCTTCTCTTATTTCCTTGAGCAGTAGTTTGTAGTTCTCTTGAAGAGTTCCTTCACATTCCTTGTTAGCCGTAGTCCTAGGTATTTTATTCTCTTTGTAGCAATTGTGAATGGGAGTTCATTCATGATTTGGCTCTCTGCTTGCCTATTGTTGGTGTAAAGGAATGCTTGTGATTCTTGCACATTGATTTTGTATCCTGAGACTTTGCTGAAGTTGCTTATCAGTTCAAGAAGTTTTTGGGCTGAGATGATGAGGTTTTCTAAATATAAAATCATGTCATCTGCAAACAGAGACAACTTGACTTCCTCTCTTCTTATTTGAATACCTTTATTTGTTTCTCTTGCCTGATTGCTCTGGCGAGAACTTCCAATACTATGTTGAATAGGAGTGGTGAGAGAGGGCATCCTTGTCTTGTACTGATTTTCAAAGGGAATGCTTCCAGCTTTTGCCCATTTAATATGATATTAACTGTGGGTTTGTCACAAATAGCTCTTATTATTTTAATATATGTTTCATCAATACTTAGTTCATTGAGAGTTTTTAACATGAAGGGATGTTGAATTTCATTGAAGGCTTTTTATGCATCTATTGAGATAATCATGTGGTTTTTGTCACTGGTTCTGTTTAAATGACTTTTATTTATTTGCGTATGTTGGATTAGTCTTGCATCCCAGGAATGAAGCCGACTTGGTGATGATGGATAAACTTTTTGATGTGCTGCTGGATTCAGTTTGCCAGTATTTTAATGAGGATTTTCACATAGATATTCATCAGGGATATTGGTTGAAGTTTTCTTTTTCTGTTGTATCTCTTCTGGGTTTTGGTATCAGGATGATGCTGGCTTCATAAAATGAGTTAGGAAGGAGTCCTTCCTTTTCGGTTGTTTGGGATAGTTTCAGAAGGAATGGTACCAGCTTCTCTTTGTATTTCTGGTAGAATTCAGCTGTGAATCCATCTGTTCCTGGACTTTTTTTGATTGATAGGCTATTAATTACTGCCTCAATTTCAAAGCTTGTTATTGGCCTATTCAGGTACTCAACTTCTTTCTGGCTTAGTCTTGGGAGAATGTATGAGTCCAGGAATTTCTCCATTTCTTCTATATTTTCTAGATTATTTGCATAGAGGTGTTTTTAGTGTTCTCTGATAGTAGTTTGAATTTCTGTGGGGTCAGTGGTGATATCCCCTTTATCATTTTTTATTTTGTTTGACTCTTCTTTCTCTTCCTCTTTATTAGTCTAGCCAGCAGTCTATCTATTTTGTTAATGTTTTCAAAAAGACAGCTCCTGGATTCATTGAATTTTTTTGAGGGCTTTTTGTGTCTTTATCTCCTTCAATTCCCCTCTGATTTTATTGTAATTTATCACATTCCACTAGCTTTTGGATTAGTTTGTGCTTGCTTCTCTAGCTCTTTTAATTGTGATGTTAGAGTGTCAATTTCAGATCCTTCTAGCTTTCTGATGTGGGCATTTAGTGCTATAAATTTCTCTCTTAACACTGCTTTAGCTGTGTCCCAGAGATTCTGATATGTTGTCTCCTTGTTCTCATTGGTTTCAAAGAATTTTTATTTCTGCCTTAATTTCATTATTTACCCAGGAGTCATTCAGGAGGAGGTTGTTTAATTTTCATGAAATTGTGTGGTTTTGAGTGAGTTTCTTAATCCTGAATTCTAATTTGATTGCACTGTGGTCTGAAAGACTGTTATTATTTCAGTTCCTTTACATTTGCTGAGGAGTGTTTTATTTCCAATATTGTGGCCAGTTTTAGAATAAGTGCCATGTGGCACTGAGAAGAATATATATTCTGTTGATTTGGGGTAGAGAGTTCTGCAGACATCTACTAGGTCTACTTGATCTAGAGCTGAGTTCAAGTCCTGGATATCCTAGTTAATTTTCTGTCTCATTGATCTGTCTAATACTGACAATGGAGTGTTAAAGTCTCCCACTATTGTTGTATGGGAGTCAAAGTCTCTTTGTAGGTCCCTAAGAACTTGTTTTATAAATCTGGGTGCTCCTGTATTGGGTGCATATATATTTAAAATAGTTAGCTCTTCTTGTTGAATTGTTTCCTTTATCATTATGTAATGCCCTTCTTTGTCTTTTTTGATCTTTGTTGGTTTAAAGTCTGTGTTTTGTCAGAGACTAGCATTACAACCTCTAATTTTTTTGTTTTTTATTTGCTTTCCCTTCATTTAGCAAAAATTTTCCTCCATCCCTTTATTTATTTATTTTTCCTTTTATTATTATTATTATACTTTAAATTTTAGGATAAATGTGCACAAAGTGCAGGTTAGTTACATATGTATACATGTGCCATGCTGGTGTGCTGCACCCATTAACTCGTCGTTTAGCATTAGATATATCTCCTAATGCTATCCCTCCCCCATCCCCGCACCCCACAACAGTCTCCAGAGTGTGATGTTCCCCTTCCTGTGTCCATGTGTTCTCATTGTTCAATTCCCATCTATGAGTGAGAACATGCGGTGTTTGGTTTTTTGTCCTTGCGATAGTTTACTGAGAATGATGATTTCCAATTTCATCCATGTCCCTACAAAGGACATGAACTCATCATTTTTTCTGGCTGCATAGTATTCCATGGTGTATATATGCCACATTTTCTTAATCCAGTCTATCATTGTTGGACATTTGGGTTGGTTCCAAGTCTTTGCTATTGTGGATAGTGCCGCAGTAAACATACGTGTGCATGTGTCTTTATAGCAGCATGATTCATAGTCCTTTGGGTATATACCCAGTAATGGGATGGCTGGGTCAAATGGAATTTCTAGTTCTAGATCCCTGAGGAATCGCCACACTGACTTCCACAATGGTTGAACTAGTTTACAGTCCCACCAATAGTGTAGAAGTGTTCCTATTTCTCCACATCCTCTCCAGCACCTGTTGTTTCCTGACTTTTTAATGATCGTCATTCTAACTGGTGTGAGATAGTATCTCATTGTGGTTTTGATTTGCATTTCTCTGATGGCCAGTGATGATGAGCATTTTTTCATGTGTCTTTTGGCTACATAAATGTCTTCTTTTGAGAAGTGTCTGTTCATATCCTTTGCCCACTTTTTGATGAGCTTGTTTGTTTTTTTCTTGTAAATTTGTTTGAGTTCATTGTAGATTCTGGATATTAGCCCTTTGTCAGATGAGTAGGTTGCGAAAATTTTCTCCCATTTTGTAGGTTGCCTGTTCACTCTGATGGTAGTTTCTTTTGCTGTGCAGAAGCTCTTTAGTTTAATTAGATCCCATTGAGCCAAATCATGAGTGAACTCCCATTCACAATTGCTTCAAAGAGAATAAAATTCTTAGGAATCCAACTTACAAGGGACGTGAAGGACCTCTTCAAGGAGAACTACAAACCACTGCTCAAGGAAATAAACAAGGATACAAAGAAATGGAAGAACATTCCATGCTCATGGGTAGGAAGAATCAATATCATGAAAATGGCCATACTGCCCAAGGTAATTTATAGATTCAATGTCATCTCCATCAAGCTACAAATGACTTTCTTCACAGAATTGGAAAAAACTACTTTAAAGTTCATATGGAACCAAAAAAGAGCCTGCAACCCCAGGTCAATCCTCAGCCAAAAGAACAAAGCTAGAGGCTTCACGCTACCTGACTTCAAACTATACTATAAGGCTACAGTAACCAAAACAGCATGGTACTGGTACCAAAACAGAGATATAGATCAAAGGAACAGAACAGAGCCCTCAGAAATAACGCTGCATATCTACAACTATCTGATCTTTGACAAACCTAAGAAAAACTAGCAATGGGGAAATGATTCCCTATTTAATAAATGGTGCTGGGAAAACTGGCTAGCCATATGTAGAAAGCTGAAACTGGATCCCTTCCTTACACCTTATACAAAAATTAATTCAAGATGGATTAAAGACTTAAACGTTAGATCTAAAACCATAAAAACCCTAGAAGAAAACCTAGGCATTACCATTCAGGACATAGGCATGGGCAAGGATTTCATGTCTAAAACACCAAAAGCAATGGCATCACTTTATTTTGAGCCTGGGTGTGTCTTTGCACATAAGACGGGTCTCCTGAATACAGCACACAGATGGGCTTTGACTCCTTATCTGAATTGCCAGTCTGTGTTTTTTTTTTTTTTGACGAAGTTCCAAAGCTAATTTAATGAGGAAGAGACAGTCTTTTCAACATATGGTGCTGTAACAACTGTATATCCAGAGGCAAAATAATAAACTTCTACCTATACCTTACAGCATATGTAAAAATCAACTCAAATGGACTAGAGGCCTAATATGAAAGCTAAAACTATAAAGCCTCTAGAATAAACAGGCAAATATAACCTTGGAGTAAGCAAAGATTTCCTTCCTTCCTTCTTCCTTCCCTCCCTCCCACCCTTCCTCCCTTCTTTCCTTGCTTCTTTCAGACAAAGTCTCACTCTGTCACCCAGGCTGGAGGGCAGTGCTGTGAGGCAGGGGAGTTTCTCCAACCCAGGAAGCAGAGGCTGCCGCGAGAAGTGTGTGTTTTTTAATTAGGGCTTTTAGCCCATTTATATTTAAGGTTAGTATTGTTATGTGAGAATTTGATCCTGTCATCATGAAGCTATTCAGTTATTTTGCGCACTAGTTGATGCAGTTTCTTCATCATATCATTGGTCTTTATATTTTGGTGTGGTTTTGCAGTGGCTGGTACAGGTTTTTCCTTTCCATATTTAATGCTTCCTTCAGGAGCTCTTGCAGGGCAAGCTTGGTGGTAGTGAAATCCCCAGCATTTGCTTGTCTGGAAAGGATTTTATTTCCCCTTCACATATGAAGCTTAGTTTGACTGGATATGAAATTCTGATTTGAAAAAACTCTTCTTTAAGAATGTTGAATATTGGTCTGTCTCCAATCTCTTCTGGCTTGTAGAGTTTCTGCTGAGAGGTCCACTGTTAGTCTGATGGGCTTCCCTTTGTAGGTGACTTGGCCTTTCTCTCTGGCTGTCCTTAATAGTTTTTCCTTCATTTTGACTTGAAGAATCTGATGATTATGTGTCTTGGGGTTGATATTCTCGTGGAATATCTTAATGGTGTTCTCTGTATTTTCTAATTTGCATGTTGGCCTGTCTTGCTAGGTTGGGGAAGTTTTCCTGGATAATATCCTGAAGTGTGTTTTCCAGCTTGTTTCCATTCTCCCCATCTCCTTCTAGTATTCCAATCAAATGTAGGTTCAGCTTTTTCATGAAATCCTGTATTTCTTTGAGGCTTTGTTCATTCCTTTTCATCACTTTTACTCTATTCTTGTCTGCATATCTTACTTCAGTACGGTGCTTTTCAAACTCTGATATACTTTATTCCACATGGTCAATTTAGCTATTGATACTTGCATATGGTTTAGGAAGTTCTCGTGCTGTGTTTTTCAGCTCCATCAGGGCATTTATGTTCCTCTCTAAACTGGTTATTCTAGCTAGCAATTCCTCTATCATTTTATCAAGATTCTTAGCATCTTTGCATTGGGTTAGAACACGCTCCTTTAGCACATAGTAGTTTTTTATTACCCATCTTCTGAAGCCTTCTTCTGTCAATTCACCCATCCGATCCTCCTCCAGCTCTGTGCCCTTGATGGAGAGACATTGCAATCATTTGGAGGAGAAGAGGCACTCTGACTTTTGGGTTCTCAGCATTTTTTCATTGATTCTTTCTCATCTTCCTGAGATTGTCTAGTTTCTGTCTTTGAGGCTGCTGTCCCTCGGATAGGGTTTTTATGGGGCCCTTTTTTGTTGTTGTTGTTGTTGTTTGTGGTGTTGTTGCTTTCTGCTTGTTTGTTTTCCTTTCAATAGTCTAGTTTCTCTCTTGTAGGGCTGCAGCATTTTTCTGGAGTTTCACTTCAGGCCCTATTCATCTGATTCACTCCTGTACCTGAAGATGTCATTCAAGGAGGCTGGAGAGCAGCAAAGATGTGTGCCTCCTCCTTCTTCTGGGACCTCTGACTTTGAGGGGCACCAACTGATGCCAGCAGGCTAGCTCCTGTGTAGGGTATCTGACAACACCTGTTGGAGGGTCTCACCCCATTGGGTGGCACGGGGAGCAGAACTCGTTTAACAAAGCACCTTGTCCCTTGGTAAAGACAGTGTGTTTTGCTGGGGAGAAACCCACTTGTCTGTGCTGTCCGTATTCCTCAGAACTACCAGGAGGGAAGACTAAGTCTGTTGGTCTGCAGAGACTGCGGCTACCCCTTCCCCTAGGGGCTCAGGCCCAGGAGATCCGAATTCTGTCCCTGAGTCTCAGGCTGGAGTTATTGGAGATCCTGCAGGGAGGCCCTGCTCACTGAGGAAGGACGGGTCATGGTTAGGTCTGAAGAGGCACTCTGGCCGCAGACTGCCACAGCCGGTGTGTTGGGCTGTGGGGACAAGTCTTGGGACCAAGCCATCCAGCCTCCCGGGCTCCAGCAGGGGAAAAGTATGGCCTGGAGCTATAGGAATGGGTGCTGCCCTTTCCCAGCTCAGAGAGCTTAGCGTGTTAGGCAGTTGCAGGTCCCAGTGCTGGCTGCTGCCCCTCCCCCAAGGAGCTCAAAGGGCTTAGACAGCAGGCAGCTGCAGCCAGTGCTGGTCATCCCTCCCCCCGGGGAGTTTAGTAGGCTTAAGCAGATTCCAGCTGAATAGCTGTACAAATCTGCACAATCCAGGGTTGTGATGCTAGCCCCAGTGGCATGGGTTCACAAGTTGGATCGTCCAATCCGTGAGTTGCACAGTTCCATGAAAAAAGCAGTTTCCTGGCTCGGTAGCATGCTCACTCACTACCTCCCTTGGCTGCAAGGAGGGTGTTCCCCTTCCCCACGTGGCTCTCAGGTGATCCCCACACCACAGTGCTTTTCCTTCTCTCTGTGGGTCATGCCAGCCTTCGAGTCAATTTTGGTGAGAGAACCTGGATACCTTGATTGCCAGTGAAGGAGTCCCATACTTATTATGTTCATTTTCGATGAGATCCTCCAAATGCCACGGATTCTAGTCGGCCATCTTGGCCGGGCCCCTAGCAGCAGAAATTAACGCTCACCTATGTATGCAACCAAATGCAGGTCCATATGCTCACCAGTTGCAGAGTCCAATTAACAATAGTGAGTCGTGGTAGAAAGAAAGTGATTTTATTAACTGAAACTAGTAAAGAAGAAGCGGCCAGATTCCCATCCAGAGCAATCATTTTGATTTTGGGGAAGAAGACAGGAGTTTAAAAGGCAAAAACTTGATAAGGACAACTTGCAATAATTGTGCTGAGTTGTCTATGTGTCTTGTTTTGGTGGCTCTCTTGAATCCCAGTCTACCTCAATCATGGGCCAGCATAATCTCACCAATGGCCAATCAGCCGCCTTGAAGTGATCTCTGGAATTTTGCAGCTGGGACTCCTGGCTTGGTTTGTCTGTCTCAAGATTAGTCCCTAGAACTTTTTAAAAGGCAAATAAATAGATACTAGTGTACGGTTAGATAAATGTGAGGGGAGTATATATGGTGAGAAATAAAGAGACATGGAGTCTATTTTAAGGCTAGGAAAAAAGGCTTCTGGGTCTTGCTTCAAGGTTATGTCTTGAAACATAGTGGAAACAAAAAAAAAGTTTTAAAATGCATTTTGAAGTTAAGCTGCCCAGTTACATGTATACAATTAAAAATTATGAAAATTTTTAAACAAAAAAACAAATTTCTGGATTAAAAAAATAGGTAACGAATGAATATTGTTTAAAGCCTTTTTATTGTGGTAATTTGTTTTTATATAAAGCATAGGTGTACATATATCTATATATAAGAATGTATGATAAATATGCTTTATATTTCTGTACTAAATGATAAAGAAAATTCATAAAATATATTCTTAGTAAGACATCACATTCTGGTCCCATTTCAGCCTGAATGATTTCATTATTTCTTTTAAGGCAGATCTGATACCACCAACTTTCCTCTTTCTCTCCATCTCTCTCTCTCTCTGTCTCTTTCTCTCTCCCGAATAGGAAAAATCTTCATTCATCTTGTCTTTTTGAAGGATACTATTGGTAGTTGTAGAATGTATGTCTTCTGTGTTTAGCTAATGTCCAAAATGAATTATTTTATTAACTTCTTTAAAAGAGTGTGAATAGTTCTATTTTCTGAATATTCAATTATTACTTCCTCAGAGAGTTAGAATCGCAATGTACTTCTTTTTCACTCTGGCCAAGGTTCCATTGCCTCTTCAAGATGTCTTGGACATCACTGTCTCCATCTTAAGTATTGTCTTTTTTCTACCTCATAGAAAATTCCCAGGCATTTTTTACCCATAATTGCTTTCTTAGAAACAGTCTTGGGTTGCATAGTGCCTTACTGCCACTAGTTGATTCATACAGATGCTGTCTCTTTTGATGACTCAGATATCAGTTCACTGAATCCCTCAAACTGCAGAATCAAGTTATATCTCGAGATGGTTTCATTAAAGTCCTATGTGTTTTAGGTGAAAATTGCATCAGAAAATATAAATTTGACTGACACATTCTCTGATGTTTCCCAGGTTCATTTTCTGTCATTCATTAAAAACATGTGTTTCACATATGCTCCGTAGAATGCCATGTCATCTAAATATAAAATTAAGACAACCATGATCTGACATCATCCCTGACCTTGTCAATTTATGCTTATTTTGTATTTTGTGTCTAATATAATAAATGTGACATAAAAGCAGAGAGAATAATAGCAGAGAGAATAAAAAATTCTCTTTGTACATTTATGGAGCTATATGGCAAAATAGTGGTAGTTTTTATTTCAAAATATGTATTTTTTTCCTTATCTATTTGGCCAAGTTATTATTGTAATAATGACATAATTTATGCAAATCTTAGCTGACAAATTTAAGATGTTAGAGAATCCATATTTCTGACACATCTATTATTAATGCTTAAGGTAATTTTGTAGTAGAAAGATAGTTAATCTTTTTTTTTTTGAAAGTAACTATGGAGAATGTACTGTATTTGGAAGTTTCTGTTCTAAATTCTTTTTAAAGTGTATGCTTTTCTTTTTGTTTACAAAATAGATATAAAAATAGAACTTTTTTTTCTAATTTCTGAATAATATAACTTCACTTATAAGCAATTTATAAGCATTATAAATAAGGATCATAGAGGCAAGGTTGTATCTGGCATCATTGCTAACTAATTATGGCACAAATTGATTTGAAAATGGGATTCAAACTAAAATTAGAATTTGTCATGGTGGCCTTCATTTCTGCAGAGTTTTAGCCAGCAATTCCCTTATTTAACAAAATAGACTTGGTCAGGCTCTGTGAATGATGAAAGAAAGATGAAGAGGAAAATCAGTCCAAAGAATAGGAGGAAGGGGAAGAGGAGGAATGTGATAAAGAGGAGAAAGAGAAGAATGTGGTCTTTTATTAATGAGCTTAAAATCTGACATATATGAAACAGAATGGAAGCTACATAATAAATAGAAATCAGCTACAATTGTTCATTGTTATTAAGTAAAATTTCTCTTTTCATTGACTTCTAAATTAGTCAATTCACTTAAATAACCACTAATGAATTATTACTAGTGATTCATTTGTGATTTGATTTACTGGAGTACTATTTTATTTCAGATGCTTTGTCAATTGTTTCAACAATGACTGATTTTACATTTTCAGGCAATATTACAGATAATTAAAACGCAAATAATTTAAACCACCAACTCTTAACAATAGTAATGCAATAAAATAGTATATTTGGGGACAATGGTCCAAATAATGAAGTGCTAAATTTGCTTTTAATTGATATTTGCAAACTTAAATGGGTATTAGTGTTGTAAACCAAAAATAAAATTCTAAGGCCCCCATTTGACTGAATGGAGCCCTCTTGGCCAATGGCATCCCAAAGAAATCTGAAAAACTAGTTCAGGCCATGACATGGAGATCAGACATGCCTTATAACAATCTCTTCCCTTTGGAATTGAGGCACAACTGACCAGCAAAACATTAAACTAAATATTATAAAACTGAAAAAACAGACTGTTTGTAGCAGTAAAATGCCAAACTCCAACCTGACTCTGGTATACCATCACAACACAGATAGCACGCCTCAAGAAAATCAAAGCATTTTATCTCAAAATACATTTTCTTTAACATACTTGGAAATGGCCCTGCAAAGCTGTCCCCTCTGTGGGGAATTTACATTCTGCAGAGAATCTCCATTTCTTTCTGTGTTGTTTTTTCTTTTTTTTCCCAATCCAGGAAAGATTTAAGAGTCTTGACACCTTTTAAGATCTGATAAAATACATTTATCATCTATTCTGTCTGAAGCCAGCTACCAGCAGGCTTCATCTATAGAACAAGAACCTTAGCTTCCACAATCCCCCTTAAGTGAAGCATTTCTTTATGTTGACTTCAACTCTTCAAGTAAAGTTTAACTCTTTCAACCACTTGCTAATCAGGAGATCTTTAAACCCACCTGTGACCTGGAAGTACCCCTGCTTCAAGGTGTCACACTTATCTGGGCTGAATCAATGTGTTCCTTACATGTATTGATCTAAATATTTGCCTTTAACTTCTGCTCCTTAAAATGTACAAAACCAAGCTGTAACTCAACTCTTGAGGCTGTGTTACAGGGCTTGGTAACTCATATATGGCTCAGAATAAACCTCTTGAAATATTGTACAGTTTGGCTTTTTTCATGAACAATGTTTAAGATTTAAACATATACCTGCATTTGCAAAATAATTACCTATAGATCAGAATCAGCAACAAAGATTCAAGCAAGAGTTCTGAGAAAACTATTATGCCATGTCCTTTTATTCAAAGGAGTGAATTCAGTATTTCACCTTTTTATCATATTTATCAAAAAAAGACAATTGGTCAATTAAAAAATGTATGTGAGACTGTTTTTTAAATTCTATATACACCCATACAATATCTGTACTGACTTTTTCTCTGTGGCTCTGCTTGGAATCCTAAGACCACCACTGGAATATGGCTAAAGTTAAATAAGGACCTTGCTGGGGGAATTGGAGAGACACAGCCAGCAATCAGCCAACCATCACATGCAAAGTGAGGCCCATGCTGTATCATCCAACCACCAGCTGGTCTTCCAGATTTTCATAGACAAGTGAGAAAGCCTATTAAAAATTAACGAAGGTGTTCAAGAATGGAATATATTCACATAGGAAAAAATCAAACAATTATGTAGAAAATGTGTCCAATACATTGCAAATTATATTAAATAGGAAAATCACAGATAAGCATATCAAATAAATAAGAAAATATGCATACACTCACTAGTAAGTTGACTGCAAATTGCTACTGATATATAGTGGTGTTTTCTTTTTATCTTTACTAGGGTTAAATTAAAAACGTGATATCACAAATGTTGCTTTGGATGGGAAAGTGAACACACACGAAACTGATAGGAATGCAAATGAATCTTTTTGGATAGCATTCTATCAAAATGAACTGAAAATTTACTTATACTTCAAGGGTGTGCATTGGAAGAAAAATTATTAGTTTGTGCTTTATCAAACTTTGTGACACGGTATTTATTGTTTCCAATAAGTTTTATATTCCCTTTAATTATGAAAATTCAGCATATAAAAGAATTTTAATTTTGTAAAGAAATGCTTATAGATGAAGGTCTAAGTCTGTGACAACAGTCATTCATTTTACTGATTTTTGAAATTTTATTAAAATTAAATTTTTTATTTATAAGTAGTTTATTCACTGATGTAGCCATTCATTTTACTTTTAGCTAAGTTTATAAGGATATAGTTGTACAATACAAAGTAAAGTATAATATATGCTTTCTTCCCCTACAAAATCAATAGGATAGTAGAAGGAAGAGAAAACAAACATTAGTGGACAAATGCTCTTTTATGGAAAATATAATATGCTGTGGAGACACATATGAGTATCATACAAATTAGTCTGGGAGGGTTCCCTAGGGATAGGGAACATTTCCTAAGAAAACCATCTCTAAAGAAGTCCAGAAATCAACAACATTGGTAGAAAGAAAGAGGTTCAGAAAGAGGAAAAAATAGAAACTATTTCAAAGCAAAAAGGGAAGCATTTCAATGATATGTATGTGTGAGAGAGACATAATATATTCAAAAGTGTATAAAGTGTCAGGTGAGTGCAGAGGTCTAACATGAGATGAGCAGAATCTAGATGAATGAAGGACTTTGTAAGTTATGTGAAGCAGTTTAGACTGAATTCTAAGGGCACTTAGACACTGGGTTTGTGTAATGGGTAATTCTAATTGAAACATAGTATTTAGGGATAGAAGGTTGGAAGTTTTATTGAAAATACAGATAGTATGCAAAGAATAGCCACTATGGAAGTAAAGAGATATCAAAAGCCACTTGAAGTGTGGTTATTAGCACCAAGATGTCATATATTTCTTAACAGAACCACTACAAGTAATATGTAGAGCATTTCTAGATGCTTTTCGTTTAATTGATATTGTCACATTATTGTATGTCAGTAGAATCATTTTAATGAATTCTTAATTTCCATTTTAAATATTTTAAATATGTTATTTTGAAAAATATTTTGATGTTATTTTTTCTGTATATATCATGTATTTTATTTACATTGGGTTGAATATTAATTTTGGAGTGTTTATAACAATATTTTCTCCTGTAGTTTGACAATTCGGGTACACAATGGGAGTTAAAATTGCCATTTGTCCTAAACATTATACACTGAAACTACTATATGATAATATTCAACATATTTGTTCCTAGATTGTTTTTTCTAAATATGAAATCAGAGAATGGTTATAGAAGACTCAAAATATCCAAAACTAAAATTTTAAATACAAAAGGACATTAGAAAATAAATCTGGGGAATTTCCATTATATGAAGAAAGGTTTGAAAATGAAATGAACACAGAGAAAACAGAGAAAAAAATTGAGAGAGACATAAACAGCAAGACAAGTGAAGAGATTTAGAGCCATCCCACTTAATTTGAACCCCTTGGTTAAGCTACATATCAAGCAGATCTCATTTTGTCATGGTAATGTAAACCAAAGCTGTCTTTCATTCTGAAGTAATTTGCAGGACACTACTTTCATCACCAGTTCAATGTGTGTGAATGAAATCCTTCTACATGCATATATTCTAACATTCTTCTTACATAGTTTATCTTAACTTATTCAGACCATTATATGCATATTTCTTGAGCTTCTCTTATAATTAGTAATTGTAAGCTGAACAATTGTATGGTTTTAACAAATTTCAAAAAAAACAATAAATAACCAATTGCATATTTATTTAAATTATTTTTTTAGCTTAAGAGATTGTTAAATATATAAGGCTTATTCAGGGGGGAAAATCAGAAATAAATTATTTTACTGTGTAAAAAAGGCAAATCATTATTAAAACTTTTCCTTAGTAATGTGAACTTGATACAGTTGTTATGCAACAGGGCCGCCTTTTCAAGCACAATAAGAGGACAAAGTATTATCTAATGTGATTAACACATTTTACCAGAGAACCAAATCATTAGGATCACTTAAGAAAAACCATCAGTGAGATATGGCAGGCAGGATGTTGACAAATAATGTTAATATTTCTCACATGTTGTTATTAACTACAAGTAGAAAGTGATTTTAACTTGAAAAATTTTATTGAAAATAACCTTAAGCTATAATATAGATGTACATTCTTAATATTAGTACATTGATATCTAATACAAATTACTTAAAAGATAAAAGTAAAATTATCACATCTGGATTTTAAATCAATTTTCTAAAATTAAAATACATGCAAAAATATTGTGCTAAATATTGTAATGGAATTCTTCATATGTGTAAAATTTAAAAAAAAGTAGACTAAATATTGATACCCTTATATATCTTTATCTGATAGTATTTTAGAGTCAAATTTTCTTTATTTCAATAAAATTAGCATTTAGTACCCACTATGTATGAGACTTTAGGCACTCAAGATACAAAATGCTTACAGAAATTCCCTTAGCTTCTAGGAATTTACATAAAATTAGCAGGTACAGTACATGTATTTTGAAAGATGATTTTTATAAGCCCATCAATAATGAGGGTAAAAGAAGGGCTCTTCATATGGAGAGATCAGCATGAGACAAGAAAGAAAGTTTTATTTTGGAACCAAAAGCATTGAATACAGATGTCACTAAAAATGTGAGGTGAGATGTGACTGGAGAAGAGGCTGCCGAGTTAGCTGAAGAGTGAGCCAGGAAGGCTCCTTTATTTTCACTAAGGGATTAGAGGTTTATTCCACAGACAATGAAATTTTACAGAATAGTCACACTGTCCTTCTAAACAACAGTATGGAGGATGTCTTGAGCAGTGTGTGCAACCCTGGCTGAAAAATGTGTATCTGGTGGACGCTGTCAAAGATGGTTTCTGGCTTTTAATCCTCAAAGTGAGCTCAGTTTACAGTGTAGGGATGTGCCACATGTTTGATAAATTCTAGAGTTACAATTTGTTGAAATCTAACAGAAGACCCTATGCCTGAAGGCATCACTCTATAGCTTAGATAGTGCACTTGGCCTAAAATAATTGTATAGCATGTAAGGAGGAAGAACAAAGTGCACATATATACAATTCTGAATGAGCCTTCAACCCATCCATGGTGCATGATCCTCCTTTGCAGGCTAAGCAAACTTCTGCCTTTCTAGTGGTTTTCTACAGTGTTTATGTTAGACTCTGAGATTCCTGTACTTTTCCTTCACTTCTTGATATATTTAGTGGATTCCAAAGGCAAAGTTAGCATCCCACATTAGTTTACTATTTTACCAGAACTTTACTTTCTACATAAAAATTATTTAATAATTCTAATAAACAGATTTTAGATATTTTCTCAGGAAAACGAAGTTAAATTTGCAAATGTCAGTAAATGTGATATGGATATAAAATAATTTGTTTAAGTATAGTAATTCATGCATTTCTATGTGAATATATTATTTCTTACTTTCATAGATTTTGAGGTTTAGAAATTTATTCCTGTTAGTTTTGCTGTTCAGTTATTCTATAATTTACATGTATTAGCTTGTCTTTTTTTAAAAAAAAAAAAGTTTCAATGTATATGGACTTAAAAAGAAATCAGACTTATTCTTCATTGCTTTTCTCTACCAACAGATAGCATGACTTAAAATATTTAAATAAATTATAAAGCAGAAACAAAAAATATATATATCTCCATGCGATCCAGACTGGGAAGTAAAGAGAAGGAGGAAGAGATATAAAGAGATCGGTAAATGGATAGAAAAATACAGCTGGATAGAAAGAATACGTTCTAGTGTTTGATAGCACAGCGGGGTAATGAAATTAAGAGGGATTGACAGGATATTTCAAAATAACCAGAAGAGAAGATTTGAAATGTCTCAACATATGTTTGTAGTGATGGATAACCCAATCACCCTAATTTGATCATTACACATTGCATTCATGTATAAAAATATAACCTGTACCCACAAATATGTACAACTATTATATATCAATAAAATAAAATATAAAAGTACAGAAAAAAGATGTATAATTTTCACAAATAGTATGGGTTTCTCTATCGTGTCACTGGAAAATATTGTATGGATGTAGAGTGTTCCCTTTGCCAGCACATATACTAAAATTTGATGTAAAATATTTGAGTCGGATCTAATGAATGAGCAGTAATTAAGTAGGAAAAGATGTTACATAGGCATCCTAGGCAGAATAAATGAGGACTAGAGAAGAAAGGAGAAAATTGGAAGATACAAATGGTGTTGTTATCATGTTTGGTGACATTATTAACATAAATTGAAACCAAACTGGCTTATACAATAAGGAAAGCCATTAATTCTTACATACCGAAGTTAATTGCTATGGTGGGTTTCAGTGGTAATTAATTTAGTGTCTTTTTTTTAACAAATTCATATTTTCTTTCTATGTTAAAGACAGTTCTCATAGACATGAGAAGCAAATGGAACTCTTTGGAGGACAGAAAAGTAATTTTGCTTCTTAGTTGTCTCTCATAAGCATGAGGGAAAACTTTCTGATGAGATTTCCAGTAAACCTGTCCTTGAAATCATCAGCACAGGTTGAGTCATATGGGCATTCTTAAACAAATCATGGCATTGCTGGTTTTGATGGTCATTGGAACAATAAATCATTGCTTTTGATGTAAGGTCAGTTCTTCAAATCACAACTTGCTTTGCCCAGTGGTATAAAGTGAATGGACTTAGGAAAGATAACCACAGTGCCCAACATAGTGTATTCTGATAATTTTATATAGGTGGTTTTGACTAGAGCAACATAAATGTAAGTATATTATCTCACTGAATTGCCCTTTTAGATATAGTAAGTAAGCTCCTGTTATTACATTTTCTATTCTTAATGATCTAATACATGTAACTTAAAAAAAAGGATCATTTAACTGGCAAAATGTCATCTTCTCATGCTTAAAAAAGACTCATAAAAATATTCAGTAAGTTGATTTATCTAAAAAATGATAAAATAAACTGAGTCTTAAAGGTCTTAAAGGTTTCATTGTGGTCCACTTCTTGGGAGTTCAATGATTGGTACTTCTGATTTCTGTTTGTTCACAGAATCACATGTACACATGTATGTCAACTGGTTGAAGAAGTTACTGTGCATTTTTTTTGTTGTGGGGTGGGGGGAGGGGGGAGGGATAGCATTGGGAGATATACCTAATGTTAAATAAAGAGTTAATGGGTGCAGCACACCAACATGGCACATGTATACATACGTAACTAACCTGCACGTTGTGCACATGTACCCTAAAACTTAACGTATAATAATAATAATAAAAAAAGACAGTCTTGCTTTGTCACCCAGGCTGCAGTGCAGTGGTGTGATATTGGCTCATTGCAACCTCCACCTTCTGCGTTCAAGAAAAATTCTCCTGCCTCAGCCTCTCGAGTAGCTGGGATTACAGGCCTGTGCCACCACGCCTGGCTAATTGTTTTCTATTTTTAGTAGAGATGGGGTTTTGCCATGTTGGCTGCCAGACTGGTCTCCAACTCCTGACCTCAAGTGATCTGCCCACCTCAGCCTCCCAAAGTGCTGAGATTACAGGCATAAGGCACCGCACCCCGCCCTTTTTGCGCACTTTTTAAAGTTGTAGCAGAAATAACTTGTCTCAAATAATGATTAATACCATGGATAAACTCCACTAATTTTTATCTTAAATGTAGATTATATTTATAAAAAAGGACATGTGAGGCTATATTTTGCATGCCTGTATTTATTATCAAACTGATTAGGCAATTACATTCCTTAAATGGATATTGTCTAATCCCTGAAGACAATGTTGACTAATCTTTGCTGCCTGTAACCCTAAGTAATAGCCATTTGGCTGTTGAATACTTGCAATGTGGTCAGCATAATTAAAAATCAGAATATTTAATTTTATTTAAATGTAAGTAATTTAAATATAGACAGCCACAAGTATATAGTTGCTGCCATATTAAGCCAGCACAGCCTTAGACTGGCAAAGAGTTTGAATGCATGCCAAGTAAGGTACACCGAAGAACATCTAAATACCAGTATGTTGTTAATTATGCATATCATAATATTAATAATCTACTTATCATGGGAAGAAACTGTAGGAACAATATGAATGAGAAAGCATTATAGTATGCCTTTAACTTTGCACCATATTTTCTAAAAATATCATAAACCTAAAGTCAATAAATTATATGTTACTATCGTAACATATAACCAGAAACAATAATTGAAAGCACGGTGCTTGCTACAAGTACAATAAAATACCATCTGCATCATTTTTAACAATACAGTTATTGCTTTTAAAATATATTCTCTTGCTCTTTGTATGCATTATGCATTTCATGTGATTGAATTGACAGTTATTACACACATAAGAAGGCGTTAACCCGTATTACATCTCCTTATTTTAAATCCGCTTGGTTGGTAACCTTAACTGCGTCTGCAAATTCTTTTACAGCAATATATAGATTAATGTTTTATTGAATAAGCATTGGAAGGGAATATTGAGAAGATACCTTTAGTTGCTAACAATGTGTAATATTTATTTTTAAGGGACAAGAGAGGGAATATTATGCAATAAGTACTTAACATGGAGGAGAGTTTATTGCTTTGTACTTTAGAAGAAAAACATCTAATAATGTCTATATAAAAAATGGTATTTATAAATATGGTACAGACAACTAATTAGTATGTCATATGACAGAATCCATGATGTGAATGGAAAAAGTACTATTTTATTCTCATTTGGATCTTCAATATTTTATTGCAGAGGATAATTTAATAACCTGATTAATTATACATATAAAATTGATTCTGTTATTGATCTGTGATTTTTAGTGTGAGTCTGAGTATGACAGTCTTCTAGGTTCCAGAAACAAATCATACACATCATTTTCTCTCTAGGCAAAGAAAAATGACCTTATGTGTAATTTTAAATGGACATGTTTTATCCAATTCAGGAACGCTGATTTGTTGGGGATGCCTTTAAACCTGCATTCCATATATCAGTGGTTTAAGATATGCGACTAGTTTCCTGCTTTCCTCAAAGCGTATCTAATTGTCCACACATGGCAAAATCGTCCTTCACCATATGGTCAAATTATGCATTCTTCCAGATTTAAATAAATGACTTCTAACAAACCATTAGTTTATTCATGTGCATGTCCACAAAATTTGGATTGTGATTTTTAAAAATGGCACATGGTTAACTATAGTTAATAATACCATGTTGTATATTTGAAATTTACTAAGATGGTAGATTTTCAGTGTTCTCATCACATACATACACGAAAATGGTAACTAGTTATATGATGGAGGTGTTAAAAAATGGCACAGTGAGTTTTCAGACTCTTGAATCTTTAAGAATGAGTAACCAGTTATGTGCAAAAATCGTAAAGTATGCCCACATAATTTACATACGTGAGATTGTACTTCCATGGCTTCTTGCTGTTTTCAATTTTCTATGAGGTGCTTGAGTAGAAACCAAGAAAAAGATAACTATTAGATTTAACATGGACTAAAAAGTACTTTATTGTAACGCACATTAAGAAATTTTAAATTCAGCCGGGCCGGCCACAGTGGCTCATGCCCGTAACCCCAGCACTTTGGCAGGCCGAGGCAGGTGGATCACTTGAGGTCAGGGAACAGAAACCAGCCTGGCCAACACGGTGAAACCCTGTCTCTACTAAAAATACAAAAATTAGCCAGGCATGATGGGACGTGCCTGTAACCCCAGCTACGCGGGAGACTAAGGTTGGAGAATCACTTGAACCCAGGGGGCAGCGGTTGCAGTGAGCCAAGATCTCACCACTGCACTCCTGACTGGGCAACAGAGCGAGACTCCATCTCAAAACAAAAAAAAAAAAAGAAAAAAAAAGAAACATTAATTTCTAGATAATATGAATATTACTTGAGTTGGTTTGATAAAAATGCAGAAAGCAATTATTTTTTGTTTTTTGTTTTTTTTCAGACGGAGTCTCGCACTGTTGCCCTGGATGGAGTGCAATGGTGCCATCTCGCCTCACTGAAACCTCCACCGCTCGAGTTCAAGCGATTCTCCTGACTCAGCCTTCCACGTAGTTGGGAATACAGACACGTGCCACCACCCCCGGCTAATTTTTTGTGTTTTTAGTAGAGACGGGTTTTCACTATGTTGGTCAGGCTAGTCTCGAACTCCTGACCTGGTGATCTGCCCGCCTCAGGTTCCCAAAGTGCTGGGATGACAGGCGTATGCCACCATGCCCGGCTGAAAAGCAATTTTACACAGTAGACTTCATTGTTAATTTTGTATTTTTTTTCTACTGAACGAAATTGAAATCGGCATTTAATACGAAGAGAATCATAATGTTTTAATAAAATACATTGTTATTCATTACTGTTACTGTATGTTGGTAAGCATCTGATTTTAAGCAGAGTAGACTTTAAACCTTTAGCACTATATGATGCAATACTAATTTTTTATACGTATGATAAAATCAAATCTGTGTAATATGGAATTAAGAACACTATTTTAACAATGATTCTGAAATTAGTATCAATTAGATACATTCTATAAGAATCTTTGAATTTATAAAGGGTATTGGAGAAATAGCCTTTATAAAGAAGAAGGAAATGTAAAGCAGACTAGTGGGTTTTATTTCCCAACCTAGTGTTCTCATTTTTTAAATTTTTATTAATATATGCTATATAATATTGCTTATGATCAGTGAAGATTGTACATTCTGAGTGCTAAATTTTTCGAAGTCCTCTATGCATGTTTCACAGATATTTAGTAATAAATTGATCTTCTCACTTATTCTTGATCCCATGTAAAATTTTTATTGAGAGTAATTTTTTTAGGTATTCTACTTTTGATTACCTCATAGTAATGAAAGAACAAAAATTAATGGGACAAAGCAAATGCAACAATTCGTTGCTGACACACAAGGATTAATGATAATTGGACAATATCCTTATCCTCTTAGTGCCAGATAAGAAAGGAACATTTTCTTGAAGTGAGAGCAAAGAAAAATGAGGAAAAGGGCTAATATCCAGAATCTACAATGAACTCAAACAAATTTACAAGAAAAAAACAAACAACCCCATCAAAAAGTGGGCAAAGGATATGAACAGACACTTCTCAAAAGAAGACATTTATGCAGCCAAAAACACATGAAAAAATGCTCATCATCACTGGCCATCAGAGAAATGCAAATCAAAACCACAATGAGATACCATCTCACACCAGTTAGAATGGCGATCATTAAAAAGTCAGGAAACAACAGGTGCTGGAGAGGATGTGGAGAAATAGGAACAGTTTTACACTGTTGGTGGGACTGTAAACTAGTTCAACCATTGTGGAAGTCAGTGTGGCGATTCCTCAGGGATCTAGAACTAGAAATACCATTTGACCCAGCCATCCCATTACTGGGTATATATCCAAAGGATTATAAATCATGCTGCTATAAAGACACATGCACACGTATGTTTATTGCGGCACTATTCACAATAGCAAAGACTTGGAACCAACCCAAATGTCCAACAATGATAGACTGGATGAAGAAAATGTGGCACATGTACACCATGGAATACTATGCAGTCATAAAAATTGATGAGTTCATGTCCTTTGTAGGGACATGGATGAAGCTGGAAACTATCATTCTCAGCAAACTATAGCAAGGACAAAAAACCAAACACCGCATATTCTCACTCATAGGTGGGAATTGAACAATGAGAACACATGGACACAGGAAGGGGAACATCACACACCGAGGACTGTTGTGGGGAGGGGGGAGGGATAGCATTGGGAGATATAGGTAATGCTAAATGACGAGTTAATGTGTGCAGCACACCAACATGGCACATGTATACATATGTAACAAACCTGCACGTTGTGCACGTGTACCCTAAAACTTAAAGTATAATAATAATAAATAAAAGAAAAATGAGGAAAAATTGAAATAGTATTTAAAAGTCACTAACCGAAATTATATGTCACCTTTGAGATATCAAGAGTTTGAAAGACATCAGTAGTTCAAAAAGTACAATGAAGAATGAGTAAGAGAAGATAAAACTTGAAGAAGTTACTGAGAACTGCTGTTTTATATTATGACTGCTTTATAAAAATGCTTTGTTTACAGATCTAAAAAAAAAAAAGAACTGAAAGCAAGGCTATTTGCAAAACTTAATTTAATCATTACATTATTTCTTCGATTGTATCTCTTTTGGCTGATAGATTTTGGAAAATTAAACTTGTTTTAGATTGCTTGCAATCTATTGATCACTTTGATGTGATTTTAAATTAAAATTTCTATCCACAAAGTAGTCATTGGCTGGTGATTGATGTTTTACTTTCTTTGCTCTACCGAGTGTTTCTAAAGATTGAAAAAAGTTCCTTGATGTGGCTTCAAAGATTATGCCAGATTATCATTCAATTCAAGTTCAAGTATATTAATATCAATTTTTGATTATTGAATACGATAGAGTTAGCAAAACAGAAAATACAGAAATTTAAATCAGAGAAAATAACCTGAAAAATTCTTCAAATTTTCATGCAAAGCTGCAATTAAATGACCAGGTAGTGGTATTTCTAGAGCCACATTACTGAATGGGTACTTGATATAGTAGATTCGTGTGGATGAAAAAAGTAGTAGCAGGCATGCAGCAGTGAGAAGCCCTAGGCAATGCTACCCTTTTGGAACCGAAATAAGGCTATAATTTTGAACCATTTTGAAGCCAGCTTTATCAACTGTGTAAAGGATAGAAGATCCTCAAGACGATGATAACAGACTTGCTGCATCTGGTCATTAGTGGCGGTGTCCGTTGTAATTTAATTTAAATAATAAAAAAATATGATTAGTGTTGGTCTGAGAGTCCTGCAGGAACAGTTCATACAAGATACATATGTAAGAAATGATTGTGGTACATTATAGCCTAGAAACTGAAAATTACTCTGTATCTTACAGGTATATTTGCTTTGTTTTCTCTTGAATAAGGTGTCTATATCATGTAGTGAGTGGGTTGTAATGCTATCTGTACAATTTCTGACAATTATTTTACCTCTCTGAACCTTATTTTTCTGAAAGAAAATAGGCTTTGGAGCTGAATATATCAGAATTTCAAATGAAGGTGTTAACTTTACTTGTCTAATAGACTTATAGAAGTCCTGTAAAATCTCTAGGTACGATTTCCCTCATCTGAAAAACAAAAAAAATAGGACTATAGCATCTAGCTTCTGAGTATGTCAAATATGCAGATCATAGATATATGTATTATATTTGAATCTGTGAGTTCTTGATCCCATACTGTTGAATCAGAGTTGACTTCCAATTGCTTTAAACAATGGGTCATGGTGTAGTGTTGCTCGATGGGTTCTGAGGCTCTCACAAATGGCATGTAGCTTTCACCTGATTGTCTCGACATTCTCACTATCTCCAGGCTCCCTCTCTGGCTATACCATTTTAAAACTCAGAATGCATGTTGTGCGACATCCAACCTAAATGGATTGGCTACATATTCCTTTCAGTCTAGGAGTCCCAGATAAACCAATTTTCCAGCCTTCTCAGCCCAGATGACAGACACATAATTGAAGGACCTGTGTTTGAAGTGAATCCTCTAGTATCAATGATTTCAGCCCGGGGCCATTCATTTCTTCCTAAGTGACCCATGGATTTCACGAGCAAAATAAAATGGTCATTGTTTTGTGCCACTAAGATGTTACTATGTTAATAATTCATAGAGTTATTGTGAAATAGCAAATTTATAGAGAATATTTGAACAAATGAAAAACACATTATGAATATTATAAAAATAAGATATATAAAATTACATGATTTCATAAGCATAGTGGACAAATAAGCATGTCTAAAAATATCTGAATTCTGTTTATTAATGACGAATTGGATCAAAGAGGCTATCTTTAAAGTTAGGAGACTTCAGACTATGTCCTGTTATTCTGAGCTTGATATTATATTAGACACGTAACATTCTCTTGTTCCGAGTTCTCATTAATGCCATTATCAGAAACAAACGCTAGACTAACTGTAGAATTAAACCATATGAAATATGTAGTAACTGTGAACTGGATTTCTCTTTTTATTCTGAATGTAATTTATTTACATCCTTAGCTGGGGGGTAGAGATAGAACTTAGCTCTGGTATTGAAAGCATGCCAATACGTTGAAAATAAAACCCAAGAACTAATGCTCAGGAACAAATTGCATTCCACACTGAAAGTAAAGCTGTAAGGTATTCCAAGAGAGAGCTGAGATGCATATTATTCAAGTGTGCAAAATGACTTCCTCACAAGGATTTTGTAAAGAGTTGAATACTAAATTGGCCAGACTACAACAGGCAAATAGTATGTTAGATCAGAAGTAGACACTTTAGTTTCATGACTCATTGACTCAGAAAACTGTCTTAAAAGTATTAAGGAAGGAAAAGAAAAAGAAGCAAAAGCACAATAAAAAATACGATATCTATCACAAACTGTGTCAGTAAGGGTGAAAAAATAGTATGATTCATGGAATTGTAGCAATAGAGAATCCAATTTATCAGGAAAAACTTCTAACACCTGGCATTTTTTGACACTCAAAAAATTGCAATAACAACATTTTCTCCCTGAGTTAAGATCTCAGCATCTAGGAAGGATAACACAGTGATCAAATATTAGACATAAAAGAGTTATGTGTTTAATATTTTAAAGATATAACTTTCTCACATAGTTATTATATAATAAAGTTGATATGTAAACCACAGCATGTCAGAGAAACATGCAAATATAAATAACTCAAATTTGATAATAAAATATATAGTTTAGAGCGTGATTTTATAAATTTGGTATAGAGCGTTTTCTGGCTCAGATAAAAAAGTATATCCAAATTACTTATCCTAATAACATATTGCACTTCTCATCATATTACAAATATATGCCAAATACAAAATATATATATCATGTGTATATATATAAAACAAAATCTTTGTAATGTATTTATAGTTATATAAATGTAATATTTTATAATACATATACATTATATATAAAAATATAGAGAATTTATATAGTGTTTATATATATTTTAAAATGTTACATCTGGTTATTAGTGGCATTGGTGGTCACTAGTGGCAAATTAGGAGACTATTATATGTATATATACACTATATATATTCTATATATGTAGTGTATACATATACAAAAATATTTTATGTATATATATACACAAATTCAATATATATATAATACACATTCTCATCAACACAGTTATAGTGCTTTACAAATTATTTTTAGACACAGGAACACTGAGGAAAAAATAAAAACAAACAAGATTGCATAGTTCTGTGACAAGAAGAAAGCCTTGAGCTGTAAATTCAGAATAAGCACATAAAATAGAAAACATTGAGTCAGCCCTATTTTTATTGATATTTTGTTACTTGTATCTTGAGAAAAGAATAAGAAATTTTTCAGGCCAGTTCAAAGAAGACTGAATGTAATATGGTAACAAGTTTTAATGCACATCAAGAAATTCTCTGATGAAATTTTTTTTTCTTAATTAGCGAAACTGAAACATAATTATGCTAAGAGAGGGTTCAGATAATCGTAAAATAACTCTATATCTGTGTTTATCTGTGTTAGAAAAAGGCCACATAAAACTATGCAAAGAGAGGTCATATTTTCAACTAATATGTAGGTGATTCAAAAAGGATTAGGAATTTAAAATTATAATTCATTTATTTATTAAACATGGACATAGAGTTAAGCAGATGTTTAAAGGGACTGATACTGACTTTACTGTAGTTTGATAAACTATGGTATGTACTTCTTGTGCCAAGGGTAAACCTCAATCCAATAATCTAATGTAGTGCTTCTAAAAATTATTGTATGCAATTTGAGAAAGATAATTAAAAAATAAGTTTGCTAGTTTTTATAATTTGCTCTCAATATTTTTCTTGTTATACATAAGAGTTAACAATTCTAAACACTGAGAATTAGATTAGGAAAATTATCATCCTCTTAATTATTAGGAGACTATAATTTTCTAAGAATGAATACAAAACATAAATACATGTGGAATGGAGAGACATTTTCATTTGTTGAAAAACAAATATGTTTTAGGCACTTTGCTAAAAGGTAGGAGATAAGATATAGTAGATCAGTTATTAAATTTCAATGTGAAAGTGTTGTTACAGATGTCCCAGATAGCAAAAAAGGCAAAGCATGAACATTGCACTCATATCCAGCTATCACGGAATGTCTCCTAGAAGAATATAGATGCTTGAACAGTTCACTAAATGTGAGAAGTAGCTAGGTGAAATAAGTCTTGGGTCAGGAAGAGTTATTGGAAGAGCAAAGGGCATATAAAGATGCATAGAAGTATAAGAGTTTTTGGGGAAACTGCAAGGAACTTGGTATGTGAAAAGATTTAGAGATACACTTTAGAAAGGTCAGTAGAAACAAGATGAAAAAATATATATACATATATATATTCTGCCAATGTTCTATGATGCCTTGTTAAATCAATGATCTTCCTATCCTTCAATTCTTCAACTACTCCTTCCATACTAGAGTTTATCTTTCATAATTCCAGCATATTTAAATAACTTCTCTTAAAAGGAAAACAAACTCATATATATATATATATATATATACACACACACACATATATATATACTTACATATATATACACACACATATATATACGGTGTATATATATATGGCCATATATATATATGGTGTATATATATATGGCCATATCATATATATATATCATATACATACATATATATCATATATGTATGTATATATCATATACATGATATGTACATATCATATACATACACATATGTGTATGTATATGATATATACACATATACGTATATGTGTATGTATATGATATATACACATATACGTATATGTGTATGTATATGATATATACACATATACGTATATGTGTATGTATATGATATATACACATATACGTATATGTGTATGTATATGATATATACACATATACGTATATGTGTATGTATATGATCTATACACATATACGTATATGTGTATGTATATGATCTATACACATATACGTATATGTGTATGTATATGATATATACACATATACGTATATGTGTATGTATATGATCTATACACATATACGTATATGTGTATGTATATGATCTATACACATATACGTATATGTGTATGTATATGATATATACACATATACGTATATGTGTGTGTATATGATATATACATATATACGTATATGTGTGTGTATATGATATATACATATATACATATGTATATATCATATATATGTGATATATCATATATATGATATATATCATATATACACATACATGTATGTATATATGATATATACATACATATATGTATATATGTATATATGATACATACATACATATATGTATATATGATACATACATACATATATGTATATATGATACATACATACATATATGTATATATGATATATACATACATATATGTATATATGTATATATGATATATACATACATATATGTATATATGTATATATGATATATACATACATATATGTATATATGTATATATGATATATACATACATATATGTATATATGTATATATGATATATACATACATATATGTATATATGTATATATGATATATACATACATATATGTATATATGTATATATGATATATACATACATATATGTATATATGTATATATGATATATACATACATATATGTATATATGTATATATGATATATACATACATATATGTATATATGTATATATGATATATACATACATATATGTATATATGTATATATGATATATACATACATATATGTATATATGTATATATGATATATACATACATATATGTATATATGTATGTATATGATATATACATACATATATGTATATGTGTATGTATATGATATACATACACATATATATGTATATGTATGTATATCATATACATACACATACATATATATCATATATATATATACACATATATATATATATGGCCATATATATATACACCATATATATATGTGTGTGTATATATATGTAAGTATATATATATGTGTGTGTGTATATATATATATATGAGTGTGTGTATATATATATATATATATATATGAGTGTGTATATATATATGTCCATATGGTTGGCATCTTTATTTGCCAAGCTAAAGAGATTAAATATAATGCCCAAACAATTTGGAAATTCTTAAGCTATTTAAAAATCTTAAAATAGTATGCTGAGACTTCAGTTTACCAAACACCATGACAGAGTTTAGAGCATGTCTTCCCTCAGCAGATATGCAAAGAAACCCACTGAGTAGCGAAAGAAAGTAACAGGACTACTGTTTACCTATACAAAAATGAGTGTAATTTTATTTATTAATATTTAATATTTAGCCCTTTCTAACCCTCCAATGGGGTTTCTGTGGGTTAAGTTTTGTTTAAACAAAATATTTACAATATTATTTTTTAACTGAAACGAGATAGGAAAGTGGAGAAAACATTTCATTGCTCAGAGGCTTTCTAATTATCTTGTGGAATGTCATAAAGTATTTTTAAGCTTAAAAATGCCATCTATTTTTATCTTTCACACAAATATCAACCATTTCAAATGTGTGAACCATTACTTTCCTATGAAAATGTTGTTAGTATTGCAGTAACTTGCAGGGATTTTTGGAAAGAGAAATATGTCTAATCTCTCTCTTTAATTTAATTTTAAAAATAAAATTTAAATAATGGATGATAAAATATTTACCTAAAATTTTGTTCTGTGGAGAGAACATTTTAAAAATAATTATTTGTGGATATTATCATAAATGATTTCTTTTCTTTTTTGCTAAAAAGGATTAGCTGACATTTCACTAAATTTATCAAAGTTGATAAAAAAATTTTCACGAGGTTGAAAATGCTCAAGTGAGCAGTCTCTGCAGTTGTCTTATTACAATATTCAAAACAAATTCAAATATAGTTTTAAGAACAAATGGCTGATATCAGGGAAGATTACAATTTACTACCTTAAAATAAATACAATTTGTCTAATAAGGTGTAGTCAGTAATGCATTTTTAACTGTTTAATATCCTAATCTACTTACTTTTTATGATTGGGATGGGATTTGGGGATAGGAATATTTTGGTTTCAACAGCACTGCCATCCCATAGATGATTGCTTCGCACTTAGTAAATTGTCAATAATTGAATAAAACGAAGGAAAAAATTTCAAGGGGGACTTGAAGATAATAAAAGACATGATGAATCGGAAAATTAAGAAATGACATAAGGATATTTAAGAGCTGAAAATGAAAGTCTGAGTGACATCAATTTAAGGGACAATTAAGTAAAAATACACAGCAAAGTAATAAAAAACAATACTTAATGAAAAATTAGAAATATCCCCACGTGGTGCAATAGAAGTAATAGTGGTGTGAAATTTTAAAGATGGTTTAGTCCATGTAAAAGATAGAGCAAATAAGATAAAAACCAGAAATTGTCCACTTGTTTTGATAAAATGTGACCCACAGGTAAACTTACCAGAGAAGTATCAATGCTATCGCATTAAATCTGAGTTAGAAAAAGTAATTGCCTTTCATATTACATTATCGGTAAGAAATTAATGGCAGAAAATATAGATACATTTTTATTAAGGAAATAAAATCAGAGATGCTACGGAAGATAGAGTTTGTGTTCCTTTTAAGGGAAGTTATTTAAATATGCTGGCATCATGAAAGATAAACTCTAGTATGGAAGGAGTAGTTGAAGAATTGAAGGATAAGAAGATCATTGATTTAACAAAGCATCATAGAACATTGGCAGAAGTAGAGAGTTAACTCTGGTTATGAGGACACATGTCTCTTTAGTGAAACAGGAGTAAAATGTAGGAAAAGACAGATACAGATTGTAGATGATAAGAAATAATGAGTATTTCTGGTTCTTTACATTTTCTAAGGAGTAGGAGTCATAATATCCTTTATGAAAGTAAAGAGACAAAAATTAATCAGAACACAAGAGAAATGTTGGAATAACCAATTAATAGAATATGAAAAAGAACTTAATTTTATCATGGAGTAGGATTCCTAGGGCATTACTGAAGATTACTTGTGCTTTTTCTAAAGGTACTCAGCAATTTAGGTATGATAATAGACAGGCCAGATAGTAGTACCTATTGAGGTTGTTTAAAAGAAGGTAACAGAGTAGGTGAGTCAGAAGCAATTCTGCATTCCAAGAAGCACTTGCCTATGTAATGAGGATCTCTGAGGACTCAGGGTTACCTGAGTAGGTTACCAATCATTACCTACTCATGGTCTATTTAGAAAAGTAATGATACACTTATTGAAGATTTTCTTGCAATTTAAAAAAGTAGTCAATAAGCTGAGTCTTTTCAGTATGATTTCTGCACCATTAAGCAAATGGTATGAACAGTCTAGAAATATCCTAATGTTCAACCACATGCCTTCATTGATTTAGAGGTATCAGAATCACATCTTAAGATGGTTAAATTAATTATGATCTCTCTTTAATTATAATATGGCTGTTAATAAAACATCATTGTAATTTTGGCTTCCTGCAGAAAAGAACAAGCATTAACATAATTAATTGAGTATTCTGGGATGTTTACCATTCATAATATCCACTATAAATTAATAAATTAACCCTTGGTTTACTAATTGCTCCATTGCATGAATAAGCAGATTGATGCTGTTTCTCAGCAATTTGAATTGGTTTGTGTGAACACATAAAGTGGAGTTTTCAAACTTACAAATATGGAGACAACATTATTTTATGTGTTTTATGTGTTTCTGTTAAATTAATAATAAAATATAACATCTTAAAATGTGGAATTCTAAAATTAAAGTACTATTAATAATAGTTATTGAAGGTAAAAATATAACATAAAATTGGAGGATAGCCAACAGTAGTCCTTTCTTTATAATATTTAAGAATTATTTAACCAAAAATATAATGATAACAGTGTAGTTTAATTAGAGGATATTTAACAGTTTAAAATATTTCATAATCATGATAACAGAACAGGCCTCCAAATGATTCATAGGCAATGCAGGCTTAATTCAATTATTAGTTAGCTATAATATGGCAAAATCCCAGTGGCTTGACATAATACAAGTTTATTTACTGTTCACACAAAATTCACTAAATTTTCAGTTACTAGTTCCTCTCCAGGGAACAGCCCGCAGGTAGTCACTCTACAGTCTAGTTATTTTCTGCTTTTCCAATTTCACCATCCTCACATTAAAACCACATTTATAATCACTACTGCTCAAGCAGAGAAAACCTACAGAATTACCCACCAGGTATCAAGTGTTTCTACCTATAAGTGACATTGATTAAAACAAGTTATATACACTTAAGTTCAATTAAGTGAAGAGTTGAAACTCTCCTATGTGTCCACGGGAAAGAAAACCAGAAATATCAATGTGCAACAGTAATGTTCATCACACATATATTATTAACATACACTAATTTGTCTGCTAATATTTTCATCTGTCTTAAGATGATATTTAATTTTTTTAAATTAATTTTCACTGACCATCTTTTCTACAGTGTTCAAATTAAAATCATAAGGTTATTGAACTTTACTTCCTTGTAGCCTTTGTAACTCTTTCTCCATATCCCCAACTGTTTATTAATCTCTCTTTTCTGTCCCAACTTCACTGTTTTGCTTTTCCCTGTTCCCAGCAAGTCACTCTTTTTATTTCCTAATTACCTTACTTCTTTCTGAGCTATTTTTGCCTCACTCTTTTATTTTCCCTACTTTATTTTTCTTAGAGAGCCTAATAACTTTTAATAACCATTAGTGTTTTAATAATTATTTTGATAACCTACTTATTATACATGCTTAATAATGGTTCATTGAGCTCTAGAATTTATAGAATGTGTTATAAAATATCATAAATAAAATAGTGCCATTTTGACAAAAGAATATATATATGTAAGCAAAGAGAAACTATTTTTAAATTTATTGTAAAAAGTTATCTTTCAGAGCAGAAGTAAGAATGTCAGTCTATTATAAAAGATCAGAAATATTGGCAACCTTTAAGAATAGTTTCTCCCTTACAACATATAATAAATAAATTCCAAATGCGTCAAAGATTTACAGTATATCTAAAATCAGAAATTATCTTTAGAATATCATCATGGAATATACAATTGTGTGTGTATACACAAGAATGGGTGTTTTTGTGTGTCTACAAAGATATTTACATTAGTGTTTATGATGTCAAACATTAGAGATTATATATTGTTAAATTTGGGAGATTTTCAAATAAATGTGATATACCAATACTATACAAAGGAAAGTATGCTAGTTTGTATATGTAAATAATATATTATTAGGTTAAGAAAATAGATTAGTTGAAATGTTAAAACTATATTTTAAAATTATTCATCTTCATATGTAACTAAACAGATGTATTAGGCAAATATAGAAATACATATGCATATTTTCTGTACACTTCATAGTGATTATCGCTGATTTACAAAGTTAACCATCATTTTCATTTTCTAGTGAGTGTTGTTCTATACTTTCCAAACTGATAACAGGTTATTATAAGAACAATTCAGTGAATACAATTAATGTTCAATAAGGGCAAGTTCGTCGGTAGGAAATTTGTTTTATAAGATATAAAGTATGTGATGTCAGAGAGAAATCTGATGCCTTTTCAATATTGTTCAATGAAATACACATATAGTCATAATCTACTGGTTTAAAGCTTGGAAAAAAAAGAATCTAATAAAAATAAAATCTGAATGTGGTAAAAAATCTAAATGTAATATTACATTTGAAAATGCATTTTAAATGTATAAAATGACCAATTAACACAGCTCATACATTTATACATATGTTTAGGTCAATGATAGTTTAATTTTAGACTCATCTATTCTTTTTTTCTGAAAGAATAATAATAGTGAAAAATGAGAAATATCTATAAATCCAATATTAGTGTTATTTCTATAAAAATAATCTTATTTCCAGTTTAATCAATTGGAAAAATGTGTCTACTCCTAACATATGACAGCTTTTATCAAATAAATTCTATTGCAGAGAAAAATTAAAAAGTCAAGGTGAAATGCAAACAACTGATATTTAAAGACATTGGAAAGAACCAAAGCAGCAGAGATTTAAGGGCTCAAGTTAGTGGACACAGGGACACTGAATTTAGGCAAATTGTCCTTTTTCCGTTAACTTTATCATTGACAAATTTCCACATTCTTAAACAGATTGGAGTCATGAGTTCCAGAATAAAGTGGTGCCTCAGAACATTCTGCTGTATGTTGGAGCTGGTGACATATTTTTGGAGTTCTAGAATTTCCAATTCTATCAGAGCTTGAGATGCCAATCAGTATCTTGAAGAAAATATAACTAAAGAAAAGTCAATCCAAATTTTCCCTGAATGTATATATCCTTTTCCTAACTTGTAAAGCACCAGAATGTTAAAAATAGAGCAGAAAGTATGTGGAAGGAAGCTAAAACAAATGAGTTTATTATTCACTATTGTTTATCAATACTGAATAATGTGGGGTTTGGAAAAAAATAATTGTAGTTTATCTTTGGCAAAGAGAAAAGACAAAATAAATGCTGTAGCCTTTCAGCATAGATTCCTGGTGAGCTATACTCTAAGGTATAGTTCTCACTTAAGAGTGAAGAAAACATAAACCCCTTAGAAAAATTGAAACTGGACTGTTTCTTTACATCTTTCTGTATCCTTACTTTCAAGGTTGCTTCATGCAGGCAGTTTATACATCAATTGTGTGTCATATTCCAGTCTGACTCTTTTAGTTTTTCTTCAGTGTAAGTACTTAGAAATTTTGGAATCATCTAAATGCCAGATCGGATCAAGATAAACTGCCCCTACTCTAACTGCTTGCTGAAAGAATAGCAAATGGCCTCTGGAATCAATCAACCAATTAACCAATTAATTAATCAATAAAACATAGAAACAAAACAATAAAGGCAAAATTTCCTCTTTAAAAAAAAGACAAAAATTTTCATAATCCCATAGAAAATTGAATCAGTAAAAAGGATAGAGAGTACACAGATTAGTATCAGACATGGTAAAAGGAGATCAAAAAGGCGTTATAAAGATAAATATGAGAACAAGAAGTAAATTGGATAAATTTAGATAAAATGTGTACCTTCTTTATAAAACACAAATTTTAAATTATTATACAGAAGTCATAGAAAATTAGAAATGTCTTGTGCATATTAACAATACAATAAATTAAATACATCAGGGAAGGATGGTTCATTGAAATTTGTTTCACATATTTCTAGTATAAATAATAGTCATTTAAACAAATTTCTCTCAGAAAGAGGCATAAACTTTTCAAATTATATCCAGTTTATTCTTGATAATAAAAACCTAATAGCAACATTATATTTAGGGGAAATTGCAGACAACTATATCCCATAAATATTGGTGTAATGATTATAACCAAAATTTAAGCAAATTAAATCCAGCAGTAGTTTAAAATAATAATAAAGTCATGAACAAAATTATTTATTGTATTAAAAAATGTTAAATTTGGAAACCAGAAAATGTAGTCTATTGTGTTAATAATATAATGAAGAAAAATAGTACAATGATTTCAATAAATGCTTAACAAATTGATAAAATCAAGAATTCATATATAATGAAAATGTCAGCGATTTAACTATAGATCAGTAGGATCTATATCAACATCAGCAGTTATAGTATTAGAAATAATATCAGCAGTAGTGACAATAATATGAGCAGAAACAGTGCTAATTAAAGCCTCATGGTAGTCACAATAGCACTAATAGTTTAAAACATTATTTATATACATATATATACATTGCTTCACTTATTTTTTCAAAAATGTTATAGGAAGTGTAGAAAAATATTCATATGTCTATAAAATAAATATTTTAATCCTGAAATAGCCCAGAAAATAAAAAGTAGGTGTACAATCAATATATTGACAATAATGTGAGAAGCTCTTACAAAGTTTTTAAAGTTGGCTTGTCATTGAATTTTGATCCAAAGAAAAATTAAATTAAATCTTATAACTGAACAGTTACAAAAAATTTATTACATATCATTCTATCTGTTGTTTCAAAGACACAAACATCTTGTTGGAATTATATATGAGAGAAATATTCTGTAACAGTCTTCTTTCAGCAAAAATTTGGTAACCAAGAAGACAATGAGTAACAGCATCTGTAGAATAAATTAAGTGAGCATTTTCACAGAGTTCTTCTTATGGTTTGCTTAACATAACTAGAAGAAAATGCCCATTCATTAATTCTGAGATATTGATGAAATAGAAAAATCATTAATCTCTTCTTTTTCTCCCTTGAAGAAATTAAAGAAGGCTCTGTTTCTAAATCTGACCTGGCTGAAATACCAAGGGGGTGGAAATCAATGAATTCAAAGTTACTTCTCAGTTTTTATGGTTGACAGTATGTTAATTCATGGGATACTTTTGTTATAATGCAAATTTCATTTCTATTTCTAACATCCCGATATATAGTAGTTCCTTGAGATTGTCAGACTTCCTCACATACTCAGCTGAAATAAATTTACTAAATATTTTCTGTAAAATTCTTACTGAATTTCATGTATTTGCTTTGCATTGTGTGGTGTCTTGTTTTATTTTGCTAGCTTTGTTAATCTCCTTATTGTATAATTTCTTTATAAATTACCCAGTCTCAGGAATGTCTTTATTAGCAGCATGAAAATGGACTAATACAAGGGTGTAGTATTGGCCGGGAGAGAAAAAATTAATGACATCAGAAAATTCATTGTGAGCCTTTTTCTGCAAACACTTATATCGAGAAGAAATGTGAAAATGCATAGATATATGCAAATCAAAGAATATATAACAAAGCAGTCAAAATAATAAGAAAAAACTTGAAAAAGTAAAAGTATTCAATAAGATGAATTATTTCTAAAATAATGATAAAATAATTTTGGTAATAAAAAATGTTAAATGGCATTGGCATATTCAAATAATAAATTTCTCCATAATAATTTAGTTTAAAATATTATATTGCATAAATATTCAGTAAATTTGTTAAAATATGCTTTAGTCAGTATCTATCAACACATATATTGGGGGAGGAAGTGTTTATTGATTCATTTGTTTGCAACTGTTCATCCTTCTTGAACTCTTTGGCTTAGACAAGGGTAAGTTTTTATAAAAATTTGAAAATAAAAAAACCCAAAAGAGATTACAAAATTAATGTGCTCCTTTTTTCTCCAACATACACCACATATCAAATTTATTTTTACTCTCTCTTTGGTTACTAAGGTTATAAAAACCAACTAAATGTTTAAAAAATAGATTCTATGTGGTTTAGATGAGGGGAATGAATTCTTAAACCTGGATGGATTATATCAAACTTTATTAAAGAACTTACTGTCTCCTAGACTCATGGAAATTGAATAAAATTCTAGAATTTAAATGAGACATAGTCAATTTATAAAGCAGTAAGATACATGAGAAATAAGTGGGTAAAACCAACAGTTGAAAGGGCAATATTTGCTTCAAAGTAGCTGGTAAGTTGCCAGCTTTAGTGTACATATTATAGTAAAAAGAAATGAGGATAAAGAAAGTTTGACGAAACAGCCAGCTTAATCTGTCATAAACTAAAAAGGTCATTTTATCTTCCAGTGGTAAAAGTGTAGTGAATATTCGTTGCTTTTGCCTACCTAATACCCATTTTCACTTTTTCTGGTAACAGTGACCTGATTTTCCATACAAAAATATTTTCTAGACCTCAGTCTCAAAAGACAATCCACCTTGATCACTGTGATTAACTGAAGTGTAAACCTAACCAAGTTGCTCATTTGGAGATAGGAATTTTGCTCAAGCTAAATGCCATTATACAATAAATACACATTTCAAAATATCATGCTATACATGACAAATATAGACAACGTTTATTTGTAAATTAAAAAATAAAATTAAGAATCTAAAAGAAACATGTCTCCCTTATAGTTACCAGAGGTCAACATTAAGGAAGTACCTCTCTGACAATATGGTAAGAAATAGAAATATGGGGGTTGAGACACACAGAGTCATAAGAAACAGAAAGAGAGAGAGGGAGAGAGAGAGAGAGAGAGAGAGACTGACAGAGAGAAAGAAAAGCTGAGCTTAAATAAATCACCTGTATCTAAAATAAAAGATAAAAAAATCTCTTGGGTCAGTATAAGCCTTGATATAAGAGATGCTGACAAAATAGATTTTTTTTAATATTAAGGCACTCTGAATTGATTTTATGTAACTACAAACCCAGAGAGTTCTGACTAAAAAAAGAAGGGGATAAATTCATTTAAATTCTGAAAGGATTTAGAAAGAAAGCAGGACATTTGAGTTAGAGACAGTGGAACATAAAAATATGAGCAGTGCAGATGAAGTGACAAAGAAGGTCATAAAGATATATAATCTTCCTTCTGATTTTAACTGACTTCATCATGGTTTCAGTCTCCAGTGTATACTCAGTTGACAGACACGGATGACCGAAATAATAAAGTTTTTGACTGTAGAGAATTTAGCTGTGTTTCATATTACTCACTCATTTTTCATGCCATGATTGCACTACCAGTATTATGCTATAATATTAAATAAAATGCTGACCTTCTGAACAAGAAAACTATTTTTATTTGTGTGTATTTTTTCACTTTTATTTTAGGTTCAGGGATACATGTGCTGGTTTTTTATACAAGAAAATTTCCTGTCATGGAGGTTTGGTGTACAGATTATTGCATCAACCCTGTAATAAGCATAGTAATCAATAGGTAGTTTTTTGATCCTCACCCTCCTTCTACCCTGCACCCTCAAGTGGGCCCCAGTGCCTGTTGCTCCCTTTTTTGTGTCCATGTGTAGTCAGTTTAACTACCACTTATAAGTGAAAACATGCAGTATTTGGTTTTCTATTCCTGTGTTAGTTCCCTTGGGATAATGGCCTCCGGCTCCATCCATGTTGCTGAAAAGGGTGTAAAATCATTTTTTTTTATGGCTGCATAGTATTATTCCACAGTATACATGTCCCTCATTTGCTTTATCCAATCCAGTGTTGATGGGCATTCAGTTTGATTCTATGTCTTTTCTGTTGTTTGTAGAACTGCAGTAAACATACATGTGCATGTGTCTTTATGAATGATTTATATTCCTCTGGGTATATATCCAATAATGGGATTTCTGGGTGAAGTAGTAGTTCTGTTTTAAGTGCTTTGAGAAATCATCACATTGCTTGCCACACTGGATTAACTAATTTACATTTTCACCAGCAATGTATAAGTATTCCCTTCTCTCCACAGCTTTGGAATCATCTGTTATTTATTTTGGCTTTTTTAACAGCAGGATGGTATGTCATTGTGGTTTTGATTTGCATTTCTCTAATGATTAGTGATAGTAAGCATTTTTTATATGCTTATTGGCCACGTGTAGGCCTTCTTTGGAGAAATGTCTGTTCATGTCCTTTGCTCACCTCTTAATGGGGTTGTTTGTTGCTTGTTAATTTGTTTAAGTTACTATAAATTAATAGGATTTTTTTGCCCTACGTGTTTTTTTTTTTTATTTTTCTGCAGGTTATTGGGGTACAGGTGGTGTTTGGTTACATGAGTAAGTTCTTGAGTGGTGATTTGTGAGATTTTGGTGCACCAATCACCTAAGCAGTATACACTGCACCCTATTTGTAGTCTTTTATCCCTCGCCCCACTACCACTCTGCCCCTCGAGTCCCCAAAGTCCATTGTATCATGCTTATGCCTTAGCATACTCATAGCTTAGCTCACACATATCAGAGGGAACATATGATGTTTGGTTTTCCATTCCTGAGTCACTTCACTTAGAATAATAGTTTCCAAACTCATCCAGGTCACTGTGAATGCTGTTAATTCATTCCTTTTTATGGCTGAGTAGTATTCCACCATATATATATATATATCACAGTTCCTTTATCCACTCATTGATTGATGGGCATTTGAGTTGATTCCACAATTTTGCAATTGGAAATTGTGCTGCTATAAACATTCATGTACAAGTATCTTTTTTGTACTGTGACTTCCTCTGGGTAGATACACAATAGTGGGATTGTCAGATCAAATGGTAGTTCTACTTTTGTAGTAGTTATTTGAGGAATCTCCACACTGTTTTTCATAGTGGTTGTACTAGTTTACATTCCCAACAGCAGTGTCGAGGTGTTCCCTGATCACCACATCTATGCCAACATCTACTGTTTTTTTATTATGGCCTTACTTACAGGAGTAAGGTGGTATCACATTGTTGTTTTGATTTGCATTTCCCTGATCATTTGTGAAGTTAAATATTTTTTCATGTATTTGTTGGCCATTTGTATATCTTCTTTTGTTAATTGTCTATTCATGTCCTTAGGTCACTTTTTGATGGGATTTTGTTTTTCTTGCTGATTTGTTTGAGTTTGCTGTAGATTCTGGATATTAGTCCATTGTCAGACGTATAGAATGTGAAGATTTTCTCCCACTTCACGGGTTGTCTGTTTACTCTGCTGTTTATTTTGCCATGCAAAAGCTTTTTAGTTAAGTCCCAGCTATTTATCTTGGTTTTTATTCCATTTGCTTTTGTGTTCTTGGTCATGAAATCCTCGCCTAAAGCAATGTCTAGAAGGGTTTTTCCAAAGTTATCTTCTAGAATTTTTACAGTTTCAGGTCTTAGATTTAAGTCCTTAATCCACCTTGAGTTGAGATTTCTATAAGGTGAGAGATGAGGATTCAGTTTTATTCTCTTACATGTGGCTAGGCCAATTATCCCAGCATCATTTGTTGAAAAGGGTGCCATTTCCCCATTTTATGTTTTTGTTTGCTTTGTCAAAGATCAGTTGGCTGTAAGTATTGGGGTTTATTTATGGGTTCTCTATTCTGTTCCATTGGTCTATACGTCTATTTTTATACCAGTACCATGCTGTCGTGATGACTATGAGCTCACAGTATAGTTTGTAATCAGGTAGTGTGATGCCTCTAGATTTGTTCTTTTTGCATAGTCTTTCTTTGGCTATGCAGGTTCTTTTTTGGTTCCACGTGAATTTTAGAATTTTTTATTTTTTTCTAATTTTGTGAAGAATGATGGTGGTAATTTCATTGGGATTGCATTAAATTTGTAGAATGCTTTTGGCAGTGTGGTCATTTTCACAATATTGATTCTACCCACTCAGGAGCATGATATGTGTTTTTTTTTGTTTGTTTGTGTCATCTATGATTTCTTTCAGCAGTGTTTTGTAGTTTTCCTTGTAGAGGTCTTTTGCCATGCTGGTTAGGTATATTCCTAAGTATTTTGTTTTACTTTTTATTTTTTGCAGCTATTGTAAAAGGGGATGAGTTCTTGATTTGATTCTCGGCTTGGTTGCTGTTGGTGTATAGAAGAGCTACTGATTTGTGTATATTAATCTTGTATCTGGAAATTTTGCTGAATTTTTTTATCAGTTCTAGGAGCATTCTGGAGGAGTCTTTAGGGTTTTCAAGGTAAACAATCACACCGTCAGAAAACAGTGACAGCTTGACTTCCCCTTAACTGATTTGGATGCCCTTTATTTCTTTCTCTTGTCTGATTGCTCTGGCTAGGACATCCAGAACTATGTTGAAGAAGAGTCGTGAGAGTGGGCATCTTTGTCTTTCTCCAGTTCTCAGAGGAAATGCTTTCAACTTTTCCCCATTCAGTATTCTGTTGGCTGTGGGTTTGTCAGAGATGACTTTTATTACATTGAAGTATGTCCCCTGTAGGCCCAATTTTGCTAAGAGTTTTAATCATAAAGGGATGCAGGATTTTGTCCAATGCTTTTCTGCATCTATTGAGATGATCATGTAATTTTTCTTTTTAATTCTGTTTATGTGGTGTATCACATTTATTGACCTGCATATGTTAAACCATCCTTTCATCCCTGGTATGAAACCCACTTGATCATGGTGGATTATCTTTTTGATATGTTGCTGGATTCAGTTGGCTAGTATTTTGTTAAGGATTTTAGCATCTATGTTCATCAGGCATATTGATCTGTAGTTTTCTTTTTTGGTTATGTCCTTTCCTGGTTTTGGTATTAGGGTGATGCTGACTACATGGAATAAGTTAGAGAGGGTTCCTTCTTTCTCTATCTTGTGGAATAGTTTCAGTAGGATTGGTACCAATTCTTCTTTGAATGTCTGGTAGAATTATGCTGTGAATCTGTCTGGTCCTGGACATTTTTGTTGGTATTTATTTAATTACTATTTCAATCTCACTGCTTGTTATTGTTGTGTTCAGGGTATCTTATTCTTCCCGATTTAAGTTAAGCGGGTTGTATTGTTCTAGGAATTAATTCATCTCTTCTAAGTTTTCTAGTTTATGTGTGTAAGGGTGTTCATAGTAGCCTTGAATGATCTTTTGTATTTCAGTGCTGTCAGTTGTAATAGTTCCCGTTTCATTTTTTTTTTAAATTTTACTTTAAGTTTTGGGATACATGTGCAGAACGTGCAGGTTTGCTACATAGGTATACAAGTGTCATGGTGGTTTGCTGCAACCATCAACCCATAAAATAGGTTTTAAGTCCCACATGCATTAGGTATGTGCCCTAAAGCTCTCCCTCCCCTTGCCCCTAACCCTCCCACAAACGCCAGTGTGTGATGTTCTCCTCCCTGTGTTCACGTGTTCTCATTGTTCAACTTCCACTTATAAGCAAGAACATGCGGTGTTTGGTTTTCTGTTTCTGTGTTAGTTTGCTGAGAATGATGGCTTCCAGCTTCATCCATGTCCCTACAAAGGACATGAACTCATTTTTTATGGCTGCATAGTATGCCATGGTGTATATGAGCCACATTTTCTTTATCCAGTCTATTATTGATGGGCATTTGGGTTGGTTCCAAGTCTTTGCTATTGTAAACAGTGCTGCAATAAACATATGTGTGCATGTGTCTTTATAGTAGAATGATTTATAATCCTTTGGGTATATACCCAGTAATGGGATTGCTGGGTCAAATGGTATTTCTAGTTCTAGATCCCTGAGGAATTGTCACACTGTCTTCCACAATGGTCGAACTAATTTACACTCCCAACAGTGTAAAAGCATTTCCTATTTCTCCACAGCCTTGCCAGCATCTGTTGTTTCCTGACTTTTTAATGATTGCCATTCTAACTGATGTGAGATGGTATCTCATTGTGGTTTTGATTTGCATTTCTCTAATGACCTGTTATGATGAGTTTTTTGTCATATGTTTGTTGGCTGCATAAATTTCTTTGAGAAGTGTCTGTTCATATCCTTTGCTCATTTTTTGATAGGATTACTTTTTTTCTTTTAAATTTCTTTAAGTTCTTTGTAGATTCTGGATATTAGACCTTTGTCAGATGGATAGATTGCAAAAATTTTCTCCCATTCTGTAGGATTACTGTTCACTCTGATGATAGTTTCTTTTGCTGTGCAGAAGCTCATAGGTTAAACTAGATGCCATTTGTCAATTTTGCTTTTCTTGCAATTGCTTTTGGTGTTTTGTCATGAAGACTTGCCCATGCCTAAGTCCTGAACGGCATTGCCTAGGTTTTCTTCTAGGTTTTATGAGTTTTGATTTTAAATTTAAATCTTTAATCCATCTTGAGTTAATTTTTGTATAAAGGGTAAGGAAGGGATTGAGTTGCTGTTTTCTGCATATGGCTAGGCAGTTTTCCAGCATCATTTATTCAGTAGGGATTCCTTTCCCCATTGCATGTTTTTTTCAGGTTTGTCAAAGATGAGACAGTTGCAGATGTGTGGTGTTATTTCTAAGGCCTCTGTTATATTCCATTGATCTATATATCTGTTTTGGTACAAGTAACATGCAGTTTGGGTTACAGTAGCCTTTTGGCATAGTTTGAAATCAGGTAGTGTGATGCCTCCAGCTTTGTTCTTTTCACTTAGGATCGCCTTGGCTATATAGGCTCTTTTTTGTTTCCATGTAAAATTTAAAGTAGTTTTTTTTTTTTTCTAATTTTGCAAAGAAAGTCAATGGTAGCTTGATGGGAATAGCATTGAATCTAGAAATTACTTTGGACAGTATGGCCATTTTCACAATATTGATTCTTCCTATTCATGAGCATGGAATGTTTTTCCATTTGTTTGTGTCCTCTCTTATTTCCTTGAGCAGTGGTTTGTAGTCTTCCTTGAAGAGGTCTTTCACATCTCCTGTAAGTTGTATTTCTAGGTATTTTATTTACTTTGTAGCAATTGTATATGGGATTTCACTCATGATTTAGCTCTCTGCTTGTCTATTGTAGGTGTATAGGAATGCTTGTGATTTTTGCACATTGATTTTGTTTCCTGAAACTTTGTTGAAGTTGCTTGTCAACTTAAGGAAGTTTTGGGCTGAGACAATGGGGTTCTCTAAATATACAATCATGCTGTCTGCAAACAGAGACAACTTGACTTGCTCTTTTGCTATTTGAATATCCCTTATTTCTTTTTCTTGCCTAATTGCCCTGGACAGAACTTCCAATAGTATGTTGATTAGGAGTAGTGAGAAAGGGCATTCTCGTCTTGTGCCGGTTTTCAAAGGGAATGCTTCCAGCTTTTGCCCATTCAGTAACATATTGGCTATGGGTTTGTCATAAATATCTCTTATTATTTTGAGATATGCTCCATCAATACCTAGTTTATTGAGAGTTTTTAGCATAAAGAGGTGTTGAATTTTATTGAAGGCCTTTTCTGCATCTATTGAGATAATCATGTGGCTTTTGTCTTAGGTTCTGTTTATGTGATGGATTACGTTTACTGATTTGTGTATTTTGAACCAGCCTTGTATCCCAGGGATGAAGCTGACTTGATCGAGGTAGATAAATTTTTGGATATGCTGCTGGACTCGATTTGTCAGTATTTGATTGAGGATTTCCACATTGATGTTCATTAGGGATATTGGCCTGCAATTTTCTTTTTTAGTTGTGTCTCTGCCAGGTTTTGTTATCAGAATGATGCTGGCTTCATAAAATTAGTTAGGGAGGAGTCCCTTCTATTTTTGAAGTAGTTTCAGAAGGAATGGTACCAGCTCCTCATTGTACTTCTAGTATAATTTGGCTGTGAATGCATCTGGTCCTTCTTTTTTTTTTTTTTTTTTCTTGATAGGCTATTAATTACTGCCTCAATTTCAGATCATGTTACTGGCCTATTCAGGGATTCAACTTCTTCCTGGTTTAGTCTTGGGAGGGTGCCTGTGTCCAGGAATGTATCCATTTGTTCTAGATTTTCTAGTTTATTTATGTAGAGGTGTTTATACTATTCTTTGATGGTAGTTTGTATTTTTGTGGGATCAGTAGTGATATCCCCTTCATCATTTTTTATTTTGTCTATTTGATTCTTCTTTCTTTTATTCTTCATTAGTCTATCTAGTGGGCTGCCTATTTTGTTAATTTTTTCAAAAAACCATCTTCTGGATTCATCGATTTTTTGAAGGGTTTTACATGTCTCCTATCCTCTTCAGTTCTGGTTTGATCTTAGTTTTTCCTGCCTTCTGATAGCTTTTGAATTTCTTTGCTCTTGCTTCTCCAGTTCTTTTAACGTGATGTTCAGGTGTCAATTTCAGATCTTTTCAGCTTTCTGATGTGGGCATTTAATGCTATAAATTTCCCTCTTAACACTACTTTAGCTGTTTCCCAGAGAATCTGGAACATTGTCTCTTTGTCCTCACTGGTTTCAAAGAACTTCTTTATTTCTGCCTTAATTTTGTTATTTACCCAGCAGTGATTCAGGAGAAGTTTTTTCAATTTCCATGTAGTTGTGCAGTTTTGAGTGTGTTGCTGAATCCTAAGTTCTAATTTGATTGTACTGTGGTCTGAGAGACTGTTATGATTTCTGTTCATTTGCATTTGCTGATGAGTGTTTTACTCTCAATTATGTGGTTGATTTCAGAATAAGTGCTATGTGGTGCTGTGAAGAATGCACATTCTGTTGATTTGGGGTGGAGAGATCTGTAGATGTCTGTTAGGTCCACTTGGTCCAGAGCTGAGTTCAAGTTGTGATTATCCTTCTTAATTTTCTGTCTCATTGATCTGCCTAATACTGACAATGGGGTTTTAAATTTACCACTAATGTTGTTCAGGAGTCTAAAACTCTTTGCAGGTCTCTAAGAACTTGTTTTATGAATCTGTGTGCTCCTGTATTGGGTGCACATGTATTTAGGATAGTTAGCTCTTCTATTGCATTAATCCCTTTACCATTGTGTAATGCTCTTCTTTGTCTTTTTTGTTCCTTGTTTGCTTAAAGTCTGTTTTAAGAGACTAAGATTGCAACCCCTGCTTTTTTTTTCTTTTTTTCTTTCCATTTGCTTGGTAAATATTCCTCCATCCCTTTATTTTGAACCTATGTGTATCTCTGCACATGAGATAGGTCTCCTGGATACAGCACACTGATGGGTCTTGACTCTTTTTCCAATTTGTCAGTCTGTCTTTTTATTGGAGCATTTAGCCCATTTACCACTAAGGTTAATATTGTTATGTCTGAATTTGATCCTGTCATCATGATGCTAGCTGTTTATTTAGTACATTAGTTGATGCAGTTTCTTCGTAGTGTCATTGGTCTTTATATTTTGGTGTGTTTTTATAGTGGCTGGCACCAGTTTTTCCTTTCCATATTTAGTGCTTCCTTTTGGAGCTCTTATAAAGCAGTCCTGGTGGTGACAAAATCCCTCAGCATTTGCTTGTATGGAAAGGATGTTATTTCTCTTTTGCTTATGAATCTTTGTTTGGCTGGATATGAAATTCTGGGTTGAAAAGTCTTTACAATGTTTAATGGGCATCTATTTTATGCTGGTGACTCTTCTAGGAACTACCATGGGTAAACACACATACTCTCTCTCTCTCCCTCTCACACACACAAACACACACACATACACATATACAGACATGCAAAAAATAAAACATAAGATTCTTAACATTGTTTCTTATTATGGAATTGAAAGTTTAAACAATTATGAGATACTGTTAAACATTGTTAGAATGTCTATTCTGCTAGATTGGCTAACTTTCCCTAATTCAAAAAAAAAAGAAAAAAAAGATAATACGAACTGCTGAAGAGGATGCAGTGTAACAGTAACTCTCATTCATTGCTGGAGCAAATGAAAAATAGCAAAGCCACTCTGGAACACAGTTTGTCAGTTTCTTACATACATAGACATACATGATCTCCTTATATAATTAAGTGATTGTGTTCCTAGTTAGGTATTTACTCAAATTATTTAAAAACATATCTATACACAAAAACCTTTACACTCATTTGTAATTGCCACAGGTCGAAAGCAATCAAGGTAACTTCCAGTAGGTGAATGTGTGAACAAAAGATGGTACATCCACAGGATGCATTTTTATTCAGAAATAAAAATAATAAGCTGTCAAGTCATGAAAAGATGTGGATGAACCTTGTGATGGTTAATATTAGGTTTCAACTTTATTGGATTGAAGGATGCCTACATAGCTAGTAAAGTATTGTTTCTGGGTATTTCTGTGAGGGTGTTCCCAGAGGAGACTGACATTTGAGTCAGTGGACTGGGAGTGGAAGTACCATCCTCAATGTAGGTGGGCACCATTCAGTTGGCTCCAAGTGCAGCTAGAAAAAACAGGCAGGAGACAGTGGGATCAACTGGCTTTCTGAGTCTTCTGGCTATTGCCTTTTCCTGTGCCGAATGCTTCCTTCTGTTCTTCCTGCTCTTGGACATCAGACTGCACTTTCTTTTGCCTTTGGACTCTTGGACTTTTATCATTGGCTTGCCAGGGATTTTTGGGCCTTTATCCACAGACTGAAGGTTGCACTGTCAGCTTCCCTACTTTTGAGGCTTTTAGCCTCAGACTGAGCCACTACTAGCTTCTTTCTTTCCCAGCCTGCAGATGGCCTATTGTGAGACTTTGCCTTGTGATCATAAGCCCATTCTCCCTGATAAAGTCCCTTCATATATACATATATCCTACTAGTTCTGTCCCTCTGGAGAACCCTGACAAATACAAACTTTAAATGCATTTCCCAAAGAAACAAACACTCTGAGAATGCTACATAATGTATGTTTCCAATTATATGATTTTTGGAAAAAGTAAAACTGTAGTGACATCAAATAGATTAGTGATTGCCAGGGGAAAGTGGATGGGATTTTAATAGCATCAACACAACAGAACTTTTTAGAGAATGTATTCTGTATGATATTGTAATGGTGGGTACCTTATGTAAACATTATACATTTGTGAAAACTTGTGGAATTTTACAGTACAAAGAGTAAACCTTAATGTACACAAATTAAAATAAAACAATTTTAGAGCTTGGAGAGTCCAGAAAATAATCAAAAACATAACAAAACAATCTAACTATATTATGTATATGTAAGGAAATCTCACTGAATGGGATGAGGAAAATGCTAATTCAAGTAACTTTGAAAATAAGTAGAGACTGAAAGATTAAGAGCAAAGGGAACTATACATAAGCACCGTACTCTATAAAGTTGCTTTTAATGGGGATATGAGTTAATGATTAAGATACTGCTGTACATGTATGTAGATACTACTATACTTCCATAATAGAAACACATAATTAAGTAATGTGTGACAGATGGTGGGAGTCAGGCCTCTCAATGTTGGAGTAAAAATTTACATATAATCAAGAGTAGGAGACTAGAAATAACCATTTTAATGAAATAATATAATAGTCTTGGGTGTATCCATATACATTCATATTTATTTAAATATATATAGGTGATAACATATAGAAATATTTTATATAGGTGTATATACACACAGGTTAGTATACACATGTGTATTTCCTTGCTGTGTTACCTAAGCATTTACAAAGACAATAACACCCCGGTAAGGCATAGCCCACCTAGGCCCCAGATCTTAGTTTCTAATACAATTTTTCAGTAAAAGAATCCAGAGTTGTTTTGAGAAATGGGTAATTCTAGAATGAGAGGAAGAATATGCAAAACAAGCTTAAAGATTGTATTATAAAAGATAAACATACAAAAGTTCAGGAAGTCCTAAAAAACAACCCGCAAATGATGGGGTTACGTCAAGGGAACACAGAAGCCTATCAAAAACAATTCCAAAAGCTAAAACAGGAATAAAATAAATAATGTAGTGCTAGATTATTTTCAAAAGGATAAAACAAATGTCTGTGTGTTTATACTGATATAAACAAATGACTGAATAAACAAATAAATGTGGAAGAGAATAATTTTAAACAATTTATGTAGATACCTCACCTTCTAGCATAACTCCTTATATTTAAGTGAAAATTAATGCTTCATATAGTGACTTCTGTCCAGAGAATATGGAGTGGCAATGAAAAAAGTGATAGATTTACAATAGTCAAATTTAACAAACACTATCAGCTGGGTGATCATGGTCAACATCAACAGTGAAAAGTCAAGTTAACAGATAATATGTATCCTTGATGTGATGGGATGACAATGGCGCTTTACTTCTATGGTGTTTCTCCCCAAAACATATAACCCCAGTCCAGTCATGAGAAAAAAAAAATCAAGGCAAATACTAGTTGAGGGACATCCTACAAAATACGTGGCAAGTGGTCTTCATAACTGTCATCAAAACAAGGAAAGTCTGAGAAATGTGTCACAATCAAGAGGAGCTTAAGGAGGCATAACTACCAAATGTCATGTGGTAACTTGTATATAATCCTGGAGCAGAAAAATGATGTTAAGTTAAAAACTAAGATAATCTGGATAAAGTATGTTCTTTAGTTAATGATAATGTATTAATGTTTGTTCATTAATTGTAGCAAATATGTCGTATTAATATAAAATGTTAATAATTGAGGAAACTAGTTTTGCAGTATATAGGACTTTTTTTTTTTTTTTTTACTATTTTTGCAGTTTTTCTGTAAATCTAAAACTGTACTAAAACTAAAATTTTTTCTAAACACACACACACAGCCCGACAAAACCAAAAAAATAAAAATAAAATCCCATTTCTGGTGAATTTAGATTATCTTATGCAATACATTATGCTTATATATTTGTGCAAATATAAGTATTTGTATCGAAAATAAATTATAAGGACTAGAAGAGAATGGCAAGGATGCTACTTTAGAGAAGTTGGTTAGAGCAGGTCATTTTACCAAGGTAGAATCCAAATGAATTGAGTTTAAAATATCTCAGAAACAAAGTAGAAAACACAATGTCACCATGCAAATAATAAATTCTTCCAAATGCCATCGAGAAATTGAGAAAGGTGAAAACTTAGCACCAACTTTTGATTCTTGACACTCTTGGGAAAGGCAGTGAACATCTTGGCAGCTTGCTTACACTCTCATGGTGTCATAAATGTGTGTCTCCAGCCTTGAGCGTTTTCTTATATGGTGGTAAAGAGAGCTCACATTTTGTGGCTGGGCTTATCACTTTGTTTGTTAATATCTTTCTCTGTTCCAGGTTTGAAAAGTAGTACTTTGGTCTGCTGAAGGGTGTGCATCACGTTACCTGGTCAACCCCACTACTGTTTGTTTCTGGTAAAGAGGGAATAGGATGTATTGTCTGCAGGACAAGAAGGTGCCTGTAGACCATCTCCTTGGTGGACTGCTGGGTGAGAATCACTGGCTATGGACTGATACTCACTATCCAAGGTGTCTTGCTCTCTTTTCTATTTGATTAACCTCATCCAGTGTTTATCAGAGTCATGTCTTTCTTGTTGACCCTGACACAGGCAAAACATGCACTGGGTTGCTATCCCAGAACGGCTGCTCCTAGTGGTGGGCATTATCATGCTCTTTACTATCTTCCACGTAATGGGACTCCTCCCTTGGATATTATTTGCTTTACAGACACCACGTAAGCTATGACTCTGGAAAGAGTAGTTAATGTGATGTATTGGAAATAGTGAACTGATTGGCAAGGTTTCCAAAGAGCGTTAGAGGTGAAATGAAGGATACAGTGAGCATAGAAAACTCTTGGAATTTTACCTTGAAAGATAATAATATTTAAGCTGAGATGTCAAGGGTAGGTATACATTTACTAGGTGAACTGGGAAGGATTTTCAAAACGATTTCTTGCAAATTAAGCAGAAAAAAATATATGTAAGGAAAGGCGTAAGTCATTTAGAATGTATGTGTGGAAAACAATGATGTGATAAGTAGGATCATGAAAGGCCTAATCAATTATATCCATGTTTTTTACACATTAGGGTATTACAGGTATCTGTTTACAATGCTGATTTCCAGTTGCTAATGTGAATGTGTTGAAGCAATGCTTCTCTGGATTGTTTAAGGAATTTAGGTGTTTTCTATGTGCACTAGTAAGCCTTTTGCATTTTTTTCTTTTTTTGTTTGAGAATAAAATTTATGACACAATAACCCCAGAATATGGAGAATGCTTTATATAAGAAAAAAATGGGCCAGGTGAGGTGGTTCATGTAATACCAGCACTTTGGGAGGCCAAGGCAGGCGGATCACCTGACATCAGGAGTTCGAGACCTGCCTGGCCAACATGGTGAAACCCCGTGTCCACTAAAATACAAAAATTAGCCAGGGGTGGTGGCGAGCACCTGTAATCTCAGCTACTTGAAAAGCTGAGTTGTGAGGATCACTGGAACCTGGGAAGCAGAGGTTGCAGTGAGCCAAGCTTGCACCACTGCACTCCGGCATGGGCAACAGAGCGAGACTCCGTCTCCCAAAAAAAAAAAAAAAAAAAAAAAAAAAAAAAGAAGATGTCACTGAAATACTGGGAAAAAATTAAATCATTAGTCAGAGACTTTGTTAGCTCAGGTTATTGTGATGTTAGCTGGAATACAGAAATTTGAATGGGCATAGATATCTGGAAGCTAGAAAGACTGATAAATGAAAATAGTGTCAGAATAATAATACCTCCTTCATGGCTAGAGGTAAAATTACTGTTTTTTACCTAGAGTATAAAATTTTGTACTCGAGGTGGCTCACGCCTGTAATCCCAGCACTTTGGGAGGCCGAGGAGGTCGGATCATGAGGTCAGGAGATCGAGACCATCCTGGCTAACACGGTGAAACCCCGTCTCTACTAAAAATACAAACAATTAGCTGGGCATGGTGGCGGGCGCCTGTAGTCCCAGCTACTCCGGAGGCTGAGGCAGGAGAATGGCGTGAACCCGGGAGGCGGAGCTTGCAGTGAGCCCAGATTGCGTCACTGCACTCCAGCCTGGGCGATAGAGCAAGACTCCATCTCAAAAAAAAAAAAAAAAAAAAAAAAAAAAAAAATTGTGTACTCTAGAGTTTTATTAGCTATAGAGGGGAAACTCCTGTGTCACGTTTCAAGCATGTTTACTTTAAGGTTCCTTAGTAACTTCTAAGTGGAAAAGCAAAGTAGGCAGCTAAATACACAGTTTTGAAATTCAGAGAGGTCTAAACAGAGATGTTGATTTTGTAATTATGTATATTTAAGTTAGTAACAACATGCTGGGAAAGTAATGGGTTTCCTTTATGAGTAGGGACAAGAAAATGATAGTGTACTACAGGGGCCCCCAAGAAGGCCTAGCCAAATACACGGGGAAAAGTCCAAAATTATAGCAGTCACGCAGACAGAATATGAGAGAACGCAAAAAGAAGACCATCATGAAAAATACTTTTGAAGACAGAGTCAGTGCTATAAACAGTCTCTGTGACTTAGAAATTTAGATGTATAATGTTTTTAATGTCTTCAGTGAGAATTTGAAGTGTGCTGTGAAGTGAATTTACGCTGTCATCTTCCTATGTATTTATCTATCGAGTGGGTGCAAAAGTATTTGTGGTTTTTTCCGTACTTTTCATGGCAAAAACCACAGTCTGTCTATCTATTTTCTATCTATCTATCTATCTATCTATCTATCTATCTATCTATCTATCATCATCATCTATCTAATCTGTCTATATTTGTCGTTTTTATGCTTGGGTTATAGCTTGAACTGCAGGTAAGACTGACTTTCTCAGGGATCCAAATTGTTAGCTCTCTAGAAGCATTTGCCTATTTCTATCTTATTCCACCAGTTGGATGAAAGTCTCCTCAAGAGTGAACATTGTAGAACATTGTATCTCTACTGTGTCATTATCTGTCCCCTGCACACAGGATCCTAGATCGAACTGACGTTCAAGGTATGGCCTACTTTCATTACTATGTACAGAAAGGTTAAAGGAACTACCAAGTGAAGCCGTAATATTGTAATTAATAGTTTAGTTGCATTCATTGTATTCTATCATTTATATATCATTTATATTAACCAAATGACCTCAATAACCCCACATGTACTGATACACACACACACACACACACACACACACACACACATATATTCGTATTTATTTGTATGCTACAAGCATATATTTTTTTTTAGTTAACCTCTGCATTGGAAAAGAAAATAAAATTATTTATATAAAACATATGTATTGCAAATGCAGAAAAATTTAGCTTGGCAACAAGAAAATCAGTAAGCACTAACTTATTATTTACTCTTTCTTTTCATTTTAGTATATCTACTGAATATTTTCTATGCACTTTTAATGTTAATTTAGGGTTTTTATTTTAATCATATTATTTAATTCAGTTATCATGTAAACCCTGCAATGTAGTTACGGTTATTGCCACCATCTGACAGAAAATTAAAAAAAAAACAAAAAAAGTAGAATAAATTTAAACCAGATGCCACTTACTCATTTACCTTTGTTGCCTCCCTTACACAAACAATTCAATTTATTTGAAAATGACATTCTTCTGACCATGCATCTAACTTTCAGTCCTTATATTGCAATGCCAATCCTTGTGCAGTTCAATATTTGGCTTTCTACAAATATGCAGATAATTTGCAAATATAACATGCTAAGTGTAAGAGTGTATCTATACTCTAAAACTGTAATCAAACTGAATGATTTTATAAAGTATTACTAATAACTTTAAATGTATATTATTTAAGCAATCTTCTATGTGATAGGTGGACTGAATACTTTTATACATCTATCTCATTATTTAAAATCATAACAATCTGCTATAATCCTGAATAGACAATTTGTCTCCATTCTATTTCTTTTATATTCAGTTGCAGAAAAGTAGTTCTAAGACAGATGGCTGCTCAAAGAAAATGACAACTTGCATTCTATTTTGTGTTCTCTTTTGAAAACAGCTTTACTTTTTGGCTTATTAAGCATATTGCAGACTTTCAGGCAATGGATAATTGCAAATTACTGGTGGCAGGTGCACAGACTACCAGTTTTATAATATACAAATACATTAAGAAAAATTGTCAATTTTTAATCATTCCATTATTTCTTTATATGAATACATTAATCTGACATTTTTAGAGGATGAAGGCTTATTTTTTAACATGTCATTCATTCAGTAATCCAAAATAACTATGATGATTTCCAAGAATAAAAGAGATTTAAAATACATATATAAGAGATTATATTAATACTATATATAGCATTGTGCCTGACATAAAGTCTCTAATAAATGCAAGATGTTATAATTATGTTTACTATTCAGATTAACAAACTAGAGTATTTATAAAACAGTAAACACATATAGTATATTTTAAATATTTACTTTTTATTCATTTCACCTCCTCATGCCATTACCAAAATCATCAAGTAAAAATTTTCACGTCTTTTAGGACATGTGAAAATAAATGTGAACAAATCACGAAGATTGAAATAAAAATAGTATTGTTTAGAAATGCAAATAATAGACTAAAACAAATTCTCAATGATTTCGTTACAATATTCAAAGTGAAATATCTATTCCAATTGGTATATCTAGATTGATTGTGACTGCTACTATCCTACCTATAAATTAATTTATTTTGTTCCAACTTAATGAAGCATATCAAAATGCAAATGGGAGAAATAATATTAGAGAGATAGCCAGGAATTTATGTATTTTAACATATCAGGTATTTTATTCAATGCCAACATTTTATTGTATTTGTTCTAATTTTTTAGCAAAATAAAATATAATGGTGCATGAAAACATATGCATATTTAAAGCCATATTATAATGAGAACCTTTCTAATAAAAGATGATCCAAAACCTTCTTGATAGGTTACACCTATCAGCCATTCTATTAGGCTAAATTTTATATCATCTAGCATTAATTTACTACTTTAATTTATTATGTCTTAAAAATCATTATTGGTAGTAGACATGACAGGAACTTACCCTGTTCTGCTTCTCAAACACTTGCTGTTTTTTGTACTTTTTTCCCTCATAATAATAATCATAATCTCTCTGCTGGGTTCTACAAAAACATGTTGGTGCTTTAATTGGAATTATACTGAGGGTGTAAATTAGTTACTACTAACACCACAGGTCATCATCATCTCTCACCAGGGATATCTTAATAGACTTTTCACTGTTGCTTTGTTTTATGTCCCCCCTTCCACAAAATGGCTTCTCTTCTCACTCTGAAACAAAAAGAAAAAAAGAAATGGTTGATATTGTCCTACAACTTAAGGTGAACATCCAGTTCTGACTTTATTTCCTATTTTTCTCTCTTGTTTACTCTGTTCCTGCCAAAGAGTCTCTTTGATGTAACGTTAACCTGTTGCATGTCTGGAAAGTTACTTCTCACTCCTTTCCTCTGCTCTTAAGGGTGTTTCCTTTGATAGTCTTGCCCAACAATTTGGTTAAAATTTCATCTATCTCTAACAGTATCTTTTCACCTTTTGACTTTAGTTTGGGCCAAGTAACTTTTACTTATTAATATGCTTCTTACTCCTCTCCTCTCACTAGGACAAAAGCTACATGAGGGCAGCAATTTTCATCTATTTTATTCACTGCCACATTTTCAGTTCTTAGAGCTGTATCTGACAGATAGTAGGCACTTTAAAATTGATTGCTAAGTGGATGCATAAATGAATTAATATGATGTACTTTGTATAAGAGGATCTGTATATGATGATCTATGAAAGTGCTTTTGAAAGATTACTATTAAAATGTTTTTCAAATTAAATTTATCAATTATCTGTAATACAGCAAATACGAATGGATGTGAATTATATTGTCATCAAGATGTAATAATACTTTAAAAAGTTTATATTAAATACACAAACATGAATTAGATCTAGAACATTAGTCTATTTTTTTACATTAGTAGTGCCCTGATATTCTGTGACCAAGAGACTTAAAAAGTTCTCTCTATCTCTGCCTCTCTGTCTCTTTCTTTCTCTGTCTGTCTCTCTTTCTCTTTATATATGTATATATATATGAAAGTGAATGTAATTTTAGAACTATACATTAATAAAGCATCATTTGTGCATCAGCAGTAAATACAGATTATTATAAAAATTATAATATTTAGTTGTTTGACTTTTTTTTGAGTGAATGACAAAACTACCCCAATATACTACATGAAATCTTTACAGAACATATCATAAATCTACTCAGAACATATTTCTTTTAACTCTAAATTTTTTATTCTGTATGATAGGTAAGCTTTGTAGACATTTCTGTTCTCACCTGAGCATAAGGTTTCTAGCTAAACTATTGAAAAGGTTGTTGAACGAAATCTATATTTGATATCCACCCTCCAAGGCATCCCCCATTGATACTGGTGTTGTTTATGTTCAAATTCTTTTGTAGGCTCCTCCCATATGATAATATGTTCAGTCTGTGTAACTAAGAGAAGGTAACAATAATGATATGTCACTCGTGATGTTAGGTTATGCAAGGCATGTGTATATTTTGTCTCTCTTACTCTCTTATCACCTGCTTATGATAGTCACCATGTCCTCTATGGAGAGTCCCTCTTGGGGAATCAGAATCCACCTACCAAGAGCCCAAGAGGAATCAAGAACTTCACCTAACAGCCAAGTGAGTGAGTGGAAGGTAATTCTCCAGTTTCATTCAGGCCTTCAGATGACTTATTAAATAACTTGAGCAAGAACCATTCTGCTAAACTACTAACTTAAAGATTGTATAGGATAATATTTTTAAGCTACTAAATTTCAGTGATTTTTATACAACTGTTGATGTATGATTAATATACTCTATTAGAGATCTAACATAGTATAAGGTTTCTTTCTATAATATGTTAATGTTGAAAATAATCACTTTCCAATGTTGCATTTCATGGAAATCAAGATCTATTTACATAGATTTTAAGTTTTTACTGGTGAAAACCAAAAATACTTATTTTTCTTCTACTAATATTTAAAATAAATATTTATTAGTAGAATTATAAACCTTGAGAGATGATTATTATAGTATTCTCCATAGACGTGGGAGGAAAAGATGACAAAATTAAATCAGAAATACAGTTGATACAATGTGCATGGATTCTATATTTGTGAATTCACCTGCAGGCTAATGATTATTTTTATCGTCCAAATTTTTACTCATGTCACTTTTGTGGCCATTTAAGGTACAGAGTGATGAAACATTTAGGTCACCCTATGCACACATTACCACATAAGTGGAACAAGAGTCTTACTGGTTCAGCTCTCATACAAAATGCAGTGTACTTTTGGTGGGATATTTGGTGTCATTCTTTATGTAATTTTCTGTTTTGTTTTGGTAATTTCACAGTTTAAAATTGCCCCTATGACATCCCTAGACAGTGCTGAAGTGCTGTCTAGTGTTTTAATCACAAGATGACTGTGATATTACAGAGAAAATATGTTTTTAAATATAGGTGTCTTCAAATAGAAACATGCACAAGACAAAGCTATGTAATAACCAGTTAATAAAAATATTGTGACCAAAGGCTGATGATAAATTACTTGTTTGATATAAAATGTAAAACCTTAAGAATTTTAGTAAGAAATAAGTGGTCTTCCATAATAATTAAGGGATTTTTTTCATATTATCTCTTCTTTTTCCTTAGCACATTTCACTGGTGCTGTTATTTTGTTTTTGTTTTCCAGAATCATCATAATCCCCTAATCCTTTCCTCAGATAGCAATATAGAAAGGACTTTGGCTCCTTTATCTTTTCATCATGACAGATCTTCAGGAAGTCAGGAAGTATTGCTTGTCCTTATATTCTAAGTCTTTTTTTCCTTTTAATTTTTCCCCTCCTTATCATATTTTCATGTAATGTTCTAGATCAGATCATCTTAGGCTTTTTCTTCCCCTTGTAGATTTCAAGTTTAATGAGTAGTAAAAATTAAACAGGTGTTTAATACTAGAAAATCCAAATTAGGGCTTTTTGTAGAACCTATTTAGTAATTATGAAAATCCACAAATCATCTTTGTTTAGTTGTGTGCATGTCAGGCGGGAGCATGAATATGTGTGCCTGTGTCGCCTAAGATAATTGCATTTTTAGAAATTAATGTATTCAGTTGGTCAGCAAGTCAGTCATTGATTTGTTCATTCGCAGATGTTCACTGTTAAAGATGTTATTAGACACATGTTCCCAACAAGTATAGTTTTAAAATTCTACCATTTTGCAAGTCAAGCAACAAAAGTGTGTTGTTTTATTATGTCTATAATAAACTTACACAGAATGGTTGTGGTAAACACAGGAATGCTCAAGGCTGACATTTAAAAATACATCTTTCCTCTATTTAGCATTACCTAGGTATGATTTTTTTTCATCCTAGGCATGACTTTTTTTCATCCTAGCCACTAAACAAGTTCTCATTACCTCTTAAATTTCTGGGAGAATATACTTAAAGATATTTTCAGAAGGTTCATTTATTTGTGCTTAATATAATGGACAGAAATTGTAAATCAGCCAGTCATGATCTCTGCCTCCCAGTGCTGATGTTGTTATAGGAGCAGGACCTGTGACTTGCTTTCAACCAATGGAATATGGAAAAAGTGATGAATGTCTCCTCCATGATTATGTTCTGCTATGTACGGCTCCATCTTGCTAGTGGACATGTAAGAGAGGCTATCCTTGCTGAGGTGGTGAAGTAGCCACATTGGGAGGTCCCATAATGCAAGGAACCACAAGCAGCCCCCATGAGCTGAGGCAGGTCTGAAACCTCAACTGCAAGAAGCTGGGCACTTCAGACGTACAGCTAAAGAAAATGACTTCTTTCAATATACTGAGTGAGCATAGAGGTCGTTTATTTCCTCCCAGAGCCTCCAGATGAGAATGCAACCTGACTGACACCTTTGATTGCAGCCTTATGAGATGCTAAATAGAGGAACCAGCTATGCCATGCTTAGACATTTAACCACATAAACTATAAGATAATAAACAATTGCTATTTTAAGTTGCTATTTTCTTGGTAATTTGTTAGCAATTGAAACAGCTTAAACTAAACACATGTAAAGCTTGAAATGAAATTAGGAAAAGTTATTGAGGAAAGGCTTTAGTTTTCATACTTCTTGAAAAGCAGAAAAAAATAAGATAGGATAAGGAATTGATTAGCTAGAGATTTTGTCATTAAAATGTCTTCATGAAAGAAAGGGAGCACTCAGAATATTTTAAAGCTCTTAACCGTGTTTAATTGAGAAAGATTCAACAACACACCTACACAAACTCAGTTATTATTTTTCACTTCAAAAAATAAAAGAACTTTTAAAAACTCTGAATATGTCTTAAACGTTTACATATATATATATAATTATACTTTAAGTTCTAGGGTACATGTGCACAATATGCAGGTTTGTTACATATGTATACATGTGCCATGTTGGTGTGCTGCACCCATTAACTCGTCATTTACATTAGGTATATCTCCTAATGCTATCCCTCCCCCGTCCCCCTACACCACAGCAGGCCCTGGTGTGTGATGTTCCCTTTCCTGTGTCCAAGTGTTCTCATTTCTCAATTCCCACCTATGAGTGAGAACATGCTGTGTTTGGTTTTCTGTCCTTGTGATAGTTTGCTGAGAATAATGGTTTCCAGCTTCATCCATGTCCCTACAAAGGACATGAACTCATCATTTTTTATGGCTGCATAGTATTCCATGGTGTATATGTGCCACATTTTCTCAATCCAGTCTATCATTGATGGACATTTGGGTTGGTTCCAAGTCTTTGCTATTGTGAATAGTGCCACAATAAACATACGTGTGCATGTGTCGTTATAGCAGCATGATTTATAATCCTTTGAGTATATACCCGGTAATGGGATGGCTGGGTCAAATGGTATTTCTAGTTCTAGATCCCTGAGGAATCACCACACTGTCTTCCACAATGGTTGAACTAGTTTACAGTCCCACCAACAGTGTAAAAGTGTTCCTATTTGTCCACATCCTCTCCAGCACCTGTTGTTTATAATACCACACATCTATGACTATCTGATCTTTGACAAACCTGACAAAAACAAGAAATGGGGAAAGGATTCCCTATTTAGCAAATGGTGCTGGGAAAGCTGGCTAGCCATATGTAGAAAGCTGAAACTAGATTCCTTCCTTACACCTTATACAAAAATTAATTCAACATGGATTAAAGACTTAAATGTTAGACATAAAACCATAAAAGCCCTAGAAAAAAACCTAGGCAATACCATTCAAGACATAGGCATGGGCAAGGAATTCATGTCTAAAACACCAAAAGCAATGGCAACAAAAGCCAAACTTGACAAATGGGATCTAATTAAACTAAAGAGCTTCTGCACAGCAAAAGAAACTACCATCAGAGTGAACAGGCAACCTACAGAATGGGAGAAAATGTTTGCAATCTACTCTTCTGGCAAAGGGCTAATATCCAGAATCTACAAAGAACTCAAACAAATTTACAAGAAAAAAAAAAAAAAAACCATCAACAAGTGGGTGAAGGATATGGACAGACACTTCTCAAAAGAAGACATTTATGCAGCCAAAAGACATATGAAAAAATGCTCATCATCACTGGCCATCAGAGAAATGCAAATCAAAACCACAATGAGATACCATCTCACACCAGTTAGAATGGCGATCATTAAAAGTTTAAATGAAGGAAACTAACAACAAATAACCATAGGCTTGCATTAAAATGATAATTTTAGGATACTTTTAAAGACATAATTCCCTTTGGATGAAATCACTATTTTCTGCATAAGCTTTTAGATATATTTTACAAATAAATTATATCAAAATAATGTTTTTATAACAATATATATATTTTTAATGAAAAACATGTACTTAGGTATCTGCTCGGTTTTCCTAATGAATAATTACAGACTGTTTTCAAACACTGTTTTCAAAGATAGTTTCAAGAATATAATATATTTATTCTTTGAAAAATATATTTTTTATTTTTACATTAATAACAGACATGCCAAAAGGCATGGATTACAGGGGGAATAATCTCTCTGTAGAATCAAACTGATAATTAAATTGCTGTAGTCAAAATGAGCCAGGAGGTAAAAACAGAGATTCAAATGTATGTCTTTAGTTGACATGTACCTCTTTTTAATATTCCAGCGCAAGACTGTACTAATGATTTTTACTAGGAAGTAGTATAATTTTTAAGAGCAAGTGCTGCAATATGATAATTGAGTTTGGATTTTAAGTCTCCTAATGTTCTTGTGAAATCTTGGATATTTTGCTTTACTTCTAGTAGACTCAGTATTCTGAACAGCAAGTTGGGGTAATATCTTAAGCACAGAGTTGCAGAATATTAAATTAGACTTATGCATATAAAGTATTTAGCATAATTTCTGACACATAATTCAATAAGTTAGTGTTATGATTGTTATGACTGTTGATAATGTAATTATAACCTTCAGAAAACATAAGCTGTCTCTAAGACTCTGGGCTATTCTAAATGCCAACTAATATTCCAAGTAAACTATTCATTATTTTGTTACGTTTAAACAAACAAAGTTAGACTTGGGAGGCTGAGGCAGGCAGATCACTTGAGGTCAGGAGTTCGAGACCAGCCGGGCCAGCATGGTAAAACCTCGTCTCTACTAAAAATACAAAAATTAGAGGGTAGGGGCAGGTGCCTGTAATCTCAGCTACTGGGGAGGCTGAGGCAGAAGAATCACGTGAACACAAGAGGCAGAGGTTGCAGCAAGCTGAGATTGCACCACTGCACTCCAGCCTGGGTGACAGAGCGAGACTCTGTATCACAAAACAAAACAAAAACAAACCAGTCAGAGTCTTCCTTCCCTTTCCCAAGTAAAATCTACATTCCTCCTGCTTTTCAAAACGTTCCAAAATGTATTTAATGATGCTCAGAGAGAAAAAAAAATACATTTGGGGGAAAATTAAGGGGGCTTTTATGCTGTTATTTACATTGATACCTCACAAATGAAGATGTATTTATATATCTACCAAAGCCCCTGAATCTTCTACGTTGCAAAATACATATAATGTTTCATGAAATGAACTGACTACTTTGCAGTTTTATTTTCAGTTATTGATACTACCTAGTGAACAAATTATTTTAACAAAGAAAATAAGGAAAGCCATGTAGATTTATGAATCATGGGATTATAGGTTTAAAAGGCAAAAAGGAACTTAGAATTTTACTGATGAATGGAAATCAGATGATATGTTGGCATTTCTTCAAACTAACCCCATACTTTATGTTGAAGCACCTTCATATTTCAAAGCACATTCTGCCAGAGTTTCATATAAAGGCATTTCAATTTAATTTAAATTGGCTAAAACAATCAGATAGCTTTTTCTCTCCTAAATGACTTGCTTTTGCAATGGATATAAAAGGCATTAGCTTTTAAAAAAAATTAGAGCAGGTATGAGGATTTGTCTCTTGAGATACACACTGATTATTAATAAAGAGGTTGTGAAAATTAAACATGACTTTCAGCCAACTCAGTAACATGAACTCTTAAGTGACAAGTGACATTAAGAGCCCTTGAGAAGCAGGTCACTGTCAGAAGAAGGAGATACATGTAAGTATAAAAAAAAAATATTACCTTTGTAAAGAAGTTTAACTTCATGTTTTAACTTGAGGATCACAGTGAGCTAAAGAAAACTTGTTCAAGAGATTGTTACATCGGATTTTTTTTAAAAACTCTTGTCTTGTCAGTATTCTAAAGAATTTCATGATATTATTCAATTTTCTTCAAATTCTTCCAAAGCTTCCTTTACTCTGAAGCTGTAGTCTATGCCTTGTAATAATGACACACACACACACAGGCACACACACACACACACACACACACACACATATCTCTGTGATTAATTTCTTTAATTTATGGTTGGCTAAATCCTTAAACCCCATAATAACTTGGTTGCACTTCCGGTGTCACACCTTGGGTATTGCTGTTTTTCAAAATTGCTGCACCTCTCAAACCTCATCTTTAATCACACACTTTGTCTTTCTTATAACAGTTCATTTTCCCTTTATCAAATACCTACCATTTCTGTCCTTCACAGTAGTTTCTGTAATTATATAATCAAACTCAATCAATATAACAGAAGACTTGACATTTGTGTTTTGAATTCTTTAATTCACTACAAATGCTCTGCTATTTTTGCATTCATAATTTTAAACTGTAAGTAACAATAACTACTATTGTCAATTAGAATTTGGGGAGAAAGAAGAAGCAGGCTAGTGGGTTGTACTAACATACAAATGTTTTGTGAATCCATTCCTTTCAGGCTTCTGCATAATACCTTTTTTTCCTCTTTAATGGAGAGAGCTGCTACAAAGCGGTGTAACCCCAAATGCCCAACAGCTCTGTGACCCAGATAGATGTTTAAATGTTGGGAATAGGATGGCTGTGCAAGTGCTAACAGTTCTTTCCATATGAAATATAAAGGAAAACCAGGAGATCTATAGGAAACATTAAGATTTTGGTAATGCAAAAAAATAAACAAATAAAATTAAATGTCCGAGGAAATCACTAAAAGCTTCCCAAAATAGTCAGATAACTGACAATTTCAGCTTTGTTCTGAAAGTGGTAGTCCCAAGAATTTCCTCTCAGAATTTCTCCTCTAATGTGGAGGAAAGTTTAGTCTGTGTCAGGGTTTCACAGGGCCTTTTCCTCAGTAAGACTTCTCAAATATGTTTATTCTACTTTTATCCACAGGACAAAGCCATCTTTGGTGAAGATAAATAAGAAACACTCGTTCTTTATACTATGTCAGCCAATATGATGTTGGTGTGGTGATAAGAAAAGCAGACATTGTTAATGAAACTATTACAAGCTTCTAACGTAAATGTCTTCCAAGGTAGATGTGCAGCTGACTTCAATGTGTAATTCACAAATAACCGGGGTGACATCAATAGAAAGCCAAAAGTATATACTTCATTGATAAAACTATTGATTAACCAAGAGTATCAACTGTTATTCTCGATTTTCAGGAGTAAATAAATGACACCTCCATATAGACAAGGTAGAGTAAAACAGGCAAATATTTAATGACCTTAGAATCCTATCCTTTGATTTTCTTCTCAGAATCACTAAAACTGACAAACTAAAATTCAGGTTGTAGGCAGTTAATCTTCTTGACTTTCCCTTTCAAATGGTGTATATTGTTTCTTGCATAATTTCAAGATTTTCTCCTTGCCCTTAGCTTTCAGTATTTTACCTTGATGTGCTTGCTTATGAATATCTTATTTTTATCTACATGGAATTTGTAGAATTTCCTGAACGTTTATTTTGTTTCTTCAGGCTCACACTTTTTTTTTTTTGTTTATCTATTATGTATTTTGTTGAGCTTCTTTAGTGAAGTTTTTTTTATTTTTGCTATTATTCTTTTAACCCCAGAATTCCCCCCCTGGGGTCCTCTTGGCTTCTCTCTCCTGTCGTGGAACCATGCCTCACAAAGCAAGGGCTGTTGGCCCAGAGTACTCTCTGCTTACCGCATGAAAGAACCTCTGATTCATGCATGAGGCTGGTTGTATGAAAGGAGCCCATAGCTCTCCATCACACTCCCCTGAAACATAGCCTCAGCAACAAACTTCTAGAGCAGAACGAGAAATGATGAAGCCCCGCTCTTCCTGGGAAGCAGAAAAGCTACAGCTGAAAGATGGGGAGTAGCAGAAGTCCTATGTTCCTGCCTACAGCAGTCTAGAGTAGTGTCTCCCCTTCAAAAGGTGTGAAAGTAGAGGGAAATTGTAGCCTTGATATAAATACCAAGACTGTCACCTTTTTTAAGATCAAATTTTGTAGACTTTCTTGAATAGGAATTTCTATATTTGCTGCTTGCCCTTTGGACAATTTCCAGAATCTTTAAATAGTTATCTATCTGTCCTATCTATCTATCTATCTATCTATCTATCTCTCATCTATCTGTCTGTCATCTACTTATCTATTTATTTATTTGTGTTTTGGAATTTTCACCACTTACCAGTTATTTTGGAGAGCGGATCAGTAGAACGCCTCATGCTGTCATCATAAAAGTTGATCAAAGTATTGTTTTCTTTCAGTCCACTAATTATATTTTGTCCTCACATTATATTCTACCAAAATTCTGTTTCACCATAGTCCAAGTTTTTTAAAAAGTTTTCTTGCCCTGTTCTTATTATGCAAAACACAAGAACTATCCTTTTCCACCATCTCTTTGAAAAATCAAATATAAAACTGAAACACAATTCTGTTCCTTTCCTGGTAATCTTTTCTACAGTACTCTATTTTCTGCTCATTGCTGACAGTAATGACCACATATTACATTTCAAATATGTATCTAGTTTTCCTAATCCCTTATCAAATATATATTTATGAATTGCAGTGACAGTATAAACACTTCCATCTGTATCTTCATATGTAGAAAGCACAGTTTCTTGCACAGGAGAGACACAATAAGTATAGTGTCTATTATGACCACATTTATAAGTCAAAAAGGAGTTTGAAATGTTTCTACTTAAAAAGTCGCCCTTTTTCAAAAATTCTGTGAGACTTTGTGTAGAACAGGAATTATTACTTTCTTAAAGTGTGTAGTAGAATTCACCAGTGATAGCCTCTCTTCCTGGAGTTTCTTTGTGCAATGATTTTAAACTATAAAACCAGTTTAGTTGATAGCCTTGAGGCTGTTAAATTGTATCCTAATTACATCTATTTTTTTAAATGTCTTTCTTAAATTGACAAATAAATTGTATGTTTCTATGTATAATATGTTTTAAAGTAAAATTAGCTAATTAACAAATGTATAACCTCACATTTGTTCTTGAATACATTTTGTTTTTATGTTTTTCTGATAATTTTTCTAATTCATCTATGTTGTTGACTTTATTGGAATGAAGTTGTTGTTAATATTATCACAACTAACCTGTTAATACTTTAAATATTGAAGTGGTGCCAACTCTCTCATTTCTTATATTGCTCACACTTTCTTGATAGTCAACAACTTTATGAATCTATTCAAAATCCCAGCTTTATTTTAATTGCTGCATTGATTATTTTTATTTTTATCTTCAAAACATTGCTTTCCTCTCTGGTCTTTATTATTATTTTTCTTTTCAATCATATATGATTCTTTTCTTTGTTTCTAAAGTTGGAAACTAAAATTATGGACCTCATATTTTTATTTATATTATAGTTGTTTAGTGTTATAAACTTTCCACTTAGAAGTGCTTTAGTTCCATCATCTAATAAATTTTGATAAAATGTTGCTTGTTTGTATTGGTGAACCACTACCAAGACAGAAAAGCTTTATTAACTTTCTCTCAATATAACATTTTCCCCTGATAATGCTTATCTGTACTACTTGCTTTATATCCAATGAAATTCTATCCCACTTTTTGAACAGTTTTGTCTGGTAATTAATCACATACAATTTTATGTATACATTAACTGTTTTAGTAGTTTTAATGCATATGCCCTTAATATTTGAAGTGATAGCATCTATTAAAGAGTGAAGTCTGTGGTGGTTTTTTCTCTTAATTTACACATTGAACATCTAAACTCATGGTTATCAATTAAAATCGATTGAATTAAATTGATGTAATTAACTGATATTGAAACATGGTCTGATTTTATAGTGAAATAAGTGGGAATATGGAAACAAGTTTTTCTTTTATACAAGATTTCCTCTGAATATGTTAGAAAAATATAATATTCTTCTACATCCCATGACACTGACCATCCAAGATAGCATCAGGAGCTCAGATCCCAAATCTTCGTGGCATTTAAATATAGATGCTTTTCGTTTGTTTGTTTTAATACCAAAAGTTTAAAAATGTGGAGAAACTTTACAATGAGACCCAAATAGTTACAGTATTCCCTGTTGCTAGCACTGACCACATTTATAAGTGACAAAGGAGCCTATGTATCCTTTAATAAATGTCTCTATGTGATTTATGACTCGAAAGCTGCACTGACACTTGCTGTATCAATTTCCTTAGCTGTAAACTGAGGATAATAGTGATATACATTGCCTAGCAATGTGTGAGTATAAAACTTACAATGTTTGTGACATTTGGATCGAACTGTATGATACTTGGTACATTAATGATAATTATTCACTTTCTCAAAACTTCAGGGATTTTAAATACATACACATACAAACACATTTGTTATTTGTAATACAAAATACTCTTGTGAAAATGAGTTAATCTATTTAAGGTGGAGATCAGGTTTTGGCAACTTATAGTTTATGGACCAAATCCAGCCTGTTATCTGTTTTGTAAATAAAGATTTATTGGAGCACAATCCTACGCTTTGATTTATTAATTGTCCAGGGATGTTTTCACACTACAGCAGCAGAACTGAGGAGTCGTGCCAAAGATCATGCAGCCACAAAGTGTGACACTTACTCTATGGAACCTAAGGTCTTTGCTACACACACACACACACACACACATGCACACAGACACACACATGTTTTCCACCAACTCCTGGTTTAGAATATAGCTTATATTCAGTATCAAATTGCCAATCTCCCTTATCAGCCTAATAACTATTTTAATTTGTAGTTATAAAATGCATTATATTTTTGTGATTTATATATATGTATAGATTTACAGTTTTCTTATATTGGAAAATAAAATTATCTCAATTAAAAGTTAGAAATATGTTGCAAGAGATTATAAATATTTTCTAGAATTGTATAAGTTGTGTGTGCTGGAATTCAAGGCTTTCTTTTATAATAAATAACATTATAATGTTTTTTAACTATATTATTCTAGAGAAGGAACATTTTTTCTAAAATATTAATAAGTGAAATCATTATGTATTCCAGTTAAATAATGTTGAAATAAATAACCATTATTTTTTGCCATTATTAGTATGTCTAAGATGTAAAGTTAAATAAAATAATATTTATGAAAACATTTTGATTTTCTCCATCAAAGACAGGACTTCATCAAGGAAATTGTTTCTTTCAGTGAGAACACACTCTTTTTAAATTTTTATCTTAGGTAAAAAGAGAAAGTTAAAAAAAAATTTAGAAAGTCTGCAAACCTATGAAAGCCTGGAGTTACCATGTAGCCCTTAATTTAAAACGTTTTGACCTCATATAATATATTTTATCAAATAGATTAACTTTTTTTGCCCTGAAATAGCTTCATTTTGTTTTGTTTTGAAATTCTCATTCACTTTTAAACTTTTAGACAATTTTCCACTAGTATTTTAAAAACTAAACAAATGTGTAGATATTTTTTCAGTCATCAAAGATGTAATTAGCATTAACAGTATGTAATTACTTCCTATAAATCACATTTGTGAATCAAATTGTATGAATTTTATAATAGTATATATATTTTAAAATCTTAAATCTATGTTTAGATTATATAGAAAATTACAAAAGTTGTATTTCTTGGTTTTAGCCATTGTTTTTGATTATGGGAAAATATCCATTTAATAAATGCATTTCTAGTGCAACTTCAAATAATTTAGGAAATGTAAAATGACTTAAAATGTACAATATTTGTAAATATTGTGAATAGCAATTTTAGTATTGCTAAAACTAATTCAGAGTTAACAAGAGCCTACAATGATGGTATTTTTCTGGCTTTTTCTCATGTTGGGAATATAAATTTCTGCTTGTTCTGTAAAATAACACGCTGTTGATTTTTTGGGAAGAAAGATGCTGCTAGTCATCATGTGTCTTTCTTCTTGTAAGTACTTGCATTATGATATTCAGATATGGTAGTATTAATATTGTAGCAGATAGGAGTAAATAACTCTATTTAACAGATTAGCAAAGCAATTAGGAAGACATTTAAACACTGTGCCTAAGACTGGTAGCAACCATTCTTAGCTGTACATTTATTTGTACCACAGCACTTAGTGTTAAAATTTCTTGTAGCAGCCAAGCATTCCAAATGTTCTCCATTGTTTTTCCCCCACTGCAGTAAAGAGAAAGTATAGAAGATAAATAAGAAACAAGTTTAATTCCAGGTTGTTTATGGCATTTGGATCAATAACTAGCACTCAAGATAGAAAAAGAAACTTTATAAAGCAGTCTTTCTGACAAGATTGCATATTGCCCCTGAAAAATATTGTTTCTGATACATTAGGGATGCAATTAATAATAGCTGAAGGTTTAGTATTTCAGAAAACCCCTACAGAATAACAACAAAATTCTACGTCTTATTTGTTTCAAAGAGTGTAGGTGAATTTGAGGATGGCTATCAATAGGTTATGATTTATCCTAGTAACTTTGGATAACATTGCAGCTATCTTTATTTAAGGCAGACACTGTTGTCAGCGTTTTTATCGATATAATTAGATAAGGTTTAAAAAGTGTATGATTCCAGTAGTCACAATAACAGACTGAGGTAAAAAACAAAAATAAAAACCAGACAAAAAAAGTAAAAAAAAAAAAGCACCAGCTAACGTTGTTAAATAAATAATTTTTTGATGCTTACAGTTTTCTTTATTCTGCCCACTTTAAACAAATTTGGGAAATGAATGCAATTTTCCATGTCCAATACACTAAATCAAAAAGGGTATTCTATCAGTTATTTCATATAATGGACTAAATGCAAGTCAATGGTCTTAGGTGTTATTTTTCTCAGAAATATTTGATACGGTTAATATTTCCTTGAGAAATAACTAACTTTACTCCTATTAAAAAATATTAGCCTACAATGCAAGAAATTAGAACTTTTTGTGGACAATCATTATTGACAGTATGGCTGAAACTATACCTACAAGGAAGCTACCCCAAAGAGTCATTAGTGGAATACAACAATGACAAAAAAAGTTACACAGCATTTTAAAATGTAATTTTAGGGCATACAAGTGAAGTTTGTTACATAAATATAATGTACCGTGGTGAAGTCTAGGCACTTACTGTAACCATAACCTGAATACAATGGAAGCCTACATTGTACTCATTAAGTAATTTCTCATACCTTACTTCCTTCCCACTCTTCCAGCCTTCTGAGTATCCAGTGTCTACTATTCCACACTCTGTGCCCATGTGTAAACATTATTTAGTTTCCACTTACAAGTGAAAACATGTGATATTAGATTTTCTCTTTCCGAGTTATTCCACTTAAGACAGTGTCTTACGATTTCATCCATGTTGCTATAAAAGACACTATTTCATTTTGTATAGCTAAATAATGTTCATATATATATATTTCATTATTCAATGATCTGTTAATGGACACTTAGGTTGATGCCGTATCTTTGCTATTGTGAATATTGCTGCAATAAACATACTAGTACAGGTATCATTTTGATAAAATGATTTCTTTTTGTTTGGTAGATACTCAGTAGTGGAGTTTATGGATCAAATGGGATAGTTCTATGTTTAGTTGTCTAAGAAGTCTCCATAGTGTTTTCCATAGAGTTTGTACTAATTTACATTCTCACCAACATTGTATACGCATTCCCTTTTCTCTGCATTCTCACAAATATTTGTTATATTATTGTATATTTAATAATAGTCACTCAGACTGATGTACAATGATATCTTATTGTGGTTTTAATTGTTATTTCTTTGAAGATTTGCAACGTTGAGAATTTTTTTTGGTCTATTGCCCATTGCATGTCTTCTTTTGAGAAATGTCTATTCATGTCCTTTGACTACTTGTTAATGGAGTTTTTTGTGCTTTGTTATTGTTGTTGTTAAGTTATTTAAGCTTCTTATAAAACCTGAATGTCAGTTCCCTGTTGGGTGCATAGTTTACAAATATTTTCTCCCATTCTGTATGTTGTCTCTTCCCTCTGCTGATTATTTCTGGAAATAAAATAATCACTGAAGGAATTACAAAACAAACTTGAAAGCTTTAACAATAGAATAGACCAAGCAGAAGAGAGACTGTATGACCTTGAAGACAAATCTTTCGAATTAACCTAGTCAGACATAAATAAAGAGAATATAAAAGAAATAATAAAGCATTCTAGAATTATGAAAATGCATAAAGCAACTGAAATTATAAACAGTTGATATTTCTTAGGGGGAAGAAAAAGCAAAAATATAGAAAACATATTTAAAGAAATAATTGATGAGAGTTTCTTTAGGCAAGAGATTTATGCATCCAGATACAAGAGGCCCATACGTTGCAAGATGATAATCACTATGACATATAATTGTCAGACTATTTAAAGTCAACATGAAGGAAAAAAATACAAAATCAACAAAAGTGCTACTTACCAACAAAGAAAACCACGTGAGACTAACAGCACACTTCTCAGCAGAAACCTTATAAGCCAGAATAGACTAGGATATTATTTTCAGTTTGCTTAAAGAGAAAAAAAATAAACTATCAACCACAAATTTTATATCCTGTCATAATAAGCTTCATAAATAAAGAAGAAATAAAGTCTTTTCCGCACAAGCAAACATTGAGGGAGTTATTCACCACTAGATAGTTTCTACCAGAAATGCTCAAAGGAGATCTAAACATGAAAATGAAAGATCAATATTTGTTGTTATAAAATCATGATAGTACAAAGTTCACAGGCCTTAAAACAATTTCATAAAAGATGAAGATAATTATAATGGCAACATGACACAACTCCACCAAACTATACAGACAAACAGAAAAACTTTAAAAACACATGAAACAATTAATTTAATGACAGGAACATGACTTCCCATATCAAGACTGCATAGCATCTTAAAGGGAAAATGACTAACTGGTTGACTGAAGTTATCTTGAATAATTGGGATGTGAATCTAAAGTACTTTCTGTGCTTTCAAAGTTATGTTGCATAGTCAGTCTTTCCTGTCCACAATGACATTTCAAGGAGAGCTTATCACCTATGAGTTGATTTCCATTTCTAAAAATTTAGTTGGGCAAAGATTGAATTTTAAACTCAGTTCAAAATATTTTTCTCTCCATTAAATGGGTCAAAACCTTAGAATCGGGAGGAATCAGTTCCAGTTCTTTCACAGCCCCTCCTTCTTCAGAACAAAACTCTTCTGTAGTTAAGTGACAGCAGAATAGATCAAGGTTTCTTTTTTTTTTTTTAATAATCCCATTAACACAGATTCTTATCAAAAGTGTTATTTATTAACACCAATTTTATAGTTTTTATTTCCATAAATAAATCTATTCTGTTAGACTACCGTCTTAACACCTTCTCATTAATATACCTAAAATGAAGCTGCTTTACTTTCCAGTATCTCATCTATATCTTCCCTATTCTATTTCCACATAAGTAATGGCCTCATCATCCACCCAGCTGATAAAGCTAGAAATCTCAGAATCTTCCTCGATTACTTCTTTACCATTAACATCCATCTAATCTAATGTTTTATTGGTTCCTTCACTTTTATATAAAAAAGTATTTAATTCATTCTTGCATATCCTTATTCTCACTGTCAAAATTCTACTCTAAACCAACATTAAATATTATCTTATTTGGCTGTAGTAGTAGAGTCCTATGCCTTCCAACCTCTCTTTCTAACTGAAAAAAAGGTGCTTTTGTAAAAAGTGATACACACACACACATACACACACACACACACATATCATGATGTCACTTCAGTGTTTAAACTATTTCAATCACATCCCATTTACTTGGCATAAAAAAACTCTGTCTTGTCTAGTAGGATCAGGACTTGGCCTTTATTTTTTCTTTCCTTTTAAAATTCTCTTATAATTTAAATAGTTAGAACTATGTCTCAAGGCAAGATGTTTGTTTTATATGTCTTGCTTTTTTATCTTTTGCATTTTATCTTAATTGTGAAAGTTGCAATGTTGTTCTCCAATCAAAGTGTTTAGTTAGAGTTACCAACTATCATTCTGTATTCCAGATTGAGATTGTCTTCATTCGTTTAAAATTTTTGATCTTCAATTTTGTATTTATTTGTCATTTTTAAATCTTCTTTACCCAATGGCTGGTGACTTTCACAATAAAAGTAGCAATGTATGTTAAAGTCACCTATACACTAGTTATGAGTAACTAGGGATGATTTGCCATATTAGTTATTAAGGTATAACACATAAACCACCATATATGTATGTGTGTGCATGATGTATGTTTATGTATGTGTATATATGTATACATATTTGTGTTTGTGTGTGTGTGTACAACATGATCAATGTGGTTCCACAACTAATTGAGAAAAGTGTTCAGAATACGCAGGTGAAATAAAAATGTATCTCTCCATTAAATTATTAAGTTGCTATCCTAAACTATTAGGACAAAATGCAGAAAAAATATTCTTGTAGCTTAGGAGGGGGATAATACCTTTGAAGCAATGCTGAAAGAATTGGTGCAGCAAACACTAATTAGTATAATTACATCAAAGTAAGGGTTTAGTTAAATGAAGAACACAATAGACAAAGTTTTTAGCCAGAAAAGTATATTAGGAAATGATACTGGAGTATCTAAAATCATCAAGGGAATGATGTTGAAAAGCCAATGACAAAATAATTTTATATTTTAATCTAATCTGACAAATTATAAAGCTGAATATTCATGTACTGGTAAGATTATAAGGAGAAACAACAATTGTGGTATTATTGGTCTTTTTAAATTTGGTTAGGTGTAACTATATTTTTTAAAAGTCTAGAAATGTCCAATGTTACAGTTACGCACAACAATGAATACATTATTATGATGGAAAATTAAGTATACACATAATCTGTAATTTTATACCTGAGTAGGAATATGCGTCCAAAATACCTTAACATTCTTTTGGTACTAGGTATTAATACAAAGATATTCATACCAATGTTATTGACAGTATCAAAAAGTCATCAGTTATCTGTATTTCCATCACTATAGGAGTTAAGTAGAATATACACGCAGAATGATGCAGCTGCAAGAACTAACATTTTATGATAAAGGAATATGGTTAGGTGTAAGTATAGATTAAAAAAACTAAATTATACATCTACTGATGAATAGATAAAAAGTCTTCTATGTTCACACAATAGAACACTACACAAAAATAAAATAGAATAAGTGCTGATACACATCACAATGAAAGCCTATGATAAGTGAAAACTGCAGACACATATGACTCCCATTTTACAATTTCGTGGGCTATATTGAAATGATATGGAATTGTGGGTGATAAAAGAGAAGTGCACGATAATCTGACCACTCCTGAGAGAGCTGATCATTCTTGCTTGCTATAAGATCTTATCTCTGGGGAGGCTAGGAAGAAGTAAAGTATTTGTGATTTGTCTCTGATGTTTTCTTAATAACACTCACTGACAATTTCTATATTTCAAGTAAAACATTATTGCATAATTGCTGATGCAAACATAAATATCTGCAGAGTTGCAGCATATTGGCTCATTTTGGTTTTAGGAAATGAGATATAATTTATTCTCAATCTGGTACATTTTGGGTGCCTTCCATCTATTTCCAGAAGATAAGATACGCACAGTGAATGTGTACTGGTATCAATTACTGTCTTACATAAATTAGAGAATGTGATATCACCTCTTTGTACCTGCCCCAAAAAACTGTTCATTTTAGCTCTACAAAATTTTGAGGGTGGGGGGTGATAGAGAAAATTTAATGTGAGATATAGGTTATGTATTGGCTTGTTTGTTCAGGATTCTGTTAGTTTTATCTCGATAGTTACGTACCAACATCATCTAATTGAGCCAACTTATCAGGAAAGCTGTTCTTCATATACACATGTATAAATGCCACACTTCTGAGCAAGCTGTATTGAGGAGAGTGGTTGAACATATTCTGGATTGTAAAGCATGTTTACTTAAAAGAAATCCTTACAATTACCTGTGTTATTTATACTTATTTAAAAGTTGCTTAACTGTTATACATCATTGTACCTCTCAATTTAATGCACATCTTTGGAGAAAATAGACATGATATATAGAATACATCCATTCAAATTTAAATTATTATTAATGAAATTAATAATATTTTTCAAAATGAAGGTGTTCATGTATATGTCAGAGCATTTTTTTGCTAGAGTGCATAATTTTATAGTCACATTTTATCATTCTGAATATAAACATGATTAAATCTATAACTTAACAAAGATTGGTTTAATATAGTCCACTTTTAGAGCTTCAAAAATGGTATGCTCTGACTTTGCTTTTGCTTGATATTTTACAAATTTATTATTGTCAATCTTTGGAAATTTCTGACCCTATGTTATCATTCTTTCTACAAAATTCTTTGTAAATTTGCTTTTTCTTTCATGAATTTGATGTAGTGAAATTTGCTATTTCAATCATCTGTTCCTTCCAGAAGAAAAAAGGTTACTTAAAATTCATACCTAATATCAAATGAAGACCAGAACATTACAAGAAAATAAAACTGCAAAGCCATATCCTTCATGAAAATTGATGTGAAAATCTTTGATAAAATATTGGCAAATTGTAGACAACAATATACACAGAAAGCCTCATCACTAAGTAGATTTATCTCAGAAAATAAATGGTTCATTTGTCATTTAAAAAGAAAATAAAGTCATTATCTCAACAGATACAGAAAAACAATTTGAAAAAGTTTAACATCCATCTATGTTGCATGAAAAACTTAAAGCCAATATCTCTGTTTTATTATGTACAGTAACTTTATTTTTTATTTACTTTCTAATGATCTCAACTTCAAGATTCAGGGGGTACATGTACACATTTGTTATATGATTATATTGAGGGATGCTGAGGTTTGGAGTATGGTTCCTCACTCAGGGAGTGAACACGGTACCCAATAGGTAGTTTTTCAACCCAGGCCTTACTCCCTCACTACCACCTGTAGTAGTCCACAGGACCTATTGTTCCCATGTTTATGTCCCTGAGTACTCAGTGTTTTACTCCCTGTTATAACTGAGAACATGTTGTGTTTGGTGTTGTCTTCCTGCATTACTTAGGATTATGGCCTCCAGCTCCATCCATGTTGTTGCAAAGAACATGATTCCTTCTTCTTTTTTTTTTTTTCCTTCTTCTTTTTTTTTTTTTTTTTTGAAATGGAGTCTTTCTCTCTGGGAGTACAGTGGCACGATCTTGGCTCAGTGCAAGCTCTGCCTCCTGGGGGTCACGCCATTGGCCTGCCTCAGCCTCCCAAGTAGCTGGGACTACAGGCGCCCACCTCCACGCCTGGCTAATTTTTTGTAGGGACGGGGTTTCACCGTGTTAGCCAGGATGGTCTCGATCTCCTGACCTCGTGATCCACCCGCCTCGGCCTCCCAAAGTGCTGGGTTTACAGGTGTGAGCCACCGCGCCAGGCCCATGATTCCATTTTTTAATAACTGCATAGTATTCCATGATATAAATGTACAACATTTTCTTCATCCAACCCACTATTGATGGGCACATATGTTGACTTCGTGTCTTTGCTATTGTGAATAGCATTGCCATGAACATACGAGTGCATGTGTCTTTTTGATAGAATAACTTATTTTATTTTGGATATATACTCAGTAATAGGATTTCTGGGTTGAATAGTGTCTCTGTTGTAAGTTCTTAGAGAAATTGCAAAACTGATTTCCACTGTAGCTGGACTAATTTACATTTCTTTCAATAGTATATATAAGTGTTCCTTTTTTCTACAGCTTCACCAGCATCTGTTATTTTATGGTTTTTAATAGTAACCATTATGACTAGTGTGAAATGGTATCTTGTGGATTTTACTTGCGTTTCTCTGATGATTAATGATGCCGAGTATTTTTTCATGTTTAGTGCCTGCTTGTACATCTTCTTTTTAGAAGCATCTGTTCATGTCCTTTGCCCATTTTTTAATTTGGTTATTTGGTTTTTGCTTGTTGATTTCTTTAAGTCTCTTATAGATTATGGATATTAGAATTGTGTCAGATGCATATTTTACAGAATTTTTCCCCAATTCTCTAGGTTGTCTGTTTACTCCATTGATAATTCCCTTTGCTTTGCAGAAGTGCTTTAGTTTAATTATGGAAAAGCGCTTTCTTGTCCATTTTTGTTTTTGTTGCAATTGCTTTTGGGGACTTAGCAAAAAATTATTTGCTAAGGTCCATGTCCACAATGATGTGTTCTAGGTTTTCTTCTAGGATTTTTTACAGTTTGAGATCTTATGTTTACATAAGATTACTTAATCCATGTTGAGTTAATTTTTGTACATGGTGAAAAGTAGGTGTTTAGTTTCATTATTCTGCACATGGCTACTCAGTTATCCATGCATCATTTATTGAATAGCAAGTTTTTTCCCCTTTAAATGGTTTTGTTGGCTTTGTCAAAGATTCCATGGTTGTAGGTGTACAGTGCTATTTCTGGGTTTCCCATTATGTTCCATTGGTCCATGTATCTGTTTTTGTACCAGTATAATGGTGTTTTTGTTTACTATATCCTTGCAGTACACTTTGAGGTCAGATAATGTGATGCCTCTGGCTTTGTTCTTATGGCTTAGGATGAATTTGACTATCCTGACTCTTTTTCAATTTCATATTTTAAAATAGTTTGTTGTAATTCTGTGAAAAATAATCTTGGTAGTTTGACAGAAATAGCATTGAAACTGTACATTGCTTTGGGCAATATGGCCATTTTAACAGTATTGATTCTTCTACTCCATGAGCATGGACTGTTTTTCAGTTGATTGATGTCGTCTCTGATTTCTTTCAACAATGCTTTGTAGTTCCTATAGAGATCTTTCCCTTTCACTTGCTTGTTTAGATATAGTCTTAGGCCCTAAGTATTTCCGGGGTTTTTTTTCCATGTTAAATAAAATTGTGTTCCTGATTTGACTCTCAGCTTGAATGTTGTTGCATAGAAATGCTACTAATTTTGTTTATTGACTTTGTATCCTGAAACTTTACCGAAGCCATTTATCAGTTCCAGGAGCACTGTAGTGGAGTCTTAGGGTTTTTTGGGTATAAAATCATATAATCAGGGTAAAGAGTTTAATTTCATCTTTTCCTAGTGGATGTCTTTTATTTTTTTCTTTTGTCTGATTGCTCTGGCTAGGATGTCCAATAGCATGTTCAATAGAAGTGGTGAGTAGGCATTCTTGTCTAGTTCCATTTCAGACAGGAAATGGTTCCAGCTTTTGCCTGTTCAGTATGATGTTGGCTATGTGTTTGTAATAGATGGCTACCATTGTATTGAAGTATATTATTTTAGTGTGTAGTCTGTTGAGGGCTTTTCATCATGAATGGATGTTAAATTTTATCAAGAGCATTTTCTGTGTCTACTGAGATGATCACATGATTTTTCCATTTAATTCTGTTTATGTGGTGAATCACTTTTACTGATTTGCATATGTAGAGCCAGGCTTCATTCCCAGGAACAAAGCCTACTTGATCATGGCATATTAACTTTTTGATGTGCTGCTGATTCAGTTTGCTAGTAATTTGTTGAGAAAATTTGTGTATATGTTCATCAGGAATATTGGCCCTAAGTTTTGTTTTGTTTTTTTCATTGTGCCTGTGCCAGATTTTTGCATCAGGCTGTTGCTGAGTTTATAGAATGAGCTAGGGAGGGCCTCTCTGCTATAATTTTTTGAGAATAGTTTAAGTAGGATTGGTACCAGCTTTTCTTTGTATGTCTAATAGAATTGGCTATAAATTCATTCGTTTCAAGACTTTCCGTGGTTGGTAGTTTTGTATTACTGACTCAATTTCAAAAGTTTTTGGTCTGTTGACTTTTTCACTTTCTTCCTGGTTTAATCATGGGAAGTTTTGTGTTTTTCCAGGAATTTATCCATTTTTTCTAGACTTTCCAATTTGTGTACATAGAGTTGTTCACAATAATCTCTGAGTATCTTCTGCATTTCTATGGGATTGAGTGTAATGTCATTGTTGTTCTTTTGATTGTGTTTAATAGGATCTTCTCTCCTTTTTTTCTTTGATAATTTAGCCAGCAGTCTATCAATTTTGTTTATTCTTTTGAATAACCAATGTTTTGTTTCATTTATCTTTTGTATGGATTTTTTCATCACAATTTTGTTCAGCTTTTCTGTAATTTTAGTTATTTATTTTCTTTTTTTGTGGAGAGCTTTTTAAAATTTTGTTCTAGTTTCTTTGAGTATATAGTTCTATTGTTAATTTGAGATCTTCCTAACTTCTTGATGAAGGTGTTTAGCACTACCAAGTTTCCTCCTACCACTGATATTGTTGCATCCCAGAGACTTTAGTAAGTTGTGTCCCTATTAAATATTTTTTTCATATTTTCTTCTGAATTTCATTGTTGATCCAGGGGTTATTCAAGAGCAAGTTGTTTAATTTCCATGTATTATTTAGTTTTGAGAGATCTTTTTGAGATTCATTTCTGCTTTTACTGAACTATGATCTGAGAGTGTGCTTAGTATATTTTCTATTTATTTTCAATTTATTGAGACTTTATGACCAAGCATGTGGTCTATATTAGAATACATTCCCTGTGCAGATGAGAAGAATGTATATTCTGTAATATTTGGATGGAATATTCTGCAGATGTGTATTACATCCAATTGTTTGGGTGTTGAGTTTAATTCCTGAATTTCTTTGTTAGTTTGCTTCCTCAATAATCTGTCTAACCCTGTCAGTAGGGTGCTGAAGTCTCCCATTTTTATCATATGTCTGTCTAAATATTTTCATAGTTCAAGTGCATTTCTTTTACTGGTGTGTGTCTCAATGTTCAGTGCATATATATTTAGGATAGTTAAGTGTTCTTGGTGAATTGTACCCTTTATCATTATGTAAAGCCCTTCTTTGTTCTTAATTTTTTTTCATGTAAAGTCTGTTTTATCTGACACAAGAATAATGACTCCTGCTCTTTTTTGTTTTCAGTTTGCATGATAGATTTTTCTCCATCACTTTATTTTGAGCTTATGTGTGTTATTAAATGTGGGATGTGTCTCTTGAAGAAAGCAGATGGTTTGACTTGTCCTTTCACCCAGCTTTCTTTCTTTTTTTTTTTTTTTTTTTCGAGACGGGATTTTGCTCTTGTCGCCCAGGCTGGAGTGCAATGGCATGATCTCTGCTCACTGCAACCTCCGCCTCCATGTTCAATCGATTCTCCTGCCTCAGCCTCTCGAGTAGCTGGGATTACAAGTGCGTGCCACCACGCCCAGGTAATTTTTGTATTTTTAGTAGATATGGGGTTTTACCAGGTTGGCCAGGCTAGTCTCGAACTACTGACCTCAAGTGATCCACCCGCCTCGGCCTCCCAGAGTGCTGGGATTACAGGTGTGAGCCACCGTGGCTGGCCCTTTTTACCCAGCTTTCTACTCTGTCTTTTAGGTAAAGTGTTAGACTGTTGATATTCAGAGTTAGCCATGTTTTTGATTTTGTCATCATGTTGTTAACTTGTTTTGTAACCTTGATTGTGTAGTTGCTTTATAGTGTCTGTGAGCTGTGTTCTTAAGTGGAATTTTGTGGTAGGAGGTGTTATTCTTTTGTTTCCATGTTTACAATTCCCTTAAGATTTTACTTTTTTATTTTTATTTTTTAAATTTTTGATACAGGGTCTGGCTGTATTACCTGGCTGGAGTGCAGTGGCATGAACACAGCTGACTGTAGCCTTGATCTCCCAGGCTCAAACAGTCTACCTGCCTCAGCCTCCCAAGTAGGTGGGACCATAGGTGCACACCACCATGCCCAGCTAATTTGTGTATTTTTATAGAGATGAGGTCTCACTATGTTCCCCAGAATAGTCTTGAACATTCAGTTGGATGTGGTGATTACCTTTTAACAAAGCATGTAAATGTTGCATGTTTTATGGCCAAACTATAAATTGTTACAGTTATTTTAGTGGATCAGGTTAATGATGTTAAAAATAAGTCCATCATATTGGATCTCACTGGGAGGGAAAACAATTCCTGGAGTAGAATTTTCATGCTTTATAGCTCCTTCTGTCTCTATATTATTGGCAAGTTTTGAGCTGATTCTCTTAGAAAACCAGTACTCTGTCTAAAATCTGTAATCTGAATAAAATTTAGTTGATAATGTTACTGAATGCCATAGTAAACTCCACCTGCAATTAATTAATAAAAACATACTGTTGGAAGTAACATGCAAAAGTTTCTGAACATGTAGTATGTTTTACTTTTTCTACCTTGAATAAAATACATTAATTGAACATTAAATCAGCATAATTTATAGAAAAAATCAACCAATATGAATAGTGAATCAAACAAATAGAATACCCAAATAGGAAATATGATTTCTTTTATTTTTAAAAATAGATTTGTTTTTTCTTGTATCAGTCACATTCATGCTTCATAGATATTTCTGTTTCATGAAATAATTACTCAATTCATCTTTAATGGATAAGATAATCTGAATGTATACTTGTTGTTATTGCTCATGCATATTATAGCTTGACTGAACCTCGTTCATATAAAATAATGTATAATTAAAAGATAAAATGACACCTTTGTCCAATAAAATAATATAGAAAGTAGAAATGTGATTTTTAAAAAACATTATTTCAGAAAGAAAAAGCATTGCTACAAGTAGTGAAATATTATGTCAGGAAGATAAGGGGAGATGTCAGTCATGGAAAGCCTTGTATGTCATATTAAAGGCTTTGATTGTGTAAACTAGAATGACATTGGAATGTTATACCTATAGAAGTGAGAAGGTAAGACTTAACATCATAGCAAGACAATTCTGGATGCTGTGTAGTAACAATAAGAAGTAGAAGAATAAAAAGCAGAAAGACAATAGGCTGGCTTTTGCTGAAATTCAAGGAGATGATAATGGCATGGGAAATAATAATGGCCATAAAATACAGTATCACAAAAATTTTTTGCCAAGGCCTACATTCTGAGCATATGGCAGAATAGAGCTATCTTTAACTATAATTACAAAGCCTATATGAGAAATTATATTATTGTTTATATTTTGGTTTGGTTGCTTCATTTTTGGAAATGGCAAAACAAGCATATTTGGATCTCACACTTGAACATGTAGCTTGGAGTTGCCTTTTAAAAATTCAAGTAGATTTGCTTAGTACATAGTTAGATAAATGAGACTGGATTCAGGCAAAGGCTCAAGGCTGAATGTAGATTTTCAGAATCATGAAAATAAGATGGAATTATATTTCTAGTCATGTAACTGAATGAAATCACCTAAGGTATCAGTGTAGATTAACAAGTTGTTCAAGGAATAAACTCTGAAACACTTCAACATGAGAACATGAAAGATAAAATGAGACTATGAAGAAAAGACCAAAAAGTTTAAGGAAAAACAAGTGAATTTGTTGTCCTAAAACCTTTAACATAATTAAATATTATGTCTAACTACATTTCAAATTGTGAAACATATTTTTTGCTATAAATTGTTTGTAATTAAAAAATTATTGCAGTAAAATGTACGTAATATAAATTTACCGTCTTAACCATTTTAACTGTGCAGTTCAGTAGTATTAAATATAGATATACTGGGTGCAATCATCATTACCATCTATGTCCATAACAGTTTTCATCTTGTAAAAATGAAATAATAACTACTCACTCCCCCCCTTCTCCTCTTCCCTGGCAATCACCGTTCTCCTTTCTATTGCTATGATTTTTCCACTCTAAGTACCTCATATAAGTGGAATAACACAGTATTTGTATTTTTATGATCAGCTTGTTTCACTTAGAATAACGTCCTTAAGTTCTATTCGTATTGTAGCATATGTTGAGATTTTTTTGTAAGGCTGAATAATATTCCATTGTGTATATATAACACATTTTTCTTATTAATTCATCTATCAGTGAACATAGTTGCTTCCATGTTTCAGCTACTGCAAGTAATGCTGCTATGAATATTGGTGTACAAACATCACTTTGAGACTCTGTTTTCAATTCTTCTGAGTGTAAACTCAGAAGTGGTATTATTGGATGATATGGTAACTCTGTATTTAATTTTGAGGAACTGTCATACTGTTTTCCATAGCAGCTGTATGATGTTTTACAACCTCATCTACAGTGCACAAAGGTTTCAAATTCTCCACATCTTTGCCAACACATTTTTTATAGCAGCCTACCAATGTGAGGTGGTCTCTCATTGTACCTTTAACTTACATTTTTCTAATGATCAGTGATGTTGATGTAATGCATAATATTAACAGAATGAAAAAAATACACATGATCATCTCACTTAATGCATAAAAATCATGTGATAGAATTTAAAATCCTTTCATGATAAAAAAACATTAAAAAGTCTAGGAATACAAGGAAACTACCTCAGCATAAAAAAAACATACATGAAAAGCTCACAGCAAGATCATACTCATTGGTGAAAAACTGAAGCATTTTCCTCTAAGATCAGGAGAAAGGCAAGGATATCAGTTTTTGCGACTCATATGTTTTGGCTCTGCATCCCCACCCAAATCTCATTCTGAATTATAATCCCCATGTGTCTTGGGAGGGACCTGTAATCCCCATGTGTTGATGAAGGGGGTTGATTGAATCATGGGGGTGCTTTCCCCCATGCTGTTCTTTTGACAGTGAGTGAGTTCTCATGTGATCTGATGGCTTTATAAGCCTGTGGCATTTCTCCAGCTTGCACTTGTCTCTCCTGCCAGCATGTGAAGAAGATCCTTGCTTTCCTGTGGCCTTCCATCATGACTGTAAGTTTCTTGAGGCCTCCCTAGCTATGTGGAACTGTGAGTCCATTAAACCTCTTTCCTTTATGAACTACCCAGTCGGCCAGGCGCGGTGGCTCACGCCTGTAATCCCAGCACTTTGGGAGGCCAAGGTGGGCGGATCACGAGGTCAGGGGTTCAAGACCTGCCTTGCCAACACGGTGAAACCCCATCTCTACTAAAAATACAAAAAATTAGATGGATGTGGTGGTGCCCGCCTGTAATCCCAGCTACTCAGGAGGCTAAGGCAGGAGAATTGCTTGAACCCAGGAAGCAGAGGCTGCAGTGAGCTGAGATCGCATCATTGCACTCCAGCCTGGGCGACAGAGCAAGAACCCATCTCAAGAAAAATAAATACATAAATAATAAATAAATAAATTACCCAGTCACAGGTAGTATTTTCTTAACAGTGTCAGAACAGAATGATACAGCCACTTCTCTTCAACATAGTACTAGAATTTCTAGCCAGAGCCATTCAACCAGAAAAAGAAATTGAAAAGCAGTCAAATTGAAAAGTAAGGACTAAGATTATCTTTGCTCAGTGATGATATGATTTTTTATATTATGAAACCTTAAGTATTCCACAAAAAACTGTTATAACTAATGAACTAAACAAAGTAGAAGGATACAAAATCAATACACAAAAATTAGTTACATTTCTTCAAAAAAGAACAATCTGAAAAATATGTTGCAAACAACTCTATTTACGATGGCATGAAAAAATAAAAATTTAGGAATTAACTAAGGAGGTGATAGACTTGCACAACGAAAGCAAAACAATGCTAAAAGAAGTGAAAGAAGATATAAATAAATAACAATATATCCAATGTTCATAGACTGGCCAAGTTAATATTGTTAAGATGTCAATACTACTTAAAAAAAGCTACTGATTCAGTGAATTATCTTTAATATCCCAATGACTTTTTTTTTTTTCAGAAGCAGAAAAACTTTTTCTAAAAGTCACATGAATTTTCACAGCACCTTGAATAGGCAAAACAGAACTGAAAAAGAAACACAAAGCTGGGGATTCTCACTCCCTGATTTCAAAATTTATCACAAAACTACCATAATTAAAATAGTATAGTGCTTGTATAAATATAGAGATACAGATTAATGGAATCAAATAGAGATCCCACAAATAAACCCTCATATATACTGTAAAATTATTTTTGACAAAGTTGACAAGACCATTCAATATGGAAAAAACAGTCTTCTCATTTAGTCGTCATTTAAGTTGGACACTTACAAACATTATATACAAAAATTAGTGCAAAATGAATCAAAGATCTATATGTAAGATCTAAAACTACAAAATTTGTAGAAGACATCATAGGGAAAAATCATCATGATATTGGATTTTGCAGTGATTTATTGAATATGACATAAAATGCTCAGTTAACAAAAGAATAAACAGACAAATTAGACTTTACAATATTTTAATTGTTCATTGAAAGACAATATAAAGAATAAAAAGACAACTTACAAAAGGGAGAATATATTTGTAAGTCATATATGTAATAAGAAATATTCAGAATATACAGAGAACTCCTAAACTCAACAACAGCAGCAAAACAAACAACCCGATTCAAAAATGGGCAGAATAATCGTATCTCCAAAGAAGATATGCAAATAACTAGTAAATAAGCACTTGAAAAGAATTTCAACATCATTAATTTCTGATAAAACTTTTTAAATCCAAACTCAAGTATTTCATTTAGTAAAGAATATGTCACTATTCTTCCTTTTCTTGCTTTAAAATTTTATTTTTTAGTCATAATAATGTATTTTTTCTAAAAGCTGAAAAAACCCCGAAAAAGTCTCATGCATCTCTGAGTAATAAACCTGCCTAATAAATTATGCTTTTATAATGTTAAAGTCCATTGTTGCACATAATATTGTGAAATTGATGTCTAATGATATATTATTCTTTAATTACCTAATTCTATAATTGTCAATGTTCCATCAATCTAGTATACATTTTGAAAGTAATAATGACGAAAAGTGTGCCAAAAATTTTAAAATGTATGCTACTGAATTCTCTAAAGTAAAAGAGACTCCATCAGTTATTTTTAATATTTTCCTTTTTTGTATAAATAACAATCCTTAAATAGTTTGGATTTTTAAAAAGTTTCCTGCCAATAAAATATTACAGATTTAATTTATAATGAATATAATAATTATTGTATTCTTTTCCCATTCCTGGCATTAGTTGAAGTGTTGCCAACTCTGAATATAGGTCATTTTAGTTCTGGTATAACATACTGTAACATGTTGTACAATTGATATCTGTAGGCATTTTTTAATTAAGTGATATACAAAAAAGAATATTTTGTGATAGGGTACGTATATTTTTTCTTGCTTGTAACAAAATTTAACTAACTGAAATTAGTATGCCACTCCCTTTTGAAAAGCTTAAGAAAATTTTAAAAATTTCAACATAATTCTGTCATTCATCTATTCCCGTAACTGTAGAGCACTTACGGTTGTATGGATAATTAATTTATGATAGTAATAAAACTGTTTTATAGCAAATCCTAATTTTAGTAGAAATAAATGCAAGATCAATAATCTTCAATGTAAGGAGTCTAACCTTGAGCAGGATGAAGTATCAGCTTTCTAAACTTTTACTCAGATATAGCTAGCCTCCTTTTAGCAAATTTTAATGTTTCATTTAGCAGTAAATATTGTCAAATTGAATATTTATATTCATTTTATTAATGTTTTAAGTACCTATGTATCAGATGTGACCAATAGTTACACAAACTTTGCATATGATATTTCATATTTTGGCATAGGTTTTTCAGCGATTATGAGGTTGTGATTTCTTTTGTTTTATATATGTTAAGCCCTAATTGGGAAACGAATACTTTTTAAGTACATGTTGATATTGTATAAACTATACTTAAGTACAATAATTTTCCATATATCAGCAAGCAGATATTTTGCTAGTGATGCAATTGTATAATAAAATTCAGAAATATATGTTCCTTTTTATTTCTATTTATTTTCTCTCTGTTCGACCTATAAAAATATTGTTTTGGATACAGTAAGAAGAAAACCAGGGAGAATATAACCATTTGTTGTGCAACTGTGAGCTCTTTTTATTTACTTTAATGTAACATAGATATCACAAAGCAAGACACATGGAAGACAAAAATAGCAGAAAGCTATATTCTAAGAACAATGACTCATATTAGTCTTTTTCACAGACTCAAATATGGACAATAGCTGTGTATCTCGCAAGGTGATGTCTTTCATTTACTCCATGAAAGCAGAAATATTTGCTAGAAATGAGAAGGTATGTCACACACAAAGAGATTTGGAGTTTCTTTCATCTGTTGGGGTATTCTGTGGCAAATAGGTTATTAGAAAATACAATTATTTTAAAACTGCAAATAAAATTTTTACAAGTTAAAATCTGTTATTTCTCCATTTGGAAAAAGTGCCTTTGGAATAAAGACTGGAAAAGGTTGAAGAACCAAGTAGTGTGGATATTGGGTGGAAGAGCACTTTACTCACAGATAACATAAAATGCAAATTCTGGCCGGGCGCGGTGGCTCATGCCTGTAATCCCAGCACTTTGGGAGGCCGAGGCAGGCGGATCACGAGGTCAGGAGATCGAGACCATCCTGGCTACCAGGGTGAAACTCCGTCTCTACTAAAAATACAAAAAAAAAAAAATTAGCCAAGCGTGGTGGCGGGCGCCTGTATTCCCAGCAGCTCCGGAGGCCGAGGCAGGAGAATGGCGTGAGCCCCGGGGGCGGAGCTTGCAGTGAGCCCAGATTGCGCCCCAGTGTGTGATGTTCCCTTCCCTGTGACCATGTGTTCTCATTGTTCAATTCCCACTTATGAGTGAGAACATGCGGTGTTTGGTTTTCTGTTCCTGTGTTAGTTCGCTGAGAATGATGGTTTCCAGTTTCATCCATGTCGCAGCAAAAGACATGAACTCATCCTTTTGCAGCCAACAAACCTGAAAAAAAGCTCATCATCACTGGTCGTTAGAGAAAGGCAAATCAAAACCACAATGAGATCCCATCTTATACCAGTTAGAATGGCGATCATTAAAAAGTCAGGAAATAACAGATGATGGACAGGATGTGGAGAAATAGGAACGTTTTTACACTGTTGGTTGGAGTGTAAATTAGTTCAACCATTGTGGAAGACAGTGTGACAATTCCTCAAGGATCTAGAACCAGAAATACTATTTGACCTAGGAATCCCATCACTGGGCATATACCCAAAGGATTATAAATCATTCTACTATAAAGACCCAGGCACACGTATGTTTATTGCAGCACTGTTCACAATAGCAACAACTTGGAACCAACCCAAATGCCCATCAATAATAGACTGGATAAAGAAAATGTGGCACATATACACACTGGAATACCATGCAGCGAGATAATTTGTTTTTAAATGTTTTAAAGTCATTACATACTTAAACCTTTTCTCTATTTGTAATTACTCAGCAAATCACTCTGTAGTGTGTGTTTGTGTGCGCACATGCTTGCACATGCCAATTTCCTTTTCAGATTTCCTATTTCCTTAAAAAGAATCCTAGCACTTGTGTGTAGAAACTTCTCTGACAGGAATGTTAATAAGAGCAAGAAAATATAATCTCCTCTTTTTTGGTATCTAAAATTTGAGAAAGGCATTTATGTTTCCACATTACTAAAGTATGTTACTCAATAGGACAAAACCATTACAAAACTCAGACACAACATTATAATACATTACAACATTCACAGATATTTTTAGAATTGCCTAGCAGACAATTCTAGACATAGGTCTCAGGGATAAAGATGTAGCAGTTAGCAGAGAAAGTAGAGATATTAATGACTAAATTCACTACAATGGTCTAGTTTGAACATAAGACTGTGTGTATGTTGGAAAATATTTGATAACTGCCGCTTTGTTAGGATGCTCAATGAGTAACCCACAGCAGCAATAAGAATTGTGTTTTCCCTGCCGGGTGTGGTGTCACACGCCTGTAATCCCAGCAGTTTGGAAGGTTGAGGCGGGCGGATCACAAGGTCAGGAGTTCGAGACCATCCTGGCTAACATGGTGAAAACCCGTCTCTACTAAAAATACAAAAAATTAGTCGGCGTGGTGGGGGGAGCCTGTAGTCCCAGCTACTCGGGAGGCTGACACAGGAGAATGGCATGAACCCTTGAGGTGGAGCTTGCAGTGAGCCGAGATAGCGCCACTGCACTCCAGCCTGGGCGATAGAGCGAGACTCCCTCTCAAAAAAAAAAAAAAGTTGTGTTTTCCCTTTACTACTACCTTACCTTTAGTCTGTTGCCAAGCATATATTTGGCTAAGAAGTTGTGCGTTTAATGTTCATTAAATAAAGAACAACTGCTTACTCTCACTATGTAGAAGAAAGTAGTGCCTATGTCTTTGATGCCATGTTTTAAAAATCCAGAAATAGTTTAAGGTGCATAATCTGTATTGCAAATAACCTAAATAATCTGTAGGTGTTGCATGCATATATTTTAATAAATAATAATAAGCCATTCTGATAAAAATATCCTGTGATATCACATTGTGCTCCTATTATGTAATGATGTGGCGAATTTTATGTATAATGTAATTTCCTATATATTATATACATAATATAAAATACTTAATTTCATATGGTAAACATTGCAGAAAACACTCATATTAGGTTCAGAAAGAACCTTGCCATCTTACACATATTTCTTTAACAAGGATATATATCAAGATCTATTTACTTATAAAGACATTTATTATATATCTTGTACAATGTTGCTTGCAAATATTTATATTATATCTAGTCTAGAGATAAAAATTCATGTTGCTCTTGCTTCTCCTAGTAAAGTATTGTTTCTTAACCAAGTTGCAGCATGTGAGAATCAACTAGGAAGATTTTTTTCATAACATACTGAATATAATGCCCATTCCCATTTTCCTATCTGGATGTTGATAACCCTTCAGTTACAGCTGTATGCATTAAAACATCTGAAAGGTGACTAATGATATTCCTGATCTCCTTACACATTGTCTCCCTTCCCATTTGAGAAACACTGCTGTAGGTTTTGATTCAATAATATCAGTATGTGCTTATAAATATAGTTAGAAATAGTCCTCCACTTACCATCCCAGGTGCCCTGTATTCACATAGGTATCTTGTGAAAAAAAATGGCTAATGTAGAAATGGTCCTCTTATGTCATATTCTCTCTTGCTCACGCATTGCTGAACAGTTAAGAATCATGGATTCAACCTCCTGGAAATAATTATCTCAGCTCTTAGAGCTATCATAAGTAGACATTCAAGAGCTTTTCAAATTGAAAAAAAGACACTGAAATATTAACATGCATTTGAAAGGTGAGCTAGTAATATTTAGGAGACTAGTACATATATTATTTTAGAGTGCAGCCAAGAAGTCTGAGTAATGTGTCTGCTTATATACAAGCCAGAGTGTCCTATCAAATGGTATTAAATTATTCAATAAACTTCTGACAATTTCTCCTGTATCATATCAATAGTTTCCAGAGGATTAAATAATTTTTTAAAAGGTTTTTCTAGAGTTGAGATTTGATGCAGATATAAATACTGTAACTTCTCTGCCTTAATTTAGATAAGGAATCCTAAAAACACAAATATATACCATCTTAACTAAGATAGCAATCAATTTTGAGAATTAAATAATATAATGGTCTATAACCATAGTTTAAGTAAAATAATTGGTTATTAATCTTACCTATCAATTTCTGTCAATGCTTTGTTGTAAATGTCTGTCAAATTAATAGGCAGAGTGAGTCATTAAATCGAGGCTGTTTAGTAGAGATATATATTAAAACATATTAATACATGCCTCTGTGTCCTGGGAGACAATGGTAAACTTTTTAGATTAGAATTTTATAATCTACAGCAACATAATAGAGATTATGTGAAAAACATAAAATACAAACATTTATTACAATACAATATATAGTTGAGTAAAAACTGAAGACTAGATATTGTAAGAATAACTCAGTTACATGGGTTCCAAATAAGATAAATTTTAGAAAATTCTCACCAATTGATTGATCATATTATTTTAAGGGCATGCCAAATAGTCTAACATATAATGATTAGAAAATATGCATTGACACGTTTCTTAAGATGACATATTTCATGTATTTCTATGTGCTCTTATGTATATAAGTGTATATAAGTATATATGTACATAAGTGTGTGCATATATAAATGTGTGCATATTTTTGTGGACAAAGAGCATGGAAATATGTCTGTTCTTAATATTTAGGAAAAGAAATAGATATTCTAATTGTGAAGGGTGCTGGAAGTTCAGAGTAAGTATGGGTTGCCTATTTAATGTTTTCTTAATCTTAGGTATAAAAATATTCAAATTTCTCTAAAGATATTTGATGAAATCTTGAAATGAGATGAGTCAATAAAATTCTATTAGAATAATGGATTTGTGTAAGAATTATTTTTCTCCTAAAAATAGATATAGCTGCTAATTACACTTCAATATATGGGAGGAAATTTTTTTTTATTGTCTCTTGGATAACAATTGTTTATTGTCTCTTGGATAACAATTCGAAAATCAGACTAAATATTAAAGCTGACAAACCATTTGATTGCAACAGATCGGTGACAATGAAATGAGGATTTGCCTTGTCAAGATTGAAGAAGAGTAAGAAAGGCTAGAAAATGTGGAATGCCCTGTGGTTTGGCCTTTTCCCTGAAGACAATGACTAAATCTTAAACTAGTTTATAGGAAATCCAATAGTTGGACAAATATGTTAGTAGTAGACTCAAAAAAAAAATTGGAAGAGAAAAAAAGGAAATCAGAGCATACCAAAGAGAAGTATCTTTTAACCAATTTATTTTTTAGTATAAAACCTCAAAGCTCTATTCTATGAGGGTGATACAGAAAAAGGTCAACCTTCAAAAGTACAAAGCCCAGTTTAGAAGCTTCTTGATTTTTGCCTCTAAGGCAGAAGTCTACAAAGCTACGATCCATTAATCAAATTGGGCCCACCACATTTGTGGTGGTAAGATAAAAATGATTTTTTGATTTTTATTTATTTTTAATTTTTTTTGCAAAAACGTTATATTTTATCTTTTCACATTTCATTTTGTTTTTAATTGATGTGCAGTTATGTATATGTATACATGTGTATGGGGTACAGTGTGATATTCCAATACAGGTACACATTGTGTAATTATTCAGTCAGAATTACTAGCATATCCATCACTTCAAACACTTGTCATTTCTTTGTAATGAGAATATTCAAGACTCTTCTAGCTATTTTGACACATACTTTATGGTTAGGTACAGTCACTCGACTTTGTAATAGAACATCAGAACTTAATCCTCCTGTCTAACTATAACTTTGTACCCATTAACCAACCTCTCCCCATCCCTGTTACCTCATACTCTCTCCAGTCTCTAGTAACCACTATTCTCTACTTCTATGAGATGAACTTTTTTAGATTTCATAGACTAGTGAGATCATGTGGTATTTGCTTATTTTTTACTTGGCTTATTTCACTCGATACAATTTCCTCTAGGTTCACCCATGTTGTCATGTTGTTGCAAATGACAGAATTTCATAATTTTTTTTTTTTTTTTTTTAATTGACTGTGTCTCACTCTGTTGCCCACGCTCGAGTGCAGTGGTAAGATCCCGGCTCAGTCACTACAATCTCCTCCTCCTGAGTTCAAGTGATTCTCCTGCCTGCCTCAGCCTCCCCAAGTAGCTGGAATTAGAGGTGCCCACCACTACGCCCAGTTAATTTTTGTATTTTTAGTAGAGACAGGGTTTGGGCCATGTTGGCCAGGGTAGTCTCAAACTCCTGACTTCAGGTTATTTGGCCACCTTGGGCTCCCAAAATGCTGAGATTACAGGCCTCAACCACCGTGCCTGGATAGAATTTTATGCCTTTTTATTGGTTGGATAGTATTCCATTGTATATACATATCAGTTACAAAATTCAGTGTCGGCTCACACCTATAATCTCATTACTTTGGGAGGCAGAGATGTGCTGATGATGTGAGGCCAGGAATTCAAGAAAAAAAACATCCCCCCAGCCTGCAAAACAAAATTAGCCAGGCATGGTGGCACATGCCTGTAATCTCAGCTACTTGGGAGGCTGAGGCAGAGATCGCTTGAACCCAGGAGACAGAGGTTGCAGTGAGCTGGCATCATATCACTGCACTTAGTATGGGTGACAGAGTGAGACTCTGCCTCAAAAAAATAAAAATAAAAATAAATAAATAAGAATGAAATAAAATTCATTCATCCACTGATGGATGTTGATTTCACATCTTGGGTAATTGGGAATAGTGCTGCAATAAACATGGGGATGCGGATATCTCTTTGACATATTGATAAATTTTCTGTGTATACATACCTAGTTGTGGGACTGCTGAATCATATAGTAGTTATAATTTTATTTTTTGAGGAATCTCCTTTTTTTGTCCATCATGGCTGTACTAGTTTACATTCCCATCAAAACATCTAAGAATTTCTTTTTCTCCACATCCTCACCAGCATTCATTATTTTTGTGTATTTTTGATATCAGCCATTTTAACTGGAGTAAGATGATATAACATTGTGGTTTTGATTCACATTTCCTTCATGATCAGTGATGTTGATTATATTTTCAGATACCTGTTGGTTGTTTGTATGTCTTATTTTAATAAAAAATAAGATTTACAGATATTTTACCCATTTTTAATTAGATCATTTGCTTTCTTGTCTTTTTTATTGTTGTTACTGACTTCTGAATATTGGCTCCTTTTCAGATGCATAGTTTTTAAATATTTTCTCCTGTTCTGCAGATTATCTCTTTAGTCTGTTGATTATTTCCTTTGCTGTGCAGAAGGTTTTTTGGTTTGATGTAGTTCCATGAGTCTATTTTTGCTTCTGTTGCCTGTCTATCTGAAGTCTTATCCAAAGAAACCCTTGCCCAGACCAATGCCATAAAGTTCTTTCCCTATATTTTTAAAATTTTAAAAAAGAATATTAGATTTTTGGCAAAAACATTTTCTCAGATAGTTCAGGAATTGTCTCTTTGCCCACAAATCCTAAAATGTTTACTATCTCACTCTTCATATAAAAGATTGCTCATCTGTTTTATAATGTTCTGAGATTACAAATGCCCCCTAGTCCAGATACATACCAGCAACAAACATTAATTTTGTATGCATTGGACTGGCTATCATTGGACAAATTTTGGCACAGGTGGCGATTTCAACCCTATTTTTGACGACCTTTACCCTAAGCCATGCCTTTTTGTTCAATCAAATGCTTAGTTCACTTTCATCTCAGAATTAAGGGAATGTATCCAGCTCTTGATTAATGACAATTGGCCATTGATCAAAATCCAGAAATGTCAACTTGGAAAAGCACTATCTCTGCGAAACTTTCAGTCTTCGTGGGGTTTTCATATTGTGCTTCTTTGAGGCCAGTCACCTGCTTCCTTCATGTTTTCTCATTAAAATGCTAAATTTTATCTAAGTGATATATTTATCTAAATGATATAATTTCAATAGGAATGATATTTAGTCATCAATGGGGATTAGTTTTGAAGTATGTTTGAGAAATAACTTGGGGAAAAATGAAGAAATTCTCTTGAAAAGATCATTTCTGTGTATATCTAAAAAATCATTTGTAGGAAATGTTCCCTCCTTTGTTTCCAAACATCAGAAATTAATAAATTACGATCTTTAAATCATATAGCTTGATAAAATTTTCAAGGACCTAGGTTATTTTCTAAACAGCTACCTTGTATATATGCCAACAGCTGTTTATTTTACATCTAAGGTTTTTTTCTCTTTCCTTTCAGAGGGAATGTAACTAACATTTTATGACGAAAATTTTATATTTGGCTGCAGCTGGTTCTCTCTTTTTGAAATGATCCTCGACCTCTCTCTTTCCATCTCTTATAAAATGTCAGACTTAATGATCAACAAATAATTTAGTCATTATATGTGCACACTCTAGCAATATCTACTTCAGATAAACAGTCAAAAATATCTACCTGAAAAACATATATTAACTTCTGCTTCTTTTTTACATGTACAGAAATGTACATTTATATGATAAGCTTTAGGAAATATGATACAGGAATTATTTTTAAGTAAAGTTTATTTTAGCCCCTTTAACAATTTATTTGCCCATTTCCTCTTGTGAAGCATATTTTACAAATATAAAGAAAAGTTTCCCAATGTGTTAAAAATGGATACCCAAGATTGGAATCTGCTATATTCCAACATCAACCTTTGCAGCTCTGTCAGCAAAATCATTGCTGGCAGAAATTTTGCCATTCTGTCCTATGTGAGTTCTACATGAACTGCTAATATTTGAATAGACAGTTGTAAAGCCTATGAATCAGCTATCACTTTTCAATGAAATGTTTTACTTCCCAACAAGGTAAAAAAACTCCCACATTTTTCCAAATTTGCCTTTTTGTGTGAGACACCAACACATATGTATTATCTATCTAGCTATCCATCTAGCTAGCTAGCTAGCTAGCTATTATCTATCTGTCCATCTATTTAATCTATTTACTTTAAGTTCAGCACCAAAACTTCCAATTCTAGTAATTGCTATTAACTCAGCAACTTTTGCTATTTAATTCTGGAGAAAACACAAGTTTTCAAAATTTGATGAGATGTCCTACATCATAAGACAATTTAATTTAGCCATTTTTATCCTTACACGTGACCCATCAGTAATTATTATTAAATCAGCATTTTGAACTGGAAAGTCAGATAAATTAACTTGGGTTCTAGTGACTTCTTCTATTACCATTGTTCAATCATTATCATCTATTCTATCAGGATCTGGTGAGAGAAGAGCAGTGTTTAGGCCTTCACATTTCTCAGACACAATATTAGGACTGGATAATGATGCTGTTAAAAGCCAATCTGATGGGTAACTGAAGAATGCTGGGTTTCATGCACTTGCAAAATAGCGCTCGCAGCAGGTGGGTCATGGAAACAAATAAAGTGACCCAAAGTAAGAGCTTGAGCCTTTCAGTAAGTGTGGCAGCTGCTGCCACAGCTCAGAGGCCTCCAGGCATTCCCTGTGCCAGAGCACTTGGAATAAATAACAAATATGCTTTTTGTCTATAGCCTAATTCCAGCCTCTGAGTTAATATTCCACTACCAGCACTTTATTTTCATGACAAAAGAAGCTAAAAAGGTTTTTCAAAATGAAAATCCTCAAAGCTGAGGGAAAAGCTATTACCAGTTTTATTTCTTCAAATCCTTTTCAGATTCCAATGATCAAATGAGAGGATCTGAAGAATTCTCATACATTTGCCCCATCAGAGGATTTGTTTGAAGTCCAACAAAAGCTGGACTTCACTATATACAATAATCTACTGGTCTCCCAAATTGTTGATGTTTGTTGTTGTTGTTTTGGGCTTTTTTTTTTTTATGTGTTTGTTAGTTTTGTAATAGGCCATTTTATTGGCAAAAGCAGCTTACCCCTATGTGTAACATGTTGGATCTTCAGCTGAAAACAGACATCTAAATATTTTACTTCAGTTTGGCAACTGTATTTTCTCTAGTGAAGCCTTATTACCCTGCAAAGCAAGGAACTGAAATAAACCCAAAGTGGACTTCAGTCTCTGAGGCTACCAGAAAGTAATTTATATATGGAATTATTATAAATCACTGTAGTAAAACCAACTTCTTTATGTTTTCCAGTAAATCACTGAAGAAAATAGTTTGGGAATCCTAAAACTTTTGAGCAATCCCTTGCCACAAACAGAACACTCCTTCATAATTAATGCAAATAAAAATTTGGAAATTTAGATTCATCTGCTAGAGACAGGTAGGCAAAGAAGGAAGGAAGGAAGAAAGGGAGGGAGGGAGGGAAGGAGGGAGAGAGGGAGGGTAAGGAAAAATAGTTTTATAAGGCAAAACTTTGCAGACAACAAGGAAAGCAAGAATTCAGAATATTTGCAGGATTAAGAGATACAGGAGTTAATAGAACAACAAATTTATTTTCCTATGATCTATGCATCTACATAGTGATCAAACATCCTTATTAATTTTAACTTTACTGGATATATGAGAGTATTACAGTGTGAGTGCACTTTAAAAAATTCTTGGTTTTCTTATTAGAATTGGCTTTGTTTCTTCTAATTGAGATCTTTTCAAAGGATATTGTTTAACAAATGGCCATGGCAACTACTTTTGATAAGCTATTTTTGTTGGTTCTGTATCTTGGACTAAACCAGTATCATTATTCTGTAGGGTAAAAGCAACACAGGTTATTTCAGCCAGGTGTGCCTTTTCAGTATGGTGTAAACTTCCATTCTCTATCCTGCCTATTTTCTTCCATAAGGCGCAATGCAACTGAGTAAGATGACTGTTATTATACAGTAACCAAATTAGGTGACTTTTTTTCTGAAAGAGTTCCATAGACACTCCGTTTGGAGTATAGAATAGGGTAACTTTAAATTGCCCAGCAGTTCTCACTTCAATGAGTTTAAAGGAGAATATAAATGAAGTAAGAAAACATGTTTCTCAGTCAGAGAACTGATCTTTATGGAATCTGCAGAGGAGACATATTAGGTAGGAAAAAAAAAAAAAAAGGCTGACCCAAAATGCCAATATCCTGTATTTCTCTATCATCACATAAAAAGCGCAAAATTACCAGGGGAATTGCAGAGTAAGTAGCACGAGTATCACCAGTTTCCACTTCCCAAATTCCCTTAGTTTGTTCATTTTAAACCATTTTTTAATTGCTCCTTAGCCTTCTGGGTTTTCAGATTCCCTTGTTCCAGCAATTCCTGTATCCTCTTTATCAGCTAACAATGTTGTGCTCTTATTCCTCTTTGCAGAGAAATACACTAATGAAGTGTCCTGTACATGTAAAAGCATCACCTTCTCCTTCTCAGGAGTCGTTTTGAGCCAAGAGATACAGAGGAAGCAAAGGGAGTAGGGACAGAAAGAAGAATGGTTCAGTGAGAGAGAAGCTACCTCTGATTCTTGCGTTTCTTCTTTCATTTTCAAAAATCTTTCCTTCTGGCTATACACATCATTTTTATTCTTTTCTTCTTAGAGTGATGCTTATCCCATAAATACTAGTAATTCATTTGATTTGAATTAATCCTGATTAAGAAACCTAGAGAATATGCTAATTAATCCAAATCAAAAGAACCATCTTTGACCACTGGAGGAGTGGATTTTCATATACCCTTTCCAAATGTGACAGAGTAATATTAGCTTTTTTTGAGAACGATCTGCCACCAATATTGCTGGCTTCCCACATTTTTTCCATCAAAACCAACAGTCATCCTGATAAAATTTTAGAACCTCGATTACCTATGCTTATTTGATTGTAAAAATCCTGCATTTGGGGAGGGTGGTTCTTCTGCTCAATATTGCAAAAGAGTGACAAGCTAGAAGGGAGATGCTGTGTAATTCAGGGTCTCCTACCTGACTGCTGTGTCTAAAGAGGTTCACTCAATTCAGAAACTGTCCGACCTCCTGTCTTCATTGTCAGACGTTTTGAAGAAATATAATTTTAAAAAGATTCTCCTCTCAGCCCAGAAAACTTCTCCACAGAAGTGGAAAAGAAAGAAAACATTTCGTGAATAAGCCTTAAACTAGAATTTGAAGTGCATCACAGGCAGTCTGCTGAAGAGATTGTAAAGAACGATCACAACAAAAACTTGCCATTTTATATAGCAAAATATATACAATTTATTCTTACTTCATACATGTTCTCAATATAAATAACAACTAGTGCTCAAGGAACAGGACTTAATAACACAATTTGTCAGAAATATTTCATCCTAGATACACCTGGAAATTGGAATAGCTACGTGTGTTTACTAATTGTCTTTATCAAAGGAAAATGAGGCCAGCTGCATTGGCTCACGCCTGTAATCCCAGCACTTTGGCAGGCCAAGGCAGGTGGATCACTTGAATCGGGGTTGGAGACCAGCCTGGGCAACATGGTGAAACCCGGTCCTAACAAAAATTAAAAAATCAAAAATCAAAAGATAATAAGCCGGGTGTGGTAGTGCATGCCTGTGCTACTCAGCCTCAGCTACTCAGGAGGCTGAGGTGGGAGTACCACCTAAGCCGGCAAGGCAGAGGTTGTGATGAGCCAAGATCGTACCACTGCACTCCAGCAGCCTGGGCTACAGAGAGACTGTCGCAAAAAACAACAACAACAAAAAAAAAAAAACAAAAAACGAAAGTTCTCATAACCTCGAAGTTGGATGATAGCTGAAATTAGGCGCCTCATCTCCCATGGAAAGTGAGATACAAAAGTTCTATATTCCTTTATTGCAATTCAATAGGAAGACTCTTAGGCCCCTGAGAGAAAGATTCCTGCACTGTAAACTGACAAGAAGCTTATTTTGCTTTTTAAAAAGTTCACTTAGATCTCAAAAGGTCAGAGAAAAAAATAAAAACGTATCTAAAAGAAATACTTTAAGGAAAAGGAGGTAGGAGAAAGTCGCTCCTTCTAGAGCCAAGGACATTAATTATTATTATTATTTTTAGATTTTTATTTACCCTTTTAGTGTCTTTGGGTAATTATATACATCCAACCCTGTATACTCATACACATTTGCCCATGAACAAAGAAAATAATTAAATAATTATTGATATTCACAAGTTTTCTCTTTGTTCTGCAGGAAAAAAGGTTGTTTGGTTAGTGGTGAAAATTAATAAAAATGGCTTGTTATACTAGGTATAATAATTACAGAGAAATTGGAAATCATCATTCTCAGTAAACTATCGCAAGAACAAAAAACCAAACACCGCATATTCTCACTCATAGGTGGGAATTGAACAATGAGAACACATGGACACAGGAAGGGGAACATCACACTCTGGGGACTGTTGTGGGGTGGGGGGAGGGGGGAGGGATAGCATTGGGAGATATACCTAATGCTAGATGACGATTTGGTGGGTGCAGCGCACCAGCATGGCACATGTATACATATGTAACTTACCTGCACATTGCGCACATGTACCATAAAACCTAAAGTATAATAATAATAATAATAATAATAAAAGAAAAAAAAAAAAGAAAAAAAAAATAATAATTACAGAGAAACACTAATACATACATTGTTTATAGGGTAATAGGTATAAAATTATATTTGAAAGTATTATAGTTCCTTCAAACAGTAAATTTAGTATGAAGTATACATTGTTTCATATATGTTAAAGCTATAATTAAAATTTTCTAATTACCTATTTGAATACTCTTATGTTTGTGTATGTCTAAATGTATACATATGAAAGTATAATAACAAATAATTTTCTGTTGATATATGGATAAAGTAGGAAAGGAGTGAAATTAAAATTTTTCTCTATTTTGATTTTAAAATTATTTTAAATTTAAGTAATTTATAAAATTATTTTATTCCCAGATTAGGAGCGGTTCCTTTTGACATAGAATTCTTCTGTTAACTCTCAGTGTTTTTTGGCATACTATCAAATAACTCTGAAAAGATTGCTTACTTTTGGAAAAAAAATTCTTATAATCATTGCTGCGTATTACTATGTGCTTTTGCAATGTTGCGTATAGTTATATCTTATTTTAAATATTACTGTATTATATTGTATGTACTTTTTCATTAGTAATTGCAACTTTAGCCTGGTTCACTCCTCTCACCTTCTAGTCGACATTTATTAAGGCGCTTATTCATAGATTTACCCTGGCTTTTTCACAGTTGCAAGCCAGAGTAGAAGACTACTTCCTCCACAAAGCCACTTTATACAAGTCTAAATGCTTTAAGTTTTGTCTAACACCCTCTGACTACAAAGCCTCACAGTTCCTCATGGTGCATGTTCTTCTTCATTGAAACAAGTAGTAAATCCAGTTTTCATCATCTATGGGTATGTTCCTGGTAGCCTTTGGCTAGATGGCTTTGACAGAAATCAGAAAAAAATGGAAGACTATCGAGAAAGTGTGGTCATCAAAGAAACGATCATTGAAGTTATATAGTCAAGGAAGATATCCTGCAAAACCAAGGCAAAATCAAGTGTTTTCAGAAAAATTAAACCAAGAGAATACATCACTATCTGACTCCACTAAAGAAATTATTAAAAGTATCCGGTAAAGAGAGTAATCACATGATGCTAAGATAAAGAATAACATTCAAAATATTTAATAGAGTTCCCAATTTAAATCAATAATAATTATATTATTGTTAAATTAATGTTATATTATTAATGATAAAATTATTAGTTTTAAAATTATTGTCATCTCCAAGGCATTTTCACACTCCGATTAAAAATGTAGCAATTGAATATGAAATTCTTTGAAAAGATTATATAATTTATGAGAGGTATAGGCAATAGATTTTAAAGTTAAGTAAATGTATTTTTTGCAGGTAGCATTTATGGTAAATGTTTACACTTATACACTATTCTGAGCTATCTAAAGATTCCTTCCTACTAAAGCTACAACTTATATTGCATTATTTTAAGACCTTTTTGTCCTTATTATGAATTTTCTTGCTTAGATTTAATTTAACTTAGATTTCTACTTTTTGCACAATAGCTACTCAGTTCCAGGCATTCTATACAGCTATGTAATTTGGACCAGTTTATTTGGCTTCTTTAAATTAAGATTTGAGATAATGATACTTTCCTTAGAAGATAACAAAGATTTAATGAAAAATTTGCATAAATAATTTACAACAGTGTCTGAAACACAGTTGGTGTGTTGTGAGTATGAGTTCTTTTACTTCCCTTTCCCATGACTTGACTCCCTATTTCTACATATCACATGGACAAACTTCTTTATGTAGTGGTCCATAGAGTATATAACTGTATACCAAAATTCTAGCCTGTATAGCTGCTAAGGAAGAGGTTCAAAACTTCAGTTTTTATACATGAGTCTGAGATTTAAGAAATAATAACTCAGGGTTGCATGATTTCATATAAGGCATTTCTTCTTAGACTCTGGTGGCAGTTTATACCACCAGTAAAAACAAAACATTTGCACTATACTCAGGGACAGAGTGGTATTGTTAAAATAAGAAGCTCCAGGATGGTCCTTTCTTCATTATTTTTCTACTTGTCTAGAAATGCAAAAGTTTTGCAAACTAGAAACCTGGGGATTTGTACCTCTACGCACAAATCAACATTCTTAGGATGGTGATTCCTTTTTTCCTACTCCTGACTGCAAACCCACCCTACATCTGCCACATTGCTATCTTTTCTCTTTCTAGCAGAAGAGGGTAGCTTTCAGCAATCAACTGAAAAGGGACATGAATGGCAGAGAACAGAATGGAATGTATTCTTGAGCTTCAGGATTTCAGAAAAGTTTGTTGTTAAGACCTCATAAAATAAATGTCAAGGATTGTTTTCTATCTGCTCAAAAGAGAAACAGAAAATGAGCCAGGATAAGAAACTGTCATTCCTCAGTCCCTTAGAGATATTCTACCAGAAAGCCACTTAGCACAGGAATTAGGCTAATAATTATACAACAATTCAACCCTATTGATAGACCTTACATGGTCACAACTTCAATATTCAGAAAGAATAACAAGTGCATTAACAATAGGATACATTTTTAGAAAAGCTTGAATTTTGATACATCTCCATACATTGAATATCAGTAGAAAGAAAAAAATGAACTATCAAAAATACTGCAGAACAAGAAGCAGACAGCATCAGCCTAATTATATGAGGGAAGCATAAAATGTCAGCAAGTTATTTAGCTATGTGAATGTAAATTGTCACATTCATTGCTTCATTTAAAGCTGCAAATCACCCCACAGACTAGGTGCTTTTATTATCCCAATTTTACATATTAAGTACAATGATTAAATAACTTACCCAGAATTTCACAGGAAGTATGCATAGGGTCTAGTATTAAAATCCAGAGAACATAAATTCGAAGTTAGTCCTGCATATAGTTAGATTTTGAAGAATTTTTACCATTATTTCCCTCAACATTTTTGACTAGAAGCTATTGCATTCTTATAATTACATTCTTAGAGAACTGTGTGAAAGAAATCAGCAAAAGAACTGCTAACATTGGCTATTTCACCATATATTTATTAGGCAGCTGTTATATGCCAGTACAACAAATCCTCATCCCTGTATGAGAGGTGTATCTTCATAGTTAGAGTAATAGGTAATTGCTATCAACAAAATTACTACATTCTAGTAGTATATGTTAAGAGTTGTACCTAATATTAGATCATTAGCACCTTAAGAGCTTCATGTCATGGTCAATATAGTTTAAGTAGAAGAGTCTAGAGTGAATGTCTAGAATGGGCCCAAATTTTGTCAAGACTAGATCTTCCATCAGTAGAGATGCCTTATTTAAGAATACATTATTGTGCATAAAAAATTAAGTTCTAAAGCATGTATTTGTTTCCAATTAGAACAAAAAATCACAACAAATTTTAAATTTGGCAAATATTGAAATTATTACCACAAGCAAAAACTACTTTAATCTTTCATCTTCTTGAAATACCTGTTTAATATATATCCTTCATTTTTTTTGCTAATTATTGTTTGATTGTCTTTCCTATAAAAATGCTTTTGTAAGGCAATTTCTATACAGACAATATTGTCAGTTTTGTATATGTCCATTATATATTTTTATTAGTCACATGAATAATAATTTGCTGACTTTCAGAAATAGTTTTTGTTGTTGTCATGTAAGTTTTTAATATTATTGCTAAAATTAGAAAAATTTCTATCAACTTATTTTTGTTTTTTAATTTTCAGCTGTTACAGATAAAGTCAGTGTATTTACTCTAAAAGTTCTGTGCCTTAAACACACAGGAATTGTGATAAAGTTTTTTTTTTTAAATTTTCTAGCAAAAAAGAACAAAATATATACTATTTATATTTATAATTATATACACTGCATAATTTAGATTTTTCTATTTTGATTTCAATTCTGGCTAAACATTGATGAGAAGTGAATATGGCCAGGCACGGTGGCTCACACCTGTAATACCAGCACTTTGGGAGGCCGAGGCAGGTTGATCACAAGGTCAGGAGTTCGAGACCAGCCTGGCCAACATAGTGAAACCCCGTCTCTACTAAAAATACAAAAATTAGCTGGGCATGGTGGCATGCGCCTGTAGTCCCAGCTATTCAGGAGTCTGAGACAGGAGAATCATTTGAACCCGGGAGGCGGAGGCCGTGGTTAGCCGAGATCGCACCACTGCACTCCAGCCTGGGGAACAGAGCGAGACTCCGTCTCAAACAAATAAACAAAAAAAGACTGAAGATTGGGAGAATTTTCCACATACCACTTTCTCATAACCAAACACTTTGTATCAAGTTTTTTCTCTATCATTTCTGTATTTCCAGTGCTAAGTACCATACGGCATATATATATGTGTGTACCATATGGTACCATATATACCATATGGCATATATATATATATATATATATATACACACACACACATATATTCCCCATATTTCCAGTGCTAAGTACCATACAGCACATGTGTACTGTGCTACAACCTTTGATGCTACACACAAATAAAATAACACCAAATGAAACAACACACTAGGTGTTATGAGGTATTATGAGAGAGATTTAAGCCCAGGAGGTTTAGCAATAATTTATGTTTTCATAGAAAGACTACAAAATATATTAAACCACAGCAAATACATATGTACATTTATGGATAAATATACAGAGGTATATGTATAAAGCGTGTGTGTGTGAGAGTGTGTGTGTAGAGAGATAGATATCCTGACATTCAAATTTACCTGAACTGACTCCAAACTTTCCTAAGGACATTTCTATAAAGAGCACCATAGAGGTGAAGGTGATTTAGAAAATAAAGAAATTTTAATCAATTTTAGTAAAAATATATTATTTTTGTAGATTGTACAAAAACCTGTAAGCATATGAACATTTTGCTAAGGTCCCTCCAGTAGATGGGCTCTGTGCAATGTGCAAAATTAGGAAACAGTCCCCACAAGACCACCTTCACTTCTGACAACCAGTGCAGTTTGTTGGTCCCAAAGGCTACCATCACTTCTGAATCCAATAAGAAGTGTATGGGTCTTCAAGACAACTCCTAGTTTCAGTAATTTGGTAGAAAGACTCACAAAACTCACTGAAAGCTGTTATACTCACAGTTACAGTTTATTACAATGAGAGTACACACACTAAAATCTGTGAAGGGAAGAAACAGCTGGGGCAGAGTTCAGGAAAGCTCTATATTTGGAGCTTCCAGTTGTTCTCTCCCTGTGGAGTCATACACAGCAGTAACTTTCCTGGCAACAACATGTGACAATGTTCAGGCCAACCAGTGGAGGTTACCTGAGGCTTGGTTCCAGATTCATTAGTGGAGCTCTGTCATATAGAAGTGCCTGACTCTCCACATGGCTGTCCCAAGTCTCCAGCTCTTCCCCAGACTGATTTAATCCCAGGTGACCCAAAGAATCACAAGTCACATTTTTAGACTCTCTGTCTTGGCCCAAGACTCTCAGTTTAAAGATACTTTTAACAGGCAGATATTACAAAGACTTAGAGATTCCCTCCCAGGAGCCAAGGACAAAGACTAGACTCTCTTTGGGCAAAGTTAAATTCCTTGCTACATAAAGTGATAGAATCTGAAGCTGAAGTTCTATTGGTTTCACATTAAATCTGCTACTGCTGGGAACATTCTAAGTGATTAATAATATCTATTGAATAAATGGATCCTTTCTGTGCTTGCCTATACCTTTTGATCCTTAGAAAATCTAGGTTGAAAATGAAAATCTGCATTATCTGTGATATAGAATAGCATAACTCTTTATACAAAATAAAGTGAATTGAAGATATAGTGGGATATCTTAGTCATTACAAAAGCTTCACGTAAATCCATGAATATTCTGGCACCCGTGTATAAAAACAACATCAAGTGAATCATAGTCAATGTTCATTTTAATGTATCGAATTTATTATTTATAAATGGTACCAGAGTAGGTGGTCAAATATTCATAATTATAATTCAATTGTAAATTCTCTCATATATAGTATTTCAATTATTTTTTGCAAAATAGTTTATGAAAACAAATTTTAAGTGGTTTTGGTGCATTAAATGAATTTTTTGATTACCACGAATGTTGCACACTGTCGAGAATAGTTCTGATGTTTAATAAGTATTAATAGCAAGAACCTAAAAATGATGAATGAGTCACATAATAAATGACTTTGAACTGAAGTGTCCAATAGGGTAAATGATCTAGATTTAGTCAACCAGATAAGACAAAATAAATTGTATCTGTAGCAGTTTTTATTTGAAAGCTATAGAGAATAAAATTGATCATCTTGGCCAGGCGTGGTGGCTCATGCTTGTAATCCCAGCACTTTGGGAGGCCGAGGTGGGAGGATCACGAGGTCAGGAGATCGAGACCATCCTGGCTAACACAGTGATATGTTATTTTGTACTAAAAATACAAAAAGTTATCCTGGCATTGTAGCGGGCGCCTGTAGTCCCAGCTACCTGGGAGGCTGAGGCAGGAGAATGGTGTGATCCCAGGAGGCAGAGCTTGGAGTTAGCCGAGGTCGTGCCACTGTACTCCAGCCTGGGCGACAGAGCGAGACTCCGTCTCAAAAAAAAAAAAAAAATCATCTTATGTAGAAATATGATTTATTGAAAGAACATGAATTTCTATGAAGTCTGGAGATCTTTGTTTGGAAAATGGGTAGTGACAAATGGAGGCTACTCATCCATAGCCATTGCCAAATCCTATACGTAGTATCAACATGCCATTACAGAAAATGTCTATATGGAAGGAATATCCCATAATGAGTAAATAAGTGATTTAATCTAATTAAAAGGGACACTTACTATACAATAAAAGCTCCTCAACATCCATATAATAACCATTATAGAGTTTATGAACTCAAAGTTGATGGCTTCAGGAAAATTTCCTACACTGTGATGCTATTACACAGAACAGCATAGGTGAAATGATAGGACTATTGTTGAACTGATGCTTAGTCTCCATTTCATCTACCTTGATCAAAATGTTCATGAATCTATTGTTTATTTTGTAGACAGCTGGAGATGGCAATCATCTTCTCCAACAGATAGTTGAAAGAGTCCCCTACATTCAGCAACATTTACTGAGCATTTACAAAGTGTATTGAAATACTCATATTTTAAACGTTTAATCTCTGTGAATTTTTTTCTCTACTTCTCTAAAAATTCTGGACATTAATCCACTAATCTTGCTTGTTCCAAAAACCTTAAACATAAAAATAATCTATTTGACAATGACTCTAAATTTATATTGAATTTATTTCAGAGCATTTCTCCTTCAATAAGAAAAGGGCAATGAATTATGGCACCTAATTTTCTCCACTGAAAGGATTTCCCTCTCCACTGTCTTTCAGATATATCCAGGAGTAGATCTAGCTTACTTTAGGAAAACAGTCAATTTCCAGTTGTTGATGATTTATGCAGAGTAACCCTACTCCAATTAACTGTCATTAGGAATACCACAAACAATAAGAGTTGAGGAGGTATTCTCAACTGCCCCTACAACCTGCCAGTAGGGCATGGCTTTGTTCTACAAGACCATAAGCCACTTCTATGTTTCTACATTTAGGCATGACATAGTTTCAGTAAAACTTCTGAGTATATCTTAGTAAATGTCAAAAACCTTGTATATACAGGTCATAAAATCCAAAGGATAGAAATTTTAGTCTGGACTCTTCTTAGATTTATCTCCTATTTTGTGCCACAAAGTTGCTGTTTATTGAATTGTATAACAAATGGTTCAAAACAGCACGAAATTATCTGATATGGGTATGTATCATATTCGGAGAACCATGAAGTTACCTGCCTTAACCTTGTATTAGAGGTTGCAAGGTAGAGCAACATGCCTTTCCATAATCTTCTCTAGGGTTATAGGTTCTGACATTTTGGCTTTATCTCACATATCTTAATATTCATGTACCTGTAAAGAAACTTATATTAATTATCTATTAATTCCTGCCATACACATCTTCCCAGAATGATGTTATCAAAGCAGTGACCTGTAATGTACTCTGGAATGGTGGAATCACTAGGTTTTATTGCATTTAAATTGTATCACAGGATAACAGAATGAATGTAATCTTTTGACAAGACTTTCAAGAAAATTGTGATCTCTGAAAGGCAGAAGAAAACTCAATGTAATTTTGTGCTATGAGATAAAAGAAGTTGATGTGGAGGTGGGGGGTTGGATGGAGTAGACACACTTTCGATTCAATCGGTGTGTGCCAGATACACTTTTCTTTACAATGATTCAATCAGCAATGTGCTAAGATTGCAATCCCTGAAAGTCTCAAGTTATCTAAGCAAAAGGAAAAAAAAGTAGATATGCACCAAGTAAGTATGAGTGACAAAATTACAATCAGATGTAAGTTTTAATGAATATATTTAGTTTGTTAAATATAAAACATATTTAAAACCATAAGAGAGCTTAGTTTTATGGAAACAAAATTTACTTAAAAAATTATCGTGGACAAAATGACATTTGAAAAAAATGATAATATACCTTATAAAGACAAAGTAATTTAAAAGGCATAGGAGAAATAAATGAAGCTTTATTAAATCTGAGCAAAACTGTACTAGAAGACAGAATTGAGGAAATAAGTCAAAATGAAATATAGGGAAAATAGAGATGAATAATATAAAACATATATTAAGAGGCATAAAAAAGATTGAGAAAGAGAAATGGAAAAAATAGAAGATATTTCAGAGAAAAAGTACCTGAGACTCCTAGAACTGGTTGACTTCATGAACTCAAAACACAAATTATATAAGGAAATAAAAATGAAGCCATTCATGCCAATACCTTATGAAACTGGAGAAAATAAAAGAATACAAGGATGCCTTAAAGCAATATACAGAAAAAGAAAAACACTTTTAAGAATGGCAACTACTGTGTGAGCAGATATCTCAAAAATGAAAAAGAAGTCAATACAATGAAAAATTTTTTTCACATATTGAGAAAAGTTTTATTTTAAATAACATAACCATTTTCAATAGCTTTTCACAAATGATTAAAAATTTAATTACAGACAGAAGCACATGAAACAATATTAATGTCAGGCTAAATATTATTAAGTAATGAAAAGCATATATAAAAAGCAAATAAGTAATATATACATTGTACATAATAATCTATGTATAATAATGAAATCATTGATTCAGAGAATACTCTGAGATGTAATCATGTATCATGTAAACACAATGAGCGATATTATATTATTAATAAAATAACAAATTATCATTTAAAAGAGCAAGAACATAGAAGAAATAAATATTTTTTGTAATAGAAAGCGAAATCTACACCAAGGAATTAATATACATTCCTTTCATCAGTTATATATTTATCACTATTTTTCCTGTATTAATCCAGAAGAAATACCTAAACAAATACTAAAAACATCATCTAAATTCTAAATAGTAGTATAATTAGAAGTAAATAATGAGAAACCCAGAAAATATTTCTATATTTGAAAGTAAAACATGCATAACTTATGCATTTGAACACAAATACAGATATTTCTGAACTCATCAAATTGAAAAGTGGGAAAAATTTAGAAATTAATGAAAAAGAAACATCACGTATGAAATATAGTTTAAAGAATTATTTAGAGAGAAATTCATCATCTTAAAAGGATAGAGTAAAAGAAGACTGAAAAATTAATGATCTAAACATCTTAATTTATGAAATTAGAAAAAGAAAAATGGTACAAACCTAAAGAACTTGATGAACACATATAATATATATGATAATATTTATTAATATAGAGAAAATCATGAAAACATAAAGAAGATTAACAAAGCTAGAATTTTTCTTGGAAAATATTAATAAAACATCATTTTTTTCTCAAGTATGCTATACACATTAGAATCATGTGGGTAGCTTTTCAAAACATCATATGTCGAGGTCATATTCCATAGAGATCAAATCAGAATCTCTGAAGGATAAACCCAGCCCTCAGAATTCTTTGCATCTTCCCAAATGATTCCAATAAGCAGTCAAATTTGAAAAACATGGAAATAGACACAATTCCAGTTTGGTATTAAAAGAAAAAGAGAAATGACAATGAGAGAGAGAGATGATGGAATGACGGAATGTAAAGAAAGAAAAAGCAGTGTTCCAGAGATATGGCACTAAGGCATTATTTAAAATTATAAGCTGTCCTTTGCATGAGTTGATAGAATCTCTGAATTTATTAATTAGTACAAATAATGATAAAACAATTTAAAACATTCATGTACCAAAACCTGGATGATTCTTAAGTTGTCTTCTACAATGTCTTCAAAAAATAGGAAACCCAGAGAAAGAAAGAAAGGAGAGGGGGCAGAATAAAAGTGAGAGGCGGGGAAAGGAAATGTCTACAACCTATTTTGTTTTCAGATATAAATGTTAATAAGAACATCAGTTAAGGATAGCACAAGAAAGAAAAATAAATTAAATTTGTTTAACTTAATATTAATTGAATAGCACAAAATAAAATATCAGCAAACCAAATAATAATTATGATTTTTCTCAAAAGGCATAAGAGGATCAAGGTAAAATTTATTAATATGGTACAACATATGGCAGGAATTGAAAGCTATTTTCTAGTATCCATCTGCCAGTTCTTCCATGTGACTAAGCACAACCTACTAAACTATTTGACCTACACTTGTCACTAAATGCGGCCACGTGAATTATTAATAATTCTAGAATTTGTCTTCAGTAGGTTTAGTGGGAGTTTAGAATTTATATATTTCATTAACTGCAAGTAGAATATTAAATACATTTCCTGCGTTACCCAGAAATCTGGTTGTTCAGTAGGGCATTCATTAATAGTTTGTTTATGTAAAGAAAAAAATACAGTCTTTTAAAATACTTAGATTTATTAAAATATTTAAAACTGATTTCTCTAATGCAAAGAAAAAAATTTATTCAGTGTTTAAATGAACAAAGTAATTCGCTAGCCCCTAAACAAGGCACAAAGATGAGCGAAAATACTCCATTCCTCAGGACATGATACATCCTACAGGAGGGAGAAAATGCATGTGTATCCCTTATTGGAAAAAAGGAGTAAAAACTGTTATTAGAGAAGTGAAAGTGCTCCTGGAGCTTAGTAGTAATAGGTAATGCTCTTTGTATGGAGAGACCTCTTCATGGAGAAGGTGGCTTTAATATGGTCCTTTAAATATAACACTTAAAAGTCTGATTCATGCACAAATATCATGGAAACAGCCAATCTGTAACATGTTTGTCTAAAACATTATTTTGTTTTGCACATGAACATATTTATTTAGTGAACTTCATGTGCTGGCAATACTTTTTCCATAATCCTTTTACTCACTACAGAATATCTTTAAATCTTACTAAAAAGTTATTAATAATAAGTAAGTTATTTATTAGAGATGGTATATCTACAATCATCAGTTAATCATGGAAAATAAACTTACATATGCTCAGATGGTTTTATAAGTCAGAAAGGTGAATTATAGGCATTTAGGTAATTTTTAAGTTAGACACATAGCTGTATTTTAAAATTAATCTCATATTTTAATAATAGATGGGTTTATTTTCATTATGTCTAAAGATTTATTTTTATATATAAAAGGTGGTGCATTTAAAGAGGATGATGGATTTAACATATTCTCCACAGTGCACTTTACACATGGTAAAGATATACTACATGTTTCAGGACCTATTCTAGAACACCTTTGAAGAGACAATTTGAAATATTGCTTTTATTAATATTCTGTGAGATTTTGAGAGCTTATACAGACACTTAAAAATTGGAGTTTGTTACCCTCAGGGAAGAGCAGATGTTTTGACATACGTTGAGATGAGTACTCTGAACTAGAAATTCAAATCTCCTTCTGGAAAACTTTTTGTGCTAACATATGGTAGACAATGAATCTTAAAAACCATTGACTATGGACTTGACAGAAAAATGGGATTAGTTAAGATTTATTTACAGAGATTAACCAAATTGAGCATAGAAACGAATGGGATTGGTTATATTCCTCTGATTTTCAAATGATTGGCAAAAATTCCTTCAATCTTTCCAAAAAATTGTTTAAACTCACTGAATTTTACATGCAATATCTGCCTTTGTTAAATCATGTAGAACACTTTTCTTGCCTACAACATCATTAACAGTTCTAAGAAGAATATAAATTTGTAGTTCCCAAATTGCGGGAAAAAATGATCAAATTTGAATAATTTTACTCACTTTTCTTCATTATCATAAAAAATGATGGATTCACAACATAACAATATCCACATTTAAATGGCATCAAACAAAATCATATCCTTCCTATATTGCTGATGATAATTACATATGAAAATATCTCTCCATTTTTGTAGATTTACATTTATGTAATTTAAAGGTTTAAAATAAGAAGTGCATATTTGTCAGCTATTATTTTAACAAGCTAAAATTTATATAGAACAAGTGTGCATTTAACAAGATGTAAAGCATGGTTTTTGTTTTCTTTCCTGGAGATATGTCATGCATATATGACAAAAATAGAAACCGTAATCATGCTTCCCTCTGTTTAAATGACACTCTATTGTCCTTTCTTTCTTTTTTCTGTTTTTTAAAAACTATTTTACACTAAATATTTTTTGGAAAGCATTAGAAACACAGGATTTGTTTTCAGCACCCTCTACAGGAATACTTCAAATTTAACTAATAATGGTATCAACAATGGTTGATAGATAATAGATTCCCCTTACATTTAAGAAGAGAAATTACAGGTAAAACATTGGTAATCAGTATTCTTTGCCTGATGTACTTAAATGAGAAAGTGTACCTAATAGTAGAAGCTATTTTAGTATGAAACATAATGGAATTAAATTATCCAAATATCTGCATGGTCCCAGAATTAATATTTTGTTGGTACACTTTACACTTTAATTCTATTTTTCTCTACAAAGCATTGAAAATATCACTCTTGTTTGGAATTAAGTATTTTTTTAACTTTTAAGTTTGGAGTTACATGTGCAGTTTTGTTACACAGGTAAATGCATGTCATGGGGGTCGTTGTACACATTATTTCATCACCCATGTATTAAGCCTAGTATTCATTAGTTATTTTCCCTCGTCCTCTCCCTCCTGTCACCTTCCACCCTCTGATAGGCCCTAATGTGTGTTGTTCCCCTCTATATGTCCGTGGGTTCTCATCATTTACCTGTCACTTCTAAGTGAGAATATGCAGTATTTGGTTTTCTGTTCCAGTGTTAGTTTGCTAAGACTAACAGCCTTCTTACCAGCAAAGAAACTCAAATCAAACCACAGTGAGACACCATCTTACACCAGTGAGTGGGGTTATTACTAAAAACCCAAGAAAATAACAGATGCTGACAAAGGTTGTGGATAAAAAGGAATGCTTATACACTGTTAGTGGGAGTGTGAATTAGTTGGGCCATTGTAGAAGACATTGTGGCGATTCCTCAAAGACTTAAAGACAGAAATACCATTTGAACCAGCAATCCCATTACTGGGTATATACCCGAAGGAATGTAAGTTGTTTTGTTGTAAAGACACGTGCACGTGTATGTTCAATGCAGGACTGTTCAATGTAGGAAAGACAGGGAATCAACCTAAATGCCCATCAATGATAGACTGGATAAGTAAAATATGGTACATATACACAGTGGAATACTATGTGGCCATAAGATTAACAAGATCATGTCATGTGCAGGGACATGGATGGAGCTTGTACTAAGTACTAAGGAAAAATGTTTAAAACTAAGCCTAAACTAAATTTTTGGTGTCTTAATAGATTACTGTAATAAAGAACATTGTAGTCATCATATTCTGCATATTCCAGGCCAAAATTTTCTCCATAGACATATTGTCTTCATTGCAGAATTTTTAACTTTTGAAGAGCATACAGTCAAGTTTTCTGTGGTGCAGAATACCAGAATTACTTTGAAAACTTTTATCTAAGTATAATTGTTATCTCGACCAAAACTGCAAGCAAGAGTTTGTTTTGTTCTGTTTTGTTTCTGGATCCATTGATTATTATGACTAATCTTTATAGGTTGGCAATAAATATTTATTTTGAGTAAATGTGATGAGGTGATACTCAAAACTCTGAAGTCTCCTTGACAATCACTTTTCTAGACACATTCTATCAATCACTCATCTTCCAATCCTCATGTGTTTATGATCTGTGATTGATCTTTGACCAAGCAGTGAACATAGTAATGTTTTTATATTAATTCACCTAATCATAAGTTGACTTTTTCATGCATTTGGAGGTACTTAAAAGTTTTATAGAATTTACATGTAGCTTCTAAATATAATTTTTCTAACTTCAAAATTCATGTGGAATAGTAAAAACCATTACTATGTCTAAGAGACACATTAATTTGGAATGTAAAATCTGCCACTTAGTATCCGTGTGACTTTTAGGCGATTGAATATACTTCTGTGAGTGACACGGCTTGGCTGTGTCCCTACCCAATCTCATCTTGAATTGTAGCTCCCATAATTTCCACGTGTCATGAGAGGGACCTGGTGGGAGGTAATTGAATCATGGGGGTGGGTCTTTCCTGTGCTGTTCTCTTTATAGTGAATAAGTCTCATGAGATCTGATGGTTCTATAAAGGGGAGTTTCCATGCACACAAACCCTCTTGCCTTCCAACATGTAAGACATCTCTTGCTCTTATGCCATGACTGTGAGTCTTCCCAGCTATGTGGAACTGTGAGTCAATTAAACTGCTTTCCTTTATAAACTACCCAGTATCAGATATGTCTTTATAAGCAGTGTGAGAACAGACTAATACACTGAGACTCAGATTCTTCATCCATAAAGAGGAAATAACACCAACTCTTCAGAACTATGGTATATGTAAAATTCCTGAGCACTCAATACAGTTTGGTTTTCTGTTTCTGCTTCCAGGTCAATATCTCTTCAAAAAATCCAATATTAACCCTCTGACGTCCCTAAACTGAAAAATAAAAATTAAAAAAAACCCTGTTGTACAATTGAACTAAGAATCCATTCACATTGTCTTTATTTTAATTATGTATCTTGGGATTACACAATTTGGAGATGATGTTAATGATTTTCACACTACATAAATGATCCAAAATGCAACCCATTTATCATGTAAATCAAATTATTTGATTTAAAATCCTCGCTGTAGAGCTCTTTAAGGATTTTAGTGAAAGGTACTTGAACCATTATAAGAATTTTATTTTATTTAAATATTAAAACTACCTCAAAATATTTTTCACAACTAAAGAATGTTAACCACATTATATATCACTTTGTTCTATTATTGTTACTTGTTTACTTGTATTATCTCTCTGTTAACAAAATTAAATTTCAAACTGGTAGAAATTTATCACAAATGAGGAAGGTTGGGTTGTAGAAAAGAATTATACTTTCAACTGAACCGCACAGGTAATTTTTTATATAATTGCAAACACAGCTGAGGAAATAATCAGTGAACTTAAGTACAGTTAATTAGGTAGAAATAATTCATTAAAAGTGAGGAAAATATATAAAAAGCAAAACACAAAAAACAAGATTTATAAAAATTACAGCATTCTAAGGATATAAAAAATATCAAACAGAAAGACACAAGTTTAAATGAAATCTCTGAATGATGAGAGAGAAGTGCAAAAGCGAAAAAAAGGAAAAGATAATGGTTGAGAATTTTCGAAAATAGTAAAGGACTTTAAAATAAAATTCAATAACTTAGAGAACCCCGAAGAAGAAAAACACAAAAACATATAAAAACAACACAACCATAATACGGCCTATGCCAACTGACAAATGCAATGGTAAAGAGAAAACCTTGAAGGCATCAAAATATTACATGCAGAAAACAAGGGGATAAATGTTTTCTGTCAGACAAATAAAAGCTGTGAGAATATATTGTCAGCAGATCTAAAGAAATATTAAAGAATCCTCCTCTCATAAAGTAAATATGACACCGCGTCAAAATCTGTTTCTATTCAAGGAATAACGATCTCTGAAAATGGTAAAAAAGACAATAAACATATACTTTTGTCTTATTTATAGAAATTCAGCTCTATAAAGAAAAAACAGTAAAAATTATTTAAGTGGTAATATTAGAAATAAAAGTAAAACGTATGACTAAAACAGCACAGAAAGAGAGAGAAGAATTAGGTTTATCCTGTTGAAAGTTTAACACTACTTTTTAAAGCTGTAAATAAATACTAGGCCAATAGTGAAGGATATGTGGAATGAAAAAAAGAATACGTAACCTAAAAGCTAGCATCTAAAGTAGAAAAAGGGAATAAATAATGGATAAAAGAAATAAAAAATGATAAGACGGCATAATTAAATTTAAACATGTCAATAATTGAGTTACATATAAACAAGGTAAAGACTCAATTAATGCTATTTATGTCGAATTTGATTTAATAAACCACATCTATTTGTTGTTAATATTGAAACCCAATTTAAACATAAATGTATGGAAATATTAAAAGTAATAATGTGGAAAACATAATATGCAAATATGAAGCCAAGAGAATTGAGTGGCTATATAAATATATAAAAAGTAGAATTCAGAATAAGACATATTATCAGAAATTAGTCAGTTTATGAAAAATATAAAATAATTCTAAGAAAGCTTTCAAAGACATGAAGCAAAACCTGGTAGAACTGAAAGAGAAATTTTCAAAAATCAAAAGTATATAGTTGGACTTATTTCTATTATTCTCTCTGAAATCTATAGACCAAGTAGACAAACAGTAAAAATTTAGAATACCTGATAAACATAAGTTAACCTAAATGACATCTATAAATCTAACAAACAAAAACAAAGTACACAGAGAAAAAAATGCTTTTCAAATATTTGCTAAGATAGAACATTGTCTGGGCCATCAAACAAATGTCAACAAATTTGAAAGAATTGAAAATAGCCAAACTGTATTTTCTGAATACAATGGAATTATACTATCAATAAAAAATAGAAAGATATCTAGAAAATGCCAAATGTCTAGAAATAACACAAATACCTTTAAGGAACTCATGGATTAAATGGGAATTCACAAAGAAAATTAGAAAATATTTTGAAATGAATAAAAATGAAAACAACATATCACAGTTTGTGGGACATAGATAAAGTAGCACTTAACAATATTGTCTTAGTTCAGATCCTATAAAAACATTTCATAGACTAGGTGGCTCATACACAAGAAAAAATTATTTCTCAAACTTCTGTTGGCTTTAAGTCCAATATTAGAGTGCTGGCATGGTCAGGTGGCAAAGTTCTCCTTGTATCCTCCCATAGCAGAAAGAGAGCAAGCTAAATCTCTGGCCTGTTTTCTTAAAGGATATGAATCCCATTCATAAGGACTCCACCCATATGCCATCTCAAAGGCCACAACTCCAAATACTGTCATTTTGAGATTAGATTTTAAAATATGAATATTAGGAGACAGAAACATTCAGTTGATAACAAAGATGATACAGCATTAAACGTTTATATTGAAAGAAGGAATGGTCTCAAATCAAGTATCTAACTATTCTTGCTAAGCAATGATTAGAAAGGGAGTCAACTAATTTCAAAGCAAATGAAAGAGAGGAAATGATAAAGATAAAAGCAGAGAAAGTGAAATATAAAACAGAAAAAATAAAAACAATACGTGCTTATTTTTTAAATAATCAATGAAATTGATCATTCTCTAGCCAGAGCAATCAAGAAACTCAAATCCACAAGAAAAAATGAAAAGTACTATTATAGAATGATAGATATATCATTAGAGTATATTTATAATTTTTCTGATTTATTCTCTTAGTTCTATTAAAATATGATTATATAGAACAATAATTACAATACTCTTTAGTTTTATAACATAAATTGATGTAATACATATGGCAATAATAGAATAAAAGGAGAAAATTAATAGGGAGATATAATAGAACAAACTTGCTAGTTATTGCAGAATTAAGTCAGTATTAATGTGAAGTAGATTTTAACACACAAAAAGGCATACTGTAAATCATAGGGCAAATAGGTAGTAAATCAACAGAAGACATAAATGGCATGCTAAGAAACATTTGCTTTATGTAAAAGAAGTTAATAGAAGAAAATAGCAACAGAGGCAAGAGACATAGAAAAAAACAGCAAAATGCCAGTGAAAAGTCAAATTGCTTCAATCGTGATGTGAAAAGACTAAAATTGTAAATTGGATTAAAAGCAAGATCCCACTTTACCAATTAGGAAATACAGACATATTTAGATTTAAAGACTCAAGCTAAAGTTTACCAACATATTACTATTATTTTATTATACTTTAAGTTCTAGGGTATATGTGCACAACGTGCAGGTTTGTTACATATATATGCATGTGCCGTGTTGGTGTGCTGCACCCATTAACTAGTCATTTACATTAAGTTTATCTCCTAATGCTATCCCTTCCCCCTCCCCCCACACCATATCAGGCCCCGGTATTTGATGTTCCCCTTCCTGCGTCCAAGTGTCCTCATTGTTCAATTCCCACCTATGAGTGAGAATATGCGGTGTTTGATTTTTTGTCCCTGTGATAGTTTGCTGAGAATGATGGTTTCCAGCTTCATCCATGTCCCTACAAAGGACATGAACTCATCCTTTTTTATGGCTGCATAATATTCTGTCCTGTGTATGTGCCACATTTTCTTAATCCAGTCTATCTTTGATGGACATTTGGGTTGGTTCCAAGTGTTTGCTATTGTGAATAGTGCCACAATAAACATGCGTGTGCATGTGTCTTTATAGTAGCATGATTTGTAATCCTTTGGGTATATACACAGTAATGGGATGGCTGGGTCAAATGGTATTTCTAGTTCTACATCCCCAAGGAATCGCCACACTGTCTTCCACAATGGTTGAACCAGTTTACAGTTTCCCACCAAAAGCGTAAAAGTGTTCCTATTTCTCCACATCCTCTCCAGCACCTGTTGTTTCCTGACTTTTTAATGACTGCCATTCTAACTGGTGTGAGATGGTGTCTTATTGTGGTTTGATTTGCATTTCTCTGATGGCCAGTGATGATGAGCATTTTTTCATGTGTCTGTTGGCTGCATAAATGTATTCTTTTAAGAAGTGTCTGTTCATATACTTTGCCCACTTTTTGGTGGGGCTGTTGGTTTTTTTCTTGTAAATTTGTTTGAGTTCTTTGTAGATTCTGGATATTAGCAGTTTGTCAGATGAGTAGATTGCAAACATTTTCTCCCATTCTGTAGGTTGCCTGTTCACTTTGATGGTAGTTTCTTTTGCTGTGCAGAAGCTCTTTAGTTTAATTAGATCCTATTTGCCAATTTTGGCTTTTGTTGCCATTGCTTTTGGTGTTTTAGACATGAAGTCCTTGCCCATGCCTATGTCCTGAATGGTAATGCCTAGGTTTTCTTCTAGGGTTTTTATGGTTTTAGGTCTAACATTTAAGTCTTTAATCCATCTTGAATTGATTTTTGTATAAGGTGTAAGGAAGGGATCCAGTTTCAGCTTCCTACATATGGCTAGCCAGTTTTCCCAGCACCATTTATTAAATAGGGAATCCTTTCCCCATTTCTTGTTTTTGTCAAGTTTGTCAAAGATCAGATGTTTGTAGATGTGTGGTATTATTTCTGAGGGCTCTGTTCTGTTCCACTGGTATATATCTCTGTTTTGGTACCAGTACCATGCTGTTTTGGTTACTGTAGCCTTGTAGTATAGTTTGAAGTCAGGTAGCTTGATGCCTCCAGCTTTGTTCTTTTGGCTTAGGATTAACTTGGCAATGCAGGCTCTTTTTGGTTCCATATGAACTTTAAAGTAGTGTTTTCCAATTCTGTGAAGAAAGTCATTGGTAGCTTGATGGGGATGGCATTAAATCTATAAATTACCTTGGGCAGTATGGCCATTTTCATGATATTTATTCTTCCTGTCCTCCATGAGCGTATTACTATTTTTGCATTTATCAATATCATGTTAAATCTTTTCAGTCTTCTCAGATTTAAACTACACATTTAAGAAGTTACATAGTTTATTAAAAGTTTGCCTATAAAGGGAATTATAAAAAAACAAAAGCCCTTGCAATAATAGTATACTAAAAAAGGTTACAGCTAGGAGCTGAACAATGAGAACACATGGACACAGGGAGGCGAACAATGCACGTCTGGGGCCTGGTGTGGGGTGGGGTGGGAGGAGGGAGAGCATTAGGAAAAATGGCTAATGCATGCTGGAAGAATACCTAGGTGATGAGCTGATAGGTGCAGCAAACCACCATGACACATGTTTACTTATGTAACAAACCTGCACATTCTGCATGTGTACCCTAGAACTTAAAAAATAAAATTTAAAATAAAAAATAAATAATTTTTAAGCACACAAAATATAAAGAGCAAATATTTTATATTTTTACAAGGTAGTAAAAATATTAAACTTTGTAATAGAATATTTGTACTTAGCAGTTACATATCTTAGCCCCACATTAAGGAATAGTTGTCTTGTCAGTGTTCCAGCTTCAAAAGATGTATGTATAATTTTGAGGCGCCTACCACATTTAGCACTGTAAGTCTTTTGAACAAATAAGGACTCTGACAAAAGTTCCTGAACTTTCCTAAAGAGAACATTGAAGCACTTCATAAGGAATGTTGAAAACACACACATCCTTTTAAATGTCCTGTAATGAAAATATTTCATAGTCATATATGGTTGGAAATACTCCATAGACTGTATCCTCTTCAAGAGGCTCACCATTTAAATAAACATGATAGAATAGTCCTCCAGGAAAAAAACAATGACTGTGTTTAATGTACCATTCCCTCAACAGTTACTAATTCCCCACATAAATGATTTTCTTTGCAGTGTCCCTCAAAACACATTGAAGTAAACATAAACATATTAATACTTATAATTTAGTGTTCACTACAATATATCTGAGGGGCTTTTTCATTCCAATGCCTAATACGAGTACCCATTACTACTGATGTGGGAAAGCTGAGAAGGGAAGCGAGTGGTCCCTTTAAATAACAGGAAAGGGAAAAGGGAAGTTCTGGGTAGAGAAGGGTGTGGTCCTTGGCTAGGGTTCCATCCCCAGGGACCTAGGTGAGGACAGGTACTCCTGCTTTCAAAGCCAAATGTTGCATTTTTCAAGACCACCTTGGCCTGCCAGGGCCCCATCTGGGCCTATAAAAACCCGAGGTCCTAGCAAGGCAGAGACAGAAGCTGCTGGAAGTCCAGAGAGGCACATCAGCGGAAGAGCACACTGACAGGCACCTGCACGCCCTCAGGCCATCCACCTGTGAGAGGAGGTGGAGTTTGGCAGGGGAGATGGAGGACAGCCAGGCCTCTGAGCTACCCAACTTCAGTGGAAAACCATCTCCCTTCTGGCTCCCCAGTTGGCTGAGAGCTACTTCCACTCAATAAAACTTTGCACTCATTCTCCAAGCCCACGTGTGACCCGATACTTCCAGTACACCAAGGCAAGAACATGGGATACAGAAACCCCTTAGTCCTTGCGACCAGGTAAAGGGTGTAATTGAGCTAACACAAGCCGCCTATGGATGATAAACTAAAAGAGCACCTTGTAACACACGCATACTGGGGCTTCAGGAGCTGTAAACATTCACCCCTGGACACTGCCGTGGGGTTGGAGCCCACAGCCTGCCAGTCTGTATGCTTCTCTAGAGGTTTGAGTAGTGGGGCACTGAAGAAGGGAGCCACACCCCCATCACATGCCCTGAGAAGGGACAAGGGAAACTTTCCAGTTTCACTACTATACATTTGTTTGTATTTTTGTTATATTTATCTATATGTATCTGTGTGTTTATCAGTCTGTCTATAAAGAGTGAAATTAACGATTAACTTCTTTCATTTCAATTATGAAACATCCACTGTATACTATAGTTGTTTAATATATATCTGCAGGAAAACATCAATACCAGCCTCCATTAAAAAATTGAAACCATCATGCCCACCACATGTAGGCAGCTTATTTTCATTTTCATATTTGTGCATTATTATTTTTAAGTGAACAACATGAAGTGTGTATATTTGAAAAAGAATATGGAAAGGAATAAAGTGTTTTTCACCACATCAATAGAATTTGTCATTAAAAACATTTCCTAGACAGACTCAACATTATACAGCATAATACAGTTGTTTCTTGGAACATAGAATGCAACATTTAATAGTAATCATGGTACCTTTTATTAAAACACAAACCAATTTATTTATTTATATTCTAATACATTTCCTTCTTTCTGATTCAAATGGATAGCCATGTTCTGTGCTGTCTTTTCCTAGGCAAGTCAAAGCAGAGTTAAATGAATGAAAACTACATAACGACCAAGCATGTTGCTCAAGAACAAACTTTACTGAGTGTCCAGGAAGAAAAGGGAAAAGGCAGGTGGGAGGATGCCTTTGAGGATGACAGAAACATAGGCAAGACCTCTGAAGTTGTGACCCCTGAGAGTATCAATTTTAAGGGTAGGGACTCTCATATTCTATAAAGGACCTAACATTCAATGAATGACAAAGAATTTGGTGTCCCAAATAATTGAGGAATTGAGTAGTCTTTAACAATGTTGTTATTAAAGCCCACTATAATAGAAAAATAATTGAAGTGTCTGTTATATTTTCAGGAACCCCTAAAGCCTCCTAGATTTTTAAGAAACCTTACAGAGGCTGAGCAAAAACAAGTGATACTGACACTGAATATCCTGACAAACTAGTAGTTTAGGATTCAGAGATAATTTAAAGTTTATTTAATGAATATCCAGAAATATGACATCCATGATTTAAAAACTTGACTTCATACAAAATGTTTCTTTAAAAACATAATAAAATTTTAGATATACAGACAATTTAAAAATATACTTAGACAAAAAATAGTCCAGTGAGTGTTTACTCCTTATCAAGTAAAAATAAAAGTTGAACAGTAGCAACCATAAGAAAAATAATTTTGCTATCAATTTTCTTTTGTGTTTGTATACATACAAGTCCTAGATGCTCCAAAGAGAGCTATGCACTGACAATATCAATAAAACACAAAAATAAAAATGTCTGGTGATGCAAGAACAGCCAGAGTCATCTTAACACAAATTTTTTGGCTGATAAGACTGAAGTCCAAAGCTAATATTCATTGCAATTGTTTGTGTACAACAAAGTAAACTCAAGTGGCTTGAAAAAAATACATAGTTAACAGAATTGTATGGCATAAAAGTTTGTGTATGAAGGAAGCCAGATTGTTTAAGAAAACTGCCTGTTAGACCTTCATTCTAAAAAGGAAAATAGGCTAACTAGGATTTATGTTTATGGAAGCTAGGCTTATGGCTTGGAGTAAGTGAGAAATTGCAAATCAGCAGCACAGCATGTTTATTACACAAAACCCACACGTTTAAAGGCCTTTTAATTTGTTTTTACCTCAGAAAATTCAAATTGTGGAAGAGTATCTGAAATGTAAGGATTGTGAAAAAAGGAGTTTATCTCCAGTTACTGCCTAAGAGAGGGATACTGAATTGCTTATGAAATTGTTCCAATTTGTCATTGTTTATTTAATCTTGAATATTTTTACCTTCCTTTTTTCATCTAATGATATTTTATGACAAATGTTTTAGAATTAAAATATAGTTAATAAACATTGAGATTGTACTAATTTACTGCTTTTTAGGAGAAATGAACACAACCTCAAATAACAGAACAAGAGACAGGGAATAATGTTTAGGAATTAAACCCAATGACACAGGTGTGTCTTTTCACACTGTAATGGCATGTACTCAAGCTGCTTGGTGACATGTTTACCTGTTAGCAAATATTAAAACCATTTGAGATGTGAGGATTGCTTATGATATTGATAATTCTTAAATAGAATATAAAAGCTCATGAATTCATGATGTGTCAATGTCACCTAAACAGCAATAAAATAATGTTGATAAATTAATAGTTGACATTAAGTGATATACAGTATTGGGAAATTTCCTGGTACATGAAAATAAGTCTATAATGAGTTTCAACAGCATTGCTAACTGCTTACAGAACTACAGATTAGTATAATTTTACAGCTGAAGAATCCTCTCTAATTTCTAGTTGAAGACATAAAGCCAAGATCATTTAAAGTCAGACAAAAATCTCAGTTATTCTGCTAAGTAGGGAGATCTAGAACTCATATCCCCTGACTTCCATTCCAGGGCAATAAGATGATAGGTTGTTTTAAGTGATTTTAAGGATCACTTATTTTAATCTCTTCACACAGTTTCTAATAAGAAAAAGCAGTAATAAACACATAAGAAAGATCATTAAAATAAAACAGTAGCAGATAATTGCTATTCACTTATATTTACAAAAGCATTTCATTTCAATAATCTTATAATTCAAGCAAATAATTTTAAAAATAAAAGCAGTGCTATGGTTACGGTGACTTCAACCTTATTAAAGATAATGGTAATGTGAATTTGAACTCTAAGACTACTTTTCAAAATTTTTGTGAATGCCATTTGAGTGTTTGTTTGTTTGTTTTGTTTTGTTTTGCTTTCTTGAGACAGAGTCTCACTCTGTTTCCCACGCTGGAGTGCAGTGGCATGGTCTCAGCTCACTGCAACCTCCGCCTCCTGGGTTCATGCCATTCTCCTGCCTCAGCCTCCCCAGTAGCTGGAACTACAGGTGCCCACCGCCACACCCGGCTAATTTTTTGTATTTTTAGTAGAGACGGGGGTTTCACCATGTTAGCCAGGATGGTCTCAATCTCGTGACCTCATGATCCGCCTGCCTTGGCCTCCCAAAGTGCTGGGATTATAGGCATGAACCACCACACCCGGCCCAACATTTGAGTCTTATAAGGCAAAGAAACTTGCAACTGTTTTTGTTTTGTTGATAGTTTTTAGGTTTTGTTTTTAGTCAAATCAACTAACACTGATTAAAACTAACTAAACTAGAGTCATTAACACAGGTTAAAATATTTTTGATTAGAATGATTTTTAGAAAACGAAATCAAATGAAGAACCCATTAACAGATCTCCTATTCAATGTCTGACTGTGGGAAAATGACTAAGTCAGATTTCTGTGAAGTTGTTTTATATAAAAAAATTCCCTGTTTTTTCTATCATCATGGTAATTGATGGTCTTGGATTACAACATATGGTATCTACATATGTTGAAGTATTTGTAGTGTAATTATACTATTTGAAAATAATTACTAACAATAGCATTTTTACAAAAATACTAAGAATTTATTATGTATTTGAAACATTTGCACTTATATCAGTGAGAGCGAAAGTACAAAAAAGTGGTTTTGGTTTAAAACATGTTATTTTAATGAACCCATTTCAGAATAAGTATATAATATTAGTAATATTTTGTTTTTCTGTATGACATTCCTGGTGCATTAATTGCATGTTTAATTCTGGCTTTCTGTCTTGTTTTATATTCTTCTCTCCTATTCTGGGAAAACATTTTGCTTCTTTAATAATATTTATGCATGGAAATATATGTAAATTTGAAACTAAAACTGTCTTCATTAAACGTCAAAAAAAAGAAAGTTTTTCTAAGAATGTAATGAAATATATAAAATGATAGAAAGAGTAAAAGTTTATGGTTGAGAGAGATAATTTTAAAAAACTAGTAGATATAGAATGGTCAAATAATAATTAATTAATTAAAATAATTTCTTTCATATGTATTTTATAGCCATATATGTGAAACATTCCTTCATAATATTACAGCAATGAAAAATAAAATAACAGTCCCACAAATAAACTGAGACAGTGTCTTTTGTATATTGAACTCAATGAACCATATCAATTTCTAAGAATAATTTTATTTTGTATTAGATATATAAATAATCTTTTAAAGAACATCTCCTGATGGCAACAATATTTCCATGTATGGTATTTCGTAATTGTATGTAAAACTGAAAGTCTCTAAGAAAATAAAATTGGTTTAGGAGGGACACTCATGGAAATAAACGAACAAACTTTCAGATTCAACTTCTCCAGAATTCTGGATGCTAAAAGTTTGCAACACTCAGGTGAACACTTGAATCAAGAAAAAACACTTGAATGTTGTTAGAGAGGTTTTGAGTCCGACTGTTACCAAACACCAAGGTTTCTGTCTAGGTCCTGCTGCTTGCCACACAGAAAGCCAATCATTGAGACAATGAATATTGTCAAGGACGAAGCCTTTAATTGGGTGCGGAAGCCAAGGAGATGGGACATCAGCCTCAAATCTATGTCTCCAACTGATTAAAATTAGGGGTTTATATAGTAGGTAAAAAATGTAACTATGTGTGGGGAAACAGGAACTAGGGAGTGGTAACAAATAAGAGTTCCTCAATAAGAAGCAGGTGGTCGGTTAGGAAAACAGGAATTAGGCAGGGGTAAAGAAGCAATCATGATGAATGAGGGGTCTGGCCTCTCATTGTCTGAATGCAATGATCTGGTGAGTTTTAGTTCTTCGGTACTTTTTGAGAGGTTTGAGGGTCTTTCCTGAGTAAATAACTCAGATAAAACCAATGTAAGTTTCAAGCTTTAAGACGAAAGGGTCAATTTCTATGTTTATATATAAAAAAAAAAAGAAGTGTGTGGGACTATCGGGTTGGTTTCACTATCCCCTGCTTCCTACCCTGGTGGTGTCATTAAAAAATGGTCCACATGTCCAGCACAAGTGCTGGTAGTGGAGAAGCAGAATTGATCTTAGTCTCAAAGAACTTTGATTCTTTGTTTTAACCTGTCTGGTGGCTCCCTAGAGGATGGGATCAAAGCACTTCTTTTTATCTCACCAAAATTGCAACTTTCCTAGTGCTGAGGTAGCTACCTAGAGGGTAATTGTAAAAAAAAAAAAATGCAGAAAGGTAAACGTATTATAATCTACTTCCTATGGCAGATAAAAGTTGAAACAAATAAGAGACTAAGCAAAAAGCCAGTAAAGAAAGGCTGGAGAATGTGAAGCTTTGAGAAATTAAGACTTTGAAAAGCTCTGACAAAGGCATGGGACTCTACAAGGCAATATGTATGTCCAGGACTGGGCTCCTGTTGATCTGAAGGAAAGAAAATACAGAAGTCCAGTCAGTTGCCCATGTAAAGGAAGGAAAACACTTAACTGCAGCTCCCACTATTCTTCCACTTAAGAGAAGGGAAATACCAAACTGTAGCCCATTCTAACCATCCTGTCCCACCTAAAAGGGGAGATACAAAAAATAAACTGAGAAACACTTATGAAGGTCAGAATCCAGAAGCATAGACTCAATAAAAGTATAAAACCTAATAATAGGGCAGTAGAATACATCCCCTCCCCTTAACCCCTTACATTAATAAAAGTATATTTACAGCAGTTCCATTTACCTAGAATATTTTATGTCTGGCTATCAAAAAATTATAACGCATACTAAAAGGAAATAAAACACAATTTAAAAACACAGAGAATGCATTAGAACCACACATATCAATGATGTGGGAATTCACAGACCAGAAATTTAAAACAACTATGATTAATATGCGAAGGGGCTCCAGTGTATAAAGAAATAGTATGCAAGAACAGACATACAATGTAAGCAAAGAGATAGAAATCCTAAGAACCAAAATCAATTGCTGAAGATTAAGAACACTGTAACAGAAATAAAGAATGCCTTTAATAGGCTTCTAACTTGACAGGACATAGCTGAGAAAAAATATATATATGAGTTATCAGAGCTATTTGGGACTATCAATAGAAACCTTCAAAACCCAAAAGCAAAGAGAACAAAGAATTTTAAAAAAAGACTATCTGAAGACTGTGAGATAACTACAAAATGTTTAATATATGTATAGTTGGAATAGTTAAAAAAAAGAAAAGAAAAAGAGGGAAAGAGGCACAGAAATACTTGAAGAAGTAATGGCTGTATTCTTTTACCAAACAGTGAAAGCAACAGATTCAAGAACCTGAGAGAAATTCACATAGACTAAATACAAAAAAGGAAGGAAGAATGGAAGAGGGAAGGAAAGAAGGAAAGAAGGAAAGAAAGAGAAAGGGTTGGAGGGAGTGAGAGAGGAATGGAGGGATCAGGGAGAGAGGGAGGGAGGGAAAAAGAAGGAAGGAGAAAATAAAAGAAGAAAGAGGGAGAAAAAGTCATGTCTTGGCATATCATACTGACACTATAGATAAGTAAAGCCAAGGAGTAAATCAGAAGAATGAGGGGAGAGAGGGTTGCACCTTACTTACTGATACAGTTAGGATTTGTATCCCCACCCAAAACTCATCTTGAATTGTAATCCCCTGGTGTTTAGAGAGACACCCGGTTGGAAGTTATTGGATTATAGAGGTGGTTTCTTGTATGTTGTTCTTGTGATCATGAGTAACTTCCATGAGATCTGATGGTTTTGTAAATGGTAGTTTTTATTGCATTGACACAGTCACTCTCTCTCTCCTGTCACCATGTAAGGCCTGCCTCTTTTCCTTCTTCCATGATTGTAAGTTTCCTGAGACCTCCCCAGCCATGTGGAACTGTGAGTCAATTAAATCTCTTTTCTTTATAAATCACCAAGTCTTAGGTATTTCTTTATAGGAGTGTGAAAACAAAGTAATGCACTTATACATATGCAAATACATATACCTAGATAAGACATATAGATAATTTCTATTCAGAAATTATGCAAATAAGAAGACAGTGGAGTAAAATTTTTAATGCTTTTAGGAAGAAAAAAAAACTCCTACCGAAGTGAAATTTTATATCCAGAGAAAAGGGATATTTTATATCCAGAGAAAAATATCCCTTTTCTCTGGATATTTGCCACCTCCTTGACCCGTTAAACAAAATAGTCAAGGAAATTGCTCAGAAAGATCAGAAAGATTAAAAATAATTTTAAAAAAACCTTAGACACTCCGTATGGCCTAATAAGTCCATCTGTATGGCACTTGGATCTTCTCTCTAGCTACTTTTAAGATTTTTATCCCATAAAGATAGCAGCAGACTTTTAAGCAGAAACCTTACAGGACAGAAGGGGTTGAGAGCTTATTTTCAGCATCCATACAGAAAAGAAATTTCAAAAAAATTCATATTCTGCCAAATTAGGTTTCATAAGAGCAAGAGAAATAAAATCCTGCTCAGAAAACAAACACTGAGGGAATTTATTTCAATTAGACCAGCCTTGAAAGAGACCCTTAAGGGAGTGCTGAACATGGAATCAAAAGGACAACACCTGCTGCCACAAAAACACACTTAAGCACATAGCCCATAGGCACTATAAAGCAATCACATAATCAAGTAACATAGGATGCAGCTAAAAACACAGTGAGAAGATCAAAATCATACATATCAATATTAACTCTTTAAATGAGCTAAGCATCCCACCTAAAAGGTATAAACTGGCAAACTGGATAAAAAGCAAGACCCACCCATCTGCCGTCTTCAAGAGACCCATATCACATGTAAAAACACCCATAGGCTCAAAGTAAAGAGGTGGAGAAAGATCAAGCATGCAAATGAAAAAGAACAAAAAAAGAACAGGAGTCACTGTTTTTATATCAGATAAAGCAGATTTTAAACCAATACAAATTGAGACATACAAAGAAGAGAAGTACATAATGAAAAAACACAACCCAACAAGAAGCCTTAACTATCCTAAATATACATGCACCAAAAAATGGAGCACCCAGGCTCATAAACAAATTCTTCTTGGCCTACTAATAATTATATACAAACATACAATAATGATGGAAGACTTCAACACTCCACTGACAGAGTTCAACAGAACATCAAGGTGGAAAACAAACAAAGAAACTCTGGACTTACACTCAACACTTGAACAACTGGAACTAAAAGACATCTACAGGATAAACCATCCAATAACCAAAGGATATACATTCTTCTCATCTGTACATAGAACATATTCTAAGATTGGCCACATGCTTGGTCATAAAGCAAGTCTCAATAAATTTTAAAAAGTTGAATTCATACAAAGCACACTCTTGGACTATAGTAAAATAAAAAAAGAAAGAAATATCAAAAAAACACTCAAAACAGCATAAATGCACAAAAATTAAACAAGTTGTTCCTGAATAACTCCTAGATAAATATCAAAATTGAGGCAGAAATTAAACAACAATTCTTTGGAATTAATAAAAATTAGGGAACAACTATAACTTACCAAAATCTCTGGTAAAATCTGCAGCAAAAGCAGTGTTAAAAGGAATGCTTATAGAACCAAAAGCCTATATCCAGAAGTTAGAAAGAGATCAAACTAACAATCCAACTTTGCTCCTAAAGGAACTAGAAAAAAGTGCAAATCTCAAAGTTAGCAGAAGAAAAGAAATATCAAAAATTAGAGAAGAACTGAATAGAATTAAGATGTAAAAGTCCATATGAAGATGAATAAAACCGAGAAAAAGTAAACAAGATTGTTAGACAGCTAGCTAGGTTAAAAGAGAAGAAAAGAGAAGATCCCAACAAATATAATCAGAAATGAAAAGAATGATGTTACAACATTCAGACAGAAATACAAAAGATCCTCAGAGACTACTCTTAACAACTCTATGCATACAAATTAAAACATTAAAGGAAATGGGTAAATTTCTGGAGAAAAACTATCTCCCAAGATTGAGCCCAAAAGAAGTTGAAACCCTGAATAGACCAATATAGAGCTCTGAAACTGACTCAGTAATAAAAATCCTAACAACCAAAAAAGCCGTGTACCAGATGGATTCACGACTGAATTCTACCAGATATAGAAATAAGAACTGGCACCAATCCTACTCAAACTATTTCAAAAATATCAAGGAGCAGAAGCTCTTCCTACATCATTCTATGAAGCCAGCATCTGCCTAATACCAATATTTGGCAGAGATGCAATTAAAAAAGCAAACTTCAGTCCAATATCCCTGATGAAGATAGATACAAAAATCCTCAACAAAAAACTAACAAACTGAATTGAGCAAAACATCAAAAAGTAAATACACCGACATCATGTGGGCTTTCTTCCTGCTGTGCAAATCTGGTTCATATGAAAATTAGTGAGGTTCACCACGTAAACAGAAATAAAAGCAAAAACCACATGATCATCTCAATATATCCATAAAAGTCTTTCAATAATTTCATCATTCCTTTATATGACCAAAGACTAGTAATCAAATGAACATACCTCAAAATAATAAGAGCTATCTATTACAAACCAAAGCCAATGTCATACTGAATGGCTACTCATCAAAGAAACATGCCTCAACATTCCTCAACAAGCTATTCATCAAAGAACATACCTCAAAATAATAAGAGCCATCTATGACAAACCCAAAGCCAACAGCCTGCCGAAACAAAAAAGCTGGAATCATTTCCCTTAAGAAGTGGAACAAAACAAGAATGCCCATTCTGACCATTCCTGTTCAACATAGTACTAGAATTCCTAGCCTGACCAATCAGGCAAGACAAACAAATAAAAGGCATTCAAATAGAAAAAGAATAAGCCTAACTATCTGTCTGCACAGAAGATATCGTTCTATGCCTAGAGAAGCCTTATGACTCAACAAAAAGAGTGCTAGAAGTGATAAACAATTTTAATGAAGTTTCCAGATACAAAATCAGTATACAAAACAGCAGTATTTTTATACACCTATAATGCCCAGGCTGCAATTCAAGTAAAGAACACAATTCCATTTACAATACTCAAAAAGAAAAGGAAAAACCTAGTAATAATTTTAACCGAGGAGGTAAAAGATCTTTACAATGAGAACTACAGAACACTGCTGAAAGAAATGCAAATAAAAAATTTCAATATTCACAAATAGGAACAACCAATATTGTTAAAAGACCATACTATCCAAAGCAATTTACAGATTCAGTGCTGTTCTTATCAGACTACGACATTATTCTTCACAGAATTAGAAAAAAAAAACCTATTTTAAAATTCATATGGAAGCACAAAAGAATCTGTATAGAAAAAGTAACTAAGCAAAAGAACAAAGCCACAGACACTACCTGACTTCCAACTATACTATAATGCTTTAGCAAACAAAACAGCATGATACTGGTACAAAAGCAGACACAGACCATTGGAAAATTATAGAATACTCAGAAATAAAGCCACACATCTACAGCCATCTGATTTTGACAAGGCCAAAACCTAGGAAATACCCTTCTTAGCATCAGCTTTGCCAAATAATTTTTAACTAAGTCTTCATAATCCCATGTGTGCTAATGCAGGAACATAAAACAAAATACTGCTTTTCCTCCCTTATATGTAGGAGTTAAAAATTGACAAATCAAGACTCCCTCTCTCAAAAAAAAAAAAAAAGCCTCTTCCAGAAATTAAAAAGTCTGGGGACATACGCCATATAATTTATACAGTCTTCATTGCCACAATACCAAACCCAGACAAATGCAATAGAAATAAATACAATTACAGATTAACATCTTATAAATATAGACATAATAATATTTAAATATGAGCAAACCAGATGCAAGAACATATAAAATGCATTGTAGTATGATTGAGTAAAATCTTCTATGGAATGGAAATGTGGATCAACATTGGATAATTAATCAGTGTAATTAATCATATTAACAAACAATAATACAAATCGAGATCATATCAATAATACAGAAATAATTTGACAAAACTAAACATTTGCTTATGATAAAAATTCTCAAATAATGAGGAAAAGACAGTAACATTCTTAGCCAGTCTGAGGCTTCTTTTTAAAGAAGTATTTAATTTTTAAAAATTATCTTATCAATGGCTTTTGCAGAACATATGTTCCTAATTCCCCACTCCTTAAGTTTGGGCTGCACTTCGTAACATGTTTCCAAAATCTAGAGGATAGAAATGTAGAAAAAGATTAAAAAATACAACTAATTTCATAGTGACAAAAAAAGATAAACACTACTTAAGCAGGTGATAACAGTTTAACAGCAGAGATAAGTCATCTTGATAGCATCCACCCTGGATATAATAACAATGGTACTTCACGTTTTTCGTCTTCCTGCCCCCCCAGAATCATAATCCTTGTCTAGGTCTAAGAGAACCATCAGACAAACCCAAGTTGAAAGGCATTCTATAAAATATCTAACCAGTATATTCTACAAAACTATCTAGTCATTAAAACTGGGTAAAGTCTGGAAAATTGTTATAGACCAGAGAAGGCTAATTAGGTAAGAGATTGGATAACATATGAATAAATGTATTTAAAAATTAATTAATTAATCCCAACGCTTTGGGAGGCTGAGACGGTCGGATCATGAGGTCAAAAGATCGAAACTATCCTGGCCAACATGGTGAAATCCCGCCTTTACTAGAAATACAAAAATTAGCTGGGCATGATGGCGCGCGCCTGTAGTCCCAGCTACTAGGGAGACTGAGACAGGAGAATCGCTTTAACCTGGGAGGCGGAGGTTGCAGTGAACCGATATCGCGCCACTGCACTCCAGCCTGGCGACAGAAGGAGACTCCGTCTCAAAATAAATAAATAAATAAAAAGTAATAATAATAATTAACTAAATGTACTGTGCTTTGGGATCCTCAAAAAGAAAAAAACACAAGTCTCTAGGTCAAAGGAACTAAAAGGTGATTTAGAATAAAGTATATAATATCTATAAATTAAATAATACACACTCAAATGATATCAACCAATGCCATAAAAATTAATAAATCTAGTTTTGATGTCTCTATTTCTGTATTAACATTCTGTTAGTTATATCTTCTTGAATGTCCCCCTTAGCGACATGCATTTCAGTTCATTTGCACACTTGTCATTCTCATTAACTTTTTGTTCCTTTTTAGATTAAAATATCAGAGATTAAAATGATCTGCTTGTGTGCCCACCTCCCATAATACATCACTATCTCCTCAAAATCACATTATCATATTTTTCACCTAATGGTTGTAGTTCAAAGTGTTACTGTCAAAAAAATTAAATCAAGACAGTTTTTCCACATAGGTTAAGAAGAAAGACTATGTGAAAGTATAACTACTACATACCTAGAGTGCAGCATGATGGTTCTTTTACAAAAGACTGTAAGTTAAAGGCAGGGAAATAATAATTTTATTCTGAAAGCTATGAATGCAATGTAAAGATACTGATTTGAGTAAAATACATCAGGTAACAAGCAGAATAAATACTAGGAAGATGTCATATTAGCAGCATTTAAGCTATTAATCTAATAAAACATAATTATTGAATTCAGAATAGAAACATAGATATGTTTTCATATCTATGTGTTTATGAAGACATAGTTTTCATAAATAAGTATAATAAGAAATGTGTAATAGTAATAATAATATCTAACACTCACTAAGTACCAGGTGATCTTTGAAGATTGTATACACACAGGTACACACACACATGTTTGTATATATTATATGTGTTTAAGGTATATGTACGTTAACGCTATTCAAAGGATAGATAGTATCATTCATTATGATAAAATTTAAAAAAAACAAAGAAAAGGTAAATGATTTCCTCAATGCCACAACGACAAGAAGATTAAGCCAGTATTTAAATACAACCAGTCTACTTCTAGGGCCTGATTCTTTGCTAATATACTCAAACCTATCACAAATCAGTCTGCATAATAAATGATTTAGCTATAACATTAGCAGCAAGCATGCACTAGAGTAATACAAAATAATTTGGACTACATTATTTATTGGAAAATATAAGTGCTTATTTTCCTGAAAATCATTTTCTGTCACAATGATCAATCTGCACAAAGGAATTTGGCAACTTTATTTAAAAAATATAATGATGCTGTCAAATACACAAATGAGATGCTAACTATGAAGAATAAGTTGTGCTATGAACAAAAAGCAGCCAAAATCTACCCATATATACGCTGGGTGGGACATATAAGCAAATCAATTTTATTTCTAATACATTGTAAATTTTACAACTCATTCCTGACACATATTTTCTCTAATTTGATTTGGAACTAGAGGGTAATCTCTGCATTTTGGGTTCTCATCTGTTCCCATAATCTGTTCCCATAATCATTTTACCATATCTAGGAATCTTGCATAAATCACCATTTGGAGAAATATACTCTTAAAATATAAACTATGCCTTTAAAAATCATTGTAATAAAGTGTTTTATAAATATTGCTGTAGTTTCTGCTATTCACATTTAAATAGTTAAAAAAATCTTAATACAACTCAATCTTATTCAAAATTAATGATCTGTGTTGAAATTTCTTCTTTGAGCCTAATTTACAGGTTGTCATCATATAAGTACAATTTATGCATTGACTTCTTAGGTTGTATGATATTAAAAAAATAATTTGGAGGAGATTCTATTTCATTTTAAAAATAACCATATCAATACACTATAAATCTATAATATAAATATTATATATTATATTTACATGAAGACAGAAGCTTTGTCAGGATATGGTTTAATAAAATTAATAATGTATTGTAATTATTATTCACATATATAATTATAATTATTGATTTTTCATTAATAAAATTATCAATATATAATTATGTTATAAAAATATAAATATTCATCATTGTATGTACCCAAAATACTGAAAATAAAAACTATAACAGAAGAATGAATAGGCAATTGGGAGATAAAGATTTTATTTGATATTTCAAAAAATATTTTGTGAAATACAAAATGCACATTTGAAAAGATCATAGGCTTTAGAATCAGAGATCTTGGTTGGAATCTCATGGTGGGTATTTATTATCAGATTGAGATCATATTATTTAACCTCTCTAACCCTACTCTTTCTTTCCTAAAAATGATAATAAGTTTTATATTGCAGGTTGTTTGAGGATTGAATTAAATAATGTGTAATGTGCATGGTAATCAAATACTAGCTTTTTTTAATGGACACTGATTTTTCCATTCCTAATTTCTGTACTATAAAATATGAAAAAAGTTACTTTTCATGAAAGAATTGTTAGAAATGTATGAAATATGTAATCAACCGTAGATAAAGTACATTTAAATTCCAAGGTTCTTTACAAAGCCATGCCTGACAAGAACCCGTATTATCTGTAATCACATATCTTATTTGCAACTATTGTATATTATGCCTCAGTCACACTTAACTCTCACTTTTCCTAATGTGTAATCGTCTTCTATTTGTTCTTGAGTCTGGTAAGATTTTGCTTCTCTTACATGAGCCTCTTTTTCCCTGTAATTGACCTGCCTTTATTTTTAGCTCACATATATCTTCTTCCAGGAAGCCAATCTTGATATTCAGGTTAAGGGTCTCTACATTGTATTCTTGTAGCCTCCAGCATTTTTGTTACAATATTGTGCTTTTAAAAAATTACTGGTTCAAGTATCTGTACCACTACTCACTAAAATAAAATTAAAATGGAAGCAAAGACTGAATTTATAGTTCAGAACTTAGTAGAGTCCGTCCTCATAAAAACTTCAAGAATGTATGGACTAAAGATTGTCAAGATTTCTTTGCTGTTTCTGTTTTTTGTAAATAGAAAAATTTATGAAAAATATGTACTTACAATACTTTAAAGAATGATTTGAATCTTAAAAAAAGGTAACGTCTGGAAGTCATTCAAGGTGGAGAAAATGGCATCACAAAAGGCAAATACGTGGAATTATTTGAAAAAAAGTTTTCTCTAAGGCCTTTAAATGACTCATATAATTGAATGAGTCTCCTTAAGCCAGATTCAAGGCTGTGTCTATCATGCAGATATAATTTTGTAATCTTATTTTCGAAAGATATGGAAGGCCATTTTATGTAATAACCTGTTTTTACTTAGGGTTCAAAATAAAAATGACTCCTCTGGCTACATACACTATTAGTTAAAGAAGATTAACCATAAAGCCTGAATTCATTTGGTTCATGTCCATGGATATTATGAAGTACTGGTTTTAAAAATTAGTATATTGTATGCATTCGATAAATTATGTTGCATAAAAATTCACCAACAGCATTTATATCAATACTGTTTCTTCTAGAGTATAGTGGTTTGCTGTTATACTCCATTACTTTATTATGATTTCTCACTTGATCTTTATGTATTAGGGAATGTCAGATTTTTCCTCTTAGATGAAAAGATGTAAAGTTGTAAAAATTTTGAAGCTATTGGTTTAGTGACAGTGATTATTGCTAAAGATAGTTGAATAAGCCTCAAAAATCAAAAGTCAATGCATGTCATTAATTTATTGTAATCTAGAGCTACTCCTGTAAGTATTTATTTTGTCATCATATTATTTGTCTCTCTAGATATAATTGATTCTACTATTTATTCTATTTTTAGTCATAATATTTATGATGTACGTACAAATGGGAATTGACTATATTATGCATCTTACAGTACTTCTTTAATGTTTTAGCCCATCTTTGAAAGCCCAGCCTTATTTTTTATTCTTGGCATATAGTAATAACAAATGCCAATTATTATGCTAAGCAGTGGTAGTAGAGAGTTGTATAAGACATATGACTAGACAGGATAATTTCACAGTCCTTAAACTTTTTGGCACCAGGGATCCGTTTCATGGCAGACAATTTTTTCACAGGCTGGCAAGGAGGTGGTGGTTTAGGGATGAAATTGTTCCACCTCAGATCATCAGACATTAGATTCTCCTAAAGAGCACACAATCTAGATCCTTCACATGTGCAGTTCACAATAGGGTTCACATTCCTTTGAGAATTTTTTTTATTTTATTTTTATTTATGTTATTATTACTTTTTTTGGGACAGGGTTTCACTCTGTCATATAGGCTGAGTGTAGTGGTACAATCTCAGCTCACTGCAACCTCTGTCCCCTGAGCTCAAGCAATCTTCCCATCTCAGCCTACCAAGTGGCTGGGACCACAAGTGTGCAGCCACCACATTCCACTAATTTTTGTATTTTTGGTAGAGACAGAGTTTTGCCACATTGCCCAGGCTGGACCTTAACTCCTGGACTCAATGGATCCACCCACCTGGGCCTCCCAACGTTCTGGGATTACAGGTGTGAGCCACCGTGCCAGGCCTTCCAATGAGAATCTAATGCCTTCGCTGATCTGACAGGAGGTGAAGCTCAAATGGTAAAGCTAGCTGGTCCTCTGCTGACCTGCTGTGCAGCCCTGTTCCTAACAGATCAGGAACTTGTACCACTCTGTGGCCCGGAGAGTTGAGAATCCCTGCTTTGTATGATACAGGTTAACAATTACAATCCAGTGCTTTATGTGCCCTTATAGAGGTGGCTACTTCATGTTTTGTCTGTTACAGCCTTTAACAAAAAAATCTGAGTGGTGATGATATCAGTCTGTTCACATTATGTAATTCATTCCTTTGTACACCATTCTATGCATTGGTTAGACTTCAGTTGAAGAGTTTTAGAAACTGTACCACTTGTTTAAAATAAGCCCAGCAAACCTCAGCAACACATAATTAACCCATATAACAAACCTATACATGTACCTCCTGAACCTAAAAGTTGAGAAAAATGAATAAGTAAATAAATAAATAAAAGCAAACTTATATTTGAAAGTGTAAAAATAAAACAAAAAGCCCACATGGAAGAAAAATATTACTTAGTAGTTAGATGAATGTTATTACCAAAATATTAAATGGTATATCAATTATGTTTTCAGAGATAACTAAAGAAAAACAGCAGATGTAATGACCTAACTTTCTCAGATTGATCTTAAGTGAGTAGATGAATAATGTAGTTATTTAGGCATAACTGACCTTCATATACAATTCCTTCTAAAATTTAAATCTCATTAACCCAGGTATATTAATTTTCTATTGCAATTTAACAAATTACTACACATTTAGTAGCTTAAAACATTATTTACTCATTATCTCAGATGGGTAGGTCCAAATTCCAACATGGCATGGATAAATTATTTGCTCAGAGTCTCACAAGGTCGAAGGCAAAATGTTGGACAGCGCTTTCATTTTGAGTCTCAAAACAAGAATCCACTTCTAAATTAGTTTATGTTCTTGGTTAAATTTAGTTTCTGTATTCATTAGACCAGCATCTTTTTCGCTACGTGGTGTTGGCTACGGGCTGCTCCCTGTTCCTAGAAGATGTTTGCCTTTCTTCCCATGTTGCCCTCTCCATCCAAGATAAGCAAAGTACATCAAATTCACTTATTCTACTAATCTCTCTGTCTCTCTCTTCTGCCTTGAAGAACCCCTGTGATTACATCGTATCCACCTGCGTAATCCAAGATAATTTCCCTATCTTAAAGCCAGGTGATTAGTAACCTTAATTATATCCGCTGAAAGTCCCTTTGTGATTTAAGTTAATATATCCATGGGCACAACAATAAGGGGAAAAGGTCATGGGGAAAAACGTCTGCCTATCACAGAAGCATATTGTCATTTTGATGGAAAATTGTAATTAGAAACTGAACATTTTTATATGTTAAAACAATATACTATTCTCAAGCCATTTTTTGGTCTCCAGAAGATATAGAAGATAAAGTCTTATTGCAGGTAGAATAAATATTATTTTAATATAATGATTTTTTTACAAGTGTATAACAATGAGGGATTGTTATACAATCATTATGCAGTCTTACCAGTTTTTAAAAAAGTAGTGAATGGTATTTTTACAGCTGACATTTATATTTTCATAAATCTGTGAAAAAGAGTCCTTAAAATTTTGTTTAGATAAATTTTACTATTAATGCAAACATAAAAATATTTGCCTTAATATTTTAGATGCTTTTTATATACGAAAATACAAAATCTACCGCGTAACACATACTATGTATATGGTCAGAATGTTATTCAATAATATCTCTAAATAGTGTTGCTGTTGTGGATGTGTATTACGTATTACATCAGTTAAGCAAATAAGGTTGTGTTTAAATACTTCGTAATAATCTTTTATACATAGTATTTCAGTTTAATTGCTCTATTCTAAATCACTGCTCTACTGATTATACCAATTTTCTTTTTTGCAATAACAAATAAACACAATTAAATGGCGTCTTTAAGAACCCATTAATTAAGCTCCTATTTTGTTCTCATTGTATTCTCTATCAGCATTACAACATTTTTTTCAAATTTGTGGAAACAATTTTTAAAGTATTAATATACTTATAGAATATTTTATCGTGATATAATTTGCGTATCATAAAACTCACATGTTTTAACTTTACGATTAATTTTTGTATTTTGTGATCATCACCATAATTTTATTTTGGAAGATTTCCTTTATTTTCTTCCAAAAAAAATAAATAACTTTACTCAGGAGTCATTCTTCCTTATCCTTCTCAACTTCCCCTCAAACACTAAAAAACTGTTATAACTTTGTAAATTTACCTACATTGGGCATTTCATATAAATTGAATTATTCAATATGTGGTCTTTAGTAACTGGTTTCTTACAGTTGTTCAAACATTTTGTAAAGTATTTGAGTCCATCCATGCTGTAGTATCCATCAGTAGTCTATTCCTTTGTGATGAAAAAAAAATAACTCCCTTGTATGAATGTATCACATTTTGTTTATCCATTCAGCGGGTGATGGACATTTGGTTTGGTTGATATTGTGCTGTTATGAATAATGACATCAGTATTTATCTATAAATCATGTGGACATGTTTTTGTTTCTTTCAGAAATATATCCAGGAGTGAAATTGCTGGGTTATATGGCAACTCTAGGTTTAAGATTTTGAGGAACCACCTAACTGTGATCCAAAGTGTCTGTACCATTATATGGCCTCACTAGTAATACCTGAGGGTTCTTATTTCCTCACATCCTAACTAACACTTATTCCTTTTTAAAATTTATTATAACCACCCTAAAGATGTGATGTGGCATCTCATTGTGGTTTTGATTTGCTTTTCAATGATATTGAGCATATTTTCATATGCTTATTAGCCACATATATTTTCTTTCAAGAAATATCTATTTGGATACTGTGCTAAATGTTTAATTGGGTTATTTCTGTATTTATTATTCAATTTTAGGAATTATTTATATATTCTGGACACTAGTGCTATATCAGACATATTATTTGCAAGTATTTTCTCCTTCTGAGTTTTTTTTTTTTTCCTTGATGGTGTGCTTTGCAGCACAAAACATTTTAATTTTGAGGTCTAATATGTGTAAGATTTTTTATTTTATCATTTGTGCTTTTGCTGTCATATATAACAAAATATTGCCAAATTCAAGGTTAGGGAAATAGATTCTATGTTTTCTTCTAATAATGTTATAGTTTTAACTATAACATGTAAGTCTATATTTCATCTTGAGTTAATATTTGTGTATAATTTGAGGTAGCTATCTGTATTTATTGCTTTGTATGTGGATATACACTTTTTCCAGAAACATTTTTGACAGGATAATTTTTTCCCTATTGAATTTTATTGGAACCTTTGCCAATAACCAATTGATCATAAATGTAGGGTCAGTTTTGGAACTTTTATTTCCTTTTCATTAATCTCGTGCCTATTCATACATTATAGCACACCTACTTTATTGTTTTAGCTTTCAGGTCAGGTTTTAAATTAGAAAATGTGAGTCCTCCAGTTTTGTTTCTTTCAAGATTGTGTTGGATATCCTGGGTTCCTTGAGATTTCATATGTATTTTAAAAAAAGACTGTCAATTTCTCCAACAATTCCAGTTGCGACTTTGATACTGATTGTGCTGAATCTGTAGACAAATTTGACAAGTTCTGCCTTCTTAACAACAATAAGTCTTCTGATCCATGAACATTAAATGTTTTCCATTTATGTAAATATTCTTTAACTTTTAACAAAAATTTTTATTATCAGTAAACAAAACTTAAGCTTCTTTTGATAAATTTATTTCTGGAAGTTTTATTTTTGCTGCAAATGTGAATAAAATTGTTTCTATCATTTCACTTTTGGATTTTTCATTTGTAGTGCATGAAAATACAATATACTTTTGTATATTGATCTTGCATCCCAAAACTGCTTAAATATAATATTATTGGTTCTGAGAAATTTTTAGTAAAATACTTAATATTTTCTATAGAGCAGATCATATGACTTGTGAATACAGATAGCTTCACTTCTTCCTTTTCAAACCCAATAGTACTTCTTTCTCTTTTCAAATTGCTCTGGCTTACACCACCAATACAATGTTTTTAAGTAATAAAGTGGACATTCTTGCCTTTTTACTGATATTAACAGGGAAATCATTCAGTTTTTCCCATTAAGTATGATGTTACCTATACTTTTTATAAACATGCACTTAATCAGTTTTAGCAGGCTTTCCTTATATTTATACATTGTGTAATGTTTGTGCAATGAAAGTTGTTAGATTTTATTCAAATGCTTTTGTTTCATAGATTAATATCATGTGAGGTTTGCCTTCATTCCATTAAAATGGTGCATTACTTTTATTGGTTTTCAGATTGCAATCTAATCTTTCATTTCTGGGATAAATCCCACTCGGTCACAGTAATTTTACTTTCTTATAAGGTATTGGATTCTGTTTGCTAGTATTTTGTTGAGGCATTTTTATATCTATATTTGTAAGATATATTAGGCTATAGTGTCCTTTTCTTACTATGTTTTTTTTCTGGTTTATGATTGGGTTAATACTGACCTCAAAAAACTGATTTGAGAAGTGTTCCCTCACTTCTGCAATTATAAGACTTGTAAAAGATATTTATTCATTTTTAAATGTTTGGCAGAGTTCACCAATAAAGGCATACTTTTCTAAATTTTGACTTGAGGTAATAAGATAATTACTAACTCAGTATCTTTGCTTATAATAGGTATAATCAATTTTTTATTTATTTCTATTCAGTTTTATTGATTTTTGTCTTTTTAGGAATTTGCCCATTTTATCTAAATAATCTATGTTTGGCCAAGTTGTTCATAGTATTGTTTTATGGAATGTATTTAAATCCATTAAGAAAAGAAAGAAGAAGAAGTATATAACTATATTGTCTTATACTCACCTATAATTATCTTTACTGGCATTCTCTGCTTGTGTGTATTCTAATTACTTTATACTGTCGTTTGCTTCTTGCCTAAAGAACTTTCTTTACCACTTCTTCTAACATTGCATTCTTGAGTATTTTTTTATTTGGTAATGTCCTTATTTCAGTTTAATTTTTGAAAGATAATTTTTCTGGACATAAGATTCAACACTGAGCATTTTTTATCCTTTTTTTCTTTCCTGCAGCTCTTTGACTAGGTCATTCCTCTACTTTGTAGCTTCCATCGTTTTTGATAAGAAGTGAACTAAAACAGGGACAAAAAAACAAATGCTGCGTGTTCTCACTTATGAGAGGGGGCTAAACGTTGGGTACATATGGACATAAGGAAGAAACAGACACAAGAGCCTACTTAATGTTGGAGGCAGGAAGGAGGATAGGGGTTTAAAAATTACTTATTGGGTACTATACTTATTACCCGAGTGGTAAAGTAATCTGTACACCAAACCCCTGTGACATGCAACTTACCTATATAACAAACATGCACACATACCCCCGAACCTAAAATAAAAGTTAAAAATAAAATAAAATAAAATAGAATAGAATAAAATAAAATAAAACAAAATGTGAAGCAGGCTGAACATGATGGCTCACTCCTGAAATTCCAACACATTGGAAAGCCAGAGCAGGAAGATCTTTTGTAGCCAGAAGTTTGAGGCCAGGCTGAGCAACATAGCAAGACTTCATCTCTACAAAAAATTAAAAATTCAGCCGAGTGTGGTGGTGTGGGTCTGTAGACCTAGCTACTGAGAGACTAAAGCAGGAAGATCCCTTGATCCCAGGAGTTTGAGATTGCATGGAGTTTTTCTCTGTTGTCCAGACTTGAGTGCAGTGGTGCAATCTTGGCTTACTGCAACCTCCACCTCCTGTGCTCAAGTGATCCTCCTACCTCAGCCTCCACAGTAGCAGGGACCATAGGCACATCCCACCACACCTGACCTTTTTTTGGTGGAGACAGGGTTTAACTATGTTGCTGAGGCTGGTCTCGAACTCCTGGGCTCAAGGTATCCACTCACTTCAGCCCCCTAAAATGCTGGTAATACAAGAAGTTAAATAATTTAAGAGAAATATTAAACAGTGAAATCATAGCAAGTTTATAACTAAGGATGTAAACACTTAACTGTAGCACCTTGGCTAAATTAGTTATACTTTCTAATTTTAAACATCTTTATAGGAATGAAAATGCTGACTTTGCATCGCGTTATGGTAACAATTCGTGTAAATGTATGTAAAGTACAATAACAGTAATGTTCTATCCCTTTTAACTATAAAAACAACCCAATGGGAGAAACACTCTTTCCCACTTTTACAGATGAGGAAGCCAACTTATAAAGTTTTATATGCTACCTGGTTTTTAAGAGATGAATCCAGAAGTTGAGTTCAGTAATATTAATCCCAATTCCTGTTTTGTTGTTGTTATAAACTGAATCGAGAAGTACTATTAGGTTGGTGCAAAAGTATTGCAGTTTTTGCTATTACTTTTAATAGTAAAAACCACAAATACTCTGCACCAACATAATGTTACCTGTTTTTAAAACACAGGTTCTGAAATATTGTTACAACCCTAATGTCACTTTTAAATTTTGACAAGTCTTGTTAACTCATTTAAACTTTAATTCTCTGATCAGTATTATGGGAAACACAATCTTCCCATGGAATGTTATGAGTAATCCCTTACATGTGATTTCTGGGTGATAACACACAGTAAAATAATAATTTGTATAGATAATTGAGTAAATCAAATGAAATAAGAAACGAGAGACTTATCATGGTCAGATTTACATGATATTTAGACTATGTTCTCAAAAATGTAAGATTTTAATTTAGTAAATTAGATTTTCGTATACCCCTAAAAATTTATAACTGTGTTTATGCGCATGATAAGTCATCCTAAAAAATTCCAAGTATTGCCCTTAGAAATGTTATTTTTAAATCAGTTATAATTCTAAGTAATAGAAAATATTAACAATTTTATAGCTTTCCTGGAAATATTAATTATGTGGATTGTTTCTTATCAATAAATATGAGCTTTCTATAAATATTTATTTTTTGTAAACAGCATATGTTTTGAGGGAAAGCATATCAAATGAAAATTTGTATACTGAATTTGAAAAAAAGCTGCAAAAAATATATTTTATGGAAGTCTCCTTAATCCAATTGAAATTCATATCATGACATAATGTTCTATGTTATTCCAATTATTTAATTATAATTTACTGTTATAAATTATATGTTATAAATTATACATTATAAATAAAATATAATTATATATTATATTTATATATATATTATATATATAAATAAAATATAATTGTTATATTTATAATTTTACAAAGCATTGGCTTTTGCCTTCTAACAGCAGAAACAGATTATCATAAACAATAAAATATGATTCAGCAGGGTAGGTGAAAGTCTTTGAGAGATTTATAACAAAGAAATCTCAGAAGATAAAAAATAATAAAGGTCATGAAAATGTTTTACTTTACAACAATTTGGAAACAGTAATATTTAGAATTTTATCAGGAGCAAACAAACAAAAGTATTTTTATGTTATTGTTCTAAAAGAAAAATATACTGAGATCTATAATGCTTTTGTTATATTATTATTTTATTGATTCAAAGGCCAATGATATCAATAATTTTTCTATAATGTTCGCTAATATTTGGAATAGATATAACTTTATTTGAATACTAGTTGATTGATATTTAAAAATAATCACAATACTAGATTTTTTGCAAAAGTGAGAATGTAGGTTTTACTTACCTAAAATTTATCATGGGTAATTTTTATAACACTTCTTTGTTTTATTAATTTTTAAAAAACCTGCATCCAGATTTCTCTTGCTATCATTTTTACCAGATTCTTAATTACAGTATTAGCTATTAATTCGGTACAAAAGTAATTACCTTTGCACTAATCTAATAACTTGGATGAAAAGTATAGAATTATGGTTTAATCTGACTTATTTAGAGAGCACAAATAAAAGTGTCTCCTTATTCATGGATTTAAAACATTGTCTTTAACTTACAGCTTTAGAAAAGGCAAAATTGTTTAATGGAGAAAATTGAGAAATATGCTGTAACTAAACGATTTCTCTATGACAGCAATTACTTGAGTCTTAAAAAGGAGCATAATGGAAAGAGTACAGTTTGCAGCCAGGCACACAACAAGTTTGAATCTGAGTTCTACCCTTAGAAATAATGTGGCCTTGAGCAATTACATTTATCTATAGCCAACACTCAATTCTTATATCACACCACTGCATTCTTTGAAAACTCCAAATGGGTTCTGGATGGAATGATGAGCTTTACTCTCTTGTTTTGCTTCACATATTCTTCTGTCTTGTTTTTTGTTGTTCTGTCTTCAGTACTGCAGTTTTGTTTGCTTTTATTTATTTTTATCCCCTTATATATCTATATTCCTTATAACATTTTTTTTTTGCCCCCAACAAGATATCAGGAAGCACTGTACATTTCCATTTGGAGTCACAGATCAACAGACACACATTAAATTGTTCAGAATCTACTAATAGCATAAACATCAATCAGACGTACCTCTAACATTCCTTGGGCTGTGCAAGGGCACAAACTGAGGCCAACATATGTCTAAAAAATTTCCATAATACTAAGAAATTTAAAGTAATAAGTAAAGCTATTAAACTATTAAAATTGATTTTTTACTTAGATTTTGACAAATAGACTTTTATTCCACCGAAATAGACAAATATGGTTAAAGCTATGGTTTTATAAAACTGTATGTCTGAGAAATATCAAATGACTAAATGCAACAAATACTGCATATGTCTTTGTGGTCTGTATTATTTAGAAAATGCTAAAATAATAGAATCTACGTATTTTTAAGCTTAATTTTTAAATTTTTTTAAATTATACTTTAAGTTCTGGGATACATGTGCAGAACATGCAGGTTTGTTACGTAGGTATGCATGTACCATGGTGGTTTGCTGCACTCATCAACCTGTCATCTACATTAGGTATTTCTCATAATGCTGTCATTACCCTTGCCACCCATCCTCCGACAGGCCCCAGTGTGTTCCTATTTCTCCATCTAATTTTGCAAGCCTGTCATTTTATAAGACTTTTCTTCACTAAAATTCGTTTGTCTAACCTTTTAAATATAGTGACAATTGTCATATTAGATGCAAATTTATCAGGATGTATACTTTTAGCATCCCTCATTTGTTTGGATCTTTCCAAGATCCCAATTTTTATTTATATTTATGTAAGTATCTTTTTAATTTTCTTTTTCTAAAAATGTGTGCCCCAAAATGATAAGTATATGAGGTAATGCCTACGTAAGTTAGCTTGATTTATCATTCCATAAGGTGTACATATTTCAAAACCACATGTTGTACATGATAACATATATATTCTTTATCAATTAAAATTAATACTTTTATAAAAATAAAATTATAAAAATCAGAAAATTATTAAAAATTATTGTAAAAATCAGCCTTGTGACCGAAGAAAATACTGAAGTTCTCATAGTATGTGGAGGCCTGAAATATATTACCAAAGACAGGTGAACAATAACAAAAACAAAAAAGTGACTTTGGGAACCACTACTGTAGCATTTAACTAGTCCCCAGACAATCAAGATAACAACAACAAAATGACAAAAATATGTTTGTTATTTAGAAGGAGCATCAAGATGTCAGAAAAATAAGGTAGTTGGTCAAGCCTAGTAGCCAATTTAGGCCCAGGGAAGAAGTATACCTGTGTTTTGTTCCCCTCTGTGTGCCCAGATATTCTCATTGTTCAACTCCCACTTAGGATTGAGAACATGCGGTGTTTGGTTTTCTGTTCCTGTGTTAGTCTGCTGAGAATGATTGTTTCCAGCTTCATCCACGTCCCTGCAAAGGACATGAACTCATTTTTTATGGCTGCATAGTATTTCACGGTGTATATGTGCCATGTTTTCTTTATCCAGTCTATCATTGATGGGCATTTGGTTGGTTCCAAGTCTTTGCTATTGTGAATAGTGCTACAATAAACATACGTGTGCATGTGTCTTTATAGTAGAATGATTTATAACCCTTTGGGTATATACCCAGTAACGGGATTGCTGGGTCAATTGGTATTTCTGGTTCCAGGTTTTTGAGGAATCATCACACTGTCTTCCACAATGGTTGAACTAATTTACACTCCCACCCAACAGTGTAAAAGCGTAGGCTTTGGGCATCAGGAAACCTGGATATAATGAAGATTATCACATTACATATTTAATTGCTTTACCTCCACAGTTAGTAATAATCAGAAATATCTAAATACTCAAACCTCCACTGTTCATGAGGCTAAGAAAAAAAACCCAATAAAATGTTTAGCGCCATGAATAATTAATTGGCTAATGACATGCACTAGAGCTTTGTAATGAAAGAAATAATAAGTAGAAATGGCCATAATTATTAGTTCTAGTAATAAAAAATAATAAATTTCAAGTAAGCTAAACTAGAAGCACTATTACATTTTGCCAAATGTATAAACTTCCAGAATATGGAGAATATTTTTTTCACTCTGAGTAATTTTGATAAATCATGTATTTTGATAGGGAAATATGTATTTTTTTTTCCTTCTACAAAATTTCAGAGACAATAGCTATTAGGATAAATTAAATTAATTGTATCCTTCATAACTAAATATTTCACCTACAGAGAATTTCTAATTGGTTTCATATATCTTAAGAACAGATTGTCCATTGGCTATAATTGTTATATAAATTGATAGCCAACATTAAATATTCCCTTACACATGAAAGTAAAATCCTTGAGAAGCAATATTTTAACTAAATTTGCACTGTTCATGAGTAGAAAAAAATCAATTCAGTTTTCTGAGCAGAACATAAGAATTCTTCCCAAGAACTGTTAAATGTGACACATTCATATAATTAATGTTTTATAAAAGAATTTCACAGAAGACACTTGAGGCTATGCAGCTTTATTATCTCTGGATATAATGTACCACATTCTTTGCTTATTACTTTAGGTTTCAGATCTTCTTGTAATTCAGACTATTACCTTCAGGCCACAAACAGTTGTGCATAGATTGCATAGGCTTAAAATCCCCATGATCAACCACTTTTTTTGGTTTTTCAACTGAATTTTGTAAAACCTTCATCATGCTTGATACTTCCATTTTTCCTTCCAAATGTCTGTTAGTCCTAAATTCGTAATTTTCTCATATCTGGATCTGCCCGTCTTTCCATTTCTATAGCTTATCTCCCCATTTAGCTCCTTATTAACTCATTCTTAGATAACAGAAACTTACCCTAACTTTTAGGTCTATCTCGAGTATCTTTTATCTGTGATACATCATATCCACAATCTCCCTGATGCATGACTTTCCTCTATTTCTGAAAATAGAATGAAACAATAGCAATAGTAAAACGTGTGTCGTTCTTTATTTCCTAAATGGAGACACTTTAAAGTTCCCAAACCCAAATTTTCCACAATCTGAATTTAATTTGTATTTCAAAAGTTATCTTGCAAAGCATCCATTAATAAATCTTTGGCCATTAATATCCGCAGCATGCTTTATGACATGCAGCAGAGCAGGGTGCCCAACCTCCAGGCCACGGATGTGAACCAGCCTGTGGCCTGTTGGGAACCAGGCCACACAGCAAGAGGTGAGGAGTGAGCAAGCGAGCATTACCACCTGAGCTCCACCTCCTGTCAGATCAGCGATGGAATTAGATTTTTTTTTTTTTTTTTTTTTTTGAGACAGAGTCTTGCTCCGTTGCCCAGGCTGGAGTGCAGTGGCACAATCTCAGCATTACATTCTTATGGGAGGGTGAAACCTATTGTGAACTGCACAGGCAAGGGATCTAGGTTGCACATTCCTTATAAGAATCTAATGCCTGATGATCTGAGGTGGAACAGCTTCATCCTGAAACCACCCTGTCACTCCCCCATATGTGAAAGATTTGTCTTCCATGAAACTAGTCCCTGGTACCAAAAATAGTGTGGACCACTGCACCAGAGCTTTCTAATGAGGGAAATAGTAATATTTTCACGTATACATAAACACATTGACTTGTACTCTCAGGATACTCTTCTGTTATTGGATTTGTTCACTTCAAGGTCTATCTTACATCCTACTTTCTTCTTGATCTCTAAGCCATTCACCCTAGATCTGAGAGGGGTTTTCACTTAACTCTTATAGCACTTATAAAGAGAAAATAATACTCCAGTTAATTTCTTAAAGTTGGTGTCAAATTTAAACTATTTTAAGTAATACTGCAAAGCAGGGTTACTGATTACCAGACCCGAGGTGGATGCCAATTTTATGGAGGATAGAAAAGGTTATCACTATGCCAATCACCAGGAATAGGAGGTCAAACACGTTAGCCCACTTGCATCTTGGGCAGCACTTTTACTACTTGCCTCAATCCAGTAAGATAGAATACTAACAAACAATAAGTCATATAAAACAGGTCTATTACTTAAAGATAAGTAGGCAGGCAGGGATAACAGAAGCAGACTTTATCTCAAGATAGTCCTCGAAGGCTCAGAAAAGCTGCCCAGGATGGATAGAATCTCATCTTTGTGTATCCCACATGCTCTGCAGCTGAGGGACACAAAAGCAGTCTGCCCTGGGTTTTATGACCTGAAGGAAGGGTCTCTTTCTGGACAAGTATTGTAGGACATTCTATTTTAGGAGGGACAGGATCAAAACCTCAGCTCTTTCAAATAGTTCCCCCTTATTTCAGAATTTTGCATTTCCTGAGCATCCTACAGTTATTCTAAGTACCATGAGTAGGAAGATGGGAGGAAAGCTTGGTCACCCAGGGCCATTTGAGAACTGTACTGCAAATACATTTATGAAAATAATATAAGAAATGTCATTTAAAATTTTATTTTGGTTTATAACACTTTGCAATGCATGGAAAGTGGTATTTAAGTGTTAGAGTTGTGCAGATATAAGTCTAATTTTTTAACCTCCTCTCATGGTAGCTTAAGGGAAACCAGGATCCTAAAGTGGAATCTCCTAAATTGGAAAAATTGAGAAAAACCCACGAAGTGAATGTCAGTTATATAGTTAATAATTTCCTATTGTAAAGCAGAATCACCTAAGTCACTGAACAAAACCAAATGACAGAGAAAAATTACAGGCAACTTTAGAGGTCAGCAACAAGATAGGACTCAAATACCTCAAGTATAAAGTGAATGTAAGAGGATACTGGCACCCGTGATATTAAAGGCTTTTATTGGTTTTACCTACGTGGTTCCTTGAAGGATCAATAAAAATTAAAATTACTAGATAGATGCTTTTCTCAAAGAATAAATAACAAATACAAGAACATACATATGTGAATATTAGCATTAAAATAATTATTGATATAATACATATAACTGAACATGATTTTTACTGTATATTAAGTATGAGATATTGTAATTTTTGCAATATTTTTATATACCCATTTGTTCTTTTTTGACAGGACAGAAAACTGAAAAAAAATCATCGTTAAACCTATTTTGAAGTTAAAATTTATTATAATCACAAAATGTCTCCCAATTTGATTCAGAAAGAGGAATAATTTATGAAGAACCAGTTATATGCCAGTCCTGTGCTAGATAACTACAGGTACTTCATTATTTAATATCCACAAAATACCATGATGTGGGGTAGAGAAGAGTTGCTCATTCTGCAATATATATTTTTCACATTATTACTCAAATATAACAAGGAGAATTTTATTTTTATGGTAGTGTTTTGTTTTTTGAAAAATATAAACTGCTTTAAATAAAGTCTGGAATGGTGTACCTTTCCCAAGAGAAGCAACCGTAACAGATGAAACTTATTTAAAAAACAAATATTTAATACATTTGAATGTCCTAATGAAAAACAGCAAATACATAAATACTCACTGAATAAAATGCACTAAACCTTGACAAGACCATCAGGTGGCTGTGGCCGTTGCAACACACTGCTCTTTAAATATAGCCACATAGCTTATGTTGATGGACTCCCTGCTCAAGTGTGTGTAGGCAAGATCCCAGGACTCTCTTGCCATCCAGATACCAGTCTAGGGCTACAGTATCTCTCCAGGAGTGGCAGGACAACAGCATTTTTTATTCTCCTCAGCTCTGTATTGTAGAAGCTCTTTTTCAGCCAGGAGAGGGTGAGAGATTTGGAACACCTTTTGCCCACTGATGCTCCACTTCTAAACAGGAAGCTCTACTCTAGGCACAGCCAACCAAGAGCACTGAGGCCCAACCATCCTCATTTAACATCATTCATATTGTAGAGTTTTATGTCAAGAGAGACAAGCTGAGAGAGCCGCAAGCTATATTCTTCCCCAGTACCATCATTATAAAGCAGAGATGTATCTGAGACAATTATGCCATTGGATTCCCCCATGCCCCAAATACACAGCAGTGGGGCAAAAGTTTTACACAAGTTAAAAAGGAAGGTAGTAAAAAGAGAAAGTTGTGAAGCACACCTCAAGAGAATAAGTTTTATTTAGAAGAGATCCCATGAAATTTAAGGCATAAGGACACTGTTGAAAACAATGCAAATTTTGTAAGCAATTAATAGGAGGCTGGTGGCTTCATGAGAGCAACAAGCTAAATGTCAATGAGCTACATTTTTAAGAGACAACCAGGAAAAAAAAAAAAGCAAAGAAAAAGCTGAGAAGAAGCCACTTGGAATATATGAAGACTCATAAAATGACCATGAAGACTATACCTGAAAACATTCAAAATTTAATTGTATCAGACTTTGGGGCAATTTATCTTCTAGCACATAATTTACCTTATACAGGGACCTGTGACAAGATTAACAGCTGATATGTCATCTAAATTTATGGATGCCAGGAAACAGTAGTATAACAAAAAGCTGAACCATTCTTGTGCCACAAACACCACCCCCGGGCACAATGCCTCACAATTGAGGGGGAGGTGGATTTGTAACTCCCAGCCTTGCACTCAGTAGTGAAGAGTATTGTTCACACATCTCACACACCACATTTTATGGTTGCCAACTGAGGGACTAACTTCTAAATCCACTAACTCTGGGAACCAATGGCAAGGGGCATTCATGCATCCCCTGGGACCCACAGAACAAAGAAGCCTTTTAAACACTAAATAAAATTTAAAATATAGCTTACCAAAACTGATGGGATGAAGCGAAATTAGTACCAAGAGGGAATTTTATAGATATAAGCAACAACATTAAAAGACGAAAGATCTCAAATAAACAACCTAACTTTACACCTCAAGGGACAGAAAAATAAGAAACAAAACCAAATATAGCATAAGTAAGAAAATAATTTTTAAAAATAGTACAAAATAAATTCAATAAAAATAGAAAAGAAAAAAGTCAATGAAACTAAGAGTTGTTTTTTTGAAAAAATAAATTCAATCGATAAAGCTTTATCTAGACCAATAAAATATACTCAAAATAAAATCAGACATTACAATGGATGCCTCAGATAGAAGAAATATAAGGAACAGTGCTGAACACTTATATGCCAACAAATTTGACAACCTAGAGAGATTGCTAAATTTCTTAAAACATACAACCTGAATCAAGAAACAGAAAATGTGACTAAAGCAATATAAAACCAAAGATTAAAGTAGTTATAATAATCATTTTTTGAAAATCTCCCAAGAAAGAAAAGCACAAGATGAGATGACTTCATGGGTGAATTCTAACAAGCATTCAAACAATAGCAATTTCTCTGAAATTATTCAGAAAATTGAAGTAGAGAGAATATTTCCAAATGAATTTTGAGGCCAGAATTGCCCTGATACCAAAGCCAGATAAAGATGCCACATGCACACAAATTTAGTAAAACTGAAGTATACAAAATCAACATACAAAAACCGCTGTGTTTATATAAACAACTATCTATTCAAAAAGGAAATCAAGACAGCAATCCCATTTAAGATTGCATCAAAAATAATTCTGATGTATTAATTTAATGAAGAAAGTGAGGAAAAATATGTACATTTAAAACTATAAAACATTAATGAAAGAAAATCTAAAAGGACAAAAATAAATGGAATATACCACATCTTCATATTGGAAGAATTAATATTGTTAAAATGTTTATACTATGCAAAGCAGTATACTGAGCAAATGTGATCCCTATGAAAATCCCAATAACAATTTTTACAGAAACTTTTTAAAATCTCAATTTCATGTGGAACACCAGAAGGTCTTGAAAAGCCATAGCAATCTTGAGAAAGAAAAACAAAGTTGGAGGCATCACACTTCTTCATTTCAAATTATTTTATAAATCTATTTTATTAGTTTGTTCTCATGCTGCTAAGAAGAAATACCCAAGACTAGGTAATTTACAAAGGAAAGAGGCTTAATCAAGTCATAGTTCTGTAGGGCTGGGGAGGCCTCAGGAAACTTACAATCATGGTGGAATGGGAAGCAAACACAACGGTCTTTACATGGTGACAGGAAGGAGAAGAATGAGAGCTGAGTAAAGGGGGAAACTCCTTATAAAACCATCAGACCTCGTGAAAACTTAGGAGAATACCATGGGGGAAACAGCCCCATGATTCAATTGCCTCCCACCAGGTCCCTCATACCACACATGGTGTTTATGGGATTATAGTTCAAAATGAGATTTGGATGGAGAAACAAAGCCAAACCATATCACCTAATTGTGATTAAAAAAATTATGTTACTGGCATAAAAACAGACATATAATCTAATGGAACACAAGAGAGAGTTCAGAAATAAACCCAAGCCTATACAATCAACCAATTTTTGTACAACAGCACCAAGAATACACAATGGGAAGAGGATAGTCTCTCCATTAAATTTTGCTAAGAGAACTGGATAACTACATGCAAAACAAAAAATCTAGACCCTTATCTTATAGCATATACAAAAATCAACTCAAAATGAATAAAAACTCTAAATGTAAATCCTGACATCAATACTCTAGAATGAAATATAAGGTGAGGCCTTACACTTAATGTTTTTATTCATTTTGTATATCTTATTTGAAACAAAGTATATTTTTCCTTTCGTTGTCTGACACTTGACAATGGCATTGGCAATGATTGCTTCAATATGACACAAAACAATCAGACAATCAAAGGAAAAATAAAACTAAATAAAATATCAAACCAAAAAACAAGTGAGAATATTAAATCAAAAAAGCTTATGCACAGCAAAAGAAACAGCAAAATGAAAAAGGCAGGATGTGTATTGGAAGAAAATATTTGCAAACCATGTAGCTCGTAAGGAGTTAATATCTAAAAATACATTAGGAACTCCCACAATTCAATAACACACATGAACAAAAAAAAACTGATTTTAAAATTAGAAAACAACCTAAATATACAGTTTTTCAAGGAAGATATACAAATGGCCAAACAGTGTATAAAAATGTGTTCAATATCACTAATCATGAGGGAAAGGCAAGTCAAAACCAAAAAAAGCTATCATATCACATATTTATAGCAGCAATATTCATAGTAGCAAAGATAGGGAATCAATCTAAGCATCTATCAGTGAACGAATGGATACAGTAAACCTCATATCTGTATATGTGTGCACGTGTGTGTATATATATATGAGGTTTTATATATAATTTTTATATAATATGTATACACACAGAAACACACACATATTTAACCTATATATGAGGCTCTACATATATATAGGTTGTATATATGTAAATATATATATGAGGTGTTTATATATGTGAGGTTATATACATAAACTATATATAAAGCATATATAGATATAAAACCTATACATAAAACCCCATATATAAATATATATATAAAACCTCATATATGTAGGTTATATATATGTGTGTTTGTGTGTATATATACACACATGTATATTATATAAAATATAATATGTATGTATATTTATGTATTATATATGTATATAATATGTTATGTATTATGTATTATATACACATGTGTATATATATACACACTCAAACACACAATGGAAGGCTATTTAACCACAAAAAAAGAATAATGTTGGATCGTTTGCAGCAACATGGATGGAACTGGAGGACATTATGTCAAGTGAAATAAGCCAGGCACAGAAAGGCAAATGCTGCATATTCTTACTAGTATGTGGGAGCTAAAAATTTAATCTCATTGCCAGTTAGAGAGTGCCAACTCATGGAGTTAGTTACCAAATCCGGGATGGCTGTGTGTATGGTGGTGGTGGTGGTGGGGAGAGTTGGGTGAAGAGAAATTGGTATATAGGTAGAAACATAAATTCAGATCGAAAGAATAAATTGTGATGTTCAATAGCAGAGCAGGTTGAATATAGTTTGTGTATTTCAAAATAAATAGCAAACAGTCTTGAAATGTTCCTAACAAGAAAAATGATAAATGCTCGACGTGTTGGGTTTCCTAATTACCCTGACTTGATCATTACACATTCTACGAGTGTAAAAAAATGTTATATAATCCTAATAAATATGTACAAATCTTTTGTATCAATGAAACGTTCAAGAATAAAAAAAGTAGCAGTAATGTAGGATGAAGTATAGAGTTCTAATGTACAGCATGATGACTATAGTTAATAATCCTGTATTCGATACTGGAAAATTACTACAGGAATAATGAGACATATCTGGACAACATAGTGAGGACCTATTTCTACAAGAAGAAACAACAACAACAATAAAATGTATCTAGTCATGGTGTTGTGTGCCTGTAGTCCTAGCTACCTGAGAGGCTGAGCTGGGAGGATCACTTGAGCTCATGAGTTTGAGGTAAGCTATGATTGTGACACTGCACTCCAACCTGATGACAGAGTGAGAGCCTGTTTTTAACTAAAAAAGAAAAGAAAAAAAAAAAGAAAGAAAGAAAGGTAAAGAAAAGTTATTCAATATTTTTACCCATTAGGGAAATGAAAATCAAAACCACAGAGAGAGAACAGTTTACACCTACTAGGATGGCTATAATTTTAAAATTACAGCTGAAAACAAGTATTTGTGAGTATGCAGAAACATTTTAGGTTTTAACATTGTTAGCAGGAATGAAAAATCGTGCATCTACTGTGCAGAACAGTTTGGCAGTATCTCAACATGTAAAACATATGTTTACTCTATGATCCAGTAATTCCATTCCTAGATATTTACCCAAGAGAAATGAAAACATATGTCTACACAAAGACATGTACATAGGTGTTAATAGCACCACCATTCACAATAGCCAAAAAATGGCAAGCTCAAAAATTCACATCAACTGATGAAAGAAATGTGATGTATATATGAATATTGTTTGCAATAAAATTAATGAAGAAATATATGTGCTTATAAATGCTGTATTGTAGATGAAACTTGAAACAATTTTTCCAACTGAAGGAAACCCTTCACAAAATAATGCATATTCTATGATTTTGTTTGTTTGAAATGTCCACAGTAGGCAAATTTATTGAAACAGAGTATATTAGTGATGCCCTAGGGCTGATGGTTTGGTGAGAAATGGGGAATGACTACTGATGACTACAGAATTTATTTTGGGTTGAAAAATGTTCTTAATTTGATGGTGATAATGTTTTCACAATTGCATAAAGGTACTAAAAACTTGAATTGTATAATTTTAATGTGTGAAGTGTAAGGTAGATGAATATACTCCAATAAAGTTTTTTAAAGTTACCTTATACTAACATGGAAATTATATGTGATGTTTGATCTCAAAAAGGGAGGATGAGATTAGAACTACTTAATTTGATATTTGTTGTTCTAAGCAGGCAAAACAGAGTGAAGGACCCGCCTGAATAATGCTCTCAGAGCATTTTGCCTCCTTAGAACAACAAACATCAGTGCATTCCCAGGAGGAACTAATCTTAAGGCTATTACATTCACCAGTTTGCTTTTACCTTCATACTCTGTATTGTTTACATTCCTCATTAGCTGTATTGATAATAAATTGAAGTAAAAGCAATTGAAGATGAGTCCAAGTTGTTGTTTATATTAAATTTTGAACATAGTTGATTTTATATGTTTTGCCATTGTCCAGGTGAGTTTGGAAGAACTATGGTCTTTGATGACATCAATATGCTATGGGATCAATGTACTCTGAAGGAAGAACAAATTTAGTAGTTCTAATTGCGCTAATACTAAACATTATATATTAATCATAATGGTACAGTTATTTACCAATTAAAATAAACATGTAAACAATCAAACCAACCACTAGTAAGTCATTCTTATCAAAATATATTGGCTTTCATGTCTTCACTTGGAATAATGCAATTATATTGTTTTCTTTTCCAGATTTGAAATAATATTTTTCAATGTTTTTCTCTTAAAATTTATAAATTAAATTTTAAAAAACATTCCTTAGTGTATATTTACATACAAGTATCTATATAGTCACTGTTTTACTTCTTTGCTTGTACTAGCAACAGTTATTTCAATCTGTAATGTTGATGGAACTTGAAACAATTTTTCCAGGGATATTGAAATAACTATCTCTAGTCCAGCAAAGAAGTAATGTGGAAAATAGAGAAAATCTCCTACAACTCCAAAGACAGTTCGATTTGTGGAAGAGGTAATAACTGACAGGGGCTGTACCATATATTATTGCCACTTTTAGAATGGTAGTAAACCAGGAACAAAATAAAGAAATAAATAGCTAGATCTCTTTCTTCTGTTTTTAGACTTCTCATTAGTGCTTCTCATTGTGAAAACAGTGAATCATTTGATATATTTACTCAAGTGATGCATTTCTTTCAGATATATCATATTTGACATAGAGTATATCAGAAAGAAAAGAATAGCACAAAAAACAGGATGATATATTGAAAAACATGAGAAATACATTCAGGAAAAGCATGAGATTCATGAAATAATCGATTATGTCTCCTAGGTCTTCCTTTTTCCAAAAAAATAGACTTGACAAACTACTTATACTTTTCTCAGCTCAATATAAAAATTTTAAAAACTTGATGTAAAACCCATCTTCACTCCTGCGAGCCTTAAAGGCCAGTTACGGTGACAATCTGTGAGTTATTTAATCACATCTAGTCTGAATAGAACAAAAAATGATTTCTTTTTTTCCATTCTTCTTTTTTTTTAATGAGTATAGGGGACTTTATTGATGGTCAGAACAAGGCAGGGTTACCAAAGCTCCTCCCCCCTCTTCAGGGAGTCTGCATGAAAACTGTGAGGAGAGGAAATTCTCAGTATGGTGTGGGCTGAGTGGAGCAGGGACTTCTCAGCAGCTAAGGGCCTCTCTCTTCCTCTTTTAGTCTCATTGAGGCTGATGGTATGGAGGCCTACTCCTTGGAGGTCATGTAGACCACAAGGTCCACCACTCTGTTGCTGTAGCCAAATCTATCAATGCCAGCCCCAGCGTCGATGGTGGAAGAGTGGGTGTCACTGTTAAAGTCAGACAAGACAGCCTGGTGCTCAGTGTAGCCCAGGATGGTCTTGAGGGATTTTCCAGTGCCTGCTTCACCACCTTCTTGATGTTATCATATTTGGCAGGTTTCTCCAAATGGCAGGTTAGGTCCATGAGTGAGATGTTGGCAGTGGGAACACAGGAGGCCATACCAGTGAGGTTTGACCTTGACCACAGCCTTGGAAGCACAAGTAGATGCTGGGATGATGTTTTGGAGAGCCCTGTGGCCATCATGTGACAGTCTTCCAAAGGCGGCATCCATATCTTCTATGTGGCACTGATGGCATATACTGTGGTCATGAGTCCCTCCATGATGCTGAAGTTGCCGTGGATGACCTTGGCCAGGGGACCTAAGAAGTTGGTGGCCCAAAAGGCATTGCTGACCATCTTGAGGCTGTTTTCATACTTCTCATGGTTCATGCCCATCATGAACATAGGGATGTCACCAGAGGGGGCAGAGATAATGACCCGTTTGGCTCCCCCATTAAGTGAGTCATAGCCTTCTCCACAATAGTGAAGATGTCACTGGACTCCACAACATAATTAGCATAAACATCAGTCCATTTTATTTTGGCGTGATCTTGCTCTTGGAAGATGGTAGTGGGATTCCCTTTAATGACAAGCTTCCTTTTCTCAGCCTTGACAGTGACATGAAAGCTGCCATGGGTGGAATCAAACAAGAACACTTAGACCATGCAGTTGAAGTCAATGAAGGGGTCATTGATGGTGACAATATCTCTTTCACTAGAGTTAAAAGGAGGCCTGGTGACCAGGTCCTCAATATGGCCAAATTTGTTTACTTCAGCCTTCACTTTCATTATGGTGTTTCATGGATGCAGCTGGTGCTGCACGAGATGTGGCTGTCTGTCGAATGAGAGGAGCAGAGAGCCAAAATAACTTCATATGTAACATCTATTAATAATTAAAGTAAAAATACAATTACATATAGTATTTTATTTAGAAAAGGAAAATGTCATTCAGGTTTGTTGAATTACATCATCCTATGGTGAGGGTAACTAAGATAGTAGATATCCACAAAGAAGTCTTATCATTCTATTATGAATATATATAATCTACATTCTCTATAAGATGAGGCACCAAAACCCTTTATAAATCTGAACTACATCAGTGATACAAGTAAAAACAACATTTTTCCCTTTCAATCAAACAAACTAAAAAAGTATTTCTTTCAGCACAATTTTGTCAGCTTTTTTTTCTTTTTTCTTTTGTTTTGAGACAGAGTCTCACTCTGTCACCCAGGCTGGAGCACAATGGAGCGATTCCAGCCCACTGCAACCTCCGCCTCCCTGGTTCAAGTGATTCTCCTGCCTCAGCCTCCCAAGTAGCTGGGATTACAGGTGCGCACCACCACACACAGCAATTTTATATTTTTAGTAGAGATGGGGTTTCACCATGTTAACCAGGCTGATTTTGAACTCCTGGCCTCAGGTGATCTGCCCGCCTTGGCCTCCCAAAGTGCTGGGATTACAGGTGTGAGCCACTGAGCCTGACCAAAAAATTTTTATTGACACTTACGGTTCTACTATATTCCTGGAAAAATATACCTATTATTTTGTTGTTGTTACTAATTTTGTAGAGAGCTTCAAAAAGTTGCATTTTTTTTTTGCAATTCTTTTGTCAAGAATATCTTATTTAAAATTTCTGGGCTGCTTGGACTTCCTGAGAAGAATGACCACTTCTGGTGTTTCTTCACAAATGAGAGGAAGAGATCGAAGACTCTGAAGTAAAGAAAGAAATGGAACAGATGAAGGCAAGGCATTGGATAATTACAGGGTGCTATTACATTGAAATTACAGTACTAACACTAGTTAATACAAGTAATACGTAGTTGGTCTCTATATAATCAGATCTTTTTTTTTAACCTGTTCAAACTTTGTTAAATGCCTTGGGAAAATATATTATGCATATTATTGCATGTAAATATTAAATGCAATATATATCTATAAGGTTTTTAAGAGTAAAACTGCATAAACTATAAGTATTATAATTACTTTTTATTAGTATAGGCTATACGTATACCCTTTCAGAAATTTTTAATTTTAGAGCACAATATTTTTCATTCCTAACCAGCTCATGCTATGACATAGCTTTGATATTAATACCCTCCAAATCTCATGTTGAAATTTGATCTGCAATGTTGGAGGGAATGCTTAATGGGAGGTGTTTGGATCATGAGGCCAGATCTTGCATGAATGTCTTGGTGATATCCTTGAAGTAATGAGTGAGTCCTTGCTCTACTATTAGGTTCTGTGAGAACTGATTTTTAAAAAGAGCTTGGCATCTCCCTACCCTCTCTCTTGCCTCCCCTCTCGTCATGTGATCTCTGTACACATTAACTCCCCTTTGCCTTCTGTCATGAGTGGAAGCATCCTGAGGCCCTCACTGGAGCTATGCTTCTTGTACAGCATGGAAAACTGTAAGACAGGACAGGTGCAGTGGCTTACACCTGTAATCCCAGCACTTTGGGCAGATCACTTGAGATCAGGAGTTTGAGACCAGCCTGCCCAGCATGGTGAAACCCTCTCTCTACTAAAATCAGCTGGATGTGGTGGCACACACCTGTAATCACAGCTACTCAGGAGGTAGACTCAAGAATTACTTGAACCTGGGAGGTGGAGGTTGCAGTGAGCTGAGGTTGTGCCACTGCACTCCAGCCTGAGTGGCAGAGTGAGGCTCTGTCAAAACAACAACAACGATCACAACAACAACAAAAACAAACAAAAAAACAAACAAAAAACAAACAAAAAAGAACTGTGAGTCAAATAAATTGCTTTCCTTTATAAATTGATTAATTGCCCAGGTATTCCTTTATAACAACACAGAGTCAGACAAGTTACTTCACATATTATAAGCAGCATTGACATGTGGAAAGGTTATAATTTTGATGCAAATATTAAAAAGATTTTTAGGAAAATTTGCAAATCTCAAACTGTGTCAGAAACATTAGTAATCCACTATTACAATAAAACAGAAATCACAGATAGATTATATGATTATAAATATCTAGATTGATTTCATTCTTGGATCAAATTTTACTGTTCTATTTAAAACATAAATTTATCATTGGAAACATATTCTTTTCTATAAGAAAACTAGAATGGTTTACTAATATATTTTGGGGGCATATTTGATATTTATTAATAAAGGTTCTCTGTGAAGTAACATGATATTAGATTATTTTTATAGCAAACTCTGTTTTTAACTTCTCAACAAATTGCATAAGCTAGCCCTGAGGAAAAATTTTAAAAATTCTGTCCATTTGGATTTTTCACCCTTATTTATCTCCTAAATACATATTTTTCCTTGAGTATCAAGAGTCTTAAAACTTTTACTACTAAAATATTTTTTGCAAAAGTAATTATAAATAAATACAAATTTGTTTAAGAGCTATAAATATTTTATAAGTTAAGAATTATTATATATCATTAGTTCCTTCCATTATATTAAATATATTTGCATAAGTATATAAAAGAAATAATGAGGAAAAAATAGGTAGAAAGCATTGAGTGCAGCCGTGTATTTAATTCAAGGATATTCCTATGGCTCTTACAAATCCAAATGGGAAATATTAAGTAAAGAAACACCACCTGTGCATAGAAAACAATTTTAATAATTAAAGTCAATTACTTTTCCCTATGATTACAAGTGTTTTGTTGTTGTTGTTTTTGTTGTTGTTGGTTTTACAAAATATGTTAAGATAACCAAAGAAACTTTTTTAAAAGTCTCAGCAGTTATGTTTTTAACTCAAGGATAATGAATAAAACAATTTTTAGTTTATGTTCTAAGCAATGAAACAGTCTAACAGTTGAATCACATTAATTACAGAGTTGCTGGATAAAAAAAAAAAAAAGTATAATTGAAATCACTACTTTTCTCCCAATTTTACTTGTTTGAAATGTATAGAATAGGGAAGTTTTAAAATAATATGGCTTTAAAGTCCTCAAAAATAGGGTTAATAACATTCAATTTAATGTATTTTCTTAATCATATTTATAATTAACATGTATCCTTTTGGGCCCATAATTTCATTACTGTATAATTTTTGACCGATCATATTGTCTACTCTTGAGTCATCTCATTTGGGAAGTAATTTGGACCAACAGCAGAGGTTCATACCTTGGGGTACTGAGCCTGACTGCTGCTGTACAGGTAATTTATGAACTCATGTATAACTTCACCAATGTGTGTGTGTGTGTTCCTCATTACCTTGTGTAATTTATGGGGACCTGTCTAACACACACTTAGTCGAGTTTATATTCCATACAACACAATCACATAATGCTCAGTTTTAGGTATTGTTTTAAATTCCTTCAAATGTTCTTGTGATCTCAGCTGGCATTCTTCTTCCTAGAATTAAACAAACAAACAAAAATCATGTGACCAAATAAATACACATTTAAGTAACCAAAAATTACACAGATTTGTTTAAATGGGAATAAAAAGTCTAGAGAAAATGTTTTTCAAATGTATTTATTTTAAAATGACATCTAAAATTGTATTTATTGTGTGCAACGTTATGTTTTGCAGTATAAATATATTGTGGAATTGTTGAATATAGTTAATTGAAAAGTGTACCCACACAGTTAAAATTTTTGTGGTTAGGTTCCTAGGTATTTTATTCTCTTTGAAGCAATTGTGAATGGGAGTTCACTCATGATTTGGCTCTGTTTGTCTGTTTTTGGTGTATAGGAATGCTTGTGATTTTTGCACATTCATTTTGTATTCTGAGATCTGCTGAAGCTGCTTATCAGCTTAAGGAGATTTTGGGCTGAGACAATGGGGTTTTCTAAATATACTATCATGTCATCTGCAAACAGAGACAATTTGACTTCCTCTTTTCCTAATTGAATACCCATTATTTCTTTCTCCTGCCTGATTGCCCTGGCCAGAACTTCCAATACTATGTTGAATAGGAGTGGTGAGAGAGAGCATCCCTGTCTTGTGACAATTTTCAAAGGGAATACTTCCAGTTTTTGCCCATTCCTCAAGGATCTAGAACTATAAATACCATTTGACCCAGCCATCCCATTACTGTGTATATACCCGAAGGATTATAAATCATGCTGCTATAAAGACACATGCACACCTATGTTTATTGCGACACTATTCACAATAGCAAAGACTTGGAAACAACCCAAATGTCCATCAATGATAGACTGGATTAAGAAAATGTGGCACATATACACCATGGAATACTATGCAGCCATAAAAAAAGATGAGTTCATGTCCTTTGTAGGGACATGGATGAAGCTAGAAACCATCGTTCTGAGCAAACTACCGCAAGGACAGAAAACCAAACACCACATGTTCTCACTCATAGGTTGGAATCAAACAGTGAGAGCACTTGGACACAGGGTGGGGAACATCACACACCAGGGCCTGTCGTGGGGTGGGTGGAGAGGGGAGGATAGCATTCGGAGATATACCTAATGTAAATGCCAAGTTAATGGGTGCAGCACACCAACATGGCACATGTATATATATGTAACAAACCTACACGTTGTGCACATGTACCCTAGAATCTGAAAGTATAATTTCAAAAAAGGCAACAAAATTTTGTGGTTAGGAAAATTAACATCACTCTCTTAGCATTTTTCAGTATGCAATATATTGTCATTAACTATAATCACCATTCTGCACAGTAGATCTTGCCAACCTATTACTCCTATCTAACTGTAAATATGTATCAATTACCAAAATCTACTCAATCCCCACTCCTCCCTACTTATTGAAGCCTCTAGTAAACAAAGTTATAATCTCTGTTTGTATAAAGTCAACTTTTTAAGATTCTTCATATAAGTGGGATCATGCAGTATTTTTCTTTTTGTTCCTGGCTTATTTCATTTAACAAAAGTTTTCCAGGTTCATCCATGTTGTCACAAATGACAGAATTTCCATATTTTTTTATGTCTAATCAATTATGCTGAGGAGAGAGTTCAAGCCCCATGTTTATTGCAGTAGATAAGATACATAATCAACATAAGTGTCCCTCAAAGGATAAATGGACAAAAAATGAGGCATATACATATCTATGCACATACAATTGAACACTAATAAGCTATAAAAAAAGAAAAAATTCTATAGGAACTTAAATAGTAATATTGTATAAAGGCATCTTTTGTTGGAGAACATTCAAATGCTTGCCTTTTTAAGGAGGATTTTCAGTCTGGAGGATTTTCACATAGCCATATACATTAAATATATATGGGAGTTTAGTATAAGCAAAATTTTCTGTAAACCTGATGTCAGGTGATGTGAAATCCAGATGAAGCTCAGCTTTCAATATCTCAATCACAGTAATACAGAAAAAGAAAACTATTCAAACTTGGAAAGAAACACAGTAGTATATTAATGGTGAGGACAGGTTTATTTGTTAACTTTAGTCTGTTTATTGTAATCCTCATTTCTTGTCTAACCTGGGAGCCCAATTCCATAGATATTTTTCAAATATATAGATCATGGAGCATTAGATAGTTTATGATAATAACTGATAGGCAGAAATGTAAAAATGTACAAGGAGGCTCTGCAGAAACTGTGGTAGCATAGTAATGTTGTAGCAATACAAAATGATAACTTGCTATGATTAGAATTTTCAGAGTGGCATCAGCCAAGTGGCTGAGTAGACTTACCTTATGCTCATATTCCTTATAAAAAAGGACCAAAACAAGAAATAAACCATATTTGTATTAGAGTGACTGAAGAAGTACACTGGAGAGAACTAGGAGAACAGTGAAATCTCAGAGAACAGTGATCACAAAAGCTCAGGATAGGACCATAAAGAAGGGAGCAAGGTATTCTTCCTCTGCCCCACTGTCTCTCTTGCTGGAATTGGCTTGAAGTCAGAGGAGACTTCTTACCGAAGATCTCTAGATATAATAGACATCCCTAGTGGTTTCTGTTGTTGCTATGAATGCTAGCAATTTCTGCTTCATTAGAAATCTCAAGCTCTCAAAGTCCCCAGATACTGTTTGGAGAGTAGCTGAGAATTCATGCAGCTACATTGCCTCAAAGTAGAAGTCTGCCTTCAGCACCCCTGACTCCCACATCCTAAGCTGCTATGGCTCAGTGTCTTCTTGAAATTGAAACCACTACTAGAGTGAGTCCTATCCTAGGGGCTAGGAGCAACTGACTCTCTCCATATGCAAGGTTTCACTGTAGTTTTCCCAGATTCTCACAAGTGTCTGCAATACCACCTCCCCAGCTGCCTGGAGCCTAGGACAGATGTAATGACGAAGACCCCAGCCTGTAAACCTATGCAACATACCACTACCCCAGTGAACTGGTGGGCCTGCACAGTACAGAAGCCACTAGTCAGCCCAGCCTGCTGCACATGTACATGTCTACTTAGCCCAACACCAGGCCCTATGACTGGCATAGCCTCACCCCAGATTGCTTCAGATACACCCAGGCCTGACACATTCTCATCCACTCATGTACATACCAACAGCCAGTCTGGTGGCTAGACAGACTGTGGCAAGGTCAAAGGGCTCCCACGGCATCTGCATCCTCCTGAATCTGGTTTAGCAGCCATCTGGGGCAGCCTCATCCCTGCGGAGAAACTGTCACAATGCCACATGGCCCAATCATACCTACTCACCTTCAATCTTAGCCTGACAGCTGTCTGGGAGTGACCCTTCTCCTGAAGACAGACCACAAGAAGGTCACCAGGCACTGCTATGCCTGAACACACCCAGCCCAACATCCAGTCTGGTGGCAATCCTGTCCTCCAACAGAGATAGTCACACAGTCTTCAGGTTGGCTATGCCAGTGTGTGTCTAAGCCTGGCCCAGCAACCAGCCTGTGGACAGCAACAGCCTACCCAGAGGGCCACAAAATAGCCTTTTGGCCCTCTGTGCCTGCAAGCACCTGACATGACAATCAGCCTAGCTTCTGCTCCCAGTGGAACCATGCCACTGCCATCACAAACTCCTAAGCATCTTAGGTCATTGGGGCAATTATAGTCTTCACTGAAGATTACAGCTAATAAAAATGCACAGAGACCTCACTACTGAACCCACCCAGAACGAAAGTCAATGCGTTATATGGATAGGAACATCCAGATTAAAAAGCTCAAAGGTATATAATTAGATTCAACCCAAAAGAATCCTCTCTAAGGCACATTATACTCAAACTATCAGGTTAAAGACAAAGAAATAATTCTAAAAATATAAAAACAATCAAGTCACACATGAAGGAATTTGTGTTAGACTCACAGAAGATTTCTTAGCAAAAACCTTACAGTCCAAGAGAGAATTAGGTATTATATTTAAAGTACTAAAAAAAGTCACCTAAAATACCATATCCAGCAAAGCTATACTTCAGAAATGAGAGATAAATGAAGATCTTTCCAGACAAGCAGTAGCTGAGGGAATTCATCACCACTAGACCAGCCTTAGAAAGAATGCTTGAGAGTGCTACAACTGAAACAAAAGGATGATAATAACTAACATAGAAACATGTGAAAGCATAAAATTCACCAGTAAAGGAAAATTCATAAATCTAACTCAGAATAATCTAGTAATAATTCTCAAACTATCAAAAGTTAAAGGCAAAGAAATAATTCTAAAAACAGCAAGAGAAATACATCAAGTCACACATAGTAAATTTCTATTAGACTAGGAGAATTTTTCTCAGCAGAAACCTTACAGTCCAAGAGGTTTTGTTTTGTTTGTTTTGTTTTCAGTCAAAAATTTTCCCTTTTAAATATTTTATCTCAATAGTTTTTGAGGAAAAGGTGGTTTTCGGTTACGTGGGTAAGTTCTTTATTAGTGATTTCTGAGATTTTGGTGCATCTGTCACCCAAGCAGGGTATACCATATCCAATATTTAGTCTTTTATCCCTCATCCCCTTCCCACTCTTCCCTTCAGTCCCCTAAATCCATTATATCATTCTTATCCTTTGTATCCTCGTAGCTTAACTCCCGCTTATAAATGAGAACATACAGTATTTTGTTTTTCATTCCTGAGATATTTTATTTAGAATAATGTCATTCAACTCCACCCAGGTTGCTGTGAATGCCATTATTTCATTCTGTTTTATGGCTTAGTAGTATTCCATGGTGTATACATAAGACATTTTCTTTATCCACCCATTCTTTGAGGAGTATTTAGGTAGGTTCCATATTTTTGTAATCACTAATTGTGCTGCTATAAACATGCATGTGCATGTGTCTTTTTCATATAATGACTTATTTTCTCTTGGACAGATACCCAGTAATGGAATTGCTAGATTGAATGGTGTTTTTACTTTTAGTTCCTCAAGGAATCTCCATACTGTTTTCCATAGTGGTTATACTAGTTTACATTCTCACCTGCAGTGTAAGAGAGTTCCCTTTTTACCACATCCACACCGACATATACTATTTTTTGATTTTTAAATTATAGCCATTTTTGCAAAAGTAAGGTGGTATCTTATTGTGGTTTTAATTTGCATTTCCCAGATAATTAGTGATCTTGAACATTTTTTCATATGTTTGTTGTCTGTTTGTATATCTTCTTTTGAGAAGTGTCTATTTATTTAAACATCATGCCATCCAACAATTTTAAATGCACACCCTTCTCAACTGCATATGGAACAGTATCCAGGAGAGACCACAACTTGGTCACATAACAAGTCTAAACAAATTTAAGAAGACAGAGATTATACAAAGTCTCTTTTCAGACTTTCATGGTATAAAACTAGAGATGAACACACACACACACACACACATACACAAAACCCCTACAGGTTTACTGTGTTATGTAAAATGTTCAATACTCCAATATGAAAGTTTAAGTCAAAATGCCTAAAAACAACAGGTACAATTAATGACTAAGAATAAGTAATTAAAACAGCACAAATATAAATTGAGTTTGAGGGAGGAAAAAGTATAGAGTATTTTTGTAGGACAAAATTTAGGTTGATCTTAGCATAAAATAATCCACTATAACTACAGGATTCTTTATGTTATCCCCATTGAAATCAAAAAGAAAAAAATACAGCATATATACAAGAAATAGGAAGGAAACAAAACTTAGAACCACAGAAAAATAATAAATTACAGAAATAAACCATAAAAGAGGAATTAAAAAGAAAACATAGGATCTACCAAACAACCAGAAAATACTTAACAAAATAGCAGGACTAAGTCACTATCTATCAATAATAACCTTGAATGTCAACAAGCAGAATTATCCAATTAAAAGATATAGAGTGAATGAATATAAAAACAAGACCAAACTGTATCATGCCTATAAGAAACTCACTGCATGATTACAGGTAAACATGAACTGAAAGTGAAGAAAGGAAAAAAGATATTCCATGGAAACAGAGCCAAAGGAAACAGGGTTAGCTATCCATATTTGAGATAAAACAGAGGAAATTGAAAAGAATAAAATAGACGAAGACGGTCATTATGCAATGACAAAGGGATAAATTCAGCAAGAGGATATAATGATTCCGAATACATACGTACTCAACACTGGAGCAGCCAGCTAAATAAAGCAAATATCATTAGACCTAAACAGAAATACAGACTACAATACAGTAATAGTAGAGGACTTTAGCACTCTACTTTGAACAATAGACAGAACATAGAGACAAACATTCAGCAATCATCAGACTTAAACTGCACCATGGACCAAATAAAGCTAAACAATATTTACAGAACATGCCATCCAACAATTGATTCTTCCCACCTGCATGTGGAACATTATCCAGAATAGATCACAACTTAAGCCACAAAACAATAAACAAATTTAAGAAGACAGAGGTTCTATAAAGTCTCTTTTCTGATTTCAATTGTATAAAACTAGAGATCAATGCAGAAAAACTTCAGAAACTTTACAAATACTTGGAAATTAAAAAATGTGGCCCTAAACCATAAAGAAACCTCAAAGAAGAAACTAAAAGGAAAATGAAAAATTTCCATGATACAAGCAAGAATGGAAACACAGTATAGTCATAACTGTAAACATACTAAAGGCTGTCGAGAGACAGAATTTTATATTAATAAATCTCTAAACCAAAAATAAAGATTTCTAATAAACAACCTAATGAAACATGTCAAAAAAGTAGAAAAACAAGAATTAAACCCAAAATTCTTCTTGTAGAAGAAAATAAATAATAAACCTATGGTAGAAATAGCCAAAATAGAGACTAAAAATTTTCAAAAGATCAACAAAATAGAGTTGGTTTTTTGAAAACAAACTAAATTGACAAAACATGAGCTAGACTAACAAGTGAAAAAGAACAGATTCAAATAAAATTAAAGATGAAAAACAGAGACTTCACAACTCATACCATACAAATACAAAGGATCATAAGAGACTATTATGAACAACTATAAGCCAAAAAATGGATAACCTAGAAAAAAATGAATAAATTCATGAAGACAACTTACCAAGTTTAAATTTGAAGCCATATAAAATCTGAGCAGACCAATAACAAGGCAAGAAATTGAATGAGTAATAAAACATCATCCAAAATTTTCAAACATCTACAGCCAACTGATTTTCCACAAAAGTGCTGAAAACAAAGATTGGAGAAACGACAGTGTGTTCAATAAATTATGCTGAAAATATTAGATATCCATATATAAGAGAATGAGACTAGAGCGCTACCTCCAACCACACAAAAAAACCAACTCACAATAGATTAACTGTTTAAACCAACAATCAGAAGCTATGATAGTACTGGAAGAAAACAGGTAAAATACTCCATGAAATTGGGATGAGCATGGATTTTAAAAATAAGATATCAAAAGTATAGACAACAAAAAGTAAAACTATACAAATGGAATTACATCAAATTAAAAAGCTTTTGTAGAGACAAGGAAACTCAATGTAGTGAAAAGATAATCTACAGAATGGGAAAAAAAACTTGCAAAGTCTAAATCTGACAGGGAGTTAATATTCAGAATACATAAGAAAATAAAACAACTCAACAGTAAAAATAATACAATTTTTTAAATGATGAAAGGCCTCAATAGATATTTCTCAAAATAAGAACAGATAGCCAATAGGTATAAGAAAAAATTCTCAACATCTCTTATCAACAGGGAAATGCAAATCAAAGACACCATGAGATAATGCCTCACTTCAGATAGAATGGCTGTTATTAAAATAAATAAATAAAATGAGTGCTGGTGATGATGTAGAGAAAATGGTAGACTTGCACACTGTTGGGATTATAAATTAATGTAGCCATTATGGAAAATAGTATGGAGGTTCCTAAAAAAATTCTATTTTTAAGAACTACTATAGGATCCAACAATCCCACTCCTGTGTATATATGCAAAGAAAATGAAATCAGTGTGTCAATGAGATATTTGCACTGACACATTTATTGTAGCACTATTTACTATAGTCAAGATACTGAATCAACCTTTGTGTCCAACAGTGAATGAATATATAATATAAAGAAAATGTGGTATCTACACAATGAAATAATATTGAGACATAAAAAAGAATGAAATCTTAACATTTGTGAAAACATGAAGAAAATGGATGACATTAGTTAAGTGAAACAAGCCAGATGCAGAAAGACAAGTACCACATAATCTCATTCACATGTGGACTATAAAGAAAAAAAAGTTGATATGGATAACAGTAGATATTAGAACAGTGAGTACCAGAGACTAGGGAAGGAAGGAGAAAGGAGGATGGGAAGGAAGGGGAGAAGGGAGGATAGAAGAGTCTGGTCAGAGGCTACAAAGTTACAATTACACAGGGGAAATAAATTCTGATGCTCTATTTCACTGCGCCAAGACTATAGTTAACAGTTGAATAGTGTGTAGTACAAAATAGCTAAAAGGGAGACTTTTAGATGTTCTCACCACAAAAAATATTAAATGATTGAGGTGATGGATACACAAACAACCCTGAACGGAGCATTATGCAATGTAGATATGTAAAATAAAATCACACTGTACCCAGTAAATATATATAATTACAATTAGTCAGTTAAAACCTGGAAAACTTTTTTGAAAAGAATTCTATAGCATTTTAAATGAGTAGTGACATATTTTTCAATGTGCTTGACAATAAGGATTTCAGAGCAATTTCTGATTTTTAAACTGAACTTTTACATCTGTGGAAGTTGAATAATTGTTTAAAAATTGACTAAATAAACGTATCAGATAACATAATATTGTCTGATGCTTTAAGGCAAATTTGATTAGCAGTTACTTCATTCTGAGCTTGATAAATCACATTGAAAACAGATGTGCTTTTCAATAAACCTAAATTTAAATTTTTCAATCCTTTTTTTCTTCTAAACTGTGTATATCTTCAAAGGCATTCAATTTTATATAAATAAAAGTATTTAATTGCATAAGCTAAAGAGTTTTTGGTTTAACTAAGCATTCTAAACTACAACGAGACCAAATTTGAATATGAATTGCTATACCTTTGAAGAATAGCTATATCATTAATCTGTAATCAGCCATTGACATATTCATTTGTTCAAGGGACCAGCTGTTGGTAGGGCAATTTTCATAAAATTAGAAATCAATGTTATAGCCATATGCAGTGTTTGATTCCACACAGAAGGGAATTAGTAATAAAACTGGAGTTTGGTACTTCATAAAAAGATGACATTCATGTAACCTTAACCCTTTACACAAATAAACTTGAAATTAAGTATGTTTTATTTTAGAAATGGTTATTTTCACTTTCTAACATATGTTCTAAAAGTGTTTAGTTTATGTTTTGTAGAAAAGTAATATCAGAAAAATATAAATGCAAATATAAAAATGAGCTAATATATGTGTCCCTAGTAGGAGTACCTGTGACTAGAAAAAAAATAAAATTTGTAATAAAAGTAAAACTCCCCATTATGGGTTATTTTGCGATGAGAAGATACTATAATTATTGTAATACAAATTGAGTTTTCATCCAAAATACTAAATATAATGATTTGAGTATATATACAATGTTAACTGATTTATATAATTTATGCAAACCAAAGATAAAGTGTCTAAATAAAAAATAATTTAGGAATAGAAATTATTTTGATCAATTGAGTCAATATCAGGTGATAAATTATGTGTATTGTTATAGAAAATAAACAGACATTTTTACTGGCTAGTTTTACTGCCTTTACTGAGGAAATCATAATCAGATGCTTGTAAAAGTGCCAATCAGTTATCCAAATATATTTTGTAATAAGAAGTATGAATACACAGTGTCATCATATATATAATGTATATCATCATATATAATCACATATATCATCATATATATCATATATAAATATATATAATTTAAAAGCTAGTGCTCTTGTCTGCACCATCGTCTTCTCCCCTTGAGGTTCAGTTCCCTCATTTGTAAACTGGGTATGATTGTAATACCTACCTCACAGGTTTATTGCAAGAGCTACAGAAATTGTTGCATGGTAGAGTGCAGTTGGATTTTATCATTCTATTCCTTTGCAAAATGTCATCAAATTAAAAAAAAATCTATGGTATCTAGAATAATTTTCTTCATAGAATTATTAATGAAGGAATATACATTGTTTAGGTTACATGTTGTTTGAAGTAATTTTATTTCAATACAAAGTGTGAAAGAGTATATACCTCTGACTTTGTTTTTGTTTTGGTGGGTGTCAGGAATTCAGCTCAGCTGGAAAAGAGTTGAGCCACCGGAGAGTTGGCTTCTGTCAGAGTAACCAATTAAAGCAACAAGCCTAAAAATTGAGAGAATCAGAGAATCCTTTAATCCATATATATGTATATATCTTGATATATACATATTAATACATTTTAATCCATATATACATCTATATATATCCTTTAATCAATGGGATTTACTGCATTTATAAATGTACACAAAAATGTAAGTGTTTTAAAGTGGCAATGAGTCCATCTTGTTGTGTCCATAGCCTATATCCCAGCCACAATGCAGCCTTATTAATGAAACAATGGATCAAGCCCTGGGATAGATGGGGCAGGAAAATATTAACACTCATATTGTATATAATCCCATTGCCCTGTTTTTACAGATCCTTCTGAAGTGGGAAATTTAAGAAAAATATTACAGGAAGAAACATTTTCATATCTGGTGCCTAGTTATAAATAAGTTTTTCCAAAATCTTCTAACAAAAACTTTTTTGTTTCAATCCTGTAATTTGGTAATTTTAACTTCCTTAATAATACTATGATAGTAAATTAAACAAGCAAACAAAAATATAGGTGTAAATTATTATTCATTTATTCCATACAGGTAAAGGGTTTGTTTCTTCCCCTAGAATTTGAACACACTTGTGACTGCCTGGATTGATAAAAATATGGTTTTTCTGAATTTCAACAAACTGTGTTCTATACTCCATTTAAATATAAAACCTATGAGATAAGGGATATTTTCTGTCTTGCCTCACAGTTATGTATCTGGTAATCAGCCCAGCAATTGGCAAATTTTAGACACTGAATATAAATTTATTGAGTAAATAAAAAAGCAAGTGGGTGAGGATCATAGATGTGGCTCTCGATAAGAAAGCATTTCCCTTTTAAAAAACGGAAACATATTTATATTTCCAATATAGGTGATTCTTGCAAAAACATTCAAATTAATATATTAACTTTAAGCCAGAATGGGTTAAAGAATTAATATATTAACTTTAAGCCAGAAAGGGAAGGGAAGAGTGTGGTCCCTTTAAATGACATGGAAGCCGGAACGGAAGTGCAGAACAGGGGAGGTCATGGTCTTTGGCTAGGGCTCCGCCTTCGGGAGGACAGGCATTTCCTGCTCAAATGTTGCATTTCCCAAGACCACCCTGGCCCACCACGCCCCCATCCTGGGCCTATAAAAACCCAAGACCCTAGCGGGAAGACACACAAGTGGCTGGACGTCGTGAGGAACGCATCGGCGGCAGAAGACTCAAGCGGCTGGTTGTTGAGAGCACGCCCGCTGAAGAGCACACCTGCACACTGGCAGGCCGTCCACAGGTGGGACGAGACAGAGTTTACTGGGGCTATTGGAGGAGAGCTGGGGCCATCTAGTGGCCCAACTCCAGGGGAAAATCATCTCCCTTCTGGCTCCCCCATTAGCGGAGAGCCTTGCACTCATTCTCCAAGCCCGCAAGTGAGCTGATTCTTCAGGTACACCAAGGCAAGAAACCCCAGGATACGGAAATCCGTCTGTCCTTGTGATAAGGAAGGGGGTTTAATTGAGCTGGTTAATACAAGCCGCCTATAGATGGCACACTAAGAGAGCACCCTGTAACATACACCCACTGGGGCTTCAGGAGCTGTAAATATTCACCCCTAGACACTGCCGTGAGGTTGGAGCCCCACAGCTTGCCTGCCTGTATGCTCCCCTAGAGGTTTGAGGAGCAGGGCACTGAAGGAGTGAGTCACACTTCCATTGGACGTCCTGCTAGGGGGACAAGGAAACCTTTCTCATTTCAGTATGTTATTTTAATATCCCATTTGTTTCAAAAATGTCATTGAATTTTACAAAATCTATTGTATCTACAATGAAGATTTTCCTAGACATATTAATGAAGTAATATACATTATTTACTTTACATGTTGTTACTAATAGAAGAAATAGTATTTCAATACAAACTATGAAAAGGTGTATATCTCTGAATTTGTTTTTGTTTTGGTAGGTGTCAGAAACTCAGCTCAGCTGGAAGAAACTTGACGTACCAGGTATCAGACTAGCAAGTAAAGCCACAAGCCAAAAATGAAAGAGAATCCTTTAAGTGCCTATCGTGATGGTGTAAGTAATGGTCCAAAAGAAACGCCGATTCCTTCTGTTCCATTTTTACCTGCGGATTGTGGATTGAAATAACCATTGGACCATGAGGAGGGACTCCGAAGAGAGGTATGTGACAGAGTGGGGCCTAGGGGTGGAAACTGCTGGGTGCTGAATCAGAGCGGGGAAAATTGTCTTTGTTTTCTCCCTCCTTCACCCATATAGAGGCCTCAGCAGAGACATCTGAAGAGACTCTTGCCAGGCCTCGAAGAGACTCTAGAAATGAAGGTGCTGGGATATTTCATAGGCTAAGATTCACTGGATAGAAAAAACAGGGGATAAAGGAAAATTTAAATGACACCATGAAGAAATCATTAGACAAACTCAGAAAGTCGAATATTCTACAGGACAAGTCTTTTCAACAAGATAATGTCTGGGGGACAAAAAAGACACTGTGTGTTGGTTCTATTCTAGTTTAAAAGAAATTTGAGAGACATAACAGCCAATGCAGTGAGTGATTCTTTAGTGGATCCCATTTTGAATAGCTGTAGAAAACATTTCCGGGACTGAGTATCAGATAATATCAGCAAGTTATTTCAATTTTGTTAGACGTGATACTAATAGTGCAGTTATTTGAGAAAATGTCCTTATTTTCAACATATGAAATATTTAGAGATAAATTATTATGAAGTAATTTACTTTAAAATACTTCAGAAAAAAAAATAAACTATGGCAAAAATATTAACAATGGCTAAATCTAGGTTATGGCTACATGATTCTTTTTATATTTTGTTCAATTGAAAGAATATAAAAACAGAGTGGTGGTTTAAAAAAAAAGAAAGAAAGAAATGGAGGTGCTGGAGATAGGAGTTTAAATATGGAAAGAGTGTGATCTGCCAGTTTGCCTGAGTCCTTGACTGCAACTCTCTTTAGAGACTGCAATGCGCTGACTGTGCACCAAGTCTGTTCCAGAGAGGGTGACTGTCTTCCTTGAGGACTGTCAGGTAAAGCCTCTGCAATTGCCTGTGGCTGGGAGTGAAAAATTATGCAGGTTTTTCACCAAGAGCCACACTCCTCAGTAGTGAGCCAGGCCTGTTAGATTTCAATATATTTTTCTACTTATGCAAGAATATCAAATTGCCTTTTAGTGTAGTCCTAACAGCGACTAAATCTTTATTTACATGTCAAATACAATACCATTTTTTAATGTTTAGTGGCCTACCTCTTACTTTTAAAATAACTGACAGAACATCAGGAATTCAATTTAATGGCTGATGCACTTGAACAAAAATAAGTTTGGGACAAGATGTTATATTTCTTAGCATTTTGCTTTACAGTGTATCACAATTTACAAAATTATCAAACTGTAGCACTTTTTAGTCTTTTAACTTTAGAAAGGTGAGATGTGTCAATTAAAAAAAGAGGAATATCTAAATGTTGTCCAAAAGAAACTGATTGAAAATCCATTTTGATTTGATCTTACATTTTAAAATCATAACCCTCTCTATACAATGTCAAGTATTTCTGCCATTAGTTTTATTTATTTATTTTGTTAATATTATTTTAGACTCAGGGGTTACATGTGCTTGTTATATGGGAATTACATGCATAATGGAGGGGGTTGGGCTTCTAGTATCTCCATCACCTAAATATTCAACATTGTACACTATAGGTAAATTTTCAACTCTGGACCCTCCTCCTACCTCCCTCCTTTTGGAGTCTCCAGAATCTATTGTCTCCATCTTTATATCTATGTGTACTCATTGTTTAGCTCCCACTTATAAGTGAGAACACGAGATACTTGATTTTTTGATTTCTGAATTAGTTCTCTTACAATAACAACCTAAAAAGCTTCATTCATGTTGTTGTAAAGGACATTATTTCATTCTTCTTTATTGCTGGATAATATTACATTGTATATATATACCACATTTTCTTTATCTAGTCCATTACTGGTGGACACTTAGATTGAATCCATGACTCTGACATTGTGAATAGTATTGCAATAAATATATGATGTGCAAATGTCTTTTTTAATATAAAGATTTCTTTTCCTTTGGGTAGATATCCAGTAGTGGGATTTTGGGGTCAAACAGGAGTTCTATTTTCAGTCATTTGAGATATGTTCATATTGTTTTTTGTAGAGGTTGAAATAATTTATATTTTCACCGACAGTGTCTAAATGTTCCCTTTTCTCTGAATCCTCACCAACATCTGTTATTTTTTGATGTTTCAATAATAACCATTCTGACTGGTGTGAGATAATATCTCACTGTGGTTTTAATTTGCATTTCTCTAATGACTAGTGATGTTAAGCACTTTTTCATATGTTTGTTGGACACTTGTATGTCTTCTTTTGAGAAGTGTCTGTACATGTCTTTTGCTCAGTTTTCAGTGTGCTTTTTGTTGTTGTTGTTGTTGAGTTGTTCAAGTAACTTGTAGATATTGGATATTAGTCCCTCGTTAGAGGCATAATTTGCGAATATTTTCTTCCATCCTGTAGTTTTGTCTTTTCAGTCTGTTGATAGTTTCTTTTGTTGTGTAGAAAACTTTTAGCTTGATTAAATCCCATTTGTCTGTTTTTGTTTCTGTTGCATTTGCTTTTGGGTCTTCATCATAAATTGTTTTCCTAGGCCAGTGTCCAAAAGAGTTTTTCTTTTTTTTAGGATTTCTATCATTTCAGGTCTTACATTTAAGTATTTAATTCATCTTAATTTTCTGTATGGTGTGATATAGGGGTCCACTTTCATTCTTCTGCCTATGCCTAGCCAGTTTTCCTAGCACCATTTTTTGAATAGGTTGCTCTTTTCCCATTGTTTATTTTTGTTGACTTTATCACAGATCAGTTGGTTATGGGTATGTGGCTTTATTTTTGGGTTCTCTATTCTGTTCTATTTATCTATGTGTCTGTTTTGTACTAGTCGTATGCTATTTTAGTTACTATAGCCATGCAGTATGGTTTCAAGTCAGACAATGTGATGTTTCCAGATTTTATCTTTCTGCTTAGTAGTGCTAGAGTGTTGATTTCTTTAAATAATTTATCAATTTCTAAATAACCTCTAACTATAAGGTAGAGTTCCCACTATGGTTATTATATCCGTGGCAAAGACAATATCACAACTCTGTAGACAATTTAGTGTATATTAAAATCATAGCAAATCTATATTTCAGATATAAATGTCTGTGTAATTTACATTAATAGCTTAAAGATACCCTTGTTTTCTACTAGGCAAAAATAACATTCAAAAATACAGTCCACAATTTTTGCAATAAACATTTACCATTTTTGAAAACTGTAAAAAAAGAAATTTTCTTTTTTTCTGCTGTTCTTCATACTATCAAGTAATAATTTTTTACCTGATCATGTTTGTTTAGTTTGTCCGCATTTACCATTCATTCAGCAAATTATTTTTGAGTGTCCACTATGGCTAGGTAGAGTTCTATGTATTGGAGAGTTTACAGTGAAGAAGACAAACTAGAGATATGCAGTTCTCTGACCATAACTGGCAAAATGTTTTCCTCTAAACTGTGAGCCTGATATTTTATATCAGTTCAAATTAGATATCTTAACAGCAGGAAGACTGAGAAATTGAGAAAAATACTCATTCATCAGTTGCTATTAACATTAGCAAGAGTGATCTTTTTTTCTCATGACTTCTAGATATAAGTAGCAATATGATATTACTGAGCACTGACAGATACAGTATTGAAGTGATTTTTAATTTGATGAAAATGGTGGAAGGTGATGATATGACTTACATGGCAAGCATATATTGTCCTCAGTAACCATTTTATATATTGTTTAAGTTCAGCAGGATTAATGATTTTAAAAGGTTATTGTTTTCCTTGTTTTATTATCTATTCCATTCAGCTATTTCTTACTAATCATATTGTATGTCACTATCCGTAGCAAATCATTATTAGTTCTAGTATAGCAGAAACAATATTTAATTTAAAATTATTTCCTAGAAAATAGTAAAAAATCCACTTTTAATAGTAAGAAAATTCATGTCAAACAAACCAGCTGGATACTTTAAGTACCACCAATGTTTTAAAGTCAGCATTTTCAAATTTTTAATTAATTGAAATTGACAAATATACATTTCATATATTTATCATGTACTACATGATGTTCTAAAATATGAGTTAATGCAAAGATGCTCATATTATGCCCATGATCCTTTTTTCAAATTTATATTTGGTTAATGCACATTATCATAAGTTATTTCAAAATATTGAGAAAAAAATCACACCAAGTGTAAAATTTAATGATAGTTCAATAAAAGTTAAAAGGTAAATTGTTAGGTGTGGAGTCAAAAGGAAATAAATAATTTTATCATCCTTAACATTAAAACTCAACAAACAAATATTTTTGAGTAAATGCAATTGCTAAATATTACACATATTATTTTCTATTTGTACTTAATTGAATTCTCATTAAAACCATGTGGGATGGGTTGTATGTCATTCTTAATTTTGAGATGAGTAAACTGCAGCTCAGATTGGTCAAGACGCTTGCCCTCTATTACACACAATAAAAGGGTTGAAGCCTCTTTTATCCAATTTCTGTTGGTACTCAGTACTATTTTATGTGTAAACATCTGCTCAGTACACTAGATACTCAAAATGATGGATAATCCATGCCAATGTAAACAGCTACAGTGCACATATTTCTCCAACTTTTTTTGCAGCTTTTTTCTGCTGTCAAGAGATCTCTTCTGAACTGACAACAAATAGCAGGCATTATAGTTCAGAGGAATATACTCACCATAAAAGAAAATAGTGTATCTGAGTTTTTATTGTTGATACTGGTTTAACTGTTTTATGTTGTAATTTTAGTATAAATTTTTCCTTGAGCTTAGAACATGTATTTCCATTACATAGTTGTAACTGTATGTTATGGTTAAATTGAACAGCATTTATTATGCAGTTCAATTGCATGCAATTATTCATTATGGAATAAGATGCTAAAAGATAAGAATGTTCTTCCAGGTGTTAAGAAAATTGATAGCAGTGTTTTGCTTGTTTTCTTTCTGGTATCTGTTTATCAATGAAAGTAGGAGCTAAATATAGAAATACATAAGTAACACATTGTCTGTCTTTGTCTTTAAGTAAATTAACATGTAGAGTGGTAGATAGACAAATAGCTAGGCAAATATAAATCAGAGTAAAGAATACAACAATAGGTGGGATGCTATTGAAATACATAGGCTGGAAAACAACCTATATCTAGGAACACATAGAAACATCAACCAAATTCTTATTACCAGGTAGATATTAGAGTAGTCATTCAGAAAAATGGTTTTGAAGAAAACGGAATAGCATGCATACAGTATTGGAAGCAAGAGAAAATATGACTAATCTTTGGAATTCCAAGAAATTGTGTGTGATTGGAGTACAGATCATGGAAAGCGAGAGTTGAAAGTTGAGGAAGAGGGATCATCATATTTTTAGGGTAGAGAAAGCAAATGTAGAAGATTGAGAAACAGGTAGTGAAGGGCTTTATATTGTGCTAAACAGTATGGCCATTTTCCTATGAGCAACAGGGAACTTTTGAAGAAGTTTAAAAATAAGAGTAACAATCAAATTTGAATTCAAAAATTACTCTGATGCAAGGTGGAGAATACTTTTGTGAGAGATAAAACTGGGAGCAGAGAGTAATAGGCTGTTGTAATAATTTTAATGAAAGAGAATGCCAAACTTAAGGTAGGAATAAAGGATGTCAGGAAATGTAATGGAGGCCAGGTGCAGTAGCTCATGCCTGTAATCCCAGCACTTTGGGAGGCTGAGGCAGGCAGATCACAAAGTCAGGAGTTTGAGACCAGCCTGGCCAACATAGTGAAACTCTGTCTCTACTAAAAATACAAAAAATTAGTGGGGCATGGTGGTGGGTGCCTGTAATCCCATCTACTTGGGAGCCTGAGGCAGAAGAATCCCTTGAACCCGGGAGGCAGAGGTTGCAGTGAGCTGAGATTGCACCACTGAACTCTAGCCTGGGTGACAGTGCAAGACTCCTTCTAAAACAAAAAGAAAGAAATGTAATGGACTTAAATGATATTCATAACATAAAGCTCTACGTATGTAGTAATATGATTGAAGTAAAGAATATGGTGATCAGAATCAAGTATCATGTTCTGATTTTCAATTCTGAAAACCCAGTATATGTTTGTTTCAGTGACTAAGGTGAGGATCAAAGGAAGAAGACAAAGTTAGTGGAATGGGATAGACAGAATTTTCTACTTAGCATACTATATTCGGGGAACCTCTAGAACATCTAGTACCGCATATTTAGGTGAAGCTCAGGACAGAGATTTAAGCTGGCGATATATGTTATGAATAGTTAGTGATATCCTTTGGGAAGTCCTATGAATAAATGATTTAAAGTCCCAAATTACAGCAAATTTTAAAGCAATTGAGCACCAAATGAAAATCCCTCTTAAGAGAACAACTAAGATTTACCTTAATAACACATAACTATATGACAAGAAGATGAAGACAATAGAATAGAAATGTCTGCAAAATTTTGCCTTTGTAGTGAAATGCCTTTTTGTTTTTTAATATCACAGAGAGACCATTACTAGACTTCAGAACCCAACTCAAAATCGCAAGTCTTAAATTATATATGCTATGTTCCAGAAATGAGTGAAACAAACAAACAAAACAAAAACCACAAAAGAGAAATACTTTTATGGAAAGATTTAATTTATTTCATTAAACCCCATTGAATGTAATCTGGAATATGTCTATATATTGAAACTATATATCTGTGTATTTAATAAAGATATTAAAAATTATTAGTCAAAAGCTGAAAAAAAATTGTCCTAATTCAGATGGATAATTATTTAAAACCAAAGTTGAGAGTTGGGTAGAGAATTTAGAAAGGAAAGCACATTTTAAGTTTTGTCTCTGAATTCTCAATGTCACATCTTCATTTAATTATTGTTATTTTAACTCAAAATACGGATTCCATCAAAGGCCAAGGTATAAAATGAGCTTATTAAAAATGTTTAGTTTGGAAAGAGCAAGGGAATAATAATGAAAAAGTAAAGAATACTATATTACTGATTTATGGCATATAGCAATTCAATATTGGATACTAGCTGGGGTGTATATGTGTGCATGTGTGTTTTGATACGTTGTGTTTTTATTTTTATTCATCTCAAGATATTTTAAATTGTGCTTTTTAATTTCTTTTTTGACCTATTGCTTGTTCAGAAGCATATCATTCAACTTCCACGTATTTGTAAACTTTTCCAAATTTCTTCTGTTACTGTTTATTAGCTGTATTCTATTATCATCAAAAATAAGGCTAGGGGTGGTGGCTCATGGCTGTAATCCCAGCACTTTGGGAGGCCAAGGTGGTCGGATCACTTGAGACCAGGAGTTCAGGAACAGCCTGGTCAATATGGCAAAATTCTATCTTGACTAAAAATACAAAAATTAGGTATGGTGATGCATGGCTGTAATGCCAGCTATTTGGGAGGCTGAGGCAGGATAATCCCTTGAACCTGAGAGGTGGGACTTGCAGTGAGCAGAAACTGTGCCACTGCACTCCAGCCTGGGCAACAGATACTCTGTCTCAAAAAAAAAAAGAAAAAAAAAAACTGCTTGATGTTTGAGTTCACTCCTGAGACTTGTGTTAGCAGGCCGCCTAGCCTTTCTGCTAAGGCATTAGTAGACGTGATGCCTCCCAGACCATTTGGTGGATAGTTTTGATAACAGGCACACAACCAAATGGGTAGGCAGCCAAACACTTCAGGGAATGTGGCCATTTCCACGTCTGAACCTAGAAGCACAATCGCATGTGTGTTTTCACTTTCAAAAAGACTCTCCTCCATGGTCTTGGGCTCCACCAGGGTTTTACAACCTCCTACCTGAATCCCAAGGATCTCACCAAAACACAAAAATACTTTTTTTTTTTTCCCATGAATGAGTGCAGAATTGTTGTTCTTAGAGGATATAAATAGGTGACTGAGTATTCTGCTATCTTACCCTCTAATAACTTTGTAATAACTTTCTAACATTCTTTTCAGTTATTCCCATTATTTCCATTTCCATTGTCTGAGTTCTCTCCTGCTGTGTGTCATGTTTTTTTCCTTCCTCACATCTCTAATATTATCATTTCATGCCTGATATTGGGAATTTTGTGTTACTGAATGTTAGATTTTTTGAATTTTTTTAAGAAAAGTTGCAATTTTATTGTTAGGCAGTTATTTGAACATAACTGTTCACATTTTGAGAGGTTTCGTTTTTTTCATTTTGGGTAGATCAAAGAAGCATTGATTGATTTTGTGGCTAGTTTAGCATTGTTACTATGATGTGACTCTTCTGATATTTTTATTAAATATCCCGTGTATTCAACCATGTCTATGTACTTTGGCTTTGACATCTCCAACAATTTCTGGTCATTTTTGAGTTATGAGAATTTTTCAGCTCCTAGGCAATTGTTATTTACCTGGAAGTTAATTTCATTTCAGAATTTCAGAATTACTTGCTATATATTCGCAGATTATTAATCAGCCAAAGACTGTAGTGGACACCAGCATAGATTTTTGGATAGTTCTTCTGAACTTTTCCTTTTTGATGGTACTCTACTCCACACACTTTAGCCTTTTAGCCTCCATGGTGGCCAAAACTTTGTCTTTACTTCAACAAAACAGCCAGGCTCTCTTTATCTTCCCATCCCTGGAAGTCCAGAACAATGATATCTTTCTCCCAATAATCATAATGGTGTGCTTATTTTTGTAATGTCTGAAAATTATTGTTTTGTATTTTAGTGTCCAAATTTCTGGTTATTTAAAGTGAGAGAATAAGTAAATACTCTTATAAAACACTACAGAAAAAAAAAACGGAGAAAGAAATAATTTAAAATAATTTAAATTATTTTGTCTTACCAATATATGATAAAGTAAGTCCAAGTAGATATATGAGTGGGTGATTATAATTAATTAATTGTATTTGTAATTATAATTAGTTACTTCTGAATTCCAAGTCAATAGAAATTTGCGATACCTGTATTTTGTATTAAAGTGCACAAATATTTCTCCTCAATCTGTTGGTGACCAATTATGATAAACAGGTGCATATGTTTTTATATTGCCTGTTTGGACGCCACATGTGGTTGTTCACTCTTCATCTGCCTGTCAGTGTTCTCCACACATCTTTTATAACCCTGGTCTCCTCCTTCAACAGTGCATGGAATCATACATGGAGTCACTGAAAATGTACTATAGGTGGGAAAAATAAAAGAGTGGAGATGCCTCTGCTTAGCTCAGAAATTTATTATTCTCTCAGTTATTCCATATATTTTATATAGCATTAACTGAGAAAATGTTGTTCTCAGTAAATGACAACAAGTAAAAAGTAAAATATATTTTATAATTTTGACTATACAGTATATAAAATTATTTAACTTGAAATGTTTAGCTCTACTAATCAGATGGTATTATTTGATATCATTAATAGGAATAATATAATAAAGTTCATAGGTTTTTCTATAATATGATGCCATTACTTATTTATAAAGAAATTTACACACATTTTCAAGAAAGATATGGCATGAACTTTCATGGATATAGGCAAGAAACAGGTGGTCATATAATTCAATATTAGAAAAGGTTAAACTCTTAAACAATTAATGTGTGCCCTAACTTATAGATTACATTTTTCAGAAATCAAAATAGAAGGCTTGCTAAATAATATTTTTAACTACTGACAATAGATTTAAACACAATGTATATTTATGTCTATTTTCCTTTCAATTTTTTCCTTGAAAAGCTCAGGAGAGAGCGAATACAAATTTTTTACAACTTTTATGGAAATCACAGAAATGTCTATCCTCATGAAAGTCTCCTGATATTTGTAGTTTAATATTTATTGGGCATGTTAGGTACATATTCAATTATTCATTTTAAATAGTAGTTTATTTTAATTTTATCCCAAATAAATATTTAAAGCTAGACAATTTGCAAAAATTTAATGTATCAATCATTAATAATACATCATAGTTTTATGTTATCTTATTTTTTCCTTTTAATTAACTTTTTTCAATAATTTTTACCAGCATTTATTCTATTTACTAAGTTGACAAAAATTATAAGACTTTTAAAAATCTCATAATATACTTTCAAAAACACAGATGTAAAAAATAATAAATTGCTATTCTTACCCTGAAGTAATATTCTTTGTAAAAGTGCAATTTTCTTTATTGTTTCTTTAAGGTTTTGGAATGTAAGATATAATGATGCATGAATATAATATTAATTTGGAAGTATTAGTGGCTCCTGACAGTCCTGATAATGAATTATGTTTCATTGTTCTTCTTCACAATCCAGAGAAAACCTGAACACTGAAGCAAAAGAATGGAACCCAATGCCTGTTCACACAGATAGGATCTCTTTTTCCTCTTCTCTGTAACAGTAAATTTTCATGTAAAAACCTACTTTAGGGGCTGGGTGCAGTGGCTCATGCCTGTAATCCCAGCACTTTGGGAGGCCAAGGCGGGTAGATCACCTGAGGTCAGGAGTTTGAGACCAGCCTGGACAGCATGGTGAAACCGTGTCTCTACTAAAAATACAAAAATTAGCTGGGTGTGGTGGCAGGCGCCTGTAATCTGCTCACTAGGCTGGGGCAGGAGAATCACTTGAACCTGGGAGGCAGAGGTTGCAGCAGTGAGCTGAGATCACGCCATTGCACTCCAGCCTGGGCGACAAGAGCAAAACTTTGTCTCAAAAAAAAAAAAGCTGCTGTAAGTTTAGTATCATTCTTCATAGAATCTTTTAACTGCAAATATTTCATGCTCTTTCTCCTTTTCACATTACAAGCAGACTATTTGCACTCCATATGAACTGAGGGTAAGCTATATTTTCCTCTGAGGATACTGAAGTTTGTATATTAATATCTTTGCATAAATATTACCAAATTAATGAAAGTTTTATAAATTAGCAAGCATTTAACTAATAGAGCAAAAGTATCTTAGTAAATTATACAATGACAATCCCATAAAACATTGAAGAGGGATAGTGATTGTATAGTAAATGTGATTTTACTTTTTGTTTTTACTGAATATGAATGAAATTTTACTGTATTATACACTCATGGTTTCACTTCGTCAATATCCTGCAAATAGAGAGGTAAAAAATCTAGTTTACAGTTGGTTTGTACTGTTTTTTTTCTTGCATAAATGTCCTTTCTTTTTTGTTTTCAAAATCAGCATGTGAGACTTGTATTGAGAAGTAAGCACTTTTTTTTTTTTTTTTAGACAGAGTATTGCTCTGTTGCCCAGGCTGGAGTGCAATGACACAATCTTGGCTCACTGCAGCCTCTACCTCCCAGGTTCAAGTGATTCTCTTGCCTCACCCTCCTGAGTAGCTGGGATTACAGGGGTCCGCCACCACGCCCAGCTAATTTTTGTATTTTTAGTAGCAGCAGGGTTTCACCATGTCAGTCAGGCTGGTCTCACCTCCCAAATTCCTGGTATTTCTGGTGTGAGCCACAGCAACCGACCATGAGCAGTAAGAACTTCTATATTATTATATTGAGTAATATGTTTTCAAATGTGATATTTTTATAGTTTGCAATTAAGGCTTTGTGTATTTAATTGTTATTAAATGTTTTTATGATACTTTAAGTTCTGGGGTACGTGTGCAGAACGTGCAGGTTTGTTACATAGGTATATATGTGCCATGGTGGTTTGCTGCACCCATCAATCCATCATCTACATTAGGTATTTCTCCCAATGCTATCCCTCCCCTAGCCCCCCACCCCCTAACAGGCCCCAGTGTGTGATGTTCCCCTACCTGTGTCCATGTGTTCTTATTGTTCAACTCCCATTTATGAGTGATAACATGCGGTGTTTGGTTTTCTGTTGTTGTGTTAGTTTGCTGAGAATGATGGTTTCCAGCTTCATCCATGTCCCTGCAAAGGACATGAAGTCATCCTGTGTTACAGCTGCATAGTATTCCATGGTATATATGTGCCACATTTTCTTTATTCAATCTATCATTGATGTGCATTTGGGTTGGTTCCAAGTCTTTGCTATTGTGAAAAGTACTGTAATAAGCATACATGTGCATGTGTCTTTATAGTAGAATGATTTATAATCCTTTGGATATATACACAGTAATGGGATTACTCAGTCAAATGGTATTTCTAGTTCTAGATCCTTGAGGAACCACCACACTGTCTTCCACAATGGTTGAACTAATTTACAGTCCCACCAACAGTGTAAAAGCGTTCCTATTTCTCCACATCCTCTCCAGCATCTGTTGATTCCTGACTTTGTAATGGTCTCTATTTTAACTGGCGTGAGGTAGTATCTCATTGTGGTTTTGAGTTGCATTACTCTAATGACCAGTGATGATGAGCTTTCTTTCATGTGTTTGTTGGCTGCATAAATGTCTTCTTTTGATAAGTGTCTGTTTATATCTTTTGCCCACTTTTTGATGGGGTTGGTTTTTTCTTGTAAATTTGTTCAAGTTCTTTGTAGATTCTGGATATTAGCTCTTTGTCAGATAGATAGATTGCAAAAATTTTCTCCCATTCTGTAGGTTGCCTGTTCACTGTGATGATAGTTTCTTTTGCTGTGCAGAAGCTCTTTAGTTTAATTAGATCCCATTTGTCAATTTTGGCTTTTGTTGCAATTGCTTTTGGTGTTTTAGTAATGAGGTCTTTGCCCATGCTATGTCCTGAATGGTATTGCCTAGGTTTTCTTCTAGGGTTTGATGGGTTTAGTTCTTACGTTTAAGTCTTTAATCCATCTTGAGTTAATTTTTGTATAACGTGTAAGGAAGGGATCCAGTTTCAGGTTTCCACATATGGCTAGCCAGTTTTCCCAACACCATTTATTAAATAGGGAATTATTTCCCTATTGCTTGTTTCTGTCAGGTTTGTCAAAGATCAGATGGTTGTAGATGTGGTGTGGTGTTATTTCTGAGTCCCCTGTTCTGTTCCATTGGTCTATATATCTGTTTTCGTACTAGTACCATGCTGTTTTGGTTACTGTAGACTTGTAGTATAATTTGAAGTCAGATTGCATGATGCCCCAAGCTTTGTTCTTTTTGCTTAGGACTGTCTTGGCTATGCAGGCTCTGTTTTGGTTCCATATGAAATTTAAAGTGTTTTTTTTTTTTTTTTTTTTCCAATTTTGTAAGGGAAGTCATGGTAGCATGATGGGGATAGCATTGAATCTAGAAATTACTTTTGGCAGTATGGCCATTTTCACGATGTTGATTCTTCCTATCCATGAGCATGGAATGTTTTTCCATTTGTTTGTGTCCTCTCTTATTTCCTTGAGCAGTGGTTTGTGGTTCTCCTTGCAGAGGTCCTTCACATTCCTTGTAAGTTGTATTCCTAAGTATTTTATTTTCTTTGTAGCAATTGTGAATGGGAGTTCATTCACGATTTGACTCTGTCTGTTATTGGTGTATAAGAATGCTTGTGATTTTCACACATTGATTTTGTATCTTGAGACTTTGCTGAAGTTGCTCATCAGCTTAAGGAGATTTGGGGCAGAGACAATGGTGTTTTCTAGATATACAATCATGTATATACAATCTGCAAACAGAGACAATTTGACTTCCTCTTTTCCTGATTGAATGCTCTTTATTTCCTTCTCTTGCCTGATTGCCCTGGCCAGAACTTTCAATACTATATTGAATAGGAGGGGTTAGAGAGGGCATTCTTGTCTTGTGCCGCTTTTCAAAGGGAATGCTTCCAGGTTTTGCCCATTCAGTATGATATTGGTGGTGAATTTGTAATAAATTGCTCTTATTATTTTGAGATACGTTCCATCAATACCTAGTTTATTGAGAGTTATCAGCATGAAGCGCTGTTGAATTTTTTGAAAGGAATTTTCTGCATCTATTGAGTTAATCATGTGGTTTTTGTAATTGGTTCTGTTTATGTGATGGATAACGTTTATTGATTTACGTATGTTGAACTAACCTTGAATCTCAGGGATGAAGCCAACTTGATCGTGGTGGCTAAACGTTTAGATGTGCTGCTGGATTCTGTTTGCCAGTATTTTACTGAGAGTTATTGCATCGATGTTCATCAGGAATATTGGCCTGAATTTTTCTTTAATTTCATGTGTCTCTGCCAGGTTTTGGTATCAAGATAATGCTGGCGTCATAAAATGAGTTAGGGAGGAGTCCCTCTTTTTCTACTGCTTGAAATAGTTTCAGAAGGATTGTTACCAGCTCCTCTTTGTACTTCCGGTAGAATTTGGCTGTGAATCCATCTGGTCCTGGACTTTTTTTTTATTGGTAGGCTGTTATTTGTTGCCTAATTTCAGAACTTGTTATTGATCTATTCAGGGATTTAACTTCTTCCTGGTTTAGTCTTGGGAGAGTGTATGTGTTCAGGAATTTATCAGTTTCTTCTAGATTTTCTAGTTTATTTGCATAGAGTTGTTTATAGTATTCTCTGATGGTAATTTGTATTTCTGTGGGATAGGTGGTGATATCCCCTTTATCATTTTTTATTGCGACTATTTGATTCTTCTCTATTTTCTTCTTTATTAGTCTAGCTAGTGGTCTATCTATTTAGTTGATCTTTGCAGAAAACCAGCTCCTGTGTTCATTGATTTTTTGAAGGGCTTTTTGTGTCTCTTATCTCCTTCAGTTCTGCTCTGATCTTAGTTATTTCTTGTCTTCTGCTAGCTTTTGAATTTGTTTGCACTTGCTTCTCTAGTTCTTTTAATTGTGATGTTAGGGTGCCTAGTTTAGATATTTCCTGCTTTCCCTTGTGGGTATTTAGTGCTATAAATTTCCCTCTACACACTACTTTAAATGTGTCCCAGAGATTCTGGTACACTGTGTCATTGCTCTCATTGGTTTCAAAGAACATCTTTATTTCTGCCTTAATTTTGTTGTTTACCCAGTAGTCATTCAGAAGCAGGTTGTTCAGTTTCCATGTAGTTGTGTGGTTTTGAGTGAGTTTCTTATTCCTGCGTTCTAATTTGATTGTACTGTGGTCTGAGAGACTGTTTTTTATGGTTTCCGGTCTTTTGTATTTGCTGAGGAGTGTTTTACTTCCAATTATGTGGTCAATTTTAGAATAAATGTGAGGTGGTACTGAGAAGAACGTATAATCCCTTGATTTGGTGTGGGAGAGTTCTGTATATGTCTATTAGGTCCACTTGGTCCAGAGCGGTGTTCAAGTCCTGGATATCCTTGTTAATTTTCTGTCTCATTGATCTAATATTGACATTGGGGTGTTAAAGTCTCCCACTATTATTGTGTGGGAGTCTAAGTCTCTTTGTAGGTCTCTAAGAACTTGCTATATGAATCTGAGTACTCCTGTATTGGGTGCATATATATTTAGGATAGTTAGCTCTTCTTGTTGCATTGATCCCTTTACCATTATGCAATGCTCTCTTTGCCACTTTTGATCTTTGTTGGTTTAAAGTCTGTTTTATCTGAGACTAGGATTGCAACCCCTACTTTTTTTTTTTGCTTTCCATTTGCTTGGTAAGTATTCCTCCATCCCTTTATTTTGAGCCTATGTGTGTCTTTGCGCATGAGATGGGTCTGCTGAGTACAGCACACCAGTGGGTCTTGACTCTTTATCCAATTTGTCAGTCTGTGTCTTTTAATTGGGACATTTAGCCCATTTATATTTAAGGTTAATATTGTTATGTGTGAATTTGATCCTGCCATTATGATGCTACCTGGTTATTTTGTCCGTTAGTTGATGCGGTTTCTTCATACCAATGATGATCTTTACAATTTGGTATGTTTTTGCAGTGGCTGGTATCGGTTGTTCCTTTCCATGTTTAGTGCCTCCTTCAGGCAATAGATCTATAAGACATCTTTGAAACACTTACTGGATCTACTTAATTTAAAGGAACCACATTAGAGAAACTTGACCAAAAGAAAATGTATTAGTAAAAATTAATACAAATAACATACGCTAATTTTAAATAAAAGTACATGTTAGGCTAAGCATGGTGGTTCATGCCTGTAATCCTAGCACTTTGGGGGGCTAAGGAGAAGGGAATGCTTGAGCTCAGAATTTGGAGACTAGCCTGGGCAACATAGTAAGACCCTGTCTCTACAAAATAAAAGATAAAAATAAATTAACCAGGTGTGGTAGAACATGCTTGTAGTCCCAGCTATTGAGAAGCTGACATGGAAGGATCGCTTGAGCCTGGGAGGTTGAGACTGCAGTGAGGTGTGCTCACACCACTGTATTCCCGCCTGCGTGAAAGAATGAGACCCTGGCTCAAAAGGCAAAAAAAAAAAAAAAAAAAAAAAAAGTGTATATTTCCTATCTGAACCTGTTTAAGACTTAATTTTCCAAATGAAACATAATTTTCTGTCCTCCAAAATGAACAGAAAATATCTCTGATGTTTTAATATAAACTTTAGAAATTTATTTGGATTTTTTTTTCACTTATGTTGGTTCCCAATATTCAAATTCCTAATGTTATGTGCAGGATATTTAGGTCATACATGGTTTTATTAACACAAATTCAGTAGTGTGAATGGCTAAAACAAAATATTTCTATACATGTGGTGTTATTTTATAACTGACAATTACATAGTGCTGGATTTTTATTTGTAAATATTTACAAATAGAAGTTTTTTGTATTAATTATAGAAAAGGAATTTAAGGGAAAAATAGAACCAGGAAATCTATTATAATTTATTGTTCCATGTAAACATATATGCTATGAATATTTGTGAAGATTATTATAAGATTTAGAGTGATTTACTAATAGTGATCCTAAAGCATGTATGTTTTTCATCCAAATTTAAAAATCTCTCAATATAACTGTGATGGTTAATATTGAGTGTCAACTTGATTGGATTGAAAGATGCAAAGTACTGTTCCTAGGTGTGTCTGTGAGGGTGTTGCCAAAGGAGATTAACATTTGAGTCAGTGGACTGGGAGAGGCAGACCTACCCTCAATCCAGGTGGGTAGCATCTAATCAGCTGCCAGCAGAGCTAAGATAAAAGCAGGCAGAGGAACCTAGGAGGCCTAGACTGTCTAAATCATCTGGTCTCCACCTTTTTCATGTGCTGGGTGCTCCCTGTTCTTGAACATTAGACTCAAAGTTCTTTGGTTTTTGGACTCTCGGACTTACACCAGTGATTTTCCAGGGCTCAGACTGAGGCTGCACGATTGGCTTCCCTACTTTTGAGGTTTTGGGGCTCAGACTGGTTTCTTGGCACCTCAGCTTGCAGAGTCCCCCTGTTGTTGGATTTTAACTTGCGATTGTGTGAGTCAATTCTCCTAATAAACTCCCTTTCGTATATTCGTCTATCATATTAGTTCTGTCCCTTTAGAGAACCCTGACTAATAACAGATTTTCATACCAGGAGTGGTTCTAGAGGAACAGTTTAAGGATGGATTCCTTCAGTTGGTTTTGAGATTTCTGGAGTTGGCTGCTTAATATTATTATACCCCAAAATGCTAAGGACTCTACTTCTAATAGTATGGGGAATAATGATAGTCCTTGGTGTGAACTGTTTAGAGAGTTATGCAAAATAAATGCATTTGATATTCCTGATTCACCACTTCTGAGAGGCAAGGAGTTTAGTGACTCTATACATAATACCTTTGACCATATATGGAGAACCAAGGCATATAATAAAGTTCGTTGATTGCTCCTAAGTTCACTGGACAAAGTGATGAAATAAAACGATGAACTCAAGAATTCTAATTCCTGGAAACACTGAGCCTCAAATCTTCTAACATTGCTCTGAATGAGAGTCTTATTTCCTGTAGAGAAAGAACTGAAATTGTGGAAAATCAGACACAAGTTCTTATCATGTAAGTGGCTGACCTGCAATAAAAGATGCACCCACAGCCTCGCCAGATGTCTACTGTTAAAGTGAGGGCATTGATTGCAAAAGAATGGGAGCCTGTACCTTGGAATGGGGACGTGTAGGAGGACCCTGATGAAGCTAAGGACACTGAGCTTGTAAACTCTGATGAGCTTTTTATGCCAGAGGAAACAGCTTCCCCATCCCCAGTGGTGGCAACATCCCCTCCCTGACCCATGCTGCCATCAGCCTTTCCACTTTTGTCTGAGGAGATTAACCTTGAACTGCCTGAGGCAACAGTAATGGATTCCCTGAGGAAGTTGCCAGGCAAGACAATGTTGATTCTGCCCAGAATCCACCCCCAACACTCCTGTTTGCTTCTAGACCTATAACTAGACAAAGGTCCTGGCAGGCCTCTAAAGGTGAGGTTCAGAGTGTGACCCATGAGGTCCACTATACTCCACAAGACTATACTGTACTACGAAAGAACTGCTTGAGTTTTCTGATTTATATAAGCTGAAATCTGGAGAACAGGCATGGGAATGGATATTAACGGTGTAGGATAATGGTGGAAGAAACATAAAGTTGGATCAAGATGAATTTATTGATTTGAGCCCCACTAAGCAGAGATTCTGCATTTAATGGTGCAGCTCAGGGAGATAAAAAGGATTCTAATAGTTTATTTTATTGGTTAGCTGAAATATGGATCAAAAGATGGCCCACTGTGAGTAAGTTAGAAATTCCTGATCTCCCCTGGTTTAATGTAGAGGAAGAGATCCAAAGGCTTAGGGAGATTGGGATGATGGAGTGGATTAGTCACATTAGACCTACTCATCGCAGCTGGGAGGGTCCAGAATACATGTCCTTCACTAATAATTTGTGAAATAGATATGTGAGAGCAGCACCTGCATTCTTGAAGAACTCTGTGATTGCTCTTCTCTGTATGTCAGATCTTACAGTGGGAACTGCAGTCACTCAACTATAAAATTTCAATGCATTGGGAATAATTGGATTCCTAGGAGGCAGGGACCAAGGGGCAACACTCAACCATCAAAGGAGGGTTGGCATACTTATAATGGACAGCAGAAGCAAAGCAGCAATCAGAATAATCTGACTCGTGCAGAGCTCTAGCATTGGCTGATTAATCAGTGTTCCTGGAAGTAAAATTGATAGAGAGCCTACTGCATTCTTGCTTAATTTACATAAGTAGAAAACTTCCAGGTTGAGTGGTCAAAAGACTCATTTGAATTTTAAAAATAGAGAATCATGGCCCCCTCAATCAATTTCCAGACTTGAACCAGTTTACAGAACCAGATCCCCTTGAATGAAGGGGAGGCTGTGTCCCCTTGAGGAAGAACCCCACTACACTACCGACAACTTATGTTATTAATCTTTCTCCCATTTTTCCCCAAGGAGACCTATGACTGGCTTTTTACCAGGGTAACAGTGCATTGAAAAAATAAAAATGATCAGATCTTTCAGGGACTACCGTACACTGGCTCTGAGCTGACGTTGATTCTAAGGGACCAAAAATGTCATCGTGGTCCTCCAATTAAAGTAGGGGCTTAGAGATTAGGTAACTAGTGGAGTTTTAGCTCAGTTATGACTTACACTGGATCCATGGATCCCTGGACTCATCCTGTGGTCAATTCCTCAGTGACAAAAATGCATAATTGACATAGACATACTTAGCAGCTGGCAGAACTCCCACATTGGCTCCCTGACTGGTTAGGGCTATTATGGTGGGAAAGATCAAATGGAAGCCACTATAGATGCCTCTACCTAGAAAAATAGTAAATCAAAAACAATATTGCATCCCTGGAGGGATTGTGGAGATTATTGCCACCATCAAGGACTTGAAAGACACAAGGTTGGTAATTCCCACCACGTCTCCTTTTTCCTATTTGGCCTCTGCAGAAGACAGATGCATCTTGGAGAATGATAGTGGATTATCATAAGCATAACCAAGTGGTGATTCCAATTGCAGCTGCTGTACTAGATGTGGTTTTATTGCTTGAGCAAATTAACATATCTCTTGGCACCTGTTATGTAGCCATTGATTTGGCAAATTCCTTTTTCTGCATTCCTGTCCATAAGGTCCACCAGAAGCAATTTGCCTTCAGCTGGCAAAGCCAGCAATATAACTTGAATGTCCTACCTCAGGGAGATATCAACTTTGTGTAATAATCATGTTCGGAAAGCTCTTGATCGCTTTTCTCTTCCACAAGCTATCACCCTGGTCCATTACATTGAAGATACTATGCTGACTGGATACATTAAGTGAGAAGTAACAAACACACTGAACTTATTGGTGAGATATTTGCATGCCAGGGAATGGGAAATAAATCCTACTAAATTCATGGACCTTCTACCTCAGTAAAATTTCCAGGGGTCCAGTGGTGTGAGGCCTGTCGAAATATTCCTTCTAAGGTGAAGGATAAGTTTCTGCGTTTGGCCCCTCCTACACCCAACAAAGAGGCACAATGCCTAGTGGGCCTATTTGGATTTTGGAGGCTACACATTCCTCATTTGGTTGTGTTACTCTGGTACATTTATGGAGTGACCAGAAAAGCTGCCATTTTTGAGTGGGGTCCAGAACAGGAGGCTCTGTAATAGATCCAGGATGCTTTGCAAGCTGCTCTGCCTCTTGGGCCATATGACCCAGCAGATCCAATGGTGCTTGAGGTGTCAGTGGCAGATGGGGATGCTGTTTGGAGCCTTTGGCAGGCTCCCATAGGTGAATCACAGTGGAAACCTCGAGGATTCTGGAGCAAGTCCCAGCCATCTTCTTCAGGTAACTACTCTCCTTTTGAGAACCAGCTCTTGGTCTGTTACTGGGCTTTGGTGGAAACTGAATGTTTGACTGGGGGTCATCAAGTCACCATGTGATCTGAACTGCCTATTATGAACTGGGTGCTTTCTGACCCATCTAGCCGTAAAGTGGGTTGTGTGCAACAGCATTCTGTAATCAAATAGAAGTCGTGTATACATGATCAGGCTCTAGCAGGTCCTGAAGGCACAAGTAAGTTACATGAGGAAGTGGCTTGAATGCCCATGGTGCCCACTCCTGCCTTTTCTCCCCCATCTTGCACCAATGGCTTCATGAGGAATTCTTTATCATCAGTTAACAGAGAAAGAGAAGGCTAGGTCCTGGTTCACACATGGTTTTGCACGACATGCAGGCAGCATCCAAAAGTGGATGGCTGTAGGACTACAGCCTCTTTCTAGGACATCCCTGAAGGGCAGCTGTGAAGGGAAATCTTCCCAGTTGGCAGAACTTCAAGCAGTGCAACTCATTGTGCACTTTGCTTGGAAGGAGAAATAGCCAGATATGTGATTAGATATTGATTCATGCGTTGTAGCCAATTCTTTGGCTGGATGGTCAGGGACTTGGTAAAAGTATGATTGAAAAATTGGTGGCAAAGAAATTTGGGCAAGAGGTGTGTGGATAGGCCTCTCTGAGTGGTCAAAAACTGTGAAGATATTTGTGTCTCATGTAAGTGCTCACTAAAGAGTGACCTTAGCAGAAGAGTATTTTAATAACCAAGTGGATAGGATGATAAATTCTGTGGACACTACTCAGTCTCCTTCCCCAGTCACCCCTGTTATCATCTAATGGGCCCATGAACAAAGTGGCCATGGTTTCAGGGATGGAGATTACACATGGGCTTAGCAACATGGACTTCCACTCACCAAGGCAGACCTGGCTATGGCCACTTCTGAGTGACCAGTTTGACAGCAGCAGTGACCAGCACTGAGCCCTCGATATTTCTCGGGGTGATCAGCCAGCTACTTGTTGGCAGGTTGATTATATTGGACTTCTTCCATCATGGAAAGGACAGCAGTTTGTTCTTACCAGAATAGACACTTACTCCGGATATGAGTTTGCATGTCTTGCACACAATGTTTCTGCCAAGGCTACCATCCGTGGACTCATGGAATGCCTTATTTACCATCATGGTATTCACTTTATGGCAAAATAAGTGCAGCAGGGGGCTCATGCTCATGGAATTCACTAGTCTTACCATGTTCCCTGCCATCCTGAAGCAGCTGGATTGATAGAACATTGGAATGGCCTTTTAAAGTCACAATTACAATGCTAACTTGGTGATAATAATTTGCAGGATTGGGGCAAAGTTCTCCAGAAGGCTGTATATGCTCTGAATCAGCATCCAATATATGGTACTCTTTCTCCCATAGCCAGGATTTCTGTGTCCAGGAATCAAGTGGTGGAAGTGGAAATGGCCCCAGTCACCATCAACCCTAGTGACACCCTAGCAAAATTGTCACTTCCTGTTCTTGCAACATTATGTTCTGCTGGCCTAGAGGTCCTAGTTTCAGAGTGAAGCATGCTGCCACCAGGAGACACAACAAAGATTCCATTAAACTGGAAGTTAAGATTGCCACCTGGACTCTTTGGGCTCCTCCTATTTCTAAGTCAACAGGCTAAGAAGGGAGTTACAGTGTTGGCTGGGGTAATTGACCTGGACTATCAAGATGAAATCAGTCTATTGCTCCACAATGGAGGTAAGGGAGAGTATGTGTGGAATACAGAAGATCCTTTAGGGCATCTCTTAGTATTATCATGCCTTGTGATTAAGGTCAATGGAAAACTACAGCAACCCAATCCAGGCAGGACTACAAATGGCCCAGACCCTTCAGGAATGAAGGTTTGGGTCACTCCACTAGGTAGAAAGCCATGGCCTGCTGAGGTGTTGCTGAAGGCAAAAGTAATACGGAATGGGTAGTAGAAGAAGGTAGTCATCCATACCAGCTATGACCATGTGACCAGTTGCAGAAATGAGCGCTGTAATTGTTATGAATATTTTCTCTTTATTTTGTTAAGAACACGTTTATGCCTGCATACACTTGTACTAAGAAAATATCTCCACTTTATTTCCTTTCGTTTTTCTTTATCATGTGACATAAGATTTATTGACTCCATATCAGCATTTAAGTGTTGTTAACTTTATGTAATAGCATGTAGGTTAAGGATTAGTGTTCTTCTTGTTGTAGGAAGGATAGCTGTATTATGTTAGGTGTAATTACAACCTTATAATTGTCTTTATTTGAAGATTGTATAGATTTCAGGAGATGTGTATGGGTTCAAGTTGATAAGGGGTGGACTTGTGATGCTTAATATTGAGTGTCAATTTGATTGGATTGAAGTATACAAAGTATTGTATCTGGGTGAGTCCGTGAGGATGTTGCCAAAGGAGATGAACATTTGAGTTGGTGGACTGGGAGGGGCAGACTGTATTAGTCCATTTTCAAACTGCTGATAAAGACATACCTGAGATGAGGAAATTTACAAAAGACAGAGGTTTATTGGACTTACAGTTCCATGTGGCTGGGAAATCCACAAAATCATGGTGGAAGGTAAAAGGCACTTCTCACGTGGTGGCAGACAAGAGAAGAAGTGTGCTTGTGCAGGGAGACTCCCATTTTTAAAACCATCAGATCTTGTGAGACTTATTCACTATCACGAGAACAACATGAGAAAGACCTGCCACAATGATTCAGTTACCTCCCACCGGGTCCCTCCCATAACACTTGGGAATTCAAGATGAGATTTGGGTGGGGACAAAGCCAAACCATATCACAGATCCACCCTCAATCTAGGTGGGCAGCATCTAATCAGCCTCCAGCATGTGTTGGCTAAAAGCAGACAGAGGAATACAGAAGGTTTAGACCGGCTAAGTCTTCTGGCTTCCATCTTTCTCTTGTGTTGGATGCTTCCTGCCCTTGAACATCAGACTCCAAGTTCTTCATCTTTTGGACTCTTGGACCTAAACCAGTGATTTTCCAGGGACTCTAAACCTTTAGCCACAGACTGCAGGCTGCACTATTGGCTTCCCTACTTTTGAGGTTTTCGGACCAGGAGTGGCTTCCGGGCTCCTCAGCTTGCAGATGGTCTGTAGTGGGACTTCACTTTGTGATCATGTGAGTCAATTCTTCTAGTAAACTCCCCTTCATATACTCATCTATCCTATTAGAGAACCATCTGTCCCTTTAGAGAACCCTATTTTAGTAACTCCTTCCAAATGGAACTTTTCTTTTCAACTGACTATAGGTTGAATTCTTTCATGTTAATATTTAACACAGAACAAAAATGATATTTTAACATTTAGAAAAATATTTTAAGTTTTATCTTCTCATAATGTTACTTCAAGATAGAAATGATACCCTCAAATTGGGTAACATGGGAGATTTTAAGTGTTGCTTATTTGCAATGGAGCAGGCAGGCTTAAGGGAAACCAACTCTTACTTACCTGTTTTCTGATTTCCTGCAGGTACTCCCCAGTGGAAGAACCTGTAAGAAACTTGACAGCAAAAGAGTATAGTTGCTGCAATTCCAATTCATAAAGCTTTGCATCCTTCACACTCATAGAACAGAGAAGTAACAGAAAGAACTTTCAACTGAAAAGACAAATTGAAAAATATCCAGGTTTACAGAGAGGGAGACAGCACATACCAGGGCCTGTTGGTGACAGGAGCAGGTGTGTGTGTGGGTGAAGGATGAGTGAGAACATCAGGATAAATAGCTGATGCATGTGGGGCTTAATACCTGGATGATGGGTTGATAGGTGCAGCAAACCAAACCACCATAGCACATGTTTATCTATACAACAAATCTACACATCCTGCACATGTATCCCAGAACTTAAAATAATTTTTTTTAAAAAAGAAAAAAAATGTTCAGGTCATGTAATATGACTAAATCCCTTCTCTGCCTGTCTTCCTACCACCTTTATGATTTTTATTTCCTTTACCTATAAAATGCAACACTCTAATAATGTCCTTTCCTAAAAATCAGTAAACTGGAAACAAATCCTAGTATTACTAATAAAATGGGTACTTCAGGATTTTTAAAGGCCAAAGCAAATGACAGGGGAGTGGGTAAGAGGTGAAAGTAGTTTTACATCAACCACTCATACTTTATTACTTTCTAATCACATCAGACAGATGTTAAAACTTTTGTGACACTGTTGTGCTTAATCTATTAGGTACAAAATATTATTCTAAAATTCACTAATAATTATACTAATCTTAAGCTATTAGAAAGGTCATGATATAGATGCCTGATTTTCTTACTTCTTTTTTCTTAGCAGTACACAATCTTAAATTGTAATTTTCCTGTTTATCACTAAAATTAAAGTTAGACCAGATAAAATTTTAATCATTGATCATGAATGGAAAACATAGTATGTGATTCTGATTGTTTAAAAATCTAATGTAATTATCCCATATCATAGTCGCCTTATTCATATTCTTCATTCATTCATCCTGTAACTTATATTTAAAAATCACTCATTTTTTTAATACTTTAAGTTCTAGGGTACATGTGCACAACATGCAGGTTTGTTACATATGTATACGTGTGCCATGTTGGTGTGCTGCACCCATTAACTCGTCATTTACATTAGGTGTATCTCCTAATGCAATCCCTCCCCCCAACCCCACGACAGGCCCCGGTGTTTGGTGTTCCCCACCCTGTGTCCAAGTGTTCTCATTGTTCAATTCTCACCTATGAGTGAGAACATGCGGTGTTTGGTTTTCTGTCCTTGCGATAGTTTGCTGAGAATGATGGTTTCCAGCTTCATCCATGTCCCTACAAAGGACATGAACTCATCCTTTTTTATGGCTGCATAATATTCCATCGTGTATATGTGCCACATTTTCTTAATCCAGTCTATCATTGATGGACATTTGGGTTGGTTCCAAGTCTTTGCTATTGTGAATAGTGTTGCAGTAAACATAGGTGTGCATGTGTCTTTATAGCAGCATGACTTATAATCCTTTGGGTATATACCCAGTAATGGGATGGCTGGGTCAAATGGTATTTCTAGTTCTAGATCCTTGAGGAATGGCCACACTGTCTTCCACAATGGTTGAACTAGTTTACGGTCCCACCAACAGTGTAAAAGTGTTCCTGTTTCTCCACATCCTCTCCAGCACCTGTTGTTTCCTGACTTTTTAATGATCACCATTCTAACTGGTGTGAGATGGTATCTCATTGTGGTTTTGATTTGCATTTCTCTGATGGCCAGTGGTGATGAGCATCTTTTCATGTGTCTTTTGGCTGCATAAATGTCTTCTTTTGAGAAGTGTCTGTTCGTATCCTTTGCCCACTTTTTGATGGGGTTGTTTGATTTTTTGTTGTAAATTTGTGTAAGTTCTTTGTAGATTGTGGATATTAACCCTTTGTCAGATGGGTAGATTGCAAATTTTTCTCCCATTCTGTAGGTTGCCTGTTCAGTCTGATGGTAGTTTCTTTTTCTGTGCAGAAACTCTTTAGTTTAATTATATCCCATTTTTGAATTTTGGGTTTTGTTGCTGTTGGTTTTGGTGTTTTAGACGTGAAGTCCTTGCCCATGCCTATGTCCTGAATAGTATTGCTTAGGTTTTCTTCTAGGGTTTTTATGATTTTAGGTCTGACATTTGAGTCTTTAATCCATCTTGAATTAATTTTTGTATAAGGCGTAAGCAAGGGATCCACTTTCAGCTTTCGACATATGCCTAGCCAATTTTCCCAGCACCATTTATTAAATAGGGAATCCTTTCCCCATTTCTTGTTTTTGTCAGGTTTGTCAAAGATCAGATGGTTGTAGATGTGTGGTATTATTTCTGAGGGCTCTTTTCTGTTCCACTGGTCTATATCTCTGTTTTGGTACCAGTACCATGCTGTTTTGGTTACTGTAGCCTTGTAGTATAGTTTGAAGTCAGGTAGCTTGATGCCTCCAGCTTTGTTCTTTTGGCTTAGGATTGTCTTGGCAATGCAGGCTCCTTTTTGGTTCCATATGAACTTTAAAGTAGTTTTTCCAATTCTGTGAAGAAAGTCATTGGTAGCTTGATGGGGATGGCATTGAATCTATAAATTACCTTGGGAAGTATGGCCATTTTCACAATATTGATTCTTCCTATCCATGAGCATGGAGCATTCTTCCATTTGTTTGTGTCCTCTTTTATTTTGTTAAGCAGTAGTTTGTAATTCTCCTTAAAGAGGTCCTTCACATCCCTTGTACGTTGGATTCCTAGGTATTTTATTTTCTTTGAAGCAATTGTGAATGGGAGTTCACTCATGATTTGGCTCTCTGTTTTTCTGTTATTGGTGTATAGGAATGCTTGTGATTTTTGCACATTGATTTTGTATCCTGAGACTTTGCTGAAGTTGCTTATCAGCTTAAGGAGGTTTTGGGCTGAGACGATGGGGTTTTCTAAATATACAATCATGTCATCTGCAAACAGGGACAATTTAACTTCCTCTTTTCCTAATTGTATACCCTTTATTTCTTTCTCCTGCCTGATTGTCCTGGCCAGAACTTCCAACACTATGGTGAATAGGAGTGGTGAGAGAGGACATTCCTGTCTTGTGCCTGTTTTCAATGGGAATGCTTCCAGTTTTTGCCCATTCAGTATGATATTGGCTGTGGGTTTGTCATAAATAGCTCTTATTGTTTTGAGATACGTTCCATCAGTACCTAATTTATTGAGAGTTTTTAGCATGAAGTGCTGTTGGATTTTGTCAAAGGCCTTTTCTGCAGTTGAAAATATGTCAAGATTAAATGTACAATTCATAAATATAATTGCTAGGATACTTATAGAAATATATCTGCCAATGTCTTATGATTGGGGAGGAAAAGAAGAGTGATGGAGAAATAGACTAGTATTTAGCGTTGATATAAATATGTGATTTAAAGATATCTTAATCAGGCTTCAAATCTCTAAATTTGATTGAAAGCTGCCTTATGTAGGCTGTGTGTGTGTGTGTGTGTGTGTGTGTGTGTATATATACACACACACACACATATGAAGATACATGTATGTATGTTTACATTTATTTAATTGTACTCCTGAACAATGTTTCTCATGATTGATTTTCTTCTTTCTCTTTACTTTCCTTCTTTTCATGCATTACTTTGTTGCAATAAGTGTAGCCAGTATGGTCCAGAATAATGAATCCTGTACTCTGTTGCTAAAGAGTGTCTCTTGAAGAATTGAGATTATATTAGAATTCGTTCATGAGCTCTCCCCTTGAAAAAGCAGGTTAGATTTGAAATTTGTAATATCCTTTTCACTAGCAGACACTGTTGGTTGTTTGAAATTATGTATAGTAGTCCCAAGCATTATTATCTCTAGATGAAAAAATGGAATTAATATTGTTTACCTAGAATGTTAATGGCATTACAGATGTCCTTGATTGTATGTATTTTTAAAAGATTATTACTTTCTACATTTGAAAAGGAATTTTTATCTCCTCATATAGATGGAATAAAAGGACCACATTTACTCTCCTGCTTGAAACAACAAAAGACAAGGCAATTACATGAAATAACTGTTTTCAAGACACTAGACATCAGGCAGCAAGGACAATGATCCCTAAGGGACACACAAAAAATAAAATAAGCTCTATGATTTCTCTATTTACTCCCTTGAGAGAGATTCTAAGTTGTGGCACTGGTAGGGTGAACCTAGGTGTAATGCAAAGACATTCTGTGTTGAGATTCAGCTAAGAGAAGCAGGGGATCAAGACTGTTGACCTTTCTGGACAAATTATCAGAGAACAGAGAGCTGCATAGAGAGAGAGAACTCCAGAGGTCTCCTGAGGTCCTCCCTTAAGTATTCAGAATATGGATTGACACAGATGAAAATGACAACAGCAATGATTGATTTCACAAATTATGAGACCAGATAAAGAAAGTACCTCTGAAATGATTAGAGAGAAGGGTGTCTGGCACTTACATATAGCTGAGTACATTGTCTGCTTCCACCAGCCAGATGTAAAAGCCTCGTAATTTATAGAGCACTTAGTAGGGTACTCAGAAAGGTCTTGCTTTAGTGGTGCAAAATAATAACATGCAGACTAAATCCTTCTCTGGAGAAGGATTGAAAAAATGAAAAGCCATGCTACAAATTAGGAAAAATACATTTAAGTCACGTATCTGATAATGGACTTGTGTTCAGAATATATAAACTACTCCCAAAACTCAGTCATAGAGAAACAGTTTACCAAAAAATGAGCAAAATATTTGAACTGATACTTCACTAAAGAAGATATATGTATAGCCAGTAAATACATAAAAATACTCAACATTATCTTTTACTAAGGAATCACGAATTGAAACCAGTAAGAAATATGACTGTAAATCTTTTAAGCTAAAATTGAAATACTAACAATGATAAGTCCTGGAGAGGACTGCCTAGTTCATAATTTTATTTGACCTCATAGACTTTTGAGAGACTTGCATTCCCTTATAAGTGTATTTTCTACTTGCAACCTCCCTTGAAAATATTATTCTGAGGTGAAGTTCAACCGGAATGCCCTATGGTTTTTCCTAAATCCAGTTATATTAACTCTCTATGTTTCTAGAAACTCACCAATATGATGCACTAATAACTTTGCAGAATTGTGAGGATTTTTATCTATTTATATGAGCTTGTTAATATTGCAAGAGTAAATTTGGAGCAGAAACATAAAGATTATAGAGCAGAATGCCAGATTGATCTTGAAGGCCATGTTCATATTTCCCTATGTATTTAAAGATACTTTTGCAATTATATGTTTTAAATGACAGTATTGGCTTAAAATATTTATTTACAAAATTTATAATTAAAAGTATTTGCCTTAATATAGCAACATAATTTTAGACAATAATATATGCTGATATCATTGTAAGATATTTTCTACACTCATGTGTCATGGATAATACTACCATTAATCTTGACCTTTCTTATATCCTAAGAACTAGGGAATGGTATGCATGGAGATAATGGCAAGAATAATATGTCACTTATTAAAATTCCAGATTTTGGCTTCAATTTACTAGCTATTTCACATATTAATGACCAATTTCTGGAATCTGCAATAAGATCTAGTAAAGTTGTCATAAAATTATAACCCTAAGGGTTGAAATTGAACTACAAATTACTTTTGCTTCACTAGCAGTATTTTTAAAACTGAATTTAAATTTGGTAGGGGACATTCATCTCAGACAGAATACACCTCTACACCCCTGGTTTAAGATAGACCTTCTCAAGGATGGGATGATTTCCTCATATGGGAGTTAATGCCAGTATCATATTGTTGTATCAGCTACATGGAGCCCTAAAAGAGCATATGCTTCTAAAAGACCTTGGAATATCAGACTCGAGAAAAAGAAAACCCAAATAAGAAAATGTTTCTTTAAAAAAATATATTCTATCTTTTTCTTTAATACCCTGTAAGAAGACTGAAACTTAGCTAAATATGCCAACTCATCTCTTGATAGATTTATTCAATTATTGTATTTTTGCATTGTGTTATTTAACTCTGTATTTTGAGATAATTATGGATTTATAAGCACTTGTAAGAAATAATACACACATGCCTCATGCCCTTCACCCAGTTCCTTCCAATAGTAATCTTTTGCCCCTATTGTCTTATGAAGCAACTCTTGGCACAGGTATTTGAGTGCTCCCATCTTCTTTGTCTAGCATCTTCTCTGCTCATCAACTTTTCTGTTCATCATCTTTTCTGCTTCAACTGGGTCCATCTCAGTCTTTGTAACTTTTCTTAGGGTTTCACAGATATTGCTTCTTTGCCAAGGCTCTTATGGCTTTGATGAGATACCTTGATGTGTAATGCTGCCTGTGTAGAAACAGCTGCTTACCTGGAGAATGCTGCATTTTCTTACCAAGTTTAAAAACTATTAGTACCCTAAGTCTTAGAATATCTTTTCTTGGCTATAGCTATTAAAATACAACTAAAATCAGTATATCAAAGAGATATCTGCACTCTCATGTTCATTATAGTGTTATTCACAATAGCCAAAATGTAAAATCAACTTAAGTGATCCTCAACAAATAGGTAAAAAGAATGTGAGATATATACATGCATACATAAATACACACACACACACAGACAGACACACACACAATAGAATACTATTCAGCTTAAAGGAAAAGGAAATTTTGTAATTTGTGAAAACATAAAAACGTGGGTGAATCTGGAGGACCTTATTTAAGGAAAATTAAAAAAAAAACAGGCACAGAAAGATAAATACTAAATCATCTAACTTACATGTGGAATGTACTAATGTTGAACTCACCTAAAAAAAATAAAATGATGGTTACCAATGGCTGATGAGTCGGGGGATTAGGGACATGTTAGTCAAAAGACATACAATTTCAGTTTGACAACAGGAATACGTTAAAGAGGTATGCTGTACATTATGGTGACTACAGATAAAAGCAACATATTGTATTTTTGAAAATCTCTAAGAGAATAGGTTTTAAGTGTTCTCACTATAAAAAAAAAGTGTGATAATGCATATATTATTTAGCTCCATTTAGCCATTCCACAATTTACTCATATATCCAACATTACATTATACATCTCAAAAATATACAATTTTTACTTGTCAATTAAAATAAATCATAAGTAATATAGCTACAGAACTTAAAAGTTACATGGTCTAATATAAGCCTGTATGAATTATCAGCTCAGAATGCTCTTCTTATACACTAAACACCTGACTTGGCAATGCTAAAAGCCTGAACTCAAGTAAAGATTGGTTTACATCTGTAGACAAGTTGGATGTGTGTATCAGAACCTTAAAATTAAAGAGTTTTTGCCCAATTAACTATAAGTTACATGTCTAATTTTTTCTGCTTCTGTGCAATTTATGCTAGAATGTGCAGGAGATAATGTTCTTGTTTCCTGTATCAATACCTCCTCTCAAGAAAAGGAAGAAAGGACAGAGTTATGTACCCTGAGTTCACTAATCAGATAAAAGTTGTGGAGAGAAGCTGATAATATTATGCTAATGAAGGGTTATGAGTACCATCTCTTTCCACCAACATGTATTTCCTCTCATTGGTTATGTTTCCTTCTCTTGTTTTATGTTTCAGATGTTGTCCTTAATCTATTTGATGACATTTTGTTTATTAAAAGCTTATTTTTTTGCTGGTCCAATGGTTCCATTTCTTCTGCTTTAGACACAAATTAAACATTCTAATCAGGATGGCTGTGGCAGGGACTTCACTTCCCTACTCAGATAATTCATTCTCTTTTCTTGGTTTTGTTTTTGTTGTTTGATTACAATAATAAGACAGAATGTCTCAGAAAAGAGTTATGTCCAGCTAAAAATATAAACTTTACCTTCCCTCACATAATAGATGATACCAATAAAATATAAGAAAATTTTGGGGGAGTTTCAATGAAAGCTCCTTAAAGAGGCCTGACTCTTGAATCAACTGGTACGCTCCTTTTGCCCTTTGCTCTTTTTCTTCATGCCTAGAAAGTGGCTGTGATTGCTAGAGCTTCAACAACCAGCTTTTAAGCTTGAGGAGACTTTGAGTATACAGAGCACATGATATCTATGATAGAGTAGATAGATAAGATCCTGGATTTCTGATGGTATTATACAATTGTGTTGTACAAGCCCTAGACTGTCTCCTTAAACTTTGATGTAATGTGAGATAAAAAATCAGGCCTTAAGATCTTTAGTAGAGAACTCTGTTACTATGAGCCGAATGAAATTTATTTCTTATTTACTCCTCAAAAAATATAACAAGCAACAAAACTTAATTTCTCTACTGGCAATCCCAACTCATTAGCTTTCTGTTTTTTTCTCCTTATTATCAAACTTTATGCAAATAACAATGCTTTACTGGCCCTGTGCTGTTTCTGGTGGCAATATCTTAACCCATCATCCAGTACTTATATCTAACGATAAAAAACATGAGTAAAGGTTTATATATATGATTTAAAAAGGAAGTATTTTAGAGCATGAGAAAACAGAATATTATATTTCTAATGAAAAATGTCCAACAATACAGTAGAAATAAGATAAAATGTAAAACTTCCTCTCCTAATCTCATCTTACCTCAAGATTCTACTATAATGAGTTTGTTGTTATTTTTATCATTATTATCATCATTATATTTTTTCCTCTAGCAGAAGACTTCTGTTTGCCTTTTGTTGCCATATTTATCGATTTTGAGTACACTTTAAATAATTACCTGAAATTTTAATTAGTATATTAAGTTCTTCATCTTGGTCCAAGTTTTAATTATTAGGTATGGTCATTGAAAAACATACATTGAGCCTTTGAGACTCAATGGCTTCTGATTGACTCAATCATAAGTCTCCTAAAGTGTCTTCAAAATAACAGAGTATTATAGGGAGGTCAGCCTATTCAATGATAGTTGAGAGTGGGGATGGATGTGCTCAAGCACTATTGACTGAATCTTTAGCTTTATTATTTGCTTTGTAATTTATTTCCTGATAAAGCGAATATACGGTCATTCTATATTTATATTTCATTTTTATATTTTGGAGGAAAAATACTAATTCAGTAGAAGAATAAAGCTATGTGTATAAAACAGGAAGTTTCTTTTTAATGGAAAAGTATCCAAAAGTGAATGTGATCTTCTTGTCTTTTTTGGGACACTGGTAGCTCCTGATTGTATTATACTTCATATTACTTGTTATATCACGTACCTTATTATAACACCTAATGCTTTCTAATATGGTTGCTCTACCATATAGATTATTTTCGTGTCATAATTTAGGGAACTATGTTAGCTATGGAGCAGGGAAAGTTCTTAAGATAAAATAATATTCTCTAGACACCAGCTGACACCTTGAAAAACTGTTAATTCATGGTTCGTTTTCTTCTATGATACAATATGAATAGTAATTGACATTCTAGCTATGAAATGTGAGCTTGGTGTAAATAATTTTTTCTTGATATTATAAAAATTATATGAAGGAGAAAGTTGGAATTGAACACTAATTGATACATTATGATTTGTATTCTATAATTTCTGTTTTATAAAAATATCTGCCAAGAGACAGAAAAAACTAAAAGAAGACATTTTAAAGGCAGGTATTGTTTGCTAAAATTGATATTTTCTTTTAATATAACTAATATCATAACAGAAAGTATGGGCGCCATATATGAGAAAGGTATATTTCACTTTGAAAATTACAGCCTATGATTTAGGCGAGATTTTTAAGCTTGTAAATGTGGTTTAATAAATTACAATTTTAACGTTATAATTTTGTCCAATGAGCGACCCAATTTTAAAACATTTCTACTATGTGTCAATCTGAAAGATACTTTGAGGTATTATAGAAAAGAGCTACTACTGATTTTGATGGTGTGTATAAAAACTAAAATGCCATAAATGCTTACTCACATGAATAAGGTCAAATTATTTTTTTTTATTTTGCTACTGTGTCATTTGACTTATAGTATGGTTATAGATTTGAGTACTGACCTGAAATAAAGGAATAAGATAAAAGAGCTCTGAGAATTCAAGAATAATCTTTATAACAAGGCATACGAAACTGACAATGACATGCCCAGCTCTCTACCAACACTGAAGCAATCAATATGTTAGTTGAAATTAGTTCAGGGATCAGGAAAATCCCATAAATATATTACATTTTTCCCTTTGTCATTAGATTAGGGATGCTTAAAATTCATTTAAAATTGATTAAGCCTTTGGATTGAGCATTAAAGTTAGATATTAAATATAAATGCATTAAATCACTTTCATATAAAGATACTGGCTTTCAAAAGACATGGATTGCCATGAAGTTTTGGAAGGGACAATATGAAATACCTAACACTGTGTTACCTGAATAAATAATCTTTTAACATCTCCCAAAAGCTATCCTTGAAGTGCTTGTCATTATGTCTGTTACATTGCTTTAGAAATAAGTTTAAAATTAAAAGTAATATTTTTTAAAGGATATCATGCAAATTTATTATAATAAGTAGTGATAGAATGTTCACCTCATGAAATTAATAATTTCTTATCTTTTTAATCACCACATTATATATTCATCCCCTTGAATTCCAGCCCTGCCTCATGAAGAAGAAAGGGAGAGAGAGTAGAAAAGATAGGAAAGAAAGAAAGGAAGGAAGAAAGGAAGGAAGGAAGAAAGGAAAGAAGGAAGGGAAGGGAAGAAGGAAGTGGGGGAGGGAGAGAGGAAGAAGGAAGGAAGAAAGAAAAAGAAAGAAAGAAAGAACGAATGAGAAAGAAAGAAAAGAAAAAGAAAGACTTAGAGATGGACAGACAGAAGGAAGGAAGGAAGAATGGAAGGAAGGAAAGAAGGAAGGAGGGAGGAGAGAGGGAGAGAGAAAGAGAAAGAAAGGAAAGAAAGAAAGAGAGAAAGAGAGAAAGAAAGAAAGAGAAAGAAGGGAGGAAGGAAGGAAAGAAAGAGAAAGAAAGGAAAGAAAGAAAGAAAAAAGAAAAGAAAAGGGAAAAGAAACAAGGCCAGAAAAATAGAGAAAGAAAAGAAACAAGGGAAGTTTTCAGAACAATATTGCTAAAATAATTCATTTTCACTAAAGAAAAAATATTAAAACAAAATTTTAAACTTGTCATATTTATGAAACAAGTATAGTCAATTTTGTTTTGCCCACCGAAAATATATATTTAAACTCTGGTGACTTCTGCCAACTACATCTGTTGAATATTATGCCATATTAATGATCAGTCATCTATTTCTTCAATCTGGGAATGATATTCCTGGAAAGAAATTTAGATATACTGAAACCATTTTTTTGATGTAAATATGAAGAAAACAAAACATATAAGTAATAAAATCGTTCCCCATGTATGCATAGGCAAGTAGTTATGGAATCAGTGACCTCAAAAATTCCAGTTCATTGCTTGCTTGTTGTTATTATGGCTGCTGTTTGATTTGTCTTATTTCTCCACCAAAAGCTGATATTGCTTCTCTTAAAAATTTATGACCTGTAATCCCAGCACTTTGGGAGGCCGAGGCAGGTGGATCACGAGGTCAGGAGATCGAGACCATCCTGGCTAACATGGTGAAACCCCATCTCTACTAAAAATACAAAAAATTAGCCGGGCGTGGTGGCAGGCTCCTGTAGTCCCAGCTACTCAGGAGGCTGAGGCAGGAGAATGGCGTGAACCTGGGCGGTGGAGCTTGCAGTGAGCTAAGATCTCGCCACTGCACTCCAGCCTGGGCGACAGTGCGAGATTCCGTCTCAAAAAAAAACAACTCAAAAAAAAAATTCTGAGTAATATGTCTTGATAGGAAATTCATTATTTTAGATTTTCTATATCATTAAATAATTATCTTTAAATGAATGAATAGCCATTATGCATACTTTTCATTTTCTGTTAGAATGTTTTACTTTGTGAGGAATAATAGAAATAATAGAAGTAACAGTAATAATAATATAAGCTACTTTATAATTATCACTTAACTAAACAGCATACTGTGGTGTATTCTACAGTCATTCTACACAATTATAAATTGCACTGGAATAATATTTTTTTATTGATATTGTCTTGATAGCAATTTGGAAGATGAAATTTTATTTTTAATACTATCAAATAGTCTTCTTTTAAATAAACATAAATGCCAGTCTAAGTTGAATTATTTTCCTGCATGTACCTTGCTCTTGAAACAAAAAAAATTTTTAAAAGACCAAATATATTGCATACTTTAAGAAAAGTTCTTACTGTATAGTTTAAAATATTATAATATTCATTTTGTGTTAAAACAGTACTTTTTAGCTACAAAGGTAATAAGATATAATAAAAATTTAGAGCAAAAAAAGGAACAAAATGCTGATAAACTTCATCGATAATCCTATCATTTAAATGAATAAGTGTCATTTGGTATTTTTTCCAAAATCGGAATAAATGTAGAATTTTTAACAAATTGTGTTTAAGTTATTTATTTGAACATATACATTCTTTTTAGAGGCTCCTCAAAAAACCCCTATTGAGTAAATTTCATACAGGTCTACTCTATTATTTAATAGCTGGTAACTTTCAACAAATAACATTTTTTTACATATTTTTACAGGAACAAACTTGAGCACATTGTTTTCTTATTTTGAAGTCCTGGATCTTTAATTGCTGAGTAAAAATATATTAATATACAATTTTCAAATATATTGACAAATTTCCCTGCCAAAAAAGAGTTGAATCAATTGACACTGTTAGTACTAATTAGCAAATTAATATCCATTATGTTTTCTCTTCAACAATGCTGATATTTTTGATATTTTATTTTATTTTGCTAGACAAAAACATAGCATTAATTTGCTAGTCTGTAATTAACAAAAAGATTGAGTAATTTTTCACATACCTATAGGGCATAGTTTTCCCTTGGGTGTGGTGGGTGTTTACTTATTTTAGTCAAAGAATTAATCCTGTATATAATGACAAACTAAACAAGCTGTTAATATCATGTTCAAAATAATAATTATATATTTAATGTTGTTAAACATTAGAGAAATAAATCAGAGTTAACACAAATATTGAGAATGATTATATAAGGTAAATACATAATTTTAAGAAATGAGTATTGCTTTTTTAAGCTAAATGCTCATTAATTTAAAGTCATAATTATCAATATTAGATTATATAATTATTTTAAGATTGCATGATAAATATGCTTTACAAAATTTTTGATATAATAGCATTACAAACTATAATGTATGGCTGAGTCAATTCTACTCATGCATGGAATTTGAAAAAAATGTCTTATTACAGAATTTGTGTACTGAGAAGCTGAATTAAAAATATCTCCGTGCCATAGAATATGATTCAGAAATTAAAAAGTATTAAACCATACTAAGTGAAAAGGGTCACATGCAAAGATTATGTATTGCATGATTATATTGTATAAACTACCTAGAAGATACAAATTTTTGCATACAGAAAACATCAATTGTTGCCCTGGGACTAGGCTGGGAGTGGAGACAGATTGCAAAAAGTATGATGGAAAGTCTTTAGGTGATAGCAATGTTTAAAATTTGAACTGTCGTGATGACTACACAACTCTATAAAGTTACTAAAATTGAGATTTTTTTTTTTCAAAATGGGTGACTAGGGATATTGGATACCAGTTCTCCCTAGAAAGAAGATCAAACTTACTGGTAAATGAACATGTTCCAATGGGATAACTGAGGGAAGAGAGCCAGGACCTTTTGGAGTGCCCATGAGAAGAAGCTGGGGTGCAGAAAAAGGAACAAGCAGCAGTCTGGCAAAGATTGACGCTGAAGAACTTCTCTCTTCCCTTCACTCCTGTGACAATCTGCTGACCACCAAATGGCTGGGAAGCCCCCGCCCTAGTGACCAAGTGCAATGTATGTCATGGTGATTTGGGAACTCTCCAGAACAGAGCCATGTGGCCAGCTTGAGCAGGCATGCTCACACTCCCTTCAGACCTGCACTGAAATGGCAGGCACTATACTGGTTGTGCTTCCATGATGGGCTACTGCTTTGCCTAGGGAGTCTCAGCCCTTGAGTTATAAAGCCGCCAGATACACTGCAAACACACCCCACACCTGTTCACACTTTGGCATGCACAAGGGACCAACAGGTTCTTGGGGACTTGCGGGGTCCCTGGAGATCTACACTTGGCATGGGCTGTCTCTAAAGGAGAGGGAAGCACAGCCCACCAAAACCTACTTGGGACAAAACAAACAAACAACAAAAACAAACAAACAAAAGTGTGTGGTGCCAATTGCTGAAGGGGGCAGCAGTAATGACTGGGAACAGAGGTGGAGAAGAGTCATCTCTCACGCCCAGGTCATCCACTGTTCCAGATGTGTCAGTTGTTCTTCCCCGTGGGGGCCAAAGTGTGTGCACTTGCAGAAAGCATTTTTTTGTGCTTTGAGGCAGCTCCACTTCTGTTGAAAATGAACCTTGGACTTTCATAAAGTCTGGGGTCGAATTCCCTTCTCTACACAAAGCAGCAGTGTCCTGGTAATGGTGGACAGATAAGGCATGGAATTGTCTGCTCTCTAATGGGGAAAGAGACTCTTCTCCAAATACATTTCATAGAAAACTGCCAGAGGGGCATATCTGTGGTCCACAGCTACAACATGGCCAGGAATCAATGAAAAAAGTCTTATCAGAACAAAAGGTCATGAGCCCTGTGACAGGGATGTGAGAGGAAAGTGGGTTGTGTTCTGCCAGCTCAAGATGAGGAGCTGGGGCAACCCCCACCCCAATCCCTTACCCTGAGACCTCAGCACACCTTGACACAATCTCTTCCCATCACCCTCCCATCAGAGTGGATGCTTTCACACATCACCAGCCTACCGGAGGGCAAGCTGGCCCTTACTCTTAAATGACACCCATTAGACTGCAGCCTGAAATGCACCAGCAAATAAAAAATTTGCTCCAAGAAAGGCTTATTGCTAGTCCATGAAATAAGCTTTCTGAGACCACTGGACTCTCAGCCCCATAAGCCATAGGATGTTAGCTCATACCTGCAATACATTGCTACAAGTAGGATCTGAGTAAGCCACCACCCAGAAGCTATCCACAACCAAGGAACCCATATAGTGACTTGGCCCCTGAAAGTACCTAGAAATGAAGCCAAATGATTTTACATAACATGTGTAACAGTCTTACCCTCATGGGAATAAATAATTGAAAATTTTAAAAGTACTACCCAAACAATAAAAAAGAAGTGACGGCTCCCTCAGGTGAGAAGGAGTCAGCACAAGAACTACAGGAGTAAAAAAGCCAGAGTGTCTTATGCTCCCAAAGTATCATAGTAACTCTCTAACAGTGGATCCTAACTAAACTCAGGAGTATAAAATGACTGATAAAGAAATCAAAATATGGATTCCAAGGAAACAATGAAATCAGAAAGTTGAAGTCTAAAACATACACAGATAAAAACAAATCAGGATATGGAAGATGAGATATCTATATTAAGAAAAAACTAAAAAGAACTTCTGGTGTTGAAAATTAAAGGAATTTTAAAACACAAATGGAATATGAAACAATAGACTAGGCCAAGCAGAAGAAATAATTTTAGAGTTAGAAGACTGGTCTTTCAAAATAGCCCAGTCTGAAAAAAAAATTAAGAAAAATGTATTTTTTAAAGAAGCAAAGTCTTCAAGAATATGGGATTATTTAAAGCAACCAAACCTATGACTTGTTGGCATTCCTGAGCAATAAGAAGAAAAAGTAAACAAGGTGAAAAACATATTTGAGGGAATAATCCAGAAAATTTTCTCTTATCTTACTATAGGGGTTGATAACCAGATATAAGAAACACAGAGAATACATGTGAGATACTATACAAGATTACCATCTCCTAGGTATATAGTCATTAGACTATCGAAGGTTAATGCAGAAAAATAAAATCTGAAAAACTGCTAGAGAAAAGAGCAAAAGTAACTATAAATGAAATCTCATCAGATGAACTGCAGACTTCTTAGCAGAAAACTTACAACCTGGAAAAGATTGGGGGCTTATTTTTAGCCTTCTTAAAAAAAATGTCTAGGATTTTGTACACTGCAAAATGAAACTTCATAAATGAGAAATGAATTATTTTCCAGACAAGCAAACACTAAGGGAATTTATCACCACAAGGTTAACTCTGCAATAAATGTTCAAAGGATTTCTAAACATGGAAATAAAAGAACAGTACTTGTTACTATCAAAGCACATGAAAATAAAAAGTCCACATATTCTATAAAGCAATTACACAATTGGGACTAAAAGCAATTAGCTAACGACACAGTGAAAGGAACACAACCTCACATAGCAATATTAATATTGAATGTAAATGGCCTAAATGTTTGACTTAAAAACTGGAGTCTTTATCCTATTTGAAATACTCCAGAAACAGAAAATCCAGTATGCCATGTTCTCAGTTATAAATTGGAGGTAAAAAATGGAAAGACATGAGACAAAATGATGGAAACAATAGGCACGGGGACTCAGTGGTGGATGGAAGGGAAGGGAGAAATAGTTGAAAAACTACCTCTTGAGTATTATGTTCACTATTTGGGTGATGGTCTCACTAGAAGCCTAAACCCAGCATTACTTAATATACCTACATAACAAACCTGCACATGTACCCTCAGAATGTTCTAAAAAATACTAAAATTATAACTCGGCGTGGTGTCTCATGCATATAATCCCAGCACTTTGAGAGGCCGAGGCGGGCAGATCACTTGAGGTCAGGATTTCCAGACCAGCCTGGCCAACATGGAGAAACTCCGTCTCTACTAAAAATACAAAAATTAGCCAGGTGTGGTGGTACATGCTTGTAATCACAGCTACTCAGAAGGCTGAGGCAGGAGAATCACTTGAACCCAGGAGGTGGAGGTTGCAGTGAGCCGAGGTCATGCACGACACACCAGTATGGGTGACAGAGCGAGACTTTGTCTTAAAAGCAAGCAAACAAACAAACAAAAAAACCACAAAAACTAAAATTATTGAATTGTACAATTTTCGTAAATCATCTTTGATCCAAATATAATAAAAATATAAAAATTAGAAAAAAGAAAAATCATTTAATTGAAAATTTTGGAAACACAAACACCTTAATTTCTCACCAAATAAAATTTGAAAATACATTACATGAGTGCATCAAAAATAAACTTGGAAAAAAAAGAGCTCAATATGCAGAAAAAATAAAGGTAGCAACATCTGGGAAAAAAAAGAAATCATCAATAGTTTCTTACAATTTGGAATTTGGAAGGAAAAATAGAAGCAATACACAACTTAGGAGAAAAGATGGCTAGAGACTGCTGTATTTGTTGAAGATGAAGAATCTTTTCCATTTGTACAAACTTTAGGCACTGAGTATAAAATTTCTTCTAGAAAATACATTATGAAAACATTTTTCTGAATTATATTTCTTTGTATACAAATAAGCTATTGATATTAATAAATGAGCCATTAGAATGTGAGACTGAGTTAAATTGTAGCTTTTCACTGTAGTGATTACAAATCAAAGCTGCACTTAAGACCAAATGATTATTTTGGCATTAAAAAGTCAGACTTTGGGGATTTTGATTAATAAAATGGTAAATGATATTATAATGATATAAATAGAAATAATGTAAAGTAAATAAGGTACAAATAAACAAGGGAAACATTTATTTAGCATGTGATACACCATAAAATGGAAATAAAGATGAATGGAACATATTAAGGATTTTAAAAGTAAACTCATTCTTCTAGAGTACATTAAATTTCAGTTAGGTGCAAAGGTCAATAGATATGGATAGTCTTGAGGTAAATTATACTAAAAAACTGCACATCCTTATGCAAGCAAGTGGACCTCAAACCTTCATCCTACATAAAATTACCTTGAGAGTAGTCAGATATCTATTTATAAAGGCCAAAAAATAATTTTTTTTAATCTAAAATGTAGGAGAAAACCTTTGAATGGTGGGGTTTTCTAGACACCTTCTAGGGGAGATAACATGTGCTAACTAAAAAAAAATGCAATGAATTGTACATCATCAAAATTTACAGCTTCAGTATGCTTAAAAGCATTACTAAGGAAATGCAAAAATACCTACCAGACTGGCAGAAAATATTTGCACAACAAAGTCAGATAAAGCAGATAAAGGTTGTGTATGTAAAATACATAAAGAATATAAATACACCCCAATTAAAAATGAGCAAAATAACTGAACAGTCATTTTACAAAAGAACTATGAATAGTATATTATTTATGTAAAAGATGATCAATATCATTAGTTATTATGCAAATGTAAATTAAAACCATAACTAAATATCGTTACTCACCTATTGCAATTGCTAAAATAAGAAAGACGTCGTAGCAACTGGTACTGAGGATGTTGAACTGGAGATCTTATGCATTCTTATTTTTGTATAAATTTGAGTACAAGGTGCAAGTACAATTTTGTTATGTGGATATAGTGCACAGTGGTAAAGTCTGGACTTTCAGTGTATCTCTCACCTGAATAATGTACATTGTACCCATTAAGTGATTTCTCATCGTGCACCCCAGTCCCACTCCCTCCATTCTGAGTTTTCAGTGTCTATCAATCCACACTGTATTTCCATGCATACATATTATTTAGTTCCCACTTATAAGTGAAAACATGCAGTATTTGTCTTTGTTTCTGAATTGCTTCTCTTAAGAAAAGGCCTCCAATTAGCCGGATGTGGTGGTGCATGCCAGTAATCCAGGCTACTCAGGAGGCTGAGGTAGGAGAATCGCTTGAACCCGGGAGGTGGAGGTTGCAGTGAGCTGAGATTGAGTCAGATTGAGTGAGACTCCATCTCAAAAAACAAACAAACAAACAAAAAACCCTCCAATTCTATCCATGTTGCTACAAAAGGCATGATTGCATTTTTTTATGGCTGACTAGTATCTTATATTCTAATAGGCATGCAAAATGCCTCAATTTCTTTGGAAATTAGTTTGGTGTTTGTATAATTTAAAATAATGTTACTCTATAATTCATCAGTTCCCATATTTTGAAAAGATAAATGAAAACATATGTCAAAAAATGCCTTATATGCAAATGATCATAGTAGCTTTATTCAAAATATTGTCCATCAGTTAGAAAACAGAGTGAAATGGTCATAAAATGGAATACTATTCAAAAATGAAAAAAATATTCATAGGAAACCACAAAAATCAATCTCTAAAGCATGGTGGTAAATGAATGCAGCCAGATACAAAAGGCTGTATAGTGAATGATCCTGTTTAAATGACATTGTAGTAAAAAACATAAGTCCAGGGAATCTGGAAGTGGGAGGAGACGGTTGATGGAAAAGTACAAAAAATAACTTTTAGAGGTAATAGAAATTTTTATATATTTTGATTTTGTTGTGGTTACACTACCATATAAAATTATAAAGCTCATGAAACTATATTATTTTAGCAATATTGCAACATGTATGTAAAGAGATATATACTCAAGATTGTGATTGTCAAAGCACCGTTGTGTTGAGCTGCTGTTTGCTGGCTCTGTGATTTGTAAATACCTGATTTTTGTCTTCATTTATAACAGGAAATCTCAGGTAAGAAAATAATTCTTTAACACCAAAATTTTCACTTGACGAAACATATTAGCAAAAAATAAGGTGTTCTATAATAATAATTGAATTTTTATACTATAGCCTGAGTATATGACAATGATCAAATTTAATGTAACTTGTGGATGCAAATGTATACATAGCTATTAAAATATAGTGTTAATTTACAGCTATTTATGAAATTTTAAAAAGTTCAAATTAATTTTCAGATATATTAGTTATTACATTATAACTAGATTCTGCTTCTATGCAGTCAGCTGATATGCTTGCATATGTCTCATACTGGAGTGGCTGCAACTTCTTTTCATATAAATGTTCAAAGTTTGTATTTTAAAACCAAGTTTTATTAATGTTTTAAACAAACTTCTAGCAACTTCAATAAATTATTCTAAATGATACCCAGCTATTTACCCTAAGAAGGAAAAATGTGCTTATTTATTTGCACGCAGCTTCATATCTAAGCCATATTTCTCTCTTTGAGGGACCCTATGGTCTGACACAGGGTGCAGTATCTCATGTGAGGTAGTCTTAACTGGAAACTCAGGCATGTGTATAACTACTAAGGTCTTTAGTACTTTCAAAAATAAATTTCAGATTTTTATAACTACCTGAGTTTTATTAATCATTGTATGTCCATTTATTGACAAATGTTTATAGACATTTGAGCACAACAGAAACTTGAACATTATTACAAATTTGAAATTCTGAGTTGTTTTTCTAAATATACTATGTGTTTATATATATCTATTGTATAAAAATTTGTTTTCCTAGATCACTTCATAGTTAGTTTATTTAAATTAGCTCCTCAAAGAGGTTTTTTTTTTTTTTTGTATTTCTAAGGAGCTTATAACTCAAGAAAAACTTCACTGTTTATGGAGTAGATTAACAAATGATTTTTAAAGCAATGCATCTGTATATATGTAAACTAATTTCTATATTCATTCCCATAACTCCACATGTATTTGAAATATTATTAAATGTTTAGATGTTTATCAATCATTGCCTTTCAGTCACTTTCATATGCCTTCTTTTTTTTAACCATTTCCCCAGGACCTCCCCCTTTAGCCTTCCAGGTCAATTTAGCAACAGGGATTGTTACTGCTAGCCTGGAGAAAAGGAGAAGGTGGAAACACATGTACTCATCATTCTATTTCATTCCTATACCTGGCCTAGTCCAGTAGTGGTTACTGCTCCTCCGTGATGCCAACTCCCCATAAGATAATTTCTCCTTCCATAAACCCAGTGGATTGTATATTCCATGAGGTATAAAATATATTGTGGATCTGTATTCCTAGATCAGCTTATAGTCTCTCCACACAATTCTAGTGTGGTGAGTAGCATCATGTTGTTGCTAATGTCTGAGTTGCCTCAACATTCTGTCTCTCTAACTTTGCATCTCTTTCATAACCAGTGTAGTAAGTTCCCCGCATTGTTATTTGTCATTAAAATACACCAAGAGGATCCAGTGAATATTCCAGAAAGAAGATCCTCATCATCAGTTGCTGGAATGACTTTTAGCAGACGGAATAATATATTATTTTGGGGGAGCTTTATTGGAAGAATCAATGGCTTTACTAGAATCACGTCATCAGAGGATTATCAAGCAGCACTGAAAGGCTTGTAATATTGGATGTACCTAATGGTTCTAATATTATTTTGCTCAAATATTGAGTAAGACTTGGAATAAATATAAAGTTATTAAAACTAAATATGTATTCAAAACATAAAACTTTTTATTTGCCCTAGTATTATTTTGTATGCGCTTACCTACTGTAATGTGTTGAATGGTGGCCTTCCAAAAGAGATATGTACTGCGAACTTGTGAATGTGACCTTGCTCGGAAAAAGGATCTTTGCAGATGTAGTTAGGGGACTTGAGATGAACTGATCCTAAATTAAAGTCAGCCCTAAGTCCAGTGATGTATGTATTTAAAGGAAGAGAACACACAAGGGAAGGTCATATGAAAATAAAGGGAGAAATTGGAGTTATGATGCCACACATCAAAGAATGCCAGGAGCCACCAGAAGCTGGAAGAGTAAGGAAATTATTCCCTAGACCTTGGAAGAAGTACATCTGTCTGTCCAGGGCACTGATTGTTTCAAAGCAAATAAATGATAATTTCTAGCATGAGGCTTCTGCAAATTAGTAAGTGAAATTCATTTCATTTAGCTGTAGCATAGTCTTTCTGGAGTCCATCCTTGTGCTGCCTTACATTTGACCTGGCATGCGTTTCCTCCTCTCCACTCTCTAGACACACAGGTAGAGTGAAGTGTGGCAGCTCCCTATGCCTGCACCCTAACTAGGCAATTTGTCTTGGCCAGTCTTCTTTTCTCTGTGATTCCCTTGCCACCCAACCATCAACACTGGATTCTTTCTTTCTTTCCTTCTTTTCTTTCTTTCTCTTTCTTTCTTTCTTTCTCTTTTTCTTTCCTTCTTTCCTTTTTTCTTTTCTTTCTCTTTCTTTCTCTCTTTCTTTCTTTCTCTTCTTTCTTTCTTTCTTTCTTTCTTTCTTTCTTTCTTTCTTTCTTTCTTTCTTTCTTTCTTTCTTTCTTTCTTTCTTTCTTTTCCCTCCCTCCATCTCTCCTTCCTTCCTTCCTTTCTTTCCTTCTTTCCCTCTTTCTTTTCTTTTCTTTTCTTTTCTTTTTTTGATAGGGATTCTTGCTCTGTTGCCCAGGCTGGAGTGCAATGGTGCAATCTCGGTTCACTGCAACCTCCGCCTCCCTGGTTCAAGCTATTCTCGTGCCTCAGCCTCCCAAGTAGTTGGGATTACAGGTGCACGCCACCACGCCCAGCTATTTTTTGTATTTTTAGTAGAGACAGGGTTTCACCATGTTGGACAGGCTGGTCTGGAACTCCTGACCTCAAGTGATATGCCCGTCTCGGCCTCCCAAAGTGCTGGGATTAAAGGTGTAAGCCACCGTGCCTGGCCCACACTAGATTATTTCAAAACAAATCCCAGAGATAAGATCATTTCTTCTGTAAATATTTCAGTATGTATCCCTAAAACGTGGCTACACCTTGATTTACAAATTCTAGCCTCCAGAACTGGGAATAAATTTCTGTTGTTTTAACCTACAAAGTTTCTGGTAGTTTGTTAAGCCCTAAGAAACTAATACCGCTGATCCGCTGGAACAAAAAAGGTGAACAATTATTTAATTTTCCTTTTGAGAATTTATAGTTATTGGTGGAATGTACAATGAGTGTGAGATTTTATTTATTTATTTATTTTACTTTATTTGTTTATTTTTTGAGACGGAGTTTCACTCTTGTTGCTCAGGCTGGAGTGCAATGGTGCGGTGTTTTCTGACTGCAACCTCCGCCTCCAGAGTTCAAGCAATTCTTCTGCCTCAGCCTTCCGAGTAGTACAAGCATGCGCCACCATACCCAGCTAATTTTTGTATTTTTAGTATACACAGGGTTTCACCATGTTGGTGAGGCTGGCCTCGAACTCCCGACCTCAGATGATCTGCCCACCTTGGCCTCTCAAAGTGCTGAGACTACAGGCATGAGTCACCGTGCCCTGCTGGGTGTAAGATTTTAAACTGATACTAGAACTATGTCTTTTAACTTGTGGAGAGAAATCAACATATATTATTGGGAAGTTATGTAGGGACTGATGTGTAATTATTCTTTCTCACTACTCCTCTAGAACCATTATTCCTTGAGACGTGAAGGAGGAAAGAATCTCAACAGAGTAATGACATGCCAAGAGAGGAGCTGTGTACTGTTCCATATGGTACACATCCTTTCAATGATACAGTTAGACAACATCAGGAGCATTTGGCTTCATTCTACTTCATACTGATCTCCATTAAATGTGCATTCCTTCCTCTTCTAAAAAAAATGTTACTAATTCACTTTAGTGATTTTAAAATGTGGCAGATACTTTAACCAAGCTAGACAGCCATGTAAGGATTCTCTGTGTAACTAAACCTGAAACAAACCATATTCAAGATCTTTCATCACTAAGAGTTTCAATTTCAGTTCATGTAACAGAATCTGATGGACAGCAGACATTTTCTTCTTGAACAGTTAAGACCATGAATGGTTCTTCACTCATCTCTTGCACAAGATTTTCTAGTGATAATCAACAGGATTGTGAAACCAATGTGCATGGGAGCTGTGGATTTGAATGATGTTAAGTAGATTTAAAAACAGAGAGCCTGGATAATGTTGATGCTTTGTAATAATTGTGTAAGTAGAGATATAGCACTGTATCAATTAGTTAAATGAATTTAATGTAATTGTTTTAGATCTGTTGCTAAAGAAGTGTAGAAAATAGGATACCAGAATCTTTAACATGTTAACCTTAGCTAATGCTGATATTTCTAATTGAAAGGGATGAAACTTCTGGCTCACTGCCATATTGATAATTAGCAGTGTGTTCTTTTTGCTCCCCATCACACTGTTTATGAATTTTCCTTAGAGATAACATATATTATGATAACCTTTTATGAAAATGTACAGTATGCTGTGAGACACTTTAGGGCATGAATAATTTCTTATTCATCTCAGTATCTGTAGTAGCCAGTACAAATCTGATACAGAGTAGGATTAAATAAACCTGTGCTTTATGAATGAATGCTAGTGGAAAAAAAATACACAGAAGTAATAAGAAGGGAAGTATCCTTTTCAGAGAATATAATGAAGTCTGCTTTTCATATTGTAATATTAAGTATTTGTTGAAGATATAATATTTATATAAGTTTATATTAAAGAATAATAAATAGTTGACTGAGGCATGGAGAAAGGAAGAACTTTCATATTCTCATCATTTAGGTTGTGTGGTTTTAAATGCATTAGTAGATACGACTGCCTTATTGTTTAATTTACAATTTTGTGTCATTTCTAGTTTTTTCTTGGCTATATCTATCAGTTTTTGTGTTAGTTGTGTCAAAAGCTAACTTAATATACCATAGTAACTTGTAATTTCATTTAATTTACACACATATACACATATTTGAAATCATATTCTAGGTTTATGAAGTTCGTATTTGTATATCTTCTTGGTAATTTTTCTTATACAGTATTTTACTTTTCTTATTAATGTGTTTTTGCCTGAAATTCATTAATTTTTATTAACTTTTGCTTAACCAGTTTTAATTGGTAAATATTTTACATAATTTTCCTTCATTTTTCTTTGATTTTCAATGTGCCTTTGTTTTTGGTGCTTAATAGCAGTATGGAAATCAAGTTTTATTTTGCTAATTTTGTGCTTTTTATTACCATGCTTTTAAGTTTTTTCTGAAAAAATGTTAGGGTAGATAGATTGATAGATCGAACTTTTTAATCAGCCTTTTGATGTTTTTTTAAAATTGATATACAGTAAATTTTACCATATATCATAATTACAACAAGATGTGAAAATTTCAAATAAGAATAAATCAACCCCTCTGTATCAAGGAAATAGAATGGTACTAGTAACGCCACACACTGTCTTTCTTATATGCATCACCTTCCATCCCCTGAAAGCTATTCTGAACTTTTTTTTATTTAAAAAAATTATTGTCTTTAAAATGTTACTACATATATAAGTATACCTTAAAATATGTTTGCATATACTTATTTGGACAATGGACAATGTCAAAATATCAGAGTTTTTTTTTTTTTCTCTGTGGTTTAGTCTCTTATTCAACTATGTCTTTTGAAACTCATCTAAGTTTGTTAATAATTCGTTTATATGACTTTATTGTTTTTATTATATTATATCACCATGGCTTATTTATCACATCTACTTTTGATGGCCATTTAGATACTTTTCAGTTTTTGCTATTACAAACAAGGTTGCTCACATATTTAGATGCACATATGTGAAAGATTCTCTAAGGCGGTGGTTCTCCATTGGGGATAATTGTGCTCCCCCTAAAAGAAGATATTTGGCAAGATATGTAAATGTTTTAGGGTTGTTACAACTTGGGTTAGGGATTAATATTGGCATCTAAGCTGGTACAAATCACTAGAAATGTTGGTAAGCATCCTAGTATGCATAGGATGGCTGCTCCCTCAAAAAGAAAGAATCACCAATCCCTAAATGCCAATAATATTGTTACAGAAACATCATCATTCTGGGTTTAAAATCAATAGTAGAATTACTATGCATATCAAATGTACTAAGTAAGACTAAAATGTTTTCCAATTTAATTTCCCATCAGCAGTGTGTGAGAGTTCCAGTTACTCTATGTCCTTGCCAACCTTGGGTATCATCAGAATTTGACAATGAGGTGGATGTTCCAGGGTATTACATTTTCCATTAAACTTGTATTTTACTGGTAATAAATGATGTGGAACATCTTTTCTTATGTATTTTGGCTATTTGAATTACTTCGATAAATTTTCTCTTCATTTATCTTATCTTCTCTTTCATTAAAACCTCATTTTTTTTTTTTTACTAATTAATCCTTAGATGTATTTTATGTACTATGGAAGCTGCTACTTTTGAGATATATGTACGTAGATTCTGCATCTAATTTTGTAGCTTTTGTTTGTACACTTGCACTTTCTTTTGAAGAACATATGTTTTTTATTTTAATTTAATTTACATATATTTTCTTTAATATTTGAAATTTCTATGTTTTGCAAAATTTACCTCGCCTTAAAAGTGACAAAGTTATTTCCCTTTATTATCTTTTAAGCAAATAGCCTTTCAATTTACATTTAGGTATTTAATGCCTCTAGAAGTGATAACTGGGATTGGTGTATTGTTGGATTTTTTTAAACCATACAATCTTCATGCAAAATGGAAAGCTTAAATATGACTGCATGTATCTACAATATAGTTATTCTAGTACAGGATGATAATGTTGGTATTTAAAACATGACAGCTGTGATTGACAAAATTAGAAATGTTCCAGAGGATTTTAGAGAGTAGATGTAAATGGTTGTAGAAGCTTTTTGAATGTAAGAGTTCGGTAGAATAAGCTGTTAAAGATGACATTTAGAAGTCTGAATGGCGATTCCTCAGGGATCTAGAACTAGAAATACCATTTGACCCAGCCATCTCATTACTGGGTATATACCCAAAGGATTATAAATCATGCTGCTATAAAGACACATGCACACATATGTTTATTGCGGCACTATTCACAATATCAAAGACTTGGAACCAACCTAAATGTCCAACAACGATAGACTGGATTAAGAAAACGTGGCACATATACACCATGGAATACCATGCAGCCATAAAAAATGATGAGTTCATGTCCTTTGTAGGGACATGGATGAAACTGGAAACCATCATTCTCAGCAAACTATCGCAAGGACAAAAAACCAAACACCGCATGTTCTCACTCATAGGTGGGAATTGAACAATGAGAACACATGGACACAGGAAGGGGAACATCACACACCGGGGACTGTTGTGGGGTGGAGGAAGAGGGGAGGGATAGCATTAGGAGATATACCTAATGCTAAATGACGAGTTAATGGGTGCAGCACGCCAACATGGCACATGTATGCATATGTAACAAACCTGCACGTTGTGCACATGTACCTCAAAACTTAAAGTATAATAATAATAAAATTTAAAAAATAATAAAAAAATAAAAATTATCTGAAACACAATAAAAATTTCCTAATGCTGGCATATGTCAAAAAAAAAAAAAAAAGAAGTCTGAATGGAGTTGCTCGGGTGATCAGAGTATCTTTAAATGAGACAGAATAGGGAAAGAAGAACAGCTTTCATGGAGTCCTGAACACATAGAGTTTAAATGTGGGTGATCATAGTTTGGAATACTGAGAAAAATAACTGGGTAGATATCGAGATAATCAAGTTGTTTTTCTGATAGATGATGACAACTCAATCCTTCCAGTCAGCAAAATTGTGGTAATTATCTCTTCCTTTTAGGTCATACAACCAATCTGCTACACACATTTCTTTGCGTTTTCCTTCAAAGTATATTTAGAATCTCAGCATATTTAATGAATTTTACTACTAGCATCTGGACTTCAAACATTATGATCTTTCTCCGAGATGCTACAATAGCTCCCTGCCCATTCTTCCTGCTTCTACCTACCCCTCCCGTCTTGTCTATTTTTAATATAAAAGTGGTTGATCTTTTTAAAAACAGCAGTTAGATTAATATAAAACTTCTTATATAAAACTACCATGATACTCCAACTTACTCATAATTAAAGCCAAAATCCTTATAATTGCCTCTAAGTTCTTACAGTTCTCCCTAACTCCTGCCATTGTATCTTGACCTCGTGTCCTATTAATTTCCCCTAATTTCTGTCTCCAATCTAATCACACTGGCTCCCGTAGCTATCTGCTCTAACACTAGTATTTCTGACATATTGCATAAGTTAAAAATATATATTAGGTTTACTATTGTCTGCCTCTTGCTACTAATAATATGCTTTATGGGTTGGAGATATTTTACTAACTTTCTGCTAGACTAAAATGTATTCCGGGAACCTACAAGGATAACTGTGATATAAAAGTTGCTCAATAAATAGTTCTCAGTAAATTAATGTTTATTATATACAAGATTATTCACTGCATTTAATAATGCAGGAAAAAGTTTAGAAATCACTCTTCAAAAAAAGTGTTAAGTTTAATAATATGTCTCTGTTTTTTCTTGAAGATGCTGACTATATGCTGTAATTTTGAACAATCTAAAAACTTCTGTGGCTTAAAACTATGATGGTTTGATTTTTTTTTCACACTGCATATCCAAGTAGGATTATAAATGAGAGGTTGTCGTGTACCTCAAGTTATCATTCCCCCCTCTGGACCTCAGCTGTTGATGCTTCCACTATCTGGGGCATCACCATTGTAGAGGGAAAATTAATATGAATTCTTACCAAGCTGCCTAAAGAACTTTCTGAATGAAAGTGACATTTTACTAGCCAAAAAAATCAATAAATAAAAAGAGGGGAAGAGAAACATTCTTACCATGTAACTAGAAGCATATTATTATAGATGAAATACAAGTTAATGTTATTTTATTGAGTTTGACTTCCTTTTACCATTTGCTTTTGCTGTTGTTAAGCTTGAGTTTAGATGAAAATACTAAACAGCTGCTAAAAATAAATTATGTACAACCACGCCTTACTTACATTAAAGGCTTATATGCCAACAATAGTTGCTGGACACAAATTGTCTAAATCTATATGAAAAAAAGACATAGGTTTTTTTTTAACATCAAAATGTTTGCAAAGTTTAAAATTTAAAATATAAAATAATTAACAATGAAACAAATATCAATGTTTTAAGTTGCATTCAAGTGAAATTTTGCTGTGTATCCAGAGCATACGAAAATAAAATAGCTCATGACTATAAATTAATACTATATAATGCATAAGTATACCACCAAATCTTGAAAAACATTTATATTTAATCATTAAAAAAATAACATTTTATTTAGTATGTGTATATATAGAGGGAAATACATGATTTGAAATAGTGCTTAGATTTCAAAGCATATATTAACACACATTCTAAAAAAAATGAATCATTTGTCCTTGTTATTAATAGTTACCTTGAACTACTCATTGGAAAAACATTTGATTCGAATATTAATGTTCTAATATTTTTATCACTCAAATTCAGGTCAAATAATTGTTGAGTAAGAATATTTTTTCATATGGAAAAATTTCCAAATTCAAAAAAACCTTGACTTTTTAAAAAATTTCGCAATGTAGCTGCAAGGATAAATGAATTATAAGTGTCCTTGAGTCATGTCTATTGTTCTTCCTCCTTGGCTGTTACTTGCTAGCCGAAAATCAGCATGAGAAATGACTATAGAGACAGCTGGCCAGTAAAAGAGATGATGGGCTCCAGCTGTGCTGGCAGGAAAGGGAATTAAAATATAGTAAATGAGAATCTACTCATTCCTGTTTCAAAATATTTTAAAACTAATGTTATTATGATCTATTCCTATATGCATAATACTCACATATTCAGTATGTCAAACAATTCAGACTACTCAAAATAGAGCATGTGCACATACAAAAAGAAGTTACTCGTAAACTTTACCGAAACCATGATAATAATTGTATTTGAAGCCCATTAATTTCAAAATATAACAATGCTAGGAAAATAGAATCTGTAAACTGTCTAATGTGAGAAACTATCAAGAGGAAACCTGTATTATTGTACTGAACAAAGGAACTAATATAATTTCTACCTTCAAAAAAAATAGATGACTGAATGTTCATAACCTCTCTTTATAATAGTCAACTGGGAGAGTCTTTATTGTTGGTGCTTTCTGCCATGTTGAAGGCATGATTTCTCATTTTCTAAAATGATTCCCCTGGCTCAGTTGATGCTACCATCTCCTGATTCTTCCATCTGCTTCTCACTTTTTCTACTGTTTTCTCTCATAGGACTATCCATTTACCTCTACACACAGGATGCTATTTCTGAGCATTCTCTTTTATTTTTGGATTTTGAATGGCTGTTTTTGTGAGGGTGACTCTCAATACCCCTCTCCAATTAGTGGTTTTTGTTTAAATCTTTATACTAAATTAATTTATTGCTTAGCATCAGCGGTTTCTTTTTTTTTTTTTTTTTGTAGAATTGGCATCAGCAGTTTGTTGTTAAGCTTGTCATTCTTAATTTTCTTAATCCCTACACATATTAAATCTATAATAATGGCACTAAGTGTTGTTTCCTTTGACAATTACAAGATATATAATTATTTGTTAGAGGCACATACTAGGTTTTTGAATAATTAATACAAATGCATTAATAAACTATATCCACGTTTTTTAACCCATTATATACACACTATAGATAACACACACACACACCCCCCTTTACCTCTGCCTAAATATTTCAATGACTTTCAGTTTATTAGAGTAAAAAACCTAAGCCCCTTATATTAAAGGCTTATATTAAAGCCTCTTATACTCGAATATTATATTATCCTTTATAATATAAAGGCTTATATTAAAGCCCTTTATATTAAAAGCTAATACTCAAGATTCTGCATGCCTTTGTCTCTACATAGCAACCCTTCTAATCCCTTATTTTGTCAAACCATATGTAGATTGCTATAATCGTCTCTAATGTTTCATGTCTCCAAGTATCCATGCTCATATATAGTTTTCTGCATAGATCCTGGCTTTCAAACTTTAGTAAATGCAATACCAGAAAAGGCTAGTAAAGTTCTCATGAATTAATATTTGCTTGTTCTTTCATTGGGGAGACTTTTTGCCATGTACCAAAGCCCAGAATAGCTACCTGGGCAATAACTAAGCACATGAGTAGAGGTCCCAACTATAGCACCCATCCTAGACCTGGAGCAAACACATAGGGAAGTCTAGCTATCATTACCTGGACCAAACAAAAGCCAGCCCAGCTGAGCCTAATCTAAACTGAGCAACAAAATTGAGAGCAAAAAAATATTGTTGTTTTAAGTACTGAATTTGGAGGTGATTTACTACCCATTAAGTATTCAAATATTATTTAAAGATTGAAATTAATTTCATAAGCTCTCTACTACCGCTAATGAATTTTCTTTTTTCTGATAACATCTTACTAATCTTTCAATACCCAACCTTAACATTACTGCTTTCAGAAAGATTTTCTTGCACTAACAGGCTAGGGCTAATTATCCTCTTTCATGCTCCCAAAGAATACTCAGTATATAGTTAAAAAATAGCTTCTCAAAGTACATTAAGTATTAAAGTCAAGGGAAAAGAAGAAGAAAACCTCAATTAAGCCTCCTTGACTTAATTACATTATCTAATTCAATTATCAGCACTAGATGATATTATATATTTAGGTAAATATTAAAGATATAATGCTTTGCCCCATCATATCATTTCCTGATTATTGAACCCCTGCTTGAGAAAGTATGGTGAAGGATGAATAATATTAATTAATAATTACCATCTGAATGAGCCTTATTGTCTAATGTGACTGTACTTATTTATATTTAAGCATAATGAGCATCATAAAAATTCCAAAAATACTATTTTAAAATTACGGGATTTTATTTCGTGTTTAATAATTAGGCAAACATTTCAACAGAGTATCAATGTTCATATTCCTGAATATATATGTTAATGAGTGTTCAGTTTTTCCCAAGTAACATTTTTAAAACTGTTTCCAGTCAACAATATTTATATTTAGAGAGGGTGTGGTTGTATCCCTGTATTGACCAAATAAGTTGAACTACAAAAAAATTTAAGTATCTAAATTTGTTTAGAATTTAATGCATTCATACTCTAATTCATACAACCATCCTTTTTTTATAATTCTTATATATGTGACATAATACTTTCAATGAAAGTATATTTCTTATCACCTGTACTATATCCACTAAACCAATTTTATGCTCAATGGACTGTAACCTGTTGCAACTTCACTGGCTTTTTCAAGCAATTCAACAATTCCTGAATAAAGTGCATTCCTTTAAACCCTTGGATTTCTTGGTTTTCTAAAGTGAGCTAACTTCTCTAAAACCTGAGCCTTCCTCACTTCTCAATTTTTTGCTAAACAGTCTGATACTTTCTAATTCTTGTTCAGGTCTGTCTACCTTTACATAACTTCCTTCTTTGCAACTTTGAGCCTTTATACTCCTTTTGTCTAATTTATATCTCTGGAAAGGTAACAAGTGCATACTCTTTGCTACTTTTCTAAATCGTACGCTTTTCCTTATCTGAAAGTACTAAGTTCCAAATTTGGCCTTTAAACTTTTAGTTTTAATGCTTTTCTTGTTGTTATTTTATTCTGTTCTACTTACATTAGAAAAATGTACAGCATGATTTTAAACCTCTGACTACCATTCTGCTGCTCTACTCATTTATGATTGAGTCAGGAGTTAAGACAATCTGATCAAAACCATGCCATTAGCAAGATAATGTTCTAATGAAATATAAGAGTTCTAAATCTTGGATAAAAAAGTTATAAGGTTCATTGAAAGTTCAAAGTCAAAAAATGAATAAATGTATAATGTGAAAATATCATTAAATAAATCTGGTGGGCTACTATCACATTAAAAATATCATTATAAAAGGAGTAATGATTAAAAAAGTAAAAAAAAATATAGTAATAGGAAGCCAATAATGAGAATGTATAAGAAATCTGTATTTGTATGCACCTAACATTACAGTATAGCTTCAAATATTTAAAGAAAAATTAACAAGTATGTGAAGCAAATTAGACAAATATACAGTATAACAGAACAAGAATGCAAAATAAGTCAAGACATGTTACTTAAGTAACGTGAATAACATCTTCATCAAATTGATTTATCTCCAATATTTCATGTTACTAAAATTACTCTAAAAGTTGAATTATTGAAAAGCTTACCTGGATTTAGGAAGATGAGAATGCTCTGTATCATCATCTCTATTTCATATTGTATTGGAGATTTTGACAAGTATAAAGACAATATGGAAAACAAAATTTATAAATTGAAAGAAAAACTTTATTCACTAATGACATTTCCTTTTATAATCAAATATCTATAAGCTATTAGAATTAATGTCATTTTTAGCCTTCTATTTTGATACTATTTACTTGTACATTTGTTATATATTCATACAGAATAAATTTTATTTATTCATTCTTGAAAAAAATATGATTTTTATTTTTCCTTTTCTTCCATTTTGAATTTACAATTACACTCATCTTAGGTAAACTGATATTATCCCAAAGGTACCTGTAGTGCCATTATTTATTTTTTTGTCCTTCAGGTGTTTTTGTCTCTCTTTCTTCAGTCTGTTGACCTGACCACAGGTCTAATTAAGCTGATCCAGTGAACTTGTCATATCAAACAATGCATTTTTCCCAATTTTAATATTTATCTTTCTTTTTTATGTAATATTTATTTCAATTCTGAGTTTCCCCAATTATTCATTCATTGTGTTCATCCTTACCTTTACAATTTAAAACATATTTATAGCAGCAGTTTTTTTAAAATTGACACATATTTGTATGCATAATTGTACATATTTATGGGATACAGTGTGATATTTTGATATATGCATACAATGAATAATGAAAATCAGATAATTAACATAGCCATCATTTCAAACATTTATTCTTTGTATTGGCAACTTTCAAAATAACCTAGCTATTGGAAAATATATAATCAATTATTATTTGCTACAATTACAGTGCTATAGAGCACTAGAACTTATTTATTCTACCTAGATGTAATTTTGTATCCTATCCCCCAGAACCTTCCTAGCCTCTAGTAACCACTATTCTATACTCTACTTATATAACATCAGTTTTAACATGTCTATCTGTTAATTCTCTTTAATCATCTGAGGGTCAGTCCTTTCTAATTGAGTAGGTCGCATTTTCCTTCCTCCTTCCATGTCCGGTATTTCAATTGTATAGGAAATTCGGGATGATATATTGTTAGAAGTCTGAATTTTGCTACTTTGTTGATTGTGTCTAGAGTAGCCCTTCTACTAGGGCGGTTTTTCTCAGCCTTAACATTAAATTTTGTCTGGAAGATTCTTTGTTTTGGAGGTTGTCCTAGTCATAGTATTTAGTAGCATCCTAGGCTGCTACTCACTAGATGTCAATAGTACTCCCCAAGTTGTGACAACACAAAAATGTCTCTAATACATTTCCAAATGTCACTGGTGAACATAATATTCCCCATTTGGGAACAACGGTTCAAAGGTTAGGGTAAGCTACTTCTAAGGTATGGTCTTCCTTGTGTTTCAATGAAATGCCTGATGTGTTTCAAGAGGTCTTTTCTCTCCAATTAGAATCAAAATTCTAACTTCTCTTAGCTGCATTAATCTTCCTGCATCTCCACTCAGCTCACAGGCTATTAGTAGCTGTTTCCAGTCAGAACTCACAGACCTCAGCGTAACTCAGCTTATAGGCTATTAGTAGCCGTTTTCAGTCAGAACTCACAGACCTCAGCATACACAGCTTAGTATTCAACTGAAAATCCAAGAAGACCTCTGTCCATATTTCTTAAGTTCTTTTTTTTTTTCAGATTCACTTTCTGTAGTACCCATTCTTGAAAATTCCAGCTGCCTCATCCACTCTGACCTTTTTTTTTTTATTTTTATTTTTTTGCCTTAAAACAATAGAAATTTATTCTCTTACAGTTCTGGAGGCCAGGGTTCTGAAATCAAGGTATTGGCAGGATGGTGGTCCCTATAGAGGTTCCAGAGAAGATCGCATTCCTTGCCTCTTCTAATTTCTATTAGCTGTTGATGCTTCTTGGTTTGTGGTTACATCACTCCAATCTTTGCCTCCTTTTCATTTATTTATTTATTTTGTTATTTTATTATACTTTAAGTTTTAGGGTACATGTGCACAACGTGCAGGTTTGTTACATATGTATACATGAGCCATGTTGGTGTGCTGCACCCATTAACTTGTCATTTACACTAGGTTCATCTCCTAATGCTATCCCTTCACCATCCCCCCACCCCATGAAAGGCCCCGATGTGTGATGTTCCCCTTCCTGTGTCCAAGTGTTCTCATTGTTCAATTCTCACCTATGAGTGAGAACATGCAGTGTTTGTTTTTTTGTCCTTGCAATAGTTTGCTGAGAATGATGGTTTCCAGCTTCATCCATGTCCCTACAAATGACATGAACTCATCCTTTTTATGGCTGCATAGTATTCTGTGGTGTCTATGTGCCACATTTTGTTAATCCAGTCTATCATTGATGGACATTTGAGTTGGTTCCAAGTTTTCGCTCTTGTGAATAGTGCCGCAATAAGCATACGTGTGCATGTGTCTTTATAGCAGCATGATTTATAATCCTTTAGGTATATACCCAGTAATGGGATGGCTGGGTCAAATGGTATTTCTAGTTCTAGATCCTTGAGGAATCACCACACTGTCTTCCACAATGGTTGAACTAGTTTACAGTCGCACCAACAGTGTAAAATTGTTCCTATTTTTCCACATCCTCTCCAGCTTTCTCTTTCATCTACCAACCAAAACTGCTATTCCCTTATTTGGTGCATTTCCCCGTTCTGTGGTTTGGAAATTTCCCCTAGACAGAAGTCTGGGGTGAATGTAGAGCTCATCCCATGTACTTCCCTTCTTTTAAGAATCTGTCCTGTGCTATAAGCCCTTCAATGTTTGAACACAGCTTCTGTGTTCTCCACTTTTATAGCTGCTTACAGGATAAGAGTACGGATAATACTCTTCACTTCATCATGGTGAGACACAGAACTATATATAACTTTTAAATAATGCATTTATTTGTAAAAGGAATTTGAAAAAGCATCCCATTTTTTTCTCATCTATTCTACCATCCACTTTCTCTAGCCATTTTTAATAACACCAATACAAAATAGCCCCGCAGAAAAATAAAAACATTTTAAAAAAATTTTAAAGATTTAGTTTAAGGAAATAAACAATTAGTTTTGTAAAAATAGCAAACCAATATTCATAATTAACACACGAACTACTCTGTGGTTTACAAAGTGCTTTCACATATGTTAGGTTTTTTTGTTTGTTTGCTTTGTTTTGTTTTTGAGATGGAGTCTCCCTCTGAATCCAGGCTGGAGGGCAGTGGAATGATCTGGGCTCACTGAAAGCTCCGCCTCCCAGGTTCATGCCATTCTCCTGCCTCAGCCTCCCGAGTAGCTGGGATTACAGATGCCTGCCACCATGCCTGGCTAATTTTTTTTTTTTTTTTGTATTTTTAGTAGAGACGGGATTTCACCGTGTTAGCCAGGATGGTCTCGATCTCCTGACCTCGTGATCTGCCCACCTCGGCCTCCCAAAGTGCTGGAATCACAGGCGTGAGCCACCACGCCCGGCCCACATATGTTAGGTTTTTATAATTATTAGATTTTTATAATAATTATGTTAGTTATAAATCATAGCCACTAGATAAAATTTAAGAAAGTCATTATCACTTTCATCATTTTTGTCATAATTTATATTGTATGGGAGGAAGTTAGACATAAAATGTGTAAATTACTTAGATAAGTGATAAGCTGAAACTTATACCCACTTTTCTCTTTGAATGTATGCTGCTCTTTCCCTACATTATCCATACATTGTTATCATAGTTTTTCTACAATCTGAGGTGCTGTATCTCTCATATTGTAAATAAGAGTGGAAATGCTTAATAAATATTTTCATTGATTTAAGACATGCAAAATTTTCTCAAATTATTCAGGAAATTTAGTATCCATTTTGTATTACTCCACATCTTATGCAAATATGAATACCTTCCTTTTACCCAACAACATCACTTTAAATCCTAGAGTGGTATGCATATTATAAAAGTACACTAGCAAAGGGAGTAAGATTAAAAAATTAGAGAAATTTCTTGAGTTTTTTTTTCCAGAGTTTCATGAAATGAGACATCTCTAGAGTACATCAGAATACAATTTTGATTCATTCTTAACAAACCATGTTGCCTGTCTACAGTGGATAAAGGAAGGAGGAATGCACACTTCTTGATTTGTTACTGTCTGCCAGTGTACTAAATCTCTCCTATATATTAATTCACTTAGTCATAGGTCATAGAAGGCATTTTTACAAGAGATGAACAAGCTTTTGGCTGCTCTGTTTAATATATTACATCTTTGCATTTATTTAATCAGAATTATCATATTGTGTAAATAAATGAGGGTTTTCATGAAAATTGAATGTTATGTTGTAACTAATTCATTTTGAAATAATTTAACAGCCATTGAGTTTTACACTAATTGCTTTATGAGATTAATGAATTTGCATAGTTATTTGAGTCTCATTACTTGGCAGAGTATAGAAAAATGAAGCTAATAAACTTTTCCAAGAACTTCCCTTGGCATGAAGCAAGTGGAAAATAAAATTCTGCTTTAAAACAATGGCAGTTTTACTTTATGAAGAAGAGCTGCTCGTAAAATTCATTTCTCTTGTTTTAGCACTGTAAGGAAGATACAGATTGGCCTGAAATAAAGCCCTATATGGAAAGTATTTACTTATGTAAATGTAAATTATCAATATTAATGGGGGCAGGATATTCCAAATATGCAATAGCAAGTTCCAGGCAGAGGAAACAAATACGTAGCATGTTAGGCAAAAAGAGACATTGGCTATTTGAGAACAAAAATAGAAGGACACTGTGATGGAAGCATAATAAAAAGGGAAGGCCAGGCGTGGTGGCTCACGCCTGTAATCCCAGCACTTTGGGAGGCCAAGAGGGGCGGATCACACGGTCAGGAGTTTGAGATCATCCTAGCTAACACGGTGAAACCCCCTGTCTACTAAAAATACAAAAAATTAGCCAGGCGTGGTGTCACGCACCTGTAGTCCCAGCTACTTGGGAAGCTGAAGCAGGAGAATTGCTTGAACCCGGGAGGCGGAGGTTGCAGTGAGCCATGATCACACCACTGCACTCCAGCCTTGGTGACAGAGCGAAACTCCGCCTCAGGAAAAAAAAAAAAAAAAAAGGAAAAAAATTGTATTTTTTCCTGAATATCAAGTGGACAAATTGGGTGACTCTTTTAACCCACACTAAACAATTTGGATATTCTCTCAGTGAAAATAGCCAGCAATGAGAGCTTTCAGCAAGAGCATGATACACATTAATTTATGGTTGTAAAAGAGTTATCTGGCTATTTTTTAAGACGATGAATTTAAAGAAGCACTAAAGTGGACATAAAAAATTACCTGGGTGGGTTGTAATATTCCAATGTACTTTTGAATGAAAGTTTATCCCTGGGTTAGAGTGGCAGGGAAAGAGTAGTTGAATTTAGAATGTAATTTGAAGGTAGTATTATTTTGCTGATAGTTGAGTTATTTCAGAGGTATTGTAAAATAAATAAATCAAGGAATCTACAACTTTTATTAGGACTACTGCATAAATGGTGGCACCAACATCTAAGACTGGAAAATGGGAAGAGGAGACTTGGAGGGTTATGGGACAAGAGGCGTTAAAAGAGAAATAAGACCTTACCTTTTTGGACTTGTAAAAATCAAGCCCCTAATGTAATCTAAAGGAGATACTGTGCAGGCAGTGAGGATTAAGGTCAAGGATACTGACTGAAATATGAATTTGCTCAATATAGTCAGGATGAACCAATTATTGCATGTGTGTATGTTTGTAAAATAATTAAGGAAACAGAAATTTTGAGTGCTAATTTATCCAGTCTTCCACTATTAACTTTGTATGTATGTGTATGTGTGTGTGCATGCATGTATGAAAATAAAACTGAATATATAATTTTAAACAATAATTATATTCAGCTTATACCACACTTCTAATAAAATCAACACAAAGAGTGCATATAATGGACGTTGTCTTTATTTTTAAATGTATTTTTGGGTTGGCATTGTGGAAAACAAGGTCTGACTCTGTTGCCCAGGCTACAGATTAGGGGTATGATCTCGGCTTACTGCATCCTCTGCCTTCCAGGCTCAAGTGATCCTCCCAGCTCAGCTTCCTGAGTAGCTGGGACTACAGACATGTACCACTGCATGCCTGCCTGGCTAATTTCTTTATTTTTTTTAGAAACTGGTTTTTGCCATGTTGCCCAGGCTGGTCTCGAACTTATGAGCTCAAGCAATCCACCTGCCTTGGTCTTCCAATGTGCTGGGATTACACGCATGAGCCACTCTACCTGGCCTATTTTTAAATGTATTTCTTAAGAAAAGCAGCCACCAATTTTTCACTAAAATTGCATAATGACTTCTAAATGGAAAAATTTGAAAGGAGCTTATTAATAAGTATATTTTAAGAATGAGATGAAATATAATCTAATTTGATTTAATAGTATATTTACTTAAAATATGAATTCAAATATTAGATATTTTAATAAAACTCAAATTACAGAGATTGAATATCATTGAAATATCTGTGCTAACATTGTCTTACTGTTAAATTTGAAAAACATGAAAAATATAAGGCTAACTTCTTTGTAATTATAAGTTGCATACAGTGAATGCAATCTTTAACTTTTGTGTTTCATTACTTTATTGTATATTATGTAATTATGTAACATGGGTATTATACTATTTTAACATTATTTATTTTCATTTTAATAATTTAAACTCAATAAAGATAAGAAATAGTTGTTTTGTGATTTTTGCCTTCTGCAATGATTAGTTGTCATTATTTTTAATTTTTATTACCTTAAATCTCCTTGGTTCCAAATAAGTCAGTAAACTGATATAAATGCTTTCCCACTCTTATTAATAGTAATTGGTTTTTATTGTAAAATTTATTTTGCTATTCTGGCATATTTATGTTATAGCAAAATATTGAGAAATATTGATGTGACTATTTAATATTGATGTGACTATTAAAAATGTTGCTAATTTTGTATTTGCTTTATCTCTCTACTCTCCTACTCCATTTCCCTGCCATATGTGATTGTTTTGAATTGTTTGCTCAAGTATTGCAATTACTTTTTTCTTGAAAATTGATTTATTATATTTAAGCTGATTTCATTACAGAAGACATTGTTTACAAAAGTTATATAATTTATTTGGTAATATTTAGGTTTATCCCAAAGCAGCATAATGTAGTTAATACACTAGTGTGAGAGTGAAGTGCTCTCACATGTCTGTTGAGTTCAGAACCACCTTAATGGAATTAACTGGACATGTGACTGGTTAATAAACTAATTCATCTCTTCCTAACTTGCACTAAAGGAGCATACAATACTCAAGCTGTAATGCATTCTTTATATCTGAATAGCAGGGCATGAAGAGTATTCTATTTCCTAAGCCCTTTTATTTCTCTTTTCTGTTTTTAATCACTTATTGTGAATATTTTTTCTTTTGCTAAGAATGTGGACATTTTCACACAAAAAAATAAAAATAAGTAGAGAGGTGTGGTACTTACTTCTGTTGGCTCTCACCTTCTATTTGGAGCATCTAAAAAACTAAAAATGATATTTCTCAGACTTTCATGCAGCTATAGTTTGGGATGCAATCTGGATATACAGCGTAAAGGTGAAAAATTATACTTGTGATCTAAATCTGGTTTAACACTTATCTTTACAAATGAAGTTTCATTTAAATACAGGCATGGCCACTCATTTACATATTGTCTATGGCTGCTTTTGCACTATACCAGCAGAAGTATGACAGAGACTGTATGAACCCCAAAACAAACTATCCACCTTTTGTCCATCTACCAAAAGAAAAAATTGTTGACCCTTGAACCAAGGGCAAATTTTGTCAAGCATAAATTAGGTGAAGGTCTTTCTGGTGCTGTGATTATTTGCAAGTGAGTTCACACAGATGTGAGTACCTGCAGTGGCTGCAGTCTATAGTCCAGTATCTAGACAGTACTTTCATGAATGTTTAATTGTCATGGAAGAAACAAAAATGGCATCCACATTTTTGGACTGCAGGTAAACTTGAAATTAATAGTCCAGTGACTTCTGTCAATTCTTATGCCTCCATTCTTTCCAACAAATTTTTAAGCATTTATTTTCCTGTATAAAATATATTTTTGCTTGAAATGTTTATAGTGGTTTCTGTTTGGGGCCCTAAAGACTATCTGATGCAAGCACCATCTATTTGTTGTTAGATATGTATTTAAGACATGAAATAATACAAGTTTAATTTTGAACCATAATTAAGTATGGGAAAAAAGACTACTCTGAAAATTTTATGTGTGGTTAGGAGTATCACTCCACAGTAAATTTCTTAAAACTACAATTCCCAGAGTTTTTCTTTTTATCATCTGTCATTTCAAATGTTTGATACATTGTTTTATACTCCCAAGATGAATTTTCTCCATATACCTAACGGCTATTATAAAAATATCTTCAGTGATTTTTTTTTAAATTCCAAATTCATTTAAATCACAAATAAAGAGCTGGTAAAATGTTGTCCCTTCTCAGTACAATTTAATGTTTCTATAGAAACAGAAATGTGAAATTTCCAGGCTAAGCATTTCTATTATTACGTCACATTCAGATCTTAAATGCAAGGTGAGGAACCCATTTTTCTGTGTAACTAGGGGTCCAGCAGTAAACCCATGGCACACTCTGCATAAGAAAGGGACTATTTTCATTGAATCAAACAATGATTAATTATTCCTTAGGAAAACCATCTAAAGAATAATGCAGTGCATGCTATATTCACAAAAGTGGGATCTTTGTAAAAACAGACCTGAAAAGACAAAGAAGGGATAGTAAAAAAAGCCCAAAGAAGTGTGAAGAGCAAGCCACTTGAGAAGGGTTTTGGCCTCCTGTGGAGAAATACAGCCTGCACGTGGTGAACTGACAGGAGGGAGCTGATAGAACAACCACTTCACACTCACTCTCCTCTCATGCTTAGAATCTCCTGTTGGTGATCTCTAATTTATTTCTCCAAATGGAATTTGAAGGGAAAGTGAACTGGAGATTGTCTTTCAGGGCAAGGAGAACACTAGTGAAGAGAGGAGTGTTTTGAAAGTGTATATGGGTGATATTCAGTGCACTCTATGTACTAGCTTTCTATATCTGCTGTAACAAATTACCACAAACTCAGTGGCTTAAAACAACACAGATTTGTTACCTTACAGTTCTGGAGGTCAGAAGTCTGAAATGGCTTTCACTGTACTAAAGATCTCAGTCGGTCTGATTCCTTCTAAAATCGCTAGGGAAAAATCTGTTTTCTTGCCTTTTCTAGTTTCTAGAGTCCACCTCCATTCACTAGCTGTGGACCCATCCTCCATCTTCATGACGGTAGCATTGCATCTTCAGATCTCTCCCCTGGTCTTACCTTGGCTTCCATCATCTCATCTCCTTCACTGGCTGTGATTCTACTATCTTCCTCTTTCCCTTATAAAGGTTCTTGTGATTTTATTGGGTCTACCTGGATAATCCGGATAATATTGCCAGAACCTTAGTGTAATCACATATCCAAAGCATCTTGTGATACAGAGTGACATATTTACAGATTCTAGGAATTAAGACTTTTAAGACTTGTGTATCCTTGGCGGAGGTATTACTCTGAATACTGCACTATGTTTGAAAGTATAGACACATGCATGTATAATAGACATGTTTTAGAGGAAAAATAATGTACTATTGAGTCAAAGTCACCTGTATCTTAATTCTCATTCTAAAATAAATTTGCTGTGTTATTTAGGAACAAGTTATTTTTAAATCTCACTCTCTCTCTCTCTCTCTACACACACACACATACATGTACGATGAATATACATATATTTGTATGTGTAAATGTTCATGTATATATTAGTATGATAAATTTAGTTATCAGCAAAGATAATAGTAATGACAATAACAATGATAGCTATAATAACAATTAGCAAATAAATGTGTGCCAACTTACATAGCATCATAAATATTTAGAGTATATAAAATACGTATGTATATAAATACTCATATAACTTAAGCAATGCATGCTTTATTCGCATATGTAACTTTTCCATAGAATTTGGCACAAGTTATCTGCTTATTATTAAATATCATTATAAATATTACTGTTTCCTCTCTACTTACATTTAACAATTTATTAATATTGGCACATATTAAGTATTATGGTTCACTTTAGACATATTTTAGATGGTTATGTTATTACTGTGTACTTAGTATGATGTGTGAACAAAGACTACTTATATTAAGAGAAAATAATTTTCTTACTGACAAGTCATTGTCAGAAGTCACACTGCAATTTCATTTTTTAAACTATTAGCTCCTGCCTCCTTGAATGGCCACAAATCTCATGAAAGGGATTAATGTGTATTATTTGTGTGTATATGTATGTATTCATTATGTTGGGGAAAATTAAAAATAAACCAAGTAACCAACCCAGAAGCCTCTCTGCAAATGTAGAAAAGAGAGAAACCAGTTTTATTATTTAATAAGTCCTAAACCAGGCCGTTACATGCATCACAGGCAATAGGCTAATGAGATTGAAAAGACAGAATGAAATCCCCTTCATACAGCCAAAAGATACCACCTGTTACAGGCGTGTTCTCCAGATAATTGATGACTGTTTTCCTTTGAGATAACTTGACAGCATCATTTGCTATGCAAAGTTCATCTGAATTTCATCCTTGTTAGTTTATTGCCTTTATGTAAGGAAAATAAAACTTCTCCTATCTTTATGAGAAGCAGATAGTGAAAATGTGGGGTGCTGTTTTATTGATGTTTGCCTTTTGTTTAGCTTTTAAAAACAATTATTTAAATATTAAGTAAATGTAGAAAGGATTTAAAATTATAAGGTTTTTCAATGAAATGCTCCAAGAAAATAAAATAAGAAAATTTTTTTTCTCTTTTGGAACCAGGGAAAAATTAATATTAAAAAGTGTACTCTTAACATTTTCAATATAAATCATTGGGTTAACTCTTAGAATGCCTTGCAAGCCTAACACGTATTAGGAATGAGACTGTTCAATAACCTGAGAACACGGTAGACATGATCACTGTTCACACTAATATTTATGTTATCTTTCTTCCAGACACGTGGGAGAATTGCATCTCTTCTCCTTCTTTAAATTAGGTATGGTCATGTCACTTGCCTTAGCCAATAAGCTACAAGCAGAAGTCCATATGGGCTAGCTCTGAATTTATAGTTTTCTTTCCCTTTTTTAGCAACAGCTGGGGTCCAGATAGGGATTGGGGTGGGTCTTCTCTGAGATTTTGTGAGGAGATGAAAGGATCATCCTGAGGACTGCAAGGATCATAGTCCCCAGCCGACACAACATGGTCATGGAGTATGAGAAGAAAATGACCTTTGTTGATTTAAGACACTACGATATTAAGATAATTTGCTGGTGTAATCTACCTCATTCTTACTTATATAAGATCATTCAAGTTTCTTTGAACATGAAATCACTTATAAGAACACTGCAGATGCTTTGCCGGTCTGCCTGACTGCATTTCCTTTATTCTAATTAGCAGCAGCACCATCACAGGTGATCACATAGAAAAATTAATTTTTATTTGTGTGTGTGGATGAGGGGTGTACATTTTATCTATATTCTTAATTTCACACTGCTGGAATGGTGCCTTCAAGCTTTGAAAAAAAATCAAAAGGAAATTTGAAAATAAAGGTGTACAACTAAAAATTCAAAGGTATATGCACACGTGCACATGTAGATGTGTACAGAAAGAAGATGTTATAACTCTCTTGACAGAGTATTAAGGGAAGAGACAAAGAACTCAGAGAGTGGAGCCTTTTAGAATGGGTATTCTCTTCATAATAGGGAATGCCTGAGCTGTCTCTGATCCTCAGGGAGACACTCCCCTAATGCTGTAACAATCTGATGCAAAGTGCTCGAGCATTGCTGAGAAGTTCAGTGTAGGCTTTCATTTGTTAGTCATTTCTTAGCAATAAAGATTCTGCTACGAGACTGGTCTTTGTGACAATAGGATTCAAAAATTATGGAAAATGTGGATGTATTCACTGTAGCGAGCAACAAGGTGAGAATGGCAATTAGGTGTTGCTCTTACTTGTATACTGACCTATGCAACCAAAGCAATCAGGAGTGGGTGAGCAGAAAGTAAGCACTGGCTTAGAAAATCACAGTCTTTTGGCTAGTTTTCAAAACTGATATTATTCTCCAACCAAGATCTTATCCACTGAAAGGGAGGCCAAGTCTCCATAATTAGAGACTGTGACTCCATTACATACAATACATCTCTCTTCACTCCTTTCTCAAAAATATATGTGGATATTTACCAAAATATTAAATAAAAAATTGTTTCAAGGGATATGGGATCTGAAGTGACATTGACTGCACAATAATCAAAGATGGGAGAAATCATGTCTCCCATCTTAGATTGGAAATGCACTCATATCCTGGCCATATCATATAAGTGCATAAAAGTGTGCATATAAGTGTATATACAGGAATACTCATATTAGTCTTGTTCCTGATAGAAAAAATTGTAAACAATTAAAAATCAATTGCATTATTGTTTAATAAATTCAGATGTTTTCATAGAGTAGCTCATTGTATAGCTAGTATAAAGAAAAAGAAATATATGCATATTTAAGAAATATATTAATAACATTATTTTTGAGCCACAAAATGAAAAATCTTATAAATGTGTGTAAACATTGTAAAACTGGCAAGAGATAGTTCATACTTTGGTTATATACCTCAAACTACTGTAGAAATTTTTTAGTCATTATTATTTTCTCTTTACAGATTGTATGTAATTTTCTAGCTGAAGAGAAAATTTGAAAATCAAGGTACACGATTAAAAATTCAAAGCTACAAAATGAAGTCTTGAGATACCAGCAAGTTTTGTCCTTCAAAGGCATAGGCATACAGAATAATGCTAGTTATATAGGACTTTGATAAAAAGATAGTTAAGACCATAGGAATAGTTGTCCATACACTGAATTTTCAAAATTCATCAGATTATTTAAAATTTCTTTCAAAAATCTCCTGAAACCCTAAATATTTGATATAAACCAAAAAAAAATTATAACAAGTGAATTGAGAAAAGTTGCAATACGCTAAGATAGCACACAAAAATCAGTTGTGTTTTCATATTCTAACAATGAAAAAATGTAAAAGGAAAATTAAAAGAATTCTATTTGTAATAGTATCAAAAAGAATAAAATATTTAACCAAGGAGGCACAGAGATTTGTATATTGAAATCTATTAAATGTTGCTGTAAGGAATTAAAGAAGACACAAATAAATAGAAAGACACCTCATGCTCAAGAATTGGAATAGTTAATATTTTTAAGACGTCAGTATTACCCAAAGGTGGTCTACAGATTTGATGCGATCACTATCAAAATCACAATGGCACTTTTTGCCAAAGCAGAAAAATATATTCTAAAATTCATATAGAATCTTAGGAAACCCCAAATGGCTAAAAAGGTCTTGAAAAAGAAAGACATTTCACACTTACCAATTTCAAAACTTAATGAAAACCTTGGAACTTATTAAACAATGACAGAATCAGTGAATTTTTGTTTTCTACAATGCTGCAATAATAAAAGTAGTGTGGGATTGGCATAAAAAGAGAGATAGCCACCCATCAAATAGAATAGTGAGCCCAGAAATAACCCTTCATATATATGGTCAAATGATTTTTAATGAAAGAGTCAAAACCATTCTATGGAGGAAAAGAGAGTCTTTTTAATCAATGGTGTTGGGGAAATTGGACATCCACATGCAAAAAAATGAAATGGAATCCTTACCTTATGACACATACAAAAATTAACATAAGTAGGTCAAAGACCTGAATATAAGAGCTAAAACTTAAAAACCCCTGGAAGCAAACGTAGGGGAAAATCTTGACATTGGATTTGACAATAAAATATTGTATGTGACACGGAAAATAGAGGTAAAAAATAAAAATGGAAAACTGGAAGGATATCAACATTTTTAAAAGTCTGTACAACATAAGACACAATTACAGAGTAAAAATAAAAGCTATGGAATGAAAGAAATCTTGATAAATCATATTTCCAATAAGGGGTTAATATTTAGAATATATAAAGAATCATAACTTAACAGAAAAACAAATAGCCTAATTTAAAAATGAGCAAAGAACTTGAATGAACATATCTTCAAATAAGACATTCAAATGGCTAACAAGCATGTGAAAAGATATGCAACATCACTAATCTTCAGAAAAAATGTAAATCAAAACCACAATGAAATACTACCCCACACCCACTGCAACTATCAATAAAAACAAAACAACATATGTTGGTAAAGGTGTGGAGAAATTTGAATCTTTGTACACTCTAGTTGGAAACATAAAATGGTGCATCCACTGTGGAAAATAGTATGGCAGTTTCTCAAAAAATTAAATATAGAATTACCATATATTCCAGCAATTCCACTTCTGGGAATATATACATGAGTTGAAAGCAGTCTCAGAGACATTTGTACACTCATGTTAATAGCAATAGCATTCACAATGGCCAAAAGATGAAAACAACTAAGTAACCACCAATGGATAAATGAATAAGCAAAATACAATATATACATACAATGGGATATTATTCAGCCTTACAAAGAAAGAAAATTCTGACACATGCTGCAATATGGAAAACACTATGCTAAATGAAATAAATTAGTCACAAAAAAACACATATTATATGATTCCACTTATATGAGGTACCTAGAATAATTTAATTCACAGAGACAGAAAGAAGAAGGGAGGTTGTTAGGAGCTAAGGGTAGGAGAGAAATAAAAAGTTGTATACAATGAGCTGAGTTTCAGTTTTGCAAAATAAGAGTTTTGTAGATTGGAGTAGTGTCAATAGCTATTTATATTGACACTACTTAACTGTACATTTAAAAATTGTTAATATGATAATTTTTTTATGAGTATTTTAACACAATTATTAATAATTTTTAAACATCTCCCCTATAATTCCTATGAAAATTACTTTGAGACCTCTTCTGACCTGAATAAAGTTCTTCCACTAAATTTGATTTATTGTTCAAATTAAGTTTGGAATAATTAAGTAATAAGTCAATCTTTTGACTAAAAAATACGTATTGTGAAATACATTTAATATCACTGTATAATTTTTGGTCTATTTAATTAAGGTACTTTCTACAAATCTTACCCATGATTATTTGTTGACTTTTATTGTAAACAAAAAACAATGCTAATTAATTATTTATTGTTTAAAGCATTTGAAAACTAATGGATCCTTCAAAAATTTATTTTTAATTTAATACATTTTCTCTAAGAATACTTTTTCAGTAAACATGTATTCAGTTATTTACTTCTCACATAACTGAATATTTTGGTTCTTTCATACAGGCAGGAGACATCACTTTTGTGCATTAATAGGCTCTATCCATTTATCCTATAAGAATTTATATAAGAAGATAATGTCAACACATGCTAGAAAATGCATCTAGCACTTAGATTTGAAGTGATAAGTAATATATTGCAAGAATGGATTTTCATAAAATGAGTTAGGGAGGATTCCCTCTTTTTCTATTGATTGGAATAGTTTCAGAAGGAATGGTACCAGCTCCTCCTTGTACCTCTGGTAGAATTCGGCTGCATCCTGATACCAAAGCCTGGCAGGCACACAACAAAAAAAGAGAATTTTAGACCAATATCCTTGATGAACGTTGATGCAAAAATCCTCAATAAAATACTGGCAAACAGAATCCAGCAGCACATCAAAAAGCTTATCCATCATGATCAAGTGGGCTTCATCCCTGGGATGCAAGGCTGGTTCAATATACGCAAATCAATAAATGTAATCCAGCATATAAACAGAACCAAAGACAAAAACCACATGATTATCTCAATAGATGCAGAAAAGGCCTTTGACAAAATTCAACAACCCTTCATGCTAAAAACTCTCAATAAATTAGGTATTGATGGGACGTATCTCAAAATAATAAGAGCTATTTATGACAAACCCACAGCCAATATCATACTGAATGGGCAAAAACTGGAAGCATTCCCTTTGAAAACTGGCACAAGACAGGGATGCCCTCTCTCACCACTTCTATTCAACATAGTGTTGGAAGTTCTGGCCAGGGCAATTAGGCAAGAGAAGGAAATCAAGGGTATTCAATTAGGAAAAGAGGAAGTCAAATTGTCCCTGTTTGCAGATGACATGATTGTATATCTAGAAAACCCCATTGTCTCAGCCCAAAATCTCCTTAAGCTGATAAGCAACTTCAGCAAAGTCTCAGGATACAAAATCAATGTACAAAAATCACAAGCATTCTTACACATCAATAACAGACAAACAGAGAGCCAAATCATGAGTGAACTCCCATTCACAATTGCTTCAAAGAGAATAAAATACCTAGGAATCCAACTTACAAGGGATGTGAAGGACCTCTTCAAGGAGAACTACAAACCAGTGCTCAAGGAAATACTAGAGGATACAAACAAATGGAAGAACATTCCATGCTCATGGGTAGGAAGAATCAATATCATGAAAATGGCCATCCTTCCCAAGGTAATTTACAGATTCAATGCCATCCCCATCAAGTTACCAACGACTTTCTTCACAGAATTGGAAAAAACTACTTTAAAGTTCATATGGAACCAAAAAAGAGCCCGCATTGCCAAGTGAATCCTAAACCAAAAGAACAAAGCTGGAGGCATCACGTTACCTGACTTCAAACTATACTACAAGGCTACAGTAACCAAAACAGCATGGTACTGGTACCAACACAGAGATATAGATCAATGGAACAGAACAGAGCCGTCAGAAATAATGCCACATATCTACAACTATCTGATCTTTGACAAACCTGACAAAAACAAGAAATGGGGAAAGGATTCCCTATTTAATAAATGGTGCTGGGAAAACTGGCTAGCCATATGTAGAAAGCTGAAACTGGATCCCTTCCTTACACCTTATACAAAAATCAATTCAAGATGGATTAAAGACTTAAATGTTAGACCTAAAACCATAAAAACCCTAGAAGAAAACCTAGGCAATACCATTCAGGACATAGGCATGGGCAAGGACTTCATGTCTAAAACACCAAAAGCAATGGCAACAAAAGCCAAAATTGACAAATGGGATCTAATTAAACTAAAGAGCTTCTGCACAGCAAAGGAAACTACCATCAGAGTGAACAGGCAACCTACAAAATGGGAGAAAATTTTCTCAACCTACTCATCTGACAAAGGGCTAATATCCAGAATCTACAATGAACTCCAACAAATTTCCAAGAAAGAAACAAACAACCCCATCAAAAAGTGGGCGAAGGACATGAACAGACACTTCTCAAAAGAAGACATTTATGCAGCCAAAAAACACATGAAAAAATGCTCACCATCACTGGCCATCAGAGAAATGCAAATCAAAACCACAATGAGATACCATCTCACACCAGTTAGAATGGCAATCATTAAAAAGTCAGGAAACAACAGGTGCTGGAGAGGATGTGGAGAAATAGGAACACTTTTACACTGTTGGTGGGACTGTAAACTAGTTCAACCCTTGTGGAAGTCAGTGTGGCGATTCCTCAGGGATCTAGAACTAGAAATTCCATTTGACCCAGCCATCCCATTACTGGGTATATACCCAAAGGACTATAAATCATGCTGCTATAAAGACACATGCACACGTATGTTTATTGCAGCATTATTCACAATAGCAAAGACTTGGAACCAACCCAAATGTCCAACAATGATAGACTGGATTCAGAAAATGTGGCACATATACACCATGGAATACTATGCAGCCATAAAAAATGATGAGTTCATGTCCTTTGTAGGGACATGGATGAAATTGGAAATCATCATTCTCAGTAAACTATCGCAAGAACAAAAAACCAAATACCGCATATTCTCACTCATAGGTGGGAATTGAACAGTGAGAACACATGGACACAGGAAGGGGAACATCACACTTAGGGGACTGTTGTGGGGTGGGGGGGAGGGGGGAGGGATAGCACTGGGAGATATACCTAATGCTAGATAACAGGTTGGTGGGTGCAGCGCATCAGCATGGCACATGTATACATATGTAACTTACCTGCACGTTGCGCACATGTACCATAGAGCCTAAAGTATAATAATAATAATAATAATAATAATAAAGAAAAAAAAGAATGAATTTTCAATACTGGCAATACAGAAGATTCTGCAAAGCTTTGCTACATTCATTTATCTTGAAATATGTTTAGTTAAAATGTGTGTAGTGTAGCTGATGGTAACTTTATTGTGACCACAGCAAAAAAAAAAAAAAAAAAGTAATAGCACTTGTGCTATTTTATGGTTTCATTTTTCTGAACATAGTGCCTCATCTGTGTCAGCATTTAAGTGAACAGTCTGTAAGATCACTTAATGAAATTATACCTACTGGTCCAATAAAATTCCATAGTGTTGTCTTTCTCATCATGAAAGTAAAATATTGTAGAATGTGTCCATGAAATGTTGTCCTGTCTTCTTCCCTTGCAGACTCTTGTTTTGTATAGTGACAATAAGAGTCTGCAAATTTTTCCTATTCTTCAAATTTGTTAGGAATTAAACATTTAAAGGAAAAAGTGTTAAGCTAGAATAATCCATTCAAATTCACTTATTTACGTAAAGAGATATAAAGCCAGTTGACACTTTGTTCTAGTGTCTCCGTTCCTCATTTTCCTTCTTCAGATAGCTCCTTATTTTCCTTCATTTAATAGTTTTCCTTTTGATTAATTTCCACCCAAAGATATGTTAATATATCTCCTTTTTTATTTTTAGGTTGTAAGTATACACAGGAATTCTTATTATTATTCTCATTTAAAATATAAAGCACACTACTTTTGAATATTTCTTTTTCCAGTCATGCCTAGTGATAAAGCAGAAACATAGGTTATCTAGGCTTTATCCTTTAGTTCCTGGATTTTAGGGCACATTTCCATTGGGAAATTACCCAGTGCTAATGGATTGTAACTATGCACATTGACGCTATGAGTCTACTTGAAGGTGGAATATGTAGTATAAATATTTCTTAATAGAAAGCAAAAGCTCTATTATAGGACCCTCATCCGTGGTCTCTTAAATAACTCCACCATTCCTTATTATGTGATGTGAACTTTTATGATAATGGGAAAGCCACAATTAGAAGGACTCTACGAAATATTTTTAACGTAGAAAAGAGGCAGAAAAGAAACATATTTAAAATTTGCTCTACACATGGCTTGAAATTTAGCACTGGATGATACTGGCAAACGTGGGGCTGCAGAATATTGGTTTGTGTTGGTTTCTCTATTCTTGAGTTTCTACAGTGTAGACTCACTTTCATTCTTATTCATTGACATTAGACTCTATGAAGGTAACAGCTAAAAAAGAAGTTGGAGGGAAGGGAAAGTAGAAGACAGGAGATCCTGGAAATGATAACTCTACTGACCTCTAAGATTAGCTTGGTTATTCTCCTAACTCCAGACCTGGCTCTTTCATTACAAAGGAAGAAGGTTTCTGCACGTTGGTTTTCAGAAAAAAAAGAAAAAAACAAAGGCTTATAACCAATCGATGGCATGTAGCACAAATCAATTCTTCCTGTCATCTTTTTTTTCTACTTGTAGGGTATAATTTTCAATTTCATCTGTAGCAAGGAGATATGTTATCCCAATCTTCCTTAATAACTGCTAATTCATTTCTTTTTATTAATATTTAATTATTGCCTCTTGAGTTGATTCATGGATAAAAACTTGCCTCAGATTACAGTGTGTTGAGTCACTTCGAAATTACTCGAAGATTTTTCTGAACAAGGACTGATGTTCCCAGATTGCCTATGCTCAAGGTTATCGGATTTCCATTTAAAAGACTCCAGTGGTCACTAAAAATTGCCTTGTGACAGGAACCATATGTGTTTTCTGTCCAGAAGCAAGGATGGAGAGTGCCTAGCTGTTTCTGTAATCCTTTGGCTCTCAACGATACTCAAAACCTCACATCCTCACAACCTTGAACTAGTGGCTCATGGGAGACTGAATGCCTGGTACTTTGACATGATGAATTATACATTTCAAGGTTGCAAATTGCTCAACGAGTTACTTCAAGAAGCTACACACACACACAAAAAGTTGATATCTACATTTGATTAATATTGCAACCTTGAAACTTTTGTTAAAAGGAATATTTTAAGAATTGTTTAAAAATCTCTATAGAAAACAAAAATTAAAAAAGCAATTTAAAATTCAAAGCATTTAAAGTTTATAGAATAGCACTAATTTGAGATCATAATATTCATCGGATTCATAAAGGATTTCATTTATCTTCCAAAAGAAAAGTGATATGCATTCCATTACCTATTGGCAGCTCCATCTTCCCTGTGTGTATGTATGTGTTTGTGTGTGTGTGTACATGCATATGTGCCTGTTTATGTTAAATATAATACAAATGAACAGTTTTTACTTTGTTTTGTTTTTATTATTTACATTGAAACATGAGGATATAGGTTAATTCTTATGAAAAGTATGGGTTAAACTAGACTATGTAACACCTTTTTCTTTAATTTAAAGAATTATTTAAAAATATTAATCTTGTAAAAACATTCATTCACTCAAACACTTATTTTTTTTCTGAGTAGCACGTGTGTTAGATGCTCTCACATATATTTTTGCCTTTATACTACTATTCCTTGAATTATCAATCATCACAGTATAAATGCAAACACATACTTAGAAACTAAAGTAACTTGCCCAGGGTAGTAAGTGGCAGTGTTTTCTAATACCAAGCTTCATGACCATTTTAATTCACGTCATACCATTAGATTGGTATATGTTTTTAAAATCTATAGATATAATTAAAGGCTAAACATCTCTTGATTACCAAGTCAAAGACAAGAAAATGCTTATGTAAAAATCAATGGATGGGTCTGAGAGATATAATTACTTAGTATTTCTTCTTTTAAATTAAGGTAAAATATAGGACAATGGAATTTAACACTCAATTGTGCTAATTCTAACTTATCTTTAATATTTGGGAGCTGATGGGACACTTGTGACTTTTTTTGCTGAGGTAATTATAATGGGTGGTGCATTAGTTCTTACCGATTGACATGCTTTATCCTTGACAGTTGAGAAACTTAAGGACAAAGTCAATCATTGACTAGCTGTCACCTCATATCCTTGTCCTATGAAAGACTGAATCATGTTTGCATTTCAAATAAGTTAATGCTGTCCAAAGTAAGCATGTAATAAAAGGGCTTTTGACAAAGGTACTGAATAAAAAAGCATTAATAATGAAGTACATTGATCGATTAATAACAAGAAGAAATTTTTAAATGAAATTATTACATTTAAATAAGTAACCTGAAGCAAACAAATAGTGAATATATGTGTGCTCATAGAAATTAAGGCATTTCTGGATAAATTAAGTCATTATTCTTATAAAACTATAGAACAAAGGACTAGGAGAGGAATATAAAGACTTTCCAATAGATATAATATTTGTTAATAAGGTGAATTTGATATTTGCAAATGGAAACTATATTTTATATATTATTCGAATTTTTTTTCTTCAAAAAGAAGTAAAACTAGCTGGGCATGGTGGTGCACAGTTGTATTCCCAATGACTTGGGGGACTGAGGTTGGAGGATGGTTTGAGCCAGGAGGTTGTAGTTGCAGTAAGCTATGATCGCACCACTGCACTACAAACTAAACGACAGAGCAAGACCCTCTCTCCAAAAACAATAAGGAATAACTTTATAATACATATTGGTAATGGATTTTGCATGTGGCAGCCACTAAGAAATTGTTTTTGTTTCAATGCCATTGTCATTGTCAATATTTAATAATACAGTGATATGGTTTTATTAAGTAATGTAATTAGATTTTAATGTCATTGACTTTGTAAAAAAAACTTTTTTTCTTAATTATATTCATTCAGTTTTTTAAATGGACACTTTAAAAATATTTCCTAAAAAATATGATAAAGATGTGCTGCTTGTCAGAATTCTAAGTTAAAACAGTAGAACCCCATTATCTATATTTATTTCAGATTTTTTTGATAGTATTATGATTTTTATTTTTCACCATGTACTTTTCTGCATCTTCCAAATATAAACAATTATTCCTTTTATAACCAGAGAAACAAATATAGTTGATGATTTAAAGATGCGTACAGATTTGAGGGCTGATTATATCAATTGACTAACACTACCATTGTATACATGTAATAAAGCTTCACAAATTACAACTTTAGAAACCCATGATGAAAACCTGTCCACATGAACATTCTGGGTAACCTTTTCCATTTTAAAAAACCTTCATTTAAACAATAAAATCAAATCTCCACTTTTTTTTTTATTATACTTTAGGTTTTAGGGTACATGTGCACAACGTGCAGGTTAGTTACATATGTATACATGTGACATGTTGGTGTGCTGCACCCATTAACTCATCATTTAACGTTAGGTATATCTCCTAATGAGATCCCTCCCCCCTCCCCTACCCCACGACAGGCCCTGGTGTGTGATGTTCCCCTTCCTGTGTCCATGTGTTCTCATTTTTCAACTCCCACCTATGAATGAGAACATGCGGTGTTTGGTTTTCTGTCCTTGTGATAGTTTGCTGAGAATGATGGTTTCCAGCTTCATCCATGTCCCTACAAAAGACATGAACTCATTCTTTTTATGGCTGCATAGTATTCCATGGTGTATATGTGCCACATATTCTTTTTTTTTTTTAATTTATTGTTATTATACTTTAGGTTTTAGGGTACATGTGTGCAATGTGCAGGTTAGTTACATATGTATACATGTGCCATGCTGGTGCACTGCACCCACTAACTCGTCATCTAGCATTAGGTATATCTCCCAATGCCATCCCTCCCCCCTCCCCCCACCCCACAACAGTCCCCAGAGTGTGATGATCCCCTTCCTGTGTCCATGTGTTCTCATTGTTCAATTCCCACCTATGAGTGAGAATATGCGGTGTTTGGTTTTTTGTTCTTGCGATAGTTTACTGAGAATGATGATTTCCAATTTTATCCATGTCCCTACAAAGGACATGAACTCATCATTTTTTATGGCTGCATAGTATTCCATGGTGTATATGTGCCACATTTTCTGAATCCAGTCTATCATTGTTGAACATTTGGGTTGGTTCCAAGTCTTTGCTGTTGTGAATAGTGCTGCAATAAACATACGTGTGCATGTGTCTTTATAGCAGCATGATTTATTATCCTTTAGGTATATACCCAGTAATGGGATGGCTGGGTCAAATGGTGTTTCTAGTTCTGGATCCTTGAGGAATTGCCACACTGTCTTCCACAATGGTTGAACCAGTTTACAGTCCCACCAAAACTGTAGAAGTGTTCCTATTTCTCCACATCCTCTCCAGCACCTGTTGTTTCCTGACTTTTTAATGATCACCATTCTAACTGGTGTGAGATGGTATCTCATTGTGGCTTTGATTTGCATTTCTCTGATGGCCAGTAATGATGAGCATTTTTTCATGTGTCTTTTGGCTGCATAAATGTCTTCTTTTGAGAAGTGTCTGTTCATATCCTTTGCCCACTTTTTGATGGGGTTGTTCGTTTTTTTCTTGTAAATTTGTTGGAGTTCATTGTAGATTCTGGATATTAGCCCTTTGTCAGATGAGTAAATTGCAAAAATTTTCTCCCATTCTGTAGGTTGCCTGTTCACTCTGATGGTAGTTTCTTTTGCTGTGCAGAAGCTCTTTAGTTTAATTAGATCCCATTTGTCAATTTTGGCATTTGTTGCCATTGCTTTTGGTGTTTTAGACATGAAGTCCCTGCCCATGCCTTTGTCCTGAATGGTATTGCCTAGGTTTTCTTCTAGGGTTTTTGTAGTTTCAGGTCTAATATTTAAGTCTTTAATGCATCTTGAATCAATTTTTGTATAAGGTGTAAGGAACAGATCCAGTTTCAGCTTTCTACATATGGCTAGCCAGTTTTCCCAGCATCATTTATTAAATAGTGAATTGTTTCCCCATTTCTTGTTTTTGTCAGGTTTGTCAAAGATCACATGGTTGTAGATATGCGACAGTATTTCTGACGGCTCTGTTCTGTTCCATTGGTCTATATCTATGTTTTGGTACCAGTACCATGCTGTTTTGGTTACTGTAGCCTTGTAGTATAGTTTGAAGTCAGGTAGTGTGATGCCTCCAGCTTTGTTCTTTTGGCTTAGGATTGACTTGGCAATGCGGGCTCTTTTTTGGTTCCATATGAACTTTAAAGTAGTTTTTTCCAATTCTGTGAAGAAAGTCATTGGTAGCTTGATGGGGATGACATTGAATCTATAAATTACCTTGGGCAGTGTGGCCATTTTCACGATATTGATTCTTTCTACCCATGAGCATGGAATGTTCTTCCATTTGTTGTATCCTCTAGTATTTCCTTGAGCACTGGTTTGTAGTTCTCCTTGAAGAGGTCCTTCACATCCCTTGTAAGTTGGATTCCTAGGTAATTTATTCTCTTTGAAGCAATTGTGAATGGGAGTTCACTCATGATTTGGCTCTCTGTTTGTCTGTTATTGGTGTATAAGAATGCTTGTGATTTTTGCACATTGATTTTTTATCCTGAGACTTTGCTGAATTTGCCTATCAGCTTAAGGAGATTTTGGGCTGAGACGATGGGGTTTTCTAGATATACAATCATGTCATCTGCAAACAGGGACAATTTGACTTCCTCTTTTCCTAATTGGATACTAAAATTGACACCCTAACATCACAATTAAAAGAACTAGAGAAGCAAGAGCAAACACATTCAAAAGCTAGAGAAGGCAAGAAATGACTAAGATCAGAGCAGAAGTGAAGGAAATAGAGACACAAAAAACCCTTCAAAAAATCAATGAATCTGGGAGCTGGTTTTTTGAAAACATCAACAAAATTGATAAACCGCTAGCAAGACTAATAAAGAAGAAAAGAGAGAAGAATCAAATAGATGCAATAAAAAATGATAAAGGGGATATCACCACCAATCCCACAGAAATACAAACTACCATCAGAGAAACTATAAACACCTCTATGCAAATAAACTAGAAAATGTAGAAGAAATGGATACATTCCTGGACACATACACCTTCCCAAGACTAAACCAGGAAGAAGTTGAATCTCTGAATGGATCAATAACAGGCTCTGAATTTGAGGCAATAATTAATAGCTTACCAACCAAAAAAAGTCCAGGACTAGATGGATTCACAGCCAAATTCTAACAGAGGTACAAGGAGGAGCTGGTACCATTCCTTCTGAAACTCTTCCAATCAATAGAAAAAGAGGGAATCCTCCCTAACTCATTTTATGAGGCCAGCATCATCCTGATACCAAAGCCTAGCAGAGACACAACAAAAATAGATAATTTGAGACCAATATCCCTGATGAACATCGATGCAAAAATCCTCAATAAAATACTGGCAAACAGAATCCAGCAGCACATCAAAAAGCTTATCCATCATGATCAAGTGGGCTTCATCCCTGGGATGCAAGGCTGGTTCAACATACACAAATCAATAAACATAATCTAGCATATAAACAAAACCAATGACAAAAACCATATGATTATCTCAATAGATGCAGAAAAGGCCTTTGACAAAATTCAACAACCCTTCATGCTAAAAACTCTCAATAAATTAGGTATTGATGGGACATATCTCAAAATAATAAGAGCTATCTATGACAAACCCACAGCCAATATCATACTGAATGGGCAAAAACTGGAAGCATTCGCTTTGAAAACTGGCACAAGACAGGGATGCCCTCTCTCACCACTCCTATTCAACATAGTGTTGGAAGTTCTGGCCAGGGCAATCAGGCAGGAGAAGGAAATAAAGTGTATTCAGATTTATTACAATAGCCTGTTTCCGTGAGTTCTTCTTTAAGAATGAACATCAATTATTTATTTGTCCATTCTTTGATATCTTAAGCTGGATTCACCAGAATATGAACAAGGAATGAGAATTCACATAAAATAAATTTATTAAAAAACTTTTCTATAGTGAGACTGGTAAGGTTGTTTGGGAAGTAGGACAGGGAAGAATCCAAACAAGAGTGCAAAATTTAGGCAAAGTACCATCTAAAAACTGACATTATGAAGAGATGCTGCTCTAGAGCATAAATTACATCTTAAAATTTGGCCTATCTTGAGAGAAGGCAACTGAATTTTCATAGCCAATCAGTAATTGGGTATGAGCAGATACAATGGAATGTAAAGTTCCTGGCGATTTCATCTCTCTTTGCATACAATTTAAGCAGTTCTAGTAGCCCAAAGGTAGTCTTCAAAAGCATAGTGTGGATGCGAGTTTGACGCACACCATGGCGAAACTGGGGGATTGGTGCATGCGGTCTATAAAGTGATCTGAGAGAAGCTGGGTGGGGCATCAATAGTATCCACCTCACATGATATCAGCCATATTCAAGAATAATGCATATTCCTTGCTATATGTCTTAATATCAAAATCAGCTCTATCAATAAAATGAAAACATAGTTAGCTTTCTAAAATTCAGTCTCTGGTGTTATCTTATGGGAAAGCACCAAAAAGAAAAATAGTTGGAATTTTTATTCTGTTATGTTGACACTACTGTGTCATTTCAGGTTCAATCAGAGATCCTGGGCAAAACCATCAGACCGCGATCAATAGATAGACAACTAGATGATAGATAGATAGGTAGGTAGGTAGATAGATAGATAGATAGATAGTTAGATTGATAGATGATAGATAGATAGATAGATGGATGATAAATATTTGTATGCAGGTAAATCTACATATATTTAGATTTATTATAAGAACTGAATTTTATGCAATTGTGGGAGCTGGTTATACCACTTATATACAGCTGTTACTTTTGAATTTGGTGCTTGGCCTAAATCAGCAGGGTAGACTGTAGAGAGAGACATATTGGGTGGTGGGGTTCAAAAAACTAGAGCTAATGAGAATGAGCTGAGAACCATTTTGGCCACTTGTTGCCTCCAAGATTTTAACTTCAGTATGTATGCGACCTACAAGAGAACCTAGTGCCATTCACTTTATCATGAAACTAACATATTTCTCTCCCAGAAGAAGAAAAAAGATAGTGAAAAAGTTCCAGGGGCAGCTGGAGGAGCTGAAGATCTTGCGCATGCCAGCAAGATAAGCCAGAAAATCAGTGAGAACAAATGTGAACTAGACTGAACTTCCTGATGTCAAAAGAATATTTCTGATGCTTCAGTGCCATATTTCAAAACTTATGCAAATTATCTTTTTGGTCACTGCTAACAGCAGAACTGAATTACAGGAAATGCAGTTCCAGCATAGGTACATTCTCACGCTATGAACCCACAACTGCCATTCTAAATTACACCTATGTGAGCTTTAGAAAGAGAATAATTTGCAAGATAATAGCTTATGTTTTAAACATAATATCCCCAATTCTACAATTAAAGATCTATACAACTAAGTAGTAAAATTTTTTATTTGGGAAAAATGAACATATGTTAGTTAATATAGAATTAAATGTTAGGACAGCTGAAAGTGAAGGTCAGGTATGCTTCAGTGGGATGATATATTACAATGCAATATTTGGAAGTCATATTTTCAGAATCATTGCCCCCCTTTGCTTTTGAACAATTAATTCACATGACCTTCCTCATTTCTTACTTATAAAATTTTTCGGTGTATTTATTGTCTTCTTGAAGGTGTTTGTACACATGCGTTTATAACCACATCTCAGGGAGATTACACTCATCTGCCTCAAGTTTCATGAAGACAGGAGGCAACACTCAGAGTAAGGAGCTTGCAGGATTCATGTAGAAAAGATAGATTTAAAAGGAAGAAAACATCAGTACTTTTAAAGTCTGACATATCTCATATTTTCTATATCAAAATATAATCTTCCTTCAATGATCCACTGTGCTGAGGTGACATTTTTTACAACATATCTAAAGTGTTTTCAGTCCTTGGTTGAGGAAAAAAAAAGCCTAGGAAGTGTAAAGCTCCTGATAATTATTTGCTTTTTTCAATAATAGCTAATGTAGCAATATTTTTATACTTGAACATTCATGTGTGTGTGCATGTTGAAGATTTGTTGAAGATAATTATGTGCATCTTGGTTGCCACATTGATTTCAGATAAAAAACATGGAAATGGAAACTATTTATGTGATTTATAAACTTTATATAATTTATTTATATATTAAAAAACAAATTTGGGAAATAAATATGTTTATATATTTTACATAATACATTATGATAGCAGACATTTTGGGACTTTCATAAGGTAAATGTAAGGCTAAAAACTAATAAATTAGGTTAAAATACACTTGACTTTCTACAACATTTACACATAGCAGGAAGATTAAATAAAATAACTTTGCTGAATACTACATTTTAAGGAAAGCAAGCTAAATATTAAAGAATATCTGAGTTACCTAGGATCATATAGATAATTCATAACTTGTTTTTCATGGAATGTATTAAAGCCATTTTTACTGATTTTTGATGTTGTAAAACAGGCTATCTCTAAGGCCTGAGGATTTTATTTTTAATTAGTAGTGTGGTTTCCATAAGAAGTGTTTCATATTTATGCCAATATTTAAAGTACCTAAATTTCAAGCTACTGTGTATTAAAATGAGCTCCTAGTGGATACTTACAATATTTATTTTTACAAATTCTGTAAACACAGAAAACAAACTATTTTTTATATAACTAAAACATGAATAAATTTTTAAAATTCTGGTGAGATGTATAAAATGCTATCTAATTGTCTATTAGATCTTGTGATTTTTCACAGGTAGCTTTTTAACAGGATACAATTTGTATGTCACTCAGAAACATTGGATAGCTATAGTTGTACCCGGAAAATTGGCAGTAAAATCAGTGAAAATTTCATGAAAATTGGTTTAAAAATATGCAAATATGTGTTGCATAACAGTGTTCCAGTTCATGGGGGACAAACCACATATATGAGAGCTGTCGCATATGGGTTATAATGAGGCTGAAAAATTCCTGTGGCCTAGTATTTATTATCCTGTATTTTTAATCATTATTTTAGAATGTACTTGTACTTATGGAAAAAGAAAAAAAAACCTGTAAAACAGCTCAGGCAGGTCCTTCAGGAGGCATTCCAGAAGAAGGTATTGTTATTATGAGCAATGACAGTTCCATGCTTGTTATTGCCCCTGAAGACCTTCCAATGGGACAAGATGTGGAGGCGGGAGACAGTGATATTGGTGATCTTGACCCTGTTTAGGCCTAGCCTAAATTCTTAGTCTTTAACAAATAAGTTTAAAAATAATAATAAAATAAATATTTTTAAAAACAGAAAAAACCTTATAGAATAAGGATATAAAGGTAGAAAATATGCATAGCTGTAGAATGTTTAAACTAAGTGTTATTACGAAAGTTTTAAAAAATAAAGTTGATAAAGTAAAAAAAGTTACAGTAAGTTAAGATTATTAAAAAATAAATATTTTTAATAAATCTAGTATAGCCTAAGTGTACAGAGCTTAGGAAGTCTACAGTGGTGTGTAGTAATGTCCCAGGCCTTCACATCACTCACCACTCATTCTGACACACTCAAAGCAACTTCTAGTCCTAAAAACTCCATTCATGGTAAGTGATCTATAAAAGTGTACCATATTTTATTATACTTACTATGTTTTGATTTGTTGGTATACAAATACCATTATGTTACAACTGCCTACAATATTCAGTACAATTGCACGTTGTACAGGTTTGTAACATATGAGCAGTAGGCTACACTTTATAGCCTAGGTGTGTAGTAAGCTATATAATCTAGATTTGTGTAAGTGCACTCTATGATGTTTACACAATAAGAAAGTTGCCTAATACATGTCTCAGAGTAAATTACATTTTTAAGTGACACATGACCCGTGTGTGTATGTGTGTATCTTCAAGTGACACATGACTCTGTGTGTGTATGTGTATATATGTTTATACATGTATATAAATTCTGAAGGTGTGAAAAGAATTCTCGTATAACTGATTTAGAGATACTTAATGTAACATATGCTGTGATATAAACATTTTCAAAGGTTTTCTCCTACAAATTTAAAGGAGCAGAAAGGAGCTAGCTTTTTATTGTGATTTAATAGAAATAGTGATGGAAATATATAATATTAGTATTATATATTATACAAAATGTGTATACCATATATAATATACATTTTAAAATAAAGAAAATGTGAAATGCAACATTTCTCATAAATTGAAACAAAACAAAATACAAACGCAAAATGGATGATATTCCTCCTCATTTCAAAACCTAATGTATTTTGCTAGGATACTACACACTCCGCTGTTATAAAAAAAAACACCTTTTATTATCGCAAAATTTTATAATCACAAAATCAATACATCTCGAAGTACAAAAACTAGGTATCATCACGATTTCTGAACTGCTCAAAATCTAATGGCCAGAGCCAGGGCTGATCCAGTAAACCCACTATGACACAGAGTTTTCTGATGTAAAATAAGCAAATTGGATTGGATAATGCCACTGTTCGTTTATTACACATTTTATTAAAAGATTTTGGATAAAAAGCGTGGGTTCTTGGTGATTCTGAAATATTGGGCAAGTAAATTAAACTTCTATGAGACTTGATTCATAAACCCTAAAAGTGAGTAAAAAGGAGGTGATGACATAACAAACACATATTTAATGTAATTTATTGGTAATAAATTATCTCATTTTGTCCTCATAGAAACTTTTAAACAGAAATATTGTTAGCCAAATTTTGAAACTGAGATTTGAAAACAGTATCTAATTTGTTAACTTATTAAAACTTCTAATAATAAATATACCTTCTTTCTTGAGCCAAACTAATTATTTCACCAACAAACAAGATTTCTTACTAACCTAACAAAATCAAAGGAAGTGAAAGCACTTTAAAAGTATAATCCACTGTTCAAACATTACAAAGATAATTTATATATACAAAGTTGGATCCGTGCTACTAAGTGTGTTTATAGTGACACAATATTTTCAACATATAGCTTTCTAATAAAATAATGTCAGTTTTCTTAAATAATTAAAATTTGTTTTAATTTTCAAAATTTGCCATGTCATAAATGTATTTGAAATATTAAAATAATGCACTAAAAATAATAGACCATGTGATAGTTTCCTAAAGTATACTTTTACAGTTTGTATAATATACTTCACAAAAAAATAGAAGTAAATAAAAGTAAAATATAAGACATGGTAATTTAAAAGCCAAAACATGGATAACATAAGGCTTGTATAAGACTTCCAAATGCTTCAATAAAGAATTATATTTTGAGAATTTTAAACTGTTCACATGACATGCTTTGTAAATGTCACATACTGTTAGAGATGTGACAGTGAATAAAATGATCAAGTAATATAAATGAAAAATATCAGCCTCAAATCAGCAGTAGTAAGTAACCAATCTGGAACACCAGATGGAGAATTAACTGCAATTCAATTATCTATATTAAAATGACTCCTAGGTGAGATTGAAAAATATACAACATAAAAAAAGAGAAATTGACCATATGTAGCTGGTAAAAAAAAATTGTCAATGCAAGATGAATGATTGTTGTACATAATGCGTTTGTTTTGTCATGGGAGATATTTATGGGTGTAATTCTGTTCATATTGTATTGCTATTGTGAAGGGACATTGTACTGTTTGGGTGAATATGTAATTTGTTCCTTCCTAATTCAAACAAATTTTAGAAAAGGAAGAGATACTCTTATACAAAACAAATTTTGTTTCCACACATACCCTGTTCTGCAGTGATTAAAGGATATTGAAAATAGAGTGCACAAAAATAGTAATATAAACTGTGCAACTATGACAGAGAGTGTTTGGAATTACAGTAATCAGAAAATTCAAGTTGAAAGAGTATTGAGATGCTTTTCTTGCCTATCATATAGATAAGAATTAATTGAATTCATAGTGCCCAATTGTACTGTAAGGTGTGGGAAAATTGGTAATGGTACTACTACATAAAATTAATGAAAATGTGATTTTTAACATCATATCTGAGGGCAGTATGAAACTAGATCATATTTTATCATGCTCATTTACTTTGAATCAGCAATTCCAATTCTGGGAAGCTATCTGTCAGAAGTATGCTTAATTGCCCATGGTGATATATGCTCAGAGGTGTTCATTGCAACAATATTTATAGTGGGTAAAGATTAGAAAAGTCTGGGCTATCTCCCAATAGTGGTGAATGTTTTAAACCAAAACTAACAGAAAATAACACTTACCAAGGGGACATTCTTATAGTGACTATGACCTACAATTTGTAACATTTGTCATTTCCAAAATATGTTGAGGATATTTAACATACAGTTGCATTTTGTGCTCATTAAATAATTTGTATAATTATGAATGCAATATATGTATAAAAATGAAACAAAAAGTTATATAAACAAATATAAGTGATATTTAATTCACTTTTCTTATTAGCAGTACACTTGTATACATAATTGAGTTTACAATTATGTGCATACATTTTTTTCTGTTCTATATTTTTATTTTTTAATAAAAATTGCATATATTTAAGTGTACAACCTGATTTTTTATATACACATACACGTACATGGTGAAATGATTAATACAGTCAAGCTAATTAACGTAACCATCTTTTCACATAGTTTAGGTGGGAGCACTTGAAATCTACTCTCTTAGAAAATTTCTAGTAATACAATACAATATCATTAACTACAATAACCATGCCATAGATATTAGATCTCTAGACTCATTCTTTCTACACAACTGCAACTTTGTACTCTTTGACCAACAGGTCCCTTTTCTCCCACCTCCCTGCCCCTAGTAACTACCATTTAATCCTGCTTCTATATATTGGACTTTTTTAGAGTCTACATGTAAGTGAGATCATGATCATGCATTTTCAAAACATGAATCAAGACACATGTATACATTAATAAATACCTGGATATATTGCTTCTAAATTATTTCATTTGCATTTTCCATTTTATTGAACACTGCATAACATATTATTTTTAATGATTGTGTACTAATGTGATATGAATATACATCTATTGTTGGATATTTTGTGTTGCTAATTTAAATATATGAAGTTTATCTTTGTGATGACAGTGTACAAATATATATTTCTGTCCACTTTTCTCATTTTGAGCCTTATAATAATAATTGATAAATCAAAATTTATGAACATATTTTAACCTTCGTAAAGAATAACATCAACGTATCTTTGAAACAGATTGGGAAAATTTGCAATATTTGCAAATGGTGTACCTTCGTGGCAGCTCATATTGATCTTTGTGATTTTCTTTTTTTATTTTGATGACTCTAGAATAATACCTATTTTAATTTACATTTATGATTATTGGTGAGAATTAAACAAACTCCAGATATTTGCAGACCATTGTTATGTATTTCTTTATGTAGTTATTAATTTATTCATTTAGCTGGTAATGTACCATTGATTTTGCCAATTTTTAAGAAATTAGGTATTTGTAAGTAAATTTATATTTTAAACGTAAGATGTTAAAAAAATTGCAGCCAGTGGAATAAAAACTTGGGTATTGAAAAGTGTTTTGATAGACTCATTACCATAATTGGATATTTTGTTTACTTTAGGTAAATGTACATAATTACATATGATTCTGGGTATGCATTTATTTACCCAAAAACTCAGAGTGATACTAAGCCAAGAATTATGCATGAAATAGGGATTAGAATAATGAACAGAATGTGCAAATATTTTTCCTGTCATGGAACTTACATTGTAGCAAGAGGGGACAAAACAGTTAAAATATATAAAAACAAAAAGTTAAAATATATAAAATTTTAGGTAGCCAAATGAGATATAGAGAAAAGTAAGAAAAGCTATGGGGAATTTTGTATGTTCAGAAGAGATAGCACTAAGATGATATTTGAATAAAAAACTTGAAGTGGATGGAGAGAGTTATGTGGCTATCTGTAGGAAGAGCAATTCAGGCACAGGAACCTGTAGGCACAAAGCCCGGGTAGGAGCAAGGCTGGCATTTACCAAATCAGAGTGAGAGAGGGGAACTGAGTGGAGAGAAAGTTTTTACTGGAAGGGAATCCTTAATGATGTGCATCAACCTCAATTCTTGCCTCCTCAAAAGAAAAAAATCAACCAACGGGTATAAGGCAGAGTGAGAAGCCAAGGCAAGTTTTAGAGAAGGAGTGAAAGTTTATTAAAAAGTTTAGAGCTGGAATGAAAGGAAGTAAACTTGGAAGAGGGCTATGTGAGCGACTTGAGAGATTCAAGAACATGGTTTGAACTTTGACTTGGGATCCTATATGTTGGCATACTTATGGGGGTTGCATCCCTTCTCCCCTGATCCTTCCCTTGGAGTGGGCTATTCGCATGCACAGTGGCCTGCCAGCAGTTGAGAGGGGCCATATGCTCAGTGTGTTTACAAAAATTGTGCACATGCTCAGCTCATTTGAGGCATTCTTCCCAGTGGAGTGTTTCTAGAGAAAGATCATATACCAGCTAAACTCCACCATCTTGACTCTTAGTGAGTATGCTTGAGCCTTCTCATTCAGCTCCTGAGATGTTATTGGGAAGCTGCTGATCACCAGTTTCAAATTTTCTCTATTGGGAGACTACCTTTCCCTGGCATGGCTGTGACTATTTATTTTAGGAGACATCTTAACAACTGCCTGACCATCACCTGATGGTTGCCTGACATTTCTGGTTGTGAGGGAAAGCTCTCCTGTCCTGCTCATGTTGGCCTAACTACCTACTATAAAAAAGTCAGACCCTGTATTGCCTTAGGGTCATAACATTTTCATGTATACACTGAATAAGATAAGAAGCCACTGGAGAGTTTCCAGCATAGGAATGTCATAATCTACCCAATGTCCTAAAATAATTAATAGGATGCTGTGTGGCAAAGAGATTAGTTAGCATTATTATAGTTGAGAAATGGGGATTAGTATAGGGTTTTATTTATGGAAACTGTAAGGAAGGTTTCAAAATATATTTTGAAGGTGAGTTAAAACATTTTCTGAAATACTGAATGTGGGAATTCTGCAGAACTGAATATTGACCACCATAGAATGTTAAAGAACACTGATGATTGTGTTGATTATCTATTTATTGTCTCCAGTTCCAAATCCAATTTTTCAAAACTGCTGTGTGAAAATGGATCTGTGTTTGTAATATATATATATATAATATATATATATTATATATATATATATATATATATATATTTTTCTTTTTCTTTTGCCAATGACCCTAAAATTTTGACTCTAGAGGGTGCTAGAGAGACTTTGCAGCAGGGAGAAATATCGTTTTATTGTTCTTGTTTCCTGCATGCATGGTTCTCTCTAGTACCAAGTCTTTCTCAATGCAATTAGAACTTTTCTACATTCTGCATCCATAAGAAAGTTTTGCAGAGATCACTACTAGTTTAATAAACAGACTTTCAGTTTTGATAAAAATGATCCTGTCAATGAAAAAAAGGAAACATATACTAAATATTTTCAATGCTAAATAAATTATATTTGCTAAGAATGGCATTAGAGTTCATTATGTCAATAATGATGAGAATTAAGTAAGTAATTCAACTGGTTTTCTCAAACATGGAAACTATTCTCCTGAAAGCCCTGGAAAAACTTGCACCTATTGTTAAGGAGTAGTACTTTTTGACCTTAGGTGCAATAACTCAGCTAATTTTAGAGAAGAGTTATTAAAAGTTACATCACATATGCACTAAAGAGTGAGGGCATGATAGTGTTGCTCATTCATTTTAGACACTTTTCTAGAAGAACGGGTATTTCTGAATGTGTATCTGTTAGAACAAAATAATTTGTTAAGATAAGAATATATTAATAAAAGCTTCTGGAACAAGAAGACTATATTCTCTTTTGTTGTTGTTGTTTCATTGACAAAATAATTGTGAGATGTACAGAGGAAACTATTTTCATAGTAACAATTTGCAGATTTGAAATTGTAAACTCTGGAGAAACTCTAAGAACACACTCCAGGACAGGGGAGGAGACCGAGGCATTTCAACCTTCCAGGGTTTGTTTGACATGCATATTCATCAAGTTTGAGGGATGTCTATGTATGTGAATTAAGAAAGTCTAGTGCATGGTCAGTGCATTAACATATATGCAACATACATCTTATGTTCACTTTGGGGTAGGGTTTTATGTTAAGATAAAGTGGAATTCGGCTCTTTACATCAAAAGGTGAACTATATGGCACAAAGACGTTTTGTGTACAGTTTCTGCAAGCTTATGATCTGTAGCTTCTTATCAGGAAAGAATGTTTGTAAGGTAGGCCTCCTATCCAACAGGTGCTGCTGGCACAATCAAGGAAGGGGTGTCACAATTGGTTGGAGTCAGCTAGTCCACTGAGGTTAGTTGTGTAGTCTTTCTCTAGAATGGATTTCTATAATACCTAATTGCAGGAGGAAAACTTTATGGCAATTAACAAACCTTATAGTAGTTAACAATGTAGGGGTACCTGACCAAACCTTTCTCCCTGCTATAGCTGCTTAGTTTTCTTTAGAGCGTTTCATTTTAGCCACAAAGAGTACCTCTCATCAGTCAGATAGGGGTACAGTGTTGACACTTTTAAGGGTGAATATGTGCCTTTGGGGTAACTTCTACCAATGAAAATAGTGACAAGGTCCTTATGCAAAAATAGTTGAAAGCACAGAAAAGGATAAGCTTAGCCTTCATTCTGTAATAATACATCAAAAATACTGTATATAGATGCATAATGTAGAATGAGTGTGTTTTGACAGTTCTATTAATGATCTGTCTGATAGCATCAGGAAGGTCACTGAGGTAAGAAGGGAAGTCATGAGCTGAGAGTATGGACAAGAATATGGTTTGGGAGATTTGAGGAAGAAGAATTGTTTGAAGTTGTCATCCAGGAGAAAGGAAGACTGATTGACCTAGAATACTAACAATGACTATATATAAAAATATATAGGAGCCTACTTGATTTACAGTGAAAGCATTCAGCCCATTGTGAACTGCTTTTTTTTGTTAAACCAGCTTTATTCAATTGCAGAAGTACAGCAATGGAGGAAGAGGAAAGTTTAATATAAGCAGGGTTGTAGGTTAGCCCTGTGAGAACAGAAATTTGAGAGAAAAACAGGGAATAATGAATGTAAGGAAAAGGGGGTTTATAATGATTAACTGTGAAACTTAAGTTTGTTATGAGAGTGGAATGGCCGCCAATAACATGAGAATTAGGTAAAGGCTGTAGGGCCAATCAGACTGAGTTGGGGAAGGAGTAATTGTACCTTAGAATGAAATTGTACCTTAGAATATGAACAGCTTGTATCTAAGAGAAATAACAATATATTGGGTAAAACCATAGAATAAGAGGTTGAAGTAGGATAAAAAATAAATAATTAAATCATTGGAAGGGAGAAGTTGAAGGAAATGCAAAACAGAGCATTGGAAAGATTATACTTGAGGAATTACATAGAAATAGTAAAAGATAAAGACATAGAACTGGAGGAAAAAACACAAGAGCCATAATTGTGGAGAAAGGAAGGTGTTGAGAAATTATTCAGCTGTCAATAGATGACAGCAACAATGAGCAATGTGTAAAGTAATTTGATATAATTTTTAAAGATGGTTTAGAGAGAATAACAGGAAAGAAATACTACACTAGCCATACTTCTAGAACCAGTGACAAGTGGGCTGTAGGAAGAAACAACATATAATGAAACAAAAATATTCCACATGTTGGGAGTTTTTCTCCATGCTTAAGTCAAGACACAGGAGCAATAGGCAATGTCTTCAGGATTCTGGTAAATATCTGTTTGTACAGAACAGGGTGCAAAATATTCAGAAAAGAGGTTGGGGATACAGGGGATTCAGTTAATGATGAAAATAAGTTCCCAGGTGTAACATTGGAATGGCTTAGTAGTTAGGAAGGAATAGGGAGAAGACCAAAGAGCCTTGTGTACCTTGGATGCTGAGGAGTGATTTAGAATTCTAGGGCATTTTACACTAAATAACAAAAACAAGGAAATGGGACATATTAAAATGGGCTATGCTCACCAAAAATAATGGCCTGTAGTGTTTTTTGTTTGGTTTTGTTTCTCTTTTTCCTATAGTCTCTTAATTTAACTTTTGTATTTTTAATATTGGCCTCAAAAATGAATTTAGAGATGTTCCTTACTTCTCAATTTTATGAAAACTTTGAGAATTATTTGTGTTAATTATTCAAATGTTTAGTAGAATTAACTAATAAAGCCGTCAGATCCTGGGCTTTTATTTGTTGGGAAGTTTTTGATTAATGATTCAGTCTCCTAACTCATTAATGGTCAATTTATTTTTTACTTTACAAAAATATTTATATTTGGAAATAATTTCAAACTTAGAGAAGACTTGCAAAACAAGGATAGTGTCAAATTATACAATAATCAGAGTGAAAATGCAATCTATGACTTGGGAGAAAAATTTGGAAATGATATATCTGGTAAGGGGTTAATATCCAAAATATACAAAGAATTCCTAAAATTTGAACAAGAAAAAGATGCATATAATTCAATTAAAAGATGGACAAAGGATCTGAATAGACATTTCTGCAAAGAAGACATACAAATATCCTACAAGTATATGGAAAAGTGTTCAAAATCATTAATTATCAAAGAAGTGCATATTCAAACCCCCACACCAATTAGGAAAGCTATTATCCAAAAAACAAAAATAAAATAAAAATAAAAACAAAAAATGATAAGTGTTGACAAGGATGTATAGAAATTGGAACACTTGTACACTGTTGGTAAAAATGTAAAATGATGCACCTGCTATGAAAAGCAGCATGGTGGTTCCCAAACATTTAAAATACAATTACCATGTGACCCAGCAGCACTTCTGCGAACATATCTAAAAGAATTGAAATCAGAATGTCAAAGAGATAAATGTGTTCCCATGCTCACTGTGGTATTATTGACAATAGCCAAGATATGAAAACAGCCTATTATCATATCAACCTATTATCATAGACAGATGAATAAAGAAAATGTGACACACACATGCAATGAAATATAATTTATTCTTAAAAAGGAAATTTTTCGGCCAGGCATGGTAGCTCACGCCTGTAATCCCAGCACTTTGGGAGGATGAGGTGGGCGGATCATGAGGTCAAGAGATTAAGACCATCCTGGCCAACATGGTGAAACCCCATCTCTACTAAAATTACAAAAATTAGCTGGGCGTGGTGGCACATGCCTGTAGTCCCAGCTACTTGGGAGGCTGAGGCAGGAGAATTGCTTGAACCTGGGAAGCAGAGGTTGCAGTGAGCTGATATTGCACCACTGCACTCCAGCCTAGTGACAGAGTGATACTCTGTCTTAAAAAAAAAAAAAAAAAGGAAATTTTGCCATTTATAAATTTGGCTAAGTGAAATACATCCATACAGAAGGGCAGATATTGCATGATCCTGCTTATATGAGGTATTTAAGATTGTCAAACTTGTAAAGGTGGACAGTAGAATAATGGTTAACAGGGACTAGGGAAAAGGGGATATAAGGAGTTTTTTTCCAATGGGTGTAATTTTAGGTATGCAACAGGAAATTCTAGGTATCTGTTGTACAATATAGTGCCTATGGCTAAAAATACTGTGTTGTACGTAGAAAAATTGGTCAAGAGAGTAGATTACAAGTTAAATGTTCTTACCACAAAAAAGAAGAGGTCATTTTGAGGTGATTATGTCTATTATCTTGATTGTGGTGATGTTTTCGTTAATGTATGCATATGATCAAACCAAACAAATTGCATACATAGATATCTGTAGCTTTTTGTGTATCAGTTACACCTCTATAAAGATGTTTAAAAATGTTTCACTACTCTACTTATTTGCTCTTTGGTTTTATGCAAATTGTTTAAGTGCTTAATAATTGTTTTAGGGTGAAAAGCTTAATGTAATAATTAAAGTGTTAAAATGTATGTAAAGTACTTAGAATAGTGCTTGGCTAAAAAGCGATGCCATTCATGACATTTTTATTTATTTAATTCAGCCTTAATTCTCTGCACTTTTTCATATTATCTTGACTAAACTAGTTTAAGACTTACCTACTTTACATTTTTTTCTTATCCTGTAAGAAATCTTCATCTATAAATTTTCTTGAAATATCAGAGAATGGTTTTATAAAAAAAATTAAGAACTTTAGTAGTTGTCAGTATAAACATATTACCATAAATACAACTAGATAAAATAATTCTAAAGTATTTAAAGTAATTATGTAAGTCACAACATTATGCAAATCATGTTTGTTATGCTTAGGCATAAAAGGTCAAGCAGTATCTCTAAATCTTAATTTTAGAGCAGTCCTTACTGCTATGATTTGAACTAGTAAAGATAGCATACATAATGATGTAAATATTTTTTGGATTCTCTGTTATACTGTAAGCAAATACCACCTAGGATTATAAACAAGCTTAAATTGTTTAATATATTTTGTATATCTTAAAAATTTATTATAATTCCTATCATTCTTTAAATACCAAATCTCGAGAATTCAAGTAGAAAGAAAATCAATCAAAATGCCAAAATCTGCATGTTCATATTTAAATTATCATAAGTATTGATGAATGTCAAAAGTAGCATATTCTTAGACAGTAAAAGGTTGAATTTATTATCAGTAAACATACATTATTAATGTCCTCATTATGCAATAATAAAAATCCTGAAATATATTGTTATAAGCAATAGATAATACTTTAACAGGTGGGATTATAATATTTCTAGCATATACATTAAACAGCAATGAAATTTGAAAGACTTCAAATTCTACAACATGCTTTAACAATTGGACCTCCTGAAACTATAGTATTCATATAATTTTACTAGACATCAATTGCAAATGTTAAGGTAATTTAAGAAAATCAATCATTTATGCTGCCTTTTTGAAAAAGTAATACATGTGCTAATTATTAAAAATTATACCTTAATTTTACTTTTAATATTATTGTGACTATGCAACCCTGCCATATAATATTCTATATGGTATTCAAGTTAGACAGAAATTAGTCAGTGTGTTAAAAAATAAGAAACACATTAGTGTTTTGCCTTATATTATTTAGTGGAAAATATTTTTAATTTTTTTTTTTTTAATTGAGACAGAGTCTCACTTTGTCGCCCAGGCTGGAGTGCAGTGGCATGGTCTCGGCTCATTGCAAGCTCCACCTTCCAGGTTCACGCCATTCTTCTGCCTCAGCCTCCCAAATAGCTGGGACTACAGGCGCCTGCCACCACGCCTGGCTAATTTTTTGTATTTTTGGTAGAGACGGGGTTTCACTGTAGCCAGGATGGTCTCGATCTCCTCACCACGTGATTCGGCCATCTCGGCCTCCCAAAGTGCTGGGATTACAGGTGTGAGCTGCCGCACCAGGCCGTAAATGGTTTTTACTGCTAATATTTCAACATTTTGAATTGTGGACTAGATTTATATATTTAAAAAAACTAAGATGAGATGCTCTAAATTTGAGAGTATAAATATGATATTAGCTAATTTTAAGTGATAGAAATTAAACCATTCAAAATAATAGTTTCAATACAGTAACGCACTCATAAAGTCATTTCAGTCAATATTGGACTGCATACATGAAGGTGGTTCCATCAAATAATGGAGCAGAAAAATTCCTATTGCTTAGCAATGTCACAGCACAATGCATTACCTTTTCGATATTTCTTTTCTTTCTTTCTTTCTTTTTTTTTTTTTTTAATTGAATTGGAGTCTCACTCTGTCTTCCAGGCTGGAGTGCAGTGGCAGGATCTCGGCTCACTGCAAACCTCTTCCTCCCGGGTTTGAGCAATCCTCCTGCCTCAGCCTCCTGAGTAGCTGGGATTACAGGTGTGCACCATCACACCTGGCTAATTTTTTATATTTTTGGTAGAGATGGTTTCACCATACTGACCAGGTTGATCTCAAACTCCTGACCTGAAGTGATCCGCCTGCCTCAGCCTCCCAAAGTGCTGGTATTACAGGCGTGAGTCACCGAGCCCAGCCTACCTTTTCTATGTTTTGATACACAAATACTATTGTGTTACACTTGCCTACAGTATTTGGTACAGTAGCATGCTATACAGGTTTGTAGCCTAGTGGCAAGAAGCTGTGCCATATAGACTAGCTATGTAGTAGGCTATACCATCTGGGTTTCTGTAAGTGCACTCTATGCTAGTCACACAAAGATCAACTCACCTAATGATGTATTTCTCAGAATGTATCCCCATTGTTAAATGATACGTGACTGCTCATATGCTAAATTGAAGTGTTTAAAAAGAGAAATTAATAGGACCTAAAATGAATTATTTTTAGAAAAATATCCAATAGTTGTTTTATAGTGATATTTTTGTTTATTTTTGTTTATTCATTCATTAATTTATTCATTGTCTGTTCCCCATGGAGCAAAACCTACTTTGCTTTAATTCTGTTTTTTGTTTGTTTATTTCTAACTGTGTATGTAAATATCCCTCTTGAAAGAGAAAGGAGCCAATTCAGCTACATGACATTGACTTTCTTCTTTCATTTTTTTTTCCATTTGATAACCTCAACCTCATCCATTTCAGTATCAAAATGTGGTTATTTAGAAAGAAGCATTATTAAGATAATATTGTAATTGTGCTTCTAATTGTTTGAGGATACTAGCACAGACAGTGAGAACAAGAAAAGCAAGCGTGACCAAATTCAGCAAACCAAAAAGGATATATTTTATTTTATGATAATATTAATTGTATAAGTGTAAAAGTGACACACAAAGAAACAAACGAACTGTAGGATATTCTTCATTAAATTTATTTCCACACATTTAAGGGTTTTGGACCCATTAAAATATATTTTTAAAATCATAATATTTGTTACTGTACAAATAACTCTGTTGTATATTGAATGTGTATTTTGCTATGTTGTAAAATTTACTAAATTTTAATAGCTTTCAACCTTTGTTAGAATTTTCTACAAAGAAAATCATAAAGTCTAGGATTAGAAAGATTTAAAATACTTCATTTTCAATATTTATGTATTTTATTTCTTTTTTCTACCTTAATTTACTAGTTGGGGCCTCTTGGAAATAATGAATAAAAAGTGTAAAAAATAGACATCTATGATTTCTATTCCTATAGAAAAAAATTGCTTGATTTATCTTACAGATAAATTTCTTAATAAGTATGAAGTTAGCTGTACATTTTTTGTTATATAAATTGTCATTAGTCATATTGAGGACGTTCCCTTGACTCTTACATTACAGTTTTTTAAAATATAAAATTAGTGTTCTGTTTTGTCAAATAACTTTTATTTAAAAAATGTTTATATTAAAAAGATCATATGGTTTATCTCCTATATTCAGTAAATTTGGTTACATTGATAAGTTAAATTTTAAATTATGAATCAAATTTGATATATTTCAATTGTTTATTTTGTTTTCTGATACTTTTAAGAACATTTACATTTATGTCTCTCATAAACATTAGACAGCAATATTATCTTCTTGTCAGAGTTAGAGATCAGAAATTTTTAAGACTCATAAAATGAATAGGGAACAGTTTTTTCATTTTCTAATATCTAGGCCTAGTTCTTTTATTTTGTTGTTGATAAATTTAATTTTTGATAGATATATAACTATTAAGATGCTCTATTTTATTTGTTATATTAGGCTTGCAAACATTTTGTGTATTTTGAGTTTTTAAATTTATTATACCCTTTTTCATAATATTTTCTTATTGTGATTTTATTGTCTCTAGGATTTTGATTCTATACATCTTCTATTTTTAACATTGCAAAGTTGTATCTTTTATTTCATTTTTTGGGGGCATTTTTTAAATTTTTTATTTTAGTAGGTTTTTGAAGAACAGGTAATGGTTGGTTACATGGATATCTTCAGTAGTTATTTCTGAGATTTTGCTGCACCCATCACGTGAGCAATATACACTGTACCCAATGTGTAGTCTTTTATCTCTCATCACACCCCACCCTTTCCCATGAGTCCCCATAGTCCAATGTATCATTCTTATGTCTTTGTGTCCTCATAGCTTAGCTCCCACATGTGAATGAGAACATGCAGTATTCGCAAAGTTACTTCATTTAGAATAATAATCTCCAACTCCACTAATACAAAACATTATTTTATTCCTTTTTATGGCTGAGTAGTGTATCGTGTATATGTGCGTATATATATGTATATGTATATATATATGTATACACACACACACACAAATTGTCTTTATCCACTGGTTTATTGATGGGCATTTGGGCTGTTTCCGTATTTTTGCAGTTGAAATTTATGCTATTACATATATAGGGGTGTGTGTGTATATATATTATGTGTGTGTATATATATATACACACATGTGTGTATGTATATATGTATATATATATATCTATATATTACATATATATATATATACATACACACAAATTTTCTTTATCCACTGGTTGATTGATGGGCATTTGGGCTAGTTCCATATTTTTGCAATTGAAATTTGTACAGCTATAAACATACATGTGCAAGTATCTTTTTTGTATAATGACTTCTTTTCCTCCGGGTAGATATCAAGTAGTGGGATTACTGGATCAAACAGTAGATCTACTTTTAGTTCTTTAAGGAATCTCCACACTGTTTTCCATAGTGGTTTTACTAGTTTACATTCCCACCAGAGGTGTAAAAGTGTCCCTTTTCACTACATCTACATTAACATCTATTATTTTTTGATTTTTTGATTATGGCTATTCTTGTGTGAGTGAGGTGGTATCACATTGTGGTTTCAGTTTGCATTTCCCTGATCATTATAGTGATGTTGAGCATTTTTCCATATGCTTCTTGGCCATTTGTATAGCTTCTTTGGGGATTATCTATTCATGTTCTTAACCCACATTTTTATGGGATTGTTTTTATTTTTTTCTTTGTGCTTATTTGTTTGAATTCTTTGTAGATTCTTTATATTAGTTCTTTGTCAGATGTATAGATTTTGAAGATTTTCTCCCACTCTGTGGTTTGTCTATTAACTATGCTGCATATTCTTTTGCTGTGTAGGAGCTTTTTAGTTTAATTAAGTCCCAGTTATTTATCTTTGTTTTTGTTGCATTTGCTTGCATTTTGTTGCATTTGTTGTTTTGTTGCATTTTGGGCTCTTGGTCATGATTTTCCCACTTTATGTTTTTGTTTGCTTTGTTGAAGATCAGTTGGCTGTAAGTATATGGGTTATTTCTGTGTTCTCTATTCTGTGGTATTGGTCTATGTGCCTATTTTTACACCAGTACCATGCTGTCTTAGTGACTATGGCCATGTAGAATAGTTGGAAGTCAAGAAATGTGATGCCTCCAGATTTGTTCTTGCTTAGTCTTGCTTTCACTATGTGGGTCTCTTTTTTGGTTCCATATGAATTTTAGGATTATATTTTCTAGTTCTGTGAAGAATGATGGTGGTATTTTGATGGGAATTGCATTGAATTTGTAGATTGCTTTTGGCAGGATGGTCGTTTACATAATAATGATTCTACCTATCAATGAGCATGGGATGTGTTTCCATTTGTTTGTGTCATCTTATGATTTCTTTCAGCATTGTTTAGTAGTTTTCCTTGTAGAGGTCTTTCATGTCCTTGGTTAGGTATATTCCTAAGTATTTTATTTTTATTTTTTGTAGCTATTGTAAAGGGATTGAGCACTTGATTTGAGTCTCAGTTTGGTCACTGTTGGCATATAGCAGGACTACTGATTTGTGTACATTAATTTTGTATCCTGAAACTTTGTTGAATTCATGTACTAGTTCTAGGAACTTTGGGGATGAGTCCTTTAGGGTTTTCTCGGTATAGATTATATCATCAGCAAACAGTGACAGTTTTGCTTCCTCTTTTCTGATTTGGATGCCATTTATTTCTTTCTCTTGTCTGATTTCCCTAGCTAGGACTTCTAGTACTATGTTAAATAGAAATGGTGAAAGTGGGCATCCTGGTCTTGTTCCAGTTCTCAGGGGGAATGCTTTCAACTTTTCCTCATTCAGTATAATGTTGGCAGTTGGTTTGACATAGATGGATTTTATTAACTTAAGGTATGTCCCTTCTATGCCAATTTTGCTGAGGTTTTTAATCATAAAGTGATGCTTTTTCTTGGTCTATTGAGATGATCGTGTGTTTTCATTTTTAATTATGTTTATGTAGTATATCACATTTGTTGACTTAGGTATGTTAAACCAATCCTGCATCCCTGGTATGAAACCCACTTGATCATGGTGGATTGTCTTTTTGATATGCTGTTGGATTTGGTTTGCTAGTATTATATTGATAATTTTTGCATCTATGTGTATCAGAGATATTGGTTTGTAGTTTTCTTTTTTTGTTATGTCCTTCCCTAGTTTTCGTATTAGGGTGATACTAGCTTCATATGAACTATTTAGGGAGGATTCCCTCTTTATCTTTTGGAATAACGTCAATAGGATTAGTATCAATTCTTCTTTGAATATCTGATAGAATTCACCTGTGAATCTGTGTGATCCTGGACTTTTTTTGTTGGCAATTTTTTCATTACAATTTCAATCTCACTGCTTGTTATTGGTCTTTGCAGAGATTCTACATCTTCCTGGTTTAATCTAGGATGGTTGTATATTTCCAGGAATTAATCCGTCTCTTCTAGGTTTTCTTGTTTATGTGCATAAAGGTGTTCATACACTAGCCTTAAATAATATTTTGTGTTCATGTGGTATCAGTTGTAATATCTCCTGTTTTGTTTCTAATTGAGTTTATTTGGATCTTCTCTTTACTTGGTTAATCTCACTAATGGTCTATCAATTTTATTTATCTTTTTTGAAGAACAAGCTTTTTGTTTCATGTATCTTTTGTTCTTGTTGTTTGTTTCAATTTTATTTAGTTCTGCTCTGATCTTTGTTATTTCTTTTCTTTTGCTGGGTTTGGGTTTTGATTGTTCTTGCTTCTCCAGTTGAGTGAGGTATGATCTTAGATTTTCTATTTGTGCTCTGTCAGACTTTTTGATGTAGGCATTTAATCCTATGAACTTTCCTCTTAGCACCACCTTTGCTTTATCCCAGAGATGTTGATAGGTTGTGTCACTATTATCATTCAGTTCAAATAATTTTTTAAATTTTCATCTTGATTTCATTATTGACCCAACAATCATTCAGGAGTAGGTTATGTAATTTCCATGTATTTGCATGGTTTTGAGGGTTCCTTTCGGAGTTGATTTCCAATTTTATTTCACTGCAGTCTGAGAGAGCACTTGATATAACTTAGATTTTCTTAAATTTACTGAGACTTGTTTTCTGGCCTATCATATGGTCTATCTTGGAGAATGTTCTATGTGTTGATAAATAGAATGTATGTTCAGCAGTTGTTGGTTAGAATATTCTTTAAATATCTGTTATGTCCATTTGATGTAGTTTATAGTTTAATTAAGTCTACTGTTTCTTTGTTGGCTTTCTGTCTTGATGACCTGTCAAGTGCAGTCAATGGAGTATTAAAGTCCCCCACTATTATTGTTTTGCTGTCTATCTCATTTATTGGGTCTGATAGTAATTGTTTTATACATTTTGGAGCTCTAGTGTTAGGTGCATATATATTTAGAATTGTGATATTTTCCTGTCAGACTGGTCTTTTGTTATCATTATATAGTGTCCCTCGTTGTCTTTCTTAAATGTTGTTGCTTTAAAGTTTGTTTTGTCTGACATAAGAATAGCTACTCCTGCTTGTTTTTGGTGTCCATTGCATGGAATATCTTTTTACACAACTTTACCTTAAGTTTATGTGAGTCCATATGTGTTAAATGAATCTCCTGAAGACAGCAGAAACTTGGCTGGTGAATTCTCATCTATTTTTCCATTGTGTATCTTTTAAGTGAAGTATTTAGGCCATTTACATTCAGTGCTCATATTGAGATGTGAGGTACTATTTTATTCCTTGTGCTATTTTTTTTCCTGAATACACTTGTTTTTTTCATTTTGTTATTATTAAATAGGTCCTGTGAGATTTATGCTTTAAGGGGGTTCTATTTGTTGTATTTTAAGAATTTGTTTCAAGATTTAGAGCTCCTTTTAGCAGTTCTTGTAGTTCTGGATTGGTAGTGGTGAATTCTCTCAACATTTGTTTGTCTGGAAAATAATGCACCTTTTCTTCATTTATGAAGCTTAGTTTTGCTAGATACAAAATCCTTGGATGATAATTATTCTGTTTAAGGAGGCTAAAAATAGGACCTCGGTCCCTTCTAGCTTGTAGGGTTTCTGCTGAGAAACCTGTTGTTACTCTGATAGGTTTTCCTATATAGGTTACCTGATGCTTTTGCATCACAGTTGTTAAGATTCTTTCCTTCACCTTGACTTTAAATAACCTGGTGACTATGTACCTAAGTGATGATCTTTTTGTGATGAATTTCCCAGGTGTTCTTTAAGCTTCTTGTATTTGGATGTCTAGATCTCTAGGAAGGATGGGGAAGCTTTCCTCAATTATTACCCCAAATATGTTTTCCAAACTTTTAGATTTCTCTTCTTCCTTGAGAACACCAACTATTCTTAGGTTTGGACATTTAACATGCTCCCAAACTTCTTGGAGGCTTTGTTAATTATTATTATTTTTTGTCTTTTAATGGATTGGGTTAATTTGAAAGCCTTGTCTTTGAGCTCTATAGTTCTTTCTTCTGCTTCTTGAAATCTATTGCTAAGACTTTACAGTGCATTTTGCATTCTTCTTGATTTCTAGAAGTTGCCATTGTTTTTTTCTTATTTGTAGTATCTATTTCACTGAAGAATTTCCCTTTCATGTCCTGTATCATGTATTTGATTTCTTTAAGTCGGACTTCACTTTTCTCTGGTGCTTCCTTAATTAGCTTAATAATCTAACTGAATTCTTTTTCTGGTATTTCATCTTGATTTGGATCTATTGCTGGTGAGCTGGTATGTTTTTTTAGGGTGTTAAGACCCTTGCTTTGTCAAATTACCAGAATTGTTTTTCTTGTTTCTCCTCATTTGGGTAGACTATGTCAGAGAGAAGATCTGGGACTGAAGGGCTGCTGTTCATATTCTTTCGTCTCATGGGGTGCTCCCTTGATGTGGTGTTCTCCACCTTCCCCTAGGAATGAGGCTTCCTGAGAGCTGAACTGTAGTGATTGCTTTTGCTCTTCTGGGTCTAGCCACCCAGCAGAGCTACCAGGCTCCAGGCTGGTAATGGGGAGTGCCTGCAGAGAATCATGTGATGTCATCCGTCTTCAGGGCTTGCAGCCATGGATATCAGCACCTGCTCTGATGGAGGTAGCAAGGGAGTGAAGTGGACTCTGTGAGGGCTCTTGGTTGTGTTTTTGTTTAGTGCTCTGGTTTTGTGTTGGTTGGCCTCCAGGCAGCATCAGCTGTGGTCCTATAAAGAGGATGCAAACTTGCCCCAGGGACACCTGGTTAAGTGTTCAGGTTTCTCAGGTGGTGGGCAGGGCCATAGAGCTCCCAAGACATTATGACCTTTGTTTTTGGCTACCAGAGTAAGTAGAGAAAGACCACCAGGTTGGGCAGGGATAGGCATATCTGAGCTCAGCCTCTCCTGGGACAGGGCTTGTTGCAACTGCGGTGGGGAATGGAGGTGTGGTTTCCAGTACAATGGACTTATATTCCCAGGGGGAATCTGGCTGCCTCTGCTGAGTCATACAGGTAACCAGGGAGGTGGGGGAGAGTGGCAATCACAGGCCTCTCCCCACTCAGTCCTAAAAGATGGCCTCACTCCCACTATGCCACGCTCCCAACAGCACCAAGTGTATTTCCAGGCAGCCGGTGACCAAGACTGAGAACTAGCCTCAGACCATGAGCCTCTCTTTTGAGAAAGCAAGCCAAGTAACAGATTTCCACATCTCTAGGAGCCTGTAGTGGTGATCCAGTTCCTTCAAACAGTATATGGATTCTGTCAACTTTCCTGGTATGTTCCTGCTTTAGTTCTTGGAACAAAAGTTCTCAATGTGTGCCTCTACACATGCTCAGTCCATCCAAGTGAGAGCTGCAAGCTAGCCCTGCCTCCTATCCGCCATCTTGATTCTTGTATTTTATTCTCAAAATACAATTTTATTTGCAAAGGATAAAAAGCACTATCAGTTTTCTATATCACTCATCTGCTTTCAATTCATATTCATTTCTGGTTTTATCTTACTCATTTATTTCTTATGGCTTAATTACTTCTTTTTCTCTTTTTAATTACCTTGAGTTTAATTTTCTCTTTGTTTAATAGTTTTTATAAGTAGAAGTTTAAACCATTCATTTATTTTTCAATACAGAAGCTAATTCCATGAATTTCCTTCTAAAAACAATACTTAATAATTTCGATATCTTATATGTTCCTTATCAGTCAAATCACAAAATTTTCTAATTTGATTTGTGCTATTTGGAAGTTATTGTTCATTTTCCTAAAATTTTTATATTTTTGCTTTTTCATATTATTGATTTCTAATTTATTTCCAACTTAGCCAGAGAAAATATTCTGTAATATTTTTCAACATTATTAAAACTTATTATAAATTCCAACATATGGTCCACCTTGCTTAGTGCTCCATGTACACTTACAAAGAAGTGTATTTTGTTAGTTGTAGCCATAAGTTTTCTTATAAAAGTCATTAATCATATCAAGAAATATAAGTAAACCAATATGAGTAAACCCATTTGGATGACAGGGTTTAAATTTTCTATATCTTACATGTAGTTCAATTTTTCTATGACTTATTAAGAAAGAGATAATGTAATTTTCAATGCTGACTATAGGCTTGACTACTTTTCTCCTTATTTCTGACATGCTTAAATTATATCCTTTACAGTTCTGGTACTATATTTATACATTTGTAAGACAGTTATATCATTTTGATTAATTAAATTTATCATTAAAAACATTTATCACTTTAAAGGTTTCTTTTAAATAATCTTATAAAAGCCCTTGTTTTAAAGTCTATTTTGTCTGTCGTTAATAAAACCCCTCCAGATTTCTTATGCTCACTGTTTGCTTGATGTATCTTTTTACATCTTTTCCTTTCAACCTGTTTCTATTTTTATTTTTGAAGTGCATTCATTTTGACCAGCATATATTTTGATCTACCTTTTTTCTACCTTTCTCCTTTTCTAATTTTCTTCTTATAAGTGTTCACATTTGTTCGTAATTATATGATTCTTGATGTGTTCAGTAATTTTTATTATATACTCATAATTTTAAATTTTAAAATTATGACCATATAGTAAGTTTTAAAATTATGAGTATATAAGAAAAATTATACATTTAAATTTTAAAATTTCTAAATTTGAAGTTGTGAACTTCAAAATTATTAGTATAGAATAAAAATTACTCCACACTAAATTTAAGATGATGAATGTATAATAAAAATCACCAAACACTTCAAGACATTTTGCTTTCTTCTGAAAGTCATGAATTTGGTTCTGGCAAGTGATTAATTTACAATCTCATCTCTGGTCTTTTCTAAACTTTTAAAAACTTTATTATAATGAGTCTAGGCAAACTCTTACTCTTAGGTTAGAATAGCTCTTCACATATATGTGGCCTTTCTTGTGTGTCAGTGAAATTCTTGAGATGCTCATAAAACTTCTGTATCATCAAGTGCTATGCTGCTTTCAGAATCTCCTTTCTGCTCATGCCTCCAGGGCCCATAAATACCTAACCTCTCTGGATCAAATTAAGGGAACAGAGAGAGAACAAAATAAGTGTTTGTTGAAACACTTTTAAATGAAGACCTAGTGATCATTCTTTAAATCCAGGTAATGTTGAGAAGACAATTAGTGAAAGAAATCTGGATTACAGGGACTTACTCAGTTCTAAAATATAAATATTTAGTGTTTAGCTTATAGATTGCATTTAAATACATGAATAGGCAATATTCTCTGCAGATATAACCAATCATTTTCTGTAAAAGGCCAGATAGTAAATGTATTATGCTTTTTGGATCACATATAGTCATTGTTGCACATTCTTCCTTTCTGAAAAAAGAAATCTCTTAACAAATTTAAAAACCATTTCTAGCTCTAGTCTGTGGACTAGATTTGGCCAACGAGCCATAGTTTACTGATCCTTGTTTTATAACATGTAGCCTGCAAAGTGGAAGACGTAGAGCTAGATTAGACACAGTATAGTTTGTCAATTATAATATAAAGGAATATGAAGCATGTGTGTACAGACTGAGGTAGGCTAGTAGATACGGAGATAAGAACTAGTAGAAGTTCTTATCTGAATTCTTCAGTTTTCTCAGTGGGAGTCAAAAAGAAGGAGGAGAAGTTTTAGGTTTCAGGGGAGCAGAAAACTTGTACAACAACCACCTAAGCCTGTGAGAGAATAAATAGACTAGGGGCAAACAAAGTGATTACCCATGTATCATGAGAGACCCACCTAATATTAATGTTCAGGGATTTTAATGTCATATAATTAAAAACATGGGTTATATAATAGATAGTGAGAATGTAGTAGAATCAAATAATTGTAGGTAAATATGTGTAAAAAGTTATTGGAGACATGGTGGTGGTTGAAAGATGATGCTTAAAATTAAAATCTTAGAAAGAAATGGATATTGGTAATAGTCCTGAACATGACCATCATAATGGGTGGCTGTGGTAGACAAAAGCAAGGAGACAAAGGGGCAGAAATTATAAGAATCATTTATGTGGTAATTAGTATCAAAAAGATTTATGAAAGCAATTTCAGTATAGTGAGTAACAGTTCCCTAAAGTCTTAAAGAAAACCTGTAGATGATTGCTATAAGAAAGAGTAGTGCACTAAATAATTGTATAAAATGAATTATCAAGGACCTATGGGTATACACTTTATATATTTCAAGACATAAAATTAATATTTGACCCTACCTGTAGTTACTCTGTGTATAGTAAGGAGACACAATTGTTATTATCACAAATGAATATGTTCACAGCATTTAGAAATTAGTCCTTGTGTGCAAGCCACACAGAGAACCTTAAGTATTCTCATGACTGCACTAATTCTTCCACATTCCTTGGACTCACTGCATCCAAGTATATGTTGCCTGCCAAATTTCAGTGGAGACCTTCTAAAGATGCAGTGCGGTTTTATTGTTAAATGATGGCAATATTGCTGATAACATGTTGCTAATGATTTACTTGACTCCCAAGAAAGAGTTGAGCTAGGAAGTTATTTGTAGTAACAATACAATTTAAATAATAATAAGTGTTTCTTGGACACCTAACCTGTATTTTTCATCACTCTGTGATTCTCCACCCAAATGTAAAAATTAGCTTTCTTTCTGAGAAAGATAATTATGAGGTTTATTTATTTGAAGTCAAGTAAATACACTATTCAATTTTCTCTGCTTCACAACACTCCAGATGCCTACATGCTTCATCCCCACAAGTTTCAAGCATTTCTTCACCAATACATAGAATTCAGGACAATAAAGTTGAATTTAATGGTAACTGTTTCTTGGCTATTGTCTTCAGAAAAATGACAAAGTGCAACTTACGGCAAAATTTATTTCACAGAATAGGTTTTTGTTTGAGATAACGTATTTGACACATGGAATATGAGCGCAGAGCAACTAGTTGAAATATGCTCTCTGGTAAATATTAACTCCAAAAGGCAATAAAGAGACACTGAAGATTTCTCAGAAGAACTAAATAATTAAAGATGTAACAAACTTATCCTTTTCTTAAAAACATATTGTAAAATATCAACTTCATGTAGACAAATATTAAGAATTGAATTCATTTCAAACAATAATAATTATTGAACTAATTTCTGTTACAACTGGAGTATTAGAGCACAGCAGTCAAAGATTATACAGCTTTGGAAAGCCTCCTAATGTAACTGATTTCAGTTTGAGGCATAAGGGGTTAAAACCAAGTCAATAATCATTGATATTTGATTAGAATAATGTTTTAATTCCAACTCTCCTACTCTCCCAAATACAACTGTCCCATGTGAGTTTACAAACAAAGCAATGTCTACATGGAACAAGAGCAAATGATGGTGAATGTCCTTCTTTATTATTCCACTCAAACATTCTGACACAAAACTATGAAAAATTTGGAGGGGATGATTTTTATATTATTAGTAGAGCTAAAGATGAGTCAGTGCTTTCTATTAGGCATGGGTCTATATATTTTGCCTGTATTTTTGTTGTTTTATAGTATACAAACGTGAGTATACAAATGTGAAGCAATGCTTAAAATTTTTGGATGCATATGGTAGGGAAGACAAATAAGAATAAGTTAAAAAAGATGAAAGAAATGAAGAAAGGTGAGAGGTGATGAAAAGATTACAAAGACAGAGAGAGAGAGAGAGTTAGAGAATCAGCTTAAACATAAAGAGAAAGAAGGATAAGTGGTTCTAGTTTATTAAATTGTCAAGACTCCAAACATTAGCTAATTCTCCTCCTAAAGATTAAGCTCAAAGTTAAAGTGAAGAAAGGACAAGAGATGAAATGATACTTTTTCTGTGCTTGGCTGTTGAGTCCCTTGAGAGTTTTGCAATGTAATTACTATACTGCCTAACTTAGTAGACTATCAATAAATATTTTAAAATGAATGAATATATTGGCTTAGCTGCATTTCTGCATTATATATGATATAATTTAATGCCCCACTAACTCAGAAAGTTAGGCATTATTATTTCCATTTTAGAGGAATAATATAAAACTCATAATAAATATAATAAACGGCTACTAAATAATAGTTGTAAGCTTAAACTTAGGTTTATTGGATTCCAAATATGATGGCCTCCTAACTTTTTATTACTATTTTTTCTGTCATTACTATGAACATTTCATAATCATCATTATGACTTCCATTTGTGTTATTTTAAAACTATTTTTAAATTTTGTTACATACCTATTCCATGGATTAAAAAGTTGATTAGAAAATATAGATAATTAAACATAAAAAGGAAATGAAATTTTTAGACTTTCCTCCAACTCAGAATTGACCAGGTAATTTTGTAGTAGGTGCTGGATTAAACTGAGTAGAAGTTGGCATGTGACTGCAGAGAAATATTACCTTCAACAGGCAATAAAGAGACATTGAAGATTTCCCAGAAGAACTATATAATTAAAAATGAAATCATCTTCTCTATGCATATAGTTGAGGAGGGTAGTGGCAATGAGAAATGGCTAGGTCTAAGGGAAAGCCTGGGATTGTCCTTGATTCAAGAGAAAACAAGGAATATGGGAAAACAGAAACAAAGACAAACATTGTCAGTTGGAGAAAGTGGCTAGTAGTTAAGCCCAGATATGGCATTAGAGACATTTTCTTTTTTTTTTTTTAATTATACTTTAAGTTTTAGGGTACATGTGCACAACGTGCAGGTTAGTTACATATGTATACATGTGCCATGTTGGTGTGCTGCACCCAGTAACTCGTCATTTAATGTTAGGTATATCTCCAAATGCTATCCCTCCCCCCTCCCCCCTCCCTCCACCCCAGAACAGTCCCCGGTGTGTGATATTCCCCTTCCTGTGTCCGTGTGTTCTCATTGTTCAATTCCCACCTATGAGTGAGAACATGCAGTGTTTGGATTTTTGTCCTTGCGATAGTTTGCTGAGAATGATGGTTTCCAGACATTTTCAACTATGTGCAGAAACCTGGAAAGAATCCTATGGCAAGTGAAAAAATTTCAGAAAGATTTACATTAAAAGTTTATAGATGCCAAGCATAGTGGCTCATCACTGTAATCTCAGCTCTTTGGGATGCTGAGGTGGGAGACTGCTGGAGCCCCGGAGTTGGTGACCAGCCTGGGCAACATAGTGAGATGCCATTTCTTAAAAAAATAAAATAAAAATTAGCTGGGTGTAGTGCTACACGCTTGTGGTTTCAGCTAATTTTGAGGCTAAGGTGGGATAGTTGCTTGAGGGTGGGATAGTTGCTTGAGACCCAAAGATCGAGGCTGCAGTGAGCCTTGATTGTATCACTGCCCTCTAGCCTGGGCTACAGAGTGAGACACTGTCTGAAAAAAAAAAAAAAAGTTGTAGAAAAGGAATGACTTGATAGTTTTAATTTATAAAAAATACTGATGTTTAAATGTGGAGACAGAATTGAAGAATGAATCAATTCAAGGAAATCAATTAAAAACTATGAGAATCTATCCCAGAGATTATATCATCTTGAATTAGAGGAATTGAGAGATTGGGATATACTATAATAAATGAATAGATTATTAAGATGATGAAATGACTATAAAGTTGACAGATGGAGAAGAGTCAAAACTTCTGGAACTAAATAAACACATCTTCCTATTCCATAGTGACATAATAATAAATTTTGTGTATTAGCCATTATTTGAACACACTATTTGTGTTTATTAATTTTCCATTTTTATTATTATACTGAGCATACTAATTCTTAACATCTGCTATCATTTGTATGCATAATTTATGTTGTACATGTATACCATCTGCTTTTGATGATTTATAGAGTGCTTGAGATGTAAAATTAACTTGGAATACTTGAATATATTTTCAACTTTTTAAATTAATAAAAATCATGTCAATTACTCTTCTCTCTACAATTTTGCATTCATATTATGACTGTTTTCCCACTCCTTGCTTGTAGTAAGGATGCCTTAACAATTGCATTTGGAGTTCATTAAAAAATTAAAATTCTTACATAATAGCTACATTCAAATAAATTTATGAAAGAATCAATAAAAAGGGCATAATTTTATGTTGTCATTGTACTTTAATATTTCACAGTTAGCACAATATCATAATCATACCCAAAAATATTCAAATGTAAATTATTCTAATTATTCAAAATTTTATCATCTTGTATGCAATGTAATTTGATCAAAAGTAAAAATATTTATAAGGACCAGGAACAGTGTCTATTAAAATGTAATGTTGAATTGGAAACAAATATACATTAGTAATAAGAGTAAATAAAATACAAACTTGCATAAATATCAATACAACAATGACTGTAATATATAGATAATACAATTCTTTTCTTTTAAATTTGTTTCACTAATGATTTTCTATAGAAGAAAAATTATAGTCTACCTGAAATTCTACTAAAAGAAATATTACATTTTAACCTGGAAATAGAAGGCAATGGAATTATGCATACTATCAATTTTTGCCCTTCACTCAATATTAATTTTAGCTTGTAGTAAGTAAGTAAAGTTGGCAAATAAAACTATATTATTGCCATAGCAAACCTTCACAGGTAAAATAGTAAATCATTAGCTATAATTTTAGTTAAAATTGAGCATTTTCTATAAATTTAATAGGGGATTATTATATTTAGGTAAACATAATTAGTATATTCAGCGATTTAAAACACATTAACAGTGATTTTTAGAGAACCAGCATGTTTTATTTTGTATAAGGCACTATACCAAATGCAAATAGGTAATAAAAGTGTGACTGTTGACTTCCAAATGCCTCAGATTAATGGTGGTCATTTCGGGAAGAATTATATGAAGAATTTACAATGATGGTTTTAACAGACAAATGAGGGTTATTCGTGAATTGTTCTGGAAAATTTATCTCAATTTACATTTCTAAAACATCAAATAGAAATATGGTTCTTCCTCTCTACCTTAATCAATGGTGAATAGAAATATAATTTACCTAGTGGTTTAGCCCAAAATTCTTGAGTAATCATTGATTGGTTTCAGTGAAACAATTTCCATATTTGCAACATCAGTAATTTCTATATTTCCTTTTTAATATGTCCCAAATTCAACCACTTCTAGTCATATTTGCCTTAGACTACTGTAATAGTTTCCTGCTTGATCTCCCTGCTTCATTTATATTGAAATTCTGTAAAGTCAATTCTACCCTGAGCTTGAATCTTTATTTTTTAAATGTTTTACACTTAAATATATAAATTTTAGTCACACCAGTTAGAATGGCAATCATTAAAAAGTCAGGAAACAACAGGTGCTGGAGAGGATGTGGAGAAATAGGAACACTTTTACACTGTTGTTGGTGGGACTGTAAACTAGTTCAGCCATTGTGGAAGTCAGTGTGGCGATTCCTCAGGGATCTAGAACTAGAAATTCCATTTGACCCAGCCATCCCATTACTGGGTATATACCCAAAGGATTATAAATCATGCTGCTATAAAGACACATGCACACATATGTTTATTGCAGCACTATTCACAATAGCAAAGACTTGGAACCAACCCAGATGTCCAACAATGATAGACTGGATTAAGAAAATGTGGCACATATACACCATGGAATACTATGCAGCCATAAAAAAGGATGAGTTCATGTCCTTTGTAGGGACATGGATGAAATTAGAAATCATCATTCTCAGTAAACTATCGCAAGGACAAAAAACCAAACACCGCATGTTCTCACTCATAGATGGGAATTGAACAATGAGAACACATGGACACAGGAAAGGGAACATCACACTCTGAGGACTGTTGTGTGGTTGGGGGAGGGGGGAGGGATAGCATTAGGAGATATACCTAATGTTAAATGATGAGTTAATGGGTGCAGCACACCAGCATGGCACATGTATACGTATGTAACTAACCTGCACATTGTGCACGTGTACCCTAAAACTTAAAGTATAATAAAAAAATAAATAAATAAAAATAAATCACTTAAGGCCAAATAAATAAATAAATAAATAAATAAATAAATAAATTTTTGTCAGTTACAACTCAGTATACCTCAGTTACACCTCAGTATACATTTACAATGTAATTTTAAGTACATTGTAAATTTTATTAATTTCAAGATTGCAGCAGTAAATTTACAAGATTTTATCCTGACGGTGGGCATTTTTGTATACTTTATTATGGTTTTCAATTTATAGTATTATAACATTTTTGTAGTATGCAGGTGGCCGTGCTCAATTCCATGCTTAAATTAAACATAAATAAAATGGTAACATGCTTTTCTAAACATGTTTTTTTATTACCTTGATGGTTTCATAGCTCATGAATATTTCTCATTTCCTAGTATGCATTTTTTTTGCAAGGTGATTATATTAGAATTATCTTATCAAAATATTTTAAACCTGTACTGAAATACTAAAAACTGCTTTGTTAATATCTATTTATTAAAAAACTTCATTGGGTTCTAATTATATCTTGATAAAATTGGCAAAGGAACATATACAAATATTAAATGAAAGAAAAATATTTGAGAAATGCAGAACATTTATAGGTTCAGGTTGTTTTGAAAGATATTTACAAAAACATTGAATCTGCATCATAAACCAGAATATGGGGTTTTCTGTTATACTGGTTAAAGGGACAGATTCAGAAGCAGATTGCCTATGTTCAAATCCTTCTTCTACCGTTTGCTATCTGTGAGGCATTCAACATATTTCTTTACTTTTGTATGCCCCAGATTCTTTACCAAAAAAAGAAAAATAATAGTACTCAAATAGTGATACTGTGAGGACAGAACAAATTGTGCTTAGAACTATGCCTAGGAAAAAAGTGTGCACTATATAAATGTAAGCCATTATTATTATTACTACGACTATTATAGCTTGTATAAGACAGAGATTACTATCACATTTTACAAATAAGCAATTTCATGATTGTTGAAATGATAACTTATTCAAAGTCTATGGCTAATAAAATATTAAAATCCACATTTCTTTTTATTTATGTAAAATAACTTTTCATGGGAGAATTTTTTCTCTCTACTTAATGAGATTTGGACATTGGTAATTTATTTCTATGAATTCCTATATTAGTGATTTATCTAAATTGCTGAGCTCTTATAAAACTTTTAAAACAGTATCAGAAAATTTGATGTGTCATTATATACAATCACTTTTGAAGCATGGGGGAGAGAGTTTAGAATATTTCATAAAAGAAGCAGCATCAGGTTTATGTGGACCTACAAACTGATTTAAATTGGAATTTTTACATCAAATATATGTCTTTTTATGCCATGCATCTGCCACTTTCTAACACATGACTTTGGGCAAGATATTTAATTTTCCTCATTTGTAGTTCTCTCCTCTCAAAAATGAAAATAACAAACACATTCTTTGTAGTTTATTAATTATCCAGTTGTCCTTTTCAGAATTACATTCATAATTGGATACATAAACATGCAAGATAATATTTATTGCAGCATTATTTGTAATAGTAAAAAGTGAAGTTGAATTAATGAGCATATCTCCTTTAATAGTAGAATAAATATGTTATTTTTTATAAAAGAAAAAACCTCCAAAGAAACTAGTAAGAATAGTTGTTTTCTACAAAATAAATATAAATCAATATTTTAAAATAAGAGACAGGAAATAATGCTCACTCTCATCATCTTTCTATGAACTTACATGAAGAATCCTGGAGTCTTTAGTGAATGCAGTAAGATAAAAATAGATAAATTAGAAAGATAATAGATAGATGCCAGACCTAAAATATATAGTATTGATGGCAGTGATGGCCCATCTGGAGCCACTGCTGTGAAGACACTGGCTGCAGCAGGGTTGGAGTTGCTGGGGTTGTGTGCTTCCTGGGGTTGGTGGGAACCAGGGACAGACAGGAGCTCCGGCCTTTATTGAGTTAGCAGGGTGGGAGCTCCACGATCGGGGTGCAGCTGCAGTCAGAGTGAAGGGATCCCTCCGACCCCAGGGATCCCTTCACTCTCATGGGCCCAGGAAGGCCCTCTCCCCACTAGGTTTGGAAGTGCCTGCTCTCGTCCCTGGCCTCTCCTCGTTCCTGGCACCCACTCTGATTTTGGAGCAAAGTTGTGGCCCAGCCTGAGTGCTGTTGCAACCTGGCCAGGTGTGTGTGTGCTTGGGGCATTGCTGACATGCCAGACCCCAGTTGCCTTGGCCCCCTTCCAACTTTGGGCACCAACGATCATAAGAGGGAAACCAAGGGGAGGTTGAGAGAGGCTCAGCATGGGTCTGAAGGTGCCCCTCAGCACAAACAACCTGGGCTCCATGGACAACATGTTGATGATGACAGGAGGCAGACAGGCTCCTGGGTGGAAAGAGGAAGGTCCCTGGTGAAACCGCACTTTCAAGAGGGATGGCCTGAAGCTTGGGGTCTGGGCTGTCAGCTCCAGATGAAGTCCATGGCCTAGTGTGAGAACTTAACGTTGCTTTTTCCAGGCCTACCCATGGCTGCCCATGGACCAGTCAGCACACACTTCCTCCTTTCTGACCCCATAAAAACCCCAAACCCAGCCAGACTCAAACAGATGTAAGAACTACCAATAGAAGAAAGGAGCTACCTACTGCAGGTCCCCTTTCCACTGACAGCTGGACACTATCAGGACGACCTGCCTGCAGAAAGGAGCTACCCAGTTTGGGTCTTATGAGAGCTGTTCTGTCGCTCAATGAAGCTCCTCTCCACCTTGCTCACCCTCCAGTTGTCTGCATAGCCCATTCTTCCTGGACATGGGACAAGGACTTGGGACCCATCTAATGGCAGGACTGAAAGAGCTGTCATGCAAAAAGGGCTGAAACAGTCCTCCCTTCTGACCACATTGTGGGCAATGAGAAGAAGACCTGCAGCCGTTCAGGGAGCCAAGACCTGGGAGCTCCCCAACCCAGAACTGTGAAACTCTCTCTGGGGCTCTGTGGTTCCTGGCATCTCTAAGCTTCTTGGCACCACCACATTCCCCTTGTCCAGACATGGGTGCAGACAGCAGAAGCTGTGTGTGGTACATCTGATCCAGCTGTAACCTCGCATGAAGCCAGCACCCCTGCCAGTGCCTGGAGCTAACTGCCCCACCACAGCAGCTGGTGTGCCTGGCTTTGTGCAGCAGCCTGACTCCATACTCACTTGTACACACACCCCTCACCACTCTGTGCCTGGCTTACCCTTGACAGATGTGACATCCAGGTCAGTAGCATGCTGAGAACAACCTGCAAGGCTGAGTGGGTGGAACATGCCCAGTGGGCATGAACAATACCCAGGTAGAAGGTACCACCTGCCACAGAGGTTTCCAGCTGGTGAAGCAACACCCAAAAGATCCTGTGACAATATCAAAAATAGAGAAAAGATAATCTACTAATTTTCTAATTATTTTTGAAGATTTGTGATTTTTATGTGAATCCACCAAAAGGATATCAAAGTTTCATTATAATTAGTAATATAATTAATTTGCTATTTACCAGATACATGTAAAAACAAATGGCATTCATCAATATAAATAATAACTACATGAAAAAAGAAAATATATTATAGCACAAAATATTATATACTTAAGAATAAATTCAATAAAAATGTACAAGCACTTTATGTAGAAAATTAAAAAGCATGGAAAAGTTTGCAGTAGGTTTTTCTGCATGAATTGCTGAAAACTCATGCAAAAAGTAAAAAAGCACTATTTCCATAGATCAAAATACTGGACATTGTAAGAATATACTTTTTGCTAAATTAAACTATCAATGAAACATAACTTCAATAATAATAACTGCTACATATTTTATCCAAGTTGATCACCTGATTTTAAAGTGTATATGTCAAAGATTTAACTAAATTAAGACTTTCTCAAAGAACACTTCCTATCTCTAACCTGAAAGCGATGAATATATATGATAATCTATGACACAATTTCCTTTAGTATTGTATGGAAAATAATATTTTCTGTTTTCATATTTAAATACTAAATTTATATATTAATTATGCATTGCTGTACAATAATTGTTTCACAATTTATCTTGAAAAATTTACTATCTCAGTTTGTGTGAGCCAGGTATCCAGGAGTGATTGAGCTGAGTGGTTCTAGCTCAGAGTTTCTTAGGTGGCTAAAATCAAGCTGTTGGCTGGGATTATCATCTGTGAGGTTTACACTAGGATTGAAGAATCTGCTCCCAAGCTTAGTCGTAAGAATTGACAAAAGGCTTAATTCCTCACCACTTTGGCCTTTCTATAGGGCTGTTTACAACACGACTTCCCCCAAAGCAATGATAAAAAAGAGATACAGTGGGTCGCTGAATGAGTTAAAGAAATACCCAGATATATATGTATTTTGATTAAAAATTAGGAAATAGTAAAAAGGAAACATAATAAAAGACCTATATTCTATTGTCACAATTCATACAAAATATTAAAATTTGTGTATGTGACTCTTATAGATTAAAAGCAGCAGCAGAACGAAGTGGTAGTGTGGTAGAAAGTATTGTCATAAATATTGTTATCTTTTCTTGCACTCGATAAGACATTTTACACTACTAATACAGACAGAGGCTCTATCCCCTCAAAGCATTTGAAGAAACTACAAAAGGAGAGGACAAAAGGATGTGAATTGTAGGAAGAATGGGGAGAAGGGGTCATTGGCAGTCATCTTGGGGACTGGCTATTGCCTCACAAAAGGATATATGATTTGATTTTTGCAAAAAAAAAAAAAATCCAACAGTCTTCTAAGACAAAATTCTCTTCTATTATCATTTATTAGTGTGTCTTAAAAACAATTGCCTAGAAAATTGTTTCTTTAACTATGTAACTGTAATCTTTCAAGTTTAAAAATAGGGAAATATGTTTTAAGGAAATACATGTTTCTTTCTTTCACTCTGTGCACTTAAACTTATAACCAATTAGACAGTAATACGTGAATAATTAAGCGATGTGTTCATTCATATTAGTGTTGTGTATCAGTCTGGTTTGACACTGCTATAAAGAACACTACCTGAGACTGGGTAATTTATAAAGAGAAGAGGTTTAATTTACTCACAGTTCCATATGGCCTGGGAGGCCTCAGGAAACTTACAATCATGGCAGAAGGTGAAGAAGAAGCGAGTAACTTCTTCACACGGTGGCATGAAAGAGAGGAGCAAAGGGAGAAGAGTCCCTTATAAAACCAACAGATCTCATGAGAACTCACTCACTATCATGAGAACAACATGGGAGAAACTGCTTCCATGATCCAATAAGCTTCCACTAGGTCCCTCCTTTGACACATGAGGATTAAAATTCGAGATGAGATTTGGCTGGGGACACAGAACCAAACCATATCATTCCTCCCCTGGCCCCTCCCAAATCTCACGTCTTCACATTTCAAAATGCAATCATTCCTTCCCAATAGTCTTCAAAGTCTTAACTCATTTTAGCGTTAACCCAAAAGTCCCAAGTCTCATCTGAGACGAAGCAAGTCCCTTCTGCCCATGAGCCTGTAAAATCAAAAGCAAGTTAGTTACTTCCAAGATACAATGGGGGTACAGGCATTGGGTGCTCCAAATGAGAGAAGCTGGCTAAAACGAAGGAGCTACTTGCCCCATGCAAGTCTGAAATCCAGCAGGGCAGTCATTAAATCTTAAAGCTCCAAAATAGTCTCCTTTGACTTCATGTCTCACATCCAGGGCACACTGATGCAAAGGGTGCTCCATGGGCATGTTAGAAGTTCAGAAACAATAAAAATAATTCTCTTCAAGTTTTAGCTTCTGATCCATTCTAAGTAGATGATAAAGAGTAACCAGCAAGTACAATACATCATCCTATTTGCTGAATATATTTTTTTACATGCAGAAAAGAGGCTTTATTAAGAAGAATTTGAAGTCAAAAAGTAAAACTTTTGATACAATTTTTTAACCCTTAAATCAGCTCAGCAAATCTATAATCAGTAATTTAGTTGTGTAAGATTAAAGGTCCATTACTTTATTTAAAATAAAATATATTTTAGTTCTTAAAATTTATTTCATAAAGTACATATTTCCCTATAAATTCCCTACATATACACAAGAGTAAAAAAAAACTAAAAATTAAGAAAACGACAACAGAAACCGCGGTAGAAAGGGGATTAATAATGAACAGAATGAGGGGGGTGGAGGCCTGTGTTTACATATGAGATTTAATGAGGGGGGCGGAGGCCTGTGTTTACAGATGAGATTTAACTACCGTCCCAGGCGTGGAGACTGAGACCCCGCAGCTCTGTGGCGCCTCAGTCCTTCAATAACAGTATTGAGTGGTCAGGTTACAATAAACCAGAGAGGAAAGGTCCGCTTACAATTTTTTTGTTTTTTAGACACCCCTCCCCTCCAGAGTGATCTTTAAAAAACAAAACAAACAAACAAAAAAACCCACGATTTTAGAGCGTTCATTGTTTTCCTTTTGTCCGAAGCTGTTTTCTGACTTGACAGTATTTTCTCGCTGGCTGGTCTCAGACTGCGCAGACATTTCCAGAGGAGGAGAGTGACATTTTTACTCCCTTTTTGAGGCTGACAATTTATGCTTTTGTACATCAACCATGCGCGGCCGGAACGGGGCAGGGGGCGGGGGTCGAGGTGCTGAATATCTTAATAAATATCAATACCAGCAAGTGTGCTTTAAATTCCTAACTCTTTAACTTAATACACTTACCCATCAATCACTGGCCCTTGTCTCCTACTGCGTTTTTGTATACATGGAGTGGGGTTTGAGGTAACACTCTAATGAATTGGAGCAACAGAGAAAATATGTACTTCCTGTAGATGACTCCTTCCATGACAGAAGAGGTTACTAGATAGAGAATGGTAGATTTTATCTTTAACTTTCTCCAGTGTTGTCCAACATTCAACTTTCCTGTCTCAGGTACTTCTATGTCCTACTATTTTATTAGGTAATATGCTCTCATAAAATGTGAGTAAGGGACAAAGGAATTCAGGGAAGGAATAAATTTGAGACTTTGAAAATATATTTTTAAAGTAGCCCCAACTAAATGTGACTGCTGGATCCTGCAGGTAGGTCTTGAGAGAAGCCAGTTAACTATGTCGCAGGAAAGAGAGTCTGGGGAGAAAAGGGAAAGCCAGAGTATAGGTTCATATTTCCCATTGTTTATAGGTTAATATATGTATTAACCTATGGATTCTATTCTCCTACTCCTCAAGGGTTAATTCCATGGATTTTAAATTACCCCTACCCTTCCAGAATGTGTATATGTGGCCCCTGATTATGGACCCATTGTCTCATGCCAAAGTGTCAACAGAAAATCCCCAGGTGGAAGCTCTGAGGCATATTTGGCAGGCATGAGAAAGGCTTAGTGCCCTTATTTCCTGTGTTTTATTTATATCCCAGCTTCGGTAAACAACCTAGCCACTGGATTTAGAATAAAGATCCATTATGCTTTTAGTGAGTATCCCTTATAATTGGGCATAAAAATTGTTCTTTCTTTTTTAATTATTTGTCCAGATTCCTTTATTGCTCATTAAAGCATTTTTTAAAATTTGGGCAATTATAAAATAATTAACTCATGTCTTTTAAACTTTACAAGATGTCACCCTGAGGGTCTATCAAATCATAACATTTCTTAAAGTTTCTTACATGTTTTTGGCATTTATTTTTTGTAGAAAGAAAACATATCATCTTCTTCTAAAGGGAGATTATATGATTATATAATATAAAAGATCACATGATTCAACTAAATGTATGCATTAATCTTTTATCAAGAAAACTAAAATCTATTTTTTTCTAAAAATGCATGTTTTATGGCAAATTCAAGTCAATAAAATTGTGCTAAAATAATTGGAAGCTTCCTCTTCTTCCCTTCCTTGACCTGATGTATTCACTAGGTGATGGGGCCTGACTCATCTTTTGTGGCTCCACTAAGTAACTGTCACTCTTTTCTACATTTAATTATTGTTTTTAAATCATTTGAAAGAACAAAGAGCATTAGGCAAAACATTTTTACATTCTCATATAGGACTGAAATTTCTATATATATATATATTTTTAAATCTCAATCATTTTATTTTTTTTCTTTCAACTTTTGTTTCAGGTTTGGGGGCACATGTGCATACGTGTTACAAGGGTAAATTGTATGTTGCTGGGGTATGGTGTACAAATGGTTTTGTCACCCACGTAGTGAGCATGGTGCCTGACAGGTAGTTTTGCCATCTTCACACTCCTCCTGGTACATGCATTGCCTTGTTGGTTTCTGTTCTCTTAATTTAATCTCCTGTGTTACATCATGCTTACCAAATTCTTAAGATGTGATTAGGACACAAAACAAAATAAAATACCATCACTGATGCCAAAGAATTTACCAACTGTTGGTTAAATACATATAGTGAAATAAATCACCATACGAAGAAATGGATGACAATTCAATATGACAATTGAAATGGCAGGGATTTCTATGAGGCAGTGGGCAGCAAGGGTTAAACCTATCTTTGGGATACAGTAAATAAAGTGTTTGGAAATCTTCCTGGATTTCTTTATAGAGGAAGAAATTTGACTTTGTTTTTAAAGGTTGAGTAGAAATTCACAAAGCAGAAAACCGAAGAAAATCCAATTATGGCAGAGAAATAACAGTTTTATTCAGGGACATTCAATCTATTTTATGTTGTTGGAATGTAAAGTTTTAGTGTTTTTTTTTAATTTTTCATAGTCTTTAAATATTATCTTCAATTAATCTCTGCAAATTAGATGCCATGCCAGTATGATACTATTAAAAATGTGAATCACAGATATGACCAAAAAAGCTGCAGGCTTATAGGAAAATCTACACTAACAGTTTGAATAAAAATAGCCTACATTTCACAGATACATGCAAAACTTAATGCTCTTTTTCACCTTTGAAAAATATTAATATCATCTAAATGTTTCAAAAATGCCATTATCTATAAAAGCTCTAAAAATATAAACAATTAGTAACATGTATTTCTATTTCCTACATCATTCCACAAATGATTTCAAGTGATTCTCAGTAACTCTCATAATCATGAGCAGTTTAGACCAAGCTTAATTTCAACATCTAATCTTTTTCTCCTTTTTACTCAATTGCTATTACACTTGTGCTTTAAGTTCATTTAAACAAAATTGTATTCTTTATTTTTGTCAAGTTATCGATCAATTTTTTACTTCCAGCCACTTAATATTGTCCTAATGATTCATAATTATAATTGATCTCCTTTTAGTACTCTCAGCTATCTCCCCCACTTATTCTATTACAGAACTGACCTATCACACACCAACCATGGGATATTTCTTTATTCTCTTCTATTTCAAGAAGAATATTGAGCAGTTCTGAGAATTAACCTGAAGTGCACAAACCAGTGCCAACAAAAATTTATTCTCTTCAATTCAAATTAACTCTCTGACCTTTTCTATACGTGACTAATAGCATAGAACAGGACCGTTTGATATCATAATATATGTTATAAATAAGAGAATAAGATTTGGAGTCAGAAGTGCATGCAATAGAAATTTATCTCTTTTAGTTATCAGTGGTGTTATCTGGGGACCTCAGTCTTCACCTGAGAATTCATAAGAAAATAATATTAAAATGTAGATTAAATGAAATCCTGGATGTTGTTTATAACATCCAATCTCTATTAGATAATATTACTCATTAATATTTCCCACACTGGCTATTCTAAAATGTTTTCACTCTCCAAATGTACCTTATGCATTAATTCCATTTACTCTTGTCACATGAATATACATAATACTTCAATGAGAAAATAGAAAGCATCATTATAGAATTTCATGTCTGTTCTTTTCTTTTTGTATCTTACCTAGACTCAAGTTTACCTTTTCCATTTAAATGAATACATACACATGGTTTTCTCTGATTTATTCATTTGTTCTCAGCATCTCATTGCTTAATTCATTTTTAGAGAACTGCTTCATTACATCTCCACTACTTTTTGGAGGGGATGTTGGTATTTCCATGTTTTTCAAACTTAAGTCTATAAAATGTTTGAAATTTTTAAATTAAAAATACTAGAAACCTTTCCCAGATAGATCTTACTAGCTATCATCCTTACCTAGCCTCTCCCTTAACACAATAGCTGCACAAATTATTTTTTCTTTATTTATGTTTGCTCCTCCTCCAATACATTCTTCTGCTGCTAATTCTAATGAAATTTTAAATACCTTTTTTAAGGTTCCTCTCTTTACTTTCCATATACTAAGTTGAACATCCTTTATTCTTCAGAGAAACAATAGATTCTCACCGAGAGCAGATTTATTCTTTTTTTTTGGAAAGACACATGGTTAATTTTGACTATACCATTATTTACTCCAGTGTACATCAATAAAAGGCAATTTTTTAGGCACATAGGGGAAAAGGGGATTATTTTAAGTACTAGAATACCAGTGTCAGACAACTGAAACTATCAGACATGAAAATCATTCCAATAATTAGTATTCTTTGTGATTTTTCTAAATAGCACGCAAAGCTTAAGTTTTGTTCTAGTCATACTAAAGATTGCAAACATATGTGATGCACATTAGGAGAAAATCTTTGTTTTACTACTTCATGATTGAAGATTAATCACCAGTTATCTCTTACCATCCTTGAAATCACTGTGTTTTCTTTATGTTCTAGATAATAATTTAATCTCCCTTTTTATTGCTCACTCCTCTCTGAAATTCTTTTTTTTTTTCAAAAACTACTTCTCTACTCTTCAATGTCATTTCTAAAAATTAGAAACAAATGCTGAATGTAAATCAACAAAGGAGGCTTATAGTCTCAAACTCAATATGCATCAACTAAATTTATTTTTTTTCTTTACACCATGACACTTGGACATACTCAGGTTATTCCTGTCAAATACCTTTTCACTTCACATTTCCCGTCCTGATGGTGAATTTTTTTTACCTCTATTTGGGATATTGTGCTTTTGTTCTAACAAATTCTTAAAAAAATTATCTAGCTACACTTACAGGACTTCACCCTGGTGCCTCTTCCTGTGGGAGGATACTTCTTTCCACCCATTCATATTAATCTAGCCCATGTTACTTTCTCTGGCAAATGAAATGGCATATACCAAATCTGACAGATTATGTAAGAACCATTGTATGACTCTGCTACATGTATTTATTCAATTATTTATTTTTACTGATTTGAGACTTCACAGTCCTTGTTGGAAACTACTTTTTCATCTGAGTCCTGAAGTAAAAAAAAAAACAACAACAAAAAAAACATGAAACTGTGTCTTTAGAACATGACTGGCATGCAGTAACAGTTCTGTAATTATTTGTTTCCTTATTGACAAATCATTTTGTTCTTCAATGTATAATTTTTATTTCAGTGAATGCTATGACCACACACTCAGTTACCTAAACCTGAAATGTGGAAATTATCTTTCACCTCCCTGTTCTTTACTTACCCTGTGCAGTTGATATTGTTATGAAGCAATGGCTATTAAGTACATGGATTCTGGAGGTAAAGCATCCAGTTTCAAATCACATTCTTTCATTACCTGAATAACTTTGGAAAAGTTAAAATCCCAGTGCCTTGATACCCACATCAGTAAAACTGTATGCAAATGTTTGCTATTGTCCACATTCACAATATCTAATGTTATTCTTATTCGTTCTTTTCTTTGCCATCATCAGTCTGCATTAGTTTAGATAGCTATCATTTCTAATTTGAATATTGAATTTTTTTCAAAAACACCCCAATCCTTTTTAAGTTTTTTTAATCCAATGCTTCACTACAATTAGAATAATACTCCTAAAACACAATACTGATTATTTTACATTTTCCTTGAAGCATCTGAGTGAGATTCCAAAATCACTGTATTTCAATGGCCTACATGAAGTTTTATCTGCTTGTTTGAAGAAGATTATTTCTCATTACATACTTTAATTGTAGCCAAATTTAGGGTAAGGCCAAAGGCAAACTCAGGACTTCTGAATCCAGAGCGAGTATTCTTCTCCAGTTTGCCTCATTTGTTATAATATTTAATGTACCTAAAGAAAAGAATCTATACGTTTTGTTTCTGAGATATTTAATGAAAACATGCTATTTAGTTGTAAACTTAACAAGTTTACCAATGTAGCAAAACCGCCTGTTGTGTGGCAAGAGTGAAGCCATTTTCAAGCAAAACTGCAATGAGGACTAGTTTGCTCCATACATACCAAGGTGTTCTAAAATAAGATCCTTAAACAATGCCAACAACATAGATAACCCCTCATAAAGATCCTTGTCAAACCTCCCCAGTGATTACACATCTTGACAAGAAAATCTTAAGACAATCTGCTGCACATTTTACTCTAAAAGCTTGCTATATAAAGAATACTTTCTGGAGGGCTGGTGTGGGGATTCACCTTCTCATAGCTGCCCAAGTCATTGCTTCTGTTTGTAATTCCCCAGTAAATGTTTCATTTTGAGAAACAATTTGTCAGTCTCTTTCTTTGGCCTCTTATTTCCCTCCCCACTTTTGGGGTAGGTTTGCATATACCTGCTCACTGTAGAACAACCAACCAAGTATTTGTCTTTTGTCTCCTGCAACAAATTAAATAAATAATTATTATAAGTGATTTTTAATGATATACTTATTTAATATGGAATCAAATATTGTATAAGATTAAACTACAGTTTACCCTAAGACACTAAAACATCATGTGTTTACATAGTTACGTTTTATGTTTGAGTTTAGAGATTATCTTTGGCTTTTATTTTCATATTAGCCTAAAATGTGACCAGTTTTCCTTTTCAAAACAATTCCATCTCTATCTTTCTAAAATTTGTTTCATTCAAATTAAATAGTATTATGTGGAGTAAGGTACATAAATTAATTGATTATTTGGACTTAATTTTATATGATTAAATTGGATCTGCTACCCTAAAAATACTTTTTTTTGTTTTTGTTTTTAATTTTTTTTATTATACTTTAAGTTCTGGGATACTTGTGTAGAATGTGCAGGTTTGTTACATAGGTATACACATGCTCTGGTGGTTTGCCGTACCCATCAACCCAGCATCTACATTAGTTATTTCTCCTAATGCTATCCCTTCCCTACCCCCGCACCACCTGACAGGCCCTGGTGTGTGATGTCCCCTTCCCTGTGTCTGTATGTTCTCATTGTTCAACTCCCACTTATGAGTGGGAACATGCAGTGTTTGAATTTCTGTTCTTGTATTAGTTTGCTGAGAATGATGGTTTCCAGCTTCAACCATGTCCCTGCAAAGAATATGAACTCATCCTTTTTGATGGCTGCATAGTATTCCATGGTGTATATGTGCCACATTTTCTTTATCCAGTCTATCATTGATGGGCATTTGGGCTGGGTCCAAGTCTTTTTTTATTTTATTAAGCTATTGTTAACAGTGTCACAATAAACATATGTGTGCATGTGTCTTTATAGTATAATGATTTATAATCCTTTGGGTATATACTCAGTAATGGGATTCCTGGGTCAAATGGTATTTCTGGTTCTAGATCCTTAAGGAATCACCACACTGTCTTCCACAATGGCTGAACTAATTTACATTCCCACCAATAGTGTAAAAGCACATCCTCTCCTGTTGTTGTTTCCTGACTTTCTAATGATTACCATTCAGTTGTTTCCTGACTTTCTAATGATTACCATACTAACTGGCATGAGATGTTATCTCCTTGTGGTTTTATTTGCATTTCTCTAATGACCAGTGATGATGAGCTTCTTTTCATATGTTTCTTGTCTGCGTAAATGTCTTCTTTTGAGAAGTGTCTGTTCATATCCTTTGCCCATTTTTTGATGGGGTTGCTTGTTTTTGTCTTGCAAATTTGTTTAAGTTCTTTGTAGATTCTGAATATTAGCCCTTTGTCAGATGGATAGGTTGCAAAAATTTTCTCCCATTCTGTAGGTTGCCTGTTCTGATGATAATTTATTTTGCTGTGCAGAAGCTCTTTAGTTTAATTAGATCCCATTTGTCAATTTTGGCTTCTGTTGCCATTGCTTTGGGTATTTAGTCATGAAATCTTTACCTATGCCTGTGTCCTGAATGGCATTGCCTAGGTTTTCTTCTAGGGTTTTTATGGCTTTAGCTCTTGTGTTTAAGTATTTAATCCATCTTGAATTAATTTTTGTATAAGGTGTAAGGAAGGGGTCCAAGTTCTGTTTTCTGCATATGACTAGCCATTTTTCCCAACACCATTTATTAAATAGGGAATACTTTCCCCATTGCTTGTTTTTGTCAGGCTTGTCAAAGATCAGATGGTTGTAGATGTACGTGTTATTTCTGAGGCCTCTATTCTGTTCCATTGTTCTATATATCTGTTTTGGTAACAGTACCAGGCTGTTTTGGTTACTGTAGCTTTGTAGTATAGTTTGAAGACAGGTAGCATACAAAATCATTAGTGAACTCTGATTCATAATTGCTAAAAAGAGAATAAAATACCTAGGAATACAATTTACAAGGGATGTGAAGGACCTCTTCAATGAGAACTACAAACCACTGCTCAAGGAAATAAGAGAGGACACAAACAAATAGAAAAACATTCCATGCTCATGGATGGGAAGAATCAATATCATGAAAATGGCATACTACCAAAAGTAATTTATAGTTTCAATGCTATCCCCATCAAGCTACCATTGACTTTCTTCACAGAATTAGAAAAAACTACTTTAAATCTCATATGGAACCAAAAAAGAGCCTGCATAGCCAAGACAATCCTAAGCAAAAAGAACAAAGCTGAAAAAATAAGTTTTAAATAAACAACTTGAATAAATATGTTATTTTTATCATGAATTTGAGAACAATATTTGAAAATATCATTACTGAGTTTCCATAGGGTTACAGCACAAAATTTAAAAAGAAAAAAATAAACCACAAAAATTCTGTGGTATTCAATTTTATAATTGCTCTGTTTTCACTGTAACTTATTTAGGGGAGGGATAGCATTGGGAGATATACCTAATGCTAGATGACGAGTTGTGGGTGCTGCGCACCAGCATGGCACATGTATACATATGTAACTTACCTGCACGTTGCGCACAGGTACCATAGAGCCTAAAGTATAATAATAATAATAATAATAATAATAATAATAATAATAAAAAGAAAAATTAAAAAAAAAACTTATTTAACTTCTCATTATTCAAACAATAGGTGAACATAACACTCATGTGTTATTTATAATTAAAATTGAGATGGATTTACCACCTACTGTTTATTGTCAGTATATTTTCCAAAAGCAGTGAAAAAATGTATCTTCTACTAATATTCAATTTGTGAACATTCATATTTTTGTTTCAGTGGAAAATATCACTCTATCAACTGCAGAATAAATGCATATTAATAGGCAAAAGTAGGTTTACTCATTTTAAGATGCTGCAAGATGCTGGTGTTTTATCAGTTAAGCACATAATCTTTACCTCAACATAAAAATGTGTATCATTACAAAAAGTCCTTCTGAACATTTTAGTAAATGAATTCTACCAAATTTGAAAATCTACTCAATAAGTAGATTTGAAATTAGAAAAATTACGGAAAAAACCTTACAACTTACAAAAGTGATCTTAGAAAGAAAATCAGAGATATTATGATATCCACCTTGTGTTTTCATAGGATCATTCAACATTAAAAATGAAAGAAGTCATTAAAGCCATGTTATCAAATTCCCAATATTGATGCTTCTTTCAATAGCAACCTTAACAGATAGTAATCTAATTGAATAACCTCATACTAATTATATTGATTCTTAATTTAATTATTAAAATTCCATTTCTACTTAGAAATATTCTATTATTATTAAATTTAGTTTTAATACATTAAGTAAACATGAGGATGACACAGACAGCCTACTCTTTTAGATTATTGTCATTTTCTACTTCTAGAAGCTACTCAGAGAATGAGAACTTGGCTAAGAAATAAGGAAATTCTGAATTATAGGCTTGGCTTGTGTTTGAGACTAACTAACCCTTATGGATTTTATTTTTCTCATATTTTAGATCAAGTGTTCAGGCTTTGACAACTATGCTACTTTCCTACACTCAATTTCAATAAATACAGTCCTTAATAAAACTGAGCTGGTATTACATTTGTATTTCTCTTTATAAAATACTCACTAAACTGTTCTGTACATTGAAACACTTTCCTCCAAACTTTTCAACACTGTATGAAAAATTATTAAAATAATTTAAGTTTTGCTATTAATAATTAGTTCTTCAAAGAATTATAGTATTTAAACCACAGGTTGTAACTTAAATGGAAGTTTTTACAGGAAATATTTATTTCAGTCCCAGAATATATAAGCTTACATTAATTTGTATGACTAACTTAAATATATTGTACATTTTTGCTTTTTGGTATGTGGATTATAACTATGCTGTTTTTATCTGCCACATCTCTTAGTTTTCTTTAAGATAAACCTATCTGTTAATTAATTCATTTAAATATTTCCATTTTAATGAATTTGTAAGCAAAATCTTGAAAAATAATTTTATGAAATTAGTGAGACATAAATAAAATTGTAATTAACATTTCTATAAATGACATTAGTGAAATTTATTTTCAGGTATACTAATTAATATAAACATTAATTTATTACAGAATTAGAATATTTTGTAACTGAAGTGACATAGGATCAACCATTATTCTATATATAGTACTAAATTATATGAGAAGGGGCACTTATTGTGATGCATTCTGATCCCCTCATTCCTCTTTGCATTGCTTTATACTGTTAGTTGTCTATCAGAATTAATATGATTAAAAACCTCTGCCAAGGTTTGGTGATGAGAAATAAAACAAAGTGAAAATATAATAAATCAGAACCAGAAACAATCCATGCTTTTTTCTAAGACAGCTATTAGTCACAGTAATTTTACAATTTTTATAAATTCATAAGTTGCTAATTATTTTTTGCATAATTAAACACTTATACAAATGCTTATCACATTTTTCCATAAATTACCTTTATTTAAAATATGCCCTATGATTTTATAGTCATATGCTTTGGTTTCTCATATTTGCTCATGGCATCACACATTAATAAAATTTCATATATTTGCTCATGGCATCACAATTCTGCATCTATTGAGATAAAAAATATTTTAACATGAGTAGGTATTTTTCAAAACTTTTTGTATAATATTAATTGTGCCCACAGTACAGCCATGTTATGTGAACTGAAAAAATGGTTCAGAGCCCCAACAACCTTTATTTCATTCTTATTCCTTCAAATATTGAAAGTATACTATATGTTTCTGATGTGCTGTAAGAGATAGTTAATTGCACTTGTGTATATATAAAATGTTTCCTAGAAGATAATTTTAATTTTGTATAAATTACTTCATTTAATTGAAGGTCAGAAATTACCAAATAATCTTATAAAATAAGTATTACCATGATAACATGCCAAATAAAATTCAATAAAATAAATTATATGGTAATTTAGCACATATAAATAAATACAAAAATTCTGAATAATATAAAATAAAATCGAATTATGCATTGAATTTATATATTACCTAAGATGATTTGTTTAAATATTCAAGAATGGTTAACATTTCAAAATATTTACACTTCACAATATGATAATTAAATAATAAAATATTTCAATAGTATACAGTCAATTTAAAAAGTTATCTATTCATGCTGAAATAGATTACCATATTACAGAAACTGGAAAATGAATTCTGAAACAATCCTATTTATATATTTAAATTTGATAAATAATAGTGGTGTCATCCAAAATTAGTAGGAAAATAATATTCACAAATTAGATAGAACTCTTTTTTCTTGATACATAAAATAAAAATTTCGGATGAACTAAAGACCAGAACATAAAAAATAAACCTAGAAAAAACTCCAGAAAACAAAAATTTGTAAGTACTAGAAGAAAATATAGATAAAACGGAATAATATCTAGTGACATTTTAATAATATTAAAAATGAAAATCATAAAGAACATGTTAAAATATTTTTCCAACAATTTGTAAAATTATATGTGACAATGAAAGCTCAGAATTTTTAGCAGGTAACAGTCTGGGAAGCAATATATCAACATATAGAATAGGCAGATATTTAGTATCCAGATCATATGATAACTGATAAATTAATAAAAAAATAAGAAAATTATATTGCAGTCAGCTTAGTTTCTGGTTCAGCTAGGTCTGAGTTCTTGTTCCATGGCCAAGAAGAATAAGGCACATGGACACTGGAGAGTGAGTAGAGTAGGATTTGTTAAGTAAAACGAAAGCTTTCAGCAAAGAAGGGGACCTGAAATCAGGTTGCCAGAGATGGGGCTAAATTCTGGGTATTTTATATGGCAAGAAAAAGGGAGTCTTCTGTGGGTTATGCCCAAAATGGGGGGGGAGGTAATGTTCCCTTTTAAGGGTGTTGCCTCTGCACATGCCTGGGATTGGCCATAATGACTCTATCTGGTTATTACCCATGAAAGCCTAAGTGAAACCCATGGGAGGGGCTAAAACCACAATGCTAGTGTCCTGTTATCACAAATTCATAATTTGTGATCAAGTTAATTCCTTAACAGTCCTTTCTGAGCAAAATCCTGGCATAAGGGAAAGTTCTTAACAACACTTCCTCCCGTTAGCTACAGGTGCAGTGCAGACGCACCCTCTGAAGCAGTAACTCTAACTGCTGTTAGGGAAAAAGGGGAGATGACCACTCTGGCTTCTGTAAGCTCTGAGGGAGTGTCATTTGTATGGCAGTCAGCAGTCCTCCAGAGGGAGGTCTAGTGGGCCTTGGAAAAAGGACTGTTTCCCATGGGATTCCATCTGCATTACCATTTGAATTTTGATGGCCTCAAGGTGGGAAGAAACACATTTTACAAGATTTAATATGCATTGTCCAAAAAGCAGGACCAAGGTAACCATTACCAGGGTTCCTAAGAAGGGGAGAAACCATGCCATTGAGAGAAGATATCCTTTAATGGTATTCCATATTTTTCCACCATATAGTTCTTGGCATCTCTTAACCATGTAGCTCTATGAAGTAGATGGTTAGCCCTAAATTCAACCTTTCCTGAAGAGTTAACATAGAAGCAACAAGAAGTGTTTACTATAGCATATACCCTGCATTTTTTTGCTAACAGTCTTTGGGCCAATTGAAAAGTTCTATCTTTTCCTAGGTAAAAGGATTGGTGAAAGATTTTTAAGAGCTGTCCATTGGCTGGTGTCTGGCAAATGAAGTTTGCTTTCCTCCAATTGTAGCCATTCCAAGGGTTAAAAAGTTTATCCTTAAAAAGTGGCCCATTCTCTCTCTGCAGGGGAATACTGAGGTTTTATTTCTCTTATGGAATCCTTCCAGATTGAAGGGACCTCAAGTGTATTGAAACTCTGGACCGTTTTTGCTGCTGACTTAGATATTTGGTCTTCCAATCTATTTCCCTTGGCTATTTCATCTGTCCCCTTTTGGTGGCCTTTACAATGTATAAGTGTTACTTCACATAGAAGGAAACTGAAGACAATACTTTGTCAATTTCCTGATGGTATTTAACAGGAGACCCATTAGCTGTGAGGAAATATCTTTCTTTCCAGATATTGACATGGGTTCAGAGGAATAGGATAGTATATGTAGAATCAGTATAAATATTAATTGATTTCCCTTTACTTAATTCAAACACCCTTGTGAGAGTAATCAGCTCAGCTAGTTGAGCACTTGTGCCTGGGGAGAGAATCATACCCTCAATAATGTCACTCATGGTGACTACTGCATATCCTGTTTTATGGATTCTTTGTTCTACAAAATAACTTTTGTCCATAAATAGAATCCATTTGAGAGGTGAAGCTGGTTGGGTTTCTGGGTCATGTGGGGACTTGGAGAACTTTTATGTCTAGCTAAAGGATTGTAAATGCACCAATCAGTGCTCTGTGTCTAGCTAAAGGTTTGTAAACACATCAATCAGCACTGTGTAAAAACACACCATCAGTGCTCTGTGTCTAGCTAATTGGATGGGGACCTGGAGAACTTTTCTGTCTAGCTAAAGGATTGTAAATGTACCAATCAGCGCTCTGTGTCTAGCTAAAGGTTTGTAAACACACCAATCAGCACTGTGTAAAAACACACCAATCAGCGCTCTGTGTCTAGCTAAAGGTTTGTAAACGCACCAGTCAGCACTCTGTAAAAATGGACCAACCAGCATTCTGTAAAATGGACAAATCAGCAGGATGTGGGCGGGGTCAAATAAGGGGATAAAAGCTGGCCACCTGAGCCAGCAGCGGCAACCCGCTCAGGTCCCCTTCCATGCTGTGGAAGCTTTGTTCTTTCATTCTTTGCAATAAGTCTTGCTGCTGCTCACTCTTTGGGTCTGCGTTACCTTCATGAGCTGTAACACTCACTGCGAAGGTCTGCAGCTTCACTACTGAAGCCAGCGAGACCAGGAACCCACTGGGAGGAACAAACAACTCTGGGCGCGCCATCTTTAAGAGCTATAACACTCACTGTGAAGGTCTGCAGCTTCACTCCTGAAGTAGGCAAGACCACAAACCCACTGGAAGGAAGAAACTCTGGACACATCTGAACATCTGAAGGAACAAACTCTGGACACACCATCTTTAAGAACTGTAACACTGCGAGGGTCCGTGGCTTCATCTTGAAGTCAGCGAGACCAAGAATCCACTGGAAGGAACCAATTCCAGACACACGTTCTAGGTTTTCTAAGGCGATTTCTTTGAGCTTCTTCCTGGCCACATAGGTTTATACCACTATCTTTTCACTGTCATGCTCAGGCTCTCCAGGTTTCTCTGGGAGGTAGGTGGCTGGGTTTACACAGGGACAGGTTCTTAACTAGACTGTACATCCCTCTAACAGCAGAGCCTCAAATTTGAGGAGGTGGTTGTCTGTTAGTCAGAGATTCCCTTTAGAGAACATCAGTCCTGCCACATTATGGGGAAAGTAAACTGTTAAGTTATTCCCTGTGGTTAACTTAGTAGCCTCCGGCACCAGTAAGACTACTGCTGCAACTACTCAGAGACAGGACAGCCATGCTTTAGCTACCAAATCAAGCTCCTTGCTTAGGTAGCCTATGGACTACTTGGCTGGACCTTGGGCCTGCGTTAGAACTCCCAGGGTCATTCCCTTCCTTTCTGATACATAAAGGTTGAATGTCTTTTCTAAGGGAAGACTAAGGTCTGGTGCCTTAAGCAAGGCTTGCTTTGATTGGTTAAAGATCCCTTTAGCCTCTGATCTCCAAAGTATTGAGTGAGTCTTAGTTTCCTGAGTCTCCTTTATGAGGTGATATACAAGGTAAGCCATCTCACCATACCTAGGTATCTATAATCTGCAAAATCCTGTAATGCCCAAGAGTCCTCTCAGCTGTTTGAGGGTTTGGGGGAGGAGAAAAGAAGAGATGGGCTTAATACTTTCTTTGTTGAGTGCTCTGATACCTTCTGAGAAGACTAGACCAAGGTACTTCACTGAAGCTTGACAGAACTGAGTCTTATATTTTGAAACCTTATATCCACTGTCAGCTAAAAATTTGAGAAGAGCTTTAGTGCCCTCCTGAGAGGGTTCCTTTGTTGGGGCACAGAGGAGAATGTCATCTACATATTGCAAAACTTTAACGTGAGGGTGAAAAAACTCAGAGATCTCTTAACAAGGCCTGCCCAAGCAAGTACGAGCTGTCTCAGAATCCCTGAGGCAGCACCATCCAGGTTAACTGAATGGCTTGGTGGGAGACATCCTCAAATGCAAACAGGTATTAGGAGTCAGAGTGTAATGGTATGCAGAAAAAGTCTTCCTTCAAGTCCAGGACTGTGAATGATTTAGTTTCCTCAGGTATTTGAGTTAGCAAACTATAGGGTTTGGGAACCACAAGATGAATTGGAACCATAGCCTAATTAATGAAGCAGAGGTATTGGACTAGTCCCCATTCCCTGTTGGGTTCCTGTAACCCCAACCAAAAACAAAAAACCCAAATAAAAAACGCTTTTTTTTTTTTTTTCCTGCTGTGACCCTCTCTGTATCCTCTGGGTCCCAGCGACCTTCATAGGTGCCACCAATGGATGGAAGCATTACCTTCATCCATGGATTCTGGAAGCTAATTGCCATGTGTAATCATGCTTACCTGTCCTATTCCTTCGCTATGGATTCTTTGCCATCCTAGCCTAGTTGCCTTTCTAGATTTCCATCTTGGGCTCCCAAAGAGACACGGGAATAGCTGAATTTGGGCCAAAAGCCTCAATGGAGGGGACCTTCTAAGTCAGTCCCTAAATTCTTTCTTCATTATGCGGTTCAGAGATTGGGCCAAAATAAGACATGCTGGAAAATCAGAATGATTAATCTCCAAATATAGTTCCTCCTTTTTGTTTAAGTGCCATTGCACCTGGAGACAAAACAGATGTTTCTAAAGGACCTACATGTGAGGCTGGTTCCTTTCCTTCTGTGGAGACAACATAGAAGCAAACATCTGTCTGGCTAAGCTTTCTTCTTCCTCCCTATCGTAAGGTATTTTTTTTTTTTTATTTTCAAATGGAGCAAGGGACATGGCCTCTGCTGAGTGGCCAGAGGAAGGTGTGTAATTGGAAAACTAAGAGTTTTTGGCAGAGGACTGATAGGGCTCCCCAAGGAAAGAAGTCCCATCTCATCAGGTGGCTTAATAGGGATGGAAATGTAAAGCTGTAACTTTGTCTCCAAATACCTTCTTTTTGAGATGGAGTTTCACTCTTATTGCCCAGGCTGGAGTGCAATGGTGTGATCTTGGCTCACCACAACGTCCCTAGTAGCTGGGATTACAGGCATGCACCACCATGCCTGACTAATTTTTGTAATTTTAGTAATTTTGTAAATTTTGTAATTTTTGTAAATTTAGTAAATTTGTAAATTTTGTAAATTTAGTAGAAATTTTAGTAGAAATTTAGTTTCTCCATGTTGGTCAGGCTGGTCTCAAATTCCTGACCTCAAGCTATCTGCCTGCCTTGGCCTGCCAAAGTGCTGGGATTATAGGCATGACCCACTGTGCCTGGCCATTCTTTTAATGCAGAGTTTGGAAAGAGAGGTTTGGGGCTTGATAGGCTGTCCCACAATGTGCCTCCCAGCAGAAGAAAATTAATTTGTTTCACAGAGGGGCTGCTTAAATTCATTGGATTGTGCTGAGTTCTCACATGGAGAAAGAAACAGGCCAAATGGAGAGGAGGGTATCTATTTGGGGTGAAATATCTTTCTATACCGTGTCATATACAGACATCACAGGTAGAAAAAGATGCCCTTAGACTGTCTCAAGGAAATCACATACACACACAAAAAACCCTTTGAGCTGCATTTCTGTTTGCTAAGGCACCTGCTGATTTTACCAAACAAAATTAAATCTCCAGGCTGAAAAAGCACCTGCAACTTTGCATACAAAGAAGAAATTGAAGCCATAACAGCTGCAAAATTAAAAAAAAAAGAAAGAAAGAAAATATGATATGAAAAGCCTGGAAGTCCTGGTGCTGACACTATAATGGGCTGTTGGGTACTGAAGTTAGTCTAGGGGCATTTGGGTAAGACTGTGTTGTAGCCTCATCCAGATACCCTCAGTTGCCACAGGACCTCCTTCCAGTTCCATGGGATGGCTAGACCTCCATAAAGAGAAACCGGACTGGAACACAGCCAACATTCTCAACACCCGAGGGCAATGGTGGATTGACAAAGTCCTTTCTAGCAAGCCTGTCCTCTGAGTCTTAAGTCTGGCAGATGTGCTATTTGCTCTAAAGTGGCCGATAGAAGCCCAGCATTTTATTTGACCTTGAAAAAAATCTGAGGACAAGAATCCTCGGAAATGAAAATAAAGAATTAGAAGCCTGCTCCTACTCACCCTTCCAATGATCCCAGATGAGATCCCAAAATGTTGTAGTTGCCTTAGTCCTTAGTTCAGCTGGCTTAGTCCTTAGTTCAGCTATGTCTGAGTTCTTGTGTCATGACCAAGAATAAGGCACATTGGCATCAGAGAATGAGTAGAGTAGGATTACTTAAGAAATAGGAAATCTTTCAGCAAAGAGAGGGGGCTTGAAAGCAGGTTGCCAGAGATGGGGCTAAATTCTGAGTCTTTTATGTGGCAAGCAGAAGCAAGTCTTCTGTTGGTTCTGCCCAAAATGGGAGGGGTAAAATTTCCCCCTAAAGGTGTTGCATCTGCACATGCCTGGGGTTGGCTAGAGTGACTTCATCTTGGTTAATACCAATGAGTGCCTAAGTGAAACCCATGGTAGGTGGGGCTAACAATCACAATGTTTGTGTCGTATTAATAATATTTTAATGAGTTGGGTCAAGTTAAGAACATTTAGGTTGACTTATTGTACCTGCGCCTAAGTTGGGATCACCCCTTCTGAGCAAATCCTGACATAAGGAAAAATTTTTAACCCATTTCTTCCTGTTAGCTACAGGGGCAGTGCAGGTGTGGTCCCATGGGTATTTTTCCACTCCCAAGACCCTCCTTATCTGCCTAACCAACGTCTAACTGCTTCCTCTTTCAATTATATCAACAGTTGTTAGAATTACCTCACAGTTGTTAGAATGACTATTGTAAATAAGCCGCAGGTAAGTTTTGGCAAGGGTGTGATGTAAAGGGAACTCTTGCACAGGTTGGTGGTGATAGAAATTAATATAAGCATTATAGGAAGTAGTATGGAGCTTCCTCAAAAAAATAATAGAATGACTATATGATGCAGCAAGCCTACTACTATGTACCCAAAGGAAATAAAATCAGTACATCAAAGATATATTTGTACTCTCATGTTCATTGCAGCATTATTTACAAATGCCAAGATATGGAATCAATTTATGAATAAAGCAAACCTATTATATATACACAATAGAACACTATTCAGCCATAACAAAAGAAGAAAATCCTGTCATTTGTGATAACCTGGATAAACCTTGATGATATTATATTGAGACAGTAAATTTAATAATGGAGTGTTGACTAGTAAGTGGGGGAATCAGTACATATCCTGTATCATTTATTTGATAGTGTAAGTAAAAAAAGTTACTTCTGTTAAAGAGGGAAATTTTTTTTGATATTTAAGCTTGAAAAATCATGAAACACTACAAATAGAAACATACAGATGATTGTTTACTATTATATTGTTTGCAATATTAGACAATAGGAAATGTAATATTTGACCAACAATAGAGGCATGGTTTAGTAAGTGTAACATTACACTTTCATGTACTATACATCTATTAAAGTAATGAATTAGATCGAAGAATGATAGCATTGATAGATCTCCAGTGCTTCCTAGTCCCCCAACATATAATCGAGAAGAGTAAAAATAAGCAAAGCAGAAGTGACCAGAAAGGAGACTGGAAAACCATCAGTGTGTGATATTCTGGAAATCATGTTAAAAAAATTCTAAGACAGAATGATCAAATAAGCTGAGAACTGAAAATCAAACCTTAGATTTAGCAGTATGACACTCACTGCTGACCATAACACATTGATTTATTTTAGGAACTTGGTAGGAAATTCTGAAGAAAGCACACTCAGGAATGAAAGCAGAGATTTAAAATCAGAATGAATAGTTATTGCCTAATAGAAATTTATTATAAAGTAGAGCATAAAATAGGTTGATATTTTGAGGGTAAACTATCATATTTTTTTTTTCCTAATGCTGAAAAAAATTATAGTTCATTGATATGCTTATGCATATATTGAGTAGAGAAGGAAATTTACAGATGCCAGAGAGAGAGGGTTGAAATCCTTTACTTCATAGAGTAGGACAATGATAATGGTATCTAGTGCAAAGGGGAGGAGTAGCTTTGAACAAGAGCAAAAACAGTTTATCCACAATAGTAGAAGATATGTGGGAGCATATAAACACAGAATTTACTTCCCAAAATATATGAATGTAAATATTTTAACAATAAAGTCAATATTGTTTTGATTGTTGGATTAGCAATGTCAAAGGAGAGGAGCTGGTGAAAGAAGGTAGTGGTGGGAGGCTGCTATACTTGTGATTAAGAGGAGACTGCAGGTATTAACAATGAAAAAGTCTAGTTTTGATGTCAGAGGTGTAAAGGGTTTATGGAAGACTGAAAGGGACATTGAGTGAGAAGTCATAAAGGATGATTTAGTGGATTCTGAAGTAAATAAGATCTATGACGAAAATGGTGGAAAGAGTAATATTTCCCCTGTGACTAAAATCTCTGAGAAGTGAGAGGGTGTGATTCAGTCACTTGTGAATGATGACAACAGGGAAAACTGGGTATTATCATCTAATAATCTGAGAGTTAAACGGAGTAGTTGGTATATATGCACCTACAATTCAACAGTGCCACAGCAGAAGCAGAGTCTGCAGTGTAGAGCCCAGCTTAACTTAAAGCAGGATAATGCTTAAAGATACATGAATACAGTTTATAATAGGATATCTTTTCTAAACTATAGGAGTTTTGTATGCTTCTCTTTATAAAAATAAAATGTTTAATTTAAAAATTGGAATTAGGGACATTTTCTCTAAATGTCAGATATGTTTTTGAACACACGCATTTGTAGAATATATGCATGTACACACATATAAGTCACATACATATATTTGAACATATAAATATTGACATCTATACTTTGTTACATAAATGCATATATATGTACCTCCTACCTTTCAAGTGTTGGGCCAGTAACTACAAAAAGAGGGAAAAATTCATAATAAATGATTTTCACTCAATATTATAATTTATTGGGAGACACTATTTTAAAATATATGAGTGAAATAAATAAATAAATAATACAAATTTTCTAGTACTCAATAACACACAGGCTAGTTGGAGGAACACATATAAGTAAATATGTAATAAAAATGAAGTTATCTGTACTATGGTAGGGCTGATAGAAACTTTATTATTCTATTTAGGCTGAAAGAAAGGAAGCAGTGGAAAAAAATGAAAATTCAATTTATATGGAGAAGAGTATGTAAATGATATCTAATAAAGCAGAAAATATAAAATTATATACACAGGGAAGAGGTATTAGCCATGTGGGTAATCATGGGAAAGGAAATAACAGCAAGCAGAGATACAACTTTGGGCCATCAAGAGAAGCGAGATAGAAATAGTTAATTTTCAGTAACCACCATGTTCTACTTAAGTAATAAGCTTTGTAATCTCTAGGATTACACAAAATTAGCATAATTAATAATATCTTAAAGATTCAGATGACCATAAATTACATCTAGCAGCTATATAGTAAATAGTAAGTGGTGAGACTGGATATTATTTTTGCAGGACTGTTGAATTTCTAAATATATTTCCTTCTACGGGATAACTTACTATCCCAAATATAGCCATGAATCAGCAAAATTGCTAGTTTCTACATCCTGGATCATAATTAAGAATCAATGTCAGGCATTACAGAAACATGTAATTGAACCCCTGCCTGAAGATTAGATTCTAAGGTCAAGCATGATACAGAAACAAGGATCAATAAATTAGATCTTGATAATATATATAAATATAAATATATATGAATATTTATATATCAAATATAAATGTGAGTATATATGAATATTAATGTATATTAAATACAAATATATGTGTGTATACTTAAGACTAAAGCATGAATTTAATAAATCATGAGAAATAATAGTAATGAAATTATTCAAATTATTCTTTACCTTTAATATTATCTTTATTTATAAAGTTATTATATGCAATATATATATTTACAGTACACCAAAGTTTTAACGTTTTTAATGTTGGGTTCAGTTAAATTTAACTAACAATGGTAATGCCAATCAAAGTAAAATTATGGGCTACACAGCACGCAAGAGCATGAAATATAATTTCTTTGCTAAAGGTAAAAATTCAAAGAGATTTGGCATAATTGTAAAGCCTGTGTAAAGCTTATGTCCAATCCCCTCTATTCCCATGAAATTGGCAGACATTATTAATTTAATTTTCATTGCTCCCTTCGGTGCTTTGTTGGACATATGAACAAGTTATGAATTTAGTAAAATTACTGTGAGCAGCAGGAACTTAATCAATTTACTGTATACATTTTTCTCTCTGTGCTCATTTCTTTTCCTACTCTCAGCTTTAAATACAGACATTTCACACATTCCATTTTGTTGTTAAGCTATTTAACCTAACAGTCTCACCATTAAAGAAAATAATTACATGTTTGAATTACATTGCCTCACTGAAGGGATCAGGCTAGTTTTCTGTAGATTTTTCTACACTTTGGATTTGTCTGACTGTTTCTAAAAAATGTAACTAAATTTAAGTTAAACATCCCTGGTGAACTCCACATAGGTAAAATACTGCATTCTACATACTATATCATACCGGGACACACATAAAATGACCAGTTCCCACTTACTGGTGCTAGGATTTATCAGCTGGTTAAGGTAGTGACTGCCTTTGTAAATGTACTTTCACCAGCCCCACCACCTGAATTTGCTGGCAATCTGTAAAGTGATGTTTTGGCATCTTATAAATTGCCTGTTTTTCAATTATTCTTTACTTAATGGGTTTAGCAGTCGTGATGACTCTTAATTCTATAATTACATAAAAATTGCAAAATGGAAGTTTTCTAATTTCATCATTAATTTTATAACTACTAGCTAGAGCTATATTAAGAGTTTTCTTTTACACAGTGGAGATGTATAGTTTCAACTAGAAACAAAAGATAAATGCTAAATGATTGTTCTTTAATTTAAATTTACGTAAGTTTATTAAGGGTATTTTTGTATAATGAGACAAACTGCTTATATTTAAAGTGTTTGACTTAAAGTTTTTTTTAATTTTATTGCCAGGGCATATTTTGAATTCTGTAGTCCATAAACTACTGGAAGGTTTTATGGAAATCTCTGCTAGGGCAGTCTTCCAAGAAATTACAGTCTTGTTATCAGCTGAACTCTTTAAAACTATGCAAACTCCTCATCAGCAGAGGAGTCAAGAAGGCCTTTCAGAATTGGAAGCTGATGCTAAAATAATGAGCCATTATTCCTAAAATATAAAAATATAGCCTCATTACTGGAAAGTTTTTTGTTGTGATTTTCAGTGTGTTACTAGTCATGTGACTTGAAAGAGTTACCTAAAAACTTTCTAGGGCTAATTTTATATCTGCATATAATGATAAAATCACTTACCTTATAGAGGTGCTAGCCAAAAACATATGTGTTATTATGTAGTATTTTGAAATTACATATTTTATACAATAGAATATTATATACACACATGTATATTAAACTTGTTTACTGCTGAGAATGTAAAGAAAAACAACTTTGAAAGTGGTTTGGTAGTATGCACTAAAGCTTAATGTATGCACACCTTAGAACTCCACAATTAAACTCCTAGGTATATAGTCATCAGAAAGACATGTATATTTACAATAAAATATGTATAAGAATACTAACATTAGTACTATTCATGATAGTCATAAATTAGAAATTAAACAAATGCTCACAAGCACAAGAATGAATAAATAAATCATGTTATATTCACCAAGGAAATATCACATAGAAAAATTAACTAGTTACAATTTTACTGAATTATATGGGAAAAGCTCACAAATATATGAGAAGGAAAGGTTTAAAACACAACAGGACACATAAGGTATAATCCATTTTATATAAATTTTTAAAACAGTAATATCTATGGTGCAAGAAGTTTACCCCTTCGGATGCCATGACTGAAAAGTGGCACAACGGCCAATTCTGAATTTGAGTTAGGCTTAGGGTTATATTTGGGGTCAGATTCTGCTTCTTGACTGAGGGATTTTAAAAAATTAATCACAAGTGTGTTCACTTTTTAAAAATTAACCAAGCTCTACAAACATTGAACTTTTTTATGTGTATTGTGTACTTTGAAAAAAAGTGTTAAAAACTTTGTATAAAATGTCTAATGGTGTTTGACACATAGAAGAAACCTTGTAAAGTTTGCACATTTTTCACTTTCTTATAAATAATGAAGCTGTGATGAAGACAAACAGATGATCTCTTTGGCCAGAGCTTTATTACTTTTTGGAACACAGTTGGTTTGATTTTGCTAGCCCTTTTGTGTTTAAAAAACAAAATGTAATTTATTGATATACTCTTTCAGTTTGATTTCCTATAGACAAATCTCACAAATAATGTTAAAATGTAGAACACTGATTTTGCAACTCAGAAATAGCATTTAAAATACAGGTAGAATTTCATCCTTCCTATCACCTACTCGAATGAGTTATCTGGCACGAAACAGATTGGTTTTGAATTTTTTGAATTTTTTTTGTCAAATTTTAAAAGTTGTGTTATGTTTTCACCTTTTAAAGGGTTTAAATTGCAGTTGTCCTCCTCAACAAAGTGTGCTTAAAATTCATGACTAATATAAAAATGTAACCTGTGCTAATTTAAAATGAGATCTGTAAATTTTTATTTGTAGATGTGATTAATGTAGAGGGATTTGCATAATAATTACTTTTCTAAAAATGCATATGCATAGGTGAAACCACTGATTGTTCCTATTTAAATACACACACATGATGATATACATTTGGAATGCAAATATAAATATTAGTAAACTTAAATAATAGTGATATTTTATATATTTTATATATATACTTTATTATTATTCATAGAAATAAAATACTTTTGATATTTTAATTCCTATTGGAGTAGGTTTATATAATATTCACATAATTAGGTTTAAAAATTGTGTTTTTCTAATTCGTAGGATGCAAATAAACATTAGTCCTTCTGTTACTGAACTAATGTGTTACCAAATGAAATTAATTTTTTAAAAGATTTAGAGAGGTTATAAAAAATATTCAAAGTTAGATTTTGTAAAAACATGTTTATTTGACTTAGGTTTTATGTAATCAGAAATAAGAGGATGGATAATAACAAAAACAATATGAGCTTTTAAATATCCATTGCCACTATTTCCTTATGGAATGAATATGGATACATAATTTCATTACATAAATATAGACTATCTGTGTAGACTATTATATTTAAAAATATTCTCTAGAACACAGAAAGTATGGGTATTTTTCTGCATATGTTTTTGAAGACACAAGTAAACCAGTTGGGGGCAGATTTAAATTAAAAGAAAACACAAAAAATTAGACCCCTTGAAATAATGCATTTTGTTTTCCAAGGCTCTAGCAATTTTAATTACTAATATTTGATATTGACTCAATTTTACACTAATCACTATGCTATTTAACTTATGACTTGGCACTGTGTATTATTGTGTGCTGTTTAAATGTCACATAATCTAAACAAACTGTGTGTAAATTTGGTCCCTTATATGAGCAAAAAGTAAACTATTAGTGAAAAATCTTCTTATATATTTCAGATTTTCTGCTTTACCATGTTTACCAATCACAGATGCTTGATTTTAAATATTCATCAACATGAAGAACATACATTATAAATGATCTCCAAGAGAGATTAGGATGAAAAGTAAGTAGTGAAGTACTGAATGGTAAGACAATGGAGATATTAAAAATTATCCTTCAAATGAAGATAATAAGAATTACAGTACTTTACTAAAGTTAACTGACAGATTGTTGGGATCAATTCTGGTAGATAATTTATAATCCATTTTTGTTGATTCTAGAATTATTTCTACAATAAAATTGAAAGGATTCAATTCATTTTTATCCTTGAAATTGGCATAATAAAAGGAAAACGTTCTATAAAGCACTGGATATAACAATTCTTACAAATTATATCAATCTATTTTTTTCTAGAAGCCTTCTCTTATAGTGACATATATATCTTATAATTACATGCCATTTAAACTGCTATTTGACACAACTGTATAAAATTTTTCACTAATTTTCTAAAATGTATATTTTGAAAATTTGACAATCTACTAAATTACTGAAAAGTTTGCCTTTATATGTCTTTGATTTTTCTTTTCCTCATATCACAATTTTTTTTTTCTTTCTTTCTTTACTTATTTATTTATTTTCTGAGATGGAGTTTCGCTCTTGTTGCCCAGGCTGGAGTGCAATGACGTGATCTTGGTTCACTGCAACCTCCGCCTCCCGGGTTCAAGCAATTCTCCTGCCTTCACCTCCAGAGTAGATGGAATTACATGCCCCCACCACCATGCCCAGCTAATTTTTGTATTTTAGTAGAGGCGGGGTTTCACCATGTCGGCCAGGCTGGTCTCGAACTCCTCACCTCAGGTGATTCACCCACCTCAGCCTTCCAAACTGCTGGGATTACAGGCGTGGGCCACCCCACCGTGCTTGGCCTCATATCACAACTTTTATTAAAATGGTTGAGTACCTGATCTCTCTTCTTTCATTTTTTGTGGCTTAAAATCATTTATTTAACAGCAATTACAGTGGCTTGTTAAAACATACATTGTTCTCTTTACCCTATTAAATTTATTTAATAGAGTAGTAGGTATTTTTCTCCTTAATTTGTTTCTTTATTATAATTATTAGTATCATTAATTTATTTACATTTAGTATTTGATGCCATTCCCTGCATGTTATGAGTCAGAGCTTGCCTAACACTGCTCAGTCTGAAAATGTCAGGTCCTCTCTTCTAGTCTTTCTTGCTTTTATTGCAGCACTATTCCTAATAGTCAAGATATGGAATCAGCCTAAGTCTCCATTAATGAATAAATATATAAAGAAAATGTGGTATATATACACAATAGAATATTATTCAGCCATAACAAAATGAAACCCTGGCATTTTCAGCAATATGGGATGAACTGGAAGACATTAAATTAAGTGAAAAAAGGCACAGAAACACAAATATTTCATGTTCTCACTCATATGCAGGAGCTAAAAAAAAAAACGACCTCATGGAGATGGAGACTGAATGGTGGTTACCAGAGGCTGGGAAGAGGAGAGGAGAGAGAGTAATGAAGAGAGGTTGGTTAATGGATACAAAATACAGTTAGATTGAAGGAGTAAGTTCTAGCGTTCAATAGTAGAGCAGGGAGACTGTTTTTCCAAATAGCTAGAAGAGAAAATTTAGGAGACTCCCAACATCAAATAAATGGCAAATATCTGAGGTGGTGAATATCCCTTCTACCCTGATTTGATCATTGCACATTGTATGTATATATCAAAATATCACATGTACCACAAAAATATGTACAGTGACTGTGTATCAAGAAAAAAAAAGAAAAAAATAGTATAGAATCAACCTAGGCTATCCTAATTAGATGCATCATTGTCTATCCATATGAGACTATAAACTATAAATGAAAGTAACTAATCTGTCTTGTTTACTGTTTACATTGATTGGATGCATGAGTGAATAAAGAGAAATATATTATTTCCAGGTAAAGCTTAGTCTTATTCAGAATGATATCTGATTTTTTACAAGTGTATTACTATGTCAAAGCTCACCTGATTATTTTCATGTCTTTGAAATGTGCATATTAAATAAATATAATGGGAAGTTATTTTAAAATGTATAAGTAACCCAGCTTTTATTTCCCAAAATTAAAGTTTATGAAGGCTGAATAACCTTCTTATATAATCTTTAATTTGTTTTAGCGGTAACATTTATCCTACAACACTATCTTTACAAAATATGAATTGTAAAAGAAATTTAGAAGGTAGAAATAAAATAGTTTAATGTATAATTATTTTACTACTAATAGTGCAGGACTGATTAAACAACCTACAAATGTTGACATTGATTTCTCAATTTAGTAACCTTGCTGTAAGCTATTTGTTTTCAACTTCAGCTTTTATTTTAGATACCAAATGTACACGTGCAGATTTGTTGCATGAGTATATTGTACCCGGATAGTGAGCATAGCACTCAATAAGCAGTTTTACAACCCACATCCTCCTCACTACCTCACCCCTTTGGTAGTCTGTAGTGTCTACTTTTCTCATATTTATGTCCATGTGTGCTCAAGGTTTAGCTCCCTCTTGTAAGTGAGAATTTGTGATATTTGGTTTTCTCTTTTTGCATTACTTCATTTAGGATCATAGATTGCAGCGCATTCCATGTTACTGCAAAGGAAATGATTTCATTATTTTTCATGGCTACATAGCATAGTATTCCATGGTGTATATGTACCACACTGTCTTTATCCAATTTACCATTGATGGGCACCTAGGTTGATATTATGCCTTTGCTATTGTGAATACCACTGCAGTGAATATAGCAGTGCATATGTCTTTTTGATATATTAATCTACTTTCTTTTGGGTATATATCCAGTAACACAATTGATGGGTCAAATGGTAGCTCTGTTTAAGTTCTTTGAGAAATTTCCAAACTGCTTTTCACAGTGGCTAAACTAATTTACATTCTAATCAAGAGTGTATAAACATTCCATTTTCTCCTCAACCTTGCCAACATCTGTTATGTTGGAAGTTTGAATAATAGCCATTCTGACTGGAGTGATATAGTCTTTAATTGTGGTTTTGATTTGCATTTCTCTGATTATTAGTGATGATTAGCATTTTGTCCATATTTCTTTTTAGCTGTGTGTATGTCTTCTTTCAAAAAGTGTCTGTTCATGTCTTTTGCCTGTTTTTAAATGGGGTTGTTTGTTGCTTGTTAATTTGCAGCTATTTTTATTGTTAATATGATAGCAATTCTTTTTTAGAAATATGTTCATAAAAGATAGGTTAATTTATTGAAGTTTTCACACTAAAAAGTCTTATTATCCTCCATATCAGCTCCAGTTAATCAAAATTCTAATATAAATGTATACTCTGTGTGAGCAACCTGAAATATTGCCAAGGAGTAATTACAATATAGATTTACAACAGTTAAAGCTTTAAATACTGATAACATTTTGTTTACATTAAACATATATAATTCATATTCCAATACATTTGCAATAAAAATTAATTGGCATTTAAATTTTTTATTTTATAACAATTTTTTAAATAAAAGTCATATATGATAAAACATTTTTAAAGTGTATCATTTATGGCTTTTATATGTTCCAAAAGATGTCTACCAGCACTCAATCTAACATTTTTATCACCCAAAATGAAACTTCATAATCATTATCAGTCACACCCCATCTCACTAGACCTCAGCTCTAGGCAACCACCAATAAAGTTTCAGTCTTTATGAATTTGTCTTTACTAGAAATTGCGTTTAAATGAAAAAAAATTTTGGCTTCTTTCACTTAATATAATGTTTTCAGGGTCATCCAGATTGTAACATACATCAGTACCTTATTCCTTTGCATGGCCAAATAATACCTTGTTTATATATTCACTAGTTGGTGGACATTTGGTTGGCTTACACAGTTTAGCTATTATGAATAATTCTGGTATAAACACCAGCATCTAAGATCTTGTATGGACCTATGTTTTCATTTTCCTGATGTGTATTATATATTGAAATGCTGAATTGCTGGATCATATGACAACTCCATGTTTAACGTTTTGAGAAACCAGCAAACTGTCAGCTGAATACTTTGCATTTCCACTAACAGAGTTTGAGAGTTTCAGTTTCTGCACGTCTTTATCACCACTTGTTATTCTTGTTTTTTTTAAATTTAGTAATCCTTAACAGTGTGAAGTGATATCTTATTATGTTTTCAATTTTTATTCTTTAATAATTAAAGATATTGAGCACATTTTAATGCTCTTGTCATTTATATGTCTTCCTTGGAGAAATGTTATTTCAAGTTATTTTCCTGATGGCCCATTTTCTAATTGGGTTATGTGGGTTTTCATGTTTATATTGTCAGACTTTTTGTATGTCCTGGATATAAACTTTATATCAGGTACATGGATTGCAAATATTTTCTCCCACTCAATGGATTGTTTTCTCACTTTGTTGATTTTGCTCTTTGAACAAAAAATCTTTTCTTCTCCTTCTCCTTCTTCTTCTTTTTTTTTTTTTTTTTTTTGTGTGTGATGTAGTCTCGCTCTGTCACCCAGGCTGGGGTGCAGTGGCACAATCTCGGCTCACGGCAGCCTCCGCCTCCCGGGCTCAATCCGTTCTCCCGAGTAGCTGGGACTACAGGTGTGTGCCACCGCAGCCGGACTAATTATTTTGTATTTTTAGTAGAGACGGGGTTTCACCATGTTGGCCAGGTTTGTCTCAAACTCCTGACCTCAGGTGATCCGCTGGGATTACAGTTATGAGCCACCACGCCTGGCACAACAAACCTTTTTAATTTCCATGAAATCTAACTTATCTGTTTTTTTTTTTGTAATTTTGTTGCCTATGCTTTTGGGGTTGTGTCTAAAAAAATCATTGACTACAGTGTCTTCAGATTTCCCCCTGTTTTTTCTTCTATGACCTTTACAATGTCATCTCTTACATTTTGGTCTGTCATTCATTTTGAGTTAATGTTTGTATACGGGTGAAGTAGAGGCGTAACTTCATTGTTTTGTGTATGTATACCTACTTGCCCTAACATCATTTTTTGAGAAAACAAGTCTTTCCTGGTTGAATTTCATAGAACTCTTGTAAAAATAAACTGACATTAGATATAAGGATTTATTTTTCTATTCTCAATTACATGGAATTGATCTAATTGTTTCCTTTTTCTTAGAACTCTGCTGTCTTGATTAGTAGAGCTTGGTAGTAAGTTTTGATATTGGTAAGTGTGAATCCTCCAAATTTGTTCTTTTTAAAAATTGTTTCCACTATTCTAGGTCTCTTGTATTTCAATATGAATTTCAGAACCATCATATCAGTTTTAATTTAAAGAACCAGAGATGAGATTTTGGTAGGGATATCATTGAATCTACACCTCAATTTCAGAGGACAGTTAATAGTCTAACAATATTGAACCTTTTATCCATGAGTATATTTTCCCATTTAAATAAATTTTTGAAATGAATTTTTATTTATAATTTGACAAATAATAATTTTACATATTTATGGAGCACCATGTGATGTTTCAATGCATGTATATATACATTGTGAAATGATCAAATCAGGGTAATTAGCATATTCATCAGTTTAAACACTTATTATTTTTTGTGATGGCAACATTCAAAATCTTCTAGCAATCTTGAAATATACAATACATTTTTATTTGCTGTAATCATTCTACTGTGTAATAGAATACCAATCTTATTCTTCCTGCCTAACCGTGACCTTGGAAACATTGAACAACTCCATGTTCCCTCATCCTCTTTAGCCTCCTCAGCCTCTAGTAACAATTCTTATACTCTCTACTATGAAATAAATGTTTTAAGATTTCTTTATGACTAAAATCATATGGTGTTTGTCTTTCTAAACTTCAGGTAAAGTTTTCTGGGTTCATCCAAGTGGCAGAATTACATTCTGATTCATGACTTAATACCAACATATATATTTCACATTTTCTTTATCCATTTCTCTGTAGATGGGGATTTAGGTTGGTCCCATATCTTGGCTTATTGAGAATAGCTCTGCAATAAACATGGTAATACAGATATCTATTTAACATACTGATTTCATTTCCTTTGGATATATAGCCTATAATGAGATTGTTGGATCATATGGTAGTTAAATTTTACTCTTTGAGGAACCTACATATTGTTGTTCACAGTGGTTTTACTAATTTACATTCCCAAAAACTGTGTAAGAGTTCTTCCTTCTCTACATCCTCACTAGTATTTATTATTTTATAACTTTTGAAGCCATTCTAACTGGAATAAGATTATGTTAAATTTATTCCTATTTTTTTGTAGCTACTGTAATTAAATATCTTTTTGACTTCTTTCTCTGGTAGTTCAGTATTGACTGGTGCATGGAAATGGTACTGATTTTTGTATTTTGATTTTGTATCATGCAGTATTACTAAATTCACTTGTTATCTGTTGATTTTTGGTAGAGTCAGTAGGGATTTCTGTACACATGATCATGTCACTGGCAAACAAAGACTATCTGACTTCTTCTTTTCCAGTTTGGATGTCTTTCATTACTTTCTCTTGCCTAATTGCTCTGGCTAGGACTTCCAGTACTATGATGAATAAAAGTGGTAAGGCTGGGTGCGGTGGCTTATGCCTGTAATTCCAGAACTTTGAGAGGCTGAGGCGAGCAGATCACTTGAGGTCAGGAGTTCAAGACAAGCCTGGCCAACATGGTGAAACCTTGTCTCTACTAAAAATACAAAAAGTAGCCAGGCGTGGTGGCAAGTGCCTGTAATCCCAGCTACTTGGGAGGCTGAGGCAGGAGAATCCCTTGAATTCAGATGGCAAAGGTTGCAGTGAGCCAAGATCCCACCACTGCACTCCTGCCTGGGCAACAGAGCAAGACTCTATTTCAAAAGAAAAAAGTGCTGAAAGTGGCCAAGCTTGTCTTCTTCCCAACCTTACAGGAAGAAGTTTTAAATTCTTGCCATTTGTTATGATGGTAGGCTTGGGTTTATAATATATGGCCTTGATTGTGTTGAAATATGTTCTTTCTCTACCCATTTGCTTAAGAGATTTTTACCGTAAAAGGGTGTTGAATTTTATTGAATGTTTTTTCAGCATCTAATGAAGTGATTCTATGTTTTTGTCTTTAATTATTTTAATGTGATATATCACATTTATTGATTTGTTTGTATTGAACCATCGTTGTATTCCTGGAATAAATTCTACTTGATGATGGTGAATGATTTTTTGCTGTGTTGTCAAATGCAGTTTTTAAGTACTTTGTTGAGTATATTATGCATCTATATTCATGAGGGATATTTGTAAGTTTTCATTTTAGTTGTGTCTTTGTCTGGCTTTTCTATCATGGTAATGCTGGCCTCATAGAATGGATTTTTATTGCATGTTAGCATCCTTTTCTTTCAGATTAAAGAACTCTCTTTAGCATTTCTTGTAAAACAGGTTTAGTAGTTACAAATTTTCTCAGCTTTAATTGTCTGGGAAATACTTTATCTCTCCTTCATGTTTGAAGGATAAATTTGTTGGGTCCAGTATTTTTCATTGGCAATTTTTTTTTCTTTGAATGTGTCATCCCACTTCCTCCATGCCTGTATGAATTTTGCTGAGAAATCTGCTTCCTGACTCATTGATGGCCCTCTATATGTCACTTGATTCCCTTCTCTTGTTGCTTATGGTGTTATCTTTTTGTCCTTGACATTTGGAATTTGATTATTATATGCCTTGGTTTAGAATTATTCGGTGTGAATCTACTTGTTAATCTTTGCACTTCTTGTATTTGGATATTTATCTTTCTCTACATTTGAAAAGGTTTCCATTATTATTTAATTGAATAAGCTTTCCGCCTCTTTCTCTACTTTCTTTTGAAGACCTATGACCTACATTCCTCTTCTGGTATTATCTCATAGACCTTCTATGCCTTCTTCATTGTTTTTTATTCTCAGTCTTTTTTCTCCTACGGTGTATTTCAATGGCCTGTTTGTGAGCTCGCTGATTCTTTTTTCCGTTTGATCATTCCTGCTGTTGAGACCTTATTATGCTATTTTTTAGTTCATCCATTGTATTTATCAGCTTCAGAATTTCTATATTTTTAACATTATTTTGATCTCTTCTAAAAATTTATTTGATGCATTTTTTAATTGTTTCTCTTTTTTTTATCGAAGTTCACTGAGTTTTCTGAAAGCAGCCATTTTGAGTCCCCTTTCTGAGATCTTTCTCTCTCCAAGGTCATTCACTGGTGACTTATTCTTTTTGGTGAAGTCAAATTTCCCCGAATGTTCTTGGCGCTTTTGGACATATATTGATGCCTGGGCAATGAAGAAGTGGGTATTTGTTCTAGTCTTTGCAGCCTGGCCTTGTTTGTGCCAGTCCTTATTTAGAGGACTTCCAGAAATTCAGAGTACTCATTATTGACTTCTCTAAGACTATGGCCACTGAAGCTATTTCGGCACTTGAGGGCACCTTAGGTTCAAGTTTGCTGTGACTCTTGCAGCCTGAGGTACATGGTCCTGATGAACTTGGGGAAGATAAGGACACAGACAGTCCTATGGCCACTATAGCTGATGTCACATCCAAAGCCCACAGTCTCCCTGATGGACAAATCACTGGGGTTCACTCAAAGATCACACTTTCTGTGGCCTGCCTGCCACTGAACTTTATTCAGGCAGAGCCTGAGACTTCTTTTGTTGCCACAGTTCAGGTTTGTGTCTTCCTAGGAATTCATTCATTTTGTCCAGTATTTTCTTTTAATCATTTTTAATTTTTGTAATACTGGCTGTGATGTACTCATCTTTATTGCTTACTTTAGTAATTTGAGTCTCTTCTCCATTTTTTCTTCCTTACTGTAACTAGAAATCTGTCAATTTTGTTATCTTTTAGAAATTTAATTTTGGTTTGCTGATTTTCTCTTTATTTTCTTATTCTGTATCTTTCCATTAGCTTCACTCTTATTCTTATGAAATGTTTCTCCTTATTAAAGTGTAGTAACATTTTATTTTGCTTAATTAAAATTTAAGTTGAATTCAGAGCGTCAGATATTATTTTATATGAAAGTAAAATCATGATTTGGGAATTAGTGGGTTCGTAAATATTGTAATGGATTCTTTTTTAGTATAAAATGAACATCCGTGTACCTCTATTCTTTGGTGCCCCAAATCACTGGACCAACTTAGTCAAAATAAGTAGACTCTAATTCCTTATCCTGTGAGAGTGGTCTTGCCTTGCTTGGAGGCTGTATTAGTCTATTCTCATGTTGCTAATAAAGACATACCTGAGACTGGGTAATTTATAAAGGAAAGAGATTTAATGGGCTCAGAGTTCCAAATGGCTGGGGAGGCCTCAGGAAACTTACTATTATGGCGAAGGAGGAGCAAAGGCACATCTTACATGGCAGCAAGCAAGAGAGCACATGCAGGGCAACTGCCCTTTATAAAACCATCAGATCTCCTGAGACTTACTCACTATCACAAGAACAGCATTGGAAAATCCCATTTCCATGATTCAATTACCTCCCACTGGGTCACTCCCATGACATGTGGGGATTATGGGAGCTACAGTTCAAGATCAGATTTGGGTGGAGACACAGCCAAACCATATCAGAGACCCTCTAATAAATTCACTTGATATAGTTTCTTTTAAGCATACCAGTTTACTTTATGTTCCATTTTCAACCCATTATTGTACCTGAAATAGTAACTATAATCAAATCCCACTCTGCTTAGGTAAAGAAGTAAATTCTATCATTTGATAACTTATATACATATATATCCATATACATAAGTATAATCCATTTTTAATTCAAGGAAGATAAGGCTTTGTATGCTCTGTGTAAAATATTCTATCATATTAATTCTCGGGATTAAAGAATAAATTGAATAATGGCATATACTTTAATTTCACATATATCCTCTATTTAGTAGCATAAATAAAATCCTAGTAATTGTTTTAGTAAATTTTTCCATTTAAATTAAGATGTTACTTGCCTCCTCAGGATGATGAGGTGGGAGGATCGATTGAGCCTGAGATTTTGAGGTTGCAGTGAGCTAAGATCATGCCATTGAGCTCCACCCTGGGTGACAGAAAGAAACCTTGTCTCAAACACAAACAAACAAAACAAGTTTGACTTGCTTAGCAGTGGCAAAATTTATGTTAATGGAATGATAATTCATTAGTTTACCTGAAATGAGCATTGGCTACTACTTATTCTAAAATCATATAGCACCCAAATAAAACAATAATAAAATATAATTTAAAGAGTTGAAACAAAAAAAGGTTTTATTGATTAGAGACTTCAAATGTTAACACTGTAATGTCAATGGTTTTTGTTTTTTGTTTTGTATTTAGAATATTAGCAAATGTTACTAAACAAGGTGAACCACAGGGAAAGTTGTTCAATAATACTTTTACATTCCATTTTCAAATAACCCGAGTTTGTGTCAAGTCAAAAAGCTTTTGGATGAATCTATTTGTATCCAAATATTTTGATATCATGTAGACAGGCCAAGAAAATCTGCAGATATGCAAGCTATTGCATAGAATGTTTAAAAACACATTTTTTGTTTGTTTGTTTTATTAGATGGAGTCTCGCTCTGTTGCCCAGGCGGGAGTTCAGTAGCCTGATCTCAGATCACTGCAACCTTCACCTCCTAGGCTCAAGCTATTCTCCTGCCTCGGCCTCCCAAGTAGCTGGCACTATACGTATACGTGTCCACCACCACACCTTGCTAATTTTTGTAATTTTAATAGAGGTGGGGTTTCACCATGTTGGGCAGGCTGGTCTCCAACTCCTGACGTCAAATGATCAGCCACCTCAGCTTCCCAAAGTGCTGGGATTACAGGTGTGAGCCACTGCGCCTGGCCATAATTCATTTTTAAAAGAAACAAGAGAGTAAGATGTATTCACTTAATGTCTTTAATATATACCTGGTATCTCAAATGCACCATTCACACACAATTTTCAAACGTTGTCTTATGGTTTGTAATTAATCTGAATTGTAAATAGATTTAACAGAAGCTAGATAAAAATAATATTTTTTACAATTTTGCTTGTTATCTATTTGTTTTGCATTTATCAGCAATTCAAATCCTACTGAGAGTATTTCCAATATAAATATTTCTGTGATCATTGGTTATATTAATTTGAATTTACTCTGGTTTTCAAACCAACCTGTACAATTATTTAAATTTTACATAGCTTGAAATAATGGAGAATATGTTAATATGATTGCCATGGAGTAAATTTATATTTAATAATTAAAACCACATTTGAAACACCTGATTTTAATATCACCTAACATTAGAAATATAGAATTAATGAAAGGAATAACACAGGAGACAAAAAACTTTGATAAGCCACATATTGTACAACTCTATTGTTTATTAGATAAACTTGTTTCCTACTGCACTTAAACTACATTTGTTATGGATCATGATTTTAGTAATTCTTATAGTAATCTTCCTGTGTCTACATTCTCTATTATCTTAATGGGTTAACTAAAATACTAAAATGATCAAAGGTAAAACTTTACTCAAGGAAAATATAGAATATCTAAGTTATAAAAGATATTCTTAGCATGAAGCGTTATTGAATTTTGTCAAAGGCCTTTTCTGCATTTATTGAGATAGTCATGTGGTTATTGTCTTTGGTTCTGTTTATATGCTGGATTACATTTATTGATTTGCGTATATTCAACCAGCCTTGCATCCCAGGGATGAAGCCCACTTGATCATGGTGGATAAGCTTTCTGATGTGCTGCTGGATTTGGTTTGCCAGTATTTTATTGACGATTTTTGCATCAATGTTCATCAAGGATATTGGTCTAAAATTCTCTTTTTTGGTTGTGTCTCTGTCCGGCATTGGTATCAGGATGATGCTGGCCTCATAAAATGAGTTAAGGAGGATTCCCTCTTTTTCTATTGATTGGAATAGTTTCAGAAGGAATGCTACTAGCTCCTCCTTGTACCTCTGGTAGAATTCGGCTGTGAATCCATCTGTTCCTGGACTCTTTTTGGTTGGTAAGCTATTGATTATTGCCACAATTTCAGCTCCTGTTATTGGTCTATTCAGAGATTCAACTTCTTCCTGGTTTAGTCTTGGGAGGGTGTTATGTGTCGAGGAATTTATCCATTTCTTTTAGATTTTCTAGTTTATTTGTGTAGAGGTGTTTGTTGTATTCTCTGATGGTAGTTTGTATTTCTGTGAGATCGGTGGTGATATCCCCTTTATCATTTTGTATTGCATCTATTTGATTCTTCTCTCTTTTCTTCTTTATTAGTTTTGCTAGTGGTCTATCAATTTTGTTGATCCTTTCAAAAACCCAGCTCCTGGATTCATTGATTTTTTTGAAGGGTTTTTTGTGTCTCTATTTCCTTCAGTTCTGCTCTGATTTTAGTTATTTCTTGCCTTCTGCTAGCTTTTGAATGTGTTTGCTCTTGCTTTTCTAGTTCTTTTAATTGTGATGTTAGGGTGTCAATTTTGGATCTTTCCTGCTTTCTCTTGTGGGCATTTAGTGCTGTAACTTTCCCTCTACACACTGCTTTGAATGTGTCCCAGAGATTCTGGTATGCTGTGTCTTTGTTCTCGTTGGTTTCAAAGAACATCTTTATTTCTGCCTTCATTTCGTTATGTACCCAGTAGTCATTCAGGAGCAGGTTGTTCAGTTTCCATGTAGTTGAGTGGTTTTGAGTGAGTTTCTTAATCCTGAGTTTTAGTTTGATTGCACTGTGGTCTGAGAGACAGTTTGTTATCATTTCTGTTCTTTTACATTTGCTGAGGAGAGCTTTACTTCCAAGTATGTGGTCAATTTTGGAATAGGTGTGGTGTGGTGCTGAAAAAAATGTATATTCTGTTGATTTGGGGTGGAGAGTTCTGTAGATGTCTATTAGGTCTGCTTGGTGCAGAGCTGAGTTCAATTCCTGGGTATCCTTGTTAACTTTCTGTCTCATTGATCTGTCTAATGTTGACAGTGGGGTGTTAAAGTCTCCCATTATTATTGTGTGGGAGTCTAAGTCTCTTTGTAGGTCACTCAGGACTTGCTTTGTGAATCTGGGTGCTCCTGTATTGGGTGCATATATATTTAGGATAGTTAGCTCTTCTTGTTGAATTGATCCCTTTACCATTATGTAATGGCCTTCTTTGTCTCTTTTGGTCTTTGTTGGTTTAAAGTCTGTTTTGTTAGAGACTAGGATTGCAACCCCTGCCTTTTTTTGTTTTCCATTATTAGGTATTGATGGGACGTATCTCAAAATACTAAGAGCTATCTATGACAAACCCACAGCCAATATCATACTGAATGGGCAAAAACTGGAAGCATTCCCTTTGAAAACTGGCACAAGACAGGGATGCCCTCTCTCACCACTCCTATTCAACGTAGTGTTGGAAGTTCTGGCCATGGCAATGAGGCAGGAGAAGGAAATAAAGGGTATTCAATTAGGAAAAGAGGAAATCAAATTGTCCCTGTTTGCAGATGACATGATTGTATATCTAGAAAACCCCATTGTCTCAGCCCAAAATCTCCTTAAGCTGATAAGCGACTTCAGCAAGTCTCAGGATACAAAATCAACGTACAAAAATCACAAGCATTCTTATACACCAATAACAGACAAACAGAGAGCCAAATCATGAGTGAACTCCCATTCACAATTCCTTCAAAGAGAGTAAAATACCTAGCAATCTAACTTACAAGGGACGTGAAGGACCTCTTCAAGGAGAACTACAAACCACTGCTCAGTGAAATAAAAGAGGATATAAGGAAATGGAAGAACATTCCATGCTCATGGGTAGGAAGAATCAATATCATGAAAACGGCCATACTGCACAAGGTAATTTATAGATTCAATGCCATCCCCATCAAGCTACCAATGACTTTCTTCACAGAATTGGAAAAAACTACTTTAAAGTTCATATGGCACCAAAAAAGAGCCCGCATCACCAAGTCAATCCTAAGCCAAAAGAACAAAGCTGGAGGCATCACACTACCTGACTTCAAACTATACTACAAGGCTACAGTAACCAAAACAGCATGGTACTGGTACCAAAACAGAGATATAGATCAATGGAACAGAACAGAGCCGTCAGAAATAACGCCACATATCTACAACTATCTGATCTTTGACAAACCTGAGAAAAACAAGAAATGGGGAAAGGATTCCCTATTTAATAAATGGTGCTGGGAAAACTGGCTAGGCATATGTAGAAAGCTGAAACTGGATCCCTTCCTTACACCTTATACAAAAATTAATTCAAGATGGATTAAAGACTTAAATATTAGACCTAAAACCATAAAAACCCTAGAAGAAAACCTAGGCATTACCATTCAGGACATAGGCATGGGCAAGGACCTCATGTCTAAAACACCAAAAGCAATGGCAACAAAAGCCAAAATTAACAAATGGGATCTAATTAAATTAAAGAGCTTCTGCACAGCAAAAGAAACTACCATCAGAGTGAACAGGCAACCTACAAAACGGGAGAAAATTTTCACAACCTACTCATCTGACAAAGGGCTGACATCCAGAATCTACAATGAACTGCAACAAATTTACAAGAAAAAAACCAACAACCCCATCAAAAAGTGGGCAAAGGACATGAACAGACACTTCTCAAAAGAAGACATTTATGCAGCCAAAAGACACATGAAAAAATGCTCACCATCACTGGCCATCAGAGAGATGCAAATCAAAACCACAATGAGATACCATCTCACACCAGTTAGAATGGCAATCATTAAAAAGTCAGGAAACAACAGGTGCTGGAGAAGATGTGGAGAAATAGGAACACTTTTACACTGTTGGTGGGATTCTAAACTAGTTCAACCATTGTGGAAGTCAGTGTGGCGATTCCTTAGGGATCTAGAACTAGAAATACCATTTGACCCAGCCATCCCATTACTGGGTATATACCCAGAGGACTATAAATCATGCTGCTATAAAGACACATGCACACGTATGTTTATTGCGACTCTATTCACAATAGCAAAGACTTGGAACCAACCCAAATATCCAACAATGATTGACTGGATCAAGAAAATGTGGCAGATATACACCATGGAATACTATGCAGCCATAAAAAATGAAGAGTTCATGTCCTTTGTAGGGACATGGATGAAATTGGAAATCATCATTCTCAGTAAACTATCGCAAGAACAAAAAAGCAAACACTGCATATTCTCACTCATAAGTGGGAATTGAACAATGAGAACACATGGACACAGGAAAGGGAACATCACACTCTGGGGACTGTTGTGGGGTTGGAGGAGGGGGGAGGGATAGCATTAGGAGATATACCTAATGCTAAATGACGAGTTAATAGGTGCAGCACACCAGCATGGCACATGTATGCATATGTAACTAACCTGCACATTGTGCACATGTACCCTAAAACTTAAAGTATAATAATAATGATAAATAAATAAATAAATAAATGACGTTCTTACTGAGTCTTTCAAAATGTGGTTCATAAAGGGTACAAACTATTGTAAAAGTCTCCTTTTATACGTAATTACATATCAAAAGCATCTTTACTGTTCACATATTTTATATTTTTTCAGAAATGTATATAAATGTCAAAATCTCTGAATTCTACTAAATTGCATTTGAAATTGTTAAACATTGTACATATTGTATAATTATAACCAAAGAAATTTAATGACTACATACTATTAAATTTCTTTATCATCTGGCTCAAAAAGTTAATTTACCTTTTCTGCTTATCTATATCTATCTATGATCTATCTATATCCATCTATCTATCTATCTATCTATCTATCTATCTATCCATTTATCATCTCTCTTCTTTGTCCTGGTCTCTTACTATTTTCTCACAAGTAGCCATTATTTTCATTGCACTATCAAAAAATTTTAAGGCAACCACACTCAAACAAAAAAGTATGTATGTGTTATTTAGTGATATAGTATAAATTGTTTAAATTCTAAATTTATTTCAAATTGTCAAAAAATTTTATCCAGACTTGATTTCTAAAAATACCTTAAATGGAAACTTTCACAATATTTGATACTGTATCACCTCAGATGCTAAAATTCATTTAGATTTTTTTCTCATTTTTAGGGAAAGTTTTGCTTTAATATAAGTAAAAACAGAAGTTTACATAACCTGAGAGCATGTATGTATAGTTCTCTATGAAAAAGTTATTTTGTTATTAGAGACATTAAGAGGATCTTTTGAGAATAATCAGACTATATATTATACTGAAAAACTTTTTTCCATGCTTGCTATCACTGGCAAAGCAAGTAGATTGTATATTTTTAGATTTCTCATGGTGAACAAATTTCAGGAAAAAAAGAAAGTCCTTAACAAGAAGACGGAGGCAGCTGGCACAATTATCATTATCATGACTACAGATGCACTGGTTCCTAAGAGAGATTCATAATTATACCTGCATTCTTTGTTTTTATCTCATACAGTAATCCAATTTCAAGGATGTATCAAAGTGTCAGGAGAGTCAGGAGAGGATATGAACCAGTAGTATGAAAACTAAAGAAGTATAGCCATCCAGATGATTGTCTTCTGATGTCATTAACCCAGTTTAACAATGCAAGTTGTCAAGAGATAATTAGTTAAATTCAGAACAGCAGATATAAAGAAAATAATATTGTGGAAACAGGCTTCATCTGAATCATTCAGGCTTCCTCCTATTTGTTCTTGATGCTTTCCACATCAGTATACTCAAGGCATGTAGGTGCATTGATGAGGAATTGAGGAGTTATCACCACAATCTTCATCCTTACGTAAGAGGTAGAGTCACAAAATCATGTATCAAAACTCACTAATCGAGTATTGTTTCCTACCCATTCTGTCCTCTTGTTCTTTCCAGAGTAGTGAGATATCCTTATTGCATAAATTTAGCATACAATTAGACAGCTTCCATTGTAAAGTAAAATGGAGACAGAATAATCAATACTAAATAATTAACCGAATAGCGCGGTCATTTTTTAAATATTCTAAAAAACTTACTTATTTTAGTGTTTTTTATCTGCTTTTGCTTTTGTCTCACTGTTCTACATGTCTAATGTGTTAAAATCACAAGATACCTTCCTTTATTTTGAGCATATTTGTAGGTGGTGTTAGGTGGTGTAGGCATTTCTTCCCTGAACATACAACGTAACTAGCATTTTACTGTAATTCTACACTGTGAAATATATATATGTAGTGCTATTCTCAGGCTTAATTTTAGCCTCTGAATCCTCCAGGTACTAATATTTTGGGCAATATAATTGATACAACTTTTTTGTTCTTTCTTGCCTTGAAAATTTCCACTAAGAAAATAAGTTAATATGCTTATCAAAAACACCTGTGTGTCAAAATTGGAATGAAATTTTTTTAAAAAAGAGATGTACATGGTTTCCTTGCCTAAATATTCAAAAGTTTATAGGATGCTTTTTATAGCTTTTCATGATTTCTCATATTTAGAAATCTTTAACTAAACATAATTGTATTTAGTTTGATTAAATACATACTAATGTATTTTTTGTTATTAATATTTTTAAATTTCGAGTATAAATGATATTTGTTTATTTTATATGATATTTAAACATTATGAACTCTTGTCTTACTTTTTTTTCTTATTGGAAGTCATAAGCAAATTTACCCTATTATTCATTTTTTGTGCTGTGCATTTAATATTTTTTTTCAATTTTCAGATAGTTTGTATTGCTCTATTTAAAAACAACACAGGAGGGATGAAATGGGAAATTATTGTTCAATAGAAATAGAATTACACTTTTTGAAGATAAAAAGTTTCTGGATATTTGTTGCATGGCAATGTGAACATAGTTAACCCTTATGATCTGTACATTTGAAAATAGTAAAGATGGTAAATTTTGTATATGTACTTTTTCTATAATTTTTAAAAAACACCATCATATGTTTGAATTATAAATAGTAAGTTGTTGCTTTGTTTAATATTGAGAGTGTTCACATCAATAAGAAAATTGCTAATATGTCTGTAAGAGTTGACTCATCATTTATAATAGAAACAGTCAATATTGGAAAAATTCAAACTCACCAAGTCCCCTGAAATATACACATTTAACATGTATGACATTTATCAAAGAAAATGGCAAGAATTTAAAAATATGTGACTATTTAAATGAAATGCTCAGGAACACTAAGGCTTCAGGGAAATAATTACTCTTTACACTAAAATTATTAGAGTAAAACATCATGCAGAAGAAATTCCCTGAAAAACATATACTGTTTGTCTGGGCGCAGTGGTTCACAACTGTGATCCTAGCACTTTGGAAGGCTGAGGCGGGCAGATCGCTTGAGGTTAAGAGTTCAAGACCAGCTTGGCCAACATGGTGAAACCCCGTTTCTATGAAAAAAAAAAAAGCTGGGCATGGTGGTGGGTGCCTGTAATCCCAACTACTTGAGAGGCTGAGGCAGGAGAATTTCTTGAACCTGGGAGGTAGAGGTTGCAGTGAGTTGAGATTGCATCACTACATGATCTGGCAGCAGAGCCAGACTCAGTCTGAAAAAATAAAAAATAACAAAAATAAAAATATACACTTTTCTTGTAATATTAAAATATTATTGATATTGATATTCATTAAAAAATTCCATAACCAGATCTAAATTGAAGACATCTATAATTCAGGAAAGTCACAAAATAATTCCATGTGCTTTATTTTCTTTTTATTTTTAATAACTGGAAAGGTTCTATAAAATAATAAAACATGAAAGTCCAATTTTTAAAGTATTGAAGAATTGAGAAAACTAGTGAAAGTTTTGTTACAGTAAGAATTACATATCTACATTGAACAAAGTTTAGGGAATGATTTTTTTTTTTTTTTTTTTTTTGCTTGGTTTTGGTGGTGGTAGTCTTGGACTTTTTCAAATTTCGTGAACCAGCGAGGAAATAAAAAAGGTACCAAATAATAAGACTCCTAAATTCCCTCAAGTGTTCTTTCCTTTTTGTTCTCATCCTTTTTTCATCTTTTCCTTCTCATCTTATTCTTTTTCCTCATCTTCTTTGCTTCTTTGCTTCTTTGCTTCTTTGCTGCTTCTTCTGTTTCTTCCTCCTATTAGGCCCCACCTCCAATCGTGGGGATCAAATCTCCACATAAGGTTTGGGGAGGGGACAGACATCCAAATGATAGCAGCTGGGTTATATGTAATGAGGATAGAAACACAGAAAAAGTTTCATTCTCATCACAGCATATCAAGAGTATGTACTATCAATATGACATCACTGTTGATGTTACCTTTGAGTAGCTGACTGGCATGGTGTTTTGTTTTTCAGGTTTCTCTATTGTAAAGTTATTCTCTTTCCACCTCCCCTTTTATACTGTGTTCTTTGAAAGGATGTCACTGTGCACAGCCCATATTCTGAAGATGGGATATTATGCTGTTGCTTCTTTAGGGGAGAGCATCTCTATATATTATTTAAAATGTTTCTGGGCAGAATATTTGTCTGTTCTTCCCCATTTATATATTTATTGAATCAAACATTTATGTTAGTATGGACACATGGTATTTTATTTTGCGTTATAATCAGATATTACTTTATTTATCTTATTGGACAAATTGTTTCAACTTCGGCTATTGGTAACTTTTCTTTTTAAATTTTTATATTGATACATAACAGCTGTACATATTTTGGGAGTACACGTGATACTTTGATACCTGCATACAATGTATAGTGATCAAGTAAGAGTAACTGGGTTACCTATCACCTCAAATATTTATCATTAATTTCTGTTTGGAACATTCCAAATCTTCCTTCTATTTTGAAATATACAATAAATTATTATATGGTTCCTGTCTTGCTTTACATACCCCATCAATGTGATTTCTTGAATTCCTTTCTTAATCTCTGGCACTACCTGATAGTGCAGGCTCATCTTGTATAATTCCTGCCCTAGCCCTAGTATCCATCACTCTCCAAGGAGCCCTGGCTCCTTTTTGGATAATGGTATTAGATCCCAAGATGTAGGTGCCAAAGGTATTAGCTATCAAGATGTAGGTGCCAAGTGTAATCATTGCTATGGGAATATTGTGTCTAGGATTGACATAGAAAAGAGAGGTGTAAGTATATACACACATCTATAATTGTTTCTCAGTTTAACTGTATTTATTTATATTAAGCTAAACTTCTGTACAGTTGTTTCATAAATTTGAAAGATAGTTATATTTTTGTCACATTTTGAATTCCTTCTTTATATTTCCCAGCCCCCAAATGATTTATTTTACATTGCACATGGTAAGTTTCACTCTTTGTTTTGTAAGGTTCTACTAGTTTGACAAACACACAGTGTGATGAATCCATCATTGCTATATTATATGGTGTAATTCTGCCATTTTCAACTGTACTCCACTTGTCCTATTCTACCCACCTTCCTCTGGTAACCACTAATTGTTTTGTCACTGAAAGTCTTGCCTTTTCTAGAATGTCATATAATTTGAATCATTGCAGTATATTTCCCTTTCAGATTGGGTTGTTTCATTTAGCAATATTCATTTAAGATTCATCCATATCTTAAATTCATTCGTATGATAGCTCTTATTTTCTCCTTTTAAATGTATTATTTTAAAATTTATTACTCAGTGATGTTCGGTATATTTACAAATGTGTGCAACTATCACCACAGTCAATCAATTTTAAAACATATCAATCATGTCAGAAAGAAACCACATACCCTTTAGCTATTACTCCATTTTACCATGTCACCCATTCTAAAACTAAGCAATCTCCCATCTAGGTTCAGTCTCTGTAGATCCTCATATTCTGGACATTTCATATGAAATGAAAACATATAATATGTTGTACTTTGTGGCTAGCTTGCTTCACTTAGCATAATGCATTCAAGGATCATGCTTATTGTAACATGCTTCAGTATTTCATTCTTTTCTGTGGATAACATTTCATTTTATGGACATACCACCTTTGCATTCATCAGTTGATGGATTTAGATTGCATTTACCTTTTGGTTACTATAAATAACGATGCTACAAATACATGTACAAGCTTTTGTATGGGCATATGTTTTTCTTTATCTAAAATATACACCTAGAAGTGGAATTATTGATTCATATATTAATTCTATGTTTAATCATTTGAGGAGCTGCCAGACTGTTCCAAGTGGCTGTACCAATTCATATTCCCATCAGTAGTGTATGAGGGTTATTATTTTTCCACATTGTTATGCATACTTGTTATTATCTGTCTTCTTAATTCTAGCCTTTCTAGTGGGTGTGAAGTAGTGTCTTGCATGATTTTATTTGCATTTGCCTGATGAATAACGATGTCAATCATCTCTTTATGAGCTCATTGGCCTTTTGGATATTTTCCTTGGGGCAATGTCTATTTATAAACTTATAGCATTCTTTAATATTGGGTTATTTGTCTTTTTATTACTGAGTGGTAAGAGTTTTTATATATTCTAAATAAAGACTCTATCATATATATGCTTTGAAAATATGTTCTCCCATTCTGTATATTGTCTTTTCACCTTCTTGATGGTATCCTTTGAGGTACAAATGTGTTTAATTTTGATGAGGTCTAGTTTATCTATTTTTAATCTTTTGTTGTTTTTGCTTTTGGTTCATAGGAAAGAATCCTTTGTGAAATCCACGGTCACAAATATTTGTCCATATGTTTTTTTTTATGAAGTTTATAGTTTTACCTCTTCCATTTAGATCTTTGAACTATTTATTTTTATTTTTTTATATGATGTGAAGTAAGGGCTCAGTTTTGCATGTGGCTATTTCCTTGTCCCAAAACAATTTTTTGATAAGACTATCTTTTTATGTTGAATAATTTTGACACATTTGTTAAAATCAGTTGACCATAAATGTATGAAATTATTGCTGGATACTCCATTATATCCCATTAACTCATACGTTTATTTTTGGGCCAGTGCCACACTGTAGTGTATATAAGTCATTTTATATTGTCATATATATATATATATGTATATATAAATGACTTGCTCTTCTGTGAAACATGAATATATATATGATGAATGTTCAAGAGAAAACAACAAAGAAATATTTGTATATGAAAACCTATAAAAATTCAGTTAAAAAGGTTGAGTCTGTGGTATCTAATCCAAGACCACCCCTGCTTCCTCCATACCAGCTCAGTGAGGCGTAGACCTCACTTCAGACTGCTGCAAGGGAGAACTGGGGCTCCCTCTTTCCCACAAATCCCAGACAGAGAGTTTTCTTTCCTGAAGAAGTATGACATTAACATTTATCATCTTGCTTCTACCTACCTGTTTCTAAGCCCCAAGGGAGTACAGTAGTGAGGTGGTGTCTCCCTTTTGCTGCCAAACCACCTTCTGTATGGCATGTTGAGAACACTAGGGCCCAGATCATTCTTGCCTCAACTTATGGGGTGTTGATTTCACACCAGGAGAGGCAAATGGAGAAGACCTCAGGCTGCCATTTCACCCACTCTCCAAGTGATTTTATATACAGAAAGTCATAAGGAATTCCCAAAAACCTATTATAGCTTTTTTAATTTGACAAGGCTGAATCCTGTATTGTTAAAAGATATATGATCAGTGTACAAAAACAAAGTTTTATTTCTGTACACTTGAAATGAACAATCTGAAAATAAAATTGGAAAAACAATTTCACTCACAATAGCATGAAAAATAAAACACTTAGGAAAAATTATAATTTACAAAAGACACACAAAACATATACTCTGAATACTACTGAACATTTGGGGAGAAAATAACGGGGCTCTAAATGAATGAAAAAAAAGTACCTTCTATTCTTGGAGTGGAAGACTTAAAGTATGTAAAGATGGCAATACTCTCCAAACTGGTCTCCAGGATTAACGTAATACATATTAGAACCCTAGCTGACTTCTTTATAAAAAGTGAAAAACTAATTCTAAAATTTTTATGGAATTATATAAGTCCCAGAGTAGCCAAAATTATCTTGAAAAAGAGCAAAGTAATATTGTTTACAACTTCTGATTTCAAAACTCATGGTCGCTCAATGGTATCCAAGACAGTGTGGTACTGGCCCAAGAATAAACATATGAATTAATGGGATAGAATGGAGTATCTAGCAATCATTTCATATAGTTATGGTCAACTGATTTTAACAAATGTGTCAAGATTATTCGACATAAAAAAGACAGTCTTATCAAAAAATTGTTTTGGAACAGTCTAGCATCTCCTCAAATGATTAAACATAGAATTAATATATGACTCATCAATTCCACTCCTAGCTGTATATTTTAGATAAAGAAAAACGTATGCCCTTACAAAAGCTTGTACATGTGTTTGTAGCATCATTGCCAGTTTTTTGTTTGTTTGTTTGTTTTTGTTTTCATTTTCTGATCAGCTGCAGTCACATAATTTTTGTTCGTGTTTACTTTAGTCTTTCTCATTGGTAGGGAGTAGTGTCTCATTGCTTTACTTTGCAATTTGCTGATGACAAATGACATTGAGCATCTTTTAAGAAATTTATTTGACATCTTTATATCTTCTTTGGTGACATGTCTGATCTGACCTGTGGCCCATTCTTATTTAAATTTAAATTTAAATTTTAGATACAAGGGTTATATGTGCAGATTTGTTACATGAGAATATTGCATCATGCTGCGGTTTGGGGTATGGATCCCATTAACCATGTAGTAGGCATAGTACCTGGTAGTTTTTTAACCCATCCCTGTTCCATCCTCCCTCCAGTAGTCTACAGTGTCTGTTATTCCCATATATATGTCTGTATCTGCTCAATGCTTAGCTCCTACTTATGAGTGAGAACATGCGGTACTTGGTTTTCTGTTCTTGCATTAATTTACTTAGGATTATTGCCTCTACCCATAATGAATATGAGCAAAATCATCTTTAAATGTATTTCCTTTATATCAATATTTGTATCTATATGATCTAGAAATGAAATGTTAACTAAATGTGTAATATGAGCAAAATAGATCTACAATAGGACAACCACTAAGTATTCTGCGTTTACAAATATTACCTCATTTATATTTTCTCTTTATCCCTTTGCAATGAGTTCTGTTGTAATCCTCATTTAGCAGGATAACTCAATCAAGAAAGGCTTTAAGTGGCTTCCTCAATTTTACACATTCAACAAGTGTTGTTTTTCATTCTAGCTCCAAAATATATTCTGTCACCTGTTTTGTTATTCTGTCTTTGAAATATTATTGTAAAGTAATACAAAATATATTTTCAATGTGTTTCTTATACACTTAATTTTTAATATTCATTAGAATATTATTCAAGGTATAATATGTACTTTAGATATATCCCAATCTTATGAATGTCAATTCACATTTCAAAATATTAACATTTAAAAATTTTAGCTAAATTCAGTTTGGTTTAATTTTTATGTGAATATCGTCTTATTCTGTGGCTGAGGAATTCACAAACTATGAGACATGTAAGTCCTAACAGTTTATTTTAGTTCTTCCTGTCTGTACATTATGAATCTTTTTTGCTTAGTACTATTATACAACTATTGTACTTTGTAAGTAGTACTTTACTTAAATTCACCACTATAATCAGTGTTTGAGTCCAATGAACTGTAATCTGCAGACTTTCACTAATGGTAAACAGATGATTAGGGTTTACCACTACCAACTACTAAGTCCAGCTTAATATGTTCTTTTATTTTAAAATACTTTGGTAAATGTTACTTTTTTATCAAAATTTGTTCTTTCTCCTTCATTCATATCATTTTACATTATGGTCTTGGACTTTTGACTTGCTTTTCTAGTAAAATGTGATAATGACATACATTTTACCTGGGCAGACACTTTAAATGTGCTTCCATGATTTAACTTGCCCTCTTTTTCTTCTGCCGTCTTCCATGTGAACGATGTATATCAAAGACACAATGAGCATTCAGTCTGTGTTCTAGAATAGATTATAAGTGAAACAGTAAACACGGTTGATATACAGATGCATGAGAAAGAAATAAGTGTGTTGTTGAAAGCCACTATATTAGTCTGTTCTCACATTGCTGTAAAAAAATACTTGAGACTGGGTAATTTATAAAGAAAAGGGGTGCAATTGGCTCACGGTTCCACTGCGTATATGGCTGAGAAGGACTCAGGAAACTTACAGTCATGGTGGAAGATGAAGGGGAAACCAGTCATGTCTTACATGGCCAGAGCAGGAGGGATAGAGAGCGGCAAGATGCTACACACTTTAAACAACCAGATCTCATGATAACTCCCTGACTATTTTGAGAACAGCAACAACAACAAAAGGGAAATCCACCCCCATGATCAAATCACCTCCCACCAGGAACCACCTCCATCATTGGGGATTACTTTGACATGAGATTTGGGTGGGGAGACAGATCCAAACCACATCAGGCACTGAAATTTTGGAATTTATTCATGCAGCATCATTACAAAAATAACTGACTAATGCAAGTACCTCGGGTGTCATGTCTTTCCCAGACCAATAGATGAAGTGAGGGCATTAACATGAGCACTTGTGAACCATTTATATATATAAATACTTATCTTCTTTACAAACTAAGGAACATTCCTGAAATCTATTAAAACAAAAGTCATAAAGAAAATTAGCAATCCGCTGGCCATGTGTAGAAAACAGATGTAATTTCTTTCACCTTGAAATTTTAATTAATGGAGTATTTTCAGGGTAATTTATGTGCAACATATAAAATCAGGAAGATTGTAAGGTAGGTGTCTGAATAACTTACTTTTTGAAAAATGGTTTCTATCACTACGTGGCAGCCATTAACTTTCTGCTTAGATGGTCATTCTCTTTTTTGTTTGCTGCACTACATGCCACTCCTTAATATTTGTCAACACTAAACTCAGTGCTCATTGGTCTTTATTATCTTGCATATGCTGTTGCTTTTTCTATTCTCATCTGATTTAGGTTAAATTATTAATCCATGGATGCATGTCTTTGTTATATCATTTAGGAAGCATAAAATCGTAAATATGTTAGAGTGAACTCATTTTAGAAAAAAATAGTAGGCTATATGTTTATCTTAGTTACCAGGTTTTCTGAGAGAGAAAAAAAGACTCTTTAAATTTTGAAAATTTCTTCTGAAGTTACTTGAAATATTTATCTTATTTACAATGCTTTTGTTGAATATCACCAGTGTTTCAGCTCCTTGACTAGTTTCTTAATAGCAGTCAGCATCACCTGAAATGATAAATTAAAAACAGAACGTCAAGTGCTCTTTAACTTCAAGGCTCATTTAATATAACTGATCACTATGAAAGCAAACAATAAACAATTAAAAAGAGATCCCGTCCATATAATGTATATCAAGTTTTTTAATTGTCTTCATTAGGGATGCATGAAAAAGCCAAAATGTCTTCTGGTTGCAGAAAGTAATGATCCAGGATAAAAATATATCAACAAGGGAGAAAAATAACTCCTAAAACGATTTCAGAGTTGTCACCTGGAATTAGAATTATCTCTCCATAACCTAAAGTTGTCAAACCTTTGATTCAGTTATTAAATGTGCAGATGATTAAAATACAGGCAGGTTAAAGAAATCCAATTAACAGTGTAGATTATTCTCAGAAGTGAGCTAGTAGTTTACGCATATTGTGAGCTACTTAAAATGCTTCACACCAAGGAAGCCTTGATAAATGGTTTTATGTAAAAGGAAACTGCAGAGAGTAGGCAAACAAAGCATGCTCCAATAATATTGTATATTTCAAAACAGATAATGTTTTTAATATTATATTTCTCAGTGTTGGCACTATTGACGTTTGGGTCTAGATAAATTTTTGTTGTAGGGGGCCTCCACTTGCATTGCAGGGTACTTACTTATAGTACTCCTGGCCTCCGTGTAGTAGATGCTCCTACCAATTCCCTGCTTCAGACAAACAAAAATGTCTGCAGATATATTGTAAATATCTCCTGGAGAGTAACATATTCTGCAGTTGAGACAAACAGTTTCATACTGTACATCTTTTCATATTAGAACACATATCCTATGAGTATTCAACAATAGCAGGAAAGATAAACATATATTATAAATTTATTTAACTAAAGCAAACAGGGATTTAAAAGAATCATTTTAAAATCTCATACAATGAAGGACAAGGTACACATCCAAAAGTATTATAGTAACCTTAATCCACTTACTCAATTTTATTTTATAATGACAGGTTAAAATCTTACTAAGCATAAGCACTGTGCTAGGCATCCAGAATAATGGACAGCAAGCTGCTTGCAAGTTAATTTTGATCTCATTTATTTATAATTAATTCACTTACATTATTTTCCATGTTAACATTGGGAAATGTCTAATGTTTAAATGATGTTATTAAGAGAGTTATTATTTGAGCAAGGCTGTGTCTTCTGGCAAATGTATGTATTTCAAAGAAAAATGTCTATTTTGCAAATATTAGATATCAAATTTGCTTCTATTCATGGTAAGCAGACAACAAAAAGGCATACATTATTTCTTAATGTTGAAAAAGCTGTCATGGTATTTCCTCTGCCAATGGCAACATTTACTACAGCATCACTGAGCATTTGTGTCACTTTTTCTGTGTACCACATTCTACAATCAAAAAATACTTTGCTTTTGTGTTTCTCCCTACCTTTTCTCTGGACTGTCAGAAACTTGAAGCCAAGGACCAGTTCTCTACACTGCTTTTTATTCTCAGTATGCATCACATTTTGGTGCAGGGTAGACGTCAGTAATATGTGATAAATTATTTTTAACTTAAGAGTAAATTATGATTCATCTTTCTCAAGTCGACCATGGACAGCAGGAAGGGTTTAGGAAACAAACTGAAGAACAAGTTTCACCTAATCTTATGATTTCTTCTGGTCCCTATCCTTATTTATCACTGTGTTTCTCACTTTACTACCTTTCTTAAACTCATTTTATTTGAAGAAGATAATTCAGTTTGAATAATTTTGCAAAGAGAAAGCTTATCTTACTGTCAGCATGATTATGTAGCTGTAGAGATCAAGGGCTTTTCCTAATAAAGTTCTAAAATCCTTACGTCATTTCAGAGAGCCAACTTCAGCTAACACTTTTCTCTTTCTTGCTGTACATTATTAAATGTGAAATATGTGGCCAGCTTATTCCAATGACCTATGTTTTTTCCTGCAAACTTACCAGAGTCTATCTCTCTATGGATATATAACCTGCATCTCCCTCTATAGGCATATAACCTGAGTCTCAAGATGCAAAAGGTATTAGCCTAACAACTGAGTTTTCTACCACACATCACAGCTACTGATCACCAAACCAGAGAGGGAAGAATCCATAGTGGTCCACACCACACTTCAGATCAGCCAGTTTCATGTTTTCATGCCTATAGTTCATAATGCTATACTAATATCTATATTTGTTAGAATTATTTAAGTCACAATCACAAGCATTTTCGAAAATGTTTTGTAAGTTTCTCATTTCATTAAACATACACTTTTCTATAATCTGGAAATGCATTCCTAAAGATATAAATGTGTATATCCAAAAAAAAAAAACCTTGCACAAGAATGTTCACAGCAGCCTTATACATATTAGTCAAATGGTGATCAACAGGAATGCGAAAACCCAATTGTGATATACTTAATAGACTACTACTTATCATTTAAAGAGAACAGATTGATGATGTACTTAACAACATCATTAAATATCAAAAACATCACCAAATAAGGTAAAAGAAAATAATTTATATTCTAAAATTCCTGTTACATGGTGCTCACAAATAGTCAACCTTTGGTAATAAAAATTAGAATACTGTTTACCTGCGTGTGTGTGTGTGTGTGTGTGTGTGTGTTTGTTCGTGTGTATGTGTGAGGGGGGATGTCTGCCTGGATCTAGTGATGTAAAGCCATATTTATTTAAATGCTTTACATATGCAAACATTTACTAATCTGTATATTTGTGCATTTTATTGCATGCAATTTTGTTCAAAAATGTTATAACAGTGAAAAATAATTCAAACTGGCATTCTAAATGTATTGGCTCATGTAATTGGAAACTAAAAATATATATATATTCTGGCTTTTGGCACTGCTTGTATCAGGGGCTGTGCATAAGGCCAGTGCTCTATTCTTCTCTATACCTCTGAACTCTGATTGCTCTGATTAGTGTCATTGTAATAAGCCTTCTCTGTAGGATAACAGGATAACGATCATAGCATTGGATTTACATCGTAAAAACTTATTTATCCTAATTAAAAATGAAACAAATGCACTCCCAAATATCTGTAGAAAATAAGAGAGTTTGAATTACCTAGGCTTAGATTATAAGACAATTTTAAATAGAGTTTGAAAATTGTAATTTACACTTAATTAGTGATGTAGCATATTGGGCTTCATCAGAACATGTGCAATTACTTTCCCATAGGGAAGGGTTATCTGGAAGAAGAAGAAAGGAAGAAAAGAAGAAGAAGGAGGAGAAGGAGAATAGACATAAGCGTGTGTTATGGAACACATATTTATGTTCATGTCACATGTAATAAAAATGAACACTGTGAGAAGTAAACTAACATTTTTTATAAATGTGGAGAGTGACCAAAAAACAATCATTGATGATGGAAATTTGGAGGTTTAGACAGTGGTATTGCCTAATGGCTAAAGATAATATATTTATATTATATACATGTGTAATGCAGAAATTTTGATATAGAAGTGTCATTGAACTCTGACATAAGAGTGACATTATATCTAGAACCTATGAAAATATGTAGCTTTTATTTTAAAAAGCTTAGGGGCAGTAACAGTATTAGAGAGCTTAGTCTCAGTTGATTTCAGGAAGTGGACAGACAATTTGTCATTAGACTAGGGAAGGAGGGGTGTTTGTGTACTATTGACTTGGGGTTGTAGAATTTCAGAGAAAGGGAGAAGGAGAGGTATAGTTATAGGGTAAGTCAAGAAATAGAAAACACAGAAATTTGAGAATAAATAATCAAACCAAATAGATAATAGGAGAGTCTGTATAATGTGTGGTTAAGAAAAATGACAGAGATTGGAGAGTAATGAAATTTGATGGTCTGAAAATGTCAAGCTGATGGAGAGTATGGTTTCATTGAAATTACAGGATACATTCACAAGCTGTATAGAAAAGTCAAGGAAACCATCCCTGCCAATTCTCTGAATATTGATGTTTATAATACCATTTTTAGATATAAACAAATTCAGTGAAATGTTAAATTAAAATATTGAAAAACCCTTAAAGTCATGGTTAATATAGTATGATTTTAATCAGAGTTTTCCAGAGAAACAGACCCAATAGGGCCCAATAGGGAGTGTGTGTGTGTGTGTGTGTGTGTGTGTGTGTGTGTGTGCTTTGTTTGATAAGCTCTAATTTTGTGTCTGTGTGGGCAGAAAGATAGAGGGAGAAATAAATTGTTAAGCAATTGACTTAGAAAATTGTAGGGGCTGACAAGTCCAAAATCTGCAGAGCAGACCCTCAGGATGGGGAGCCATGAAGAATTGATGTTGCAGTCTCGTCTGAAAGCTGTCTGGAGGCAAAATTTCTCCTTATTTTTCCCTGGATCTTGGTCTTTTCTCTTAAGCTCTTCAACTAATTGGATGAGGCCCAAGCCATATTATGGAAGTTAATCTGTTTTATTTAAAGTCTACAGATTTAAAAGTTAGTCACATCTAAAAAATACCTTCCTAGCAACATCAAGACTAACGTTTGACCAAAAATTGTGCACCATGGCCTAGTCAAGTGTGACATATCCCACTTCCCACATAACAGGCACTCATTAACATACCTGAGTACCTGAGTGCCTGATAATTTGATAATAAAATAGAAAATGATTACACTATAATGAGAAATGCAAACGTGATACAAATAATATACAAAATATAGTAATAATGTAAAGTGTTTCTATATTAAAAGCTTTAATGATAGAATTAAATGAGATTTCCCCCCTTCCTTATAAAACCTTTGATTTTTCCGAATTTTCTGTTATGAATATTCATCGTTGTTAGATAGAAATGAAAATTAAATTGAAAATAAGCCCAAAATAAATAAAAAAAGAAAAAAAATAAAACCATGATGCACATTTTAAGAATTTAAGATCATAGCTGTCCAGTTCACCTTCTTCTTCATGCTTCTCTTGCTCATTTTTGTGGGCTGAATTTTCATAGGTTCAAATCCTTATGTTGAAGTCCTAACCCCCGAATAATTTAAATGTGACTTTATTTGAAGATAGCATCTTTAAAGAGGCAATTAAATTAAAATAAGTTTACTAGGGTGACCCTAATCTAACTTCACTGGTGTTCTTATAGGAGAATGAATTAAGACACAGAAAAGAACAGAGGAAGGTCATGTGAAAACATGGAAAGAGGATGGACATCTACACATCAAGGAGAGAGGCCTCAGAAGAAAATAACCCTGTCAATTTCTTGAACTTGAACTTCTAGGTATGAGAAAATACATTTCTTGTTTAAGACACCCACTTAGTGGAGCTGTGTTATGGTAGTCCTAGCAAACAAATACACTCATACTTGGCATGGTTACTGCAGGAGACCCCAATGTACTGTTCTTTGCTACACAGACAGTATAGGCACTCAGAGAGTTGTCTTGTTTTTTTTTTTATTTTTATTTAATACTACTTTATTGCTAAAAAATGCTAATGATCATCTGAGCCTTCAGCAAGTCATAATCTTTTTGCTGGTGGAGGGTTTTACCTCATTGTTGACAGTTGCTGACTGATGAGGGTGGTGGTTGCTGACTGATGAGGGTGGTGGTTGCTGAAGGTTGGGGTGCCTGCAGCAATTTCTTAAAATAAGACAACAATGAAGTTTGCCACATTGACTGATTCGTCCTTTCACAATACATTTCTCTGTACCATGACATGCTGTTTGGTAGCATTTTACTCACATTTCTTTCAAAATTGGAGTCAATCCTCTCAAACCTGCCACTGGTTTATCAACTAAGTTTATGCACTAATCTAAATCCTTTGTTGTCATTTCAACAATGTTCACAGCATCTTCACCAGGAGTAGATACCTTACGAAGAAACTACTTTCTTTACTCATCTATATGAAGCAACTCACTCAAGTTTATCATGAGATTGCAGCAATTCAGTCACATCTTCAGGCTTTACTTATAATTCCAGCTCTCTTGCTATTTCTTTCTCTTTTTTTTATACTTTAAGTTCTAGAGCACATGTGCACAACATGCAGGTTGTTACATATGTATACATGTGCCATGTTGGTGTGCTGCACCCATTAACTCGTCATTTACATTAGGTATATCTCCTAATTCTATCCCTCCCCCCTCCCACCACCCCACGACAGGCCCTGGTGTGTGATGTTCCCCTTCCTGTGTCCAAGTGTTCTCATTGTTCAATTCCCACCTATGAATTAGAACATGCAGTGTTTGGTTTTTTCCCCTTGTGATAGTTTGCTGAGACAAACAGAGAGCCAAATCATGAGTGAACTCCCATTCACAATTGCTTCAAAGAGAATAAAATACCTAGGAATCCAACTTACAAGGGATGTGAAGGACCTCTTCAAGGAGAATGACAAACCACTGCTCAACAAAATAAAAGAGGACACAAATAAATGGAAGAACATTCCATGCTCATGGACAGGAAGAATAAATATCGTGAAAATGGCCATACTGCCCAAGGTAATTTACAGATTTTTGCAATCTACCTATCTGACAAAGGGCTAATATCCAGAATCAGCAAAGAACTTAAATTTACAGAAAAAAAAAAACAACGCCATCAAAAAGTGGGCGAAGGATGTGAACAGACCCTTCTCAAAACAAGACAACTAGCACGTTGTCACCTCTCAATAACATGGCAGAAAGTATGACATGATGAGAGAGGGTGACAATGTGAGAGATAGAGAGGAAATTGGACCAAACTCAACCTTTTATCAGGAACTCACTCCTGCAATAATTAACCAACTTCCACAATAATGTCATTTATCCATTCATGAGGGCAGTGCTCTCATTACCTAATCATCTCTTAAAGTTTCCATATCTCAAAATTGTTAAAATGGCAATTAAATTTAATTCAACTTTTGGAGAAGACATTCAAACCATAGCAATTCTCATTCCAAAACGGAGCAATAGGCAAGAAGAAAGGGTTAACAGGCCCCGAGCAATTCCAAAATCTAACAGCAAAAAATGACATTAAATGTTAAGATGCCAGAATAATCTCCTTTAACTCCATGTTTTGCATTCTGGCCACACTGGAGCAGGTGTTATGTCCCTAAGACCTCAGGCAGCCCTACGCCTATGGCTTTACTGGGCTCAGACCACACAGAATCTATCATGAATTGAAATCTCCTGCCTGAAGCTTTCCCAGGCTGGAGTTGTATGCTAGTGACTCTATAATACAATTCTGAAGTCTTGGGGGTTTCCCCACTCCCATGGATCAATTAGGAATTATCCTAATAGGAACACTCTGCCGGGGTCTTGCCCGTACACCTCTGATGGGCTTTGTCCTAGTTGGGGTTTGCTGTGGTGGCTCTGCCCCCTGAAAATGATCACTGCCTGTGTGTCTAGTTTATCTCATACATTCTTTGAAATCTAGATGGAGGCTGCCATGGCCCCATAGCTCCTGCACTCTGCCTGTCTGCAGAGTCAGTGCAATGTGAATATTACCAAAGTGCCCTTCAGAGCTACAGAATAAGCTGAACTTTGGCAAACTTGAGCAACAGCTGGGGCATCTGAGGAGCACTGTGCCCCTGAAGTAGGAAGCAGAGTCCTGCGGCAGCTCTGAGCATAAAATACAGAGGTGTGGAGGGCACTTTTCTGGACACTTTGCCCTCATAATCCTTGCTTGCCTTGAAGATCTCTGAAATGCCTTAGGGGTCATTTTCCCATTGTTTTCAGGAAGGGGGACTGGCTTCCTTCTATTTATATTATTTGTTTTAGCAAATGAACACTTTGCCACACTCAGTATTCTCTCTTAACAGTGCTTTTAAAATCTTTAAGTGGCCACTCTCAGAGTTTTCCAAATCTTTTTATTCTGTTTTTCCTTTAATTATAACTTCTGTCTTTATGATATTTACTTTTACTTTCATTTTACTGTAAGTAGCCAAAATAAGCCATGCAGAACCTTGAATGCTTTGTTGTTTAGATATTTCTTCTGCCAGATATCCTAGTTCACCACTTTTAAATCCTGCCTTCCATAAAGGCCTATGGCATGGGCAGAATTCAATGATGTCATTGCCACTTTATGAGAAGGATAGCCTTTACTCCAGTTTCCAATAAAATATTTATTTTTTCCACTTGAGACTTCATTAGTATGTTTTTTACTGTCCATATTTCTACAAACCTTCTGATATTGACTACTTAAGAATACACGAAGAAGTCTCAGACTTCCCCTACAGTTTTTTTTCTTCTGAGCCCTCATCAAAGTTACCCTTAATGTTCTATTTGTGGCATTATAGAATGGTTCTAGCCTGGTTCTACAAATTTTTCCATCCTCTACCCATTATTCTTTGCTAAAGCCACATCCACATTTTCCAGTATTTGTTATAGCAGCAGCCCTATTTCTAAATACCAATTTTCTGTCTTATTTTGTTATACCAATTTTGTGTTGCTATAACAAATTACAAGAGATTGGGCAATTTATAAAGAGAATAAATTTATTTCTCATGGTTTCAAAGCTTAGGAAGTTCAATACCAACGTGGTGGCATCTGGTGAGACACTCATTTCATTATCTCATGATAGAAGGCAGAAGGGCAAGAGAGTGCACTTAAGAGTGAGGGTGAAAGAAAGGGGGAGTAAGAGAGGAAGGGGCCTGAATTCATCCTTTTATCAGGAACCCACCCCCACAATAACTAGTCCTCTTCCTCTATAATGTTATTATAGAGGGCAGGGCCCTTAGGACTTTAACATCTTAAAGGTCCCACCTCTCAACACTCTTGCTTGGAGATTAAGTTTCCAACACACAAACTTCTGGGGACACATTTAAACTATAACACTATAGCAACCTATGTTAGTATTTCCTTTTGTTTATTTTTAATCTTCATAATCATCATTTTATTTCAAAATGTGTGTGAATATTTAAATTAATTACTCCTAAATACAAATGGTCTCATATTTCTTCTCTGTCTTATTTTTATTCTTTTCATAACCCAATTTCCCTAATCAACTATTTTTTACCATTTATTTTTTCCTTACATTTGAAACATCCCCTCTTGCATCACCATTTTCAGTGTTTCTACTTATTAGAGAAGACAGAAAAAAAAATTGAAAGACATTGTTCACATGCTCCTCCCACCACTTTACCCATTTACATAAATTCATGTCCTTATTTTCTGTTCTTTTGTTTCTTTCTAAAGAGAAATGTTAATTAAGAGCCACCTGTCTACTTGTTCAGTAGATCTCATTTTTTCTTTCTTATGCAAAAACAATGTCAGAATTTTTTCTCATTCATGTGCATGACTTTTCAGCAAAACATCTCAAAATAAGATTATGTCTACAACTATTATTTTGATTCATCTTCTTCATTTTTCTATTGATGCTAGTTAAATCTAGCTCTTGCCAAAATACATTTTTTTCAAGTTTAACCCTTACCTCCAAGCTGCTGTTTCCATAGCTAAGACTCAGTCTTCGTCTTACTTAATCTTGCTGCAATATTCCTTTACTGGGAACTATTTGCTCTTACTTGCACCCCATTGCATCTTAGTTGTATTTATGTTGCATTGGATGTTCTAAGTGTCTAAGTTTCTCTTAGCTGCTTTCTCTTAGTCTCTTGACACATAAAAGTCTGAGTGTTCCAGGACTTCTTCTTAATCAGAACTTTCTCTAGTAGTAACATATAGTATTGCATGGGCTTAAAAGCCATTTGTAAGGTGATTTTCTCATTGAAATGCAAACTCCTATATATAATGCCCTCTTAACATCTTCACTTGTATGAAGCTCAAATCTAACAAGTCCGAAACAAAAATCCTGGTCTGGTCTTCTCATCTGAAAATAGCTCCCCTACAGAAATCTCAGCATACTTAATGTCAGCTCAAGCCACAATCTAAAATCATTCTTCTGGATCACTTACATGCACTTCTGACTGTCACTAAATACTACTCCTTCTACCTTTAAATTATGTGTAGAAAATATCACTTCTTCCTTTACAACCTGATCATCATCACCACTATCTGTCACCTTAGATTTTTGTGATAGTGCCCCGGACCTCTCATCTCTGCCCTCTTCTCTATAGTTCACTCTCAACACAAAGGCTAATGTGAATTTTTTAAACCTCTTGAACATTACTGCCTTTTCAAAAGTTTGAAGAAGCTACACAGGTCACTTAGAAAAAAAAAATTTTTTTTTTTTTTTTTGCAAAAACTAAAATGCCCACTAGATGATAACCTTAATTCCCACCTAACACCACTATTCTGATGCAGTCTGCTACCACTGTTTTCCAAGAATACAGTTTTGATGCACTGTCCTCCTTGAACCTATTAGATATGCACTGATGTAGATTGTTTTCACTTTGCTTAGAAGACGCTTCATCATGAGACTTTGCTGAAGTTGCTTATCAGCTTAAGGAGATTTTGGGCTGAGACGATGGGGTTTTCTAGATATACAATCATGTCATCTGCAAACAGGGACAATTTGACTTCCTCTTTTCCTAATTGAATACCCTTTATTTCCTTCTCCTGCCTGATTGCCCTGGCCAGAACTTCCAACACTATGTTGAATAGGAGTGGTGAGAGAGGGCATCCCTGTCTTGTGCCAGTTTTCAAAGGGAATGCTTCCAGTTTTTGCCCATTCAGTATGATATTGGCTGTGGGTTTGTCATAGATAGCTCTTATTATTTTGAGATACATCCCATCAATACCTAATTTATTGAGAGTTTTTAGCATGAACGGTTGTTGAATTTTGTCAAAGCCCTTTTCTGCATCTATTGAGATAATCAAGTGGTTTTTGTCATTGGTTCTGTTTATATGCTGGATTATGTTTATTGATTTTTGTATGTTGAACCAGCCTTGCATCCCAGGGATGAATCCCACTTGATCATGGTGGACGAGCTTTTTGATGTGCTGCTGGATTCGGTTTGCCAGTATTTTCTTGAGGATTTTTGCATCGATGTTCATCAGGGATATTGGTCTAAAATTCTCTTTTTTTGTTGCGTCTATGCCAGGCTTTGGCATCAGGATGATGCTGGCCTCATAAAATGAGTTAGGGAGGATTCCCTCTTTTTCTATTGATTGGAATAGTTTCAGAAGGAATGGTACCAGCTCCTCTTTGTACATCTGGTAGAATTCGGCTGTGAATCCATCTGGTCCTGGACTTTTTTTGGTTGGTAAGCTATTAATTGTTACCTCAATTTCAGAGCCTGTTATTGATCTATTCAGAGATTCCACTTCTTCCTGGTTTAGTCTTGGGAGGGTGTATGTGTCGAGGAATTTATCCATTTCTTCAAGATTTTCTAGTTTATTTGCATAGAGGTGTTTATAGTACTCTCTGATATTAGTTTGTATTTCTGTGGGATCGGTGGTGATATCCCCTTTATGATTTTTATTGCGTCTATTTCATTCTTCTGTCTTTTCTTCTTTATTAGTCTTGCTAGCAGTCTATCAATTTTGTTGATCTTTTCAAAAAACCAGCTCCCAGATTCATTGATTTTTTTGAAGGGTTTTTTGTCTCTATTTCCTTCAGTTCTGCTCTGATCTTAGTTATTTCTTGCCTTCTGCTAGCTTTTGAATGTGTTTGCTCTTGCTTCTCTAGTTCTTTTAATTGTGATATTAGGGTGTCAGTTTTAGATCTTTCCTGCTTTCTCTTGTGGGCATTTAGTGCTATAAATTTCCCTCTACACACTGCTTTGAATGTGCCCCAGAGATTCTGGTATGTTGTGTCTTTGTTCTCGTTGGTTTCAAATAACATCTTTATTTCTGCCTTCATTTTGTTATGTACCCAGTAGTCATTCAGGAGCAGGCTGTTCAGTTTCCATGTAGTTGAGTGGTTCTGAGTGAGATTCTTAATCCTGAGTTCTAGTTTGATTGCACTGTGGTCTGTGAGACAGTTTGTTATAATTTCTGTTCTTTTACATTTGCTGAGGGGTGCATTACTTCCAACTATGTGGTCAATTTTGGAATAAGTGAGATGTGGTGCTGAGAAGAATGTATATTCTGTTGGTTTGGGGCGGAGAGTTCTGTAGATGTCTGTTAGGTCCACTTGGTTCAGAGCTGAGTTCAATTCCTGGATATCCTTGTTAACTTTCTGTCTCGTTGATCTGTCTAATGTTGACAGTGGGGTGTTAAAATCTCCCATTATTATCGTGTGGGAGTCCAAGTGTCTTTCTAGGTCTCTAAGGACTTGCTTTATGAATCTGGGTGCTCCTGTATTGGGTGCATATATATTTAGGATAGTTAGCTCTTCTTGTTGAATTGATCCATTTACCATTATGTAATGGCCTTCTTTGTCTCTTTTGATCTTTGTTGATTTAAAGTCTGTTTTATGAGAGACTAGAATTACACCCCCTGCCTTTTTTTGTTTTCCATTTGCTTGGTAGATTTTCCTCCATCCCTTTATTTTGAGCCTATGTGTGTCTCTGCATGTGAGATGTGTTTCCTGAATACAGCACACTGATGGGTCTTGACTCTTTATCCAATTTGCCAGTCTGTGTCTTTTAATTGGAGCATTTAGCCCATTTACATTTAAAGTTAATATTGTTATGTGTAAATTTGATCCTGTCATTATGATGTTAGCTGGTTATTTTGCTCATTAGTTGATGCAGTTTCTCCCTAGCCTCGATGGTCTTTAAAATTTGCCATGTTTTTGCAGTGGCTGGTACCGTTTTTTCCTTTCCACATTTAGTGCTTCCTTCAGGAGCTCTTTTAGGGCAGGCCTGGTGGGGGCAAAGGATATAAACAGACACTTCTCAAAAGAAGACATTTATGCAGCCAAAAGACACACGAAAAAATGCTCATCATCACTGGCCATCAGAGAAATGCAAATCAAAACCACAATGAGATACCATCTCACACCAGTTAGAAAAAGTCAGGAAACAACAGGTGCTGGAGAAGATGTGGAGAAATAGGAACAACATTTACACTGTTGGTGGGACTCTAAACTAGTTCAACCATTGTGGAAGTCAGTGTGGCGATTCCTCAGTGATCTAGAACTAGAAATACCATTTGACCCAGGCATCCCATTACTGGGTATATAACCAAAGGATTACAAATCATGCTGCTATAAAGACACATGCACACATATGTTTATTGTGGCACTATTCACAATAGCAAAGACTTGGTACCAACCCAAATGTCCAACAATGATAGACTGGATTAAGAAAATATGACACATATACACCATGGAATACTGTGCAGCCATAAAAAATGATGAGTTCATGTCCTTTATAGGGACATGGATGAAGCTGGAAGCCATCATTCTCAGCAAACTATAGCAAGGACAAAAAACCAAACACCGCATATTCTCACTCATAGGTGAGAACTGAACAATGAGAACACATGGACACAGGAAGGAGAACATCACACACCGGGGCCTGTTGTGGGGTGGGGGGAGGGGGGAGGGATAGAATTAGGCGATACACCTAATGTTAATGACGTGTTAATGGGTGCAGCACACCAACATGGCTCATGTATACATGGGTAACAAACCTGCACATTGTGCACATGTACCCTAAAACTTAAAGTATATTAAATAAATAAATAAATAAAGAGATGCTTCATTAGATATCCACATGGATTGCCTCCTCAGTTTTTCAGAAATCTGTTTATTTATCTATCTATCTATCTGTCTATCTATCTATCTATCTATCTACAAACACATGCACACTACATACACACATATATATATATATGCACATGCACATGGAGAGACAGAGACAGAAAGAGAGAGAGAGAAACAGAGAGAGAGAGAGAGACAAGGATACAAGGAGGGAGGGAGGAGAGGAGGGAGGGAGGGAAGGATATTTAAATAAATACACACTGCTGTAACAGAGTGTCTTGTTTTCAAAAAGTTCTTTTTCTCTCTCTTTTTGTTTTCTGACCATTCCCTGTCTTGCCTTTAATAATGAGAGAATAGTCTTTGTTTTCCTTCTTTCCTCCAGGCACCCCCTTGCCCACTGTTTCTCCTATCTAATTGTGTGTTTGTTTAGAAGTTCCAGATATTAAATCTTGAAACAATTCAGGCCATTATGGTATCCTGCATCCCCACCTAGGGATTACTTCAAGGCTACATTTAATTTACAGCACAGCTGTACCCAGGATAATGCCAGCCCATTCATCAGATGGGGCAACAGCTCAAGATAGTCATTGGAACAAGTCATATAAATTGGCACCCCTTTATCACTTCTGCATGGTTTTCAGACTAAGCCCCCTTTCTTAAACCCTTGTCCTTGACCCAAAGAGCTGAAATAGTTCCATTAGGGCACAAGCCTCAAGTATTTCCCTACTGCTCTTTGTGGAAATAAAGTCACTGTCCTTTCACTGCACTTTGTACTTTTTATTGGCTTTGCAAGCAGTGAGCAGCCAAGCCTGCACTCAGTTACAATGCTACAAATATTAATTTGTTTCATTTTATTTTTATTTCAGTTGGGGTTTACATGAATGAACTAGGTAGGTTCTATGCATTTCCATATGTACATTATTAAGAGTAGAAAGGAATAAGTGTGACTTCAAAAATATTGTTCAATCAAAATCAAAAGCTGGGAGAAAATAATATAAGAATTTCCTTTTTCATGTATAGTGTGGAAATCTGGCTAATCAAATAGCAACACAACCTGTTAATAGGATAAAGCTGAGATTTTTGCTTAAGGGAAAATACAACCTCACAAAGCTTTGGTGGTGTCTATAGGAAAAATATTAGAATTAATTAAGAATTTTAAGTTTGGTTTAAGGCAGGTTTTTCAATGTGGTGATCAGGATTAGGTAAGAATTATATACAATACTTCAGGAGTGATAGCAACAGCAAGAGGAGGACTTTGAGAGAAGTATTAAAATAATCTTAGGGTGTAATCCATTTGTTGACACTTTACATTAAAAAGCTGATGGTTTCTCAAGAAGTTCCTGTAAGGAGCCATGGAATCACTGCTAAGGCAGGACATTCTTAGAAGAGAAAAGAAATATTAATAAAAACAGTGGAATAGCAAAACAGTGTGAAAGTGAAGAGTAAGGTGTAGTTCAGATTATCAGAGTCCCGCTTGAATATGGGATTACCCAGTTTTGAGGCATTGGTTCTTGATGATTTAAGTCTAGTGTATTTTTATCTAATTGATGAGAAGTTACCCAGTTTACTGGATTCCTAGAATCACTAAACTTTAAGTCAATATAACTCTCTCTTCTATGTACTTTTAATTCCCTTGGAGGTTTTCTCCGCATTCTCAAAACAATTTTTTTTTTACTTTATATTCTATGTGTTTCCCAAATTAGTATTTGTAATATTTTCTTTAAAATAAATCTAATTTTTTACAATATAGTTAAATATTCTTAAATGTATAGATCACAAAGTATACAATTATTCAATTATTCTTAATAACATATCAAAATATATTTTATCTTTCATTTTATAAACAGCTTCTCAATACATGCTTATTCATTAGCAAATAAATGTTATATTTATATAGAGTACCTTAAAGAGTTGAAATGATTACCTATGAAATTCAGACATGCATATGTTAATACAGAAGGCTTTTAGAATATGTTTTTTCTTTTCTAATTTTTATTTGTCTGTTTCAAGAAAAGAAGATGCTCCATTATACCAATGTTAATCTTCAACTTCTTCCCTTATCCCCTCTCCTTGGTTATAGAAAGTTTCAATTATTTTATATTTTAAAAGAGGGACAATTGAACTTACCAAGAAATATTTGCTGTATTCTTGAATCTTAAAGGAAGGGATACTATTGAGCTAGTGGTATATCTGATGCAGGTGTTAAAAGAGTTACTTAATAAGCAGACTCTAAATATAACTACAATGGGCCAAACTTTGCAGTCATGTATGAGAACAGAAACAGCTCTTTATAACCACTCATGTACACACACAATCCTTATATATTTATTTGCCATTTTCTCATTAGAACTGTTTACATGAAGTACTAATTTATCATCCATCTCAAAACCATTACACTTACTGAAAGAATCCTACAAAGCATACCACAGAACTGTTAAGGTAATATTATGTAATTAAAATTATTTTTGAAATCCCTCCAGAAAATAACCCCTACAGAATTTTGAATTCAATTTTAGTAATTATTGTAATTATAGAAAAATTATCACTTGTATTTTGGGGCAATATTCAAATATTATCCAACAATAAGTCTAGAGAAGAAGAAAAATAATTAAGATATATTATACTATATCATCTGAAAACAGTGTAAGCAATAGATAAATTCTAAAATTGTTTTGAACAAATAAATATTATTGAAATAATATATAGACTTTCAAGGTGAATATTTTAAGGAATACTATACTTTGAGCTACATAATTTCTAATGGATAGCCAATCTAGTGACACTGCTTTTATATTTCACTACTTTATTTCTTCAGAAAAGTCTGTGAATAAAATTAAAAAATAGTAATAATAGTCTTAATACTGTTTCTCTGCAACTAAGAATAATAAACTGGCAGAGAAAAATTAACTTTGCATTATTTTTTTCAAATTTTATGAAAGTGAGATTCACACACACACACAATTTCGCTAGATACAAGATTAGGTCATAAAACATTTTGTAAATAGGAATTTTGACTTCATTAAATAATAAGACCATTCAAATATGATGATACAAAACTAAGGATATATGTTGAAGTTATATAAGCAAGGTAGACTTGGTGCTGCAATTAACTATGTGTATTAGAGCTGAAAAACCACTTAACCTCTCTGGACTTTACAGCAAATTAACACAATTCTCCCTGATTGTAGAGTAATAAAATACAAGTTCTTCCTACTTCACTGGCTTTGTAATGGCCAAATTAGATAATAGATTTGTAAAAGCTTTGCACATCATAAAAGTTTTCCCAAACAGGTATTCTTCATCTACTTCATTCAGTTTTCACCTTATAAAGTTTTCTCCATCTCAACTCTTTAGGGTTTGGCCTGTCTTAACTTGAGTCTTATTTTGCCTCCAGTTTTCTCTCCAATATTAAACTGCTTTGTTAGAGTAATAATTTAATTCTCGAAGACAGTGCAGAAAACTCCTCAGTTGGTGAGAATCAACTCTATACGATACTCCTGGAAAATGAACAATGGAAGGTACTTCTGTCATAATAACCATGATTCACGCATTAGGCTGCTGCACTTTTCGTCTGTAATTTTTTACTCTTTCCTACAATATCAAGACCTATTTTTCTCCTCAAAATGTCAGTTCCATATTTCTTTCTTTGTTGAAAGATTACCAGTGTCCCAGTTTCACAAAGTTATGCAATTGTAATGCAGAATCCATTTACTCCCCAGTAACTGGAGTTCAGACATTGCTGTGGGAATAAAAGCAAGGCTTACAGTTCACAGTAAAGAACAAAAACATATCATACAGCTTGTGCAAAAAGGGTAGAATGCTACTTGGCCTCAGTGACACTCTGAACATCAGTGTAGAATTTTAATTGCAGCTTGCCTTCTTTGTAATAAAAAAATATGTTCTAAACATTTTTCAATAGATTTAATTCCAAACTAAATTAAGACTCCACAGTATGATTTAAGTTGGCATAGCTAATGTCTCATGCCAGAAAAAAAAAGCAATCTATAGGTAACATTGTGCAGTTATGTAATATGTGTAGTAACTGATATCATGAGTGTCATTAAAATCAATTAAGTTACATTATGAAACTCATAATTTATGACAGAAACATCACTAAATAATGAGTGTTATATGATCTATTTTAACTTCTTATAGGCACATACTTCTTTTTAATGATCAAGAAAGTACCTGCGTTGGTTCACGCTATTACCAGTGTCCCAAAGTCACTCATAATTCATTCTCTCACCAGAAGAAATTTGTTGTTTATGGTGAAAGTCATATCCAAGCAAAGACTAGAATTGTTCTGCTAGCCATTCCTTTTAAAATCTGTCACTCTAAAATTCATGCACAAATACAAACCAAATGCTTTATAAGTTTCTCCTTAAAACATTTCTGAAAGCTACTTACTAAAATTTAGATAGTTATCAGTCATTCCTACACAAATAATTTACCTACCAGCTCTCACATCTTTGTTCTGCCCATCAAATTATTAGATCTTTATTTTATTTTCTATTTCTTCAGCCTCGGAAGCAATTCAGATTCACATCTTTAACAATGTGAACTTTTGCAGGGAACTACTCACTTAGCTCCAGCAAGAGTACTTTCTATGGGATCTGCCTAATTTATTCAAATAATTTTTTAGAATTAGGTTTAGGTCAATTTTTCCTATTTATGAATACATTTGTTCATTCTAGCACTTACAATGTTGCAACCATGTTAATAATTTTATCAGAATAGTGCCAGTCATTTCAAAGACAAACTCCATTCTGCAGGTAAATCCCTTTCTCTTCTCAATCTAAATAGCTGATCTGTCACTACACGCAGATGTCTTGCCCTTCTTCATATGCCTGGTTTATTCTTATTCCTGCTATCTTCATGTCACATTGATACTCTTGGAAATAAACCTGGCTACACAGTATAAAGAAGTGTATTTAGGTCTGTTATTTCCTTTTTCACACCATAAAAACATTTGTATCCTCTTGTTTTTCCAGAAAGCATTCTTAACAATAACCTGCTTCACAAAATATTATTCTTTCCCCTCCTGATCATCTGGTTATCTCGACTGAAAATTTTTTTCACTGCATACGTGCTATTGACAAGAGCTGCATAACATATTCCAGGGGAATATATATAATATAAATACATATATAAATTGACAATTTTGACAATTATATATGTATAAATTGACAAATCATAATTGTGTATATTTATGGAGCACAAAGCTAGGTTTTGATATATGTATACAATGTGAAATGATTAAATTAAGCTAATGAACATATTCATTAACTTATAACTTTTTGTAATAAGACATTTGAAATTTACTATCTTAATTATTCAGTAGGTTATTGTTGACTACAATCAACGTGCTCTACAATGGATCTCAAAACTTATTTGTCTTTGCTCACTAAAACCTTGTACCCTTCGACCAACAACTTCCCATTCTTTTCTTTCCTCCCATCCTCACCCTCTGGTAACCATCATTCTACTCTTTACTTCTATCAGTTTAACATTTTTAGATTCCACATACACGTGAGATCATGTGATATTTGTCTTTATGTGCCTGGCTTATTTCTTAGCATAATGTCCTCCAGGTTCACCCATGTTATTGCAGATGGCAGTAACTCCTATTTCCTATTTTTTGGAAGGCTGAATAATAGTCTTTTATTTATGTATACCACACTGTCTTTATTTATTCATCTGTTAGTGAACATAGGTTTATTTTATATCTTGGATATTGTAAATGACGCTGCAATGAGCAAGGAGCACAGATATCCCTTTGACACCTCAATTTCAATTCTTCTGGATCTATACCCAAAAGTGGGATTGCTGGCTTGTATAGGAGTTATATTCTTAGATATATATATATATATATATATATATGTATATATATATATATGTGTATATATATATATATATTTGGAAACTCCACACCATTTTTCATAGCGGATGTACCAATTTACACTCCCACCAACAGTGTACAAGAGTTCCCATTTCTTCACATTCTCACCAACGCTTGTTATCTTTCATCTCACTTTTATTTACTGTTATACTGGTGGTCCCAGAAACCAAGATAAGACAAGCGAAAAAGAAATATATTACAAGAGAAGACATAAAATAATCGTTGTTTGCAGATAACATGCTCATCTATCTTTAAATATTAAAGACAATAAAAAAGTCCTATGAGAATGAATAAGCAAGTTTAGTGTAATCACATGAATGCAGTCACATGTCAAAGATCATTAGATTATACATTCTAAAGGAGTCCTTTTTATTCTATGTAGAATTTTAACTCAATAAAGCTTATTTTTAGAGTAACTGTAATACCACAGAAGCCAATATTTATGAAAACTCATATAGATTTAGAATGTATTCTGATATATCATAACAGTTGATCTGGAAGAAAAGATATTACACAGATTACACAGAGTGGCCGTATTTTAGGCCCTTTGCTGTCTTGCTCTCAAACTTGAAATGTCATCCCATCACTTTATTGTCGTAAGTCTCTACCTCATTCCTCAGCAACTTCCTATTACTTACTCCTGAGTAATGCATTCCATTTAAATATGTGTATTAGAAAATAATTTGGTCCACATCAGTATAATAATTTTATAAGGAAATGAAACAAAGGGAACATTTTAATTCAAAATTTTGAGAACATAAATTTTTAACGTAATATTTTGTTATTTGCATAACATAAAAGCACCTTATTTTCCAATAGAAGTAGAAGTAATTGCAGTAGAGTTAATTTTACAGTAGAAGCAGTTACAATAGATTTCCCATTAGAAGAAACTACTACAGGAAGCAACTACTGTAATTTTCCAGAATTAATTACAATGGTAAAATTAAGTTGGCCAAAGTAGATAAAATTATAACTTAATTCCACAAAATAAGCTAACTAAATCAAACGCTGACAACTTTGAAGGAATAATCTAAATAGAAATGCAGGGCATAATTTGCCCCTGACTTATGATGATTCAACTTAAGATTCTTTCTTTAATCTTAGAATTTTTTTTTTTACTTTATGATGGTGCAAAAGTAGAAATTATAATTTAAATTTTGAATTTTGATTTTTCTAGGCTAGTAATATGTGATATAATACTCTTTTGTGATGTTGGACCATGGCAGTGAGCTGCAGCTCCCAGTCAGCAATGTGATCCCAAGAATAAACAACCGATTCTCGACAGTGTCCTGTGTTGCCAGTCGACTTTGTTCAACAGTAGGTTCATGTAAGTATTCTGAGCATTTTTAAGGTTGGCTAGGATAAGCTGTGATACTTCGAATGTTAGCTGTGTTAAATGTTTTTGATTTCGAGTATTTTCAATTTATGATGGGTTTATTCAGTTTATTTACAACCCCACTGTAAGTCATGGAGCATATGCATAGGTTTTAAAACAAATTTTGAGAATATTAGGTTGAACAAAAGAAAGCAGACTCAAGAAAATATTTTTTTTTATAATCCCATTAATATAACACTCTAGAATCAGCATATCCGTGTATTCGTAGAAGTGGGTTATATGCAAAGTGACTGGAGTATACTTTTAGAGGTGATGAAAATATTGTATTTTTTTGTTGTGGTGTTGGTTATACAAGTGTCTATGTTTGTCAGAACTCACCCAATTTTAAATTTTAAATTTTAAATAGATGTATTTATCTTATGGAAGTAGTCCTCAAAATTTTGAATTAACCGTGATTAACACGTTTTGGGTAATATTTTGAGGTGTTACTGATGCATTTTAAAAAGATTTCAGTAAATGGTGCGATGTATCATATTTATGTATTTGAAGTTGGAAATTATTTCTGAAGTTGGAATACAGATTCAACAAAATCCTTTTACTTTTCAAGGAAATACAACTTGTGTTGTGCTGAAATATCATAACACATATGCAGGTTTGTGTATTTTGTTGCAGGTGTGTGGCAACATAAGCTCTCATTTTATATTGGTGTCAGTATAAACTGGCACAACTATTTTGTAAAAGGATTACATAAGAATACTTTTCTGGGATTTACTGACATTAAAATACATGTGGAAAAGAAAAAAATGATAATAGACAAGGGTCACAAAGACAAAAATAAAAGTCATATTTTTGGACTGTTTCTTTTAGTGTAGAAGTATGATTTCTGACAAAAGTCCCAAGATAAATCAAAGATAAAAGAAGAATAAGAAGAGTATGTATAAAAAGAGATTAATGTAACAGAACATAGATCCCAGAAACAAGCCACTCATATAAGAAGTTATGACATAAGGAAGATTTAGGACTGCATAGAGGTAGAGAAAAAGAGATCTTCAATAAATGGTAATGAAGCATCAATGTAACCACATTAAAAAATGTTTTACTTCATTTCAAAAAAATTAAATTACAGATTGATTAAAGATGTAAATATGAAATAACAAATGTAAATATTTGGTAAGACAACATTGGAAATTTTTTTCATTATATCAGGAAGGGAATAAACAAATAAAACTGAAAAAGAATGAGAGAAAATTTATCTTATATATTTATTTTGTGAATTGCTATTTATAAAAAGTATCTGGCAAGAAAGTAAAAACAACTTGCGACAGATGGGAAGTATATTTGCACTGCATACAACTGACAAAAATTAAACTAAAACAGACATCTACCACATAACAACGACTATTATAAGTCAATAGGAAGACATATAATCCAGTAGGAAAAATATGTAAAAAATTTTAACAAGTTCTTCATGAAAGAAGAAACCTAAATGATCAATAAACTTTTCCAAAATGATAAATGTTTTACCTACACAGAGCTGTTAAATCAGAAACACCTGAAATAACATTACACGTGCATAGATTTGTCTGTTTTGTTGAGGCTAGGAGGCAGCAGGGGTGGAGTTTGTAAACTGGTACAGCTAAGTGGAAATATTTTGAAATTTTCTGTTGAATATGTACAGTGTATGACCAAATAATTCCACCCCCCTTTATACCTTTAGGGGTAATTGTGCATCTATGTCGCAGGATACATGGACAAGAATGTTATAGCTTTATTGTTTATAACAAAGGTTGCCAACATTTTTGGCACCAGGGACAGGCTCTGTGGAAGACAATTTTTCCATAGGTGGGAGTGCAGTAGGGTAGATGGTTTTGGGATGAAATTGTTCCACCTCAGATCATCAAGCATTAGATTCTCATAAAGAGTGTGCAACCTAGATCCCTTATATATGCAGTTCACTGTGGTGGCTACACTGCTATGAAAATCTAATGCCACTGCTGATCTGACAGGAGGTGGAGCTCAGGCAGTAATGCTAGCTAGCCCACGTCTCGTCTTACCTCCTGCTGTGGGGCCCAGTTCCTAACAGGGGGCCCTGGGGTTGAGGACCCCTGGATTATGATATCTTTAAACCAGAAACTACACATATGCTCATAAAAATTAAAACAAAAAAAGTGTGTGTTATGTTGACATACTAAGAAACTTTTTAATACTGAAAATAAACACATTACACATTACACCTACATGAATGGACATATAGAAAATGCTCAATCATGGTATTTAACAAATAATAATTACACTTGGTTCAATTTACATGAAGTTCAAAAGCAGGTAAAACTAAACTATATATTTTATGTAAGCTATTATAACATATTTGGTAAAGCTGCAGAGAAAAGTAAAAGTCTTAATGGTGATTATTGATAGTAAAGGCAGAAGATGTGATCAACTAGGGACATTCCACAGAAAGAGAGAGAGTTCTAAAATATTCTAGTTTATATCATTGGATAAAATTGCATAATTGGTTTTATTAATGTTTCCTTTAATCTGAAAATATATGTACAGACTGCACAAAATATATTCTCTATATAATGTTTCATATTTTAAAATGCAGCAGTGATTAAACAGAAATATAAATCAGTTAATATCAATAAATTTTTCTGAATCAAAATATGATTTGAAAAAAAATTCTTGTATGATATCTCCATACAAGAGCAAGAAGTGGCAGAAACAAGTGTTTTTTTTTTTTTTTTTCCTAGAAGAACCCATTTACCAAGGGATATCTCAGCACTTAAACTAAAGAAATGGTTAAATGTCACAGTAGGAAGACATTTTATGAAATGATACAGTATACCACATTTCAGGCAGGGTAAACTCAGGACATTGCACCAAGCACAAGAGATTCAGAAGTAATTGTATGAGTTATTAGTAAAAAATGACTTACTTTAGCATATATTTTCCCCATATTATGCCAGGAATTATAAGATGCCATTATTCCTAAAGATGATGATACAGCTCAACACTCCGTATGTATGTTCTGTCTGTTCAAGGGTAGAAAGTAAGGATATTTGCTGTTTTGTAGTCACTTTAGATAATACAGCCAAAGGTTAAATAAAAAGCAGGAGAATGAGACAAGTGTTTAGAGAGGAAAAAGCAGAACGTTTAAGAGAAAGTTTGTAAAAATTACCACAGAAGATTTATTAGGAAGCTTGAACCATTTTCAGAAGCCAGGCCCACGTTTGCAAACACAGCCACTGATGGAAAAATAGCTATGGAATAACAAACAGAATTTCATCATGAAAAACTGATTGGACAGGCATCTGAACTCCCTTCCAACACAAATGCCCAAAGCCAGATAAGATGATGGAAACAAGTGCTTAATAGCAATTTTATCTAAAGAATCAATAGCAAAAATAGTGAGTACAATGACCATATATTGTCATCTTGTATTTTCCTTTTCCATAAGTAAGAAATGGTTATACAATTGCATAAGATATTTAAAGGTAGTCCCCAAAATAAGTGGAGAAAAAAAATCCCATTCAGCTTGTGAGTGAGAATAGAAACAACATAAAATTTAGTTTAGAGAAATGACTAAATGTAAAATTACTTAAATGTAATATGTAAAATTATCTAATGTACGGACAGTTTTCTGTAAGCATATAGTCCCTAATGAAGGAGCTAAAATTATACCACCTTTGGCATATCAACTATCATGAATTAAAGCCACTTGAAGAACAGCAGGTGTAAAAAGAACATTCTGGCCTATTTTCTGTTTCCTAAAGCAGGAGATGAAAGTCCCACATGAAAAACACGCTCCCCAAACTGGAATAAAAGACAACATTCTTATCTTCAATGATGAGAAGTTGCGACTCAGAAAATACTATTAGAATTCTAGACTTTATTAGAATAACTCTTATTTTTTAGCCTCCCCACGTTAGTTGCTTCTTCACATCTTACTACTCTTTGTCTAATTCAGTATCTAACCAACTCTAATTGTTTCTTTAGGTCTTCATTCCTTTCTGAAGGCCCCAATGCCACAGAAAATGTGTGTTAAATAAATTTGTGTGCTTTTCTCCTGTTGATCTGTCTCATGTCAATTTAATTCTCAGGCCCAGACAAAAGAAACTCTAAAAAGGAACTCTAGCTCCTCTAATTTCTGGCTAGAAGGGATTTTCAGAGTGACTGGAACAATACTTACTCTGGGATCGTATTGCCACTGGGAGATGCTAAGCCTCTGACAAAAAGCCAGCAGTAGGAATTCTTACCATGTCAGCCTCCAAGATCTCTGCCTGCAGGGGCCCATCAAAGAGAGAGTGATAGAGTCTCTCATTGTTTTTTTTTTTTTTTTTTTTCTCTTTCTTAATTTAGATTATCAGGAGAAAATATACGTATGACCTAGTTTTCTGGGTACAGTGACTCTGGTGTTTTGTGTTATAAGTAGAGTAACCTTGTTTTCTGATTAGTCCTTTCCCTGCCGGAGAGGGTCCTTGTCTTCCTTCATCTCTGTGTTTTGTATAATTTTCATAGAGGAGAATCACAGGGCATGACACAAGTATAAGTCCTTATAAACTGTCCTTCAAGCCAGAATTACAGACTGATGAATTCACAGTTCTCACCAGACTAACAGCAGTTTAGACAAAATTTGGTGTGGTTTTCAAAGGGAAAACACACAGAGAGATATACACACACAACTAATTAGGCTCATTTTTTGGTCTTATTTTATGTCCAGAGTTCTTGGCTTTGTGACCATTGAGAACACCCTCTCTTATCTCTGCCAGCCAGGGAGTGCAAATAACATCTTGTATCTGACAGCCATTCAAACAGGCTGAGAACCTGAGGTACAAAGTGACAAGCAGCATTTTCTTTGTCTGATCATGCCAGATCTTAGGGGAGTTTGTCTTAATAAGAAGTCCCAGTCCATAAGGGTCATTTATTGTCCTAACCATTGCTACCTGCAAACTCCTTATCTGAGTTGTACCTGCCTAGTGTCACAGATTAGAGAATCTGTTAACTGGAGGCACCCATGTGCCATAGGAGATAAGAGATACCTTCTTCACAAACACTATTCTTACTGCCTGTGGCAACAAAGTTCTTTGCTCTCTTAGGCTATCTTTGGGAGTGAACTTTTGGATCATGGAGGTGCATCTTCTGCACCCACTTGGCAAATGCCACTTGTGTTCATGGTAGAGATTTATTCTAAGCCTTAAAAATTACCTCTGAATCTTTGCATAAAAAGCCCGACTGAATTGGGTGACTATTGGAGTAATTATGCCATTGAAAATTCTACGCTTCAAGGGCCAGACAATGAATTCTTTGAAGTGGGAAAACTTCTATATTTGAAAAAAAAATTAGCTCTCATTCTACACAACTGTCCTGCTGGTACTTACAGAAAGATCAAATTGAAAAGAGGGCACATAGACTATAATTGCTAACCTTAGGGACTCCCTTAACAAGGCTAAAGAACAAAAATCAAACTTAGAACAAAAGTTAAAATTCACAGCCACTATAAATCTTCATTCTTCACCCACCCATGTTCCCCTTTATCCCAGCTTCCTGTCCCTGACTCCGTAGTAGCTGTTTTGGATTGCTGGGCCTCTGGCTTAAACCTGCTTTTCTCAAAATCTGGTCCCACCTCCTCAGCAAATTCCTGTAACTTCAATATTCCTCCAAGTTCCCCAGAAAATATTTTAAATGTCCAACTGCCTACTTTAACTTCCCTTCCTCTTCGAAATTTACAGAAGGCACAATGACCGGATCTCTAGGATCAAGGCATGCAGGTCACTTGTGTAAATGTTAACAGCTAAGAAATAAATCTGGCACAAGCTCCAGGTACATGAAGCCAGCTTTACAATACCTTACAACTCCTCCTGCTTCCTGGGGCTCTGCAAAGAAACTCTGTCTCCTTCAGACCTTATGCAATACCCACTCCAAAAGAGTCTTGGACCCCTGCCACAAAGAATTGATATCCCCTGGACAGCAGCACATCTTTTAAATTACAATCACCTTTTGCCCCACTTTCAGAAGATTCCACCTAACTTAGAGAAGAATAAGGAAGGTCAGTGGCTATTCACAATTCTATTTACAGTGATCTTGATCGGCTCCTATGAAAAATTCTTCCCACTTATTATTATACTGTGGTTATCAGACAAGCCAGATGGTCTTCAGAGGAAGATCCCCCCAACAGAAGAAAGAAATGGCCAGAATTTTTCCCAGGCCCTCCTGCAAATGATCAGGAAATGGCTCAGCTAGAAGCTGATATTCAGGGCTGACTGGGGCAATACTAAAGGCCTTTTCCATTAAGGTTAGTTGGTCTAACGTTGAATTTTGCACTCAAAAGAAAAGAGACCAGCCCAAGGCTTTTGTAGAATGCTTTATACGAACTTTTCAAAGGTATAATACATTAAACCCTGAAACCGCAGAACACAGAAGTCTTTTAATTTCTGCCCAGGTTAGAAATTTTCTCCTTGATATAAAAAAGCAAATACAAAATGACATTGGCTGGACAGGTCAATCTCTCAATGTTATTATGGAATCAGTTACACTATTCTTTGAGAATAGCTTGCAAGAAAAATAAGAAGAAAATATAATTAAAATCAGCAGTAGTTGCTTGGCAAATTGAGTTAAAAAAAAAAAAAGTGAAACTCCAGGTAAAACTTAAACCTCACTCACCCTTCTGTTTGCCTCCTGATATTTGTAGATACTGTAAAATACCAGAACATTAAAAGGACAACTGTCTGGCATATAAGAGAAAGGAAAGCATAAATGATAATGTCCCCAGACTTCAAGACACTCAGAAGGCTTATTTTGCTCCTTCTGAGTGACAGTACCCCATAGATTGATAGAGTTAACCCATCCTCTGCTGTCCCTCAGAACCTACTAGTAAGCTTATAGAAGATGATTAGGAACAGGATTTTTGAATGGACACTTGTGTGACTTTCTCTACCATTTTCTTAGAGGATGTATCTCTGCCTGTAGCCTCTAATTCTATTTCAGCTATAGGAGTTTCTTGGAAACCTACTTCATTGTCAACATCTCAGGGCCACCCCAGTATCCTTAGACCCTCTTAACTCTCATCATGCATTTCTAATTTCTTACCCTTCACCAGCAATTTTTTTAGGTTGAGATTTGCTAATTAAATTGAATGGCACCATAAAATGTAATGAGAAAGGAGTTTTATTTTCCTGCCCTCAGACCAATTCTCAAACTTCCTACTTCTCCTAATGGAAACTCATCTTAATATAAAATCCACTGAAAATGATACAATTTTTAAGAATATACCAACTGTTCTCTGGGCCTCGTGGTACAAATAAGTTTGTATTGTGACTAAAGGCAGAACTTGTACTCATTACCTGGAAAAAGAACAAGCCTTCCTCATCAGTAGCCCTGTACCTCCACTCTCAAGATGCAGAAGAAGGAATTGAAACTATAATAGGGTCTCTTTTATAGCTGGGCATTCTTTATTTCTTTACCCTATAACACCCCTATCTTACCATTACAGAAAGAAGGGGAATTTGATGCAGATGGGAATCAAATCTGTTGATTTGTACAATATCTAAGAGCCAGAAACTCTTTTGAAATTCCTATTTACCCAACTTCATAGTCCTTAATCCAGCCCCTCCAGGCCATGATCTGGGAATAGTCCTGTCCATCCAGGGATCTGCTGGGAAACATTTAAAATCCATGCCCACAGAGGCGGATCTGACTGCAGATACTGAAGTGGCACTGTAACTCAGTTTTAGCCCCTCTCAGCTATGGGTTAGGACTGTCCTACCCAGCTAAGGACCCACCAGAAAAAACTTGACTATGTCTATGGATATAGGCCCACTGACCTCAGTTCAACTACAGATATTGCATCAACCTTATAACCTAGCTCCAGCCCCTACCAGCCACAGCTTGGGAATAATTTTGCCTGCCCAAGCACAGGCCTGAAAACATGCTCTCACAGATCCCCAGAAGCTGATCCCTGACCTTGGTGATCTTGAAACAACCCTGTAATCCAGTTCCAGGTCCTTCCAGCCATGGTCCAGGGAAGTCCTGCCTACTCAGGGGCCCGACAGGAGGCACACCTGACTGTGCTTCCAATAGGTAGTCCTAAAAAAATTAAGCCATCCTTCTCAAACTCTTCTGTAAATTGAAAGAGAAGGGAAAATATGCAAATTCATCTTATGAAGCCAACTTCACTTTTAAACCAAGGCCAGATAAAGACACACCATGATGAAGGATAATCATAGGCCAGCATCCCCAATGAACTCAGATGCAAAAATCCTCAGCAAAATACTAGTAACCCAAATTGAACAACACATTAAAAAGATTATACCCAACGGGTAAATGAGATTTATTCTTGGGTTGCAAGAATTGTTCAATATATGCAAATCAATACATGTGATTCAGCACATTAACAGAATGAAGGATACAAATAATATTGTCATATCAATAGATGCAAGAAAAAATTCTGACAGGTTCAACATCTTCTAATGATACATGTAAAGATGCTCAAGAAAGTAGACATAGAAGTAATGCACCTCAATGTAATAAAGGCCATACATGACAAGCCCACAGCTAACATCATACTCAATGATAAAAAGCTAAAAGCTTTTCCTGCAAGATCAGGAACAAGACAAGACACTCTGCATTTCTCGTCATCATAGTACTTGAAGTCCTAGCAAGAAGAATTGGACAAAAGTATAATAAATAGAAGACACTGAAATCAGAATGGACAGAGAAATTATTGCTATTTGCAGATGAGTTGATCCTATACATAGGAATCCCTAAAGACACATCCCTACACACACACATACAAAAACTGTTAGAACTAACAAACAAATTTTGTAAAGTTGCAAGATAGAGCACCAACATACAGAAATCAGTTGCATTTCTATATACTAATTACATACTTCCTGAAAAGGAAATCAACAAACCAGTTTGATTTAAAATGCTACAAAAATAATAAAATACTAAGAAATACATTTAACCAAGGAGGTGAAAGATTTGCACCCTGAACTATATATGGGTGAGATAAATTAACAAAGACACAAATACATGGAAAGAATAGCCAAGAATTTAAAACCTTAATGACGTTAAAGTGCCCATTATACCCAGAGTTATCTATAAATTCAATGCATTCCTGTCAAAATTCCAATATAATTTTTCAAAGAAGAAAAACAAAATTATACTTATATTGAACTAGAAAAGACCTCAAACAGTCAAAGGAATCTTGAGAAAAGAGGAAGGCTGGAGACATCACATGCCTTGATTTCAAACTATATTACAAAGCTAAAGTGATCAAAAAAGTATGTCATTGACCTCAAAATACATATATAGACAAATGGAGTAGAATAAGTAGTCTAGAAATAAACTCATGCAAATACAGTTAACTAATCTTTGACAAGATCACCTAGAATACATAATGGAAAAGGATAATCTCTTCAGTAGTTTTGGAAAAAACTGAATATCCACCTGAAAAGAATAAAATAGGCCTCTTTTTTACACTATACACACAAAAAAATTCAAAAGTGATTAAAGACTTAAATGTAAGAACTGAAACCATAAAACACTACCATAAACATAGGAAAAGAGTGTTGGCAATATTTTTTAATATTACACTCAAAGCACAGGCAATGGAGGCAAAATAATCAAGAAAGACTATTGTACATCAAACTAAATTCTGTACAGCAGAGAAAACAGTCAACAAAATGAAAGGCAGCCTACAGAATGGTAAGAAATGTTTGCAATCCATACATCTAATAAGAGGTTAATAACCAAAATATATACAAAATATGTGTAAAATCAATAGCAAAAGAGCAAATAACCTGATTAAAAAATGGGCAAAGGATCTAATAGACATTTTTCCAACAAAGACTTACAAATGGCCAACCAGTATATAAAAAAATCCCAAACATCATTAATTATGAATAAGGAAATATAAGTCAAAACCACAATGGGGTACCACCTCACACCTGTTAGGATGGTTATTATAAAAAATAAAGACAGATAACAAGTGCTAGTGAGGATCTGTGGCAAAGTAAACCCTTTTACAAAGTAAATATAAATTTGTACAGGCATTATAAAAAACTGTAGATATTGCTTAAGAAATTATAAATAGTACTGCCATATGATCCAGAAATTCTACTTCTGGGTATAAAACCAAAGTAAATAAAATCAGTATATTGAAAGAGATATTTACACCCTGGAAGACAGTTCTCATGATGGCTTTAGACCAACTCAGTTCTTCCATCTTCTAATTTGTAGTTCTCACTAATAGCTGTAGAATATGCTGGGTATGCAACATTCTGAGATAGAGAAGGAGTGTCAGAAATAGGTTGGATTCTGTTCTTGTTCCTCTACCAACGCCACTCAGAAAAAGGAGGTCCTTCAACACTTTAATCCAACAATTTAAATTGTCCCTGGGCATACAAACTTTTCAGCGCAGCATTTTGGGGTCCCTCAGCTGCAGTGCAAGTAAGGCATGCGCAGTCAAGACTCCATCAACTCCTGTGCAGCTCTCCTGAGCCTTGGGAGAGCAACTCAAAATGAATCCTGGGCTTCTGTTATCCCTGGCTGCCTTTCTGTAAGTAATAAGTCCCATTCATGTAATTCATTCTGTGTGAGTGTTTGTTTCACTGGACTCAGACAATTTGCTTACCCGTACCCAGTGAACTTGTTTTACACACCCTTATATACATTGCAGCATTCACTTACTAAATAAAGTGAGCCTGATACAGAAAGGGAAACACTGTCCCATCTCACTTATATGTGGAATCTAAAAAAGTCAAAAACATAGAAGCAGAGAGTAAATTGGTGGTCCCCAGGGGCAGCAAAGCGGGAGAAATGGGGAGATGTTAGTCAAATCAAAGGTTAAAAATATGCAGTATGTCTTTATTACAGCCATATTGACAATAACCAAGATATGATAACAACCTGTTTCTGTCGACAAATAAATGGATTTTAAAATGTGGCATATATACAAAACAGAATATTATTCAGCCATACAAAAGAAGGAAATCAAGCCATGTGTGACAACGTAGATAACCTGGAGGACATTATACTAAGTGAAATAAGCCAGTCACAGAAAGACAAGTACTGTGAGATCTCTGTTATATGTGGAGTCTATGAAAGTCAAACTTATAGAAACAGAGTATAGAAAGATGGTTGCCAGGAGCTGTTGGGAGTCAGTTGGGCGGGGTATGTGAAGATATTAGCCAAAGAGTAAGAACAAAAGGTTATAGGATTAATAAGTTCTGGCTATCTAATGTGTAGCATAGTGATTATAATATCTGAAAATATTATAGTTAGTATCACAGTCTGATATTCTATAAATTTGATAAGAGTGTAGACCTATGTGTTCCCACCCCCTACACACACACACCACACATAGATAACTGAGGTGAGGAGGTGTTAATTAATTTCACTGTGACAATCATTTTACAATATATACAGATTTCAAATATTTATGTACACATTAAATATATATAAATTTATGTGTTAATTATACCTCAAAAAACCTGGAAGAAAAGGGAAATATTTCATTTAAGAAATTTCTGCTATTTTATACACTGATATTTGCATTATTTTATGACATTTTCCAACAAGCAATGCATAAATCTATAGATTATAGATTTGTTCACCATGGGAGTCCTATAGAGAATAGGTACACTCTGCTAAAAGCATCCTATAAGTAAGGACTCTTTCATGTTCAGATCCAAGTAATGTGGTTATTAAAACACATGTTAATGTGTTTTAAAAAACATGTCAACAGCATATTTTTAAGAGAGTTTTACTGGACCACTATTTTTTCTCAAGATTTGTCTCCAAGGTAAAGGAAAAAAAATACATTTCAGATCCACTACTAATTGTTATCTAAGTGATCGCTGCTTAGAAGTTTTGTTGTTTGTGTGTCTTTTATGTGGGTTTTTTTTTTTTCCTCTTATAATGTTTTTTTTTTTTGACGGAGTCTCACTCTGTCGCCCAGGCTGGAGTGCAGTGGCGCGATCTGGGCTCACTGCAAGCTCCGCCTCTCGGATTCACACCAGTCTCCTGACTCAGCCTCCGGGGTAGCTGGGACTACAGACGCCCGCCACCACACCCGGCTAATTTTTTCTATTTTTTAGTAGAGAAGGGGTTTCACCGTGTTAGTCAGGATGGTCTCGATCTCCTGACCTCGTGATCTGCCCGCCTCGGCCTCCCAACGTGCTGGGATTACAGGCGTGAGCCACCGCGCCCGGCCAACCCTGTTATAATTTCAAGTGCATAAGGTTTGGAGTTGTTACTCTCCAGTGCAGCATGAGTATTGTTTTGTTAAACTATAGTCTGAGAATTTAATCCATGACAATGCAAGCTGTTGCTTTCAGTTGTTGGTATTTTGGGGTTCTTCTCTGTGAAACTTTATGTTTTTATTTTTGATGTACAAATAAAATACATATAGATATATATACATATCTGTGCATATATAACATATACATTATATGTGTGTGTGTGTGTGTGTGTATATATATGTATATATATATAATTAGTTGTAAGTAAAACATAATGAGCCCACATAGATTTAGACAGAATGCTGCTCATGGCACAGAAGAGAACATGAGTTTCATGTGTGCCTAGGCAGGCGGTGAACACATTGTGATTTTTGCCATAGTTGAAGAACACTCAGCACACGGAACCTCTAAAATTATTAGGGATGGCTGACATATCTGCCCACACTTTGCCCATGGGGAAAGGAAGGAGGCCTATCTTGGTATTTCCCTACATAGAGAATATAAAAAAATTTGCTAACTGATCCACATAGAAACAATTTTTCTAACTTCCAAGACTGTTAATATATAGACTTGCAGAAGTGTCAGAGGCTTGGAAAACTATCTCCTCCAGAGATACATGATTATTTATTTATATATAGTGTGGAAAAGTGATTTAGGGGCATTCCCTGTCTTCTTCAGGAGCATCTATGGCCCTGGCACTTATCACTACAGATACACAGATATGTGTGCTTGAATGTAATTATCAAGGTAATCTTACTTTTCTTTTCAGAACATATATTGGAAATCAGTTTTATCCTAGACCTTATATTAGAAAACATTAGAATCATAAAGCCATAATAAGGACACTCATTCAAAGGAGAGAGAAAAGAAAATCTTCATCCTATATCCCTATTTCTCAGAGATTAAGACATTTATTTTTTAAGCTACTTTATTTTCTTATTCATTTCATTCATTTTCTGAATGACTGGCTTTCATATAAGTAGGAAATACTTCACTGTCAAAAATGACAATTGGAGATTAACTTGTTGGCCTCCTATATGTTTATTTATGTAGCAACTGTGTTGTACCAGTAAAACTTTATCTCTGTTATAAATTAACGCACATAACAATAGAATTTATATTGGACAAGGAATTATCTTTTCTCCAATTTCATAATTCTAACATTTTCTTCAAAAGGAAATAAAATATTAAAGTAAAATATGCAAATGCTCCCAGAGTCCTACACATCGATGGCATTCTCTAGCAACAAATCCCAGATGTTTTCAAATACAGCAAGCCTAATTTCTGACTTGGTTAAGAGAAATCTGAGTTGTAAAATTTAGCATGCACATAATATGGTTGACATCCTGAATGAGGAATAAAAATCATAATAAATGAAAGTATAATGTAACTAAGCACAACACATTAAAAATGCATTGAACTAACAATTGTATTGGGATATTTAATGAAGAATACAAAGCTAAAGCATATGTTCACATCTCATGTCCCTTTTCGTTCTTCCCTTTCTTAGCCATTAAATTTCTAAAAAGAAACAAAAAAATTTCTGCTTTACTAAAATACATTTGGAATTTTTTTAATTCAAAACTTCTAATTCTAAAATTATTCTTAAATGATGAGCTATAGGGTCTGATTATTATTTTCATATAGTATAAGACATTGATTTATGTTTAATAGCTTAAACAATTTATTCATTGAGAGTAGTAAGGAAGTTTAAAATGAAGGAATTTGGCATGGGAATGTAGATCTATATTAATATTTGTTCATCTTTTTCTTTGCTACCGGCAGCAAAGCGGTAACTTTCCCTCTCTCATACTAAAAAAAGATAATTTCTGGCCGGGCGCGGTGGCTCACACTTGTAATCCCAGCACTTTGGGAGGCCGAGGCGGGCAGATCACAAGGTCAGGAGATCGAGACCATCCTGGCTAACACGGTGAAACCCCGTCTCTACTAAAAATACAAAAAAATTAGCCGGGCGTGGTGGCGGGCACCTGTAGTCCCAGCTACTCAGGAGGCTGAGGCAGGAGAATGGCGTGAACCCGGGAGGCGGAGCTTGCAGTGAGCCGAGATCGTGCCACTGCACTCCAGCCTGGGCGACAGAGCGAGACTCCACCTCAAAAAAAAAAAAAAAAAAAAAGATAATTTCTGTAAGTGTTGGTATAGTGTCTGGCATGTATTAAAACATCAGACATTTCTTTCTCCTCATTCTCACTCTGTTGCTCTTAAGAATGGTCCATTTTTTTCTTGTTTTCACCAATCGTAATGGATTTAGAGATAGCTACATGCAGTTATTATTAGACACTTTTGGTATGGAATTTATGACTCATCAGCTAAGAATACATTCTCTCAAACACCATTGAAAATCATGGAATACATACTTCTCTTTTTCCAAACAGTGTTTAATAATCTCCATATTAATTTTATTTAACAATAAATTATATTTAAGATGTTACATTACCTTTCACAAAAATGTATTTAAAATATTAAAATAATTTAATTCTTTTGAAAATGAGCACCTTTTTAAAATTGAAATTATAGTTACTTATTCTTCTGATAAAAATTTATCAAAGCTTGAGTTGAATAATAGATTTTCATCTCAAAGCTTAATATACTGTGTTTCATTAACTTTTACTCTGGTAAGCTACTGGCTCTGGTTTCCAGTGCTTTACTTTTGAGATGGGATTTTATATGCATGTTTGCTTTCATATTGCTACACTTGGCTAATGTAAAATATCCTAGAAACTTTGCATAGATATGAGAGATAGAACTTTTATTATTTTTAATTACTAGTTGAGGAACCACTTTAAAAGCAGCAGCACATGGCAATTTGGGAACTGTGTCATATTTTGGTCAAAATTAAATTTCCTACTTAAGGAAGATAAGGAGAATGTGAAGATTAGAAAGAAGCAAGAAATGGGGAAAGACAGCTTAAGTAAAAATATATTTGAAGCAAAACTTGGGACAAAATTGCACCTGAATCAAAACAGAATAGCTCTGGAAGTTAATTTTCAATACTGCTAGATACTGAAATTCTAGGAGTCACTGAGGAGCAGCCACGGAACAGTCAAGTCCTGATATGTTAGTGACCTTAGACAACTCTGGATAAACTTTAAAATTAGCAAATGAAATTGTTTATAATCTTCCTTAGTTCCACTTTCTAGCTTCTCTCCAATTTCACCACATCTCTAGAAATTAACCAAAAAAACCATAAAATAATAGGAGAAATTTGTATTTTCCAAGATAAATTAAGATATTTATCTCACAATCTGTACTTCAGAAAAATGATTGGATTGGAACCTACTACTAAATGCATTTTCCTAGAGAAGAATTATCTACACTATAGGCTAATACATGAGGAATGCAATTTACCTCCGCAATCAGAGATTATATTTTGTGTCAAACATAATTCTTGGTTACAAGAACTAAAACTTGACTCCAAGTATGTGAAGCAAGAGAGTATACAGTAATCTACTAAACAGTTATGAGAGATCCTATAATTTGCAAGACTAATGGAATCAAACTTATAATTCAGATATTTGTTGTCTCAAAAGTCAGTCTTTAAGTAGCCCCAGATTGATCAAAACACTCCCACCTCTAGAGTAGAATACAGCTTCCTCTAGACACCACTGCTGGTATCCCATTTTCAGTTACTAAAAAAACCAAAATGGTAATAGTTCTGTATTTTTATATGACTCATTTCAAACGTAAAGCTCAACTCTCTACTCCTTGGTTCAAGCCTGGACTACCTGAATATACCTTATCTTGGGTCAATGTAAAGGGAATGCTTTGTGATTTAGTCTATATGTGGGAAATGCAAAACTGTGTTCCAATAATACAACACATAATGGAGAACAGTCCTCAAATAGGAGTGGTATTTGGAAGCTTGGACACCTTCATTCTTCTATATTGTGTGTCTCCTCCAACCTCCAACTTTTTTTGTTTTTTGAAAAATGTTTCTCTAACACCTCAACAGTTTAAGGTAATTTAATACACATATATCAATATTTTTGTGATCTGAAAAAGCAACCACTTTTTTAAATTCATATTTTTCCTAAAACTTTATTATGTTTTTATTTTAAGAGGTTTCCTGTTATATACACTTTTTACACATGGAAATAAACTTTATACCAAGTGAAAAAAAAAAAAAAAAAAAAAGAAATAGAAGGTTGACAAATGACTCCTAAAACCTATAGGAGACTAATTTTGAGACTATTTCATTTTACCTCTTTTCACTGCCATCATCTCCGTCATCTCCAATTAATGGAATATTTTTCTAGCTGACCTTGAAAACTGTGAGGGTTAGAGGTACTTACCTTCTCCTTCCCTAAACAGTCAAAAATGTACATAAAACTTTTGAGTCCACCCAATTTTAACTATTAATAGCCTACTGTTGACTGGAAGCCTTACCAATAACATAAACAGTCAATTAACACATATTTGTATGTTATATGTATTATATTGTGTATTCTTACAATAAGGTAGAGAAAATCATGAGGAAGAGAAAATACATTTACTGTTAATTAATTGGAAATAGATTATTACAAAGTTCTTAAGTCTTACTGTCTTCTCACTGAGAAGGCTGAAGAGAAGGAGAAAGAAGAGGAGTTGGTCTTGCTATCTTTTTTTTAAATTTTATTATTATACTTTAAGTTTTATGTAACTTATTTATTTAAGTTTTAAAGTACACATGTACTTTAGGGTACATGTGTACAACGTGCAGGTTTGTTACATATGTATACATGTGGTCTTGCTATCTTAGGGATGGCACAGGCATAAAAAACGTATAAGCAACCCCACACAGTTCAAACCTGTGTCACTCAAGCGTCAATTGTAATTATTAAATAGGCTAGGAACCTCTATTTGTGTGAGATTCTTAGAGAGAAATTACATCTTACTCATTTGTGTTTCCCTGATGCATGGGGCAATACCAGGAGAAACAATATAAACAAAATAAATAATGTAAAAATAATAAAGATACTAAGAGCTTATATATATATGTACATATAATACACATATACTTTATATATATATTTCTCTATATATGTATGCGCATCCATATATACATATATAGTATAGATAGATAGATAGATAGATACAGCTAATGATATGCCAGGCCCTATTCTATACATTTTCTACACAGAAGGTTCTACATTGAATCTGCATAACAAATAACAAAACACCCCTCTGAAACATATTCTAATATAATGCTCATTTTATATGAGAAAATTTAGACACAAGAAGGAAAAGTAGATTCAGAATTTATGCAGCTGTGTGTCAGAGCAAGGATTGAGACTAGATTCTGGCTCCAGACTCCACTTCCCTAAACTACATGAAAAGTATTCAATACACTATTTGTAAAAGTTCTACTAACAGTAAGAAACATTTTCAATGTATGACTTTCATCACTTGAGTATAAATAAGAAGTGGACAATTCATCTTTCTGTTCTATTGATTTTAGCCAATTTTAGTAGACATATAATCTAGAGAATCCTGCAATGGATCATCTTGGTTAGAAGTGAATCTAGAATATCAAGACTTCCAATAGCTTAATTGTACCATGCTTCTAAGAGGTGTGTGGGCTTGTGTGTACATAGAACCAATTTTAGTAGTAGTAGCTCAGTATCAAAAACATATATATGCATTTGACTTTATTTTTGGAATTTAACTTAAAACTAACCTTTGGAAAATTTCAATAAATATCTTAATAAAATATAAATCAGTAACACTAAATACTCACTTTTTTCAAGTCACTATATTAGTATTAATTAAAACTAAAATTTTAATTGCCTAAGTGTGGAGAAATAGTCGTTTATTCATGGTATGTGGCAAAATATAAAGTATCTCCATTGTTTAATTCATTCTTTTCCTATAATTCATATATGCTATTAATAAAGTTCAAATGATTAATTACTAAGGTCATGAAAGAAGAACAGTTGATGAATTCACATATTTTTCCAATGGTTCTATACTGATGACTCAATCATTTAGTAGATTTAGTAAGTCATACAGTTTCATTCATTACAAATATCAACTTAAGGCTATTTTCTTAATTTAAATATTATGTGCTATGTAGTTACTTGATTATCTGAAGTCTACTTCAAAAATTTTAATAAATTATTACCTGAAATTACCATATAATATCACTGTAATATAAAATCAGTGTAAGATTTCTTTAAATTAAATTTTCTGTTTAAATCAAATTTAAAAGTATAAAAGTAAAAAGCATATTAATAAATTGATTTGACATTCCTTTCAAGCTAGAATTATCAGTCCTAGTTTTGTACTCAGAAAGTACAACTTAGTCATAGTCCATTACATTCATGAAGTGGATCATTTGTTGCTTACAAGCATAAACTGCAATGACTTTCTTTGGTGTAAAATACTTTTCCTAATTTAAATTATTGATATTTATGCAGAGCAAATAAAATCATGTATACATATTTTTTGTCCTCTAAGGATATCAGAAAACATGTCATTCAAGTCAGTAGAACATTAAGAAAAATACTATTTAGATATGATTTTGTCTATTGTGAACACATCCAAAAATGAAATGTTTTTTTCTAAAATATATCCCAAGAACCACTTGCAACAAAATTGTCTAGATATTGTTAACTTTTGCATTTCCATGACCCACTTAAGATATTTATTCAAAAATCCTGGAATTGGAATACAAGAAATACGGTTTATCACATATTTCAAGATGTAGTAATAAAAGTAAATCTTGATCAAGCTACCAATGACTTTCTTCACAGAACTGGAAAAAACTACTTTAAAGTTCATATGGCACCAAAAAAGAGCCCACATCGCCAAGTCAATCCTAAGCCAAAAGAACAAAGCTGGAGGCATCACGCTACCTGACTTCAAACTATACTACAAGGCTACAGTAACCAAAACAGCATGGTACTGGTACCAAAACAGAGATATAGATCAATGGAACAGAACAGAGCCCTCAGAAATAATGCCACATATCTACAACTATCTGATCTTTGACAAACCTGAGAAAAACAAGCAATGGGGAAAGGATTCCCTATTTAATAAATGGTGCTGGGAAAACTGGCTAGCCATATGTAGAAAGCTGAAACTGGATCCCTTCCTTACACCTTATACAAAAATTAATTCAAGATGGATTAAAGACTTAAACGTTAGACCTAAAACCATAAAAACCCTAGAAGAAAACCTAGACATTACCATGCAGGACATAGGCATGGGCAAGGACTTCATGTCTAAAACACCAAAAGCAATGGCAACAAAAGCCAAAATTGACAAATGGGATCTAATTAAACTAAAGAGCTTCTTCACAGCAAAAGAAACTACCATCAGAGTGAACAGGCAACCTACAAAATGGGAGAAAATTTTCTCAACCTACTCATCTGACAAAGGGCTAATATCCAGAATCTACAAAGAACTCAAACGAATTTACAAGAAAAAAACAAACAACCCCATCAAAAAGTGGGCGAAGGACATGAACAGACACTTTTCAAAAGAAGACATTTATGCAGCCAACAGACACGTGAAAAAATGCTCATTATCACTGATCATCAGAGAAATGCAAATCAAAACCACAATGAGATACCATCTCACACCAGTTACAATGGTGATCATTAAAAAGTCAGGAAACAACAGGTGCTGGAGAGGATGTGGAGAAATAGGAACACTTTTACACTGTTGGTGGGACTGTAAACTAGTTCAACCATTGTGGAAGTCAGTATGGGGATTCCTCAGGGATCTAGAACTAGAAATACCATTCGACCCAGCCATCCCATTACTGGGTATATACCCAAAGGGCTATAAATCATGCTGCTATAAAGACACATGCACACGTATGTTTATTGCGGCACTATTCACAATAGCAAAGACTTGGAACCAACCCAAATGTCCAATAATGACAGACTGGATTAAGAAAATGTGGCACATATACACCATGGAATACTATGCAGCCATAAAAAATGATGAGTTCATGTCCTTTGAAGGGACATGGATGAAATTGGAAATCATCATTCTCAGTAAACTATCACAAGGACAAAAAACTAAACACCGCATATTCTCACTCATAGGTGAGAATTGAACAATGAGAACACAGGGACACAGGAAGGGGAACATCACACTCTGAGGACTGTTGTGGGGTGTAGGGAGGGGGGAGGGATAGCTTTAGGAGATATACCTAATGCTAAATGATGAGTTAATGGGTGCAGCACACCAGCATGGCACATGTATGCATACATAACTAACCTCCACATTGTGCACATGTACCCTAAAACTTAAAGTATAATAATAATTAAAAAAAAAAAAGGAAAAAAAAAAAAAAAAGAAAACCTCAAATTTTTCTTGGTCATTTATCAGGTCAGAATTAGATGAAAAACAAATTATTTTGTATCATTTTAAAATAAGTTGGCTATGCAACTGCTAAGATATTTTATAATTCATCAATAATAAGATTATTTAAATATTGCATGCTTTAGAAAATTACCATGATAAAATCTACATAATTACTATTCTTCTAATAATTTATATAAGGTAATATACTTTATAAGGTTATAATACCAATATGAAAGATAATGGAAATAGACTGATGGTCTCCTTAGCCAGCCATTTTTAAATTTGTGTGATCATAATTAGCCCTTTGTCTTTTTCTTTTCTTGCTTACTGCTGTAATTTGAGTTTCCCCTCCAAAACTCATGTTAGACCTTTAAGAAGTATTAGTTTATAAAGGCTCTATCCTCATGAATGTACTAATGTATTCATGAATTATGAAATAGTGAATTAATGGGATGTTGGGGGAGTGAGTTAACTATCTCCCGAGTGGGTCCGCTAAAAAGCCATTTTGGCTTTCTCTCTTCTAACCCTCTGAGCAGGTGATGCCCATCACTATGTTATGACCCAGCAAGATGGCCTTCACTGATGGCAGAATCTTTGACTTTGGACTTTCCAGCCTCTAGGACTATAAGAAATAAATTTATGTTATTATAAATTACCCATACTGTGATATCATGGTATAGCAAGAGAAAGCACACTAAGACACTTCGTATTTCTCTTGAAAAGATCAATACACATTCAGCAGAATGAACTTTACACACACACACAGACGCAGACACAAACACACACAAACACAGAAATATTACATTTTTAAAAAGAGAAGGATTTATTTTAGATGAAAATTTGGAGACAAACTTGCAGGTGTGTTTGCAACTTTTTTCTTCAACACTGTATGTGCTAAAGAGACCCTGTAGGATTCAGACCTCCCAGTTAATAAATACATACTTTTTTCTTGAAGAGATGACATTTAGCCAAAGTGTCACCTTTTATTAGAAAGACTAAAACAAAAATAGCATAAGTATCAATATCTATACAATGTAGGTTAAGAGAAAGATTTGAACAAGGTTTTAATTGTAGCTATTTCAAATTAATTCTATTTCTCATATGTTAATAGCTTAGCATCATATTCATCATAACAGCATATTGCCTGCAGCCTCAATAACATAATGATCTCCTAAAAATTCAAATGCAAATATTTGAGTTTATATCTTTTACAAGAATATAGTGAACCATCAGAAGGATAGCGTAGCAAGAATGATTTTTAGTGTAATTATCATTATATATTTTCAATTTATCAAATTTTAATGCATTAGTGCAATCTCATAAAATTGTTCTCCTCTCTCTGCCTCTATCTCTAGCTCTAACTCTACCAATTTCTACTTCTTGCCCTCTTTTAAAATTAATTCCCTTGAAGTAGGACAGGAACTCCTTTCCTTAGGGAAGTTTCTCTCCAGTAAATAACTCTAATGTAGAAATCTTAAATGTGTTCAGCAGCTATTAAAATTATTAAAGTTAATGAAAAACTTTTGCATCCCAAGCATAAATTTGATCCCTTTAGAACTTTTTCTCTCTTGCCTTTCCAAAGACTTACCAATACTTCCTTCTACCATAGCTCTTTCTTTAACTATGTTTATAACTATGAACTAAGTTCTAGGAGAATAACATAGTGTTCAAGAACAGATTTCCAGGGAATATTTGTCATTTCTACCTTCAAAATATATTTTTGGAGGGTGGAAGAGGTGGTTCATCCCTGTAATCCCAGCACTTTGGGAGGCTGAGACAGGCAGATCTGTTGAGGCCTGGAGTTCGAGACCAGCCTGGCCAACATGGCAAAACCCCATCTCTACTAAAAATACAAAAATTAGCTGGGCATTGTGGCATGTGCCAGTAGTCCCAGCTACTCGAGAAGCTGAGGCAGGAGAATCACTTGAACCCAGGAGGTGGAGGTTACAGTGAGCCGAGATCGTGCCACTGCACTACGGCCTGAACAACAGACTGAGACTCTGTCTCAGGAAAAAAAAAAAAAAAAAAAAAAGTCTTGAATTTGACCAGTTCTGTCCACATTTACTCACCTCATACTAACTAAAACCATTGTGATTGCTTACCTTCCTAATACAGGTGGCTGCTTATAGAGGAGGTGGGAGCAGAACTTCAGCCTATGTGGAGCCCATATGGATTGATGCAGGAACATCTGGAGGGGAGCATGGCCAAGGACATCCATTCTCCAAAGCTCACCATTCTGCCGTAAGAGACTCTAGCTTAGGAGAACTGCTGGGACTGAACAGAGCAGGATGATCTTGAGCATGAGACCGGCCCAGTCTGACTTGAATGCACTTCTGTCTGTTGACCCCTCCCAGGATCGCAGCTTGGACATGCCTGCTTGCGGTGTAGCCTTAAATGCCCAACCATGGTGCATCCCAGGGACTTGTGTCATAGCTCCTATGCTGACAGACTGTGCCTGACCTTTGATGAGCTCCAGCAGAGTGGCCACCACCAATACACAGCAGTCTACCCACAAAGCCTAACCCATGCCACTTTGCCGGCATGCACCTGCCCACGACCACCCCTCCATTGCTTTGCCATCACATGGATGGACCTTGCGTCCCCTTCCCTGCCCACTGTGGGTGCATGTGCACTCTATTGTGCCATTGTTACCAGCATGAGTGCACCCACACCTGCTGCCAAGCCGCCATTGCTTGTGCAAACACACACAAGTACGTCAGTAGTCATGGTGTGAATGCATACACTGAGGTCACCAGCCCTATGCCCACGAACATCCTGCCCTTGTGCAGACACTGCCACAGTTCAAATGCACACACAGACCCCAGGGGTCCCACCCACCCTTTCCAACTCCACCACACTGCACCACCACCACTGCCGCTACCAACACCTGCACTGAGGCCAGAAGCCCCTGGACCACCAACCTCCCAGCCCAGCCAATAAGCAGGCACCCTGCCACACTGCTGCTGCTGCTGCTGCTGGCACATGCGAACAAGAGCAGATCCTGCAGCCTTCACCCCATGAAGCACTTTGACAGGCACCACCCTTCAGAGTGTTGTGGCCAGTGGTCTGGAAATACCATGGCCCCTCCAGGACAGCGGGTGCCCAACCTCGAGAGAAGAGAACAAATCTAGGGGCTCCATAACTCCCCAGAGTTACATCACACAGCCCAGGAGTGCTGAGCTGAGCCTTGGCCCCCTAAAAATCTATCAGAAATAAAGCTAGTTGACTGAATCCACCTTATACCACAATCAAACTCCCAAGGACATGAAAGAAAATAAAAGAAAAAAAATATCCAAAGGACAGCAGTATCAAATATAAAAGGAACATCAGCTCATACAGATGAGAAGAATCACTGCAATAACTCTGGCAACTCAAAAAGGCAGAGTGTCTTCATACCTCCAAATAACTGCACTATTTCCGCAGCAATGGTTCTTATGGTTCTTAATCAGGTTGAAATGGCAGAAATGACAGAAATAGAATTCAGAATATGGATAAGAACAAAAATCTTTGATATTCAAGAGAAAGTCAAAAACAAATACAACAATTCTAAGGAATACAATAAAATGATATGGGAGATGAAACACACAATGTCCATTTAAAGAAAGAAACAAACTGAGCTGATAGAGCTGTAAAGTTCACTTCAAGAATTTCAGAATATATGCACAAGTATTAGTAGCAGAACTGACCAAGCTGAGGAAAGAATCTCAGAGCTCGAAGAGTAGCTCTCTGAAATAACTCAGTCCCACACAAATAAAGAAAAAAACAATAAAGAGAAATGAATGAAACCTCTGAGGAAAAACATTAATAAGATAGACCACTAGCTAGACTGATAAAGAAAAAAGATAGAAGATCCAAATGAAAACAATCAGAAATGACAAAGGGGACCTTACCACTGATCCCACAGAAATAGAAAATCCCTCATAGACTACTAGGAACACCTCTATGCACACAAGCTGGAAAATCTGGGGAAAAAAAATGGGCGGATTCCTGGAAACGTACAACCTTCCAGAACTGAACCAGTTAAAAAAAAATGAAGCCCTCAACAGACCAAAAATGAGTTCCAGAATTAAATCAGTAATAAAAAGCCTGCCCCCCAGAATCAGATGAATTCATAGCCAAATTCTATCAGATGTATAAGGTAGAGCTGCTACTATTCTGACTGAAACTATTTCAAAAAATTGAGGAGGAGAGAGTCCTCCTTAACTTATTCTATCAGGCCAGCATCATCCTGATACTAAAATCTGGCAGAGACACAACAACAACAACAAAAACTTCAGACACTATCCTTGATGAACAAAGATGCGAAAGTCCTCAACTAAATATTATCAAATCAAATCCAAAAGCACATTAAAAAGCTAATCCAGCACGATGAAGCAGACTTTATCCCTTGGATGCAAGATGGTTTCAACACACACAAATCAATAAATGTAATTCATCATATAAGCAGAACTAAAAACAAATACCATGATTATCTTGATAGATGCTGGAAAGGCTTTTGATAAAAATCAACATCCTTTTGTGTTGAAAATTCTCAACTGCCTAGACATTGAAAGGGAACATACTTCAAAATAATAAGAGCCATCTATGACAAACCCACAGCCAACATCATACTGAAAAAGAAAAAGCTGGAAGGATTCCCCTTGATAATTAGAGAAAAAAAAAAGGATGCCCTGTCTCACTACTCCTGTACAACATAGTACTGGAAGTCCTGGGCAGAACAGTCAGCCTAGGGAAAGAAAAACAAAGCATCCAAACAGGAACAGAGGAGGTCAAACTATCCCCGTTTGCAGATGACGTGGTTCTATACCTAGAAAACCCCATAGTCTGTGCTCAAAGTTCCTTGATCAGATAAACAACTTCAGAAATATTTCAAGATACAAAGTCAATGTATGAAATTCAGTAGCATTCCTATACACCAAAATCATTCAAGCTGAAAGCCAAATCAAGAACGCATTCCCATTCACAGTAGCCACAAAACAATACAATACCTAGGAAAAGAGCTGACCAGGGAGGTGAGAAATCTCTACATTGTAAATTGCAAAATACCGCTCAAAGAAATCAGAGATAACACAATTAAATGGAACAACATTCCATGCTTATGGAGAGGAAGAATCAATATTTTTTAAATGGCCACACTACCAGAAGCAGTTCACACATTCAATGATATTCCTATCAAACTATCAATGACATTTTTCACCGAATTAGAAAAAAGCTATTTTAAAATTCATATGGGACCAAAAAGAGCCCAAATAGGCAAGGCAGTTCCAAGCAAAAAGAACAGAGCTGGAGACATCACATTACTTGACTTCAAACTACACCTAAGGGCTACAGTAACCAAAATACCCTGGTATGAGTGCAAAAACAGACACATAGACCGATTGAACAGATAGAGAACCCAGAAAAAAAGAATTTATCAACACTATTGTTAAAAAATTGATTAAGCAGCCCCAAATAGGCAACAATATAATACATTTATATATCCACCATAAATTGAAGCTTATTAAAATTAATATGCTATCTATTAAAGTCCCTTATTTTATTCTTGTAAATGAATAAATTGGATTTTTTTCATACTGTATAATCCTCCACAATTATTCAGTCTCTTTTACATAGAAGATATTATGTTTATTTCCTCCAAAATTTATAAGCCATATGTCTTATACTACTGAAATTTAAGTGTATAAATTCCCAATTGTTTAAATATTGGCCACACACTTACAACCATCTGATAGTCAACAAAGCTGGCATAAACAAGCATTGGAGAAAGGACTCCTATTCAATAAGTGGTGCTGAGATAACTGGCTAGCCATATGCAGAAGATTGAAACTATACCCTTTCTTTACACCAGAAACAAAAATCAAGACAAGATAAAGACTTAAATGTAAAACCTAAAACTATGACTGGGCACAGTGGCTGACGCCTGTAATCCCAGCACTTTGGGAGGCCGAGGCAGGTGGATCACGAGATCAGGAGACAGAGACCAGCCGGGCCAACATGGTGAAACCCCATCTCTACTAAAAATACAAAAATTAGCTGGGCATGGTGGCAGGTACCTGTAATCCCAGTTACTCGGGAGGCTGAAGGACAAGAATCGCTTGAACCTGGGGGACAGAGGTTTCAGTGAGCTGAGACTGTGCCACCACACTCCAGCCTGGGCAGTAGAGTGAGACTCAGTCTCAAAAAAAAAAAAAAAAAAAAAAAATTCTAATGTAAAACTCCAGGAGATAAGCTAGGAAATACCATTGTGGTGATAGAACTGAGCAAAGATTTTATGACAAAAATGCCAAAAGCAATTGCAATAAGAACAAGAGTTAACAAATGGAACCTAATTAAACTAAAGTGCTTCTGCACAGCAAAAGTGACTATCAACAGAGTAAGCAAACAACCTACAGAATGAGACAAAATATTTGCAAAATATCACCTGACAAAAGTCTAATATACATAATGTATAAGGAATTTGAACAAATTTACAAGCAAAAACCCAACAACCCCATTAAAAGGTGGACAAAGGACATGAGCAGACACTTTTCAAAAGAAGACATACAACCAAGAAACATATAAAAAGGTCAACATCACTAATAATTAAAGAAGTGCAAATCAATACCAAAATGAGATACACTTCACAGCAGTCGGAATGGCTACTATTAGACAGTCATATAATAAAAGATACTGGTTAGCTTGCAGAGTTAAGGGAGTGCTTATACATTGCTGATGGGAATGTCTATTAGTTTAGCCATTGTGGAAAGCAGTATGGTGATTTCTACAAGAACTTAAAACAGAACTATCATTCAGACCAGCAATCTCATTACTGGGTATATACCCAAAAGGATATATATCATTCTGCTATAAAAACAAATGCATGTGTGTCTTCATTGCAGCACTATTCACTACAGCAAAGGCACGTGATCAATCTAGATGCTCATCAATGGTAGACTGGATAAAGAAAATGTTGTTCATATACACCATGGAATACTATGCAGGCATACAAAATAATGAGGTCATGTCCTTTGCAGCAACATGGATGGATCTATACACCATTATCCTAAGTGAACTAATGCAGAGACAGAAAAATAAATACCACATGTTCTTACTTACAGATGGGAGCTAAACATCCATTCATATGGACACAAAAAAGGGAACAACAGACTTCAGAGCCTGCTTGAGGGTATAGGTTGGGAGGAGGGTGAGGGTAGAAAAACTACATATATGATAGTATGCTTATTACCTGGGTGTTAAAAATAGTCTTTATGCCAAACCCCAGTGACATGCAATTTACGTATGTAATAAACCTGCACATGTGCCCCAGAAACTAACATAATTTTTTTTTAAATAAAAACAATGTCATGGGATTTGATTGCTGATCTGACCAAGATTTGCTTTAATTTAAATATTTGTATTACCCTCAAAATTAATCTGTTGAAATCCTAACCCTAAAGGTGATAATAGTATTAGGAGGTGTGGCATTTATGAAATGATTAAGTCATGACTATTCTCATGAAAGGGACTAGCTCCAGTATTAAAGAAGCCCCAGAGAGCCTCTCCCCACTTCTGCCATGTAAGATGACAGTAAAAAGACCACCATCTATAAACCAGGAAGTGGGCCCTCACCTGACACTGAATCTAACTTGATTTTGGATGTCCCAGTCTACAGGACTATGAAACACAAATTTCTGTTATTCAATAGCTACCTAGTTTATGGCATTTTAAATGATAGCCCTAATGGTCTGAAAAAATAATACTTTACATATATATATATGTATTTGAAGTAATATTATATATATATATTTGAAGTAATATTAGATTATATTTAAATAATTGGGAATTTATACATATAAATTTCAACAATATAAGACATATGGCTTATAAATGTTGGAGGAAATAAACATGATATCTTCTACATAAAAGAAACTGAATAATTGTGGAGGACTATACAGTATGAAAAAATCTAATTTATTCATTTACAAGAATAAAAAAGGAACTTTAATAGCATATTAATTTTAATATGCTTAAATTTATGGTGAATATATAAATACATTATACTTTTGCCAATTTCAGGCTGCTTAATCAATTTTTGTGTATGCTATGTCTTGTCTTCTCAATTTTTTTCTTTTTATATTTTGTGGCTGGATTGCCAGGGCACATTGTTCATGATTAATACATCTTTTTGATTTGTTGTTAGAATTTTTTGTAGCAACTTATATTTTTAATATTTTTATTTCCTTTTTATGCGGTATGACTTTTTTACCATTTTATTTACAACATTTAAAAAATTGATTTCAGTTGTATCTCATTTATACATGCTTACAATATTTTAGAGGACTTATTCTTTGTTTTGTCCAAATTGAGTTTTTATTTTATGGCCAAAATATTTTATTCCTTTACCTTTATCTTGATTAGCATCATCTATTACATTAGGGTTTATAAAACTATCTCATTTGTGTTTTCCTTTAATCATACTGTGTTTCATTTTTTGTTCTTTCTTAAATTTTTTCAGATGAGTTGCTTTGCTTCTTGATGCTATAAAATTAAACATCACATATTGTTTCTTCTGGAAGTTACCCCAAAGATGCTAACTTTTATATCAAGTTTCTTATTTTTTTCTAGATATCCTTAATATATATACACATATATGCATATATGAAATTATTATGCTTAGAATTATCTACATATAATTATCATTGCATCTTCATAATATTTTAATACTTTTTTTAGTTGTAAAATTCTAGACTCAACTTTCTTTTCCTTCAACGCATTGAAGTAATTACGCTTTATCTTTCTGAGTACAGGGTTGCTGAGAAAATTTTGGTGTCTATGTGATATTTTCCTTTGTTATCTACTTTCTCTTGATATAATCTTTTAGAAATTTTTCCTTGCCGTTGATGTTATTGGATGAAATAATAACGTGTCAGCGTAGGTGTGGGTTTTTCTTTATCCTAATATTTGAAACTTTTGAATCTCTTTAGGACTACAGCTGTTTGTCTTTCTTTACTTCAAGGAAATTAAAGTCACTGTTATTTCTATTCTATAAATCTCATTTTTGTTTGTTTGGTTTTGGTAGAGGGGTCATTTTTATTTACAAAGTTCCTCACACCCAACTTTTCTTTTTTGTCCATTTCCCAGTGATTTTTACATGAGTTTGCGATCTGATTTTCCAGTTCAATTTATGTAATTCAACTATACTCATTATACTGTATATTCAATATATTGGTTTTTTATATTCTAGTGACTTTTTGTGTCCCACAATAAAATTTCATTATAATCAATTATTCTTTATCACACAGTTCTTGAAACACTATTCTTTTTTGTCTTCTTGAATTGATTGACAAAGATAATCAGATTAAAGTGATTGTTTATCACACTCTCAACCTCTATAATCAAATTGACATTTTGGTTCTGGAAAATTGTCATTAGATTCTAGGTTTATGGGTTTCTTTGCATGTCAGAATCAATAGCTTTGAAGAATCTCATCCGTGACCAGTTTTGCTCACAAATAAGAAAAAAACCTGCATATATTATATGATTTATAAGCTTCTAACGGTTATTCTAATGCTTATAATTTCCTGAAAAATAAAAATTTGAATAGTATATCATGATCATAATTATATTATTCTACATACTCCAAAGAAAGTGATTTTTTTCAGGCTAGAGTATCCTTTGTGTGTGAAAGTATATTTTAACTATAGAGTTAACAGATAAAATAAAATGTGACTTTTCTTACAGATTTATCCATTACAGATGGAAATTCTCTGTACAATAGTAAAGCCATATAGTAAATAAATAGAAAACAGAAATGCATTTAAGGAAAAAAATGGGTGGAATAAGCAGAAAAGACTGTAGACTTCATGGGATGACAAAGACAGAATACCTATATTGAATCAAATGTTTCATTCTTGGAAAGAAAAATTCAATAATATACAGATGTAATTACCCTCTAAATTATTTTTGTTTAATATGATTTAATTTGATTTTCTGAGAGAAGTAGTTTGGAAACTTAATGTAGTTCTTTAATATGGAAGAATGCATGTATACATGAGTAAGAGTAATAATAGTGGACTAGGTATAACATATTAAAACCTTATAAAACCGAAATTTTGAATTATCGTGACACTGAATAACGTAAGCAGGTAAAAGGAACAGAATGACAAATATATAAAATGACAGTTCTTATAAGATAAATGTTTAGTTCAAAGGAAGGGTGGAAGTGGTTTATATAATAAATGATTTTAGGAAATATCTGTTGAAATATTAAAATATAGATTCCTACATCATCAAAATAATTTTCAAAAAATAAATAAATCTAGATATTTAATTTAAAAAACATAAAATTAATTTTTATACAGGGGGACATAATGGGTAAATACGTTGCAGTAAAGAAACACTAAGAATTATATAAAAGATTACATGCATAAAATAAATATTTTAAATATACTACATAAAAAAGAATAAGTATTAAATAAATATTCTATAATCTTAAAATACTATTATATAATTATGAAAAGGAATTAAAATCATTAAAAATTCAAATTTGCTAAAATAATGTGTAATAACTATATTTTTAAAAAAAACTATTGCTATTAAAATTCTGGAAGAAAAAGAGTAATGTTCTAAATAAATAGATTAGTGACAATTTGAAAAATTTTAAAGTTCTATCTTATTATAATCAAAGAAACACTAATAAATGCTTCACCTTTGTATAAATGAAATGAAATAAATAAATGGTAGTTACATTCCAATTAATCCAACCAAAAATGAAAACTCTTACAATGCTAGTGGAATAATTTGGTAGAACTTTAAGAATAATTTTTCAGGCTGGGCATGGTGGCTCACACCTGTAATCCCAGCACTTTGGGAGGCTGAGGTGGGCAGATCACGAGGTTGGGAGTTCGAGACCAGCCTGGCTAATATGGTGAAACCCCGTCTCTACTAAAAATACAAAAATTAGCCGGGCGTGGTGGCACGCACCTGTAGTCCCAGCTACTTGGGGGAGCTGAGGCAGGAGAATCGCTTGAACCCAGGAGGCAGAGGTTGCAGTGAGCTAAGATCATGCCACTGCACTCCAGCCTGGGTGACAGAGCGAGACTCCATCTCAAAAAAAAAAGAATAACTTTTCATCACAAGTTAAAGGACTAATTATAGATCTTTTATCACAAAAAAATTTAGATGGAAATATATCTTAAATAAAGTGTGATGAATATGCTAAGGATTTAGTTCCTAGGATATAGTTCTGAGATCTCTTTATTATGGTAGAGTACTGACAAATAAATGTTTTAAATATTCAACAATAATGTAGTGATAAAACAATCTTTTTAATATAAGCATTATAATAGTAGCACATTTATTAAAATGGAATGTTGTCTAAATAATATTAATTTTATAGTTATATTACTAAATTGTACAAGCAATATTATCTTATTTGCATATGCACATATTATTATATGTAGAAAACATGCATTTTATATAACAAGAGAGTAACACTTATTTCCTCTGGCTAAGGAGAAATTTAGATTTTTTTTTTTTCTTTTGAGACAGTCTCACTCAGTCTCCCAGGCTGGCATGCAGTGGCCCAAAACGGCTCACTGCAAACTCTGCCTCCCGGGCTCAAGCAATTCTCCAGCCTCAGCCTCCAAAGTAGGTGGGACTACAGAGGTGAGCCTCCAGGGCTGACTAATTTTTATATTTTATGTAGAGACAGGTTTCATCATGTTGCCCAGCTTGGTCTCCAACTCCTGAGCTCAAAGCTATCTGCCCGCCTCAGCCTCCCAAAGCGCTGGGATTACAGGCTTGAGTTACCTCACCTGGACAGCTGTTTGTTTTTTAATCAGTTTAATTTCTCTATAATTTACACAAAATAAAAGCACTCATTTTAAGTATACAATTTCTAATTGCCTGTTGCTAACATATGGAAATACAGTTGATACATTTATAATGACATTGCTTAACTTACTTATCAATTCCAGTAACGCATTGTAATTCATTGTACATTCTTTTTCGACTTTACATATATTTTATTTTATTTTCTGGACCATATTACACTGGAGAGGACTTTCAGTGGGACTGTGAATAAATATACTAAAAGCAGACATCCTTGGCATGTTCCAGACATAAGGGAAAGAACATTCAGTTAAAGTATAAATGTTACTTTTCATTTAGTCCCCCCCACCTCGCCCAGGTATACTTCAAGTGCTTTTTCTGCATCTTTTAAGATAAAAGTATGTGTTTTACTCTGCTAATATGGTATGTTAGTTTCTCATTACTGCTGTAACAAATTACCACAAACCTAGTTGCTTAAAACAACACGAAGTCTTACCATGCAGTCTTAAAGGTCAGAAGTCTGAAATGGACTTCACTGGACTGAAATCAAGGTGCCATCGGCTTTTGTTCCTTCTGGAGACTCTAGAACTGCATCTATTTCTTCCTTTCCATCTTCTATAGGCTGTGTTGGCTCTTGGTCCCTTCTCCCATCTTCAAAGCCAGCAATGGTTTGCTGAGTCTTTATTATGCTACATTACTCCGAAGCATCTATTCTGTATTAAAATCTTCTCTTTTATCATGTAAAGTAACATATCCTCAGATTCCAGATATTCAGAAGTGGACATTTTGATGGGAGCTTATTCAGCCTGTCACATAGGTAAAATAGTTGTGTTGTTTTGTACCTTTTTTTTCCTTATAAGATGAAACAACCTTGCATTCTTTGAGGAAAAAAAAACAACACTTGGTCATGATATATTATACATCTTGCATGTTGCAGGATTTCATATGCCATAGAGCTAAATTAAGGATGTTTGTACTTATATTTATGAAGGATATTAATCTAGAGTTTTTTATTTGAATTACCCTGTTTAGTTTTAGTGTTATGATAATGCTATACTTATAAACTGGAAGGAAAATGTTTTGTCCTCTTTTAATTTCTGGAGAAGTTATATACAATTGATATTATGTCTTCATACATGTTTGATAACATTCAGAACTATACAAAAATATGTAACACAAGGTGACCAAGTATGATTTATACAAGGAATGTAAAATTCACTCAAAATACAGTGAACAAAATTTAATTACAGAAATAAAAACATTTATCTCAATAAATGTATTAGAATCCCTTGAAAAATTCAAAGCCTATCCATAATAATAAAAATAAAAAAGCACATTCTCAGCAAGTGATTGGATAGATATATTGTTATATATTATAAAATGGAATAAATCTACTAATTTTTACAACAACCTTGGAGCATTATGGCAATAGACAAAAGACTGATATATAAAGAACACATGCTACATGATGCTAATTACATGAAGTTGATGGATAGGAAATATCTGACAGATTACAGAGGCTATTTTGAAGGGAGTGTGAGTGAGGGAACTTTCTGAGGTAGAGGAAAGATTCTCTATCTTGATTAGACTTCTGGTTGCAGACTTGTTTACGTTTGTCAAAACTTATCAAATTGTACTTACACACTCTGCCTTTCACTGTGCATAAATTTACCTATACTACAATAACATATAACAGTTATTTAATAAAAATAACACCAATTATCTGTCTAAAATTGCTTTCTATTCATCAGCATGTTGGGAAATAATGTGGATTAAATTTCGAGCTATTTTTGTGTCATGAATAAATAATATTTACTACATGTATTTACCTTATGTGCATTTATACGTGAGCTGCTTAAAATGCAACTAAAGGGTGAAATTTATTCCTTTTATATAGATCACCAGTAACTCTTTTTATTATAGAGATGTTAAGAAAAAAGACTAGATCTAATAAGAACATCTTGCTCCCATTTTCTCAAATATATAGCCCTGCTGTAAATAGGTTTCCACAGAAGCACCTACTACTTATCAACGTTTGAGCCAAGAAAATCTCAAATGTACTTTTTTTGGTATCCAATCGAAACTTTGAGATTGAAAAGTTTTCTTTCATCTTTTTCAATATTCTTTTAATTTACCCAATTTCTCTGAATCTTCACCAAAAACCTCTATATTCTAGGAAGTCTCCCTCGTGTTCAGTTCTCTCAAAACTTAATTTTTATTCCCTTACTTCGTACAGCAACTAAATCTTTGGAAAAGACTTTTAACTACAGTGTCAGTTAACCCTATATTATATTACAATAAAAGTATTATAACACTGAACTGAATTGTACTAGAAGTGCTTTTAAACAAAGACGCTGTTTCCTTGTTGTTTCAACTTTTTTGTTATTGTTAATTAATTGAAGCAGAACATAGTTGTGTTTATGCCTTATATAAGTCTTAGATCTTCATTCATAGTTTGTGTGTTAGGGCCAAATAATTTTACATTTTGTTATTGATTCTAGACAAATAATTCTACATGTTGTTAATTGATTCTACCTAATAATATTAAATGGAATAAATATTACAGAAGATGCAGGAACATTACTATCCATCCAATTTTACCAATTATAAACTTAAAAATAATGTGAAAATCCTTCTTTCCAGTCCCCAAATCCAGTTAGCCACAAAAATTGCTTAATTCTACATTCTATATCTTTCTAATAGTCATTATATCATTTAGGTGTCAACTGCCACAGTAATACCTCAAATCTAATTGTCTCTTTCTTTGTGTTTATTCTCCTCTACTCAAACTTCCCTTAGCCTTCACTAAAAGGAAAAAAAATTCCTACATCCTCCAAGTGTTCAGTAATTGTTATTTATTTTCCTCTCCTTAGCTTATTCACTTTCCTCCTAATTTGCTCAGACAATATCTAGGAACTAACAAACATGCACAGTATAACAGACTCTAACATGACTTACTGTTATAATAACACTGGGTATGAAAATAATCTACTAGTAATTAACAGATGTTGATAACATACATGAAGCCCTAACAAGTCAAGTTTTTTACGCCTATAATTGTTTTTTATTGCAAAAGCATGAGATAGATAACTTGTTAATTCAGGAAAGAAAATTAATTCAGCGATTTGTGTGCTATGTGAAAAGTTTTAAAATACAATTTGTTTCTGGCTGGCTTTGTCTGGAAAACATCAAACAAGCTTCCAAATAGGTGGGTTGTATAATTTATATGGTTGATAGACTATTTAGAAATTAACAGACTACCTAAATACGGTGCTACATTACTGTATCCAGACTAACCTATTTTTGTTATCCTTGCCCTTACTGACAAGCATAATAGTTTTAGTTGCCATGAAGGAATTGTCATTGCATTGTTTTCTTGACATAATATTGCCGGGTCATATTAATTTGTTTGACAAATACAAGAAATAGAAAATAGATATTTCAAACTCTACCTAGTCAATATAATACAACTGAATAAAGCAATTAGGATCAACCATTGGCGGTGGGGGAGAAAAAAATAAAGGGAAAGGAAAAGAGAGCAGAGGCGGAATGGGGAGATAGAGGAAGGGAGAGAGAGAATGAGAGCTAAAAGGCTACCTATTCTATCCCACTCCCAATCCGTGTAGTCCTTGGTCTTTTTGTTTGGTTATGGCTCTGTGAGACACAGCAGGTCCAAGCAAAAGAGCATCTAAAAAAGAAGTGGACTGCATAAGTCCTTGCCTGAGTTCTATTTTGCTTGCACTAAGTCTGTGGTTCTCAAACTGAACTGCCCCTTGCAGTTTCTCATTAGCCTGTTAAGGAAAATATATAGATGTCCACCCTAGTACCAGAAAAATTAAATCACCAATATTGCTGGGTGATTACTGGTGAAGTACATTGCTAATTTTAAAACTTTCTGAATTGTTTTACTGTGTATGCAGAGTGAAACCATTGATTTAAAATGTCCTTCCTTTCCTGTCCTCCTGACCTTTAGGACTGTGCCTGCTGCCGGCCAGTCCCTCTTCGCTCGTGGTGATGCATCTGAATCAGGCTTACATAAAAAACATTGATTATACTTTTCTTCAAAGGCCTAGGCATGAGGCTTGAACTCTAATTATTGTTATCTCAATTACTGTATCAATCCTATGCAAACAGAGTTTGATAATTATGAGGAAATAGAACTTTCATTTAACCAAATCATGTGGACCTGTAGGATATTATATATCATCTATTATGATTTTCAAAAGAAAACATGCCTACGATTTAATATTGCTCACAGCATTATTTTCTTCTCCCAGCCCAGAAAAGGAAATCAGAATACATAACGTCAAAACTCCTCAAACTCAATCTGATAATCATGCTCACTCTCATCTTTCAGAGTGAAATAATCACAAATAGATCATTATGAAGTTTACATAAAATCATTCTTCATTTAAAAGAGAAATGGTATTAACCACCGTCATCAACATAGTACACCCATATTAAATTATAAAATATTCAAAGTTGTTTCCTTTAAGTAAAATGGCTCCAAACTGTTAATATTGCCTGTTAAGACATTTGGGATCTCACATTTTAAGGTACTAATTTGAACTAACAAATGCATTCATATGGTGATATGAGGATTCTTATAGACCCTGTTTATGCTACATAATTATTTATTATCATTTCCTTATTTTTTGCTTATATTTCTGATTATTTTTTCTATATTCCTCCAAATGTTAAGGACATATTTATTGTCAGCTTTCTCTTTGCCAGGTATTGGAGTTATAATTGTGCCACTATTCTCATGAGAATAGCTTCCCACTGGTAGACTCAGCGATGTAAAGTAAAAATTTATTTCATAATGTGGTAAAGAGAAATGTTAGTATGCTAAAATAGGATGAGATGAGAGTTTCCAGCAAGGTTCAGGATGTTGGGAAGGCTGTCCTGCTGGGCTGGCCCTTTAGCTATCTCATGAAGGATGAGTAAGCTTTCAGGTTAGTAGACTATAATACATGCTTTACAACCTGGGAAAGAAACTACTTTGGAAAATTCTATTAGGATTATAGCAATGATAAAAAATTAGATGTTAATAAATTGTCTTACATATAATTAATAGAGTATTTAAAAATAAATCTACATGAAAATGTTTCAGATTAGTCCAGTACAATTAGCTTTTAATAAGTGTCAATCATGTGTCAGGCACTGTAATAAAAATGAGGGGATAAAAAATGGCCTTTGAAGATCACAAACTGAAGGAACTGGAAAAGAACTTGTATTTTTGAGCTCCTAGTATGTACCATAAACTTCAGTTATAACATCTTTTTGCATTAAAAATACCTCTGTAATACGGACTTTCAAATCCTTTTTTGCAGATTTAGCTATAGAGCACTGTGCAGGCATACTACAAAACAGGGTGTGTTCTAAAGCTGATTGATGCCAAAATCTGTTTATTCCAAAGTAGATTTTGTTTTTATGTTTCTTTATCTCCTTATTTCTGAATTCACTGGGGATGCTGAAAGCAGCAGAAACACATTTAAGGAGCCTACGGTTGTTGGGTAAGAATACACATTTCTGTCATACACGTTATACTTTTAAATTTGCCTTAGTAGAAAAGGGATAGATGCTATATTATTACCTGTGAACTTTCATTTTCACTTCAGTCCAAACTGAAATAAAACAGAGTACAATCTAACTAGAAGAGTGATAGAGCCGAACAGAGTAAAAAGTGAAAGAATGGAGACAATGAGAAATGTGATTAGTATAATTTTATCAAGAGATTTTAAGTGGGCAAATATTTTGGCAATTGTCACAGCAAGTTCCAAAGCATCACCAAGTGTCCCTCTATGAACACGTGTTTGAACTGCACTTTAGAGAGGATATTCATTTTCAGGAGAATATATCTGAGGAAATTGCATTAAAAGATAATTTCTAGGTGGAAATATGCTGAAATAAGCTTTACGAGGTTAGGAAGCATAAGTAGGCAAGTACATACTTAAAATAGTCTCTTCTATTATTGCATACAATTTGCACATATGCAAACCAAAAATAAAAAGAAGACTGTGGCTTGTTATTATTCACTATATTTGGTAAAACTGAAAAACAAAAATTCCTAGGGGCTAACGAGTATATCTGTAGATGTGATCATCCTTATTTAAATATTTCCTCAGATGCATAGAAAATTAGTAGAAGGAAATTTATTAATGTGCTAAGGGTAGGAAACTGGTGAAATGACAGGTGATTTTAATTTTTTTCTTTATATTTTTCTGTACTGCTCAAAACCTTGCAAGTCCATCCTTAAAATACAATTCACAGCTATAACAACAGCTACAAAGAAGCATGAAGCTGCACATTCCCCAAATCATAGCATGCCAGAGCAGACCATGCAGATATTCTGGCAGAGACATTTTATTCTCCTGTGAATAAGAACATGTGGTTTTTCCTTTCTAGAAACTTGTTTTTCTCCACTAAGTCAACTGCTCTTTTTTCCATCAAAACAGGCACATTGATAATTTGCACTTTCACAAAGTAGTTTTTCCAGACCCACTGTTGTCCCAAATAGTGCATCATGCTAATTCTGGCTTTGGAGCCTTAAACTGTTTAAAAAATTCTGAGGTCTCCTACTCATTCGCAAGATAAACTATTCCAATCACACAAGTCTCAATTTAGATATTATTAATCCTCTTGACTCACCACTTCTGTGTTTGCTGCTTCTACTATGTTTGCCTATATTACCTCACACTGCTCTGCTCAGAGCACTGCTGTATCTTGATGACATGGATTTTGTTAAAATTTGAAGTAATTGCCTTCCCTACTAGATTGTAAGTTTCATGAGAATTACATATATTATTTATATATTATATAAATAGATGTATATAGAGAACTTTTCTGGGAAAGCAGATTTTCAATATGGATTTTTAATTGTATATATTTAAAGTGCACACCATGCTGTTTTGATATACACATAATATACATAATGAAATGATTACTACACTTAAGCAAATTAACCTATCCATCACCTTCCATAGTTTCTTTTGTGTGTGTGTGTAGTAGGAGCTCCTAAAATCTACTGTTTTATCAAATGTTCAGTGTATCACCCTTATTAACTATAGTCCTCATGGTGTACATTAGATCTCTAGATTTATTCATCTTATATAACTGCAAGTTTATACCCTTTCTACTTATCCTGATTTCCTCTTCCTCCCTGCCCCTGGTAATAGTGTTCCACTCTCTGTGTTCATGCATTCAGCTTTTTTAGATTCTACACATAAGTATAATAATGAGGTGATTTCCTTTTTATGTCTGCCTTATTTCACTTAATATAGTGTATTCCAGGTTTATCTATGTTGTTGCAAATAGCAGTAGCTCCTTTTTAAAAAAGCTGAATGATATTCCATGGTATGTATTTTGGACATATGATAATTTATTTATTCATAGATGCTTAGGTTGTTTGCATATCATGTCTATTGTTAATGATACTGCAATAAACATAGAAGGGCTGATATGTCTATGAAGTGCTAATATTAATTTCTTTCAATATTCCCAGAAGTGGTAGATCATATGTCAGTTCTATTTATAACTTGTTGAGGAGTCTTCATGCTGTTTTCCATGCTGACTGTACCAACTTGCATTCCCACCAACAGTGTACAGTGTTTCCTTTCTTCCATAAACTCAGCAACACTTCTTATTTCTTATCTGTTTTTTTCTTTCTTTCTTTCTTGTTTAGACGAAGTCTCACTCTGTCACCCAGGCTGGAGAGCAGTGGTGCAATCTCGACTCACTGCAACCTCTGCCTCCCGGGTTCAAGCAATTCTCCTGCTTCAGCCTCCTGAGTAGCTGGGATTACAGGCACCCACCACCAAGCCCAGATAATTTTTGTATTTTTAGTAGAGATGGGGTTTCACCATGTTGGCCAGGCTGGTCTCAAACTCCTGACATCAGGTGATCCACCTGCCTCAGCCTCTCAAAGTGCTGGGATTACAGGCGTGAGACACTGTGTCCAGCCAACCACCAGTTCTGTCCTCTTGTCTTTTTGATATTAGCTATCCTAACAGATGTGAGGTGATGTCTCATTGTGGCTTTCAGTTGCATTTCCCTGGTGATTAGCGATGTAGAGCACTTTTGCATAAACCCAGTAGCCATATTTATGTGTTATTTGAACAAGTTCAGAAAGATACTGATAAAAGAAAAATATACCATGTCCACAGATTGGAAGAATTAATATTGTTAAAATATCCATACAACCCAAATCAATATACGCATGAAGCAAAATACATATTGAATGATTTCCCCATAAATTCCAATGACAGTTTTCACAGAAATAGAAAAATGCAATCCTAAACTTTGTATGGAATCACAAAAGACCCGAAATAGACAAAGTAATCTTGGAAGTAAATAAAAAAAATTTGAAAGCATCACATTTCCTGATATTAAATTATATTACAAAGGTGCAGTGTTCAAGACAGTATGATACTGGCATAAAAAGGGACACCTAAACCAGTGCAATGAAATAGAAAGCCCAGAAGAAAACTCAAGCACATACGGCGAACTAATTTCCAACAAGGTCATTTATATGGCTTGGTTCTCTGTCCCCATCCAAATCTCACCTCAAATTGTAATCCCCATAATCCCCCACATGTCAAGGATGGGACAAGGTGGAGGCAATCATATCACAGAGGCAGTTTCCTCCGTGCTGTTCCAGTGACAGTGAGTGATTCTCAGGAGATCTGATGGTTTTATAAGCATCTCGAATTTCCCTTGCTTGCACTCACTCCATCCTGCCACCCTGTGAAGAAGGTTCCTGCTTCTCCTTTGCCTCCTGCCATGATTGTAACTTTCCTGAGACCTCCCCAGCAATGTGGAACTATGAGTCAATTAAACAATTAAACCTCTTTCCTTTATAAGTTACCCAGTCTCAGGTATTTCTTTATAGCAGTGTAAGAACAGACTAATACAGTCACCAAGAAAACACAATGGAGAAAGAATAGTTTTTTCAATAAACGATGTTGAGTGAACTGAATATCCACATGCAAAGAAATGAGACTGGACCTTTATCTTACACTATACACAAAATCAACTTAAAAAAGATTAAAAACCTAAACATAAAACCTGAAACCATGAAATTCCTAGAAGTATGCTAAGGGAAAAGCTTCCTGATATTGCTGTTGGCAAAATTTTTTTTGTCTTATCACACCAAAAGCTCAGGTAGGAAAAGCAAAAAATAAAAATAAAAATAAAATAGAAATAAACTGGGCCTATATCTAACTAGAAAGCTTCTTTGAAGCATAGACAACAATCAACAAGAACAAAAAGGTAGCCCATATATATCTGATAAGGGGTGAATATCCAAAATATATAAGGAATTCACACAACTCTATAGCAAAAGGACAAATAACTCCATTAAAAATGTGAAGAAAACAAAAAAAAAAGACTGGGAGAGGTGGCTCATGCCTGTAATCCCAGCATTTTGGGAGGCCAAGGCGCGTGGATCACCTGAGGTCAGGAGTTTGAGACCAGCCTGGCCAATATGGCGAAACCCCGTCTCTACCTAAAATACAAAAAATTAGCAGGGCATGGTGGCGCACACCTGTAATCCCAGCTACTCAGGAGACTGAAGCAAGAGAATTGCTTGAACCCAGGAGATGGAGGTTTCAGTGAGCCGAGATCACACCACTGCACTCCAGCCTGGACAACAAGAGTGAAACTCCCTCTCAAAGAAAAACAAAATGTGAAAAAACCTGTATAGATAATTTTCTCAAGAAATTGACACACATGTTTTCTATGCACAGAGAAAAGGTAGCTTGGTGAACAAAAAAAAGATTTCTAGAAGGAAAGAACCACATGTTCAAATTCGTGCAAGAATGAAATATCTCTGCTATCCACATAATTTGCTCTTGCATGGTACAGTTTGGTAAGTGTGCAGCTTCAGAGTTATAAAATATATATTCACATATATATTTATATGTATATATATTTATATATGTGTGTGTATTTGCATAGGTATTTGTTGAATGATAGCATAATAAATTACCAGAAAACTTGTAATTGCTATCACAAAGAATGAGAGAGAATTTTGACTAGAGAGGAAATAGAATACTGTTTTGCAGTTGGTGGTGGGTACAGACCATGGATTACAGTGTCTCCAGTCTTTATGATTGTCTAAGTATTTCCAACGCCTGGAATACAGACGTCAGGAAGGAAAACTGCACAGCAGAGGTAAAGTTAGTTAACTGAAAGTGAGTGTATCAAAATGAGGTATGGGCTTAAGGTGCATTTGAATGGAAATCTATTTATTTTAACTGTTAGGAAACAAATAGCATATTAAGGAATGAATCACCCATGGGCTCAAAAACAGATAAAATAGTGTTGTATTAAATACCTGAAGAGGTGGTTTTCTACTGGGAATTTACTAAAATCTAGAAATAGAAATAAAGAGTGGTGGTGTTGATGCAGAGGTTGAATTTTGGAGGGCAATTGTGAGAGAACATCAAACAGAGCAAGAGAGTTGAGAATATTGGAAGACCAATCTATTTAACGTTATCCTTGTGTTATTTTCACCTCTATTAAAATGCTTTCCCAGTCTCTTTTCTGGGTTCACTTTTCTCCACCCATCTTAAATATTGACAATTGCTATCCATTGTTTGTGTCTTTGTATTCCATGTTGGACTATGGCTTATAGAGAATCTGAATGTTTTACATCTCTGTATTTTATTAATCATTAATAACAATACAAGGATTTTTTTAATGTTGTAAAAGAAAAAAGGAAAGATAGCTAAAGTGTGGCCATTGAGAGAGAAATAGAGAGAGAGAGATTGCAAGTGATAGTTCTGAAGTAATAATTAAAAGGAATGGGTTTGGAGATTACACAGCTTTACAAAGCTAAAGGCAGAATTAGCTTTGATACTTATTACAATAGTAATATAAATGACGACAAGTTATTTTGGCTTATTAAACAAATTTCTAATTTTTAAATGACGATGATGTATATCATAGAGTAAGTATGAAAATTAAATGAGATAAAATATCTAAAACAATCGACCTAGGGCCTGGAACCTGGAGCACTTGATAAAATGCTGTTATCAGTATTACAATTATGTATTTGTGGTTATGATTTTTGTGTCTACTGTCTGAGGCTAATGTGTTCTTAACAAGATAAGTATGAGATTATACCTAAACTGCAGCAAGATAGAGATACAAATTAATGGCTGAATAAAATAAATTAATTCATTTTAAAAATATGTACTGAGCCTACAATGCACACAGCATCAGGCAATGTTTTACACAGCATTGAGTATAAAGGTTAAAAAAGTACATGTAATATTTTTATTTATTAATAATACATACTGCAAATACTATGTAGAAGTTACTACATCAGAATATGAATACCAAGTGGTATGTTTTTAAGGAGCTCTTATCAAGCTAACACTCTCATCTGGGAAGGAAGCATTAAATAAAACAGCAAACACAAAAAATTGTAATTTGAAAATAAGCTTAAATATCTGAAATAAAATAATTGACTGCTAAGAGACGAAAAAAATTCTAAGTCCTTTCTAAGAAAGGTATATTTTAGCTGATATTTGGAAGATGAAAAATATAAAAGTAGGTGATAATTAGAAGGAGAATATTTCAGACAGAAGAAACTGGATAATCAAGTACCTTAAAGTAAGAAGAGATCACGGAAACAGAAAGACAGCCTGTGTTGCTGGAGCATGGAGAGTTAAAAGGAAGTAGCTCAGAATAGACTGTGTAGATACAGACTGAAACAACTTATTATCTTATAACCAAGGCTATAAAATGAGAAATGGAGTGACAAGAATCATTTATTTACCAAATATGTACTGCACGTTTATATATGCTAGACATTTTGTAGGAATCAGGGACAAAATGATTAGCTCCAAAAAGCTAACCGAATAAACAAGCAAATTATATGATACATGAAATGACGGTAATGAGCAGTACAGAAAAGGAAAAGTGGAAAGGGGGTAAAGAGCTCCATTTGGATGGAGGAGTAGGCTTGGGGATATTGCAATTTTAAACGGGGAAGTACCATAGACTAACTGAAAAGGTGATGTTTATTCTGCTTTTGCTGTTTAAACATTTTTAAACCTGTTTTTAAAGAAATATATGCTCATAAGAAGCATAAAATATGTCTTTTAATTTTTATTCATGGTATTATTCCATACATTCACACATATTCTACTCTTCAGATTAAGCCACTGCCATGAATTATTTTTATCTTTGCAGAATTTTTTATAGTACAATATTTCTACTTTAGTTGTTTTCAATTATAATACATCTTAGAATCTCCCCATTTCAGAACATATATCACTTTCTTATTCTTTTTTATTGTAATCCAACAATTTTATAATATTAACAAATTTTATTAGACCATTATTACTATTATTATTATTATTTTGAGACGGAGTCTCGCTCTGTCGCCCAGGCTGGAGTGCGGTGGCGAGATCTCGGCTCACTGCAAGCTCCGCCTGCCGGGTTCACGCCATTCTCCTGCCTCAGCCTCCCGAGTAGCCGAGACTACAGGCGCCTGCCACCAAGCGTGGCTAACTTTTTTTTTGTATTTTTAGTAGAGACGGGGTTTCACCATGTTAGCCAGGATGGTCTCGATCTCCTGACCTAGTGATCCGCCCGCCTTGGCCTCCTAAAGTGCTGGGATTACAGGCGTGAGCCACCGCTCCCGGCCAACTATTATTATTATTATTTTTTTTGTTACTTTTTTTTGTTTTTTTTTGGGACAGAGTCTCGCTCTGTCGCCCAGAATTGTGGCAGAGTCTTGCTCTGTCCTCCAGGCTGGAGTGCAGTGACACGATCTCGGCTCACTGCAAGCTCCACCTCCCGGGTTCACGCCATTCTCCTGCCTCAGCCTCCCGAGTAGCTGGGATTACAGGCATGCGCCACCATGCCTGGCCAATTTTTGTATTTTTAGTAGAGACGAGGTTTCACCATGTTGGTCAGATTGGTCTCGGACTCCTGACCTCAGGGGATCCTCCAGCGTCTGCCTCCCAAAGTCCTTGGATTGTAGGCATGAGCCACTGTGCCCGGCCTATTCAATCATTTGGAGATAGACATTGAAATAATTCCATTAAAATATTTCAAATAAAATTATAAGGAAGGTGTTGTATACATATCTTTGGAAAATATGTGATTATCTAATTAGAAAGTGGAATTTAGGGGTAAAATGATTCATATTACAAGAATTAATTTTGATAGAAAACTCCAGACTGTTCTTCTAAATGGCAGTGTCAATCCAATGTCAAACAACAACAACAGTGTGTTGAGGTGATAGCTTCTTGTTCTCACCAACAATTCCAGATAATCACCTTTTATAATTTTCCAATATGACTAAAATAGTATCTCAATATAGTTTTTATTTAAATGTCTTGAATTATTAGTGTATTTTTCATTATTATTGGTTAGTTGTATTCATTTTCTGACCATTGTTCCCTTGCCGTATTGCAATCTCTCTGTTTATTAAAGAAACTAGACTTTTTGGAATGTGTCAAAATCATTTTCTGAATATTCATAGTTTCTTTTTTTGTTATTTATAGTATCTTTCATTAAACAGATATTTTAGTTTGGAGATAGTAAAAATCGATATTTTCCTTTATAGCTTTTGATTTTGAGACTTGATGGCTTTTGTTTAGCAATATCTTCCCATTCCAACTTTATAAAATATTTATCCACCATTTCTTGATACATGGTTCAATTTTTCATGCTTCAATAATTCTTACCTAAAAATTTGGTTCAAGTTTTTTGTTTTTAAATAAGGTAACATAGTATTCATATTTTGTTCCAAATACTAGTCAGTTATTGTAATTCTTTCGTTCAATAACCTGTTCATTTTTGAGTCATTTAAAATGTCAACAATATTTATTACATAAAATTTCCAAATGTAATTGCATTTATATTTTAAAACTATATTATCTTGAATGTATGTGCTTGACTGTTCTTGCTTAAGATCTTATTACTTTCATTCATGTCACTTTGTAATATTTATTTTATAATCAAATAAGGCTCATAGCCCCTTATTGTCCATTTTCATAATAATTCTGGTCTCTTCATATATTTTTAGGCATTTTTCAGATTAAATAAAGGATATCTTTGTTACTTTGACCAGGATTATATTAAACTAATCTATTTCAGGAAGAATAAATGTCTCCACAATATTTTTTAAGTTATCTTTATAAAAAGCTTTGTATATTTATGATTGTCAGCCTTGGGTTTATCTATTCATTGCTATTATAAATATACTCTTTTCTATCACTTTATTTTATTATATTGTATTTTCTTGTTTGAAGAATGTAAGCTTCTTGGGATATGTATAGCATATGTATATTAACATTATATACTGACATTTTATTAATTTATTTTTTTCAAAAAGTAACTTTATATTTATAATTGAGTAATAAGCTACAAAACCATAGCTATAGTTTGAAAAAATAGCCATTTGAGTTAAAAGAAAATAATTGACTGTATTACATCCTATGCTCACACACTTACTAAATACTAAATACTCAAAAACAGTAAAAGTTATCCATCTAATTTTAGATACCCCAAAATGATTTAATCATCTTTAGTGGCCATTCATCTGTTTGTATTTAAAACATTAAAAATGGTATTCTAACTTCACATACTGAAATCTGAAAACATTAAATGAATAACTCAAATAATCTACGACAATTTATCTTGCATTTTATGTTCAGGTACAATCGTCTTGTGCTGGTCTTTTTATCCTCCCTCATACATTAGTCCTATTTTTATGCTGTTGGACAAAGTTAAAACTGTGATGTGTCGCTCTAGATCAACATACATAATGAACCTTAAAATGTGACTGACTCTAAAATCCATCACTTTAAGCTAATTGTTCTCCCTATTATCATGAAACAAAAATTGCACGTGTAAATAACTGGGCTACTCATTAATATAAATCAGGGAACTTCAGTATAGGACTAGGACTTAGAGCCTAAACCCCAAACTTGCTAAACTGAGGATAAAGAGACATAAAAGGGTTAAATGTCTTGTTCAAGGTCACATGGCAAATCCACAGCCTGTTAGGTTTTATTAAAATCTTTATATAATCACAGAAATTTTTTATATTTAATTTTAATTTACCAAAATGCCTTCTTAACTAAAAATATTTTGATTGGATTTTGTGGTTCAAAACATATAATTTGTAAACATTTATTGTGTTTAGGAATGTTGTTAAGAGTGACGACTACAATTAATTATTTTTGGAGTGCTAAGAAAGGTAACTTGCTCAAGGGAGTTTTTGTAATTTTCATGTGAATATTGATAAATAAAGTGCCTTCCAATCATTGCAAAATGTTTCCTGAGAGAGTCCAAGTTACATTCATGTTGTATAACAGATGATAGAAATTAGAATTAATATGGAAGGGAGTATACAAAGCATTGTAATATTATCTTCCAAGATTGTAATAACATTCATTTCCTTTATCTTTATCATATGAATCAAATGCACTGGAGAGCATTTTGCCAAGATGTCCTTTTGTCAGTTAATTCTCATTATCTTGAAGGCATGTCTTAATAACAAAACATTCTTTGTGTCTTATTTCTGGTAATATATTTTCATTTTCTAAATAGTTTTCTGATGTTACAGAGAAATAGAAAATTCATGTAAGAAAAACATTTGTTGCTATTGTTTAGAAATAAGTAACCTATATTGTGCCAATTTGAAGCCCACAAAAATGAATAGGGCCCATAATTTTGATATTTTTGAATTATTTTTAAGGTCACAAGCATATTAAATACTGTTGATACATGTAAGAACATATATATATATTCTTATATACATAACATAGATGTGTACATATATGTATATATGTGTGTGTGTGTGTATATATATATATATATATATATACACAAAAGTTACCATTAGATAACTTATTTCAAGGAGATGCTTTCCAAGTTTTTGTCCAAAGTGAATTGATTGCAGTTTCTTAGGTGTGTTTCTCAATACAGTGCCTCAAAGTTCTTAAGCATATAAAAATTTGAATATTGTTTAACCTAATAAATTCCTTTGTTTACAAGTTGTTTAATATTTCTGAGGATTAAAGATATCACAGCCCTTTTTAATTTTCAGTAATATTTATAACATCTGATATATATAGGGTGTCATAGACTGCAACAAATTTAGAAAAAAAATGTTAAAAATTAAATAGCTCTAAAATAGAAAACCAAACCCAGGTTCTAAGTTTTACGTTAGCAGGGAAACTGTTAAGCTCATCACGATCTACCACAAAACTGCATCAGTGACTAGGCATAAGGTAGGAAGAATGACAGGATGGTTAAGAGAAGGGTTCTGGGGCCTAACTCTATGTGAACACAAATTTTTTGAACTGCATTGTGCCTCATTTTATCCATGTTTACAGTGGAAATAGTACTGAGAATTCTCGTGAGGATTAATTTAGTTTGTACATATATGCTCTTTGATCAATGACTGGGTTCACTGTAAGTGTCTATAAGATGTTTGCCCATTATATGCATTCAATGAATGAGTCTGATTTGAAGTACAGTGGTGTTTTTTCCCACTAAATTACATATTAACTCTGCAGCAAATATTTAAGATTTTACAAAATATCTTAGTTGTTCTGCAAGGCTATTATCTTCTTCAGTAATCAACCTGAGTCTCAATCAAATAAGTTCAGGGGATAGTCAGTTTTTATTAATGGAGGTACAGGCTGGGGATGAAATGATAAGATTACTGGCTCAAGATTTACCAACTAAGGGCTTTCAAGTTCTAGAAGTTTCAATCACTTTGCCTATGCACAGACATAACACCTCGAACTCAGCCCATGGTGGGAGGTATAAAACTCCAAAGTTTTTCAGGAAGAAATAACAATAACTTAATGCAGAAGATCAAAATAGTTGTTACCAAGAAATGCTTTGAGTCAAAAACACTTATTTTATGTAAACTCAGCTACATTCTCCTAGTATTCATGATATAACTTGTGTGATTAGATGAAATTTAGATGGCCTAGAATTAATCACCTGCCAGAATAGCATAGTGAGCATATGAAGATTTTCCCATCAATTTGACCTGGTTTCATTCCTAATCCCATCACTTACTAACTGTGGGATCTTGAATTATTTTTTTAAACATTTTTGAACTACAGTTTCCTCATATGTGAAAAAAAATTCTTGATGTTTACTTCATTGTGAGGATGAAAGAGATAATAAATACAAATTTTATATTTCAGTGCCTGACAAACGAGTGACAACAAATTGTGGCTTATTAGACCAGTTATTTTGGCATAAATAGACAATGATATTTGTTAGTTATCTCAAGTTCAATAAGTTTCTCTTTTATATTTCTCTCCAATTGCTTAAAGTTTATGGTAATGTTACAACTATGCCCTTCTAAAATTTCTCATTAGAGTACCTTTACTGTTAGGCAGGCTTTAAATTGATATAAAATTTAAGAAGTGATTTCAGTTTAACTGAAATCATATCGAATAAGTGGCTAGTCATGAAATATATGAAGATTTGTGTCCAGGAACAAGAGAATTCAAAAATGCCTGTATCTCTTAAGGTAATATTATGTTTACAGAGTATACTAATCAGCTTGTATATCTATCCCATTTGAGGAAAGATATCCTAAATTCAACACTGTACCTTTAACAGTATCATGATTTTATTTTCTAAAGTTAATATTGTTGTATGAAAATAATTTATGTGACATCCTTGTACAAAAACTTGGATTAAATATTTTACTGTGTAATGCAGTGTTTTATCTAGTACTTTACTAACACCCATAATTCTAAGTTACTTTAAAGAGGTTGGATAATTATGCACATTTGCAGAGAAGAGCAAATTGACTTGAATCCCTTGCAAAGGAACATAGTTTAGCATAGGACTTGTAAGGAAAGAGTTATGCTACTGTTAGAAAGCTGTTATGATTATCACAATTGGATATCGTATCTGAGTAGTACGTTTCAGACTTTGCAGTGAGAAGAATAGCACTGAGATATGTGTTTTTTAAAGGTAAAATAAGGTGTCTGGAATGGTTCAGAGCTGTGATTCAGATAATGCAATTTGTGGAGTTAGGGGACTTCCTGATGTTCTAGTTGCTCTGGGCTGACAAAGGTTCCTGAGCAAAGATTCTGGAAAAATTTATATAGATGCTAATGTATTTACCATATTTTAGTAGGTAAGAACTCAAATGCTTGTTTTCAGCTGGTCAAATATGTGGATGCCGTAGTTTTCTGCGTTAGACTCACTACAATTGGATGTTTTGTGTAAAAATCTGAAAAAATGTAATATACTGTAAAATAAATCTTTTACAGTGAATCTTTATTCTCTCCCAAATAACTCGGTGAATCTTTATTGTCTTTTGAGTACCCAGATATCATCCCATTATTTCGTCCCTGACAAAAAATTGTATTCTTTTGAAATCCAGAATGCCCAGGAGTCTAGAGCAGCTGCAGCTTCCTTGTGGTCAACAATAGGGCATCTCTGCTAGAAAAGGGATAATATTCATTTTTTTCTTATTCCTGGTGTGGAAATTGTAGTGCGTTGTGCCATCCAGTTATAATTATCTTTAACATATTTTGTGAGAGTAAATGAATTTATATTAAACAATCTTCTGGACAAATTTTTTCTGAACAAATATGGATCAAGCAGGTAATATGTAGATTTACATATCCTCTTCTATGTTACTATATGTGTGGCTTTTAAAAATATAGAAATATATATAATATAAAAGATAAATATATAGAGTGAGAGATATAGAGAGAGAGGAGGGAGAAAGTCAGAGAGAGTGTGTGTGGCATGACATCTTAAGCTAACACATTCTTCTGAGGAGAAGATTATTTATTTAATGATTTGTTTAGTGTTACAAATAATTCTGGAATGACTGACAGAAGCTTTCTAGTCTTTTTTTTCTTTTTTTTTTTTCTTTTTTTTTTCTTTTATTATTATTATTATTATTATTATTATACTTTAGGTTTTATGGTACATGTGCGCAATGTGCAGGTAAGTTACATATGTATACATGTGAACCTTCAGGGGTTCCTGCTTTGTACCTCAGCCTAATTGTTAGCTGCTTGATATCCTTGTTCCTTCAAATAAGAGGCCTACATTAAAGTGTGACTCTACATAAACCACTGTGGCAAGCTTCTAAGCGTATTTGTTTATTTTTCTATTCTGTCATTGCTTTCTGGTATCCTTGGTGTGTGTGTGAGTGACTATGTTTCTATGCTTGAGATTTTCATTAACACTCAAAAACTTACTCAGGGTAAGTTATTCTAGGTTTAAAAAATATTCTAGGTTTAAAAAATAAAAATAAATAAGAGTTTAACTGGAAATAATGCTTCTAGCCACTAAACTAATCTTTTTTTTTTTTTTTTTTTTTAAGCAACCCCATAAGGCAGATCCTACGAGTATACTCATTTTGTAACTAGGAAGTGGAAGAGTAAAGTGTTTTGGTAATTTGCCGTTAGTCACACAAGTAACCCACTGTAGCACCTATAGAGAAGGAAAGACATGCTCTCAGCCATCCCCCAGTGCAGGGTAAACTTCCCTCCCTTCTCTTTCAGGGCTGTGATGAGAATGACTATATTATTGATCCTTGACATGTTCCATCTCATAACTCCTAAATTTGTCTCCCATTCCTCCCTCCAACAACTGAATCGCAGGAAAAAAAAATGCAAGAAAAAATGTTGGGAATTGGGGGATGACGGGCCAGATCATAGACATTTTACTAAAATGGTTCGCAAATATGTGTTAAAAATTAAAACAGAATGTGCAAAATTTAGGAGGAGGCCAGTCACTTAAATTCATCAAATGTCTGCAATATAAAAATATAAAATTGTGAGATTGCCATAGTAACGTGTTTTATTTTCTGTGTGTAGATAGCTCAAGTAACTCTCAGAAATTGTTTGAAATGATAGAAGTAGATGTGCAGACAACTTCTCTGTGACTGAAAACAATAATCTTGTAGAAAAACTGTCTTTTTGATACTTGAATGCCGAGTAGTCATGTAATGACATGCTAGCATACAGATTAAGTATCTAAGATGTTTCTCTTTGGAAGGTTTGAGAAGCTCATCTGCAAAATTTTGTGAAGTGACCTGAACAATTAAGAAGATAAAACACAAAATGATTTTCCCCGTTGAATTCTCACTTACAGATCTTTGAAACACAGGCTATTTATGGACTAGTTGTTAAAAGTGTGCTATATCAGTACTTATATAATAACAGTTCAAGCACAAGTATTCACATTGGTTTAAAGTTACACATTAGCCTGTTTATTTCAACTGGAAATGTGTTCATTTTACATAAAGGGGTTTCAAAAGAATTACATCTGTGTAGTTCAGAAACTTGTGATTCTGTCTTCAGTCATCTCAACACTTTAAATTTCAGTTAAATTTATATTAAAATTATCTGGCAACTAATTCTAATAGCAAGAATATACAAAATATGCCTTCAAAAACCTGTGTAGTGATATTTACCTTAAAGAAGTATTGAGTTGGCTGGGCGCGGTGGCTCATGCCTATAATCCCAGCACTTTAGGAGGCCGAGCGGGGCGGATCACGAGGTCAGGAGATCAAGACCATCCTGGCTAACACAGTGAAATCCCATCTCTACTAAAAATACAAAAAATTAGCCGACCTGGTGACAGGCGCCTATAGTCCCAGCTACTCGGAAGGCTGAGGCAGAATGGCGTGAACCCGGTAGGCAGAGCTTACAGTGAGCCCAGATCACACCACTGCCCTCCGGCCTGGGTGACAAAGCGAGACTCCATCTCAGAAAAAAAAAAAGTATTGAGTTAATTGAATATTACTGTATTATTTTGTTGTCCTTACGAAGCTGTCGATGGAACTTTTTCTTTCCTTTCATACTAGTCTGTTCAACAGATATTGGGTATTCATTAAAATAATAATACCTGTAACGTTTCAAGCTCTTTCCCTTTTGTCAGCATTTCTAATTCTCATTAAAGTGTGTGAGATTAGTAAAGCAGATATTTGTAAGTACTCAAAGAAACAGAACTTGGAACTATTAGAATGCTTATCAGGTATTTTTAAAATTTAAAACATTGATAAAAAATGATAACAATAACATCATTCCAGAAACACCTATTGTTTGTTGAGCTTCCACTGTTGGCAAGATACTTAAAAGACATTCACTTAAACAATGACTTAAGCTATGGAAGTTAATATTGTCATATGCTATTGTTTAGCTTCAAGAAGCTTGATTCCGTGTCCAAGATCACGTAACCAGTAAGTATCAGAGTCTGGGAAATATTCTGCCATGTAACTACCAAAACCTATACATCTTTTTCCATTCTACTATACGAAGTCTTACTGAATTATTTCCGTTTATTTTATTTGCACAGTTTTACAAATGAACAAACAAAGCGTTGTAAAGTTTAAATAATACCTTCAATTGGTTCAAGTTAGAATTTCAATCGAATTCTTTGATGACAGAGTCCATATAAATAATGTAATCCAGGTGGTCCAAGAAGACAGATATGGAAGAATAGACATTTCTTTTAGATATTTTTATTAAGTAATAGGTAGCCATTGAAGTATTTAAAAGTTACAAGGCAAAATGGAAGAAAAACGATGGTGATATATAATATAGTTTGAAAACAAAACAAAACAAAACAAAACATTAGTGTAATATGGTTGTCTGTTTTGACAGATTCTTGCCAGTATGATAGATTCTGTAGATTCTTTCTGGATCAAATTTGTTTCTCCAACTTTATATACTGTAGTCTCCAATTTCCACCAACGCAGCTTTATTCCTGTTGGGTTGGCTTTCTTTTTTTTCCAATAGCTTCCCAAAGTTCATGTACTCACATGGACTATACTATGCCATTTTTCCAGGCTTATTTGAATTTTTTGACCTTGAGCAAGGGTTTTGACTTCTCAGAGCCTAAATACTTGATCTTTTCATATTTAATATTAGTCTCCATAATCAACTGGAGGACATTAAGTATCTATGGAAAGTTTAAATTCTTTAGTGGGTCAGGTTTTTAAAGGATCACAAAAATCTATGAGAAATATACTAGTATAATATTTTAAAAAATTTTAAAAGGAGCAAATGTAAAATTTAAGGAAAAGAATACTGTGATTCACAGGTAGAATTAGTAGATTTCTATATTAAAATATAATTTGGGTGATGGAAAATATCTTCGCCTTGCTTTAGAAAGGGCATTTAAACAGAGGTGTAAAAATGCCTCATGTTGTAAGAAGTCCAGGTAATTGTGTTTACCTGAAAAAAGAAGGTTTAAGAGAGAGCATAGAGTCAAATTACACAAGGAAAAAGTTAAAGCTATCATTTTTCGGCCGGGCGCGGTGGCTCACGCCTGTAATCCCAGCACTTTGGGAGGCCGAGGCGGGCAGATCACAAGGTCAGGAGATCAAGACCATCCTGGCCAACACGGAGAAACCCCGTCTCTACTAAAAATACAAAAAAAATTAGCCCGGCGTGGTGGCGGGCGCCGGTAGTCCCAGCTACTCTACTCGGGAGGCTGAGGCAGGAGAACGGCGTGAACCCGGGAGGCGGAGCTTACAGTGAGCCGAGATCGCGCCACTGCACTCCAGCCTGGGTGACAGAGCGAGACTCCCATCTCAAAAAAAAAAAAAAAAGCTGTCATCATTTTTCTATCATTTTTCTTTAACCCTGTAAAACACATGAACATACGCATACACAAGGAAGCGTGTGTGCTCTCTTCAAATACACTGAAGTATAAACACGGAACAAAAATATTTCTCAGTACTACCACAAAGGAAACAACAAAAGGCAGCGAGTTTAAATTAGAAAATCCTAAAGGTACAATATAAGAACTCGCTAATAACTATAGCTGCAGAAAAAAAAAAAAAAAAAAGGGCTAAAATAAACACTATAAGTAATGCTCAAGTTTCAAGTCTCATGAAATCAAGGAGAAAAGGTAAAATGAACTACCTTGAAATACTTAGAGCTTGTGAATGATTTTGATAGATGATTTCTGAATTTCTTAACTCTTTATCTTCATATAAAGTGAGAAAGCAATATAAGAACATATGCTCAATGATCTGTATGATGACAAATCTAACATACTGAATTTTTAAAAGATCTTTATCTTTTTCTTATATATTCCAGTGGATAAAACATTTTTTGTGGTTCAAGACTTTGCGCATAGGTAATCCAACTATAATACCTCACTTGTTAGAGAGAAAACAATCTTGAAATATAATCATATTTAGTCTGTAAAACTGTCAGGAAAAAAGAAATTATTATGGAAGCATATAATTTTATAATGTTGTAATGTTCCATAATAAGAAATTATTATGGAAGCACAGTATTAAAAAAGCAATTAAAATGTGACATGTTATAAATAAAAATGCAGACTTTTATGAAAGTGTCAAATTTAATATTCAAGTAATATGCCAGTTTAGAAAAATGTTGTCAAAATATGATACCAAGTTCCTTTCTCCTTGATGAAGTTAAAGCTTATTAATTACATGGGGTGATATGTGTATAGATATTTTGATCTTTATGCATATGTATCTCTAAACTTAATTTTGGCCACTGAATTAAAAGCCTACATTCAGGTTAAAGATACAGATGCATAAATAAGATTATTTCATACATGTCCAAACTGGTCATTCACTCATCTCACATTACAATTCTAAACATTTCATTTTACCAGAAGGTATAGTTTGTGCAATCAAATCTTTAATACTTATCATTTACATTTCTTAGATTATAATTTAGACATTATAGGCTTCAATTTCAGAATCTGAAATAATGCAAAACCCACTTAGAGGTGATTTTAGTCTTTTTTATCATATATTTTATTCCAAGATATAACATACATCTTTGACTTAAGTAATGGTATTCTATGCAAACCTGTCTAAGAGTGTTCAGATGACTTTTATCAGCCCATAAAGTTTTTTAATACAAACACACTGCTTTTGACAGACACTGATAAAATTTCAGTCTATGTGTAGTCACTCTAACCAAACTACTTCCCAACCTTTAACTGAGTTATTAATACATACTTTGAACTCAGTAACTTTTTGAGTTCTCAAAGCATATATATCTATTACTACATTGAGACTGTTCCATCTAAACAAAAGGATCCTGTGGGTGTCCTGAAAACTGAGGGTCTCTTTCAAGGTGTGGCAGTTACAATTCCCAATAGACTCAAAAGCAGGAGGGTCCCAAATAAGTCAATGTCTGTAAGCCTAACAAATGCAATTTATTTACTCAGGTATGTAACAACTACTTATTGTTTGCCCATTTTATCAGTTTCTGAGCTCTGCATTGACATACAGAGACTTCAGTGGCTAGATCTTTTCCATCTAGCAGTTCACAGTCTAACTGAGTAAAAACAGGTATGATGATAGCCTGAGGGAAGCCTAACTCCCGCTCTTCCACTTATATTTATGTTTTCCATCTCTGCTTGTGTTTCTGCTCAGTCTGGCTCTCTTCCACTGGTCTGTAGTCAGAATATGGAATTGAGATGAGGTTAAATAACCTTTTGGGCTAATATTTTGGAAGAGTATTTATTTCTGTCTTGTACTCTGATTGTTCAGATTTTGAAGTTGATGCCCCGCTCTTCAAACACTACAGCTTGATAATTTTTTAATTGGAAGTATAAGTAAACATGTCCATATTATATTTTGAAATTATACATTTTATACAATTAATGGCAAATTAATTCATTGAAAATACTTAAAATTTATTTTATCTTTTTATATAGAATAGATCTTTTCTTAAGAGTGTTTTTATTTTCTCCGTAATGTATAAACGTGGTTCATGACTGGCATTTGTATACTCAGCATTTCTGAACTTCAATGAAAATGCTGATAAGTAGCAAAATTTCTAGCTAAACTTTGTTTTTGCTGTAAGGTCATTTAGGTTTCAATGATTAAAAATGCTCAAGGATGCACTTCATATTAATCTTGGGAGGGCATAGATTGACTGACCTCTGTTGAAATTAAATATAATTTAAAAGGCTGCATTATTCTTAAAAGTGACTTTATTAAAATTTGTTTATGCTTAAGTTGTTTTTCACCTCATTGCCTTTATATGTATTTCTTGTTTCAATTTAATACATTATATGTTCTATGAGAAGAACATTGATAAATGTATTTAAACTGAAAATGTTTTTATAACAGTAACAAGAAGAAAAAATAGCAGCCTCAATCCATGTCCTTTTAGGACACATGAACGTAGGCAATGCTTGTTTTAGTAAAAACTCAGCACAATTTGGGAATGCTTAGTGAAGCTTCAGAACACTTTCTGAGTCTCTCTTCATTTATAAAGTGGTTACTAAAATATAACTTTCATTGTTTTAATATAGAATTACATAAATTTATGTATACACAAAACATAAAATGATATCTCAAGAAGTGTAATTTTTTTCTCCTTGCTCAAGTTACATAGTTACATTTTCCTTCTCAGACAGTCCACTTTTGAATTTCAATGGATTGATGTTGGTCTTGTCCTTCTTGTGTAGTTGGTCTACTATAATCCTGCTCATGATAGTCCCTTTTGGCCTCTTGGCCTCTTTATTGTCTGACAGTCAGAAATTCCATCTCTATTAGGACCCAGTAGCATGTCAGAAACTGTTTTTCAGAAGCTGTATAATTTTCTACTGCAGATCACCTGGATTTACTCCAGAACACCAAAAGCCTGCGTTTTCTTTCTTCTGTTGAGGCTGGCCATAAACTCCATATGATGCTTTTATTTTTCACTACCAATATCCCTTATTAACATAGCCCAAGAAGCAGAAGTACTTGCATTACAGCCTGGAACTGTACACCCAGGATCTGAGGAAAAGACAGAGTAGAAGAATTAAGGATCCTCCACCAACACCTCTACTTCAGGCCTTGGACCCTTGCTCATATGGATTACTAAACAAGTGCAGTCTACCAATGGAGGAGTGAAAGGAGGACTGAAAGAGGCCCTTAGTAGCAGACAGAGTCAGCTGAAATGTGAGAACACTGAGGAAACCCTCTGGTGTACCAAGCCTTCTAAATGTATGAAACTGGAGCAGTGGACTACTAGGTAATGAAGCCTTTGGTGTACTCAATTAGCAGAAAACCCTATGCCTGGCTTTACTACAAACTAGATTGATTCAACACCCCAATTTAATGACCTGATAGATGAGGCATGCCCATTTCTAGGCATAAATATAATTATAATTTTTGATGATTAGAAATACATCTTCAGTAAAACTCACTGACTATATCATTATGCACTCATGATAATTTGCATATCCATATAATTATTAATGTTAACACATAATTATCTCCATTTCAAATCAATCAATTGATCAATCCATCTCATGCTCTCTTTTTCTCTCCAGATGATCTCTGAGGTACAATGTTTTGACTTACAGATTTTTCAAAAGTTAAGGTGCAGAAGTCACATGTAAAGTAGAAATCGTACTTCAAGTACCCATAAAACCATTCTGTTTTTGACTTTCAGTACAGTATACAATTAATTACATGAGATAGTAAATAATTTATTATAAAATGAGATTTGTGCTATATGATTTTGTTTAATTGTAGGTTAATGTAAGTGTTCTGAGTATATTCAATTTAGACTAGGCTAAGCTATGATGGTTGGTATGTTAGGGGTATTAAATGCATTTTTGACTTTGATGTTTTAAACTTATAATAGGTATATCAGGATATAAACCCATTGTAAGTCAAAGAACATGTCTATACAAGTGTGTATATGTATCTCCATGTTTCTCACATACCTATGTGCTCTATACTTATAATATGGATGAAAACATTGATTTTTAGAACAAAGTACACAAGAAAGGAAATTCATTCAATTTTGTGTTCAGGACTACAAATTTTTAGTATTCCCCAAAATTACATCTATTAAAATTATGCTCCTTATCCAGTATCATCAGAAATCAAGTAAATGAACCCTGATTTCAGGACTGATTTCATCATGGATTCTAAATTGCAATCAAAGACAAAGAAAACTGATTTTTTTTTCAGGTCTATTGAAGCAGAGTTGACATAAAATAAACTGTACTTATATAAGCAGTGCAATTTGATGTTTTGATATTTGTATATGCCTATAAAACTATCACCAGAACCAAACTTCCTCTTGACTTTAGTTTTATTGTCCTTTCCTATTTTCCTCCTCACCCAAGGCAACCCGTGAACTGCTTTCTGTGATTATAAAGCACAGAAAAATTTGTATTTTATTGAATTTTATATGAATGGGTTTATAAGTACTGAACTCTTTTCTGTCTGGTTTATTTCCCTCGGCAAAATTATTTTGAGAATGATTCATGCTGTTCTGAAGATCAGTAGTTCATTTCTTTTTATTGCTGATTTACCACAGTTGTTTATTCATTCAACTGTTGATGAAATTTGGAACAGTTTTCTTTTTGAGTAAACTATAAATAAAACTGTTCTGAACTTTTGTGTATAAGTTTTTATTGAGACATAGGCTTTCATTCATCCTTGGAAAATACCTAGGATTGCAATGACTGGATCATAAGGCAGGAGTATGTTTAAATTTTTGAGAAACTGCTAAACTATTTTCTAAAGAGTTTGCAAAATTTAGTTCTAGTCATTCTCATCTTCTCCAACACTTGGTATGGTGTTGGAGGCATTTAGTAGGCATTCTGATATTATATGTTGATATCTCATTATGATTTAATTTGCATTACTCTAAGACTATATTTGTGGCTTATAAAGATTATTTGATGAATTATCTTTTGTTTTCATCAATCTGCTCATTTTTTGTGTACAACACCTCTTATTTTATGTTTTTGTAGTGCTTTATGTATTCTGGATACAAGTCTTCTATAGAATATTTAATTTGCAAACACTTTCTCTAAATTTGTGGCTTTTTTTTTTAAGTTCTAGGGTACATGTGCAGGATGTGCAGATTTGTTACATAGGTAAATGTGTGCCATGGTGGTTTGCTACACCTATCAACCTGTCACCTAGGCATTAAGCCCAGCATACATTAGCTATTTTTTCTGATGCTTTCCCTCTCTCTGCCCCTCCCCAACAGGTCCCAGTGTGTGTTGTTCCCCTCCCTGTGTCTGTGTGTTCTCATTGTTCAGCTCCTACTTACAAGTGAAAACATGTGGTGTTTGGTTTTCTGTTCCTGCCTTAGTTTGCTGAGCATAATGGATTTCGTCTTCATTCACGTACCTGCAAAGGACGTGATCTTGTTGCTTTTTATGACTACATATTATTCCATGGTGTATATGTACCACATTTTCTTTATGCAGTCTATCACTGATGAACATTTGGCTTGACTCCGTGTCTTTGCTATTGTGAATAGTGCTGCAATGAACATACATGTCTGTGTATCTTTATAATAGAATGATTTATATCCCTTTGGGTATATACCCAGTAATGGGATTGCTGGATCAAATGGTATTTCTGATTCTAGGTCTTTCTAGAATCACCACACTGTCTTCAACAATGTTTGAACTAATTTATATTTTCACCAACAGTGTAAAAGTATACCTATTTATCTGCAGCCTCATCAGCATCTCTTGTTTCTTGATTTTTAAAAGTCGCCATTCTGACTGGGGTGAGATGGTATCTCAATGTCTCTTTGATTTGCATTTCTTTAATGACCAGTGATGAGTTGTTTTTTTTTTCATATGTTTGTTGGCTGCATAAATGTCTTATTTTGAGAAGTGTCTGCTCATGTCCTTTGCCCACCTTTTAATGGGTTTTTTGCTTTTTTCTTGTAAAGTTGTTTAAGCTTTTGTAGACTCTGGATATTAGACCTTTGTCAGATGGATAGGTCACAAAAATTTTCTCCCCTTATGTAGGTTGTCTATTCACTCTGATGATAGGTTCTTTTGCTGTGCAGAACCTTTTTAGTTTAATTAAATCCCATTTGTCAGTTTTTGCTTTTCTTGCAATTGCTTTTGGTGTTTTTGTCATGCAATCTTTGCCTAGGCCTATGTCTTGAATGGCATCACCTAGATTTTCTTCAAGGGTTTTTATAGTTTTGGGTTTTCCATTTAAATCTTTAATCCATCTTGAGTTAACTTTTGCATATGGTGTAAGAAAGGGGTCCAGTTTCAATTTTCTGCATATGGCTAGCCAGTTCTCCCAGCACCATTTATTAAGAAGAGAATCCTTTCCCCAATGCTTGCTTTTGTCAGGTTTGTGGAAGATCAAAGATCAGATGGTTGTAGATGTGTGGTCGTATTTTTGAGTTCTCTATTCTGTTCCATTGGTCTATGTGTCTGTTTCTGTGCCAGTATTATGTTGTTTTGGTTTCTGTAGCCTTGTAGTATAGTTTGAAGTTGGGTAGTGTGATCCCTCCAGCTTTAAGAACAAAGGTCTTAATTTTGATGTTGTGTGCAATGTATAAATTTTGTCTTTATGGATCCTGTTTTAGGTATTATCTTGAAGGTATCTTTTGCTTACTGGAGAACAATAAAAATTCTCTTATATTTTCTTCTAGATGGATTATAGATTTTAGGTTTTACATTAATGTTTACTAACCATTTTGTGTTCATTTCTCTTTATGATGCAAAGGTGAATATACAAGAGTAGGCAATTTTTGCAGGCTCAGCAAGTCAACAGAATTCTGAAAACCTAAGATTCTGATGAACCTATTCAATATATAAGTAGCCCATTTATTCTCAATCAAGGCCCTTGTTTTAAAGAGATTTGCCTCAGTTGGATGCTCAGATAATCTTTGGTCTCAGCCTTAACTGTGATTCTCTTGGCCTTAAGGCATACTGGCTTACTGTGGCAGGAAATATGTGTCACCAAGAAAGTCCTCTGGCTCTCACATTTAGCCTTTACTTTTGAATTGATTAGTTTTAGCTTTTAGTGACCTTTTTCAAAGTTTAATCAAAATATACAGTAGCTTCGAAATTCTATTGTATTTCTAGGTAACATGCTCTCCTTCCTTCTCAAATGTCTGACATATAATTCCTGCTAATATATTTCTTTCTGTCATCCTAGCTTACTAATTATAAAGGCAGGAAAGAATACAAAGCTGCCTTGTGCTCCAGCTACTAGCCAGACGTAGGGTCTTTATTGTCAGTAGCATGTCATCCAGCTACAAAATCTCATTCCAGAGTCTGCTTATTCAGCTCACGCCTGGAAATGTCTGCATATTTGGTTTTTATATATTAGATGATTTATTATGTAATGTCATGAGAATAACATCTGTGGAATGAAGGGAAAAGTTATTCAGCAGAAGCTGAGCTCCAATGCAGATTCAACAGACACCTTTACTGTCTCTATAGGGAGTTCTAAAGTTGGGAGATACTTTAGAGTATTCCCAAATTTTGATATTCAGTTACACTAATACTTTCCTTTCCAGTATACTATTCTAAAATGAGATTCAGAACATTAAAAGTTGAAATTTTGCCAACTGAAACATTATTAGTCTGCATCTATGCCATGTAGTTTATTTTTTGTTAAACCCTCTAGAGGATAAAATTATTTTTTGTCCTAGCTAATCAATATTGAGATAATAAAGTTAATAAGGAAATAAAAGGAGTAAGTTAAGGGCCTATTTCCAGAGAGACATTTCATTGAAGTCTATTTATTTTCTAGAAATTTACTGGAAGTATACACACACACACACACACACACACACACACACACAAACACATACACAGAGACGAAATCAGGTAGAATGTACAAATGTGTCAGGGAAATATATAGTCTATGGAATTGCTCTTATGCTAGTAGCTTGAGAGCCATTTCTTCCATATAATCTGCCATGAGAAGCATTTGTTATATTCTATCTTAGGCTCAAATTATTAAGCATAAGTATTATTAGTAGTATTATTACAGTAGTATTAATTCAAAGTCAAAATTATAAATTCCCATTTGCAATCTTTGTCATGGTTTGGTTTTTGATAATGTAAGCTTTTTGCTACACAGGTTTATAATTTTTGCATATATTCTTGTGAGATTGGTCTATATTCATTTTAAAAATTATATTTATCAGATTTTGGTAACTAAGCACCATAAATATGTTATGGAGCTTTAATAATTCTTTTACCTAGAATACTTTAATATATCATTAGTTGTTAGAATTAGGCGTGAAATCATTAATTCCAATAACTTTTAGAAATGTTTTCAGTCCTTTCTGAGGAAATTGATATATTCAAATAATCTATCTTCTGGTTACCTTTTAAAAATTATAGTTTTATGGGGAATCATATATTTCCTGTAGCACTTAAAATTAACCATATGTAGAATTATATAATAATTTCTTTTTAATTTCTATGGCTGTCTTTGCCCTTTAAAATTTATTTTATATATGTTTTTGTTTTTAAAATCTCATAAGAGATTAGCTTCTGTATGTTTTCAAAATAATAATCTTCAATACTTATCTATTCATTCTATTCTTCGTGTATCTTCCATTTTATTAATGTCTACCTTTATGTTTATTAATTTATTCATTTACACTATATTAGATTATGCTTTTTCTTACTTTTAACATATAGTAAGCTCCTTCATATTACATATGTTTTTATATGATAATAAACACTATAAGGAATTACTTTTTGCCTAGTACAAAAGAAATGTTATAATAATGTTTTATGCAAATTATCAAAATTTTTCCAATAAAAGACTTAATTCAACCTCATTTCTTTCTTTCTTTTTTTTTTCTGAGATGGATTCTCACTCTATCACCCAGGATAGGGTGAAGTGGTGCGGTCTCGGCTCACTGCAACCTCTGCCTCCCGGGTTCAAGCAATTCTCATGCTTCAGCCTCCTGAGTAGCTGGTATTACAGGCGCCTGCCACCTCGCCCAGCTATTTTTTCTTTTTTTTTTTGGTATTTTTAGTAGAGACTGGATTTCACCATGTTGGCCAGGCTGGTCTCAAACTCCTGACCTCACGTGATCCTCCCGCCTCGACCTTCCAAAATGCTAGGATTACATAACCTCACTTATTTCTGCACACACACAACACAAACACACACACAAACAAAGTGAAACACAAAAACACACAACAAATAACCAAGTATTTTTAAAGTTAACTTTCCCTTGCTGTGTTGCCTTACTTTTTTTGTATGCTCAATATGACTAATTATAAAACAGGTACATCAATATGTGCTGCTTTTATACTTTTTATGGCCAGGGGAAATAAATATGTATAGTTTCAAGACGTATTGTTCTTTTTTAGATTTTTAATATTATAAATAAAAGCTTTCTCATATTTAACATTAACTTAGAAAACTTTTTTCTATTGATATAAACCAAATCGTATTTTTTAAAAACAACTATGTTGTCCATTTAATGTGATTACTGTTATTAATTTAATGGACTAAAGTACAATTAAATTTTAGTTTAATTTATAACCTAATTATTAGACTTATTTACCATGTACCAAATATATTTGTAGATATAGAACATAATAAATTATAGGTACATAAAATGGATTTCTATAATATGATATATAAAAATATATAGATAATAAAAAATTATTTTAAAATATCTATTATAAATAATTACTTAATAGGGAATATATTACTTTTTTATATTTGAGTATATGTACATAATATACAATCACTTACTACATATTGTGTATTCACATGTATATATGTAAAATGTAACCATATTACATACTAATATGTGCATGCAGTATTTGTGTTAAATGGTTATATCAACGTCACATATTTTAACACCGCAATTTCTTAATTGCCAAGACTTACAAACTTAGACAGCTAAAACATTTTCTGTTTAAATATAGCATAATTCAAATACTGCATCTCATATTCATAATGAAGTAATGAATTCATAATGAAGTTGTTAATATGAAAATATTTAACACAGTCAGTAAAATTATCTTTCACCTTTCCACTTAAAACCATAAGTTCAATATGTGACTTCTTTTAATTATTGAATTTTGTATAACACATAGAGATATTAACCTTAAATTACCATAAATTTATCAAAAATAAGGGATTTTTTTCATTTAAAATTTAAAGATATTTATCAAATGAAAGGAAGAGATTGTCACTGATGTCAGAGCTGAAGTCAGTGAACTAAATTTTCAGGATGATAATATTGCCACTTATTTATCAGAGATTTGAGACCAGTATGGGGGACTGTAGAGCTCTATCTATACATGGAATTCTACTTTAACACCATATTTTTTATTTGGCATTCAGCCAGTTTTCTTTTGCAATTCGGATATATTTGGAATCTGCATCTCATTAGAATGTTGTTCCAAGTTGCTGTAGTACTTATATGACTTCTGCATTCATTTCATATTTTTAGACTAGTTCACATTCTAGTTATCTTCATAAGTTCAGGTTTTCTTCTCATATTTGACTCATGACCATCAGTGGATAATCCTTCTAATAAGAAGATATATTAAAATTTTCCACAGCAATTTATTTTCTTTTGTAAGTTCAAATTTTATATTAGCTTCAGTTGGTAAATGTGCAGGCTTGTTAAAAGGGTATATTGTATGATGCTGAGGTTTGGGGTACAGATGATCCCATCACCCAGGTAATGAACAGTACGGAATAGGTAATTTTTTGGCCCACACTGCCTCCCTTCTCCCCCTCTAGTAGTCTTCAATATCCATTGTTCCCATGTTTATGTCCATGTGTACTCAATAATTAGCTCCCACTTATAAGTGAGAATATGTGGTGTTTGTTTTTCTGTTCCAATGTTAATTCGCTTAGGATAATGGCCTCCAGCTGCATCCATGTTGCTGCAAACTCATTTTTTATGGCTATGTAGTATTCCATGATGTATATATACTACATGTCCTTTATCCAATCTACCATTGATGGGAAACTAGGTTGTCTCCAAGTCACCTATTGTGAATAGTGCAGCAATGAACATAAAAGTGTGTGTGTCTTTTTGGTAAAATGATTTATTTCCCTTTGGGTATATACCCAGTAATGACATTGTTGGATCAAATGTTGGCTCTATTTTAAGTTATTCGAGAAATCTTCAAACTACTTTCCATAGTGGCTGAGCTAATTTACATTTCCACCAACAGTGTATAAGCAATCCCTTTTCTCTGCAGCCTCACCAGTGTCTGTTATTTTTTGACTTTTTAATAAGAGACATTCTGACTGGCGTGAGACAATATCTAATTGTAATTTTCATTTGCATTTCTCTGATAACTAGTTATGTTGAGCATTTTTTTATGTTTCTTGGCTAATAGTATGTCCTCTTTTCAGAATTGTCTGTTCGCATCTTTTGCACACTTTTTAATGGAGTTTTTTTGTAATTTCTATTATAGATTTTCCATTCCTTATTTATAATTTAACTTTTCTTGTGACTCAAAATCAAACTTATAATTATACAAAAAAAAAATTAAAATTTCCCCCAACCTGGATGTTGTTTTTCTTTACTACTTTCTCTCTTCAGTACAATAATACTTTTGGAATATTTCATTTTCCTAGTCTTTTTTCAACTCTCAAATCACTCTCTCAGCCAACACAATTCTGAGGTTTTTCTGTTAAGGAATATCGATATTAAATTAATCTTTGAGATGACACCTATTAAAAGGTCCTAATTTAAAACTTATAATACACATCCCCAAAAGAGTTTTTTATTATGGTTTTGATTCAATTGTACATTGTAAATATAAAGTTAAAATATGTGTTATTTCAAAATATATTTCAAGATTCATTTTTCACAGGGTTTTCAACTAGTTTCTTCTCCTATTTTGAGATTTCCAGTTTTGACTTTAGTTGGTAGGTTAGATTTTTTTCCTTAATATTTCTTCTCAAATAAGATGTGTGGATTATATATTCTCTGAGTACTTGTATCTCAAAACAATCACCCTGGATGAAAGTTTAGCTTAGCATTTTTGCATTTCCAGAAGAATAGTTCTGTAGATTTTCTAGCTGGTGTGGCAATCAGTTTTTCTCCTATGTAAATAACCTGTTCTTTCTCTCTTTAGGCTTAGAGGATTCTATACATATATATGTATACAGTTTCTATACAGAATATAGAAAAGAAACAAAAATAATTTCTTTTCTTTTTGAAATTCTTTTATTTACGTATTACAACTTTTGTAGGCACCTCTCAAGTCCTTTTACTTATTCATAATTGTTTTTTCCTTACTTTTTTGTTATTTTGTATTTGAAACTGACTCATGGAACTGATGTTTGGGATTTCTTTTGAATAAACATAGAAATTGACCCTCCCTGTCTTGAAACTGGATAAAGTTATGTTTGTCTTATCTGAATTCCTTTCTCGATAAATCAACCATCAAAACTCTTAGATAATATCAAGGAACCGAAACTTACCAGATCATCACACCTGGACAATGAGATAGATATCAGACCCCTCAGCCATCATGATTGCCTAAGTGACCACCTGAATCCTGTTGAACAATTCCTCTTAACCCTCCCTAAATCCTGTTTTTCTGTATGTAATTATATTTTTTCCACTCTAAATAAACCCCTAATTTTAGAAAGTCAGGGAGATAGATTGAGACTAATCTCCTATCTCCTTGGCCGCAGCACCCAATTAAAGCCTTCTTGTCTGGTAATATTCATTGTCTCAATGATTGGCTTTCTATGTAGTGAGAGTAGCAGCACCTAGACTGAACCCCTGGTGTCTAACTAACATATCTTTGGATATTTCTTCCAGCAATGGTCTAGGTCTTTATTTGGCATTTTAGTAGTGTCTGTCCTCTCAATTAACCTAAAGAAATTTTTATATAAACATTTCAGAATGTTATTTAGATACACTTAATGCATTTCCATGAGGGAATTTACAGTTTGTTTTGTTATTATTTTTATCATTCATCAACTACATTTTAGAAGCATATATTTTTTTCTTCTCCCCTTTAGCTTTTGGCTCTATTTAGTGTATTTTCGTCTGAATTCACTGTGGTCCAGTTCAAACTGGTTGGCTACTTTAAATAGTGGAAGTCTGGTGCAGGATTCTCTACCCATCAAGGTAAGAGTGAGATCTGATTATCCAAACCCTGTTCATTTAAGCACCAATAATTCTGATATAAATTTCCCATGAGCCACATTGCTAGAAACACTGGGTTACATACAGCTGTATATATACACCATAGATAGAGAGAGGGGAAAATAATAAAAATAAAATACTATCAGTTCTTTAAACTGTGAGTGACTATACACAATAAAAATCTAGGGCCTGGTTCATATCTTAGCCACAATTTTTGTTGTTTTTGTCTTAAAATATTCATTCAGCATTACAATGAATCTTATGTTTTCGTCAGTTGTCCTAGATAAATGCAACATGTTCAGAATTTTCACAATTTATTTTCCACTATCTTGTAGGTATCTTCTTTTTGTGTACTTAAATGTGAAAATATTAGACAATCCAGAAATTATAACAAAACATTATTTTAAATAACTTGCTTTATGTAAGAATATGTAGGCTTTTTTGTTGGTGTTTTACTGTAAACAAGTAATTATATTTCACAATAATCTTATTGTGAGGAATAGACTAAATGGATATGCAGGAACCAAAATTATTCTTCTTCAATCATAATAAAATTCTTTGCATCAGTGCAAGTTGGGTCATTTAAGTGTTAGAAACTAATTCCTTGAAGTACCCCATTGTAATCTTTCATAATAAAAGGAGTATCATTTTGGCATGCTGAGCTAAAGGGAAAATGCAAGACATGAAAAGCAGAACAGATGATAACTGGATTTTCCACTCACTGCTATTATTGTAAAGTAAATAGGCTAGCTTAATGTCTTGAAGCTGTTGATGACATTTTTTCCAAGTGCTTGAACATTAAATGTCTGTCTGGTAATACCCTAAGGAAAATTTTTAAATGCAATGACCTCTTGAAAGATCATCATAAAAATCATTCTTAATTAGATTTAGGAAATCAATTTAAGTATCTACGTAAATCAAATTTTATGTAATGCCATGTTGAATGCATGGTCAGGTAAGTCTTAGGAAATAATACATATTATCTTCCAAAGCAGCCTCCTTAACCAGTAAGTATTAAAATTGATTTCATACAAAGAGGAATATTTATTATTTCAAGTGTCTCAAGATTTAAATTAAACACTAATCTCTATAAATGATAGTAATATTATTTGACGTAATCACAAATAGCATAGGCATAATGGCCTATGTCATTTTAAAACTATGGACAATAAAGCGGCCAGTCGTGGTGGCTTACGCCTATAATGCCAACACTTTGGGAGGTTGAGACAGGAGGATGGCTTGAACTCAGGAGTTTGAGACCAGCCTGGACAACATAGTAGGTCTTTTTCTCTACAAAAAAATTGGCAAAGCATGGTGATGTATGCCTGTTTTCTCGGTTACTTGGGAAACTGAGGCAGGAGGATCTCTGAAGCCTAGGCAATTGAGGCTACAATGAACTATGATGGCACAACTTCACTCTAGCCTGTGTAACAGAGTGAGAACTTCTCTCAAATAAGATAAATAAATAAATAAATAAATAAGGAACAATATAGGAAAGACTCTTTAGAGAGAGACTAAATTTATTGTATTACACCTTATAAGCATGATACTTAAATATTGTGATATTGTTATGTTATTCAAGAACACAACTTATTCACCAAGAACTCCTTAGACAACCGAGGCAATATAGAAGACAAAGGTCAGTGTACCTCAGGTAATCTCAATAAAACTTTTGCTGATGTTATGATGTCTTGTGCACAATAAAGCCATTCAAGGAAGAGTCCAAGAACATTACCAATATTTTAGGTCCTCTGAAAGCTTAATGTCTATCCGGGCATGAGGAAAGTGTTTTCAGTGAAGATAAGAAAATCAGATGAGTCAGATGAGTACAGTTTTCACTCCCACCCAGAAAATGCTTGTCCTTGGAAGTTAAATTCAGTTAATATTATTTTGTGAACTATTAATTATTTGATAATTTCAATCACTATATAACCCTACTTGTACACGTTAATAAATATGAGCATGGACATATGTGTATACCTCTTAATCCTAGGAGGTATTATTATCATCATTATATTTTATTTGAAGAAATTGATTATGAATGATATTAGAAAGTTCTAATTTTCCTAGTATATTTAACTTCATTTGTTACTATTTTTCCATCCACAAAAGCTCAGCAACAAGAAATTCTTAGATTTCTCAGCAATTTCTTTTTTTAATATTATATTTATTTTTTTCTTTCTCTCACTTATTTAGAACTGCCTTTCCATTGTCTTTAGACATCTTTTACTCTTGTTTCATCTGCTTTAAAAACAAAGGCAGAGCATGGCTCCTTTAGATTTAGGAACAATTGTGATTTTTAGTTTGTATATGTTGGTGAGTATGGCAGAATGTGGCTTTGACTTTTGTGAATGTCTACCTTAATTCTTCCTGCCCCATAAACAATATTAATTTAATTTGGAAGTATAAAATTATTTGCTAAATGTATCTAAAATGTTCAAATATTTCAAAGACAAAATATGGCACAACATTTACAAACATCAAATCAATGTTTTCTGTAGCCAGGTTTCATACTTAATACTTAAAATTCAAAAAAAAGGTGAAAAATACACAAGAGTACCTTTCTTTAAGAAATCTGTAATTTCTTATTGGATCAAATATGATATAAAATATAATACTAGCATCCAAAGATGTAAACAAATGATTATAGAAGCCAAATGGAAGAAGAAATTAGTTTAAACTCTATGAATTAATTAATGCTTCTCAGAAGATGTATATTTTTGAGCTGGATTTGGATAATGAACAAAGTTTTTACAGGTGGAAATTGTTCAAATAAGGAATGCATTATTTTATGAATTGAGAATAGTAAGAAAAGAGATTTCAAATCTGTAATCACATATTGAGCAAATATATCATATCCAAGTGAGATAATAAGGTAAACAGAAGGTGCTTATTTATTAAAATGTAATTTTCTCAATGATAGAAATCATCTTTAGAGATTTAAATGAAGAATACCTGGCCTTTCTATATGAAACATTATCATTCCCTCTTTGTCCTCATATATGTGTGTCCCTCAAAACATGAAACTGAACAGTTTGATATTAATTCCTGAACATAATAGCTGAGGACTAGGCATTGTGGAAGTAAGAGCGAGATGTTACCTGTGATCTGCACAATCAATCCAATCATGAACTGACAGCGCTAAAATTTTATACCAAACAACCCAAAGTAGACAACGTAGAAAAGTTAAAATTTGACGTTATTACCATCATGAAAATGATTCATCTTGAAGCAACGTTTTGTCTCCACTGGGGTCTATGACCCCTGCGGGCACTGCTATTAGTTACTGTTTTAATGAGTAATAGGGAAAGTAAGTGCTTTAATGCGGATAGTGGTGGATTTGAGGTGCTTATTGTTGACTCTCTTCTCATATCACCGTTATGCTCTTGAGAGTAGCAAAGCAGACAACACAACACATCACTGAGTAAAGTCAAAAAATGAGGAATGGTGACAAAATAAACCACAGAACACAACCAGATGCTGCAGAATTGAGGTTCTGTTTGAAATGCAGAAATTAGTTAGACTTGCTTCCCTTGAGAAATAATTAGTTCACTGAGTTGGAAGTGAGAAAAACAATACTTGAATTGTCAGGTGCTGTCTATCTAATATGCTACCCTCTTCTATATCCATATCCTAAGTTGGATTCACTGGAGAGCTTTCCCAGAGATTATCAAGCCCACACAGAAGTGTAATAAAGGAAAAAATAATCCTCTAATGACACATAAAATTAAGCAATGATACTGTAAGTTTAAAAAGCTAGTTTTATAACCAATCAATGTAGAGTCCAAAAGTAGATCTTGTTCTATACTGCAGAAAGAATGGAAGAATAATTCTCTCACCATGCTTCCTTGTGGGCCTTGACATGAAAAATGTGTATGTCAGTAGAAAGTAACATGATCTTAACATTTTGAATTACACATTTTAATGGGATGTCTTTTGGGTTTTACAGGGCTAGGAAAGGTGGGGATTAATTAGAATGGAACTCATAGGAAGACAAAGAAGTCACAGATATCAGAGGACTTGCTCTGGGGTGTAGATTTGAGTACAAAAAGAAGTAAAGGTGCTATATTAGTTAGGACTTTTTTAATTACAAGGAACAATAATCCAACCCAAATGGATTAAGCAAAAGAAGTTCCTTGTTGACTTGAATTATTGGCTAATCCAAGAGCTAATCCTGAGTTTACACCCACAGGCATCTATGAGTTCAACAGTATCTTTTGGACAATGTTTTATCTCTCTCTCTCTCTCTCTCTCTCGTTTCTACTTTGTTTCATGTTCATTTCATTCCTAAACAGGCTCTCCCCATACGGTATCAAAAACAGATTTCTACCAGCTTCAGACTTACACCCTTCTCTCAGTGAGGAACTCTACATATAGAGTGAGAATGGGGTGAGTCTGGCTGGTGTGATACCAATAGACTCTTCATAGAATTTTTTTCCTGACCCCCCAAGTGAATGTAGCAATCTAATTTTTCAAACTGGGTCTTGTTTTGTTCCTGTGGAGAGTAAGGTAGGAGTATTTGATCCTGAATCCTACACAGCTGAGTATAACAGAAGGGGGCCAAGTCCTAAAGCAGAACTTTACCAAAAGAAAAAATGGTCACTACTTGCTACCACTTTATTTTCTTTAAGAACATGAAACACTGTTCACTAGGACAGATCCTTAGAAAAGCAATTCAGAAGCAGGTTTGTCTAGCAAGGAAGTTTCCATGGGCCCTTGATAATTAATATAAAGTAGATAAGTTAAAGCAAACAAAGGAATTAAAAACATAGTCATTATAAAATTAAACATTTTCAGTGATAACATAACTTCGAGGTTTTAGAAATTCTACTTTTTGATACACTATTTTGATATATTGGAAAATAAAGTAATGCTAACAAGTATATGCAGTGATTTGTCATTTTATACAATTTTAGATAAACTATTTTTAATGTTAGATTTTTTTTTTTTTTTTGAGACAGATTCTAGCTCTGTCGCCCAGGCTGGAGTGCAGTGGTGCAATCTCGGCTCACTGAAACCTCTGCTCCCAGGTTCAAGCAATTCTCCTGTCTCAGCCTCCCCAGTAGCTGGGACTACAGGCACCCGCCACCATACCCAGCTAATTTTTGTATTTTTAGTAGAGACGGGGTTTCACCATATTGGTCAGACTGGTCTCGAACTCCTGACCTCAGGTGATCCACCTGCCTTGGCCTCCCAAAATGCCGGGATTACAGGTGTGAGCCACCACACCTAGCTTAATTTTAGATTTATAGGAAGAAAATTGATGGCATTTTGGAATTCTTTTTCTGTGTGTGTGTGTGTGTGTGTGTGTGTAACCACAATGTAATTTGACTGTGTTGAAACAATTCAACACCGAGTGTTCTATTTTAACGAAAAGTGAGCATCTAAGTCTAATAGTATGTGTCCCAGTTAAAAAGAATTGTACCAAAAAAATCACTGTCTGCACAAATATGGAATAATATACTTTTTAAAATTAAGAATTACATTTAGTGGCCGGGCGTGTTGACTCATGCCTGTAATGCCAGCACTTTGGGAGGCCGAGGCAGATGGATCACTTCAGGTCAGGAGTTGGAGACCATCCTGGCCAACATAATGAAATCCTGTCTCTACTTAAAGAAAACACAAAAATTAGCCAACTATGGTGATTCGCTTCTGTAATCCCAGCTACTCAGGAGGCTGAGGCAGGAGAATTGCTTGAACCCGGAGGTGGAGGTTACAGTCAGCCAAGGTTAGCCACTGCACTCCAGCCTGGGTGTGAGAGCAAGATTCTATCTCAAAATAAGTGAATAATAAATTTAGTGATTGTAGTGATTTAGGTAATGATTTCTGTTCCAAAATGTCATCAGAAAGCAGAATAATTCTGGCTTTCTCCCTACTTAGGACACATTGTTCATTTTTGTATAGTTTTTCCACACCTTATTATTTTGAAAATAATACTTGTATAAATGAACCTAAAATTTTCCCCTTATACTTCTAACTATCTTAAATCTGTTCTGTGGTTCAATGGAGTAATATGCAAAAAGCCTATAATCTCTCCAGTCTCAGAAATAACTGAAGAAAATCAATATTCTCTCCTAAAACCTTAATTTTTCTAGAGTAAATGTCCTATTACTTTAAATATCACTTTAACATCAATTTTGCAGATACTTCTCAATATGAACACATGAAACAGATTTTAAATTTGTTGCTCAGAACGGAACTCAATAGTCCAAATTAAACCTGATCATGAAAACTGTAATATAATATTTACATACTCCTTGTTTTCAATTAATATTTTATGCAACATGTTTTGTTAACTGTTAAACTCTTTTTCAACTGCTGACTTAAGTTTAAATTGAAATCGTCCACTTTTTCTAGGTCTTTTTTTTTGTTATGAACAGTCAAATTACATCAAAAACAAATTCTGAAAAAAAAAAATCTTCTTTTGTTTTTACATGGTTGCACCCTCGTCCCATTTCAATCTACTCAACGTACATGTATCATGTATTGAATGTGCAATCTAACAGGGATTGTGCCAGGGTTTAAAAATGGACAAAATGATAATTTTTGTCTTTATTCTTCCATTGTCTTTTATGAGCACCTAGAAAACATGTTTTTCTGTTAGTTTTTTTTTTTTTTTTTTTTTTTTCTGAGATAGAGTCTCACTTATCTCCCAGGCTAGAGTGCAGTGGCGCAATCTCGGCTTACTGCAAACTCCCCCTCCCGGGTTCACGCAATTCTCCTGCCTCAGCCTCCCAAGTAGATGGGACTACAGGCGCCCGCCACTGCGCCCGGCTAATTTTTTGTATTTTTGGTAGATACGGGATTTCACCGTGTTAGCCAAGATGGTCTCGATATCCTAACCTCGTGATCCGCCCACCTCGGCCTCCCAAAGTGCTGGGATTACAGGCGTGAGCCACCGCACCTGGCCTGTTTTTCTTGTGTTTGAAATGACCTTAGTTTAGCCATGCCATTCCTTTTTTTTTTTTTTTTTTTTTGTTATGAAGTTTTGCTCTGTTGCCTAGGCTGGAGTGCAATGGCACAATCTCGGTTTACTGCAGCCTCCACCTGCCTGGTTCAAGCGATTCTCTGGAGTAGCTGGAGCTACAGGCACGCACCACCATGCCTGGCTAATTTTTGTATTTTTTGTAGAGAGGGGTTTCGCCATGTTGGCAAGGCTGCTCTTGACCTCAGGTGATCTACCCTCGTTGGCCTCCCAAAGTACTGGGATTACAGGCATGATCCACCACGCCCAGTCTTACTCTTTGAACTCTTTTCTGTTACATATATCTGATCTTGTGTCCTTTCCTTATGATGTGTGGCAACTATATTCTGTCTCAAGCGTCCTAATATAGATTAATTTTTTTTTACTGAAATGTTATTTTAATTTCTGTATCTTAAGAAATTTGGAGTCTACTCTTTCTTAAGCTTTTGGAGCAGAGGCAGTATTCTCTCTGCTTATTATTGCCTTCTATTGCTGTCTGCTGTCTATTGTTGATGCCAAGCAATCATTCAGCTACTACTGATCATCTAGTCCTCTTCCATTGGAATTGATCACATTTGTCTGTTACTTCTTTCAAACGTAAAACAAACTTATGGAATTTCTAACTTTCTTGAGGAATTCAGTATTTAATCTTCCTTGTAAAATACTTGTTATCAATATTGATGGCTTCAATATAGACATTCAAAATCTGTTCACTATTTTTCCTCACTGCTCTGTGCCTTATCAATAGCAATAATTTGTTCTACATCCAGAGTTTGTCATTTTGTAGGATGAATCCATTATATATTGCCATTAACTGAAAATTATCTGTATTGATACTACAAACCTAAAATTGCTTTTTGGCTACTAAAGTCCATCTTTCACATATCCTTCTTTTTATTTTTTTACAGTCCCTGTATTCCATTTTCATAGAAAGATCAAGTCACATAGCCTCAACCTACTCTCAGTCCATTAGCTTTTTGGAGCTCCACTTGATCATCTTTGCCATCCTAGAATTCTTTTTTCCTCATGTGATCAAATATTGTAGAAGAAAACTAATCAATTTCCATTTGTTTTCTGTTTAAATCTAGGTTATGTAGCTTGGTTACATTGCTTGGGGATTCAGTGCTGACATAGCTATCATTCACCTCCAGTTTTCTCCCTGTTAAAATTATAGCAGTTGTTACAAAACATTTTCACTTTTCACAAGCCCTGTTTCAGGCGATCTTAGCTTCTATTTTGCTGAAATGATTTAGACCTACAAAACTATGTTATCTCAAATTGCTACTTCTCAGTTTCAGCATTTCTCTGTGACTTAATCCATTTCATCTTGAAACAAACAAGTAAAAGTTCTCTTTCTTTTTTGTCTCAAGATGAAACATTTTTGTCTTTTTTTACAAGACTAATCCTCATAATAGAATGTAATGGGAATTACACTGTAGTTAAAGTCAGATGCTTTGCTTTTAAGCCTGCCCTTTCTTTTATTTTGAATAAATCATATTATTTGCTGAAACATTATATATTGGATTTAATAAATGCCATTAGTCTCATGTAATCCCTGTATTTAGTATTTTTACTTTATTGCTTGAATAATTTGGAAAAAATGTGTTATAGCCTAAATAAGTTTTATTTGAAAAGCTTTTAAATGAAGAGAGTTTGTATGGTTATAGAAATAATAAATTTAGGAATAACAGCTTTAAGTCAATTATTATTTAGTTGCATTTATCTCCACTCTGTCCTAGGAATTTCGTTGATTTTAAAGTAATTTGCAAAACTTTTGTAACAGACGAAACTTGGACAATAGTTATTCCAAAATGCTGGTAAATCTTTAGCCTTGTATTATTCCATAGAATATTTGTATGTTATAAATCTATTCAACAAATAATTATTTGAAAATTATAAATTTGGGGACTTAACTTACAATTTCTTTGTTGTTGACATGGTATTACTGTGAATGTGAACTCCATAATATATTTTAATTTCAGCTAAAGTAAATATATGTGTTTATTATTCATGTTGTTTTGACAACTCTGAATGACAATCACATAATACCCTAATTCTTGGGTAACTTTCTTTTCTTACAGGCAAGTACACCACACTCCCAAATTAAAAAGATTGATCTTAGCCAAACATAACACGGTAAGAGCAAGTGCAATGAAATGGTTTCAAAGAACACTTAAACAGAGTAATGTAAATATTATTCAAGGGGTGCTATGTTATTTTATGAATGAATATGATCATTGGATTGTTGTGGGCAGTAGCAAAGCCTTGAAACAACTATCTTGCTTCTTACTGCATGAAGTTTCTTCAAAGTTAGAAGTAAACTCCTGACTAATTCTCCCGTTCCCTAATGTTGGTCATAAGTTGCTTCTTGAAATACTCCCAAATTTTCATTTTCTATCTTCTACTAAAACTAAACTTGCCATTTTTTGTCATTATGTTTTCAATTTATTCTTAATATTTGTTTTGGCTTTTAGCTTCTGTTGTCCCCTGCCAATGCTTCTCCCAAAATCACACTCTACCACACATCCCTGCCTATAAGCTTTTATTTATGGTCTTAAATTATGTCCTGCTTCCTGGTCTATTCACTCAGATTTATCACTCTTAAGTTTTTTCACTCATACATAATTTTAACTTCTCATCTCCAGTTATTCAAACTTAAATTTGTTGACAACTCTTTTTCCCTTTTTCAGTAGGCAGGAGCATCACTATCATTATTACAAAATATTGATTTCAATGTGTACTCCAAAGTGCTGTTAACATGTTCTCTCTTTCCACAAAATCAATATTTTATAATTCACTACCCAAAGAAGCTGAGATTCCTTAGCACAACAAAGCACATCTTAAAAGACCCATCACACTTTGATGTAATTTTAGCAAAATGCTTTTCTCACTTTTAATAAAGACCTTCTTAAATTTCTGCTACCTATTTTTTTACACTTTTATTTCAAATCATTTTTTCTTTCCTTTTTTTCAGATACATGCAATTTAATTTGTATGCTTTGTGTCAAAAATCAGGCATTTCAAAGCTTTGCAGATCAATACAAGTACTTCAGAAACATAACACTCATTGTCATTGACAATTGTTCAGCATAAGTCTTTCACTGCTTCATGAATTTTTAATATATTTTGCCTCACATAAGAAAACAATTATTGACAATTAAAACAATCATGTGTTCAACTAGAATCTCAAGGTAGATGACTATTTAATAGTGAGGTATATATTTCATATTTGATTTAATTCCCCAAAGAACCTTTGGTGACATTTTCTTCCCCTATTTTTTTGTTCCTGTGGTTTGATTTAGTACCTTATGACTCAATTTTCTATCCTTTCTTGACATATGTTACACTTCTTTTTAAATTAGTTGCTATATCACTCCCTGGATATTGTAGGTACTTTATAACAGATTATTCTCAATTTTTCCCTTCTAATTCTTATAGCATTGTTGTAATTCATTTTCTCTATTCATATAGTATAATTGCCTAATACCTTGTTGCTATTATTATTTTGATCAAATGTCAAGTCAAAATGAAATCCCTACAAATACAGCTAACCAAAGAGGTAAAAGAGGAAAAAAAAATTAAACTAAATAAAAACTGTTGAAAGAAATTAGAGATGACAAAAAATACACAAAAAAAATTCCATCCTCATGTATTGGAAGAATCAATATGGAATAAATGGTCATACCACCCAAACCAATTTACAGATCAGTGCTAGTCCTGTGAAACCAACAGTGTCATTCTCCACTGAATTATAAAAAGCTATTTTAAAATTTATATGGAACCAAAAAAGAGCCTGAACAGCCAAAGCAATCTTAAGCAAAATGAGCAAAGCTGCAGGCATCACACTACCTTACTTAAAACTATACTATAAACCCATACAAGCAAAAATCATTTGATTCTGGCACAAAAACAGACACATAGACCAATTAGAATAGAATAGAAAATACAGAAATAAAGCTCCACACCTACAACCATCTAATCTGTGACAAAGTCAATAAGAATAAACAATGAGGAAGGAACTCCCAATTCAATAAATGGTGCTGGAATAACTGGCTGTCATATGCAGAAGATTGAAGCTGGATACCTACTTTTTAACATGCAAAAATTAACTCAAAATGGATTAAAAATTTAAATGTAAGACCTCAAACTCTAAAAATACTGGAAATCAACCTAGGAAATACTCTTCTCAACATCAGCCTTGGCAAGAAATTTGTGGCTAAGTCCCCCAAAGCAATTACAACAGAAACAAAAATAGACAAGTGGGACCTAACTAAACTAAGGAGCTTCTGCACAGCAAGAAAATCTATCAACAGAGCAACCAGACGACCTACAGAATGGGATAATATATTCACAAACTATGGATTTGACAAGGGCATAATATCCAGAATCTATAGGGAATTTTAAAACACCAATAAGCAAAAACCAAATCACCTCATTAAAAAATAAGGAAAGGACATGAACAGACATTTCTCCAAAGATGACATACAAATGGCCAACAAACATATGAAAAAAAAATCTCATCATCACTAATCATTAGAAAAATGTAAATCAAACTACAGTGTGATATAATCTCACACCAATCAGAATGGCTATTATTAAAAAGTCAAAAACCACAGATGTTGGCAAGATTGCAGAGAAAAAGGAATGTTTACATACTGTTGGTGAGGTGTAAATTAGTCCAGTCACTGTGGAAAACAGTCTGGAGTTTTCTCAAATTACTCAAAACAGAGCTACCATTGGACTCAGTAATCCCATTACTAGTTACACCTAAAAGAGAATAAATTATTCTACCCAAAAGACACACGCATATGTATGTTTATATTTGCACTGTTCACAACAACAAAGGCACAGAACCAACCCAGGTGCCTATCAATTATATAATGAATAAAGAAAATGTTCGACATATATGCAATGGAATACTACACAGCCATAAGAAAAGAATGAAATTATGTCCTTTGCAGCAATATGGATGGAGCTGGAGGCCATAATCCTAAGCAAATTAATCAGAAACAGAAAACCAAATACCATATATTCTTACCTATAAGTCAGAGCTAAGCATTGAGCACTCGTGGACATAAATTTGAGAACAATAGGCACTGTGGACTACCAGAAGGTGGAGGGAGGGGATGGGTTAAAAAACCTACCTATCAGGTGCTATGCTCACTACCAAGAGATTTCTATTCCAAACCTCTGCATCATGTAATATTCCATGTATCAAATCTGCCATGCAACCATTATATCCAAAATAAAAGTTGAAATTGAAAAAAGTCCACAGTTAAAAATAAAATAAAATATAATTTGTTGCTCTTTTGGTTTGTTTGAGAAAGTTTCGATTTCTCTTTGACTTTTGAAGAATATTTTTTTAATCACAGAATTTGAGTTTGGGGTATTTTTCTTTCAACACTTCAAATATTTCCCTCTGTTTTATTCACTTTGCATGGTTTCTGATGAGGAGATCAGTGTTAATCCTTTTCACTGTTCCATTATACAGAAGGTATTTTTCTCTGCCTTTAAAAAATTTGTTGTTTTTTGTGTCATGCATTTTACTACATGACCTCAATTTTTTAACAGACCTACAAAAAGTCATTAATTTTCAGTTGGTTTAGAGATTTCTTTGTTGAGGATGGGAGTGATGAGTTTTAAGCACTCTACAAGTCAGGTAAAACTCTGCCTATGTTATTCATTTTTAAAAAATTACTTTGTGAAAAATAAGTGAATATTATTATGGAGAAATAATGCTATAATAAATCATATTTTATTTACTATGACTTCATTAAGACTTTCCTATAAACAGTCATTTAGCATTTCCTGAACATTTACATATTATTTTTCACTGTCCAGACCTCTTCCATATCAAGAAGGAAGATACAAATAATAAAAATTATTTTTATTTTATATGCAAATATACTGTCACTTAAGCCTCATATATGTATTCATATCATGCCTTTATTAAGCCAGGAAAGGGAGTGATTTGACAAATATACTGATTCTGAAGAGGACTTCAGTATTTACAGATTATTAATGTGTCTCACTTTTAACATATGTTTAAGTAGTACCAGAACACTCCACTAAAAGTTCTCTGAATACATGAAGTAAATGGCAATTCTATAGCAGTCTTCTTTTCGTTAGCCCTGTGTACCTATTTTTACAGATCACCAACATTGAAAGGGGAAGTACATGGTAGAAAGAAATTAACTGAGGTACATGATATAAAATATCTACATTATTATCTTAAATATCTCACTAGCTATACATTTAACTCTTTAGGCCTATTGTATCATTTGTAATGTGGAAAATGATTTTTTACAGAGTGTTCTGTAAATATGTAAAATTTTAAAAGCATAGACCAGTAGCTACAGTAATTCTGCCACTCAGTGAGAAGATAAGCACTTTTATTAGAGAACAATCTGGTCTGAAATGCACCCGAAAATTAAGGTACAGATTTCAAGCATCTGTAAAAAGAAATTACATATGGCACAATATTTATGCCACAAAATCTAACATGTTTTTTCATATGTGTAGAAGAAATATGTGTGCCAATTATATTATAAAGTTGGAAGATCAAAGGACATAAAGAGGTAAAGTTTTTTATGTTTATTTTATTTTGTTTTATTTTTTGAGATGGAGTCTCACTCTGTCACCCAAGCTGGAGTGCAGTGGCACAGTCTTGGCTCCCTGCAACCTCCGCCTCCTGAGCTCAAGCGATTCTAGTGCCTCAGCCTCCCCAGTAGCAGGGATTACAGGCAGGCGTGAGCCACTGTGCCCACCCAAGTTTTTATGTTTATCTCTAACTTTAGGCTTCAAACTATGCAAGACCACAGTAACCAAAATAGCATGGTATTGGTGCAAAAACAGGCACATAGACCAATGGAAGAGAATAGAGAACTCCGAAATTAAACCACACATCTACAACCATCTGGTCTTCAACAAACCCGACAAAAACAAGCAATGGGGAAAGGATTCTATATTTAATAAATGGTGCTGGGGAAACTGGTTAGCTATATGCAGAAAACTGAAACTGGATCCCTTCTTTACATCATATACAAAAAATTAACTCAAGATGGATTAAAGACTTAACTGCAAAACCCAAAATTATAAAAACCCTAGAAGAAAATCTAGGCAATACCATACAGACATATGCATGGACAAAGACTTTATGATGAAACCACCAAAAGCAATTGGAACAAAAGCAACAACTGACAAATGTGATCTAAACTAAAGAGCTTCTGCACGGTGAAAGAGCCTATCATCAGAGTGAATAGACATCTTATGGAATGGGAGAGAATTTTTGCAATCTCTCCATCTGACAGTGGTCCAATACCCAGAATCTATAAGGACCTTAAACACATTTACAAGCAAAAAACAAAACCCCGTCAAAGAGTGGGCAAAGGACACGAACAGATGCTTCTCAAAAGAACACATTTATGCCGCCAGCAAACATATATGAAACAAATCTCAACATCACTGATCATCAGAGAAATGCAAATCAAAACCACAGTGAGATACCATCTCGTACCAGTCAGAACAGCAATTGTTAAAAAGTCAGGAAACAATAGATGCTGGTGAGTCTGTGGAGAAATAGGAACACTTTTACACTGTTGTTGAGAATGTAAATTAGTTCAATGATTGTGGAAGACAGGGTGGTAATCCTCAAAGATTTAGAAGCAGAATACCATTTGACCCAGTAATCCCATTACTGGGTATATACCCAAAGGAATATAAATCAGTCAATTATAAAGATACATGCATGCATATGTTCATTGCAGCACTATTCACAATAGCAAAGACATGGAATCAACCCAAATGGCCATTAATGATAGACTGGATAAAGACAATGTGGTACATATACACCAAGGAATATTATGCAGCCATAAAAAGGAATGAGATCATGTCTTTTGCAGGGACCTGGATGAAGATGGAAGCCTTTATCCTCAGCAACTAATGCAGGAACAGAAAACCAAAGACTGCATGTTCTCATTTATAAGTGTGAGCTGAGTAATGAGAACACATGGACACAGGGAGGGTAACAACAGACAATGGGGCCTGTTGGGGGAGGGCGGGGCTAGGAACAGCATTAGGGAAAAGAGCCGATGTATGCTGGGCTGAATACCTAGGTGATGGGTTGATAGGTGCAGTAAACCACCATGGCGTTTGCTGCATACACGTTTATCTATGTAACACACCTGCACAACCTGCACATGTTCCCCAGAACTTAATAAAAAATAAATAAATTTAAAAAACAAGAAATGTGAACACCAGTAGACTTAAAACGGCTATGTGTAAATAATGTAAAATTTAAAGCAAACATTAAAGGAAAACTCTACAAATAATATAACTAAAACAGTATAGATAAATCCAAATGGAATTTTCAGAAATGCTTTAGTAACTCATATGAATACAGGAAAGAAGAAACAGAAAAATAACAGAGAAGAAACAGAAAATAAAAAAACATTTCAGATATAACATATCAATACAGTAATTAAAAGAAAGGCATGGAACTAAGTAAAACAATTAAAGATGGATAACAAATAAACAACATGGCTGAACCAAATATTATTGATAAGAATTTCAGTTCAAATATAGTTGTAGAGGAAGTTGAAATTAAAATAATAGTAAAAGACATTCCATACAAATATTCTTGAAATAGAGATTGACTATCTTTGTATCAGAATAATAAATTTCAGAGCAAAAATATTACTGGGGCAGAGAATAGCATTAATGCAGATCTTTAATTTCCTTGAACTTACCTTACAGAACAAGAGAATTTGATTTAAGACATTAACTGTTTTAGATGTTTATGTCTTTGAAAATTAAATTTCAAAGGGATTTAGTCCCTCAATTTGAATTTCTCCCTAGGAGTTCAACACGGATAAGGAATTGATATTCAAATTCGGGACTCCTCTGTAGAGTTGCTGGATCACTCAGTGTTTGATCAGAGAAGCAGAACAACTGTGAGCACTACAGAGTAGCTGATTTGTTCTAGTCATTAGAACTTAACAAGGAAAGGAGAGGACGTGTGGTCTGGAATGGAGAGTTAGAGTATCAGAAAAAAAGTCACTAACCAACTCTTAGTAGGTGGACAAATCAGAGTAGATGGACAAACACTGGAGTAGGTGGACAAATCAGAGCTTGCAGAGAAATCTGAGAAGCTAGACATGTCCACCTGCCAGAGTGGAATCACAGAAGACAGGTGCTGAAGATGTCTGTGGAAGGCTGATGTCTCTGTGTCTGTTGGTGCATCTGGGGATCTTGGTCACTGGGAATAAGAGTTATGAATGAAGTGAATAGGAATAAGGACGAGCATGAACCTGACAGCATTGCTGAGTCTTTCTTTTTCTTTTTTTCTTTTTTTTTTTTTTTTTTTGACGAAGTTTTGCTCTTCATTCTCCTGCCTCAGCCTCCTGAGTAGCTGGGATTACAGGTGCTCGCCACCATACCCGGTTAATTTTTTTTGTATTTTTAGTAGAGAGAGGGTTTCACCATGTTGGCCAGGCTGGTCTTGAACTCCTGACCTCAGGTGATCCGCTCGCCTTGGCTTACCAAAGTGCTGGGATTACAGGCATGAGCCACCACGCCCGGCCGAGTCTTTCTTTAACCCTGGAGTAGAGGGCAGGTGCCAACTCACTGGTTGCATCTGCATCTGTCTGTCTTTCCTTCTAATCACCAGAACCCCCAGAGGATACAGATGCTTCACTTTCACTTTCCAAATCTTATACAATTTCTCTTTTGGACAATTCCAACTTGATATTATAGAGGCAAAGAAAATCACAGGAGAAAAGGAATTATGTCATCTTAGCCAAGCTGACACAGTCAAAATGAGACAGGAATAACACAGGGTGGTCACGGGAGAACAAAAAATTCCAGGCAGCATGTTCGCATGACTAGAGACTATAGGCTGACAAGATCCTGAAAAACTAGGGTGTGGACCAAGCTGACTAGAACCAACTGAACCCAATATGGCACTGGATTCGACCTTGTTTTCTTTCTACGACCTCTTTATGCACTCATTAACATACTAAATTACACACCAACATCATGACAGTTTTGAGAACACCCATATTTGGTGTAAAAATGGGTGGCACCACAGTTCTGAGAAACCTTCTTTTTCCAGGAATGTTCATGACTATTCCATCCCTAGTTAGAGAAATCCATAAAGACAGAAATCCCAAACCCCTTTGTGCAGCTTTCTCTTGTGTACACCTGTACTCTCCTTGCTTGCATGTATATTTTTCACTTTGCAATAAATCTGTATACTTTCACTATTTTCTGACTCATCCTTGAATTTCTACTCACGATGGCGTCAAGAGCCTGGACACCAGTTGGGGTCCAGGTCCCACTGGCATTTAGAAACCTCTCCGAGGCCACTGATACCAAAAATCACTTCAGTTGCTATATTGTTTTCATGCGGACTTTTAATCTCATAGCTCAACCTCTTCTACAACATGTTTCACAACAAAGGTAGGTATAAATAGAGAGGAGAGATAGAATTGGAAATTAATCTTTTTGATTTCAATAAAACTTCATAGAATTCATTTAATAAATAAACTATTTTGCTGTATGCTTTGCTTTTTGTTGACACAATCAATGGTTTCTATCAGCAATATTTAAAATACTACTACACAGTAGTAGTTTGTATGAATGTAAAATCCTCATAAGAGTCTGAGAAGGACTCCACAACTTCTCCAGTGTACAACAGCCACATTTTTATTTGATTATAGGCTCAATATTTTAAGAAAATGAGTTAAAAAGAGTTTTGAAATATTGAGAGAATGAAATTATTGTTGACAACTGTTGTTTCACACTATGTGGAGAAAAATACACTGGCATGACATCCTTGGCTTCCTTCAACCTCAACTCACTAATTTCTAGGGAAGGAGGAATAACGTACATGATTATTGTATTTGGGGCAAGGATCTGGCCATATGCTCAGCCACTATATCATAATTGTCTTAGGAAACAGTTGTACAGAGGAAACATGACTTTACTCTTAGTAGACCTGTTGTTTTACAGTGTTGCCTGTAGCTGGGCCAATCTATCTAGTTCTCACATTCAGGAGCACAAAGGCAATTATCTTCTGAAAATATTTTGTTAGTCATACGAATGTCTTCTTATTTCCATCCATTGCTTCAAAACTTGGGCAGGAAAACATTTGTACTATTTATTTTTTTAAATTATACTTTAAGTTCTAGGGTACATGTGCACAACGTGCAGGTTTGTTACATATGTATACATGTGCCATGTTGGTGTGCTGCACCCATTAACTCGTCATTTACATTAGGTATATCTCCTAATGCTATCCCTCCCCCCTCCTCCTACCCCATGACAGGCCCTGGTGTGTGATATTCCCTTCCTGTGTCCAAGTGTTCTCATTGTTCAATTCCCATCTATGAGTGAGAACATGTGGTGTTTGGTTTTTTGTCATTATGGTAGTTTGCTGAGAATGATGGTTTCCAGCTTTATACATGTCCCTACAAAGGACATGAAATCATCCTTTTTTATAGCTGAATAGTATTCCATGGTGTATATATGCCACATTTTCTTAATCCAGTCTATCATTGATGGACATTTGGGTTGGTTCCAAGTCTTTGCGATTGTGAATAGTGCCGCAATAAACATACGTGTGCATGTGTCTTTATAGTAGCATGATTTATAATCCTTTGGGTATATACCCAGTAACGGGATGGCTGGGTCAAATTGTATTTCTAGTTCTAGATCCTTGAGGAATCGCCACACTGTCTTCCACAATGGTTGAACTAGTTTACAGTCCCACCAACAGTGTAAAAGTGTTCCTATTTCTCCACATCCTCTCCAGCACCTGTTGTTTCCTGACTTTTTAATGATCTCCATTGTAACTGGTGTGAGATGGTATCTCATTGTGGTTTTGATTTGCATTTCTCTGATGTCCAGTGATGATGAGCATTTTTTCATTTGTCTGCTGGCTGCATAAATGTCTTCTTTTGAGAAATGTCTGTTCATATCCTTTGCCCACTTTTTGATGGGGTTGTTTGTTTTTTTCTTGTAAATTTGTTTGAGTTCTTTGTAGATTCTCAAAAAATCAATGAATCCAGGAGCTGGTTTTTCTGAAAAGATCAACAAAATTGATAGACCACTAGCAAGACTAATAAAGAAGAAAAGAGAGAAGAATCAAATAGACGCAATAAAAAAATGATAAAGGGGATATCACCACCGATCCCACAGAAATACAAATTGCCATCAGAGAATACCATAAACACTTCTACATAAATAAACTAGAAAATCTAGAAGAAATGGATAAATTCCTGGACACATACACCCTTCCAAGACTAAACCAGGAAGAAGTCGAATCCCTGAGTAGACCAATAACAGCCTCTGAAATTGAGGCAATAATTAATAGCCTACCAACCAAAAAAAGTCCAGCACCAGACAGATTCACAGCCGAATTATACCAGAGGTACAAGGCCGAGGTGTTGCCGTTCCTTCTGAAACTACTCCAATCAATAGATAAAGAGGGAATCCTCCCTAACTCATTTTATGAGGCCAGCATCATCCTGATACCAAAGCCTGGCAGAGACACAACAAAAAAAAGAGAATTTTAGACTAATATTCCTGATGAACATCGACGCAAAAATCCTCAAGAAAATACTGGCAAACCGAATCCAGCAGGACATCAAAAAGCTTATCCACCATGATCAAGTGGGCTTCATCACTGGGATGCACGGTTGGTTCAACAAATGCAAATCAATAAACGTAATCCAGCATATAAACAGGACCAAAGACAAAAGCCACATGATTATCTCAATAGATGCAGAAAAGGCCTTCGACAAAATTCAACAGCCCTTCATGCTAAAAACTCTCAATAAATTAGGTATTGATGGGATGTGTCTCAAAATAATAAGAACTATTTATGACAAATCCACAGCCAATATCATACTGAATGGGCAAAAACTGGAAGCATTGCCTTTGAAAACTGGCGCAAGACAGGGATGCCCTCTCTCACCACTCCTATTCAACATAGTGTTGGATGTTCTGGCCAGGGCAATCAGGCAGGAGAAAGAAATAACGGGTATTCAATTAGGAAAACAGGAAGTAAAAATTTCCCTGTTTGCAGATGACATGATTTTATATTTAGAAAACCCCATCGTCTCAGCCCAAAATCTCCTTAAGCTGATAAGCAACTTCGGCAAAGTGTCAGGTTACAAAATCAATGTGCAGAAATCACAAGCATTCTTATACACCAATAACCGACAAACAGAGAGCCAAATCATGAGTGAACTCCCATTCACAATTGCTTCAAAGAGAATAAATTCCTAGGAATCCAACTTCCAAGGGATGTGAAGGACCTCTTCAAGGAGAACTACAAGCCACTGCTCAATGAAATAAAAAAGGACACAAACAAATGGAAGAATATTCCATGCTCATGGATAGGAAGAATCAATATTGTGAAAATGGCCATACTGCCCAAGGTAATTTATAGATTCAATGCCATCCCCATCAAGCTACCAATGACTTTCTTCATAGAATTGGAAAAAAATACTTTAAAGTTCATATGGAACCAAAAAAGAGCCCGCATTGCCACATCAATCCTAAGCCAAAAGAACAAAGCTGGAGGCATCATGCTACCTGACTTCAAAGTATGCTACAAGGCTACAGTAACTGTAACCCAAAACAAAGGGGTTACAGGCCCCATGAAAGCCCAAAATCCAGCAGAATGGTCAAATCTTAAAGCTCCAAAATGATCTCCTTTGACTCCATGTTTCTTAACCAGGTCATGCTGACACAAGAGGTGGGTTTCCATGGTCTTGAGCAGCTCCGTTCCTGTGGCTTTGCATGGGTACAGCCTCCTCCTGGCTGCTTTCATGGGATGGTGTTGAATATCTGTAGCTTTTCCACGTGCACAGTGCAGCCTGTAGGTGGACCTACAATTCTGGGGTCTGGAGAATGATGGCCCCCTTCTCACAACTCCACTAGGCAGTGCACCAGTAGGGACTCTGTGTGGGGGCTCCAACCGCACGTTTTCCTTCTGCACTGATCTAGCAGAAGTTCTCCATGAGGGCCCCACCCCTACACCAAACTTCTGCCTAGGCATCCAGGCGTTTCCATACATCTTCTGTAATCTAGGAGGAAGTTCCCAAACCCCAATTATTGACTTCTTGTGCTCCCGGGCTCAACACCACATGAAAGCTGCCAAGGTTTGGGGCTTGCACCCTCTGAAGCCACTACCGGAGCTCTACATTGGCCTCTTTAATCCACAACCTGAGCAGCTGGGATGCAAGGCACCAAGTCCCTACAATGCACACAGCTGAGGAGGGACCCTGGGCCTGGCACATGAAACCGTTTTTTTTCTCCTATGCCTCAGGGCCTGTGATGGGAGCGGCTGCTGCAAAAGACTGACATGCTCTGGAAAAATTTTCCCCATTCTCTTGGGGATTAACATTCAGTTCCCGTTTACTTATGCAAATTTCTGCAGCCAGCGTGAATTTCTCCTCAGAAAATGGTTTTTTCTTTTCTTTCACATTATCAGGCTGCAAATTTTTCAAACATTTATGCTCTGTTTCCTTTTTAAAACTGAATGCTTTTAACAGCACTCAAGTCAACTTTTGAATATTTTGCTGCGTAGAAATTTCTCCCACCAAATACCCTAAATCATCTTTCTCAATTTCAAAGTTCCACAAATCTCTAAGGCAGGGGCAAAATGCTGCCAATCTCTTTGCTAAAACATAACAAGTGTCACATTTGCTCCAGTTCCCAACAAGGTCCTTATTTCCATCTGGGACCACCTCAGCCTGGACTTTATTGTTCAACAAGTCTCCAGGAAGTTCCAAACTTTCCCACATTTTCCTGTCGTCTTCTGACCCCTCCAAATTTTCAGCCTCTGCCTGTTACCGAGTTCCAGGTATCTTTTCAGCAACACCCCACTCTTTAGGTACCAATTTACTGTATTAGTTCATTTTCATGCTGCTGATGAAAATGTACCTGAGACTGGGAAGAAAAAGAGGTTTAATGAACTAAAGTTCCACATGGCTGGGGAGGCCTCACAATCATGATATAAGGCAAGGAGGATCAAGTTACGTCTTACATGGAAGGCAGCAGGGAAAAAAAAAGAGCTTGTGCAAGGAAAATCCCATTTTTTAAACTATCAGATCTCATGAGACTCATTCACTATTACGAGAACAGCACAGGAAAGACCCATCACCATAATTCGATCACCCATCACCAGGTTCCTCCTGTGATATGTGAAATTGTGGGAGTTACAATTGAAGATGAGATTTGGGTAGGGACACAGCCAAACCATACCACCACATCTTTTTCTTTCTTTCTTATTTATTTATTTATTTATTTATTTATTTATTTATTTTTAAGACGGGGTCTTTCTCTGTCATCCAGACTGGCAGGATCACAGCTCACTGCAGCCTTGGCCTCCCGGGCTCAAGGAGTCCTCCCACCTCAGCTTTCCTGAGTAGCTGGGACTACAGGTTTGCACCATGATGCCTGGCTACTCTTTGTATTTTTTGTAGAGAAGGGGTTTTGCCATGTTCCCCAGGCTAGTCTTGAACTCTTGGGCTCAAGTAATCTGCCTATCTTGGCCTCCCAAAGTGCTGGGATGAAATGTGTGAACCACCGTGCCCAGCCTCCATATCTTCTTGATTATCTTCCTCAGTTATCATGGCCATTAAATGAAGTAACCTGAATCTCTGACTCATAATTTGAATAGCTGAATCTAATATATATAAATATATATATATTTTTTAATTAAAAGTATTCACATTGCCCTCACTAAAATATCAGCCAAAGCAAGAAGGGGTTTTGCACTATAAATAAATATTTTAAATGCCTAATATTTCATTTTTAACTAATGCTTTAATATTTTCTATTTCCAAGTGTTTTATCATATACAATATATTAGTATAATAGCACATGCATTTAACTTAAAATCAGTACTACTGGAAGTTTGCCATGAAAATTTTAAGTTGAAACTATAGTCATATTGAAGTCAACTAAGCAAATAAAGTTTCTATGTTGTGTTTAAAGATTCAAAAAGAGAGAAGTTGATAGAAAACAAGAATATATATGTCACATTAAAGGTATATTCAGGTGAATAATCAGCATGGAAAGATTTGATGGAAGTAGTTTAGTAAAAATATTGTGACACTTGAATCTATTAGAAATTAGAAATAAAATATAATAAACACATTGGATATACAAATGTGATTGTATTTAGATCAAATAGAATGACATAAATGTATCCTGATTTAATGGGAAACAAAGATATCAGGAAAAAGAACAAAAGGAAAAATCTAGAAATACATTTCTAAGTACATGTAAGTATATCACTGTTAAACAGTATTTAAAACAGCAGACATTGATCCTTGGGGAAACAATTCAGTTCAGCCTTTGTTGAAAAAATGAAATTGGGTGTGTGGAAACAAAGCAGAATATTACCAAATTGAACAAATGACATATTTCAAAAGAACAGCATATTCCACTTGAGAAATAATCAAATGCTTATGTGGCTGAAAACCTTTCAAAAGAATTCTTAAATAATTTATACTGGTATATTGACAGGAAAACTTATGGAAGTTACCTGTCTTTCAGGAGTTATGTACCCATTGCTCTCGTTGGAATGAGAAATACTGCTCAGGTAATGTTTCTAATATGCTGAAATGCTTGTGCAATACAAAAATGAATTCATTTTATCTCAGGAAGGCCATTCATTCATTCATCATCCACTAATTAATTTATCCATTCATTTATTTGTGCATTTTTGGACATCTATTAAGTGTCTGGCACTGTGTTAAGCACTTTGGAATGTAAAGATGAAGAGACGATGCCCTCCTTCTGAGAATAGTGGCATTAATTATGAGGCTGGCAAACACACTTGAATAAAATGTAAACATTGCTTAGACACAGTAAATAGTTTTACTTTTAGGTTTTATATAGATGGTATAGATTATGCAAAGCACTTACTAATTTTCTATTTATACACTAAGAATGAGTAATACAAATTTTATTGAATATTATAATTTATTCTACAACTTAAGAATATTAATCTTATAGTCAGAATGCTAAAAATTTATTATTTTAGCAGTTTTGAAATATATAATAATACATAATACGTTATTAAATGATAATTTAGTGAGGTGAGGAATTTGTTGATTAGCATGATTGAATCTTCTTACAACATATACAAGATCAAAGCATCACATGCACACCATAAATATATACAATTATTGTTACCTAGGAATATACATATATGTATTTTTTTTTTTTTTTTTTTTGAGACAGAGTCTCGCTTTGTCTCCCAGGCTGGAGTGCAGTGGCGCGATCTCGGCTCACTGCAAGCTCCATCTCCTGGGTTCACACCATTCTCCTGCCTCAGCCTCCTGAGTAGCTGGGACTACAGGCGCCTGCCACCTCCCTAGACTAATTTTTTGTATCTTTAGTAGAGACGGGATTTCACCGTGTTAGCAAGGATGGTCTCGATCTCCTGACCCCCTGATCTGCTCGTCTCAGCCTCCCAAAGTGCTGAGATTACAGGCGTGAGCCACCGCGCCCGGCCTTTTTTCTTTTTTTTTTAAAGACAGGGTCTCACTCTGTTGCCCAGGCTGCAGTGCATGGGATGATCACAGCTTACTGTAGCCTGGTACTCCTGGGCTAAAGTGACCCTCCTACATCAATCTCCTTTGTAGCTGGACATGTGTCACCACACCCAGCTAATCGACGCATGCTACCATACGCAGCTAATTAAAACAAATTTTTTTTTTTTTGAGGAGACAATATCTCACTTTCTTGTCCTGGCTGTTCTTGAACTCTTGGCCTCAAACAATCCACCTGCCTTGGCCTCCCAAAGTTCTGGGATTACTAGTGTGAGCCACCTAAGCCTGGCCAAATAAATTTTTAATAATAAAAGATATTCCAATAAATATAACACTTAATCCTAAAAAATAAAATAAATGTTTTCAAAACTTTTAAAAGAGTATAAAGTTTAAAGTTTAACGATAAGATGCAGAAAATAAACATGAAAATTGAGTGTATCCATCACATATTTAAATTGCATGTCCTCTCTTGAGAGCCAGTTATCCAGGTATGTATTTTTACCTTTACTAGGGGGAACAACTTTTCAGGGTTCCATATTCAGTGACTACATTTTGCCTATCCAAGCTATTAGAGTAGACTGCACTATGGCAAGTTTTTGCGATGACCCTGTTATTTTCCTGAATAAAGGCTGAATGATGGAGGAACAACCCAAAGACTGCACTGAAAATGGTCAATTCACAGTGAAATTTTTTAAAAGAGGATAAAAACATATAAACAACAAATGAAAATGTATATCATGTAGGGCATTGCTCCAGTTAAAGGATATATTTGTTTTACTGTATTATAATACTTACATTAAATATGACAATTGCTTTATATAAATACATACTACTAAAATATTTAAAGCAAATATATTAAAAATACATTGGGTTTTGGTTTAATTTATTCATGGAATTTCCAGGAGGCTTGAAGAATATACTATTAAATTCATGCCTACAGCACAAACACACACGTACAAACATAAACACAGGCATGTTCATAATGTTGACATACAAAGAATTTCAAATTGACAAGAGTAGAGTTTATCTTCATTTCCTTGAGAAAAACCAGTGTGCAAATTTGATTTAATGTGCCCAAAATATGAATTGCAATTTATCTTCCCCAGCTTACATAAACATTCATTCACTATGACTCAGCAACATTTTTTATTTTTAATGAATAAATTAAAGCTGTTGAAATTAAAGTAAAACTTTTTTTAAAAAGTTCAGATATGTATATATATGTGTGTGTATGTGTGTGTGTGTAGTTGTGTGTTTGCAGTTGTTTCAAGCAAAATATTGAAATGCAGAAGCAAAGACCACAACTATATTGTTCTCTTTAAATAAAATTCTGAGGAAGCACACTTTTGGAGACAAAAAGTAATTTAATGGTTATATGAAGCTTGTGATGAAACAGATAAGTCCTGCTTTTGCAACTTTCTTGCACAGACTTTCCAATTCCCATTTTGTTTTGGCCCTAGCCTTATCCTTCTGTCTTCTTTAACTACAGACTTAGTCTGTGACAGTCTAAGTAAGTGGAAATCTTAGTGTACATACACATACTCATACATATGCACAGTATTCTTATAAAATGAGCAACTTACCTGTGGCTGGATTTTTTTATTTGCAAATATAGCTTAGCAATAAATTACATATAAATTTACCTTATATTAAATGTAAAAATCACAAGCTGTTTCTTGATTTAATTATGGACATTTAAGTCAGTGCTTTTGAACATTCACTGCAAACTAAAATTACTTAGGGAACTTTTTTTTTGCACCTTTGTATTTATTTATTTTTTTATTATACTTTAAGTTCTAGGGTACATGTGCACAACGTGCAGGTTTGTTACATATATATATACATGGGCCATATTGGTTTGCTGTACCCATTAACTCGTCATTTACATTAGGTATTTCTCCTAATGCTATCCCTCCCCCATCCCCCCACCCGATGACAGGCTCTGGTGTGTCATGTTCTCCTTCCTGTGTCCAAGTGTTCTCATTTTCCAATTCCCACCTATGAGTAAGAACGTTTGGTGTTTGGTTTTCTGTCCTTGCAATAGTTTGCTCAGAATGATGGTTTCCAGTTTTATCCATGTCCCTACAAAGGACATGAATTTGTCCTTTTTTATGGCTGAATGGTATTCCATGGTGTATATATGCCACATTTTTTTAATCCAGTCTATCATTGATGGACATTTGGGTTGGTTCCAAGTCTTTGCTATTGTGAATAGTGCCGCAATAAACATACGTGTGCATGTGTCTTTATAGTAGCATGATTTATAATCCTTTGGGTATATACCCAGTAATGGGATGGCTGGGTCAAATGTATTTCTAGTTCTAGATCCTTGAGGAATCCCCACACTGTCTTCCACAATGGTTGAACTACATTATACTCCCACCAACAGTGTAAAGGTGTTCCTATTTCTCCACATCCTCTCTAGCACCTGTTGTTTCCTGACTTCTTAATGATCGCCATTCCAACTGGTATGAGATGGTATCTCATTGTGGTTTTGATTTGCATTTTTCTCTGATGATCAGTGATAATGAGCATTTTTTCACGTGTCTGTTGGCTGCATAAATCTCTTCTTTTGAAAGGTGTTCATATCCTTTGCTCACTTTTTGATGGGGTTGTTTGATTTTATCTTGTAAATTTCTTTAAGTTCTTTGTAGATTCTGGATATTAGCCCTTTGTCAGATGGGTAGATTGCAAAAATTTTCTCCTATTCTGTAGTTTGCCTGTTCACTCTGATGATAGTTTCCTTTGCTGTGCAGAAGCTCTTTAGTTTAATTAGATACCATTTGTCAATTTTGGCTTTTGTTGCCATTGCTTTTTGTGTTTTAGTCATGAAGTCCTTACCCATACCTATGCCCTGAATGGTATTGCCTAGGTGTTCTTCTAGGGTTTTTATGGTTTTAGGTCTAACATTTAAGTCTTTAATCCATCTTGAATTAATTTTTGTATAAGGTTTAAGGCAGGGATCCAGTTTCAGCTTTCTACAAATGGCTAACCAGTTTTCCCAGAACCATTTATTAAATAGGGAATCCTTTCCCCATTGCTTGTTTTTGTCAGGTTTGTAAAAGATCAGATGGTTGTAGATGTGAAGTGTTTTTTCTGAGGGCTCTGTTCTGTTCTATTGATCTATATCTCTGTTTTGGTACCAGTACCATGCTGTTTTGGTTACTGTAGCCTTGTAGTATAGTTTGAAGTCAGGTAGCGTGATGCCTCCAGCTTTGTTCTTTTGGCTTAGGATTGTCTTGGCAATGTGGGCTCTTTTTTTGGTTCCATATGAACTTTAAAGTAGTTTTTTCCAATTCTATGAAGAAAGTCATTGGTAGCTTGATGGGGATGGCATTGAATCTATAAATTACCTTGGGCAATATGGTCATTTGCATGATATTGATTCTTCCTGTCCATGAGCATGGAATATTCTTCCATTTGTTTGTGTCCTCTTTTATTTCATTGAGCAGTGGTTTATAGTTCTCCTTGAAGAGGTCCTTCACATCCCTTGGAAGTTGGATTCCTAGGAATTTTATTCTCTTTGAAGCAATTGTGAATGGGAGTTCACTCATTATTTGGTTCTCTGTTTGTCTGTTATTGGTGTATAGGAATGCTTGTGATTTTTGCACATTGATTTTGTATCCTAAGACTTTGCTGAAGTTGCTTATCAGCTTAAGGAGATTTTGGGCTGAGATGATGGGATTTTCTACATATACAATCATGTCATCTGCAAACAGGGACATTTTGACTTCCTCTTTTCCTAATTGAATACCCTTTGTTTCTTTCTCCTGCCTGATTGCCCTGGCCAGAACATCCAACACTATGTTGAATAGGAGTGGTGAGAGAGGGCATCCCTGTCTTGTGCAGGTTTTCAAAGGGAATGCCTCCAGTTTTTTACCCATTCAGTGTGATACTGGCTTTGGGTTTGTCATAAATAGCTCTTATTATTTTGAGATATGTTCCAGCAATACCTAATTTATTGAGAGTTTTTAGCATGAAGGGCTGTTGAATTTTGTCGAAGGCCTTTTCTGCATCTATTGAGATAATCATGTGACTTTTGTCTTTGGTCCTGTTTATATGATGGATTACATTATTGATTTGTGTATGTTGAACTAGCCTTGCATCCCAGTGATGAAGCCAACTTGATTATGGTGGATTAGCTTTTTAATGTGCACCTGCGTTCAGTTTGCCAGTATTTTATTGAGGATTTTCGCTTCAATGTTCATCAGAGATATTGGTCTAAAATTCTCTTTTCTTGTTGTGTGTCTGCCAGGTTTTGATATCAGGATGATGCTGGCCTCATAAAATGAGTTAGGGTGGATTCCCTCTTTATCTATTGATTGGAATAGTTTCAGAAGGAATGGTACCAGCTCCTCTTTGTACCTCTGGTAGAATTTGGCTGTGAATCCGTCTGGTCCTGGACTTTTTTTGGTTGGTAGGCTATTAATTATTGCCTAAATTTCAGAGCCTATTATTGGTCTATTCAGGGATTCAACTTCTTCCTGGTTTAGTCTTGGGAGGGTGTATGTGTTCAGGAATTTATCAATTTCTTCTAGATTTTCTAGTTTATTTGCGTAGAGGTGTTTATAGTATTCTCTGATGGTAATTTGTATTTCTGTGGGATTGGTGGTGATAATCCCTTTATCATTTTTTATTGCATCTATTTGATTCTTCTCTCTTTTCATGTTTATTAGTCTTGCTAGTGGCCTATCAATTTCGTTGATCTTTACAAAAAACCAGCTCCTGAATTCATTAATTTTTTGAAGGGTTTTTTGTGTCTCTATTTCCTTCAATTCTGCTCTGATCTTAGTTATTTCTTGCCTTCTGCTAGCTTTTGAATTTGTTTGCTCTTGCTTTTCTAATTCTTTTAATTGTGATGTTAGAGTATCAATTTTAGATCTTTCCTGCTTTCTCTTGTGGGCATTTAGCACTATAAATTTCCCTCTAGACACTGCTTTAAATGTGTCCTAGAGATTCTGGTACATTGTGTCTTTGTTCTCATTGGTTTCAAAGAGCATCTTTATTTCTGCCTTCATTTTGTTATGTACCCAGTAGTCATTCAGGAGCAGATTGTTCCATTTCCATGTAGTTGTGCAGTTTTGAGTGAGTTTCTTAATCCTGAATTCTAATTTGATTGCACTGTGGTCTGAGAGACAGTTTGTTGTGATTTCTGTCCTTTTTCATTTGCTGAGGAGTGCTTTACTTCCAACTATGTGGTCAATTTTGTAATAAGTGTGATGTGGTGCTGAGAAGAACGTATATTCTGTTGATTTGGGGTGGAGAGTTCTGTAGATGTCTATAAGGTCTGCTTGGTGCAGAGCTGAGTTCTCGTCCTAGATATCCTTGTTAAACTTCTGTCTCATTGATCTGTCTAATATTGACAGTGGGGTGTTAAAGTCTCCCACTATTGTTGTATGGGAGTCTAAGTCTCTTTGTCGGTCTATAAAGACTTACTTTATGAATCTGGGTGCTTCTGTATTGGGTGCATATATATTTAGGATAGTTAGCTCTTCTTGTTGAATTGATCCCTTTACCATTATGTAATGGCCTTCTCTCTCTCTTTTGAATTTTGTTGGTTTAAAGTCTGTTTTATCAGAGACTTGGATAGCAACCGCTGCTTTTTTTTGCTTTCCATTTGCTTGGTAGATCTTCCTCCTCCATCCCTTTATTTTGAGCCTATGTGTGTCTCTGTTTGTGAGAGGGGTATCCTGAATACAGCACACTGATGGGTCTTGACTCTATCCAATTTGCCAGCTTGTGTCTTTTAACTGGGACATTTAGCCCATTTACATTTAAGGCTAATATTGTTATGTGAGAATTTGATCCTGTCATTATGATGTTAGCTGGTTATTTTGCCCGTTAGCTGATGCAGTTTCTTCCTAGCGTCAGTAGTCTAAAATTTGGCATGTTTTTGCAGTGGCTGGTACCAGTTGTTCCTTTCCATGTTTTGTGCTTCCTTCAGGAGCTCTTGTAGGGCAGGTCTGGAGGTGACAAAATCGCTCAGCATTTGCTTGTCTGTAAAGGATTTTATTTCTCCTTCACTTATGAAGATTAGTTTGGCTGGATATGAAATTCTGGGTTGAAAATTGTTTCTTTAAAAATGTTGAATATTGGCCCCTGCTCTCTTCTGGCTTGTAGAGTTTCTGCTGAGAGATCTGCTGCTAGTCTGATGGGCTTCCCTTTGTGGGTAACCCGACCTTTCTCTCTGCCTGCCCTTAACATTTTTTCCTTCATTTCAACCTTGGTGAATCTGACAATTATGTGTCTTGGGGTTGCTCTTCCCGAGGAGTATCTTTGCGGTGTTCTCTGTATTTTCTGAATTTGAATGTTGGCCTACCTTGCTAGGTTGGGTAAGTTCTCCTGGATAATATCCTGAAGAGTGTTTTTCAGCTTGGTTCCATTCTCCCTGTCACTTTCAGGTACAGCAATCAAATGTAGATTTGGTCTTTTCACATAGTCCCATATTTCTTGGAGGATTTGCTCGTTTCTTTGTACTCTTTTTTTCTCTAAACTTCTCACTTCATTTCATTAATTTGATCTTCAATCACTGATACTCTTTCTTTCACTTGATCGAATCAGCTACTGAAGCTTGCGCATGCGTCACATAGTTCTTGTGCCATGGTTTTCAGCTCCATCAGGTTATTTAAGGTCTTCTCTACACTGTTTATTCCAGTTACTCATTCGTCCAATCTTTTTCCAAGGTTTTTAGCTTCCTTGCGATGGGTTCGAACATCCTCCTTTAGCTAGGAGAAGTTTGTTTTACAGTCCTTCTGAAGCCTACTTCTGCCAACTCTTCAAAGTCATTCTCCTTCCAGCTTTGTTCCATTGCTGGCTAGGAGCTGTGATCCTTTGGAGGAGAAGACATGCTCTGGTTTTGAGAATTTTCAGCTTTTCTTCTCTGTTTTCTCCCCATCTTTGTGGTTTTATCTACCTTTGGTCTTTGATGATAGTGACCTACAGATGTGATTTTGGTGTGGATGTCCTTTTTGTTGATGTTGATGCTATTCCTTTCTGTTTGTTAGTTTTCCTTCTAACAGTCAGGACCCTCAGCTGCAGGTCTGTTGGAGTTTGCTGGAGGTCTTCTCCAGAACTGTTTGCCTGGGTAACACCCGCAGAGGCTGCAGAGCAGCAAATATTGCAGAACAGCAAATATTGCTGCCTGATCCTTCCCCTGGAAACTTCGTCTCAGAGGGGCACCCAGCTGTATGAAGTGTCAGTCGGCCCCTACTGGGAGGCGTTTCCCAGTTAGGCTACATGGGGATCAGGGACCCACTTGAGGAGGCAGTCTGTCCATTCTCAGAACTCAAACACCATGCTGGGAGAACCAATGCTCTCTTCAGAGCTGTCAGACAGGGATGTTCAAGTCTGCAGAAGTTTCTGCTGCCTTTTTTTAAGCTATGCCCTGCCCCCAGAGGTGGAATCTACAGAGGCAGGTGGGGCTCGTTGAGCTGTGCTGGGCTCCACCCAGTTCAAGCTTCCTGGCCATTTGTTTACCTACTCAAGCCTCAGCAATGGCAGGGCAGGATATAATCTCCTGGTGTGCCATTTGCTAAGACCATTGGAAAAGCGCAGTATTTAGGTGGCAGTGTCCCGATTTTCCCGGTACAGTCTGTCACTGCTTCCGTTGGCTAAGAAAGGGAAATCCCTGGACCTCTTGCCATTCCCGGGTGAGGTGATGCCCCATCCTGCTTTGGCTGGCCCTCTGTGGGCTGCACCCACTGTCTAACCAGTCCCAGTGAGATGAACCAGGCACCTCAGTTGGAAATGCAGAAACCACCTGTCTTCTGTGTTGATCACACTGTGAGCTGCAGACCGGAGCTGTTCCTATTCAGCCATCTTGGAACAGAGACCTACTTAGGGAACTTTTTAAAATTACAATTTCTAGTCTCATATGAAGACCAATTAAATCAATATCTCTGTTTGGGGGAAGGCAAACTAAAAAATTATTATAATTTAAAAAGTGTTCAAATAATTTCAATTTGCAGGTAAGGATGAAAATTTAGGTGTCCATTTTTATTGCTAGTGTTTCATCACAAATAATGATGCTATAATCATCCAAATTCTCTTACTTTTGAAAAATTATTTGAAATGTTTTTATAATATATACTTAAAAATGAATTGCTGGAATAAATGGTATGCCTTGTTCAAATGTCTGTTTATATTGCCAAGCTGTCCTTCAAAGGCTTTTCAGCTAACTAATATGTAATACTGTCCCATATTTCTCCACACATACTGAATATTTTGAGTATTAGATAACCATATTTTTAAAAATTAACATATAAACCCTTATTATTGTTTTTTATACATAAATGCAAGAATCTGTGTCATACAGAATCCAAAGTTTAGAATTTACTGTTTATCTATACCTACATTTCATAATTAAGTCCAGAAAATTATAATTCCTCACTATTTTGAATATGTTTTCATATTCAATATGAAGCCAATGTATTAGTCAGGGTTCTTCAGTGAAACAGAACCAATAAATATATGCATATCTTACTGGGGATACACACACACACAAATATATGTTTATACCCACTTATATGCATGTACATATATGTAGGGGTAAATCTTGTAAGTTCTGGTCAATCTATAAGCAAATCTGTAAACATCTTTTTTTTGTTTTTGCGTGCTTAATAAGTTATTAAGATATAGATGTCAGGGTTCAACATAATTTTCTGTAATATATTACTTACCTTAGATATTAGTGTTATCTATTGTTTTTCTACTGTAATGGAATATATGATAAATATATATTATCCATATATGATTATATATGTTATACATATGGGTGATAAGGGGAAAATTTTATAGGAATTGACTCACATGATTATGAGAAGTTACAATATGCCATCTGCCAAAAACCTAAGAAGGGCTTGTTGGTAGGAGTGCTGCTGGTATAAGTAGCAGAGTTCTAAGACGATAGATGTCCAAGTTCAGGAAGCAGAGAGTGAATTTAGCCCTTCACTACTTTTTTTTTTTTTCTAGACCCTCAGTGAGTGAGATGATTCTGCACCCACATTGGTGGGTCTTTGTTACCCAGCATACTGATTAATATGCTAATCTCTTCTGAAAACACCCTTCCAAACACACTCAGAAATAATGTCTTACCAGCTTATCTGGGCAACATTTAACCCAGTCAAACTGATACATAATATTGACCATCACAGTCAGTATCTCTACATTCCAATTAATACTGTAAGAGATTTATGGTTGTACCATTTCCTTTGTTATTGCCAGTCTCTTTCATTTTAGCTATTCGGGAATCTGTGTTGTGACTCTAAGGGTAATGTGAAACAATTCCTTAAATAATCAAATAACTTTTTGTTCAAGTTCAAAGCTTTGTGTTTTTGTGTTTTAGTAGGACAACACTCTCCTATATTGTCTGTATTTCTAAGGGTTTCTAATCTGTTCCGCATTCCAGTAATCACTCCCACCATTTATTACAGATATATTCTTCATTTCAGCTATAGTTAATTTGCTTTCTCACCCTTATACCTCTCTTTTGTGTTTAAAGAAAACTACACTGAGGACCTTGCCATTTAAGTTAAAAAATATCACTTACCTGATCTTTATACTGAGTAATTTTATTCAAATGAAATAATTTTCTTAGTGGCACTCTTAGTATATATTTATCTAATGCAGTGTAAACAGTAGAAACATTTAATTCAGACTAATTTACTTAAAGTCTTTCTCAATTTGTTTCAGAATGTAAATGTTCCCTCTTCCAATCTTGCTTCCAAAGATACTAATACATATATACTACCAAATTCCTACTATCCAACCTCCTCCTCTAAATTCGTATATGATGCATGATATGCAAGCAAGTTTCAGTTATTGGTTAGTCGTTACATAACGTAGATCAATGTATTTCCAGCCTTTCTAATATCACTTTTGCCTAGGAACAAGTGATTTCTTGTTCATGTAATATACCATGTATCATCAGAAGTTCTGCTCCATAGTCACTTGTCAGCCCTGCCTGAAAAAAGATATAGCTAATATATTAAGTCTCCTTAGTAATCAAGGAAGGAAAGAGAGCAACTGGAAGATGAAAAAATTTCAAAGCAATGAATTTGGGTATTTTAAAGGGTGCTCTGAGGTGATCATCTTAAAATAAAAAAAAAGTTTCCCCAAGTATTTACATAGAGAACCTTGTATGAAATAGGTACCGCAGTTTTTCATTGTGTTAAAATTATTAACTTGATGCTTAAAATAAAAGACTATCCTCACTGATTTCATATAACTAATATCTAATTATGTGTGTATGGCTTGTAGGGGTATTTTAGTACGGCATAATTGTTTAATAGCAAAAAAACATGAATAGGCATTTAGTTTGAACCAAGGTCAAGTTAATGCAATTTTTGAAAGTAATATGATACTAAAATGTGTGTGTGTGTATATATATGTGTGTGTGTGTGTGTGCATATACATAGATACACACTGTAATATATTATTATCTATATATATGATTATATATATTATATATGGATGATAAGAATGGATATGGATATATATAGATGTATACATGTATATATGCATGTATACATGTGTGTATATATATATGTATATATAGTGGGATCTCAGCTAACTGCAGCCTCGGTCTTCTGGGTTGAAGTGATTCTCCTGCCTCAGCCTCCTGAGTAGCTGGTATTACAGGCATGCACCTGTACGTCTGGCTAAATTTTGATTTTTAGTAGAACAGGGTGTCACCATATTAGCCAGGCTGGTCTTGAACTCCTGACCTCAAATTATCCACCCACCTCAGCCTCCCAAAGTGCTGAGATTACAGGTGTGAGCCACCACCCCTGGCCATATATATATATGACATTTTCTCACAAAATTAAGAAACTAGTTTAAAAATTATTTGTATTATTCAGAGTCTTATGTCAGTCATATACGTAGAAATGTGAGGGGGTTTTGACACATAACCCACATTTTCTTTTAACTTAGTACTGTATAAAATCAGTTACCTCTGCTTTTTAGAAGCATAAAAGCTAAAGTGAAATTGCTTGAAGCATAGAAAAGTGAGAAAACTTTAATGAAGCTTTCAGGATTCACACCTTGTCTTTTCTGAACTGAAAGTCACTCGCGCCTGGGAGTGAATTAGGGTCATTAGGAAGATGAATCCTATTTGTTGCCTGAAATATTACTTTTTATCTGGGTGTGATTTAATTTTGAATCTGGTAAGAATCACACATTGATCCTATATCCAGTGATATTATGGGGCATCTTAGTAGGAGTTTCAGTTATTATTTCAATTTAGGTGTATGGGCGTGTATTTTTCATTGCCTCAACTGCATGCTGATCCATATATTTTGGTCAAAGAAAAAAAAAGCATTTGACATGTTCGCATCCATAGAAGCCATAGAAGTAGCAACCAATTAAAACAACTTATCAAACAGTTGGGGCTGAATCTATTACCTTTAAGAGTGATGACATCTTTAGATGCTTGGAAGGCTGTATGGATTAAAATATTGCATTATAACACCTAAACAATAACAATCCAAGTTTAAATATGAAAACTGCTGAATTGTGCTCAGTATTATTTGAGAATCTGAAAAGTAGTCACCTAGAAAAAGAAAGGTGAATTGGAAGTGCATAGGCTCTGTCAGAGACTGAAGCTCAACTTTAAATCAAATAACCCCTGAAATTGGATTAAATTGACCCTGAAGTGCTAGGCCAGCAGCACTACAAATTCCAGAACCAGGTCCATTACTATGTGAACACTAGAGGTATGATAAAAAAAAAAAAAAAAGTCACTGAAGAGATGAGAAAATAAAGACCTTTAAAGAAATGGGTTAATTGGATATGTATGTAGAAAAATTAAAACGTGAACCAACCTTACACTATATGCAAAAGTAAATTCTAGATGAATTGTAAATTTGAATTTAGATAAAATATTAAAGATTAGAAGAAAAAAATGAGACCTCCATGACTTCATGATTGGAAAATGCAGAATATATTTACTTACATTGAAGAAATAAACATACATTTTTGCATATATTACAATTAAGGACATCTGCTCAGCAAGACACCAAAAATGAACACAATGAAAAACTACAATGTGAAAAGTTACAACATGTATAACTGTATGCGCGTGTACACACACACACACACACAATCACCTCCCTCAGAAAAATAAACAAAACTAATATGAAAGCTGCCAAAAGATTTGGTAAGTACTTTTAAAAAGGGGCTTTCCAAATGGCTAATAAACATAGGAAAAACTATTCAACCTCCTTAATATCCAGGAAAACACAAATTAAAGCTCAGCGAGTTATCATTGTCCACACATAATGACACAAAAAGAAAAAGAACAGTGCAAACTTTATAACATGTAGTGATCAGAACTCAACCGAATACTCCAGGGAAAAGCTCTAAAGATCTTGGAGCTCTTTTTCTGTTCAGTTCTTTCTGCAGTACTCTGTCTTGCAAGCTCTAGCAGCTTTGGTTTCCCAGCACCAGTTTAATCTAAACTCTACTCAGGGAGTTTTCTGGCTCTGCTTGTGTCTACTTTCCTAGCTAGAAGTCATAGGGCTTCTCTTAAGGCCACAAGCTGGGGCAAATGTAGGGCTCATCTTATTTATCTTCCGTCTCCCATAGAACACCACAAGGTCACCCTGCTCTCCAATATATCAAAACCATTCTTCTATATATTTTATTTTTTGAAGGGTTGAACCCAATATTATAATAAATCTGGTCTTCATTGCTCCATCTTGGCTAGAAGGAAAAGTAGTCTCACTAATTTCTGAACAATTTTCTACCAGCATAACTAAAAGCAGAAATCTGCTACTGCAAATTAGTGAAAAACACTTCTTGATTTTTCATTTCACTTGTCTTTCATTGCTTTCTGAAAGTTGACACCTGTAGCTTTTACTTTAAAATAAAATCAGTCATCATCTTCTCCCATTGCTGGCATTCATACTTACAAAATACTTAAAGCCACCTGAACCATCACAATTTTTTTAAGTATATCTGTTTAAGTCTGAGAACTATTATAAAAATCCATATTGTCCCCTTCAATTTCACTTGCTTCCATGTCTCAATTATTGTGAAAAGTGATGAAGAATTCTTTAGTACTTGATTCAATGCCACTCTAAATATGGAAATTTAACATCCTATGTTTTTGTGGTAAAAGTTTATCAAATAAAGAAATTTGGACTTCATTCAGTGCTCTCAAAATTTATGCTTTTTTTCTGATCATTATCTTATTCTACACTCAAAATTTCCACTTTGCTGGATGGCAAGTGCATGCCTTCTTCATTCCACTTGCCTATTATTGAGTGATAACCCTTGAAGTTGGAGGCCAGGAAGACTTACCACATTCTTTACTTATCCTCTCTTTTAAGAAGATTGTCAGTACTGTTAAGGTCAAATGGGACAGTGGTAGCAATCATAGGATTTACACATGGAGGAGGATAAAATGTATGGACCTTGTTGTTTTCCTGAATTGTACAAATCAAAGGCAAAAATATATTTTTGAGAAAACAAAAGAAAGTCAAAACAGGATATTAGATAATACTGCTTTATTTTTAAGCTTATTTTGTTGGGTTATATTATTTTTATATTTTAAATTCTTAACACTTGGAGATACTAAGTGACCGATATGGTTAGGCTTCCTGTCCTCACCTGAATCTCATCTTGAATTGTAATTCCCATAATTCCTATAATCCCCACCTGTTAAGGAAGAGACCAGGTGGAGGCAATTGAATCATGGGCGTGGTTTCCCACATGTTGTTCTCATTATAGTGAGTGAGTCTCATTATAGCTGATGGTTTTATAAGGGGTTCTTCCCCCTTTGCTCGGCACTTCTCCTTTCTGCCGCCTTGTAAAGAAGATGTCTTGCTTCCTTTTCACTTACTCCATGATTGTAAGTCTCCTGAGGCCTCCACAGCCATGCTGAACTGTGAGTCAATTAAACCTCTTTCCTTTATAAATTATCCAACCTTGGGCAGTTCTTTATAGTAGTATGAAAACAGACTAATACATTGACTTACGAGCCATATGATATGACATATGTGACTGGCCTTAAAGCACTCAGCAGAAATGTTAGGTGTTACATTTGAATAGATGAAACAACAAAGGCAGAAATATATGATGAAATAAACTTAATTGTAACAAGTTGTCATAGTAACTCAAATGAGTTACAATATATTTATTATGACGGTTAAAGTAATTAATAGCTGTATAGGTTAAAATCACACCATCAATAATAAAAAATTTCTGGCTTGGTGTGGTGGCCTATGCCTGCAATCCCATGTCTTTGGGAGGCCAAAGCAGGGAAGCACTTGAGGCCGAGAGTTCAGGACCAGCCTGGGAACAAGACCGTGTCTCTACAAAAAAATTTTAAAAATTAGCTGGGCATTGTGGCACGAAGCTGGCCAGGTAGTCCCAGCTATTTGGGAGGCTGAGGCAGAAGGATTGTTTGGCCCCAGGAATTTGAAGCTGCACTGAACAATGAACAGGGTCACAGAATAAAATTCTTTCTTAAAACATAAGTAAAAAAATAAATAATAATAACATATTTCTATTAATTTCTGTAGCTGAATTCCCATTGCTGACACCTGGTATTTGCTGGTCAAGTTTTCCAGTGAGAAAATGGAAGTCAAATTTCAATGACATGCATTTTTGAGATATAGATAAATTAGGAAAAATGTATATAAATAATATTGTACATTATTGCAATATTTTTAGGACAAATTTATTCACAAATATGTTTAAACTAGATTCATTTGTATTTGTTTTAGGTTAAGGGATATGCCCTTAATCCAGGATAGGCAAACCATCCTTGGGCCAAATCTGACCTGCCACTCATTCTTAAAATCATATGTATTTGAACATAGCCATGACCATTCACTTATGTAGTGTCTGTGGCCGCTTTTTTTGTTACAATGACAGAAGAAAGTAATTGTGACAGAGACCTTATGATCCATACAGCCTAAAATATTTATACTCTGAAAAATTTGCTGAATCCTGGCTGTCATTTGTTGTTCAAAATAAATCTACACTCTAGAAAGACAGTATGCATAAGAACTTAAAAGTAAGCTGATTTAATCATTTTGGAGGGGAAATTTTTGTCAAGGTAACGAATAGTTTGTCATACATCGTAAAACAATACAATATTCACTTTTCAAATGTATTATAGCTTTGGAGAAGCCAACAAATATCCAGCTTGCCAGGCTAATTAAATATTTTTAATGTGATTTTATCCTATTACTCTACTATTTTAGATATTAAAGCACCATGGGCAACATATTTATTGTAATTGTTGTTACATTTTCAAGAAATTGGAAATAGTAGAAAACATTGATTACCAAGGAACACAAAAATACAGCCAAGATAATTAAAAAACATAAAGACATTTGCAGTATTAGTATATAGTTATGGCTAGAGCTTAATTTATAGTTTTTAATTCAGGAAAACCACATCAAAGGGAGATATTTTAATATAAAGAGAAAACTTTTTAACATGGAATAACTAAGATTATGCTGTCCTGCATGGTTCATAATGCGTGAACTCTCTAAAAGTTAACCTAAGCAAACTGTACAGGTTTAAATCATACCATATTGACGCCTTTAGTTCATTTTTAAAGACTCAAATGTATGAAGACATGTGTGAGCCTAGGGGAATGCACTTAATTTGTTCATGCAGATAATACATTTCAGGTTCTCTGATTTCCCAGGCAGATTTTCATTCATTCTTTAATACCAAGAGACAGTGATTTTTTCCTAAATAGGGAGCATCGTTGCATCAGGATTTTCCTATCTTTTTAATGTTATAAACAGAATACTAATTTTCTAAAGCTTGATAGGAAGCAAAATTTACCTTATGAAAAAGAATAAATCACAAATTTCTTTTAGAAATAATCCTCTAAAGATAGTATAGGCAAGTCAAATATTTCATGAATGACATCAAATAAAAATAGCTGTTCACAAGAATTAAGACAACAAAGTGGACTTTGGAAAACAAGAAGGATTATATAAAATTCTTCATCTAAATGTGAGTGTGACTCATCTGTCTTTGTGACTCAACCTCCACTGTAACAGCTGCACAGATCAATGCAGAACTGCTCCATAAGCTAATCTCAGTGTCTCTAAAGAGAAGAATGCTGCCACACAAGGCCTATGACTCAAACCTTCTCCTCTTCAAGATCCTACCCTATAGGCCCTTCCCTTCCCTTCCCTTTTCCCCTTTTTCCCTTTTTCCCTTTTTTTTTTTTCTTTTTTTATTTTTCCTTTTCTTTCTTTTCTTTTCTTTTCTTTCCTGACAGGCTCTTGCTCTGTAGCCCCTAGGCTGGACTGCAGTGGTGTGGTCACTGCAACCTGTAACTCCTGGGCTCAACTCAAGTGATCCTCCAGCTTCAGCCTTCCGAGTACTTGAGACTACAGCTGTGTACTATTCCTGGCTAATTTTTTATGTAATTTATTTATATTTTTTTGTAGAGATGGGGGTTCTGCTATGCTGCCCAGATGGTTCTCAAATTCCCAGCCTGAAGTGATCCTCCTTTCTTGGCCTTCCAAAGCACTGGGATTACAGGTGTGAGCCACCATTCCCAGTCTTAATATCAAGTTTTTATGGGATGCTTCTTGGTCTTACTGGCATAACCATTATTAAATATTAATTACACTTTTGTAGGTTGAATTTTTGGAAATTTGGCCTATTTTTAGAACACTTGAGCCACGTAAAACTTTATCACATTTTCACTTGTTTTTTTTAAGTGAAAGCAAGTCTATTCAGAAAGTAAAGAAATAAAAGAATGGCTACTCCATAGACAGAGCAGCCACATTGTCATTTATCTTTATCATGTGTTCTACATCAAGTTAGTCTGGCTGACTAATTTCCCCAAGTATACTAGTAAAGCTCATGGTGGCATTATCTTAATTTCTATACTTTCTTGGTATTCTGCTCCTTCTAGAATCAAAAGACAATCTCTGTTTTTCTTGTACGTGCCTTGAGTCATTAAATTATTTGATTTTTATGTACTTAAAATTAAAAGCACTGTATTGTTACTATTCCTACTACTGGTACTACTGCAACTATCCTATGTAATTAGAAAGCATTGCCTTCTTACTAATATTGCTACAATGTATTTTTACTTCTTTTGGACTTTTTAATACAAACACCCAACAAAGTGCTCATGTCCTAGTAAAGTAAGAAACTTGTTTCTAAAAATAATGCACAGATTTACAAAACTTTACATGGGAAATATATAAGCTATCAAATTCATTTGCCATTTTAGAGATCCCTGGCTCTGCAAAGCATCTTGTCACAAAGGCATAGCCATTATATAGTCTAGCTTGCCTTTATTGTTTTAATTATCTAGAAAACAACCATTTAAATAAATGGAAAATAACTAGAGTAGACAAATAGCATGTATACAGCCCTGTGGACTCACTAAATATTTGTAGGAGGCATATAATCTGATAGTTTAGTCTCTTATTCTAATTTGTTGTGGCCTCATCAGGCAGGTTGTTAAATATTTATATTTTCAATCAGAAATAAATAAGAAATTTATAATTTTGTCTGAACTCTACATTGAGAGACAAAACTGTCAGTTTTATGGGAAATTGATAGCCTAACATTCCCTTACAAACTACCATTTTGTAGATAACACATTAAGGCTGGAGTGATTAAGTAGCTTTAATGATGTCACAAAGCTAAATAGTTTGCCTATCTTTAATATTGATATTTGATATATCATTGAGTAACTGTCAGTTCAAAAGTTTTGGAAGCATGATTTAGTTTTATAGTATATATGAACATTTATCTTGACTGTCTGTGATTTTTGTGCCTAAGCCTGGAAAGCATATTTTACAAAAACAACTAGCTTTAACACAGAAATATAAGTTTGATGTATCAGTGACTTTCCAAGTAACTCAATCTATTCCTTTTGTCTATCCCACCTTATTTAAGGCCTTCATAATCACTCGGCTACACCACTGCAAGTATTTGTTATAGTTTCAAGTCTATCCGCCCAAAATCCACATAAAATCTACCATATCAAACTCTTTATAAAATGAGAAAACACGGACATCACTCCCCTACTGATAAATATATTAAAACAGTCATCTCTCCCATAGCTGATAGAAATGACTTTATGCACAGGTATATGTATATGTGTGTGTGTGTGTGTGTGTGTATATATATATATACACACACACATATATATATATATGATTATACACATACACATATACACATGCATACATACATACATACATATATATGCATATAATATACACACACACACATATGAAAAAATAATGAACTTAAATCCACACTTTGCATGTATACACAAATTAAGCCAAGATAGTCATATACCTAAATGGACAACTTCTCCAAGAAATCAAAAGAAAAAATATTTGTGACCTTAGGTTAAATGCAACTGATTTTTCTATGACACAAATGACATGATCCATAAAATAAAAAAATACAGAAAACATGATCATAATAAAATAACCTGTTAATTAAATACACTGTTGATAGCATAAGAAGCTAACATAGAAACTTGGGGTAAAATATTTGCAAAGCATATATTTAATAATGACTGAAATATATAAAGAATGTTCAAAATATAATTATTCCCTTATCCAATCACAAGGGAAAAATAGACAAATGTACAGTGTCTTGAAATCTGCATTATATTTGTGTTTTTCAAGATTTGTGTTTTTCAAGATTTTGTTGTATTTCTGTCCAATGCATTTTTTTGTTAATAGATTTATATTTTATACTGAGATATTAGATACATGTAGAAAAAATATTCATTATAATTGTAAAGTTTAATGAATATAAGTTGAACACCCATGTAAACATACAAAACAGCTTAATAAATAATTACAACTAACAGATCAATGTCAGCATTCCAAAGCCCTCCATGTGTCTTTTCCTATTCATACTACCTCCTTTCTTTCTAGAGAAGACTACAATCCAAACATCTATGCTGATCATTTTGTTTTTATTTTATGTTTACATTCTATGCTTACGTTTCTGAGATATATTTTTTCTGTTTTTAAAATGTGTAGATATTACATTATTTTTTTCTTTCAATATTTTGTGAGATTCATCCAAGTTATTGTTTAGCTGCGGTACAGTGGTCTCCAACCTTTTTGGCACCAGGAACTGGTTTCAAGAAAGAGAATTTTTCCACCAGTGGAGGGGGTTGTGTAGGGAGATGGGGAGAATGGTTTCAGGATGATACAGTTCCACCTCAGATCACCAGCCATTAGATTCTCATAAGGAGCACAAAACTTATATCCCTCACAAATGGTTCACACTCACTCCTATGAAAATCTAATGCTGCCACTCATATACCAGGTAATGGAGCTCAGGCAGTAATGCTTGCTTGGATGCCAATCTCCTCCTGCTGTGCTCCTCAGTTCCCAACAGGCCATGGACCAGTGTTGGTCGTTTTGGCCTAGGGGGTTAGGGATCCCTGTTGTAGTCCACTTTTTCCTTCTCCATAATATTCATTGACTCATTCTCTGAACGGGCATAACAATTTATATCGTTTTTCTTTTACCTATTAATGTTTTTAGCATTTATATTTAGCTGCCAAGTTACTCAGATCACAAAGGTATATATTGTTTCTATCTTTTCATATGCTTTAGCTTTCAAAATTACATGCCATTTTTTATCCTGTTTAGTGCCCTTTTGTTTTAATTTTATCTTCTTGGACAAGGCTACCAGCACCACATTATTGTGTTTTTACTTACATAAAACATAATTTCCTGTACATTTGCAGACACCCCTTTGCTTTCAATGTATTTTTTTTCAAGGAATATTTAGCTATTTTTTTCAACCAATTCCTCACGGTTTTATATACACACACACACGTATACGTATATTATATATCATATATGATATATATTATATATCATATATGATATATATATCATATATGATATATAATATAATACGTATATTATATATCATATATATATAATATAATATATATATATAATATAATATAATATATAATACACAATATAAAATAATATGCATAATATAAAATAATATATATTTTATATTATATATTTATATTTTATATTTATATTTATATTTTATATTATATAATGTTATATATAATATAAATATATATATAATATAAATATATTATATAATGTTATATATAATATAAATATATATATAATATAAATATATTATATAATGTTATATATAATATAAATATATTATATAACATAAGTATATTATGTAATATAAATATATTATATAACATCAATATATTATATATTATATATTATATATTATAAATATATTATATATTATAATATAATATATTATATATTATAAATATATTATATATTATATATTATATATTATATATGTATGTGTGTGTGTGTGTATAAAACCGTGAGGAATTGGTTAAAAAAAATAGCTAAATATTCCTTGAAAAAACTATATATTTTTTGAGATAGAGTCTTGCTCTGTTGCCCAGGCTGGAGTGTAGTGTCACAATCTTGGCTCACTGTAATCACAACCTCCCAGGTTCAAGCAATTCTCTTGCCTCAGCCTCCCAAGTAGCTGGGATCACAGGCACCCACCACCATGCCTGGCTAATTTTTGTATTTTTTGTAGAGATGGGGTTTCACTATGTTGGCCAGGCTGGTCTCGAACTCCTGACCTCCGATGATCTGCCCGCCTTGGCTTCCCACAGTGCTGGGATTACAGGTGTGAGCCACCATGCCTGGCTTCATCAAGGTTTAATTTTTTAAAGGAGATAATTCAGTCAAAGTCATATGCAGTGTCATAGCCGGTATATTGGATTATGTTCAGCTAAGATCTTGTTTCTTATTTGTTTTACTTTTTTGTTTAATATTTTTTCTTACCCTTAATTTTTAATGTTTTGTTAGAATTTTGTATCAATTCTTAACTTTTATGTAGTTAATGTAAAATATCCACCTTAGTTTTAATTCTGAAAATGTTTTTCTTTCCTATTAAAGAAATTACATTCAAATATATATTTTCCTGTGTATTCTTATAAAAGTGTTCTATTTTTTCCACTGCTGATTTAATCTCCCTATAAAATGTAATATTTTTAAAACTTTGATTTGTGAATTATAACCCAAGTAATATATGTGAAACACCATTCTCTTCATCACTCTGTTCTCTTTCAAGATATATTTTTGTTGTTGTTGACCAAATTTAGGACTTGTTCCAGTTACTGATGTATGGTCACTCAACTTGAAATTCACCCTTGTTTCTGCCCGGTGAAAATGGATCTTGGCCCTTAAAATATTTTTTTTTTCTTTTCCCATCTGGCACTGAACCTTTGTCAGTAGGGGGCAGTAAAGAGACATGCAAGAGGAAAGGACATTCGCTTCTTAGTTCTGGCGTGCACACTAGGCATTGTCAGGAATCACTGCACATGGCTTCTCTAGTGCCCAGCTCCTACAGCATGGACAGTGTCTTTGGCACCTGTGTCATTTAGCACACACACTTTTGAACTGGCATAGACAAACTGAGCAAACGACAAAATCCCCACATCAACTCACTGACTCATGGCAGGGAGCATTATGGTAGGCAAAACTAAGTGGAAGCCCCTGGAACTTCCATGCCTTTCCAAGATAATAAATCAGAAGAAATAACACACTCTGTGTGGAAATTGAAGAAATTAATTCCATAATAAAAGACTTGAAATAAGCAGGCCTCAGGATATCTGTCATACTCCCATTTAACTCACCAGTTGGCCAGTGAAGGAGTCGGATGGGACTTGGAAAATCACTATGAACTATAACACATTTAATCTATTGGTGACTGCAATCACAGCTACCTTTTCAAGTGTAGTATTTTTTGTTTTGTTTTGTGTTCATAGCTTTGGGGTTGTTTTGACCACATGTAGTATTTTTTCAGGAACAAATCAAGACAGATCCGGTACTTGTGCAACTATTGACTTAGCTAATGCTGTTTTCTCTATACTAACTTCCAAAGGCCACCAGAAACATTTCACTTTAACTGAAAAGTCCCGTCCAACAGTATAATTTTCCAATGTTGCCTCAAAGCTATGTCAGTTGTATCGCTCTCCACTCAAATATAGTCCCGAGAGATTCTGATCATTTTGACATTCCATAGAACATTATGCTGGTCTACTATACTAACTACATTATGCTAATTGTATCTAATGACCAGGAAGTAACAAGTATTTGAAATGTCTCTCTAAGAAATATGTGAATGAGATGATGGGTGATCAACCTTACAAAAATTCAGAAGCCAGCCACCTCAATGAAGTATCTAGGGATTTAGTGGCTGGAGGCAAGTTGAAGTATCCCCTGAAAAGTGAGAGACAGCTTTCTACATCTTATATCAACTACAGGATAAAGAAAGGCAAAATATTTGGTGAGTCTCTTTTTTGGATAGAAGTGGCAACATATACTAAAAAGTCTCCCTAAAGATTTTAGCTTTTAGTGAGATTAGAACAAGAAAAATCTCTACAGCAAGGTAAGGCTACAGTACAAGTTGCTGTATGACTTGGGCCTTGCAATCCAGCAGATCCAATGATGAATGAAACTTGAAGTGTCTGTGTCATGTTCAAATGCTGCATGCAGCTTCTGCCTGAGGTCAGGAGATAAATGGAAGGGGCATCTAAAGAAGGAAATCTAGACATCCCTTATGGCATCAACAAATTAATTATGGCAATTGATCTTTGCATGTTTCTATTTGCATATTAGATGATTGTGTTTATTTGAAAATGATAGCTATTTTTCATATTTTATATACAAGTCATTGAAAGTTAACTTGACAATTTGGTCTTTAGGTGACAGTATTTAGTGGGATGGTGACTGAATTTTGAGGGGTAATGAACATATCTAGTGATGAATATAATGACTCTTAGTGATTGTATGTCTCCTCATTTGGGGAGAAGTAGGAGAATTCTTTTTCATTTGTAAGAATGATAACTGTATGTTCAACAGAAATATAGTTATTTTCTTGTTGAACCAGAAGTTCAAATATATGTAGAACGGTGCATATGGAAGCTGGAAGGTCCAAGGGGTAGATTGGCCACTTATCAATTACTGCTTCCTTGCCCCCAATTCATCTTTTTGCCTGCTCTGTGAATATGAACCTGGGCCCTCTAAACATTGTTTTCATTACCAGCTGCCACAGGTTTGTCAGTAGAGGGTATTGAAGTGTTGTGCAAGAGGAAATGTTCTGATTCCTGGTGCTTGTGTGGTCACTGTGTGGGAGCCCTTGCAGTGTATAAATCTTTCCTCGAGACCAGGCTCCCAAAATTCTCACAGTCTTCAGTGCCCAGCTCCTGTAATACATGGAAGCCACAAGAACTAAGCAGCCTGTAGCTGATCTTGGCCTCTCACCACCTGGGATACTATTTGTAGCCCATTGCCTTTGGTTTCTTCAGCGCTCATAGTTTCCTCAAAACCAGTCCCTGAAGTATACAATCAACACACAGCAATAAAGTTTTCCACACCACTTTGTTTTGGGCAGTTTTGTAGTGAAATGCCTCAGAAGAGGTACTATCCCACGAACAGCCTTTCCTAACACCTCAGAATGAGGATTTCTCACAAGTTCCAGTGGGCAAATTTCCAAGTTTCCTCAGCATGGCGCCATGACGGCTCCTCTGTACTCAGTGAGCTGTGGCTGTGTCCTCCCAGCAAGATGATCTCCGCCCTGGGCAAGGGGCTCCTCTTTATGCATTCTATCTCTGCCCTGGGGGAAGGCGCTGTTCTTTCCATCTTTTCTTGCTATAGTGTTTTTTTTTTTCTAGTTTCTCTTAGTTTTTCACTAGCCAATCCCTTATTATTTCTATCCCCTGTTATGGTACATATTAATATTTATGTTAAATTTCCCCTGTTTATTATATGGTTTCCGTCTTTTCATTGGATGTAGACTAACACATGACTTTTATCTCCATATAATTAGTAGTATTTCATTTAAAATATGTCCCTTCTGTTTCTGTACTTCAGAATTTATACTATCCTTGTATTGCCTACTGTTTTATCCACAGCATATAGTACCCACCACTGTTTCATCTCTTCATCAAGCTAAGTTTCTGCTTCTTAATTGGTTGTTTGTTTTTTCCTGAGTGTTTTTCTCAGATGAGGTTTGGATATCAGAATATTTTCATCAGTTTCAGCATATCTGTAGAGTTTTGTGCCTCTTCTAATTATTTTATTTGTGTTATTTCTCTGGTGTCGTCTCCACTTTTGATGTATTATTGTTATTTATCTTTATCTGCCACAGTTTTCTGCTGCTAGGTTACCTTAAGGTTCAGCTATTCCAAGACGTATGAAAGATTCAATGATCTCTGTTTCTATGCATAGTTTATAAATCTGTGGATTATCAATTTCAGGCAACAGGAGGCAAGTTATTTACTACTCAGTCTTCTATGGCCTCCCAGCCTGATGTGTTTAACCTTTCTATAAGATTATAGAAGCCTCTACTGAATAATTTTTTCCTGTAATCTTCCATATAGAGAAATATGGCTCAGGGTGGAGAAAACCTTGCACATCTCTGCCAGGGGCAGCCTTCCTGCTGCCTCTGCAATGTCTTTGTTCCAGGGAAGTATATGACTCAGTGTTGTAGGATGGATTAGTGGGAAATCACTCTAAAACACCCTACTCTCTCCTCACTCTATACAATACAGAAATGTTTGTAAGATGCTTATTAGTCTATATGAATATATGTATATATATACACACACACACATATGAACATAAGGAAATTTATACCACATTTACTTACCACCTAATAACACATCAATATCTTCTAGTACCAACAACTATATAGCTTATACAATTCAGAAGTATCTATACACATATTCAGAAAATAAAAAGATAAATTTTCTTACAATATATTTTATGCGAGCTTCTTCAACTTATTAAATATATCTGTTCAATAAATCTCCTCTAAAATATTCCACACTTGCAAAAATTTCTAGCTCCTTTAAATACTATGTCTATTAGAATGAATAACATATTTTTGTACTTCAATGTGTAATATATATCCATGAGTAAATAATTATAGGCATGTACTATATGAGAGATATCTACCAAAGAAGACACACAGGAAAAATAAAAGCCTATATAACCTACAGGGTTAAAAAAGGAACTTTAACTAAATCTTGCAAAATAGCTAGATAGTCACAGATGATGCTATAAATGCCTATTGTGCTTTGACAAGATAAATATAAAGCAGGGAGCAGGCAATTTGGGGACAGAGTAGAAAGAGGAAGAAGTTGGGCAAAATGAAAAAAGGACTTTATGGTTAATTTTGAAAATGGTGTGAAATAATTTCAGATCTAGAGTTTTCTTTCTTCTTCTTCTTAACATTATCAATTTACCTGTTTTGGGCTTTTGATTCCATTGATAATTGGAATATTTTGACAAACTGTAAATTAATAAATCACTTTGGTACAGAAACTGAAAGTGTCTTTTTTCTAAAATAAACTGTGTTATTTCTCCCCAACACTAGCGCATGTGAACCGGAACAGCGAGACAATTTATCCAAGAGAAAAATTAAGGACTAAATGAACTATGCAATGTGTTTATGCTACTTAATGTATAAAACTATAGAGAATGAACTTTATGTGTAATTTTGCTAGTGAAGTCACACTGCTGTCATGGAACTTCTGCTCTGCTATTGATTTTTGTTTCCTCTAACATCTTCAATATTTCTGAGCTTGGCCAGGACTATACAGGCATATTTGCCATGCAACAATTTCATAGAAAAATATCAGGATTAATATTACAGTTAAAGAGTATAAATTATGTTCTTTGGAAGGCTGAAATTATTGCCATAGAGATGCTATTTCCTCTGTCCTTTGAGAAACCTGGCATTTGCAAAAAGACATTTTAAATAATTTTTTTCTCAGTGACATAAATCTTACAAATGCAAATTTTTAAAGAGCAAGAAAAATATGAAGTAAAATTTCAAAAACTATGCTATGCATGTAGTGAATTCACAAACTACCTTGTACTTCTACTGGAGAAAACTGGGCTAGATTTCTAAAATGATCAGACCTGTGCTATTATAAAATATTATTAGTTATTTGACATGAAATAAGAATAAACCATTGTCTTGTTTGCTTTAGTTTAACTCTGAATAGCATATACTATAAAAGTTTTTCTATGCTAATGTAGGAAATTCATGTAGAAAGCTAGAATGGACCTTGATAAACAGTACCTAATCAGTGAAAGTTACCTCATATCGCCATTGCCGTAATTAGGTGGATCATCTACTTTTCAACAATTAGGAACCCAGCTCAAAGCACACAAGGAAGACAAACAACATTTTGGCCATAAAATCATGACTATGGGCAAAGTTTATTTATTCATCCAAGAATATTTGTTAAATGCCTATTTCATGTCTATGTAGAAGAGACATATTGTGGTGAGCAGACCACAATACATATCATTAAGTGAAATAGTACAATCTAAAAAGGATGCATACTGTATGATTCCAACTATGTGACATTTTGGAAAAGACAAAAACTGTGGAGATGAGAAAATCAGTGGTTGCCAGGCGTTTGTGGAAGAAGGCAATGGATAGGCTAAGTATAATGGAATTTTAAGGGAGAGAAAATACTCTGTATGTTACTATAATAATGGATACATGTCATTATACATTTTTTCATACCCATAGAATATTCAACACCAAAAGTGAGCCCTGACATATACTACGGACTTTGAGAGATTTTGATGTGTCAATGTAGATTTATCAATTATAACAAACGTACCACTCCTGCCAGGTGCAGTGGCTCACGCCTGTAATTCCACCACTTTGGGAGGCTGAGGCCAGCGGATCACCTGAGGTCGGGAGTTCCAGACCAGCCTGACAAACATGGGGAAACTCAGTCTCTACTAAAAAATGCAAATGTACAACTCCAGTGAGGGATGTTGATAATGGAGAAGGCTATACATGTGTGTGGGAAGAAGGTATATGGAAAATCTGTATCTCCCTCTCAATGTTGCTGTGAATCTAAAATTGCTCTAAAAAATAAAGTATTTTAAGAAGTCTTTAGAGAAGACAGAAAAGTGAAAAAGAATAAAGGAAAGAGGGAAGGAAACAAGGAGGGAAGGGAAGGGGAGGGAAAGGGGAGGGGGAGGGGAAGGGGGAGGGAGAGGGGGAGCAGGAAGGGAAAGAGAAGGGGAAGGGGGAAGGTAATAATGTGGTTTTACAGAGAACATATCCTATAATGACTTAGTTTAAAACCTGTAGTACCTTATAAGAAATGGCTACTGGAAAAGGAATTGTCTACCATATGAGAAATACTACATGCAATTACATATTTGAATGTATATGCTCTGGTATACATGTTGAGAAAGATTCACTCTATGTAACCATAAGATAGATGATGAGAAAGATTCAATATGAGACTAGAAAAAAAATTGGTGAAAATGTTGCTAAAATTATGAAAATTCTTTTTTTTTTTTCCTATTGGGAGTTTTTGTTCTTGAAAAGTTTGAGAGTTTTCAAGACCATTCTCAGGTTCAATAATTTACTGAAAGGACTCATGGAACTCAGCAAACTTTTATATTTATTGTTATGGCTTATTACAGCAAAAGGCGTTAAAAGAGGCACGTAGGTCACAGGGTCCACTAGTCACCAAGCAGGGAACTTCCAATTGTCCTCTCCTAGGGGAATTGTGCAGATGTTTACTCCCGTGTGTGAAAATTTGTAGAGAGTATTGCCAGCAAGGGACACTATCTAAGGCTTGGTTTCCAGAGTTTTTATTGGGACTTGGTCATGTAGATACACTTGAGTGTCCACCTGGCTAACCTTAGTCTCTAGCCTCCTCAGAGGTCAAGTGCAAAGGTCAGACATCTTTTTAGGCAAAGTTAATACTTTAGTGCAATTAATGTTTTATTTTCTTCTAGTTTGCTTTCTGAAATGTTTTATTTTGAGACTACTACATGAACAAATTAGGACTTCAGTGTATCATGATTTATTCAAGTCTTTAAAATTGAGAAAAACTTATGCTGTTTTTAATAAGAGTAGAAAAAAATATGATACAATTGTAAGTCAGTGAGATGTAAACATGACTGAATTTGGTCGGGTTGTGTTGAGAAATAACAAGAGTAATTACAATGAATTATATCAAGTAGAGGACAGACAGATTAGGGGTCTTACAAGTCAAGCAGGGTGAGCCATTTGGACTTGAGCTGATAAATGTGAGAAGATATTTTAGTTTCCTCAGCATAGCAGTGAAAAGAGGGAAAAGGGATTTACAGAAGGCTATTCTTTCTGCTGTATTCAGAATGAATTGATTACTCAAATAACAAATAAAGACCTAGAAAAAGCCTGTTGCAGTAATTTTGAAATGAGACAATATTGGTCTGGATTAGTGTCATAGCTATTTAAATGAAAAGTTGACATTAACTATAAATTTTGACTGGCAAAGATTTTGCTTTTGTAATATATTTCCTCTGATAAGGGTAAGTACAGAACAAAATGAAATGAGAAAGTCCCTTTTTTATTTTTATTTTCAGTGTTTTGTTTTTTTCCACCTTCTATTTATCCAGAAACTCTTGTTTCTAGAGATATAATTGTGATATTATTGTCATGGATAGTATATTTATACAATTGCTACTTGTCGAAGTTATTATTCAAGGATTCTGTTACTCTATGAAACAGAGAAGCTTCCCACTTCTTAAATAGTTAATATTAACATTAAAATAAAGCGTTTTACATCTGAATTAATTTTTAAGTATTTTTAATAAAAACCCATATTTTTATTTTATATAGTCAAATTAGTATACATTTATGAAAGCAAGAATAATCAATAACTTTGAATGGTATCGTAGTCTTAAAAGCTGCATTTAATCACATTAAATTAAAGGGAGCAGGCACCATATGGTTAGAATTATATATTTTTTAAAAACTAAATGCATTTAAAGGTTTATCTACATAGCTACTCACTATTTGCTTGGAAAGCTCAGTCTTGTCATTTATTATTTGATTGTTACAGGCAAGTATTGACCTTTATACGAAAAGTATTTTGCAAAAGCTAACAGAAAAAGAATAAATTAATTGTAAAAACACATGTAAACCGTGTAACAAGTATCGATCCTTGAATTCTTACTGATTTCATATTTTTAAAATGATTTTATGTCTACCTGTGTTTGACACTGATTTAAACTATTATATATTTTATAGAGAGAATGATATATATTAGAAACTAATTTGAAGGAAAAATTAGACAAAATAGGTAAAAATAATTTGGTTTTTATTGAAAATTGAAATTGAACCTCCTTTGCAATAATTTAATCAATAATTACATAATAATAGCATTTATTAATCACTTATCATATACCAGGCCTCTGTAAAAAAAATTTTTATATAACATATCAGTTATTCCTCACAATAAATCTATAGAGTAAGTATGGTTACTTTGCCCGTTTTCAAGGTAAGGAAACAAATTCAGCAACTTTTTGCCTCAACCAAGATTTTACAAAACATAGAGAATAGACCTGAGAACTAACTACATCACATTGCCCTCCAAAGATAGATCCTAGGATCTTACCTTCTATTTATGCCTGCTTCAGATTTAGGGTCTGTAGAAAATGTCAGTCAACAACAGCTCAAATTTGAGGTTGAAATTTAGGAGGGAAGCCAAGGCTAAAGTTCAAAAGAGCCAGCATATTTTAATAAAAATAGCATGTGGAAAACCTAATTCTACCAATTATGTCTCTGAGAGAAAACTTCATGATCTATAAAACTGAGAAATCATGATTGTATTACTTGGTTGTCTAATGAATATAGATAATATATGAAGTAACCCACTACTGCTAAGATCTGCTAGGAAGTGATTTACAAAGTATTTTTATAAAAATTTTCAACTAAATTGGATCTTAAATTCGAGAAATCTCACGCACTTACAAGGTAAGTAGCTTGTACCTGGAAGAATAATGTGATGGTATAAAACTTTTTCAACTTGACAAATCTTAAAATTAGCTTGAGATTACTTAGAGCAACACTGGGTATTTTCTCTTTATGTTACATAGAAGTGTCATTCATTGATGCATAGGCTGAGATAATTTTTTCCTTTATACAACAGATATTTACTGAACATCTGCTAAGAGCATAACTCTCTAGAATATGCTGAATAGCATATCAATATACTATAATTTTATTTTAATAACAATTCTCCAGGATTGTGTCTTGAAAGAAATATAGGCCAAGCCTTGTAACACAAAACTACTGCACTGGGTGCAAGAATGGGGAAGGCAAATTGTCTGAAATAATGGGAGGATTCTTCCGGGTGGCGTGTAAATGTAGAGAATAATGAGTAGAATTTGATGATGGAGGGAGAGGGAAAAGACTATGCAAATTTTACTAACCTAGAAAGAGGTCCTGCATGTTCCTACCCTCATGGATTTATTTATAAATTTCTCCTGGAAGCACAATCTGCCGCAGAAATGGGTGTATTTTTTAAATTTAGGTTTTGATTATCTAGTGGAAATACTATAATGTCTGATTGATGTGTTTAAACTTTACTTTTTTTTTACATACTTTAATTTCTGGTGTACGTGTTCGTTGAATGTGTTGAGCTTCAAATAATTTCTCTAAGAACAATTAGTCAGCATTTTACAACATCTCTTGGCCTTTTGCTTAGTTTCTTTTCATTGCTCCTTATTTATACAGGTTGCCCTGCTGTTTCCTCCCTTACAGCAAATGTGAACACATTCCCATATACTCAGACACACAGGAGTAAGTGCACATATCTGCACCCAGTTTTGTATTTTTAATCAAGAGCTTTGCATAAAGCACAGCTGAAGAAAGAAACAGAATTGATGCCTTTATCTTGTTATTTTATGTTAACATTTTAGACCTTGATGATTGTACACAGCTCATTTTATTATTTAATTCTTGAGATTAACATGAATCTTATATATAGTATAATACAGAAGTCAATATATTGAATATAATTGAAATAGCAAACAGTATTTTCACTTGATGATAGTAGTAAAAGGAAACAGTTTATTTTATGTTTTAATTTTCTTTGTATTAAGTGTGTGTTATTGAATAACTTTAGTCTCCTAGCAAATCTTATTCTCTGTCATTTAATAAAATTGAATTATTTACTCAAGGATTAATTTTCTCTTCTCCAAAAGTATTGATCTCTCTAAATATATTAAAATTTGGACAGTTAAATTCTTATTCCTGGATGGTGAGGAGTCTCATTTCTGCAGAAAACACATTCCAGGGGCTTTCCACTTTCCTCTGAATGTCCTAACCAGCTTAACCATCAGGTAAAGTCCCTAGATCTAAACAAATGTATCACATTCTCATTTAGATTGTTGGGTGGTTGATAAAAACACAACTTGATTTGTTTCTCCCTGTTAGAAAACAAACCCTAACTCATGTATAAAAGGGGGTGCTGGGGAAAATGCTTATGAAAATTTTATTATTTGCATAATATAAATAGTGAAAAAAAACTATATTACATATCCCTTTCAAGGGAATGCTAAATTTCGGATCCATCCAATCATTTATTCCTAAGAAGCAGAGGCCCCTAATCCACATATGAGAGTTTAATAATAACCCAGAATTTGGGAGTACCACATCCCTTTTGAAAAAAAGTTCCATATCAAATTTACTAGATGGAGATTTAAGTTAGGAAATAAAATGATGGAAGCATACAGTTCCCAGGATTTGTACTTGTATTTTTCCTGAGACCATTTCTCTCCCCCTCCAGCTTTATTGACATGAATAAGACATATTACTGTCTGTACATCTTTGCCTGGTTATTTGGAAGTGTGGTTCAACTGCTTGCTTTCAGAGAAATCTTTCTCGATAAATTAGGGACTATGGACTCAGTGGTTGCATCTCAATCTTCTAAAATGTAGTTCTAAGTTATAAATGTCTTACCCTGATCCTACATTATACATCTTTGCCTGGTTATTTGGAAGTGTGGTTCAACTCCTTGGTTTCAGATAAATCTTTCTTGATAAATGAGGGACTATGGACTCAGTGGTTGCATCTTAATCCTCTAAAATGTAGTTCTAAATGATAAATGTCTTACACTGATCCTAAATTTTAGCCCGGTCTTCATTTACTCCTGTTACGTGCCTAACATTTAGCTATTGTCACTTCTGTCCTTAATGAGATGTAGAAATAGTTCTTCATGTTTATTTATAGTTTTTTGGAATGGATAGTTACAGACAATTTCCTCAAAGGAAGAATAATCTGACTTTTACTTGATTACAGTTTGTTTATTTTCTCCGTTTAATGATAAAATGGTATAGAGATCAGCATTTTTTACCGTTGTAGCCTATTAAAGTGTTCTTGTTCTTTGGCTTCTGGGGAAAAAAAAAAACTATCTAACCTGAAAGTTATAAAATTTGCAACCAACTATTGAGAATTACATATCGAGCAGACTTGAGCACATTTTCCCTAAGATATATCAAGTAAGGCCATTTTTGGAAAGTTAGGGTCTTAAATGAGCCTGAAAATTTTATAAGCCTCTTTTTTTTTTTTTTTTTTTTTTTTCTTTAAGACGAAGTCTCTCTCTGTTGCCCAGGCAGTGGCTTGATCTTGGCCCACCACAACCTCCGTCTCCCGGGTTCAAGCGATTCTCCTGCCTCAGTCTCCCAAGTAGCTGGGACTACAGGCGCACACCACCATGCCCAGCTAATGTTTTGTATTTTTAGTAGAGATGGGGTTTCATCACGTTGGCCAGGATGGGCTGGATCTCCTGACCTCGTGATCCGCCCTCCTCAGCCTCCCAAAGTGCTGGGATTATAGGCGTGAGCCACCACACCCTTCTATAGCAAGTATTAGTTTATTTATTGTAACTGTTGACTATTAGTATTAAAAAAAAATTCAGACTGCAGTTTTCCTGCAATCATATATATTTCAAAAATTGTCTACTTAACTTGAAGAAATGAAAATAAGAATAGAACAAGTTATATAAATTTACCATTTTGCAGATTCTGCTGAATAAAGGGACAAACTAATACCTTCTAAAATCAAACTACTGGCTAACATTTTGAGAAAACATCAATATTTATAATAGGAAAGATGTAAAATGAGTAAGTTTTTTCCAGTCTTACTGAAGTATACTTGAAAAGCAAAAATTGCATATGTTTAAGATGTACAATGTGATGTTTTGGCATTTGTATACATTGTGAAATTATTACCAGACCAAGCTAATTAATATGTTCATTAACTCACATAGTTGTGGTTTCTTGGTGTGTGTGTATGAGTGTGATAAGAACATTTAAAATCAACTCTCTTAGCAAATTTCAAGTATATAATATAGTGTTACTAGCTATAGTCATTATGCTATATATTACATCTCCAGAATTTATTCATCCCATATGGCTGAATGTTTGTTCATTTTAACCAAAATCTTCCCATTTTCACCAACCCTCAGCCCATGGCAACCATTATTTTACTCTCTGCTTTTATGTTTTATTATAAGTAATATTAATTCAGATTATTGGGGTGTCAAGAGGTTTTTGTCTTCATTGTTTATCATACTACACATGATGCAGCATGTTTAGAGTTTAAAATTGAAAGTCTAGAAAGATATCAAGTAAAAGAATTATTTTCATTTTACGTTTTAAAAAATTATTGGGATTTGTCTAGAAAGAAATAGAGAACTAGAAAAAAAGACACTTTTTCCTATTTCTACCACAAAACTAAATTTATGTATATGGCATACCAAAAAGCAACAGTTTATTGTTCATAACTATATATTAACCATCAGTGGTATAGTAGGACATTGAACAGAAAGCAAAAGAAATTGGTATTGGTTTTTTTCAATATATAGACTTGCATTTTTTTCTATTTAACACTTTAGGAATTAGTTTTATTATTTAAAAATGTAAAAATTGAAATGTATAGTACACTATTATTAACTGTGGTCACCAGCTGTGCAGGAGATCACCAAAACTTATTTCTCCTTTAACTGAACCTTTATGTTCTTTCATTATTATCTTCCTTTTCACCATCCCTTATCCTCTCTCATATCCTTTCTACTCTCTGTATCTATGAGACCAACTTTTTTAGACTACACACATAAATGAGATCATATAGTATTTGTATTTCTGGGGAAATCGCTAAAATAGTAGATTTTTAACATTGTCACCACACAAAAAAATTGGTGAGATGATGGATATGTTAATTAGCTTGATTGAATCTTTCTACAATGTATATATAGATTAAAGCATCACATTGTACACTGTAAATAAACACAATAAAAAATCTTAATGTTAAAATAAAGTATATTATCTTTAAAAATCTTATCAAATTTTTGATCCAATTGGTAAGCATATTAAACATAGAAAATCCAAAAAATATTTAAAATGAACAGTTTTAAAAAATTTAATTTACTTTATTTCTTGACGGAAAGAAAGCTAAAATTTAGCAGTAAATATTACTTTAAGATCTGTAACTCATCAATAAAAGTAGTATAATTACTAAGATTATATATAACATTTTGAAATTTGGATGGCGATAAAGGGGAAAAGGAGTAAAAATGCTAAAACTTTCTCCACATATTTATGATATTTTTAAAAGAACATTTCATACAATGATACTTTAGACTAAAACACCAAAAGTAACAAAAAATAATCTCTCAAAAAATGAAGTGGCAGTTACGAAGTAGTCAGCCCAGGACAAAACTTTTTGAAATATACCAGAAGAGAAAAAGTAGCATTTTTGCTTACCCAAATAAATAAAAATAAAAAAAGATTATGACATGTCCAGCGCATGCTAAATACTACTTAAGCTCTCATGCTTTCTGTTATTACTATTATTATTTAACACTTTTTAAACAAACATTTATATTAGCAACAAAAGCTAAGTACAGAACTGATCACTTACATTTTTAAAATATTGAAAAAAAGTAATCTCTGTTCTTTAATGGCATTCACTTTCTTTGAGTATGACCTTGTGACAAGTTACAATGGAAGACATAGGACGCTTTCAGAATGTTATTTCTCTCTTCTCCAAATAATACAAAACTGAATAAGTTAATCACAAGTATGATGGTAGCTTTAGTTATATTTGTAATTGACAGTGATTGAAGTAAGGCTTAAACCAATTTCATATGAATAATTACCATGTAAATATCAAAGTAGTTTTTTCTTAATAAATACTAGTCTTACAGAGTGTTTTAATAACTAATTGCATAAATTTTCTGATATGCTAATTTGACCAATTGTTCAATTTTCATAAAATGTTTAATATATTTTTCAGTAGAAGAAATACAAATAATTATTGAAGCAGATGACTTTTATAAACATCAAATTATAGAATTTTTAATTATTTTTACTTCCAGAACTTGAGAAATCTTAAAAGGCAAAAATTTTACATCCAGTAATCCTTTATCCTATTCTGTAAAGACCTCCTACTGTGCTTTACTATTCTAAGTGATTTGCTGTCATAACATTATTTAGGAAATTAAAAGACAGAAATGAGTTTTTTTCACATTTTTTACAGGGATGGAATGTTACTATATTGCTGAGGCTGGTCTTGAACTAGCTTCAAACAATCCTCCTGCCTCTGCCTCCCTAGTAGCTGGGATGACAGGTGCAAGCCACTGTGCCTAGTGAGACAGAAGTGAATTTAAATACTAGAACAAAGGCATAGAAAGACATGCAATATATAGTTTCAATAATCTGCAAAGTCTTCGTCTATGCATATATTTACATTCTTGATGGGAATATTTTCTTCTCATATCTAATCCTTGCCTATCTATGAGTTATTATTCACATACATATAATCAATTGTAAAAGACAAAGTAAAACTTTAAGGACTCAGACTATTGTATCCCATGTGTTCATAATAACGTCGATGTTAAAAACAGTAATCAGAACAATAAATTGTCTCATATTGTAATGTCCACTGGTTATCTTCAGGATATGTTCTTCATAAATATACAAATGTCTCTTTATAAGTTATTTTCTAAGTAGAGAGAGAAACAAAACTATGTGAACAAAATAACATTTTGAATGGAAACTGGATATAATGCCATTATGCCAGAAGCCTTGTAATGAATTTGGTTTAAAGGAAAATTACAGTTAAGAAACAATTTGTTACAAAGCTTCTCAGCACAATGAATTTGTATCCCCTTTCTGCTCAAAACTGATCTATTGTGTGTGAGTTTTGGTGGGGTAAGAGAACATACCATACACCCTTATTTGTTTTGTTTTATGATGTCCCAAACCATGGTCTCTCTGTGATGGAATCAATAGGCATCTTTAGAGTAGGTGACCAAGTTCATCATATCAATGGGAATTTCGTCTATTCCCCACATAACGTTTTCATTTATTTATTATTAATCTACTCACGAAACATCATTCCTCATCCTTTTATTTTTGTCTCTTTAAAACAATGTTCTTACACTTTTTAAAGTTTAATTTAATTTTGTTTTCATTTTAAGTTCTGGGCTACATGTGCAGGATGTGCAGATTTGTTACATAGGTAAATGTGTGCCATGGTGGTTTGCTGCACCTATCAACCCATCACCTAGGTGTTAAGCCCAGCATGCATTAGCTATTTATCCTAATGTGCTCCCTCCCCTCACCACCACCACCACCCCTGACAGGCCCCAGTATGTGTTGTTCCCCTTGCTGTGTCCATGTGTCCTCATTGTTCAGCTCCCATTTATAGGTGAGAACATGCAATGTTTGATTTTCTGTTCCTGTGTTAGTTTGCTGAGGATAAAGGTTTCCAGCTCCATCCATGTCCCTGCAAAGGACAGGATCCTTTTTATGACTGCATAGTATTCCATCTTGTATAGGTACCACATTTTCTTTATTCAGTCTATTATTGATGGTTATTTGGGTTAATTTCATGTATTTGCTATTGTGAATAGTGCTGCAAATAACGTATGTATGCATTTATCTTTATAATAGAATGATTTATATTCCTTTGGGTATATACCCAGTAATGGGATTGCTGGGCCAAGTGGTATTTCTGGTTGTGGATCTTTGAGGAACCACCTCACTGTGTTCCACAATGGTTGAACTAATTTACATTCCAACCCACAGTGTAAAAGTGTCCCTATTTCTCTGCAACCTCGCCAGCATCTGTTGTTTCTTGACTTTTTAATAATTTGCCACTCTGACTGGCATGAGATGGTATCTCACTGTGGTTTTGATTTGCATTTCTCTAATGATCAGTGATGTTGAGCTTTTTTTCCATGTTTGTTGGCTGCATAAATGTCTTCTTTTGAAAAGTGTCTGTTCATGTCCTTTGCCCACTTTTTAATGAGGTTCTTTGTTTTCCTCTTGAAAATGTGTTTAAGTTCCTTGTTGATTCTTGGTATTAAACAGAATGTGTCTTGCACATTTTAAATTCAACACAGACATACATGACAGAAAAGTTACAGTTGAGAGCATTAAATAAAACAATCAGCCCAAAGAAAAATAATCACCAATAATTTAGATGTATTCACTGCTGTGGTAAAATAATATTGTACAATGTCTATGGAAGATCTGTAATTAGATTTAACATGTATTTGATAACTAGATAAGTTATATTTACTAGGTTTTACTTTAATATTGATTTGCAAATTTAGTAAGTATACTCTTCTGGTGGTACTCTTTATAGAGCAGGAGTTAGGTTCTTCTATATCCCCATAAAAAAAGTTTCTTTCTATCATTGATGGAAATTTGGGTTGGTTCCAAGTCTTTGCTATTGTGAATAGTGCCGCAGTAAACATACATGTGCATGTGTCTTTATAGCAGCATGATTTATAATCCTTTGGGTATATACCCAGTAATGGGATGGCTGGGTCAAATGGTATTTCTAGTTCTAGATCCCTAAAATGTGGCACATATACATCATGGGATACTATGCAGCCATAAAAAAGGATGAGTTCATGTCCTTTGTAGGGACATGGATGAAGCTGGAAACCATCGTTCTCAGCAAACTGTCACAAAGACAAAAAACCAAACACCACATGTTCTCACTCATAGGTGAGAATTGAACAATGAGAACACTTGGACACAGGAAGGGGAACATCACACACCGGGGACTGTCATGGGGTTGGGGGAGGGGTAAGGGATAGCATTAGGAGACATACCTAATGTGAATCACGAGTTACTGGGTGCAGCACACCAACATGGCACATGTATACATATGTAACAAACCTGCATGTTGTGCACATGTACCCTAGAACTTAAAGTATAATAAAAAAAAGAAGCCAGTTTGAAAATAAAAAATAAATAAATAATGTTTATTTCATTAGAATAACTTAATATTAAGCCCTGCCTCTTTCTTGGTAGAAATTATAACATCTATATATCCTAAGACCAACTCAGTTCCATGTTTCATTATGCAGCTGTCATTGTAAAAGTGTGCATAATCTGATCTAATATAATACTTAAAATGCAAAGACATTTGACCACACACCTGCTTAAGGTACTATATAGGATGCTCTACTGGAACCTTTTCAGAGTCTAATGAGTTCATAAGGAAAACAACATAGAGTTAAAAGTCCTGACTCAGGACTTTTACCTTCTGAAAAGTGCATATTTAGGGTGAAAGTTGAAAATCATTAAAAATTTTATAGCATATTCTTTTTTTTCTATAAAATACTTGTCGAAGTAATATTCACAAAACATTGCAATTGACCATCATAATATCTTCAAGGAAGTTTACTTTCTTTTTATTCTTAATAGTCACTTACTAGAGAAAAAATTGAAAGAACCATGTTGTCTTTTTCAACTTCCCTTTTTGCCTCTACTTTCTGGCAGACAAACTCCAATGCTCTTCAGGACATAAGCAAGTTAATGATATTGCATTTGCTCTCCAATGTGTTCATGCTGTGAGAACATTTCTACTTATTTAAGAATATTAAAATAGAAGTCTATAATTCATTTGCTGTAAGCAACAGCATGACATTTTGAACCACATTGAGGTTAAAAAATAAAACAAAACATAACAGTTTGAGTTCTACTTTACATTATTTATCTTTGGTATAGAATATGGAACCAGGGATTATATAGTTATTTTTTAAAAGAGAAAACAACTACGTTGTTCAGACATGTTTTAAAAGTCTAACCTGCAGGATCAGTTTCACTGAAGTGATTGCTGTCCAATTTTCTATACCTTTTCTCATGTCAAATATTCCAGGAAAGGAGAATAGAATAATATTTACAAAAAGTAGCATGTTAGATGGGAAAGTAACAACTACATTAGTCTTCTGCCCATAAAAGTGAAGTTGCATATACATAGTAGTGTTGGCTATATGATGAGACTAGAGAGAATGATGATCCTTAAAAATATTATGTAGTACTCTGGTAAATGATCAAACATTATCTTATCTTTGAATTAATTGTCTAATAATATCTATGATAATGTGTATATACAACATATGTTACTGATTTTAAAATAATAGTTCCGTTAACACCTGTGCAGTGCTTTTTATTTTGCAAAGCAATTCTACATACATGATATCACTTAATGTAGTATCAAAACAGACTCCTAATAAGACTAAGAGCTACTATTTGAACCCACCTTTTCATTTATATTCCCGTGTTTTGCCTTAATAAGTAAAAACAAATTAAAACAACAATACAATATTATTACATAAAACATCAGCTAGTTCGTGGTATATTATAGTGAACATTTGTTGAAAAAAAGAAAAATGTATTTTACAACTTATTAAACTTTTAAAAAATATCAATATGAGGTGTAGATGTTGCAATAGTAACCACAGACAAATACATGCACACAGAATTTTCGTCCTTTTTTATTATTCTGAAATAAATTATTATTTTATATGACATATAGGGGTTGAATACCCAGCTTAACTCTATCATGTGTTTGTCTTAAATAATCTAGAAAATACTGACTAGATATATTTTCCCCAATTAACAAAACTAAATTTTGTGAAATTATGTTATTATTGGAAAATTATTACACTTCTAAAAAGTTACATAATGGTAGCACTACGTAAAATTTTTAATTTGATAGGTATGTAAATTATGTACTGTGAAAAATTATCTTTTACTCTGCATTTATCTTAACAATATTTTATTTATTAAATCAATAAATAATAACTATAGGTTTAATCTACATGTATAAAGCTTGAATTTTACTCAAAGGTCCATTCTCATAAAAGTTTATGAGTTATGCAGAGATCTGAGTTCTGAACTACCTTTTGGTATTAATATCGGAACTTCATCTTACAAAGCTTACTTCAGGACATTAAATATAAAATAATCTATTTTTTGATGTTTAGGCCTTCAATGAATTTTTTTTTTCTTTTTTATTATTATTATTATTATACTTTAGGCTCTATGGTACATGTGTGCAACGTGCAGGTAAGTTACATATGTATACATGTGCCATGCTGGTGCACTGCACCCACCAACTCGTCATCTAGCATTAGGTATATCTCCCAATGCTATCCCTCCCCCCTCCCCCCACCCCACAACAGTCCCCGAAGTGTGATGTTCCCCTTCCTGTGACCATGTGTTCTCATTGGTCAATTCCCACCTATGAGTGAGAATATGCGGTGTTTGGTTTTTTGTCCTTGCGATAGTTTACTGAGAATGATGATTTCCAATTTCATCCATGTCCCTACAAAGGACATGAACTCATCATTTTTTATGGCTGCATAGTATTCCATGGTGTATATGTGCCACATTTTCTGAATGCAGTCTATCATTGTTGGACATTTGGGTTGGTTCCAAGTCTTTGCTATTGTGAATAATGCTGCAATAAACATACGTGTGCATGTGTCTTTATAGCAGCATGATTTATAGTCCTTTGGGTATATACCCAGTAATGGGATGGCTGGGTCAAATGGAAGTTCTAGTTCTAGATCCCTGAGGAATCGCCACACTGACTTCCACAAGGGGTGAACTAGTTTACAGTCCCACCAACAGTGTAAAAGTGTTCCTATTTCTCCACATCCTCTCCAGCACCTGTTGTTTCCTGACTTTTTAATGATTGCCATTCTAACTGGTGTGAGATGGTATCTCATTGTGGTTTGGATTTGCATTTCTCTGATGGCCAGTGATGGTGAGCATTTTTTCATGTGTTTTTTGGCTGCATAAATGTCTTCTTTTGAGAAGTGTCTGTTCATGTCCTTCACCCACTTTTTGATGGGGTTGTTTGTTTTTTTCTTGTAAATTTGTTGGAGTTCATTGTAGATTCTGGATATTAGCCCTTTGTCAGATGAGTAGGTTGCAAAAATTTTCTCCCATTTTGTAGGTTGCCTGTTCACTCTGATGGTAGTTTCCTTTGCTGTGCAGAAGCTCTTTAGTTTAATTAGATCCCATTTGTCAATTTTGGCTTTTGTTGCCATTGCTTTTGGTGTTTTAGACATGAAGTCCTTGCCCATGCCTATGTCCTGAATGGTAATGCCTAGGTTTTCTTCTAGGGTTTTTATGGTTTTAGGTCTAACATTTAAGTCTTTAATCCATCTTGAATTAATTTTTGTATAAGGTGTAAGGAAGGGATCCAGTTTCAGCTTTCTACATATGGCTAGCCAGTTTTCCCAGCACCATTTATTAAATAGGGAATCCTTTCCCCATTTCTTGTTTTTGTCAGGTTTGTCAAAGATCAGATAGTTGTAGATATGTGGCATTATTTCTGACGGCTCTGTTCTGTTCCATTGATCTATATCTCTGTTTTGGTACCAGTACCATGCTGTTTTGGTTACTGTAGCCTTGTAGTATAGTTTGAAGTCAGGTAGTGTGATGCCTCCAGCTTTGTTCTTTTGGCTTAGGATTGACTTGGCAATGCGGGCTCTTTTTTGGTTCCATATGAACTTTAAAGTAGTTTTTTCCAATTCTCTGAAGAAAGTCATTGGTAACTTGATGGGGATGGCATTAAATCTGTAAATTACCTTGGGAAGGATGGCCATTTTCATGATATTGATTCTTCCTACCCATGAGCATGGAATGTTCTTCCATTTGTTTGTATCCTCTTTTATTTCCTTGAGCAGTGGTTTGTAGTTCTCCTTGAAGAGGTCCTTCACATCCCTTGTAAGTTGGATTCCTAGGTATTTTATTCTCTTTGAAGCAATTGTGAATGGGAGTTCACTCATGATTTGGCTCTCTGTTTGTCTGTTATTGATGTATAAGAATGCTTGTGATTTTTGTACATTGATTTTGTATCCTGAGACTTTGCTGAAGTTGCTTATCAGCTTAAGGAGATTTTGGGCTGAGACAATGGGGTTTTCTAGATATACTATCATGTCATCTGCAAACAGGGACAATTTGACTTCCTCTTTTCCTACTTGAATACCCTTGATTTCCTTCTCCTGCCTAATTCCCCTGGCCAGAACTTCCAACACTATGTTGAATAGAAGTGGTGAGAGAGGGCATCCCTCTCTTGTGCCAGTTTTCAAAGGGAATGCTTCCAGTTTTTGCCCATTCAGTATGATATTGGCTGTGGGTTTGTCATAGATAGCTCTTATTATTTTGAGATACGTCCCATCAATACCTAATTTATTGAGAGTTTTTAGCATGAAGAGTTGTTGAATTTTGTCAAAGGCCTTTTCTGCATCTATTGAGATAATCATGTGGTTTTTGTCTTTGGTTCTGTTTATATGCTGGGTTACATTTATTGATTTGTGTATATTGAACCAGCCTTGCATCCCAGGGATGAAGCCCACTTGATCATGGTGGATAAGCTTTTTGATGTGCTGCTGGATTCTGTTTGCCAGTATTTTATTGAGGATTTTTGCATCAATGTTCATCAATGATATTGGTCTAAAATTCTCTTTTTTTGTTGTGTCTCTGCCAGGCTTTGGTATGAGGATGATGCTGGCCTCATAAAATGAGTTAGGGAGGATTCCCTCTTTTTCTATTGATTGGAATAGTTTCAGAAGGAATGGTACCAGCTCCTCCTTGTACCTCTGGTAGAATTCGGCTGTGAACCCATCTGGTCCTGGACTTTTTTTGGTTGGTAAGCTATTGATTATTGCCACAATTTCAGATCCTGTTATTGGTCTATTCAGAGATTCAACTTCTTCCTGGTTTAGTCTTGGGAGGGTGTATGTGTTGAGGAATTTATCCATTTCTTCTAGATTTTCTAGTTTATTTGCCTAGAGGTGTTTGTAGTATTCTCTGATGGTAGTTTGTATTTCTGTGGGATCGGTGGTGATATCCCCTTTATCATTTTTTATTGCATCTATTTGATTCTTCTCTCTTTTTTTCTTTATTAATCTTGCTAGCGGTCTATCAATTTTGTTGATCCTTTCAAAAAACCAGCTACGCTGATTGCTAGCACAGCAGTCTGAGATCAAACAGCAAGTTGGCAGCGAGGCTGGGGGAGGGGCGCCCGCCATTGCCCAGGCTTGCTTAGGTAAACAAAGCAGCCGGGAAGCTTGAACTGGGTGGAGCCCACCACAGCTCAAGGAGGCCTGCCTGCCTCTGTAGGCTCCACCTCTGGGGGCAGGGCACAGACAAACAAAAAGACAGCAGTAACCTCTGCAGACTTAAATGTCCCTGTCTGACAGCTTTGAGGAGAGCAGTGGTTCTCCCAGCACGCAGCTGGAGATCTGAGAACGGGCAGACTGCCTCCTCAAGTGGGTCCCTGACCCCTGACCCGCGAGCAGCCTAACTGGGAGGCACCCCCCAGCAGGGGCAGACTGACACCTCACACGGCCGGCCACGTACTCCAACAGACCTGCAGCTGAGGGTCCTGTCTGTTAGAAGGAAAACTAACAGAAAGGACACCCACACCAAAAACCCATCTGTACATCACCATCATCAAAGACCAAAAGTAGATAAAACCACAAAGATGGGGAAAAAACAGAGCAGAAAAACTGGAAACTCTAAAAAGCAGAGTACCTCTCCTCCTCCAAAGGAACGCAGTTCCTCACCAGCAACGGAACAAAGCTGGAGGGAGAATGACTTCGAGGAGCTGAGAGAAGAAGGCTTCAGATGATCAAATTACTCTGAGCTACGGGAGGATATTCAAACCAAAGGCAAAGAAATTGAAAACTTTGAAAAAAATTTAGAAGAATGTATAACTAGAATAACCAATACAGAGAAGTGCTTAAAGGAGCTGATGGAGCTGAAAACCAAGGCTCGAGAACTACGTGAAGAATGCAGAAGCCTCAGGAGCCGATGCGATCAAATGGAAGAAGGGTATCAGCCCTGGAAGATGCAATGAATGAAATGAAGCGAGAAGGGAAGTTTAGAGAAAAAAGAATAAAAAGAAACGAGCAAAGCCTCCAAGAAATGTGGGACTATGTGAAAAGACCAAATCTACGTCTGATTGGTGTACCTGAAAGTGACGGGGAGAATGGAAACAAGTTGGAAAACACTCTGCAGGATATTATCCAGGAGAACTTCCCCAATCTAGCAAGGCAGGCCAACATTCAGATTCAGGAAATACAGAGAACACCACAAAGATACTCCTCGAGAAGAGCAACTCCAAGACACATAATTGTCGGATTCACCAAAGTTGAAATGAAGGAAAAAATGTTAAGGGCAGCCAGAGAGAAAGGTCGGGTTACCATCAAAGGGAAGCCCATCAGACTAACAGCGGATCTCTCGGCAGAAACCCTACAAGCCAGAAGAGAGTGGGGGCCAATATTCAACATTCTTAAAGAAAAGAATTTTCAACCCAGAATTTCATATCCTGCCAAACTAAGCTTCATAAGTGAAGGAGAAATAAAATACTTTACAGACAATCAAATGCTGAGACAAACAAACAAATGCCCTAAAAGAGCTCCTGAAGGAAGCGCTAAACATGGAAAGGCACAACCGGTACCAGCCACTGCAAAATCATACCGAAATGTAAAGACCATCGAGACTAGGAAGAGACTGCATCAACTAACGAGCAAAATAACCAGCTAACATCATAATGACAGGATCAAGTTCACACATAACAATATTAACTTTAAATGTAAATGGACTAAATGCTCCAATTAAAAGACACAGACTGGCAAATTGGATAAAGACTCAAGACCCATCAGTGTGCTGTATTCAGGAAACCCATCTCACGTGCAGAGACACACATAGGCTCAAAATAAAAGGATGGAGGAAGATCTACCAAGCAAATGGAAAACAAAAAAAGGCAGGGGTTGCAATCCTAGTCTCTGATAAAACAGACTTTAAACCAACAAAGATCAAAAGAGACAAAGAAGGCCATTACATAATGGTAAAGGGATTAATTCAACAAGAAGAGCTAACTATCCTAAATATATATGCACCCAATACAGGAGCACCCAGATTCATAAAGCAAGTCCTGAGTGACCTACAAAGAGACTTAGACTCCCACACATTAATAATGGGAGACTTTAACACCCCACTGTCAACATTAGACAGATCAACGAGACAGAAAGTCAACAAGGATACCCAGGAATTGAACTCAGCTCTGCACCAAGTGGACCTAATAGACATCTACAGAACTCTCCACCCCAAATCAACAGAATATACATTTTTTTCAGCACCACACCACACCTATTCCAAAATTGACCATATACTTGGAAGTAAAGCTCTCCTCAATAAATGTAAAAGAACAGAAATTATAACAAACTATCTCTCAGATCACAGTGCAATCAAGCTAGAACTCAGGATTAAGAATCTCACTCAAAACCGCTCATCTACATGGAAACTGAACAACCTGCTCCTGAATGACTACTGGGTACATAACGAAATGAAGGCAGAAATAAAGATGTTCTTTGAAACCAATGAGAACCAAGACACAACATACCAGAATCTCTGGGATGCATTCAAAGCAGTGTGTAGAGGGAAATTTATAGCACTAAATGCCCACAAGAGAAAGCAGGAAATATCCAAAATTGACACCCTAACATCACAATTAAAAGAACTAGAAAAGCAAGAGCAAACACATTCAAAAGCTAGCAGAAGGCAAGAAATAACTAAAATCAGAGCAGAACTGAAGGAAATAGAGACACAAAAAACCCTTCAAAAAAATAAATGAATCCAGGAATTTTTTTAGATGTATGTGTATGTTAATTTAATTTTATTAGTACTGAATTTATATCACTACTTTATACACAGTTTCAAATATGCTAATTTTATGACTGTTTTGCCATTTACTTAGAGCATAATACTTTCTCAGAAGACATTTCATGGTTATAAAGATAGTATAGATATTTTGTAAAGATATTTGAAGCCAAGGGTGATGAGAATTTGTAAAATCTGTTGAACAAGAGTCGTTCAGAATAAATTCTCCCTCTTCTGTAATGTGTCTTTTACAAATTTGTCATGGGCAATTGTTGTTTCACGGGCTATCAAAAGCCTCTTTCATTTGATTTATTTTACAGACACCCAAAATGTTTAATTTAGATATATTCTTTTTATTTATTTCTAATTGATGCATAATAATACCGTATGAAGCTGTAATAAGTTGTATTCATCATTTTGCAAGACTATTGTGTGTGTGTGTGTGTGTGTGTGTGTGTGTGTGTGTGTTTCTTGAGATGGAGTCTCCCTGTGTCACCCAGACTGGAGTGCAGTAGCACGATCTTGGCTCACTGCAACCTCTGCCTCCTGGGCACAAGTGATTCTCCTGCCTCGGGTTCCTGAATAGCTGGCATTACAGGCATGTGCCACCATGCTTGGCCAATTTTTGTATTTTTGTAGGGATGGGGTTTCACCATGTTGGCCTTGCTGGTCTCGAACTCCTGACCTCAGGTGATCCACCCACCTGGCCTTCCAAAAGGGTAGGATTACAGGTGCAAGCCACCACACCTGCCTTATGAAATGGGCTTTCCAGTTTATCTGCACCATCTTGTCTGCTCTTTACTGTACATGTGGCTGACAAAGAGAAGGGAAGATGGGATTGCCGTGTTGAACATGTCTAGTTCTTAGTTCTAGTCACGTAACTGCTGTCAAATTAAAGAGGTGTTCAAAGCTCACAGCACAGTTTTGCTTTTTCATTACTACATCTGCAATTTGATTGGTGTTATATATTTTCTTGCATGAATGAACATCAATTAAAGGAGATGAACATTTATAGGAAATTTATTCAACTAGAGAGGGTTGCAATTTTTACATGTCAACCATCTGAATTCATATTGCAGTGATATTTTTGGAATACAAGAATTTGTAGATTAAATAAGTTTTATTAGTATTTTAAATATACTAAAATAATTTTCTTAAAATATTAAAGCAACATCACTGATATATGCCTATTAAAATATTAAATTAAGTAAATATGGTATTACTACTAAAATAACTTACATTTCTGACACATCACTTACATTATTTAATTCAGCCTTCCTAATAATCCAACTATATACCACATATTGTTATGATGAGGTAACTAATCCTCAGAGATATAGATAACCTTTTCAAATTAGTGTATATATTAAGTTTATGATGGAAGTTTTTGACACCACATTTAACATATTTTTTCTATGCTATGTTGGTCCTTTCCCTTCAAAAGCTCTTGAGGAACATTGAAAGAAGGCAACGGCCTTCATCTGCATTTCAACCATCAAAGCAACCATCACCCTTGTTCACATACCTATCGTGAGACAAAAAGAAATACTTACATTAATTTCTAACATCATCTCACAGAGTTAATATTTTATTTGTGAACCTTTTACATCCACCGTCAGCATTTTTCAAGAATACAATATATTGGTAACTAAAGTCACCATGTTGTACTGTACATAGGTCCCTTGAAATCTTATTCCTCCTATCTGACTGTAGTTTTCTATCCTTTGATGAACATCTTTCAAATCTCATTTCCAACCACTCCAACCTCTGGTAATTACCCTTCTACTATCTACTTATATAAGTTAAACTCTTTTAGATTCCACATATGAGAGAGTTTATGTGGTATTTGTCTTCCTGTGGCTGGATTTTTGACAACGTAATGTCTTCCAAGTTCACATTTGTCACAAATGCCAGAATTTCCTTCTTTTCTGTGGTTGAATAGTATTCCATTGTGTATATATGTCATGTTTTATTTATCCATTAACCTGTTCATAGACACAGGTTGACTCCAGCTCTTGGCTGCTATGAATAGTGCTACAATAGACATGGGAGTGCGGATATCTCTTCAACACACTGGTTTTGTACCATATATATATATATATATACTCAGTAGTGAGATTGCTGGATCATATGATAGTTCAATTTTAAATTTATGAGAAAACTTTATACTGTTTCCACAAAGGCGGGACTAATTTACATTCCTACCAACAATGTGCTAGTTCCTTTTTCTCCATACCCTAACCAACATTTTTTTGGATTTTTTATAATAATCATTCTAAGAGATATGAAGTGATAGCTCATTGTGGCTTTAAGAATAATTTCCATGACGTTGAGCATTTTTTTCCATAGCCTTGTTGGCCATTTATGTTTTCTTTTGAGAAATGTCTATCCAGATATTTTGCTTTTGTTTTAATTAGGTTGTTTGTTTTCCTTATGTATTTTAGATATTAATCACCACAGAATGAATAACAATGTAAGGTAATGCATATGTTAATTAGCTAGATTCAGTCACCGCACTATGTATATATATTTCAAAAATATCATGTACAAAATAAATACCTGCAAATTTATCTTTCAATTACAATATTAAGATAAAATATTATCATAATGGATATCAAAATATATGAAGTGAATTATGTGACCCCCAACATCTCTTTTACATTTTCAGTTAGTTATGGATGAAGTTAGTGTCAAGGCTGATGTTTCTAGTTCCCTACCATTGTATGCTTAATACACTCCAGTTTCTCACTCATCCTTTTAATAAGCAATTATAAAAAATAAAACAAACAAACAAAAAAACTTTTACTGTAATATGATCACCTCTCAAAATTATTGATTATTTGAAGGAGTGCCTCTATGTATAGAGTACAATATTTAATTATTTTCTCATAATTCTTCATTTTGGACTCATCGATTCAGCTAAGCCACATGAATCTACACTTTCTTTTCTAGTTTATATTTCATAATGCCTATATTTTACCTGTGAAAAAATCAACAATATTTGCTCATAAACTTTCATAAAATGAAATTCAGATTATGATTTTCTATAAATAAAATTTAGAACCTTTTTTAAACCATAGTATTCAGATTTTTACAAACAACAGATGCAGATATTTTAAATGTTGGTAAAATATAAATAATGTTTATTCTGTTTCAGGTTATTAGGCAATATTTGCTAGTTGATAAACTGACTTTTAATTTACTAATTAGAAATAAATTGAATCTCAGAGATCAATGTACTCTCTCCTTCTTGGATGAGATTAACCTTGAAAACCTAATAAATGTTATCACATATATAGGCACACACAACACAATTAAAACCTCACCAAAATGATTGTTTTCCACCTTCTGTGATCGACCTTGTTTATAAACTTCATATCTATAGCAATTAGAAAACATTTTTCTCTAATGTTTCCTTTATTGCTTTATTTCTCTGATTTTGACTTGGGAGATGATATTAAACAGGGTTATAGTTTTCCTAATATTAAGATAAAAATAATTGTAAGTTAAAGGAAAATGCAAAAAAAATGACAATATTAGGATCAATTTGGTTCTTAAAGAAGGGTTTGATGTAATGGAAAATTAAGCTGAAGTATGCTCAATAATTCAGTATAGTCTCAGTTCTTAAAGAAAATAATAAAACAATATCAACTTAGAGAAATAAAAAAATCATAAGTTGTAAAAAGAAATTTTAAAACAAAAGTTCCGATATTTAACTATTCCTGAGAATTCAATATGAGAAGTTCCAAAGATAATTGAAATATTAATTTATGAAAATTCAGCTATATGTAAATATGTCTTGTTATAAAATGCTGAGATTTTAATACTACTGTCTACAGGATAATTAGTTATTAGCAAATTAATTCCTTGCTAGTATTAATTATCATGTTGCAAGTAAATACTCTTGATAGGCCCTGTGGATCTGCTAAAGTTAAGATATTGTTCTTGCACCGAAGGACAGCTAATAAACCTAAGTATAGGTAAAGTTGAATTACGTTTAAATATAACAAGGATTTTTTATTCACATTATTCCTGACCATTAAAATAGAAACTAAATTCTAATCAATTTGGTTAAAAATTTAATTGCTGGTGTGTCCTAAGACATCTACAACTGATATTTGACACACTTGACAAAAACAAGTAATGGGGACAGGATTTCCTATCCAATAAATGAAGCTGAGAAAATTGGCTAGCCACGTGCAGAAAATTGAAATTCGACCCTTTCCTTACACCATATACAAAAATTAACTTAAGATGGATTAAAGACTTAAATGTAAAACTCAAAACTACAGAACTTCTGGAAGACAATGGTTTCCACACACTGGTTTATATTCAAAATGAGATGTTTTTGTGGCATTCCTTTATCTGATGAAATTTTCTCACCCTGCAAATGATATTTGTTAGTTGTTTACTGAGTAGATAAATCTAATAGCAAATAATGAGAAAACATTATTACCCCTTAAGTTAGTTAGGATTTTGGGGAGATGTAAACAAAATGGAGGGCAAATTTATAAAATTTTAAACAAACTTTCTAAGTGCCTAAATACTAAAAGATAGTGTGTGTATAAATCACAATGTACCTGTTACCATATGACTTAGGACCAATCTAAACTGGGTCAGTACCAAAAAGAGTGAACTAATTAGTTTTGTAAAAGAAAAAAATATATGGTTGGGCATGGTGGCTCATACCTGTAATCCCAGCTACTTGGGAGGCTGAGGCAGGAGAATCACTTGAACCTGGGAGGCGGAGGTTGCAGGGAGCTGAGGTCATGCCATTGCACTCCAGCTTGGGAGACAGGGCAAGACTCCATCTAAAAAAAAAAAAAAAAGAAAAAAATATGAAAATGACCCAAAAAGGAACAATTTCAAGAAAAGGTTGAAAATGAATTAAAAGTATAGTAAGAATACTTAGAAATCCTGAGGTTCTTTATCACCCTATTCCTAGATACCGATTTACTGACCATTCAAATTACATTTCATTCCATTTAATTTATGTGAATTCTCAGAGTTGAAGATTATGCTTTTCTTATATTAAAAGGGATACATATGTAAGTTATGTAACACTCCACCTAACATGTTAATAAATGTTAGTTTAAAACTTTTATTGTAGTAGTCACAGTAATGTTCTCACACTGCAATTCCCTTCATTTTGAAACATGAATACAACCTTTCTAATGACTTCTTTTGTTAGTTATATCAAGCCACCTCTTCTAATTATCCCGTTTGTTTCTAAGAAATAACTTGTCTCTAATTGCGTTTAGCTGGTTCTTCACAAGTGATTGAAAGTTTGAAACACCTGATAAATGGTAGCCTTTGGATTATACAAAATGTTTTCTATGGTTCTATGCATGCTATTAATTAGAGTTGAAGGAATGTATCATTACCGTGATGTCTGAAACAAACCGATGTAAAATAATGTTAAGTATTTATCTGCAGGAGGAAACATGCCTAAGGTGGGATAGTAAAACTTATTTTTAATCATTTTATCAAATAGGACAACCAGTAACCTTGTTTTGCTGAAAATAATTTGCTGTGCCTTCCTGAGTTATCTACAGCCAAATGTATTTTGTTCCAATTTTACTGGCTTGAAAAATGTAACTGGTAAACTGCATGGGCTATTTTTTAATGTTCTCTTTTACCCTGTTTGAATTTGTAACACGTACAAAAATTAACTACTAAACAAGAGGTCATGGAAGGAGAGATCAAAAAGTTAAAGAGATAAAATTTTAGAAATAGAATATGAGCGAATATATATGGGTTATAAAAGCATATCTTAAAGGTGAAACTTAAAATAACAAAGCAGGCAATATTAGAATTATTGTGGTGTCAAGGAACATTTTCTTTTAATTATGAAAAGTTACATAGAAAAGTTTCTTTTAATTGCAAAAAGCTTCATAGAAAACTTATATAGGAAATAAAATTATATAAAAGTAGCACAGATCGTATGTAGTCTTCTTAAACATGCAATGTAAATAGACAATTGTAGGACTGAATATATAGTTTCTTGAGGCAATTGTTATGTGTAAGACATCCAATTTATAAGAAAATATGGGCATACATGTGGAAGGCAAGGAAAAATGTCAATCTGCAGTATGTAATCCACAAGAAAGGACTCTACCTGAGTCAACCTGTCACTGCCTCCAAGCCTCCAACTTCTAATTGGGGTATCCTCCAGCAGAACACAGAGACTTTCTTCATGAAGCTGGACCAGGATTCAAGAAATTGAATGAGAGAATTCTAGAGGAGATGATAGGCTTGTGGACCATGTTACTACCATACAAACAAGTGAGCCCTCAGATAAATTATGACAGCCGACGTGTGTGAGTTGTAACAACCCCTTGTGCTACACATGCCTTCCAGCACAAACAGAAGACAGCTGCTGCTTTACTTGCTGTATTAGTCTGTTTTCATGATGCTAGTAAAGACTTACCTGAGACTGGGTAATTTATAAAGGAAAGAGGTTTAACAGACTCACAGTTCCACATGGCTAGGGAGGCCTCACAATTGTGGCAGAAGGCAAAGGACAAGCAAAGGCAAGTCTTACATGGCAGGAGGCAGCAGAGAGCATGTGCAGGGAACCCCCCTGTGTAAAACCATCACATCTGCAGCCAGGGGAGGTGGCTCAGGCCTGTAATCCCAGCACTTTTGGAGGCCGAGGCAGGCAGATCACCAGGTCAGGAGATCAAGAGCAGTCTGGCTAAGATGGTGAAACCCCATTTCTACTAAAAATACAGAAAATTAGCCTGGTGTGGTGGCGGGCACCTGTAGTCCCAGCTACTCTACTTGGGAGGCTAAGGCAGGAGAATGGCATGAACCCGGGAGGCAGAGCTTTCAGTGAGCTGAGATTGCGCCACTGCACTCCAGCCTGGGTGACAGAGCCTCAAAAGAAAGAAAGAAAAACATCAGATCTCGTGAGACTTAAACACTATCATGAGAATAGCATGGGAAAGAACTACCCCCATGATTCAATTACCTCTTACCGGTCCCTCCCACAACACATGGGAATTATGAGAGCTACAATTCAAGATGAGATTTGAGTGGGGACACAGCCAAACCATATCACTTGCCGTACAGTTCTTACAGAAAATGTCTCTTGTGGCTTGTCTCCCATACTAACATGGAACTATGCAAGGAAGAAAATTCTGAGAAGTGTTATTATTTAATCTGACTTAACACAAATCTACTCCTAAAATGATTTTAAATATTGCATAAAGCAAACATCAGAATATATTTTTTTCTTAACTGCAATGACCTTCACTTCCACTCTGTTTTAGCATTGTACAATCATAAAATTAGTTTATACTCATAATCATTTTAAACTGTCTTTCTTGTGAAACCACAAACTGCAGTATGCCTTTGTGTCTTCTAGCTAACATAATACTCATATCTTCATTGCACCTACTATCTTTTTATTTCCCTGTATAGCTTTAATTTTTGTAGAGTGTCTTTCTGAAATATTTTTTTTTACTAAGCCTGTTTCTAGATTCAAAATATAATAATGCATGTCAGAGAAAGATGATAAATATATGTACATATGTATGCAAATGAATAGATATAGATATATGTATGTATTAGGGTTGATGTGCTATGTGTGAATTCCGGAGTTACTCTCTTTATAGAATCCTGCTGCTGTCCTCCAGGATGTTCTCTTCAAGTGGACTTACATATTACACGACAATAAGCACAATTTGGGGTTGCCATTTGCCATGATTAAAAAGACATAAAATTAGTTACTTGATATCTAATTGAACTTTCATTAACTTTAGTAACATCTTTTTGGAAGAGTGAAACTATCTTTTTTCAGTCTTCACTTCCAGCCAGACCACTTTGCCTGCTAGAAAGAATAGCTCATTCAAACCATACGCTGAAAGACAGACAATGTAAAGAAAAAATGGAGGGGTGAAAAGATGAAGTAACAGTTGTCTATAAGGAATGCAGTAATTTAAAAAAATGTCTAGAGAAGATTTAATCCACTCAAAGAAATTAAAGTTCATATTCTTTGAAAATTAGACTGCTGTCTTCTCTATTCCAAAGTAAGTGGTCTTTCAAAGTGAAGTATTTTAACAGTCAATGTTAATTATTGTTAAAGCTGCCACTACAAATATTCATAGAACACTGTAAGTTCATAAAGACCACTGGGGCTGCTCTGAATCAGCAAGTTCCTGAGGAAAGAAAAAAAATAACAAAACATAATTTATTTTTGAATCTAATCAGTTTTTTTAAAGTATTGTTTTCTTAAGTTTCTTTACAGTCTGCTATATTTATGACTTTTCTTAAAACTGTGTTTATTGTTCTGAAAATAAATGAAAGGTGTTGACATCTGGCATTTCTCTAACCATGCCTGCTGTCGGATCCTAACAGGTATAATAAATGACTTGGAAGCACTTGTCAATTTTATTTAAACTTGCTAGATTCAACATCATGTCAAAATTTCAGATTGTCACTAAGCCATATGCAAAACTGAAAAAATTATGCAGAATGTTTCAATGTTAGATTTTGTAAATTATAATACAAAACTTACTACACTTAAACAAAAATAATTCTTTAATTGCTTATGGTAAATGAGGGAGTACTTAGAAAAATAAAGTCATCACTACTAGGAAGGATAGCTTTGCTAAAAATAAGACATGCAATGTAACATGGTTATTGGATGTATTCATTCTCGGACTACCACCTTAGGAAAATGTAATAATTTATCTAAACTTTTCAGAATATTATTTTTAACAAAGTGGAACAATATATAGTAAAGCATTGTTAAATTTGGTACATACAGATCTAATTACATAGTTTATGCAAAGACTATTGATTATTCTTGTAATGCCTTACTGGAGAAACAGATCTTACTGGCATTTAGCAAACTCAATCAGTATTTTTTATCAATGATTTTGATAAAGGTGTACATGGAGGCTATTAAACAAGGCGATAAGTAATAGTAATAGAGCTGAAAACAATTAGAAATAATTAATATTCATGATATCTCAAGTGGACAATTAAAGGAAAAAGTGACTTTTGTTAAAAAGTGGTTACTATAAATTCTGAAGTTAGTGTATATATATGTGTATATATATATACCTGATTTAACGTATACATATATGCTCAATTAAGTATACATATCAATCAAAGTGTTTATGTAAGTGTGTATACAGGATTGATACACATGTATAAAATTAAATGTAGGCTAGATACCAAAAAGGGAGCGGAAACACTTGAGCAGAAATAGGTGGAAACATGAGGCCAAACACTTGACCAAAATTGCAATACATATTTAGCCTGAACATATGTAATAATGGGAATCAGAAAATTGGAGCATATCCACAGAGAAAACTGACAAGTATTCCAGCTTTGAGAGAAAGGGTAAACAAGGGTAAAGTTCAATTACATTCACATGATGTGTCCTATTTCCACAATGTTAAATTTATGATCTGAGTTAATTCATTTCAATGGGTCACAGAGTAAAATATACAAAATAATGTATCCCAATATCTTGGAGGAGCCTGAGAAAATGAAGGATATCTTTAGCTTCCTAATTAGACATAAATGATAGTGATTAAGTGAAGATTGCTTGATTCCAGAAACTACAACCAATATTTTCCTTATCAGTAGTTTCACACAATTTTAAATCACCAAGTTTCTATCATACTTTGAAAATAGTGGTTTGAACACACAATATGGTTCAGAGTTGTGATTCTCAAATGATTATTTCCATATTCATCCATTGGTAAAGCGGAATTCTGGTGGAACACTGGGCTGAAAAATAAACATGTTGGGTCATTCTGTACTCAGATATTTACTCAAAAAACATGAAGAAAATATGTAATAAAATGTTAGGATATGATAACCATGCTGAAATGATAGTTTCTTATTTCCAGTCTTGTATATAAAACAAACATTTCATAGATATTTAAGATAAAGTACATTCAATTTTTTTTTTAGTCTCAGGGCTGTTCTAGACTCATTATAGAGAATGAAGACATATATAATTACTCTCCTTAGCCATTTATGAATACTCCAGCAGAAAGGTTTTAGAAGTGTTTATTTATGGCCTTGTTTGGAACTAACTCTCATCATAAAATATAAATATAAATGTTTAAGATTATAATCTTTAAAATTGCTAGTAAAATAAAATTCAGAATCACACCTTATATAAAAATAAAATCTTCCCCTGGCTTATTTGTTACACTACTTCTCAACTTTGAATAAGCCTATTAAGTGCAGTGTCTGATATTCAGAGGCAGAATTAAAATATGTTCACCTATTTCCTTCACTGTGTCATATATATATATGTGTGTGTGTGTGTGTGTGTGTGTGCATTTTATTTTTTTTACAATCCATTCTAGTGTCTTCAGTATCTTCTGTGTGTTTTTCTCTCTCAGTGCCTCTGTACAAGCTTGACGGTGGCAGGGTCAATGCCGTTTATTCAGGCTCAGTAAGTAATCAGAGAATGAATAAATGAAAGTTCCCATGAAATGTAGAGTCAAAGAATAACGTTGTTCAACATCTCCTAGCCATACATACATGCCTATTTAGCTAATAATTTTTTCCTATGTAATTTTATTCTAATTATTACCAGGATATTAAAATCATGAGGCCAGTTTGGAAAGTGATTTTAATGTGTTTGATCTTCCCCAAGTGATGTAAATTTTGCAGTATTGGCAGGCTTCATAAAAAGATTTTACCCTCATGCCCTTATTCAGATGGCATAAATAAATTACATCAATAAAGCATTTTATTAACTCAGCCGACAATGACACAGTAGTCGTTTGTTTTGTCAATAAACTGCTGATTTTTATTGGCCATGTCATTTTTAAAACAGAGCATAAAATGCAGCTACATACAGAACTAAGGCAGAAAGAGAAGGCTTTTACTAACAGTATTTTTTTAAAAATGAAAAAGGTGAACATGTGACTAATACAGTAAGAATTTAGTCAAGACGGCCAAGCGCTGTGGATCAGGCCTGTAATCCCAGCACTTTGGGAGGCCAAGGCGGGCGGATCATGAGGTCAGGAGATGGAGACCATCCTGGCTAACACCGTGAAACCCCGTCTCTACTAAAAATACAAAAAATTAGCCAGGCGTGGTGGCGAGCGCCTGTAGTCCCAGCTACTCAGGAGGCTGAAGCAGGAGAATGTTGTGAACCCAGGAGGCAGAGCTTGCAGTGAGCCGAGATAGTGCCATTGCACTCCAGCCTGGGCGACAGAGTGAGACTCCATCTCAAAAAAAAAAAAAAGAATATAGTCAAGACAGCAAAAACACCATAATTAGTATAAACCAAAATAAACCATACACTTTTACTGTTTGCATGATATTCTGCCTATATTTATATGTATTATATATTATTATAAAAATGATTTACTTTGAGACTAACACTCAGCTCAATATAATATTTTGAAACAGTCCATTGTTTGTAAATGTCTATATACGTTGTGATCTTTTATTATATCTTCCACAATCAAAGAGGTTTCATTTCAGCCACTACTTTATTTATTTGAGTTTTGGGGAATGAGTTAATCTTTATAATTCTCAGGTTTTTTCATGGAAAAAGATAGTGCATATGATGAAATAATTAATATTTTCTCCATTAATCTTATCACCGTTGTCCACTTTACTATTCTTTTAGAAAAACTCAGTGTTTGCCTTTGATGATCCTCACATCTTTGCTTTACGTTTCATTACTTAGAAATGCTTAGAAATTTTAATCTCTTGGCTCTATTTTTATGGGCATTGGGTGTATCTTGTGATTTATTTTTTAAGTATTGAAGATTGATATTCAATTATTTTGAATTGATATTCAATTATTTTAATTTTTATAGCCTTCTTTTTTAATATAAGCATTTACTGCTACAAATTCCCCTTTAGCATGATTGCTGTATCTGTAAACTTTTATACCTGTAGTGGTTCCATTAGTGGCTCTACTAATTCTAACTGCAGTTTTATTTCTGCTATGATTCCTTCTTTCACTCATCAATTATTTTATGTGTGTTTTCAATTGCCAAATATATGGGCTACAATTTTTTAGCATTAATTCATTATTTAATTGAATTAAATTCAGATAAATAGAACAATAGACATTATTTGAACATTTTGGAGTGTAGTCTATTAATGATAGAAAACACTTTTGTAGCACTTAGATGTCTGGAGCTGTTACAAAAGTCTTACATATATTAAGTCACTTAATCATCATAAGAATTATAAAGACACAGTCCCCGCCTCTATGTCACATTTAACAGTACAGGTTGCTAGTACTGAGATGAAATTGTAGGGGTGACTGGTTTTAAAATAACACACAACAGTTCCAAGGCTTTATTGTAGTAATATCTGTCCCTCAGACTTTTTTCTGTTTTTTTTTTTTTAAACAAAACAAAACAAAACAAAACAAAAACTCTATGGATTCTTCTTGCATAATGATGAAACAGAAATATAGCAAAAAAAAAAAAAAACAAAAACAAAAACACCTATCTCAGTCTGAGAAAATATCTGTCTTGACTATGCTAATTTTCTCCTTCGCTGAGAATGGGAAAGAGTACCATAAATCAAAATCACCCTCATCTCATGTGGAAGAGAATATGCTCCAGTGAATCTGATGTGTAACTGAAAACTTTGTTGTTAAGAAAGCAGCCCAAGCAATAATAAACCTTGACAAAAACTAAAAAATAAAAGTAAAACAATTTAAAAACTTAATACCAATACTCACATTTACTTTAATGTTTATTTACTGTGTCAAATACTATTTCTTCCTACCCTGAAACCCTGGCTGCTGCCTCCTATTGGCTTAACTAACTTTAACCCAAATGTTTAGGGGAAAATTATATTCCAATAAACTTCATAGTTAAAAAATAAAAAATACCTTAAAGGAAACAACACTGTTCTAATTTCAGTGAGAGTTTGAACTAGAAATATCACTTTGGGCAGTTAAATAAAATTTCTTAACGTCTTAATTTTTTCTGTTTTATTATGCTAATTTTAAAAATTAAAATTTTTCTATTATATATGATATTCATGTATTAAAGTGGATAAATTTATTAAAATATACTCTAATACTAAATATAATAATTCAACTTGAAATATAGTCTAATTTGGTTAAAATAAGATATGTAAAATAAGATTTTTAAGCTAAATTAATTTAAATGAAAATCAATCAAAACACATAATTATGTATTATATATAAAAACAGCCTATATATAATAAATAAGTAAATTATATATACATATCCTAAGCAATTATATATAGTGTGTGTGTGTATATATATATATATATGTAAATCCTAAGCAAGTATTATCCTGAAAGAGTATTACAAATATTAGGTGTAGTCCTCCTGAGAATTATTCTTTAGGAGAGTTTTTGCAGTTATGAAATATTCGCTTTTCTAAAATTTGCTAATTCCAATATGAAGATTATAACATAATTCATTAAGACATTTTGTATGCAAAATAATGTTTTAATCACACCATATGAATTTTTTTTTCTTTTTTTTGAGACAGAATCTCGCTCTGTCACCCAGGCTGGAGTGCAGCGGCGCAATCTTGGCTCACTGCAAGCTCCGCCTGCCGGTTCACGCCATTCTCCCGACTCAGCCTCCCGAGTAGCTGGGACTACAGGCCTACATATGAATATTTTATAAAAGTATCGTTATTTCTATGAGAAATATTGAATGGGCAAAAGCTGGAAGCATTCCCTTTGAAAACTGGCACAAGACAAGGATGCCGCCTCTCACCACTCCTCTTCAACATAGTATTGGAAGTTCTGGCCAGAGCAATTAGACAAGAGAAAGAAATAAAGGTATTCAAATAGGAAGAGAGGAAGTCAAATTGTCTCTGTTTGCAGATGACATGAGTGTATATTTAGAAAACCCCATGTTCTCAGCCCAAAAACTCCTTATGCTGATAAACAACTTCAGCAAAGTCTCAGGATACAAAATCAATGTGCAAAAATCACAGGCATTCCTATACACCAATAATAGATAAACAGAGAGCCAAATCATGAGTGAACTCGCATTCACAATTGCTTCAAAGAAAATAAAATTCCTCAGAATACTACTTACAAGGTACGTGAAGGATCTCTTCAAGGAGAACTACAAACCACTGCTCAAGGAAATAAGAGAGGACACAAACAAATGGAAAAGCATTCTGTGCTCATGGATAGGAAGAAGCAATATCATGAAAATGGCCATATTACCCAAAGTAATTTGTAGATCCAATGCTGTTCACATCAAGCTACCACTGACTTTCTTCACAGAACTAGGAAAAAAAAAAAAAAAAACTTTACATTTTATATGGAACCAAACAAGAGCCCATATAGCCAGGAAAATCTTAAGCAAAAAGAACAAAGCTGGAGGCATCACACTACCTGACTTCAAACTATACTACAAGGCTAGCAGTAACCAAAACTAACCAAAACAGCACGTTACTGGTACCAAAACAGTTACAAAGACCAATGGAATAGAACAGAGACCTCAGAAATAACACCACACATCTTCACCCATGTGATTTTCAACAAACCTGACAAAAACAAGCAGTGGGGAAAGGATTACCTACTTAATAAATGCTGCTAGGAAAACTGGCTAGCCATATGGATAAAACAGAAACTTGACCCCTTCCTTACACCTTATACAAAAATTAACTCAAGATGGATTAAAGATTTAAATGTAAAAACCTAAAGCTATAAAAAGCCTAGAAGACAATCTAGGCAATACCAGTCAGAACATAGGCATGGGAAAATGTTTCAGGACTAAAACACCAAAAGCAATGGCAACAAAAGCCAAAACTGACAAATGGGATCTAATTAAACTAAAGAGCTTCTGCTCGGCAAAGGAAAATACATCAGAATGAACAGTCAACCTACAGAATTGGAGAAAATTTTTGCAATCTATCCATCTGAAAAAGGTATAATCTCTAGAATCTACAAGGAACTTAAACAAATTTACAGGAAAAAACCCCATCAAAAGTGGGCAAAAGATATGAAGACACTTCTCAAAAGGAGACATTTATGTGGCCAAGAAACACGTGAAAAAATGCTCATCATCACTGATCATTAGAGAAATGCAAATCAAAACCGCAATGAGATACCATCTCACTCCAGTTAGAATGGCAATCATTAAAAAGTCTGGAAAGAACAGATGTTGGCTAAGATGCGGAGAAATAGGAACGCTTTTACACCCTGGGTGGGAGTGTAAATTAGTTCAACCATTGTGGAAGACAGTGTGGTGATCCCTCAAGGATCTAGAACCAGAAATACCATTTGACCTAGCAATCTCATTACTGGGTGTGCACCCAAAGATTATAAATCATTCTACTATAAAGACACATGCACACGTATGTTTATTGCAGCACTATTTACAATGGCAAAGACTTGGAACCAACCCAAATGCCCATCAATGATAGACTGGAGAAAGCAAATGTGGCACAAATACACCATGGAACAATATGCAGCCATAAAAAAAGAATGAGTTCATGTCATTGCAGGAACATGGATGAAACTGGAAACCATCATCCTCAGCAAACTGCCAGAGGAACAGAAAACCAAACACCCCATGTTCTCACTCATAAATGGGCGTTGAACAATGAAAACACATGGACACAGGGAGGGGATGATCACACACCAGGGCTTGTTGGGGGGTGGGGGCAAAGGGGAGGAGAGCATTAGGACAAATACCTAATGCATGTGGAGCTTAAAACCTAGATGTTGGGTTCATAGGTGCAGCAAACCACCATGCCACATGTGTACTTATGTAACAAACCTGTATGTTCAGCACATGTTTACCAGAACTGAAAGTAAAATAAAATAATAATAATAATAAACTCTTAGTCGGTAGAAGAGTGGGCCTCTAACCTAACTCGGCCAAAAACCCCTCTCATGTTTGTTTTCTCTAATAAACCTGTCTTAACTGAAGAAAGAAAGAAAGAAAGAAAGAGAGAAAGAGAGAAAGAAAGAGAGAAAGAGAGAGAGAAAGAAAGAAAGAAAGAAAGAAAGAAAGAAAGAAAGAAAGGAAGGAAGAAAGAAAGAAAGAAAGAAAGGAAGAAAGAGAAAGAAAGAAAGAAAGAGATTTTTTGATATTTCAAGTAGCTGTCCCAAGATCATGCAGCTGGTGAGATGGGAAGCTAAAATCTGACCCTGTGACTCTGGTTTATGACCAATATATTTTAATCCTAATATTATTATAATGAAAGCCAACCAACAAGAAAACAATCATGTGACTTTCATACAACCATCATAGTATTCATTTAAGTCATGATTATATTAGGAATAATATAAAAATAAATGCATATAAATGTATAAAAGGTACATCATCTTGTTTAAATGGTTAGCTCCTTAAGGGAGCTAAGTACATTTATATTGTACTTAGTATCATTTTTGTTTAATAAATTTGTGTTAATGATGAATGTTGTCTTATTATCACATTGATCCACACGGCAGATTTTCTATTAGGATACAGTCGTTTTATGTAAAATTTAAAATAAAAGTATTAAAGTATCCGATAGTTTAATACTTTTATTTTAAATTTTACATAAAACAACTGTATCCTAATAGAAAATCTGCCGTGTGGATCAATGTGATAATAAGACAACATTCATCATTAACACAAATTTATTAAACAAAAATGATACTAAGTACAATATAAATGTACTTAGCTGACATGGACACAGGAAGGGGAACATCACACTTCGGGGACTGTTGTGGGTTGGGGGGAGGGGAGAGGGATAGCATTGGGAGATATACCTAATGCTAGATGACGAGTTGGTGGGTGCAGCGCACCAGCATGGCACATGTATACATATGTAACTTACCTGCACATTGGGCACATGTACCATAAAACCTAAAGTATAATAATAATAATAATAATAATAAAAGAAAAAAAAACTAAAGTGGTTTCTTGAAATGTCTAGTACTTAGTAGATTTTGGCCACAGAGACCAAATAACATCGTATTATTTTGTTCAATTTGTGTCACATTCTATTGACTCCAGTAGAACTTAATTATAATTCAGCAGAAAAATATTACTTCAGGCCTGGTCTACAATGACTCTATATAAATGTTTAATATCATTCAGTCCCACTTAGATAAGGCACATTTATTTATTTTTCTCTATGATTATAAACCAAATGTTAAATTTATTTTCCAGATGTGACAATTTTGATTCCAACCACCTGTTTTATATTACATCTACTACCTTGCTTCCTCCTCCTCAGAGGTTATTCATCAAAATTGATTAATCTTTTCTGAAATGATTTGATACAAATTTCCTTTATCTCACTTGAATGCACTGTATGGAGATATCATCTAAACCGGTTATTTTTTAATATATAAAATGACTTTTAAAAGATTCAGTGTGTTTTATTATTGCATTAAGATTATACAGATGATTTAGTGTATTCCCACTATTGCATTTTCTATGTGAAATTTGTTTTATAATTTTATGTAAATAAATGTACTTCAATGTGAAACTGATGTGAAGCTTCAAAATCATAGATCTAGGGAGGGTGTAGAAAGTTGTAGTCTTTCTAGTTTTTTTCTCAAGCCTTAACCAAAATATCTCTTTACAGGATATTTTCCTTTGAATAAGCAATGTCATTGTTAGCAATATTCATTTTTAATTTGCTAAAAATGCAAAAATAAAATGCAAATTATCAATTGCCTGTGCTAAAACAATATGTTAAGAGCACCACTAGTTTATGAGGGTCATCTCCATTTTTCTATCTCAACCCCATCCACCTTATGTAAGCCATCATAAACTGCTCCTTTCCTGTATGTATCCCCTCTATTTGTTTGTTTACCTCATTTCTCACCAATCCTGCAGTTTATATTAATCCTATTTCTTTATGTCCAGACTATTAAAATAGCTGAGGTTTCACCGCATCTGATGTTCTCCTCTACCATCCACCCTGAACTTAACAACGAATCTCTTTTTCCCCTAAGACCACACCTTTTAGCCTTTCTTCTCAAAATTTTCAATAGATTCTTAGTGCCGAGGAAGATGTTAAGTACCTCAGTCTTGAATTCCAGACACTAAAAACATAGTGCCTTCCTAGCCTTACCTTCCATTATTTTCCTACATTGGAAACATTGAAACTGCACAGCTTTATACATTATATTTTGATTGTATTTTTCACCACTATTCTTTTATCACACCATTACCCTTAAATGTGAAACTGCTTTATTTCTACAATTTTCCCTCTCTAAATTCTACTCTTCAAGCTCTAGCTAGCTTAAATCTTGCTTATTTCAAAATGTCATTTTTAAGCACTCCAGGCAAAAGTGTTACTGTTTCTACTCTAAATGTCCATGTAATTCAACATCCGTCTACACTTATGGATGTATTATTTACTACTCCATACAACTGTAAAAAACATTGCATATTTTTAATTTCTAGATTTATCTTTAAGAACTTATTCTTTTCACCCTGGTTCTTAGAAGGGTGATTTGCTGACATTGAATATCTATTTGATGAATGGAGATGCCATTTCCCTAACAAGAAAAGTTGGAAAAAGATGGAAAATTATTCAAAAGACAGAGTTAATTAATGATTCTACAAATGATTTCCTCCTACATAAAGTCTTTGTGCTTATGTCAAGTATTTCTTCATTGATATTATGGTTGAACATTTATTGAGCATAGAAAATAGGTTTTGCACAGCACACAACCCAATAGATATCATAGTTTCTGTTCAATGAGCTTGAAATATTCCTAATATGAATAAGGCACAAAAGGATATGGATGGCACATGTCAAAATGATATTCCTTTTGTCATCCCCTTTGTTTTCATTTCTTATATGTTTTCTTGAGTTTTGATCCCCTATTCTCATGACTGGATGATTACAACTGCTTCTATACAGGTTTTCTTTCCGATACCATTTTCCCCCATGCTTATCTTTCTCAAGTCTTAAGTATATAGAATATTTTCATTCAAATTCTTCCCTTAATAAAAAACATTGAATAATTTCCAAATTTTACTGAATGATGTAAACAGTAGATAGTTCCTGAACTCTAATGTCACTATCAGGCCAAATAAATCCCACTCATTTTTTTTTTTTAATCCATCCTGGTTTGTTCCCAGTACTTTTAGAAATGTTATTACTGCCCCACCTGACGCCAAGCTGATGTCACATCCATCTCTTTTTACTCCCCTGAGTACTAAATTATGTCAAAAATCCCATACATATTTGATATGCTTAACCTTTTCCTTTCTAGTCTCTCATTTTCAGTTATGCCAAAAGAGTCTGAACTACATCTCACCTTAAAAATTAAACCAATGAAACAAACTAAAAGACCTCAGAATATACACCCCTTCTAGCACCTCAGAATGCCTATTTTCCCTATCATATCTGTATGGAAATTAAGACTTTTTATTGCAAGTTACAAGTCTTACATTGTTTTACACAGAAAATGAAATATCTATCTCATACAACTTAAAATCAAATGTAAGTCCTACTTCTGGCTTGGCTTGATAGAGAAGCTCAATGGAAGTGACCAGCTACATTTTGTCTGACACTATAGACTGCCTATGCCCATGTTTCAGTCTTTCCACAAGCCTGCTTCCTACATAATGATATAATAGACATAAGAGCTAAAGATCATGTTTTTAACCACTGTAACTTGGGAAACACAAGATACACTTCCATCTTTGGAATTCAAACTGCCGAGACCTGCTCGGTCGGTAAGACCCTAACCCAGTGGCACTAGAGGAATTAAAGACACACACACAGAAATATAGAGTTGTGGAGTGGGAAATCAGGGGTCTCACAGCCTTCAGAACTGAGATCCGCGAACAGAGATTTACCCACGTATTTATTGACAGCAAGTCAGTGATAAGCATTGTTTCTATAGATTATAGATTAACTAAAAGTATTCCTTATGGGAAATAGAGGGATGGGCTGAAATAAAGGGGTGGTTCTGGCTAGTTATCTGCAGCATGAGCATGTTCTTAAGGCACAGATCGCTCATGCTATTGTTTGTGGTTTAAGAACGCCTTTAAGCGGTTTTCCGCCCTGGAGTGAGCCAGGTGTTCTTTGCCCTCATTCTGGTAAACCCACAACCTTCCAGTGGGGGCGTCATGGCCATCATGAACATGTCACAGTGCTGCAGAGATTTTGTTTATGGCCAGTTTTGGGGCCAGTTTATGGCCAGATTTTGGGGGGCCTGTTCCCAACACAAATATAGGTCAATCGCATGCATGGACTCTATTTTGTTACTTGCCAACCCCTGAAGGAGTCACCTGGCTATGGGTGTGAGAAATACATACTAGTGACTAGCTTGAGATGAATTTTAAGGCTGGTGTGAGATAAATATTGGTGAGATTATAAGAGAGGTATATTTCACAAAGAAAAAGCATTGGGCTACTGATTAAATAATAAATTATGGATGTGTGGGGGCAAAAAACAAATACCTATTATGCTAGGTAAGTGTCTTGAATAAGTTGTCAATAGTGCATACTTTTCTTCTGATTTACATTTCAGAAAGCTACACTCTATCAATTTATTAAAATTTCTGTAATCACATCCACATTTGGTTAATGACTACTTTTTGAAAACCATTAACTCCTTTAATAAATATTAAGAGCACCTTACATCCTTGCTACTGTTAATATGCACTTTGGATAGATTCATAAAGCAAGTAGATAGTAGTCTTTGCCCTAACAGAGCTGGCATCTGGGAAGAGGAGACACCAGTATGCATTAGACATGCTAAATTAAGAAAAGTATAAATATGCAGGCTTGTCATGAAGCAAAAGACATTTGAACAAGAGATTAAAAGAAGTGAGAGAGTTTGTCAAGTGGCTGTGAGGAGGTACAGGTTTCCAGGCAATGGCAAGAGGGATTACTAAGATCCTGTGGGAACAAACTGTCTAGAGGTAAAATAACAAACAATAGGGAGGGTGGTTTTGCTAAAGTGAAGTGGCCTGATGAATTGCAGAAAATGTTTGTGTTTAGATCCAGGTATAATCAGACAGAAAACCATAGTAAGGATTACAGAGTTTTCTCTGACTGGTGTGGACAGGAATTCAGGATATGAACAGAGAGATAGTGTGATCTGATTTATATTTTAAAGAAATTGTACTCATATGTTGAGAATACTGTAGGAGGGCAGGAAGAAAGAGCTACTGAAAGGTTGGTAATCCCAGGGAGATTATTATAGGGGTTCTGAACAGAGTGAAGGTTGTGAAGGTGATGTGAGGGTATAGGTTTTAGATATATTTTAATGGAGAAGGTGTGAGGATTTTCCGATGGCTTGAATAAGGCATGTCAGAGAAAAACAAAGGAAGTATGAGCCATTTTAACTTATTTAGCGTCGGCGATTGCAATCAAGAAATTTTCTCCAACTGAAACAGAAAGACAATAACTTGAACCAGCATAGTATGATCAATATTTTGTTATTGATTTATTATATTTGGGCTATGAAATGAATACTTATCAAATTTTATATTCATGCAATTATCCTGAGATATTTTTAAAATGCAGATTTAAATTTCACTGTTCTGGAGTGGGGCTCAGAAAAATGCATTTCTAATATTCTCTGAGCAATGTTGACATTGCTCATGCTTGCACCAAATTCTGAACAGCAAAGTATTAGAAATTCAGACGAGAAGCTGACTAGGTGACTGGTTCTTAGAGGAGATGTCTGGCCTGTAAATAAAAAGTTAAAAGTGGGCAAAATATAGATGATATTTAGAACAACAAGGTTTCACATCACCAATAGGGAGAATGTATGAAGAAACACAAAAGCACCTAAATCTGACATCATGGGATCTCCAGAATTAAGATAATAAGGAGAAGGAACAGTAATGAAGACTGAAAATGGGTGAACAGTAAGATAGGAAGATAAGTAAGATCATTATAGTGTACTAGGATTTAGGTAAAAATGTATCAAAAAAGGAATAACAAGATGTATCAAATGGTTTTAGCAGGACAATTAAGGTGAAAACTGAATATGGCCCATCACATGTACTAATGTGAAAGTTATTGGTGATCTTCTTAAGAATAGCTTGCCAAATTTAATTATTCCATAGTGTACACATGTATCAAAACATCACAATGTATTCTACAAATACAGTAGTACCCCTTTTGGGAACATATTACAAGACACTCAGTGGATGCCTGAAACCATGGATATTGATATCACTTAACCCTATATATACTGTCATTTTTTTCCTTTGCATACGTACCTATAATAATTTAATTTCTAAATTAAGCACAATAGGAGAAAAAACAACAAATTGTAATAAATTATAATATACTTTAATAATAGTTATGTGAATGTAGTCTCTTTCTCAAAATATCTTATTTTGCTGTATTCACCCTTACTCTTCTTGTGATCTGTCCATCCTATAAGTGAGTCTGCTATTAAGTAACAAAGGGGCAGATAGGCTATACAGCATGGATACGAAGAGCAAAGGGATTTTTTTTTGTTTTTGTTTGTTTTGTTTGTTTGTTTGTTTGTTTGTTTGCAAGGCACCAGATTTCATCATAATACTCTGATTTCATCATAATACTCTGAGTGGTGTGCTATTTAAAACGTATCAATTGTTTATTTCTAGATTTTTTATTTAATATTTCTGAACCACAGTTGACCAGGTTAACTGAAGCCAAGGAAAGTGAAACAGCACATAAGGACAGCTTTGGGGACAATTGGACACAAGTATTATTTGTCAACTAATAAATAAGTAAATGGAGAGTGAAAAAATACACACGCTCACAAAAGGAATAGTATATTTAGTGCTGAAGGCAAAAGCCAGAATGTGTTGAAATCTGCCCTGATTTACCGTTGGTTGATTCTCTCCTTATTTCATAGGCTGCTCATTCTAGCTTCTTTTTATATGGGTCTTTTTCTGTATATTTAGGTGTTCCACCTAGTTATGTTTTTTTCGCTCTATCTTTTTCTCTTTATTAACTATTTTGAAATGTTATCTCATTTTCAAAGATCAACTCCTTGCTTATTTTTCCAGATACAACTTTTGAGTTGCCGCATTTGAAATTTAAGTTCTGTTAGCCCAATTATTTATTCAATAAATAAATAATTTTGAGCATCCCAATATGCCAGTCATTCTACAAAGTGTTAATTCAAGGTAAAGGATACTTATTACATAATGACTAACCCTGACTCTTACACATATTCATTACCACATGGACCTTCTTCCTTTTTCCTGCTCCCCATTAACTTGCTATGCAGCCTTTACGATATACTTTAAAGGGTTATGAAAATCTCTAATCTAATTTCTAAAAACAGAGGTGAAATAACATGAGGCTAGATTTTCATACCAGAAAAGCCTATTAGGAATACAGAGTAAAGGTGTGCATAGAAAATAAATATTATGCAAGCTTATTGGAAACTTCGTCACCTAAAAGACACATTTTACCATAGTGAGTGATACATTTTAGAAAGGAATTATGAGTATAGAGAGACCTGGAAATGGCTATCATTTTAGTTTTTGCATTTTGTGTAGTGGAATGAATGAAAATGAAGAAATACTATAACTCATAAAAGGACTGTCCAAGGCAGCTAAAGAGGGTCACAGGAACTGTTACTTGTACCTTCTAGTCTAAAAATGTAAATTTTATACAATTAGACTTTTGTATTGGAAAGCATTAGTGCACCTGAAAGTAATAGTATAGTGCTTATTTTATCTTCTCTACTCAGATATATTACCCTTATAAACTTTTCTCACTTTGAATCTTTTATTTCAAAAGCTCTAATTCTTAATTTACATTTCCATGGCAAATTGCATAATCCATAAAGCATACAATAGAATAATCAGAGGTCAAAAAAGTTTGTTGCCTGGAGCACAATAAGTTATCAATAATCTCAATAATATAAATCATCTTTAAAAATATTAAGATAGTTTGGATTTAATATCTCTATGGAGTTTAGAGCAACAGGCAGTACCCTTCGTTGATAATTGCATCAATATAGATTTTAACTTCTCTAAAATATGATAATTACCACCACTGTTTAATGTGTTCTTAAATGAAGAGAGTTAAATTTTCTTCTTTTCTATATAGATTTTAAGAAATATGAGACAGTCACAATCACTTTACTTATTTATTAGACTGTTCATAATATGTTTTATTGATATTTGTATTAAACTTTTTTACTATATTTAAAAGACTGTTTGTGAAGTACTATAAGAATAAATAACTTACATTCTACCAGGTATATCTTAGGGAGGATGTGTGAGAGAGCCTTTGGCAGAATTACAAACTTATTAAATCATATTAATTTAAATTTTAATAGCATATTTCAAAATGAGTATTCACAATGTCAGAACATTTCGTGACATGTTTTATGATGATGTCATTCTTCAAAACACTAAGTGGAAATAAACATAGAGAAGAACATCCTTTCCTCTATGTCTATATGCCACATACATGCTATTAAAATACTTATTAGATTTAAAATATGACATGTATGTTTCAGATGAGAATTAACAAATGCTACATTAATTTTTTTAGAGACATAAAATCTGACCACAGTGATTACAACATAAAAATTTAAATGGAATTTTAAAATGACATCATTTTTGATGTTTGACAAATTTTGTTATATTCTAAAACCTTTGAAATATTAAAGGTTATTAACATATATATTTGAAATCTAAATCTATAGCTAGATCACATGCAAATATTTAAAGGTTACTGAGTCTGCATATATATTTATTTACATGAGAAGAGAAATATTTATGACAAATCAGAACTTTAGATTTAACCCTATGTTTTGCCCTGAAGAATTACCACAAACAGACTACATAGGTGCTGAATGCTTCTGAAGGTAAACAGAAACTCAGTGATGTGATATTCTACTACATGAGAAGCAATAGAGACAACAAGCCTTTGACATAGTCAGGATATTAGCTTTTCTCTTACCATGTCAATTTCATGACTGCCAACTAATTTTCAGTGGCTTCAGTCAAGACGTTTTGATTTCCTGAGCCTCCGTTTTCCCATCTGTAAAAGATTGGATTCAAGTATCTTTACTTTAAAGAGAGCATTAAGGCTTTTGTGTACACGCCTCAAGTTTTACTAAATAAATCAGTAAATATATTTCTAAAGTTTTACAGATTTTTACAAAAAATAATTAATGTAACAATTACAATAAAAATTCTGTATTTTGTAATATTTCTGAAAACCTTTAAATGTTCTAATAAATGCTAAATATTTCTGCAGTTTATATATGTTTAAATAAAATGAGTAATACAAATTTACATTTACATATCTCATATTATATATATATCTTAACAACTTAGCCAAATAAAATATAAATTCAAAAGTATTGTCTACATTCCTACCCATGTAAAAATAAGCACAAAATAATAATAACAAACAACAATCAAACAAAAAGACAAGATTCCTTCTAGTTCTTTGCTTTTGATATAACTGTACTATCTGGGGATACAGGAATCATATTTGATGCACCTGTTTTCTCGCTTTTTTCTATCCAATTCTATTCTACATCCATGATACTGTACTTCATAAGCATCTCTTGATTATGTTATATTTTTTTACCCAAAAACTAGAAACATCTCATAAACTGTCACAGCCAAATGAAAACGAAGGAGACAAAATGACTAAATGTAACTTGGCTCCCAAGATGGGATCTTAGTACAGAAAAAAGACTTTAGGTAAAACCTTAGGAAATCTGAAGCATGTTTGTACTTTGTTAATAATAATATGTCAATATTGGTTCATTAATTGTGAAAATGCCATACTAATGCAAGATGTTAATAATATGGGGAAATTTATTGTGAGCTATATGGGAACTCTTTATTTTTCAGTATTTCTGTAAGTATTCTGAAAATTTTAAAGCTTATTCAGAAATGTCCAAGAATTTAAAGACACTGCAATGGTTTTGAAAGCAAAGGGATAACTATCTTTTAGCTTTCTGCTCTTTGAGATCCAATGTAGAGTTTAGAATGAATCGGATGAAAGATATGTGGTCCTCATTAGTAATGAAAACAGAATGGAAATGTTGTTAAATCATCTGACATTATTTGTTGTATACTTTTCTTCTCATCACATATTTAGTGGGCTTCTGAAAATCCACCAGTCCATAAGAAGATGTCTCTATAGCCATTTTGGAGGTTTAAGTTTGTTCTTGAATAGGTACTAGCAAAGGATGAATGGGAAAAAAATTCTGAGTTATTGAATATTTATAAAAAGTAGTCTTTGAATTTTAATGATTGAAGATCAGTTTGGCTAAATTAAAAAATATAAATACAGACAAAAATACGCATGTAAAGATAAATATATATTTATTTCAATTAAAGCAAATCATGTATATTTTCTTCTTGAGTGTCTCAGATAAGCTACTCAGTTGTTTTCTGGCATTTTGCTATTGAAAAACCTATGAGGATATGGATCTGGTATTTTTCTTTCACAAGTGAAGTAGCCTTTTTGCCTAGACGTTCAAACCATTTATTTATTTATTTATTTAGATGTAAAGATCAGTCATTTTACTGGATATATTTTTCTCTTGGCTACGTAGTTCAATTTTCCCAGATACTAGGTCTATCCTTGAAAAGCTTATATGGTTTCAAGAACTTTTTGAAATTTCAGATAATTTTACATATATTACAATGATGCTATGTTTCTGTTAATGGTGATTGTTTCACTTATTCAGGAAATCATACACATATATGATTATATATGTATGATCATGTATTATATATATCATATGCATATGATTTACTGAAAATATACGTATGATTGGTAGGCTATATCAATATCTAGAATCAAATTACTCCTTTTGGACAAAGCTCTCCACTGTTCAATATCAATTTATATTTGATTTCCTGGATGAATATATATATATATATTATATATATAATGTGTATATAATATTTATCTGTGTTATCTATCTGTAATTGTTAAGGCTTACTACATCTTTGTTAGTTTTACTTGTTATATCATTTTTTTCCTTAGTCATCTTTTAGTTCTGTAAGGCTGGGTTTATTCCTTATTATTCTCTTGGTGGTTGTCTTCTTAAATAATCATTTTCTTTTTTATTTTCTAAGTGAATTCACCTTACTTTTAATTTTTTTCTCTAATCATCCAATGTCTGATTTTTTTTCTAATTCTGGTATGTTATTTTTCATGCTTTTATTTTGCTCATTCAAAATATTACTTTACAATACTCTTATGTTTTGGAGAAGCGTTATTTTCATTGTTTTCTGATTTACTCCAATCCTTTTGTGTGGTCTTCTGATCTTTTATTTTTCCGTAAAATAACTTGTATGAGAAGTAACTACGATTTTTTTTTCTGTTACCTATCTAAAATACAATGAACATTATCAACACTTTTAGAGTCAGGTAGCTAAGTTTTCCTAAGTGAGCTTCTCTACTTTCATGACTCTAGAGATGTCTTTTGTTGTTTTAATTGTATATTAGAGCTATGGTCTTGTAGTCACTGAGATAGTCCTCCACTATTAACCCCCTCCCATGTTATCTAGAAAGTATCCTTATTTTCTCTTTTGCAACCATCCTGATCATTTTGAATACTCTATCCAATTGATGTTCAACGGTGGAGGGCTTTGTCCAAAAAGAGTAATTTGCTTTTAGACATTCATATAGCCCACCAATTATTCTTCTGTCTCCTTGTCCTTAAACAAGGTACAGTCTATAGATCTTTTAGTTTAGATTAATCACTATTAGTCTTTACTGTTCTTTTAATGGCCAGTGAGGACTATAGAAATTGCTACTATCTGGTTAGCCATGCATTCCTTTGTCTTTTTTTTTATTACTTTACACATATTTTTGTTGCATGTGGGTAATATAGCTGTTGGTGGCCTGTCCATATCTTCATATAGTGCCATGAATTTTTGCTTCATTCTAATAGAAACCATGCGTGTGTGTGTGTGTGTTTACTCTTTTAAAAAATAATAATTTGTCTGTGTGTATATGCATAGATAGAAGCATGAAATGTTACGTATTATGTTAGCAACACTATCCCATGAAGGTCTTCAAAGAGGTCTAGAGTGGGATAAGAATGAATTAGTGACTACTCCTGCATTTTCTGACCTATTGCATCACAAAAGTATAATTTATATTATTTAAAATATCATAAAGTAGAATGAAATAATAAAGTATGGCATACTATAAAATATAGTAAATAACTCTTTGATGTTCTGTTTTTCAAAGTATAATTTCCACACCACTCATATCAGAAAAAGCTAGTATGATTACTTAAAATGCAGATTCCTCTTCCCATCTCCTAAGCAACCAAGTCAAATTCTGCATTATTAAAATAATCCAAAGGTGATTCCTTCACACATTAAAAATGAGTAACCATTTTCTTAAGGAGAAATAGTTTACAATATTTTCTAAAGCGACCTTTACGGCATTTTGGCATACTTACTTTCTTTTCCTACTTCTACGTATAAAGTAAATATGTACAAATATCTTTGCTTAATTATATACCGACTTTTGCCTCGGATCACCATGGCAACCAGATAAGTGACAAGCAATAACATGGCATACATTTTCCTTATATTGAACATTCATGTCTCGTTCTCATTAATTCACAACAAAAAAGTTTCTCTTTCTATTTCTGCTTTCTTTTAGTTCCACAAGGCAAGCAACAATGCATATTTTAGTAGAGGTTGGTTGATTGTGAAATAGTTCTCATAGATCAGAATTTGATTCCTGGTGTGGGCAATTCAATGAATCATTTATTATATCATGCACAGGTGTTCATTAGGAAAGCATCACATTCTAGTGGAAAGAACAGCTATTCTCTCAAGATCATTCAAGTGCAAAATTGCATTAGGGACAATGATAAGGGATTAAATGACCATAAGTGCTATCTTTATGCCTGATGTTATAAGCAAAAGAAATGACCCTTATAGTCCCTATGTTTCAGGCAATAATGTATAGTCCTTTCAAAACTGATCCAAAATGATCAGCACTTCCAGAGAATATCAAAAACTGGGCAGACTTATACCAGGCTTTCAATACTGCTCCATAGTTTTTCTCTTTTCCTGGTAACCATTTGCTTCAAATTTCCAAAATTTCTATTTCATAACTTCTCTATATATCAAGTCTCTAATCCAGTAGCTCTATCTTCGCTCTTAGCATGTGATCTAATCACCTATTCCTTATAGAAAATAGAAATCAATGAAACAGTCACAAACTTAATCCTCAAATCTATAAATCTATTTTTACTTAGATATTCACTTCTTTGTTTATAGACAAAACAACATAATTCTCCTCTTCAGATACTATCTCTCCCTTTTTTTCCCTAGAATAATTTCTTATAAGTTCTTTTGTTTACACATATTATCTCATTTCTTTATATCCCACTTGTTACACAACACATTGTAAACAGAAATCTAACTCCATCAATCAATTAAAAAAGCTTCATTTAAAGTCCAAAATGGACTGGGAGCAGTGGCTCATGCCTATAATCCCAGCACTTTGAGAGGCCGAGGCAGACAGATCACTTGAGATCCGGAGTTCGAGTCCAGCCTGATCAACATGGTGAAACCCTGTCTCTACTAAAAATACAAAAAAAGAAGTTGCTGGGCATAGTGGTGGGCACCTGTAATCCCAGATACTCGAGAGGCTACGGCAGGATAATCGCTTAAACACTGGAGGCAGGTTGCCATGAGCCAAGATCACGCTACTGCACTCCAGCCTGAGTGACAAGGTGAGATTCCATTTCAAAATAAATAAATAAATGAAGTCCAAAATGACCTCCATGACATTACATTGAGTAGGCACATTCAAAACTTCATCTTACTTGACTTTCATCAATGCTTCATATACCTCACCACTCTCTTCTGCATAAAGTACAAGACTTCTGTTTTCCTTGACACTGAATACTTCTGAGTTTCCCTTATTTCTTATTATTCACCTTTGCTCTCCAATATTTGCTTCTTAAATGCTAGCTCATATATCTGCCTTCAGCTTCCTGCTTTCTTAAAACACAAGATCTCATTAAGAATCCCATCTACATCGTTGGTGTTAATACCACCTGGTCAAGGTTATATATAATAAAAATGGTAATACCATTCAACCCTGTGACCAAGATGAAATTATTATGGCATAATACCCATATATACTTTAAATTGTAAATGAGTGCTTGCAATTAGGTAATATAATCTCAAGATGTGCATCTATTTGTAGAGTGAGAAAGTGGAGAAAACAATAGGAAAACAAAGAAATATGTGACTTGAAACCATCAAGAAATTATAATCTATAATATGAGATATGATGTGGAATTATAACCACGTGGTTTGTGTGTGCATATTTAAGTGTATGTATATGCATGTGTGTATATATATGCAATCACAGTATATGTGTATATATCATATATCTGTGTGTGTGTGGGTGTACCGTAACTTCCACATTTTCTATTTCCTTTATAAATTTATTCTACTTGACAACATTTAGCACCATCTAACGTAAATATATATGATGAAAAAGGAAGAGATCCTTAGTCTAGGAAAATCAGGGAAATTTTCATATTGAATATTTTAATCGTTAGCGTTGACGACATTATTTTAAAGAAGTGTCCCTTCGCAACAAGTAGCATTATACTTGAGACTCTACCAAATGTTACAAACCTTAAAAAAGAAGAGACAATAGATATAGACACATTTAGGATAGTTATACGGGTATCAACCATGCTAATTCAATAGGCTAATAGATAAAGAAAAGTGAGGCTGACTTTTAGGTATGTTTGTTCACAAACTACTGTCACTTGCCCATGCTCTTCATCACTTCTATGCTATAGATATTCTCTCTATGCTATATTAGCTCTATTCTAATCATGGCTATTCTGTGAAGATTATAACCAAAGAGTTGTATTCAACTTCTAATATATTAATTTGTTTCTCATTACTTTTGTCGTAATTCTCTTATACATATTAAATTGGTCTGTTATCATATTTAAAATGTCTAATATTAAGAGTGTTCAATCTAAGTAAATGGTGTTGATGATTATGGTGGAATTTTGACAAGTTGATTTCTGCTACCTAAATTTATTCAGCTAATTTGCAGAATTATGCTGTGTTTCTTATTAAGATGGTTAAACAGAAATCACTTTCCATAAATTAAGACTTCATTCTGGCTCATTCATTCTGCCTTAACTCAGTTTTTCAACATTTTCCTGGCTACAGTAGACCCAATTCTCAGACAGTACACCCTATGCTCAGTTACATTGTTGATAAGCCTTAATAACTTGATTACTTCTATCAACTGGTTATTCTGCTTTTCTTACCAGGTTGCAAAATATTTCTACAGGTAATCAAGAATATGTGTGTAAATGGGTGGCCCCCTCCAACATCATGCATTGAGACTCCAGACTTCAATGAGGTTTTTTTTTTTTTTTTTTTTGAGATGCAGTCTCTGTCCATTGCCCGGGCTGGAGTGCAGTGGTGCCATCTCAGCTCATGACAACCTCTGCTTCCTGAGTTCAAGCTATTCTCCTGCCTCAGCCTCTGGAGTAGCTGGAACTACAGGGGCAACACCACCACACCCGGCTAATTTTTGTATTTTTTGTAGAGAGAGGGTTTCATCATATTGCCCAGGGTGGTCTTGAACTCCTGACCTCACGTGATCCACTCGCCTCGGCCTCCCAAAATGCTGGGATTACAGGTGTGAGCCACATGCCCGGCCTCAATGAGATCATTGCTACAACATGAGAAGATTTTTTTTCCTTTTTTTATTTCCTAAGTGAATGCCCCCACAGTAAGCACCCTAAACTGTGTTATCTCAGTCTTAGGTTTTGTTATTTTTGCTACTTTTAATTTGTGTAGGAAATAACCTCTTCATAATCTATTTTAAAATAACAAGATTATTCTACATAACTAGCTATTATTATGCTTTTACTTATTTCAGTGTTACTCATATTCCCTCTACTTTCAAAGAAAAATTTTCATTTAATCTCGCAAAAAAGTAAGACATGTAAAGAAATGGAGTATGAGTATTTAGGTCCAGAAACCTACATTATTGAGGGGATCAGACAGAGTTTAGAAGTCTAAAAGATGAATAGACAGCCAAAACATGAATCCCTGGCCATAAAGGTGAAAAGGAATCCGTGGAGACCATAAGTGGGAATATAATTCTACGTGGCATGACCTCTTATGAATCTTCCCCCATTACTAGTGTGACTTAATTGTTTTTCACACTACATATTACATGCCATCCCACTGACAACCTCATTATTTAAGCTTATCACACACTCCTGCAGTTCCTTTGCACTTTCTTTCTCTGCCTGGAGTGTGCTTCTGTAAATGTCAGTTACTGACTTTCCTACCTCCTTCCTGTGTTTGCTCAAATGTTTCCACAGCAGATGAGCAGACCTTTCTTGATCACTGTATGTAGGTAAAGTTACAACCTCTACCACATCTTCTAACTCCTTTTTGAATTTATTGTACTTCACAGCATTTAGCACTATCTTACAGAACGTAGATATGTTTTCTTTTATTTCTATCACCTGTCACTTGGATGAAAGTTCTCAGAAAGTAAAAACTTCCCCAGTTCCTGTAACAATGCATGGCACACAATGCTCATGCAATATTTAATGAGTGAGTAAAATAAACCTGATATCCATGATACAGGGGCATGTTGAGAGTAAAAACAAGCATCCAGAGCACTTGCAGAAAATAATCTTACAGGGAAGAGGTCAAGAACTCAGTCATAAGCGGTAAGTGAAATTCTCAGTCTGAGAATTGATTGACAAGTAATGAACTTGACTGTGAGAGACTTATTTTCCTCTCCAGTCTTTATGTAAGTAGAGATGGTGGCATTATGCATTATTAGCTGTCACTGACTGTGGGTGAATTCACATACTTGCCGGAGCAAGAGTGGAAAAATAGGATACAAGTGTGTGTTTATATCATTCAAGCATTAGCATTAGGAGCCCTGGCACTAAACCCTTCATCAAATAATAAAATTTAGGACTGTTGTTCCACTGCTGCTGTCATCCAAATCAGTCTTTCCATTTTGCCATAGAATTCCAAACAAGCAGTTTTCTTGATTTCAAATGGTGACATTCAGTACTTCCTAATGAGCTATTTCTGTGGTCTACTATTATTTCCTCTCTCTCCACAATAAACTTTACAAACAGACATCAAAATTTTATATATATTTTTTCAAAAACCATCCATGTAAAACAGATGTAAGCTTCCTATCCTTCTTGGCATGGTAAGAAATGTAACTATCTACAGGGAATATAAACAATATCAGAAGTTAAGTTCAACTCAACCGATGATTCAAACTACCAGTCACCTGCTACTCATCCACAGAGTTTCAGAGTTCTAGTTTGACAAGATGAAAATGATGAAAGGAAGATTGATTCTTGTAATTGTAAGGAAGTAAAAAAAAAAACAATTTGTGCTTTGCATAAGTTTATTCAATTTGCTGTGATTGTTTCTACTTTCATGTCATTTCAATTGCAGTGGAATTTAAGGATATTGTGCCAGATTCAAATCCATCAACTGGAATTTTCCTTTGGTTGCAGATACCTCGCCAGAGGATACACATTACGTAGTTATTTAATTTTAAAAGGATTTAGTTGGAAAAGATTGTGTAGAATTGTTAGGAAACCATGTTCAGTGTTATGTACCAAACATTAAATTTATAGCATAAAGTTGTATGAACAAAATCTCACTAAAATCAGGAGGCAGATGGTGATATTGACAGACAATGTTGTAATGAAGACATTGTAATAGCTGATGTAAATGTGGCACTGTCATTGTCAGCCTATGTAGTTAAGCTGTAATTGCCATCTAAAAGCTCTCTTGATACTTTACTTTACAAATATCTGCCATAATTTCCTGGAAAGAAATGTTCTATAATAAACACGCAAAGGAGATAGATGTATGACATTCAGTGATGTTATTGCTGAAAATTTTAGGATTTTATTCTCAGTATAAGATTGTCAACATATATCAAATGAAGATCTGATAAATAAAGATAGCCAAAATGAATGTTTTAGTAACCTAGTCCTCCTAACTGGGTATGCGTTCGGAAATAAGCCAGAAGAGAAACAGCTAATCTCCATCCTCATACTGTGAGAACAAATCCTTAGGGCATCTCCTGCACTATTATCCACAGTATTGTAGATGAGTCCATGACAACCACACAAGTTTAGTAGCTGGAAAAAAAAATAAAGAACACCACCAGTCACGCCTTTGGGACACTGGCACAACACTGTTCTCAGAACTAACCACAGTGGAATTTGAAGGAATATATTGTGAATGTTCTTGTCCACAAATGAAGTTCAGAAATGTTGCTGTTTTATGAGTTTTCTAGAAAAACAAAACAAAACAAACAAACAAAAAACCTTACCTTTAACTATTCCACAACTTTTATTTTAGTGAGAAGACGAGGCATTTTCATCAAGATATTTTTAAAATTATATTAATTTCACTTCATAAAAATATATTTGTACCATTTGTTTCTAATAGCTAATATTCTTGAAACTAAAATGTGCTTTACACGTAACTATTACTGCACTACATGGTTCTATATTGAGTGACACATGTAATGTAACCACCTCTGCTTCCATAGGAAAATAATTTCAGGGGAAAAAAAAAACACATGAAAGAAATTATCAAGGACGTAAGGACATAAAAAGAGAACCAATAAAATCCCAGGCACAACTAAGTACTCGAGGAGTAAAATTATGATGATTATTCCCTAATGCAACATGCTTATTTTTTTCATGAACAATTTGTGTTTTAATGAAAAGAGACATTATTTATAGCAGGCATTAGACTAAAGTTGAATATGTACTTTAAACACTCTCAGTTGCTTCTTAAAGTACTGCTTTATGCAGCTGAGTGTTTTTTTCCTTTTTTCCCAATGTCTGCAATTCTAGTATATTTGAAGATCTTAATTCAGTTGTATATACTACTTAATATTGCTTATAAAGTTTAGTATTTCAAGATTCAAATATTGTTTACAAATAAAATTAAAAAAGAAATATCAATCATTTAAAGATTATTATAAAATCTCTGACTTTAAAATCTTAATAAGTAAAATGTTAGTAGGTATTCATATAAAATAATTTTTATATCTTTTGGACTTAGCATCCAGCATTTCTTTTCTACTAAAGAAAACAGTTCATCTCTTGTGATGTATTCTGATTATTTGGGTTTTGAAAGTGGATGTTTTCTAAGTATGCAAAGACAAATGAAATGGTTCTAAATTTTTAAAATAATAATGTTTAGATGCTCGCAGTCCTCTTATCTCATTATTTCTATCCTTGTTGGAGAAGCGGGGATATGCAATCTCAGAATATTTCTTTTTTCTTTTTTTTTTTTTTTTTTTTTGAGACGGAGTCTCGCTCTGTCGCCCAGGCTGGAGTCTCGCTCTGTCGCCCAGGCTGGAGTGTCTCCCAGGTGGATCTCGGCTCACTGCAAGCTCCACCTCCCGGGTTCACGCCATTCTCCTGCCTCAGCCTCCGGAGTAGTTGGGACTACAGGCACCTGCCACCACACCCGGCTATTTTTTTTTGTATTTTTAATAGAGACGGGTTTCACCGTGTTAGCCAGGATGGTATAGATCTCCTGACCTCGTGATCCACCCGCCTCGGCCTCCCAAAGTGCTGGGATTACAGGTGTGAGCCACCGCGCCCGACCCAATCTCAGAATATTTCTAAGAACTAACCATTGAGCTTAAAGGAGAAAATAATTTTAAGTAAGATTAAACTTTCTAATTACCCAGATTATGGTTTTGTCTTTCCTAGGGCATTCAATGGATGTAGACAGCAATAAATTCTTCCCTTTCATTTGAGTAATAAGTTCTTGTTCTTAACTTATATCACCCAAAATGAACTTTAATTTTTATCATCAAGTACATCATTATCACTAGACATTTTAGCTTCTATTTTAAATTTTAAAATAACTTTGTAACTAAGAATGTATTATTTATTCTGATACATATTAAACATTATATATTACTTTTTATTTTTTATTTTTAATTTTTATGGGTACATAGTAGGTGTATATATTTGTGGGCTACATGAGCTGTTTTGATACAAGCATGCAATGTCTAATAATCACACCATGGAGAATGGGGCATCCATCCCCTCAAGTGTTTATCCTTTGTGTTACAAACAATCTAATTATATTCTTTTAGTTATTTTAAAACATACAATTAAGTTATAATTTGAATATATTCACCCTGTTGTGCTATCAAATACTAGGTCTTATTCACTCATTCTACTTTTACTGTACCTGTTAACTATCCCCACCTCCTCCCTGCTCCCCCATTCCCCCACTGCCCTTCCTAGTTTCTAGTAACTATTCTTCTACTCTTTATGACCATAAGTTCGTTTGTTTATTTTCAGATCCCAAAAATAAGGGAGAACATGCGATGTTTGTCTTTCTGAGCCCGGCTTTTATCAATTAATATAATGATCTCCAGTTCCTTCCATGTTGTTGCACATGACGAGATCTCATTCTTGTTTATGGCAGAATAGAACTCCATTGTGTATACATATCCCATTTTCTTTATCCATCTATCTACTAATGGACACTTAGGTTGCTTCCAAATCTTGGTTATTGTGAACAGTGATGCACCAAACATGAGAATGCCGATATCCCCTCAATATACTGATTTCTATCTTTTGAGTGTATACCCAGCAGTGGGATTGCTGGATCATATTGTAGCTCAATTTTCAGTTTTCTGAGGGACCTCCAAAATGTTCTCCATAGTTGTTATACTGATTTGCATTCCCACCAATAGTGGGTAAGAATTCCCTTTTCTCCATATCTTCACTGGCATTTTTATTGCCTGCCATTTGGATATAAGCCATTTTAAATGAGTGAGATATCTCCTTATAGTTTTGACTTGTATTTCTCTGAAGATAAATGATGCTGAGCACCTTTTCATATACCAGTGATATGGTTAGGCTTTGTGTCCTTATCCAAATCTCATCTTGAACTGTAATGCCTACAGTCTCCATGTGTTAATTTAATCATGGGGTGGTTTCCCCCATGCTGTTCTCATGATAGTGAGTGAGTTCTCATGAGATCGGATGGTTTTACAAGGAACTATTCCCCCTTTTATGAGCACTTCTCTTTCCTGCTGCCTTTTGAAGAAGGTACTTGATTCCCCTTCACCTTCCCCCATGACTGTAAGTTTCCTGAGGCCTCCCCAGCCATGCTGAACTGTGGGTCAATTACACTCCTTTCCTTTGTAAATTACCCAGTCTCTGGCAATTCTTTATAGTATTATGAAAATGGACTAATACAGCCAGTGTGCCATTCATATATCTTCTTTTGAGAAATGCCTATTCAAGTATTTTGCCCATTTTTTGATTGAATTGTGAGTTAGTGTCTTTATTTTATTTTATTTTATTTTCCTATAGCTGTTTGACCTCCTTATATTTCTGGTCATTAATCCTTTGTAAGATTGGTAGTTTGCAAACATTTTCTCCCATTCTATGGGTTATCTCTTCTTTTTGTTGATTGTTTTCTTTGCTGTGCAGAGCTTTTTAATTTGGTGTGATCCCATGTGTACATTTGTGCTTTTGTTGCCCGTGGTCGTGGAATATTGCTCAATAAATGTTTCCCCAGACCAATGTATTTGAGATTTTCACCAGTTTTCTTGTAGTAGTTTCATAGTTTGAGATGTTAGGTTTAAGCCTTCGATCCATTTTGATTTGAATATTTGTGTATGATGAGAGATAGGGGTACAGTTTTACTCTTCTACATATGGATATCCAGTTTTTCCAACACCATTTATTAAAGAGATTGTCTTTTCCTCAGCATATATTCTTAGTACCTTTGTCAAAAATAAGTTCATTTTAGGTGTGTGGATTTGTTTTTGGGTTCTCTATTCTGTTCCACTGGTTTAGATGTCTGTTTTTATGCCAGTTAACATTACTTTTCAAAATTAATTACAAATATATCATGTTCATTGCCTCTTGTTTTTTCTCTATGTAGAAATTTTTATTGAAAGATTGGCTTCTTGCCACCTATTTTTTTCTAGTTATTTCATACTTTTATTTCTAAATTTTTAAAATAATTTCAACTTTTATTTTAGATTCAGGTTGTACATGTACAGGTTAGTTACATGGTTATATTGCATGATGCTGAGGTTTGGGATACCAATGATTCTGACATCCTGATAGTAACCATAGTACCCAACAGCCAGTTTTTCAATAATTGTCCCACATCCTCCCTCCCCACTCTGTTAGTCCCCAGTGTCTATTGTTGCCATTTTTATGTCCATGAGTACCCAATGTTTATCTTCCATTTATAAGTGAAAATGTGATATTTTGTTTTCTGTTAGTGTTAATATGCAGACACTTCTCAAAACATACAAGTAACCAAGAAACATACGAAAATGTGCTCAACCTCACTAATCATCAGAGAAATGCAAATTAAAGCCAAAATTATATCTTACATCAGTAAGAATGACTATCATTAAAAAGTCCAAATCAACATAGATGCAGGGGAGGCTGTGAGGAAAAGAAAACGCTTATACCCTGTTTGTGGGAATGTAAATTAGTTAAGCCACTGTGGAAAGCCATCTGGAGATTTCTCAGAGAAGTAAAAACAGAGATACCATTCAACCCAGCAATCTCATTACTAGGTATATATCCAAAGAAATATATAAATCATTTTACCAAAAAAATCATGCAGTCGTATGTTAATTGCAGCACTATTCACAATAGAAAATTCATGGAATCAACCTGGGTGCCCATTAACAGTGGACTGTATAAAGAAAATGTAATAGATATACACCATGGAATACTACACAGCCATATGAAAGACAAGATTATGCCATTTGCAGCAACATGAATGCAGTTAGAGTCCATTATCCTAAGCAAATTTCACTGCTTATTGATGATGCCCTTCAACCTATTCATATTGCCACTTCCAAGTAGTAATTACTTTTCTTGTACATATACTTTTCTTTTTTTTTTTTTAACTAAATCTTCTCTGTTCCTTGTAAAGAATATTATTACTGGCACTCAAAAGTTAGTGAACTATACATAATTAACCTGTGGCCTACCTAATTTCTTTAAGAATTCACACTAATTACCCATATACTTAAGTTTTTATTGATGCATTATTTCTAGAGGAAATAAATACTGCTAACACGGCATTAGTGAGAGAGTAAAAAAAAATATTTTCTCAAAAAGTGCTATCATTTTAGAATAAACTTATACTAAAAACTTCTTTATAAACTCTTTACACACTTTTTATTCTGAGACAATTCAAAAAAAGTAAAAGAAAAAGGATTATTGTTTATTCATCTTATAAGCCACACTCTTGAAAAGTTAGGGCCATTATAGCCAGTATAATCTGCATTATACTGAGGTAACAGAATAAAAAGCAAATTCCTTCTGTTGGGCCTTGCCTTATCCAGTAATACTGTTCAGCTTTGACCTTTTTTGTAGGTCACATAATTGAGTCCAGTATTCTGAAATAACATCTCGTCTTTATATTGATAAGCATTTAAAATATTAGATTTATTGTTACTTTTGTACTTTCATTGTACTGGAAGAAGAATTTTCTCTCAAAGAAGAATTTTCTCTCTCATTCCACAAAACCCAAGTTACAGAGAAAAATATGTAGACATTCAATTGCAGAGAAATGTGTCTTATTCTCTGTAACTTTAAACTGTATATTGAATGAATTAAGCAATGTTTTCATTTTCATTTTGGCTTTTTGGCAAATATTAACAGGCTCAAGTTTGTCAATGTACTATCATCTATGTAAAAATCTCAAAACATTCTTATAATAATCATTTGAAATGTATATAGTATAATGTTAAATTTTATGTCCGAGACCATGTTTATTTTTTCACTTCTTGTATTTAGTTCTTTACACATGACCTAACACTTAATAGATTATCAAAATGTATCTGCTGGAATTAAAAAAAAATTGCATGTAATTTGTACAACATGTACTGGAAAAAATTTACCAACAATTTTATTTTGTCTGCCATTTTATTGGAGAATATTTATTGTCTTAAGAGATAATACAGTTTTCAAATTTCTACAAGGACTTTGTAATATTTTTATAAAATATATAAAATATATAAAATATTTCCAAAAATTTAATACAGTGAAGAAATATACTTTACAAACGTAAATTATAATATCATTACATAAAATGCAAATTACATATAGTCAAATATTCTCTTGAAAAAATTTAAGTGGCCTATAAAATGCTGTATTCATACATATAATTCCATTATAATTCTTAAGCAGTTTGCTGTTCTGGCATTAAAACAGATTGTTGTTTGTTTGAACATCAAATGTAGATGTTTTTGCTCCTATAAAGCCATATTTTAAATGAATGCATATACTTTAACAACAAAATCGTATATAGTGATAAGCACATAGAACTTGAAGCCATCTGAAAAATAATGTAGGACAAAATTGCTCATCTATATTCACTTAGGCACATATGTTTATTGATAAAATGAGAAGTGGAAAAATCTGAATTATGTAAAATTCTCTCTCTCTCCTTTACCTTTTCAAATTTACATAACATAATCAAACTCTTCATAATTTAGTAATGAACAACATAATACTTCCTTGCACATGCAATGTAATGTGTGCATAAAATCAATATTAGGTACAAAAAATCCATGGCAATAAGGCTAGAAAGAAAGTACCATAGTAGTGATTATCTCATAGCAAAAAAGTATGACAATATTTTTTCCCTCTGACTCCTGGATTTCTCAATTTTCTAGAAACAATGCAGATTGCTTTTATAACATTTAATTCTAAACCTTTTAACACTTAAGATAAGTTTTGAAATATTCCGTATACATTCTAATTTTAAAAGCATTTCTTGTGATTTTGCATGGAGTTTAGGAACATTAAAATTCTACTTAAAAATTTGTCATGTTTTGTGATAATTCTCCATTTCTTTTTTTTTAATCTCGAAATTTTACAAGCAGAGCCACATCAGAGAGGGTGAAAATTAAAACTGAAGATGAAAAAGAATTTTGGAATTGGATCATTGAAGAACATGGGGTAGAAAATACCAGAAAAGTAAAGGGAGCCACGGTTTGAAAGCAGAATAAGTATAGTATTAGTGTAGTGGGTATAGAAAGAGGCAGAAAGACTACTTTCAGTGAATCAAAGCATTCTTGTAAGCAAGAAACACAATTGTGTTTAACTGAAGACAGGTTAGCTGCAACAGCCTCGAATGTCAAACATGGACATGCAGTTAATGGGGAGTCATTAAAGGTTTCAGAAAAGCTAATGATATGATAAATGGTAGTTTTGGGGATTACTCTGGTTCGTGAAATTTAAAATAAATTTTATTCTGATATTTTTGAAATTTAAACCTAGTAAACAAAGGTTGCAACCACACAGTCTTATCATGATGTATCTTACTAATAAAATTTATGTCATGGTTTATATTCCCAAACTAGAAACACAATCTGAAACTGAAGTTAATAAAATCAGCATGGCATATGTGATTAGTCATGTGTAGAAGCTTCCTGCCACTAAAAATCATGTGTAAATGTGTTACTGATGTAATTTAAGCAATTTCTAAATTTCCCTCATGAAACTAATTTCAAATCACATTGAGAAGACTAAAGAAGTAATGCAAGATAAGATTTGTCTTACATGTGCAACATAAAATCTATGGCAAAAGATAAGTGAGCATAAAGATAAGAATATAAGCCAGGCATAGTGGCTCATGCCTGTAAACCCAGAACTTTGGGAGACTTAGGCAGGTGGATCATTTCAGATCAGGAGTTCAAGACCAGCTTGACCAACATGGTGAAATCCCATCTCTACTAAAAATACAAAAATTAGCCAGGCATGGTGGTGCACTCCTGTACTCCCAGCTACTCGAGAGGCTGAGGTGGGAGAATCGCTTGAACCCAGGAGACAGAGGTTGCAGAGATCATGCCATTGCACTGCAGCCTGGGTGACACAGCAAAACTCTGTCACACACACACAAAAAAACTGATAAGGAATATAGAGCTGAACAACGATTTTTTCTGTATGTGTGTGTGTGTGTAGCATTGACCAGAAAATGATTTTCTGTTTAGTAATGAATTATGTAACGCTAACCAAACAATTACAATAATAAAGGTTGATGAACAATCTATTAATACTTGGCAATAATCTTCACTATAATAATAAGGGTTTCTTGGATCCCATGATAATTTCACCTAGGTCTCTGGTCTTTTTAGTGAGTTTGTCTGTCAGTAAGGATTGTTCTATGAAAGTGAACTTCCCCAGTTATCTTGTGTCATTTAGTGGTTAGATAAACATTTTTTGGAGCTTTTCAGACATGAGACAATATGCATAACCTAAGTAAAGCCTACAAAGATGAAAAAATCACCATCTGTACCTTAAGGAGCCCATTGTATATTGAGAGTGGCAAATATGCAAAGAGTAGTTTCAATGTAATGTAATAAATACAATGATTGAAGCAGGTAAAGAGTTAAGGAGTAATTGGTAAGCTTGAATAGTCAAAAGAAGAGAAGTATCTTCTTATAAGAAGTTATTATAAGTTATTATAATCTAAGATGGGTCTTTAGGAATAAGAAAGCTTTAGCAAGCTATGAAAGTTAAAACTGGCATTATAGGCAGAAAGAGTAATTTTTTTAAATAACTTGAGGTACATAATGAATAGAATAAATAAAGACAGCTCAGCAATACCGAGCTATAAAAACTTAAGTTTAGGCAAGGTGACAGAGGAGGATTGGTTACTCAATGCCAATCATTGAAGGGATGACATTTTTATTTCTTCTAACTCTATGAAATTGAAGCTCAGCATTTACAGTGAGGTATTTTTAGTACCTTCCTGCCCAATTAAAATTGATTCATTTTCTTGTATTAGGCAAAATCTCACCATATTCCACCACTTTTTTTCAGCCAACCACTGACATTCTCTTAAAATCACTTTTAGTGCAATGTTACCAATGATCGCTTTGAGGAACATTAAGTAATTTTCCTGTGCATCCTAAACTTGGATCACATATCACATCAAAATCACCTGAGTGAGACATTTCCAATGCATATTAATCGTTTTTCTCTGGAAATTTTGATTTCATCAGTCTAGGTTTGTGTTAATTTATCTGTATTTATTGTAGGACTTTTGAATAATTCTGATGTAATCAGGTAACAAAACAGAGCTTGAAAACCATTTGGTGTTTCATGTATTTCTAGCGGATGTTTGATTATATAAAATAATTATAAAAAAAGGTGAGAGAGAATTACGTTTAATGTTTGAATATTATATATATTTGAATGTATTTTGAATATATTTTGAATATATTTGAGTATATTTCGAATATATATATAATCTGACCAAATATTTGGTCTCTACAATACTAAGATTAGAAATGTGCAGAAATTTATAATAAAATAAAAAAAATAAAAAAACAGGCAGCCAAAAGCATGGAAGAAAAGAGTTGGAGAGAAAGGAAAACTGACAATCGTCTAGTATGGAAAAAAGAGAAGGGAAAGAAAGTGGCATATTTTTTGTACATTATTTCATTGTATCTAAAGTATAAGCAAATGGTAATAATAAGAAAGCCAATAATACAAGTGTTGAGATTGTAGTGCCAACACTGATTTACGGGAAAGAGAAGTGTACTCAATTTTGCTGCATAATGTTAAGCAGGTTAAAAAAAAAAAAAGCAGAAAAAAATAGAGTCATTCTCCAAGAAGTGTGACTTTTATTACTGCTAGGTTATTTTATTTCATACTTAATTGAAAATAAAAGGTCTAAAAAGTACTCAGGTTGAACACAAAGTCCTCCGCTACAGGTAACATCTTCGGGAACTTTATTAAGTGAAGGGATGGGGTGGCAGTGGTAGAGTGGATGACTATTTGCTTCTGACAGCGTGCCGGTTTATGTATTATACAAAATAATATTGAATATATATTATTGAGAAATCTGTTAAAAATTAAGTAAAACTCAGATTAATGTTCTTAAAAGGCACAACATTTGCTATGGCAACAAGATAAAAAATGTTTAAGTACCAAAAATGTATATTAACTGCAAACATTTTCATATAAACAAAACAGCGTATCTATTTATATCAATAACTCATATGCCCAAAAATATTTTTTAAAAAGATTGAAATAACCTTATACTTAATAAATGTTACCACTGTATTCTAAAATAGTATATATTATTTGCATATATATACTATAAATAATTTTATGTTATTAATTATTAAGTCAACAAATAATTCTTTGAAACCTACAAAATGCTGCTTTCTGTTATAGGCACTGAATATAGATTGATATAAAATGTTTTCTTGTGGGGGAGGGGCCAAGATGGCAGACTAGAAATAGCTGTGGTCAGAGGCTCCCACCAAGAACAAAAATGGCAAGTGAATTCTGAACTTCCAACTGAGGTATACAAATTCTTTCATTGGGACTGAGTAGTCAGCTGGCACGACCACAGACAGTAAGAAAAGCCAGGGTGGTGTGACGGCCAACCTGGGAGACACACGGGGCAAAGCGAGCTCCCACTTTCAGACAAGGGAGGCAGGGAGTGATCATGCTACCCTGCTGGGAAAACACGTTTTTTCCACAGATTCGTGCAACCCACAGATCAGGAGATTCCTTTTTTGAGCCCATACCACCAGGGCCTTGGGTCCCAATCACAGAGCTATGCAGATTCTCAGTGGCCACTTGGCTGGAGACTGCCTGAGACTACCAAGTTCCCAGGAGAAGGGGAAGCCATCATCACTGCAGCTACCGGCTGCCTAAAACAAGTGAGCTCCCTGGGGGAGGTGCAGCAGCCATCACTGCAGCTCCAGTCTGCCATTATTCCCCTACAGATGCCGGAGAGACTGGACACTTTGAACCCTGGGGAAATTCCCCACAGTGCAGCACAGCCGGTGTGGCAGATCATGACAAGACTGCCTCTTTAGGCTGGACCCTGACCCATCCCTCCTCACTGGGCGGGACTTCACTGGAGGAATTTCAGCAACTCCAGCCAAGGGTATAGGGACAGAACTCTTAGCTCCCTGGAATTGAGCCACTGGGGGGAGGGGCGCCTGTGATCTCCACAGATCAGCATATTCAGTCGTTCCCCTGGATGGCTCTGAGGAATCCAGGCAGTCCAGACAAGTGGGATTTCCCCAGGACAGCACACCCCTTCACTAAGGGGCAGCCAGAGTGTGTTGCTAAGTGGGTCACAGATCCAATGCCTCCTGACTGGGTGAGACCCTCTAACAGGGATTGCCAGACATCTTATAGAGGAGTGTTCCTGCTGGAATCAGGTCAGTGCCCATCTGGGACAGAAATCCCAGAGGAAGAAACAGACAGCCATCTTTGCTGTTCTGCAGCCTCCACTGGTGACACCTTCGGGCGTGGGAGGGACCCAGGTTACTAGGTTCTGGAGTGGGCCCAGAGCAAACCACAGCAGCCCTATGGAAGAAGGGCCTGACTATTAAAAGAAAAACAAGGAAACAGAAAGCAACAACAGCAACAAAAATATCCCCACAAAAACTGCATCCAAATAGCAGCCTCAAAGATCGAAGCTAGATAAACGCATGAAAATGAAAACAAATCAACAACAAAAAGCTAAAAACTCAAAAAGCCACAATGCCTCTTCTCCTCCAAATGATCGCAACACCTCTGTAGCAAGGGCACAGAACTGGGTGAAGGATGAGATGGATGAATTGACAGAAATAGACTTCAAAATGTGAGTAATAATAACGAACTTCGTTGAGCTAAAGGAGCATATTCTACTCTAATGTGAAGAAGCTAACAGGCATGACAAAACATTACAGGAGCTATTAACAAGTATAAACAGTTTAGAGAGGAACATAAGTGACCTGACTGAGCTGAAAAACGCAACCCAGGAACTTCACAATGCAATCACAAGTATCAATAACTGAATAGACAAAGCAGAATTTCAGAGCTTGAAGACTATTTTACTGAAATAAGACAAGCAGACAAGATTAGAGAAAAAAAAGAATGAAAAGAAACGAACAAAACCTCTGAGAACTATGAGATTATGTAAAAAGACTGAACCTATAACTGACTGGGGTACCTGAGACAGGGAGAATGGAACCAAATTGGAAAACATACTTCAGGATATCATCCAGGAGAACTCCTCCAACCTAACAATACTGTCCAACATTCAAATTTAGGAAATCCAGAGAACCCCAGTAAGACACTTCATGAGAAGATCAACCCTAAGACACATAATTATCAGATTTTCCAAGGTTGAAATGAAAAAAATTGTTAAGGGCATCCAGAAAGAAAGGCCAAGTCACCTATAAAGGGAAGCCCATCAGCCTAACAGCAGACCTCTCAGCAGAAACCCTACAAGCCAGAAGAGATTGGGGGCCAATATTCAACATTCTTAAAGAAAAGAATTTCCAACCAAGAATTTCATATCTGGCCAAACTAAGCTTCATAAGTTAAGAAGAGAGAAACAAGTTTCTTTTCAGACAAGCAAATGCTAAGGGAATTTGACACCACTAGACCTGCCTTGGAAGAGCTCCTCAAGGAAGCACTAAATATGGAAAGAAAAAACTGTTACCAGCCACTAAAAAAATACTGAAGTACACAGAGCAGTAACATTATGAAGCAACTACATAAAGAAGCCTACAAAATAACCAGCTAGCGTCATGATGACAGTATCAATTTCACACATAACAATATTAACCTTAAATGTAAATGGACTAAATGCCCCAATTAAAAGACACAGAATGGATAAAGAGTTGAGACCCATTGGTGTGCTATATTCAAGAGGCCTATCTCACATGCAAAGAAACACATAGGCTCCAAATAAAGGGATGGAGGAAAATTTACCCAGCAAATGGAAAGCAGAAAAAAGCAGGGGTTGCAATACTAGTTCCTGATAAAACAGACTTTAAATCAACAAGGATCAAAAAAGACTAAAGGCATTACATAATGGTAAAGGGATCAACTAAAAAGGAAGAGCTAACCATTCAAAATATATATGCAACCAATACAGGAGCACCCAAATTCATAAAACAAGTTCTTAGAGACCTACAAAGAGACTTAGACTCCCATCCAATAATAATGGGGGACTTTAACACCCCTCTGTCAATATTAGACAAATCATTGAGACAGAAAATTAACATGGATATTCAGGACTTGCACTCAGCCCTGGATCAAGTAGACGTGATAGATATCTACAGAACTTCCACCCAAAAACAACAGAATGTACATTCTTCTCGGTGCCACATGACACTTACTCTAAAATCAATCACATAATTGGAAGTAAAACACTCCTCAGCAAATGCAAAATAACTGAATTCAAAACAGTCTCTCAGACCACAGTGCAATCAAATTAGATCTCAAGATAAGGAAACTCACCCAAAACCACACAACTACATGGAAATTGAACAACTTGCTCCTGAATGACTCCTGGCTAAATAATGCCATTAAGGCAGAAATGAAGAAGTTCTTTGAAACCAATGAGAACAAAGAGACAACATACCAGAATATCTGGGACACAGCTAAGGCCGTGTTAACAGGGAAATTTACAGCACTACATACACACACCAAAAAGCTAGAAAGATCTCAAATCGACACCCTAACATCACAACTAAAACAACTAGATAACCAAAAGCAAACAAACCCCAAATCTAGCAGAAGACAAGTAATAACCAAGGTCAGAGTGGAACTGAGATAGAGAAAAGAAAATATTATTCAAAAAAATTAATGAATGCAGGAGCTCTTTAAAAAAAAAACTAAAATAGATAGACCACTAGATAGACTAATAAAGAAGAGAGAATAATCAAATACACACAATAAAAATGATAAAGGCAATATCACCATTGCCCCACAAAAATACAAATAACCATCAGAGAATACTATAAACATCTCTATGCAAATAAACTAGAATATCTAGAAGAAATGAATAAATTCCTGGACACATGCACCCTCCAAAAACTGAACCAGGAAGAATTTGAAACCCTGAATAGACCAATAACAAGTTCTGAAATTGAGACAGTAATAAATAGTGTATCAACAAAAAAAAGCACAGGACCAGGTGGATTTACAGCTGAATTCTATTAAAGATACAAAGAGGAGCTGGTACCATTTCTTCTGAAACTATTCCAAACAATCGAAAAGGTGGAATTTCTCCCTAATTCATTTTAGGAGGCCAGCATTATACTGATACCAAAACCTGGCAGAGATACAATAAAAAAAGGAAACTTCAAGACAGTATCCCTGATGAACATCAATGTGAAAATCCTCAGTAAAATACTGGCATACTGAATTCAGCAGCACATCAAAAAGCTTATCCACCACAATCAAGTCAGCTTCATCCCTGCAATGCAAGGCTGGTTCAACATATACAAATCAATAAATACAATTCATCAGACAAACAGAGCTAAAGACAAAATTCACATGATTACCTCAATAGATGCAGAAAAGGACTTTGATAGAGTTCAACATCCCTTCTCAAGTTAAAAACCTCTCAAGGTTTTGAAGAAACATACTTCAAAATAATAATAGCCATTTATGACAAACCCACACCCAATAACATACTAAATGGGCAAAAGCTGGAAGAATTCCCTGTGGAAATTGACAAGTGTGGCTTCTCTCACCACTCCTATTTAACATAGTATTGGAAGTTCTGTCTGGGGCAGTCAGGCAAGAGAAAGGAAGAAAGGGTTTTCAAATAGCAAAAGAGGGAGTCAAACTGTTTCTCTTTGCAGATTACATGATCCTATATTTAGAAAACTCCATCATCTCAGACCAAAAGTCTCTTAAGCTGATAAGCAACTTCAGCAAAGTTTCAGGATACAAAATCAATTTGCAAAATTCACAAGCATTCCTATACACCAACAACAGCAAATGGTGTATTCATAATTCACAACTGCTACACAGAGAATAAAATATCTAGGAACACAGCTAACAAAGAAAGTGAAGGACCTCTTCAAAAAGAACTACAAATCACTGTTCAAAGAAATAAAACAGGACACGAACAAATGGAAAAACATTCAATGCTTATGAATAGGAAGAATCAATATAGTGAAAATAGCCATAGTGCCCAAAGTAATTTATAGATTCAATCCTGTTCCCATTAAGCTACCATTGACATCTTCACAGAATTAGAAAAAACTACTTAAATATATGTTTAAATATATAAAAAGTACATTATATATAATATGTATTTTATATTATATACAAATATTATATAAAAATATATAAAATATTTTATGTATATATAAAATATATAAAATAAATATAATATAATTATAAAAATAAAATGTGTACAATATATAATATATTTTATATATATTATATTACACATATATAATATATGTACTATATTACATGTATTATATTATATGTAATATATTATATATTAATATAGTCTATAAAATATATTATATATAATTATATAAATTTATATACTATATAAATATATTTTTATACTATTATATATTGTATATATTTATATACTATATAAATATATTTATATAGTATATAGTATATAAGTATATACTATATAAATATATTTATATAGTATATAAATTTATATAGTATATAAAATATATATAATGTATAATGTATATAATACATAAAAATATAATTATATATATTATATATATTTAGATATGTTTTATATATATATCAATATATAAATATATATAAAATATATCTAAATATATATAATGTAATATATGATATATAATATATAATATAATATATATCATATATAATATAATATATAATATATAATGTAATATATCATATATAATGTATAATATATAATATAATATATGATATATATTGTAATATATAATATATGATATATATTGTAATATATAATATATGATATATATTGTAATATATAATATATAATATATAATATAATGTCTAATATATAATGTAATATATAATATATAATATAATACATAATATATAAAGTAATATATAATATATAATATAATATGTAACATATAATATATAATGTAATATATGTAATATATAATATATTATAATATCATATTACATATCATAATATATTATATATAATATATATTACATTATAATGATATGGATATATTTTATTTTATAATATATAAATGCATTTTATATGCATTTTATATATAGTATATAATATATCATGTATATAATATATAATATAATATAATACAATATATAATATAATGATATAATATATTATATTATATTACATTATATAAAATAATATATAATATAATATAATATATAATATATTACCTATAATATAATATAATATATTATCTAATATGATATATAGTATAATATATTACTTATATAATATACAGTATAATATATTACATATATTATATAATATAGAATATATTATATGTAATATAATATATGTTATATGTAATATATTACATAATATATTATATTATATATTATATTATATATATTATATATTATATATTGTATATATTTTATATATTATATATTATATATATTTTATATATATTAGATATTATATATTGTAGATATTATATATTATATATAATTTGAATATATTATTGATATATTGAATATACCTATTGAATATATATTGAATATATGATATATAATATATATTATATATAATACATATATAGTATATTTGATATATAATAAATATATAATATCTATTATATATGATAAATATATGATATCTATCATATGTAATATATATAATAAATATATTATATATTATATGTAATATATTTATATAAAATGTATATGATATGTAACATATTTTATATAAAATATATATAATATGTAATATATTTTTTATATAATATATTATATGTTTTATATAAAACATACAATATATAATATATTATATAAAATATATTACATATTATATATATTTCATATAAAATATATATAATATATATTTTATGTAAAATATATATAATATATATTTTATAAAATATATTACATATTTATATAATAAAAATACATAAAATATATATTTTTTATGTCTGTATAAAATAAATACATTTTATGTCTATATAAAATAAATACATTTTATGTCTATATAAAATAAATATTTTTTTGTCTATAAAATATATATATTTTATGTCTATATAAAATATATATTTTCATGTCTACATAAAATATATATATTTTATGTCTATATAAAGTATATATTTTTTATGTCTATATAAAATATATATATTTTATGTCTATATAAAATATATATATTTTATGTCTATATAAAATATATATATTTTATGTCTATATAAAATATATATATTTTATGTCTATATAAAATATATATTTTTATGTCTATATAAAATATATATTTTTATGTCTATATAAAATATACATTTTTATGTCTATATAAAATATATGGAATATATTTTATGTCTATATAAAATATAAAGAATATATTTTATGCCTATATAAAATATATATATTTTATGCCTATATAAAATATATATATTTTATGCCTATATAAAATATATATATTTTATGCCTATATAAAATATATATATTTTATGCCTATATAAAATATATATATTTTATGCCTATATAAAATATATATATTTTATGCCTATATAAAATATATATATTTTATGCCTATATAAAATATATATATTTTATGTCTATATAAAATATATATATTTTATGTCTATATAAAATATATATATTTTATGTCTATATACAATATATATATTTTATGTCTATATACAATATATATATTATGTCTATATACTATATATATTATGTCTATATACTATATATATTTTATGTCTATATACAATATATATTTTATGTCTATATACTATATATATTTTTTGTCTATAGAAAATATATATATTTTGTCTATAGAAAATACATATATTTTGTCTATATAAAATATATATTTTATGTCTATATAAAAATATATATTTATGTCTATATAAAATATATATTTTTATGTCTATATAAATATATATATTTTATGTCTATATAAAATATTTATAATATAGTTTATGTCTATATAAAATATTTATAATATAGTTTATGTCTATATAAAATATTTATAATATAGTTTATGTCTATATAAAATAAATACATTTCATGTCTATGTAAAATAGATACATTTCATGTCTATGTAAAATAGATACATTTCATGTCTATGTAAAATATATGCATTTCATGTCTATGTAAAATATATGCATTTCATATCTTTGTAAAATATATGCATTTCCTGTCTGTGTAAAACATATGCATTTCATGTCTGTGTAAAATCTATGCATTTCATGTCTGTGTAAAATATATGGAATATATTTCATGTCTGTGTAAAATATATATATTTCATGTCTGTAAAATATATATATTTCATGTCTATGTAAAATATATATATTTCATGTCTATGTGAAATATATATATTTCATGTCTATGTGAAATATATATATTTTATGTCTATGTAAAATATATATATTTTATGTCTATGTAAAATATATATAAAATGGGCCCATATTGCCAAGACAATACTAAGCAAAAAAACAAAGCTGGAAGCATCATGCTAACTGACCTCAAACTATGCTTCAAGGCTACAGTAACCAAAATAGCATGGTACTGGCACTAAAACAGACATCTAGACCAGTGGAAAAGAATAGAGATCTCAAAAATAACACTGCACATCTACAATCCTCTGATTCTCCACAAACCTGAAAAAAAAAAAGCAATGAGGAAAGGATCCCCTATTTAATAAATGGTGTTGGGAAAACTGGCTAGCCATATGTAGAAAGTTGAAACTGGAGCCTTTCCTTACACCTTATACAAAAATTAACTCAAGATGGATTAAAGACTTAAATGCAAAACTCCAAACTATAAAAACCCTAGAAGAAAATCTAGGGAATACCATCCAGGACATAGGCACTGCAAAGATTTCATGATGAAAACACAAGCAATGGCAACAAAGGCAAAAACAGACAAATGGGATCTAATTAAACTAAAGAGCTTCTGCACAACAAAAGAAGTGAACAGACAACCTACAGAATGAGCAAAAAAATTTGCACCCTATCCATCTGACAAAGGTCTAATATCTAGAATCTAAGAAACTTAAACACACTTACAAGAAAAAAAAACATTAAAAAGTGGGCAAATGACATGAACAGACAACTTATCAAAAGAAAACATTTATGCAGCCAACAAACATATGAAAAAAAAGCTCAACATCACTGATCATTAGAGAAATGCAAATCAAAACCACAGTGAGATACCACCTCATGCCAGTAAGAATGACAATTATTTAAAAAGTCAAGAAACAACAGATGCTGGTGAAGCTTTGGAGAATAAGTACGCTTTTACACTGTAGGAGGGAATGTAAATTAGTTCAACTATTATAGAAGACACTGTGGTTATTCCTCAAAGATCTGGAACCAGAAATACCATTAGATCTAGCAATCCCATTACTGAGTATAACCAAAGAAATATAAATCATTCTATTATAAAGATACATGTATGCACATATGTTCATTGCAGCACTATTCATAATAGCAAAAACATGGAATCAACCCAAATGTCCATCAATGATAGACTGGATAAAGAAAATGTGATACATGCCCAACATGGAATATTATGCAGCCATTAAAAAAAAAAAAAAAGATCATGTCCTTTGCAGGAACATGTATGGAGCTGGAAGCCAGTAGCTTCAACAAACTACCAACAGAAAATCAAACACCATTTTTTCTCACTTATAAGTGGGAGCTGAACAATGAGAACAGATGGACAAAGGGAGGGAAACAACACACAGTGGGGCCTGTTGGGAGGAGGGAAGAGAGATAGCATCGGGATAAATAGCTAATGCATGTGGGGTTCACCTAGGTGATGGGTTGATAGGTGCAGCAATCCACCATGACACACGTTTACCTATGTAACAACCCTGCAGGTCTTGTACATGTATCCTGGATTTTAAAATAAAATAAAATATTTTTTAAAGTCTCTGTTCTCAAAGAGTGGTAAATTTTTTAAAAATAGAAAATATAATTAGATAAAGATACTGCTGAAATCAGAGACTTAATTGCTAATAAAAACAATTCATGCAACCCAGTGTGATTATTTTTAATAATAATGGACATTTTAATATGTCTTTTGTTTTTTTCCTGTGGAAATACACTAAAATATAACATCTGGGGATGTTTGGTATCTCGATGTTTAACAGGTATTATCAATTTTCCAAAAATATTTTACCAGCTTACTTGCCCATCAGTGACTCATAAGTTAGTATGGCGAGCCACATCCTATCCAACAAGCTCTAGTACCAGTCTTTGTAGTTTGTCAATTAAATAGGTGTAGGTTTTATAGTTTATTATTAAATTATTAAAATAGAATAAATAGAATAACTAGATAAATAAAAGCAGAACATCCATGGACATATGTTTAGAGTGTGTCCTATTCCCAGAATTAAAATTAATCCAATTTGTGCCTCTGCTGTCCAATAAAATAATTCCTTAAGAATACAGAGATCAGATATTCATTTGAGGAACCATTCTAATATGGTTTTCACCTACTCATGACAACAAAATTACTCTTATCAAAGCACAAACAGTATCCATATTGTTAAATTATGAATTGAAGCACAATTTTTCAGCTCTCATCTTAATGTATGTATCAGCAGCATTTGGCACAGTTGATCTCTCTCTCCTTTTTGAACAACATCCTTGATAGAATTCCAGAACAGATATTTTAAAATATAATAATAAGGGCATAAAAATGACTTTAAAAGTATTCAGAAATAGAGAAAAGTAAACTTAAATTACATAAAATATGTTTAAAAAGATGTTTGTCCTTTTTTGCTCCTTGAATAAAGGGGACACATATTTTAAATTCCATGCATTTTATTTTAAAATTTAGGAAATGCTCACAGTTCCCCACACTAAAATTTACAGAAACAGAGATAATATAATCAAGCAATAACAAAATCAAATTCAATAGATTTTTCTAGACTGATGTATTTTCTTGATTAAAAGACTATTTTTAAAAGTCTAAATATGCACTTAAAGAAAACTATTATTTATTGATCCAGTTATTTGACAACCCTACTTGTCCTTTATGGGGTTTTCATACCATATATTTATTATTGCAATTGGTTTTTTGATATTTCAATCAGAAATTTTTAATTGTATTGCTGGTTGGCTTGGTCTGTTGAATCTTTGTTTTTATTATATTGTTTATTCATTACAGGTTAGCTCTGCTAGTGCAAATTGTGATGTGAAAAGCTTGAAACACTTTCTAAATTTTAAAGCAAAGAGCGTGGTATTTAAATATGTGTTCCTTAATATTTGGAAGACATGTTAACACCAAATAAACCCAGAGTCTGTATTTTAGAGTAGTAACACGAGAATGTTTTCAATTTTTTCTAGTTTTTAAAAAATAAACATTCTGTATTCAGAACATTTTTAATAACAGAACAAATTTTAGTGTTTAATTAAACAAAATGTGGTTTCATTGAAAAGGAAATGGTTAATATAAATTAGATAAATTTCGAATTTAAAAACTAATTTAAGAAAAATAATGCTTGAAGATCAGTGGTCATGGAATTTAATCCAGAGAAGGGGATTTATTCTGTTCTGCTTGTAGTAACAAAAGAATACTACAGGCCAATATTATGGGGATAGACACAAAAATATAGCATAACATTTTATTTTAAAAACTAAAGTCACATTTTTATACATGTATTAAATGTTTGATAACAAAGAACAAAAAAAAGTGAAATTTTCATGCTCACTTTTGGGCGGTATTGTGGGACACAAGCACGGAAAACCGTGAGAAATAAAATTTTCATCCTGGCTTGGTGTGGGCAGAACCCAACAGCCTGAGGACAACCTCAGTATGTGTGGTTTTGTTAGGCCACAGTCCGTCTGTATAAAAGCTGTGCTTATGGCCAGGAGTGGTGGCTAATGCCTGTGATCCCAGCGCTTTGGGAGGCAGAGGCGGGCGGATCACGAGGTCAGGAGGTTAACGCATCCTGGCTAAGACGTGAAACCCCGTCTCTACTAAAAATACAAAAAAAAAAAAAAATTAGCTGGGCATGGTGGCGAGCGCCTGTAATCCCAGCTACTCTGGAGGCTGAGGCAGGAGAATGGTGTGAACCCAGGAGGCGGAGCTTGCAGTGAGCCGAGATCGCGCCACTGCACTCCAGCCTGGGCGACAGAGTGAGACTCTGTCTCAAAAAGAAAAGAAAAAAAAAAGCTGTGCTTATTTAAAGAGAATTGAAGTCTCAGTGAGAAAAATAACTACTACTAACCTCAAAACAGCATGTATGGCTCATCATCTGAGGTACTCTGTGACCATATAACTTGTTCAACTGTGTTACCATTCTATAAGGCTTATAATTTGTATCTTTTAAAACAGAATAACTTCAAATTTGAAATAGATTACTTAGAGAAGTAAATTTTAATATACAAACCCCTATATATTTGTATCATTTATATCTATACCTATGCTTACATGTGTGTTTGTGAACATGTGTGTGATTGTTACGTAAATGCTTCCCTCAGACAAACAAGCATTCTTCTACTTGTAATTAAATTTGCTCTGTGTTAGTTTGAGCTTTTTACCTCTGACATTAGATGGCACAAGTATATAGGATTTTGAAACATGAAATAAGTAAACCTTTCATTTTATAAAAATTTATTTTAAATTTTTCAGATTAAAAAATTGAATCAATTGCAAAAGTATTTGCTTTCCAACTAAATAATGAAAGGTTAGGATAATGTCCTCATTACTTTAAAAACTTTGCTTTTCATTATGTCAAAAACATTTTATCTGCCACAATATTTTATTGAGAGCATAAATTTTCTGATATATGGGATTCATTGACACGTAAATAGTAAAAGATTATTGATGTTAATATCACATGAGACAATTTAGCAGAGAAGCAAATGCAAAAGCATTCTTCTGTGTCTTGTAAATTTTATAGGAGCACACAAACGTTGACACGATGGTGACAGACACAGATATTAATATTATTTGGAAAATGGTTTGCATTTATAGTATTATTAACAAGCTATTAAGGTATTGGTGGCCTTAGATATTATTTCCCACAAGGGCCCACATCTTTGCATAAGAAAAATCAGAGAGGACGAGTGAAGAGAAAGCACTATCATTATTCCTAGAGAATTAAACTAGGAAAATATGAAGCAGGCTAGAGGATGATTGTCCACATATCACTTTTCATTGAGGAAGCTATCTCATAATTTCTGCTGAATATTTTTACTATAATGATAAATGATTGGTTTGAGTTTATTAAATATCGGGGTTTTTTTTGGTCTTTTACTGGGTTGTAGAAATTGTCTCTATCTAAAATTTTACTGTTTTTTCACCTTTATTGTTCTAATAGAAATTCGTTTTCTGCATATAAAAATTTTAGTGCAGAAATGTAGACATGTTCCAGGTTGATCTGATCTATCAAACAGACATAAAAGCAGAGGAAAGGAAATGTGTGATCAATGTCATGCAACAAGGATACCGATAGGGTCACATTGACATATTTTACGTCCAGTTTGTGAGCAAAGATGCCAGTAAATTCTGACAGGAAGTAGCAGTACTTTTGCTAAATTGCTATAATAAATCCTTAAGCTCTTTTAAAACCTGGGAGGTGTCGTGGGTGGGGGGATGTGTAATACAGAACTTTATAACTCGTGAAAATTAGCTATAAATTAGGGCATGAAAGGAACAGCAAGAGCAGGATGTAGCTTTTTTTTCAAACTGTACTTAAAGATTATTTGATCTTAATTTATAGATCCTTTAAAATAATATTTAGTTAGTATATATCCTAATGAAGGGTAGGCATAGAGTCAAAATAATTTTATGTAAGGTGATATATTTTAATAAATATGTTTTCTTTTTTCTTTTTGTTTCAGGCTATCTCTGAGTAATGAAATAGACCAGTGAATGATATCAATATACTCATATTTAAACTTACAATGAGTATCTCTTTAAAAGCTAGAATATAACATTTTGTCTTTGTCTATATAATTGAGACCCTTGAAAAGAAAAGGAAATGTATCCATATGTACTTGAATGTTGGTTTAAAAAGTAGAGACTAATATGTCTCAACAGATAATTTATTAATCATATGTATTATGCCAGACTGAAGGGATGCATCTGGTTAATTGACTATGTGTGGGTCATTAATTTCCCACATGTAATGAATAATGGAATTAAAGGATATGGTATTTATAGAGAAGGAAAATAGTACTAAGGACATTAACTGACTTTCCTAATATCAGACTATTTACACTCAGAGCGGGATATAGACTGTATAGCATGATGCCTGTTTCCAACTAAGTGTCTCATTCTCAAATTTTGAATGACAATTTGAGTAATTTAAATGATATTTTTAAATTTTATACTTTTAATATGATCTTTAATAATTTAAAAGGCAATGATACATTTTATATCTTCTAAAATAGTTCTTTTCAAATTTTCCCAATTTTACTTCACATTAATTGAAAACACAGTACATAAATACATTTTTTGGTAAAAATGAAAGCATTGTGGATATTTCAAAGTTCAGTTTTACTCTCTATTCCCTGTGTTGTTCTCCTCACCAAAAGTAACGTTTTTCAGTTACTATGGCTGAATAACATACAAAGTCATAATTTAGAGGTTTATTATATTTATTTTGTTCACAAGTCTGTGATTTTTTCAGGGCTCAGAGGAGATACGTAAGGCTAGTGGCTAGAACAATCTTAAGGCTGGTTCAATTGCATTTGGTTATGGGAATTGGCTGAGTTATTAGATGAAAGTGTCAGCTGCAACACCTGAACTTTGTTTCTGCATATGAGCTGGACAGCCTCACAAGATGGTGGCTAATTTACAAAGCTAAGTGTTCTGAAAAAAAAAAAAGGAAATCAGAAACTATCTCCTTTTATAATATGGCCTTGGAAATTACACAGAATTCCTTGTGCCACATTCTTCTCTTCAATCACAAAATCACTCCTAGTTTTAAAGGGAGGACATACAGATTCTACCTCCTAACAGAGGAGGCAGAATTCTGGAAGTTCATTTGAAACCATACATGTTGCTGTAGTCATGTCTGGAGAATACATTCTGACACAGTTCATCCCCTTTCCACAGCAATTTGCATTTTTTCACATGCAAAATACAACCATCCCTTTCTCAAAGCCTCTTAAATGTTTATCTTATTATGGCTGGAAGGTGGACCAGTCACCTAACAGCTCTGAGGACCAATCCAATTAGGTATGAGTTTATATGACGCTCCTTGAGTGTACTTCCTTAACTGTAGATCCTTGAGTATAATTCCTATCAATCTGAAAAAGCTATGTACAATAGACTTGACACACACCCAACACATGATAGTGAGACAGGCATAGGATAACCACTATAGTCCCTTCAATTAAAAAAGAGAAAACAAGGGGTCCACATGAGTCAATGGTCCATAGCAATTGCAAAATCCGGGTAGGTATACATTGGATTAATGCTACTGCCTGAAAAGAATTCTTGACTGTTTTTGTGGTTCTTCTTATTTCCTTCTGAAATGTCCTTCCTTCTACATGTGTCTCTCCAGCTTCATCTAAGTAGTTTTCTCTGTCTGACTCATCTCGGTTATCTGGGAAATTATGTAGAAATATGTAAGAGAAGTATTTTAAAACAGATGCCATGATTAGTCTCAATGACGTAGAGTAAAGTATGCTTATAGCAAATGAAATATTAGCAGAGAAATACAAATTATAAAAAGGAAACATATAGAATTGAAAAATATATCAAACACTAAATTTATTGATAGGCTAAACCACAGAATGGAGTTAGAAAACTGAATATGTGAACTTGAAAATAGATCAAAAGAAGTGATAAAATCTGAAGAAGAATAGTAGAAAGGTAAAAGTAGAAAACATAGGATGATATTAATGGATAGAACTCCCAGAAGTTTAAAGAGTAAAGTAAAATACCAACACATGCCCAATATTTTTTGTCCATTTTGTAATGTGCATACTATTATGTGTGTAATGTGTGTGTATATAATAACAATTATTGTTATTATTACATGAAGAACTATTGGGCAATGTTTTTTTCCCAAATTTAATTTAGATATAAATTGGTAACTAGATGTAGTTTCAGCCAATCAACACTCAAATCAGAATTTAAGAGTTGCGTACACGAACTAGTTGTAATAGAAAATAATACATTTAAAATTTTTATTGGAGAATGTGTCATGGGTAATCTATAGTATTCAGTGAAATATAGTTACTTAAGTATATCACTTCTGCTCATGAGCTATAATATATGTGCTAAGGAAGGCTTGGCAATTCCAGTGGCCGCTACACTATAACTATTAAAGATATTTCAAGAATACAGTAACTATTGGGAGCAGCAACTGTTTCTGGAAAGCTTAAAAAGACAGCACATAAGCTCAGGATTTTAAATGATCAACGTAGCTCATTCAGAGTATCAGAATCTAGTATGACTTAACTCATAAATTTTATCTTTTGGTCAGGCACGGTGGCTCATGCCTGTAATCCCAGCACTTTAGAAGACTGAGGTGGGTGGATCATTTGAGATTGGGAGTTCAAGATCAGCCTGGCCAACATGGTGAAACCATGTCTCTACTGAAAATATAAAAAAATTAGCCGGGTGTGGTGGTGGGCTCCTGTAGTCCCAGCTACTTGGGAGGCTGAGACAGGAGAATCTCTTGAACCCCGGAGGTGGAGGTTGCAGTGAGCCAAAATTGTGCCACTGCACTCCAGCCTGGGCGACAGAGCAAGACTCTGTCTAAAAAAAAAAAAAAAAAAAAAAAAATTATCTTTTAATCACAGGCCAATGTCTGACCCTTCAAGTTGCTAAAGTAACATTTCATTTCTTTATAATAAGTATTTATTGAGTGTCTTTTTAATGCAAGGCATTACTCTAAGCAATGAAATTCAGTTGAATTCTCAGTGATAGGAGGTAAACTACAGATGAACAAAATAAATGAGATGTTGTGTACTCTGTCAAATGTGGAAAAACTCTATGAAGAAAAATAAAGGTTAGGAGTTCCGATGTAATTCCCAGGAAGCGATATCATTTTAAGTAGGAAGATCAGAGACTGTTTCATTTGGAAAGGGACATTTAAGGAAAACAATGTCATAAGACATTAAGGGGATGAGAAAGCCACAAGGAGAGAGAATTGCATATGCAAAGGTTGTGAGGCAGAATTAGGCAAGGTGTTATCAGGAACTACCAGAAGGCTAGCAGGCTGAAATGAGTGAGAGGAAGTAAGAAGGTAAAAATGGTCTAGGATGCATAGGAATTTGAAAGTATTAAAAGGTGGATTGGCATTTATTCTCTGAAACAAGCAAAAGCCATTAGAGGATTTGAAAGATGATTTTTAAAAATCTGAGTTACATGTTTAAAATATTTCTCAGTAGAAAATAAACTATAGGAGGATAAGAAAAAAGTTCCCAAAAAATGTTAGGGAGTTTTGCAATATTCCCCCCCAAAAAATAAATAAAATAAAATAATAAAAAATAAATAAATAAAAAGGTTTTGATTTTCACTGAGGTGAAGGCAGTGAATGTAAAGAACTCTGATGAGACTCTGTGTATACCTTGGAACTAGAGCTAATGCCGATGGCTGAGAGACTAAAGGCATGAGAAAAGGAGGGAAGTTAGAAATGACACCAGGAATTGTTAGTTTAAATAAATGAAAAGTTTACATTTTCATTTACTGAGATGGGAAAGACTGTGAATGAGTACATTTCAGGTTATGGAGGAAACCAGAAAATCAACCTGTAGATGTGAAGTTTGAGATACCCAATGAGGAGTTGCACATGGAAGCCTGAAGTCCAGGAAAAAAGATCTAGATTGGAGAAATTATCAGTTTATAGATGGCATTTAAAGGCATGATACCAAGAAAGTGAGCAAAGATGTATGTGAAGAGCCTATGACTGAGCTATGGGACTCTATAGTATTTAAAAGTCTGGGAATAAGAACTAATTAAAACATGAGGCTTTGAATAAGTAGGAAGAGGGTTGTAAGGAAAATCAGTTGAGCATGGTATGCTAAAATCCAGGGAAAAATATGTCTTTGGAAAAGTGTATAATTAATTGCATTAAGTCCTACCGTTAACTAAGATGAGACTGAGAATGCATTCTTTTATTTAGTCTGTGGGTGTCATTAGTGATTTTGAAGAATCTTTTGGTAGAGACGTGTACAAAATGTTGTATTTGACTAAAAGGGGCAGTGGGAAAAGAGGATGTTGGAACAGTCTACATAAACTTTCAGATGACATTTTGTCTAAAGGTGACATTGGGCACAAACAAGAAAAGAAATTGGAGCCAAGATAAATTTGTTTTTCTACAGAATGGGAGAGATTAAACTGCACACATTTAAAGTGTAATAAGTTTCCATGTAACTGTGTACTCCATTAGGGTACCACCACAGTCAAGAAAATGAACATATTTCTTGCCTTAAACCTATCCTCATGCTCTTTTGTAATCCCTTCCTTTTACTTTTTCCCACATCCCCAGGCAATCACTCCCCTGCTTTCTGTCAATACAAATTTGTATTTCCTGTAGTTTTATACAAAGTTATATCCTATATACTCTTTTGTCTGATGTATTTCACTCAGTATAATTATCTTATCATTCATCCATTTGTTCAAATCAATAGTTTATTTCATTGTTTTGCTGAGTGTATGTTTTTCCTCATTTCAGCCTTAGAAGAGATCCCAGCTCTGCACAACACCATGATTTCAGCTTAGCAAGAGGCTCTGGAACAGACTCTGGTCCAGCTTAGACACGCCTAGATTCCTGACCAACAGTGACCATGACATAGTAAAGACGTGTTGTTTAAGCTGCCAAGTGTGTTTTAACATTGCTGTGCAGCAATAGATAACTAATATACTATTCCTACATCCTCTTTGGTGAAATATCTCTTCACATCTTTTGTCCACTTTTTGATTGGGTTGTTTTCATTCCTGTGTGCGTTGACAGTGCTTTATATATTCTGGATAAAAGCCCATAGTCAGAGATATCTTTTGCAAATATTTTCTTCGTGGCTTGTCTGGTCATTATATTAACAGTGTCTTTCAAAAAAAATTTTAACTATGATGAAGTCTAGTTTGTCCACTTTTTATTTTATAAATTATGTTTTTGGTACTAGACTGATTCTTGACCAACAGTACATGCCATAAGTATTTAGTATGCAATTTCAAGACACTAATTTTCAGAATTCTTTGTATGCTCACTGAATCCAAATCTGGCTAAACAGATTTTAAGTGTATCTGTGCATTAAAAGTAAAATATTTGTTGTTGCCGTTGCTTTTGTTTGAATAAAATAGACGACTATAGTAAATGATACAACTTTCTGTCATTATATATTTTCTTTAAATTTAGGCAAAAATATTCATTGCAAATAAAGTTCTATAAGTACAAAAATATTTAGTTTTTGGTTTTGACTAGGAAATGGGTTGACAATTTCTGAATAATGTCATAATTTTTTATAGAAAATATATAGAAATATTCGAGGAAAATTTTTCTTTGGTAGGATCTTACACCAGGAATCTAATCTGTAGATAATGTGATATATATAATTAGAAGTGAATTTTAGTATAATATAACTTAAATAAGGTCGTTTATTTTATGTTTAAATATCAACATGTAACATTTTCTTTCTTGATTAATTTTGTAACAGACAAGTAATGCCATGTTTCTCACAATCAGATACGGTTCATGAATCTGATTTGTTAAATAAGGTTTTAAAATAGTTGATACTGATATTTAAAAATTATTAAGTGGAACTAATGGTTATGTTTAGAAAATAATATATTTCCAAATGTACTAATTAATTATTTATAATTATTTATAGAAACAGTACTTTATCATTACATGTGCTTTCCTCAAAATAGTATATTAAAAGTTAAAAAGTTGATTTTATATAATTATAGGTAGTATTTGATATGTCATATATAAAAGTTTATAGGACTAACATTGTGTTTAAGGACCAGGCACGGTGGCTTATGCCTGTAATCCCAGCACTTTGGAAGGCCGAGGCGGGTGGATTATGAGGTCAAGAGATAGATAGATCGAGACCATCCTGGACAACATGGTGAAACCCCATCTCTACTAAAAATACATAAATTAGTTGGGTGTGATGGCATGGCAGTCCCAGCTACTCTGGAGGCTGAGGCAGGAGAATCACTTGAACCCAGGAGGCGGAGGTTGCAGTGAGCCGAGATGGCACCACTGCATTCCAGCCTGGCGACAGAGCCAGACTCTGTCTCAAAAAAAAAAAAAAAATTGTGTATAAGTTTTTAGCTCTTTAATGGGCAGATGTTTAGACAAGACTCTAAGCAAACTATAAATAAACTGTAATGTTTTGTCCTATTAAAAATAGATATTTATATCTTAAAAGTCAAGAGTAATGCTTGCTAACTGTATTGCGATTATTTTTTATTCTTAAATTGTTGTTGTCTGTAGCGTGAAACTCTTCCACTCTACCCATAGCTAAGCACACAAAGTGGCAATGGCATTACAGAGCAGCTAATCTACAGCTAGGAGGTAGCCTAATTGTTTTCTCATAAACAAGTGATTATAAAAGCACTCTATAATAGAGAGTGATAATCAAAAACAGAACCACAGCATAAAGGGGCTTAAATCTCAGACAGAGAACGAAGTGGGTAATACAATGATGTAGGTGGAGAGAAAAAATTACCTAAAGCCATGACTTATCATCGTCCAAGAAATAAATAGAGGTACAAAGAGAACTTAGAAGAGACTGGGGGCTGAGTTAACTTATTTGTAGAATATTAAGGGAGTCAACTACTGAACTTCAACTTCTGATCTGAAGATTTGCTAGACAATTTTTTTTCAATAACTTTCAAGTACCTGAAAAACACCAGTGTGTTTTATGCCTTTCAGTGTAGTGACTCAAACAGTTTCAAGTGAGAAAAATTTCCGTTCATTTCTTGTATATCCTTACGGAAACTTTAAAAATTACAATCACCGGGGTATGTGTCTGTTCATTTCAATCTCTTAAATTTTCCAAGTGATTTAGCCAGCCACTTTGTTCATTGTCATTAGAAAGATCATGAAAGTTTTGCTATTTAGGACCCTTGTCATGTCAAATTTAGACAAAATGCAGGCTACAGAAATGGCTGTGATGCCAGGCCATTAAATTAATCATAATTTCCAAGATAAGCGGACTAGGCTCTTACTCTTATTGTCTAAGGAGGTCTGTGACCATGTAGATTGCTTCACAATATACTGCATGACTGCCTAAATGTAACCAGAAGTCATCCAGTGCTGACACCCCACCGCTTTCGTGTTTTATGATTGTTTTGTAATTCAAGCAACGCATATTCAAATTAACTTGTTTTTAATTCATGGGTTGGGAGATGTGTCTTTTTTTAACGTGGAAATAGGAGCTTTGAAAAAAGCCTGGAGAAACAACTTGTATTTATAATGCTTTTACAACAACAATAACAACATGAACACCGCTTCTCCTTTGAGCTATTGCTTTTTGCTAACCTCTTTGTACTCTGTGGCAAGGGCTTTATCAACATTGTCTTATTTAATCTGCACAAACATCTTTGAAGTTAAGCATTATTACTGATATTTTACAGATGACGAATCTGAAATTTAGACAGTTAAATAATGTGTTCAGTGTAATACAATTATTAAATGGCAGGGCTATCAGTGAACCTAGACTGGTTTGACCTCTAAGCTCGTGCTCTTAACCAACTCATTATCCTGACTTCATGCTTTGTAAAGCATGATATGGTATGATATATGCATTACTTCAGTTGGCTAATTCAATATTATATGAAGTAGACCTTCCTAATGTTATCATCTTATAGATAATAAAATCAACATATAGAGATTACACTAAAAACAAGATTGTTTATTGAACCATATCAAAGAGTTTAAGGAAAATGTTTACTGTGGCATTGCCATTAGTTTTCTATAATGTTTTGCATATTGTCTACTTTAACTTATTTAAAGGTAAAAAATGAGTGATTAAAGTTTTGAGAGATGCAGTGGCAGACCCCATGCTTGGAAATTGACTAGCCCAAAAAATAAATAGAGATAAAAAGAGAAATAGAGGTCTAAAGGAGAATGGGGTTAATTGTGAAGCTTCTGTGAATTGTTTGATCAATCTAGTTACCAGTGATATTGGCCTGGATGCACGTTGTCCAGTACAGTAGCCACTAGCCACATATGGCTACTTCACTTTAATTTAGTTACAATGATATACAATTTAAAATTCAGTCAGTCACATTAGACACACTTCAAGTTCTCAAAAGCCACATGTTGGTAGTGGTTAGCATATTTCATAGCATAGATAGAAAACATTACAAGCGTCAGAAAAAACGGTATTGGAGAGTGCTAGTCTAGACACTTAAACACACACAGAAATGCCAAATTTGATTAAGGTTCTATCAAAAGTTAATCTTCCTACTTGCTATTAGACAAATACACATTATCAATGCCCTGCTCATATGAAAATGGAGAATCAAATGTACGCTCTTGATGTACAGTAAATAAATAGTTGAATCACTGAATACAAACATATAAATCTAAATTCTTGTATTTGGTGATTTGGCCCTGAAATGTAGCCTAGTTTGGTCGAACATGGAAAACACTCTTCTATTTCTAATCTGCTTATTAAAGATGCTTGAGTTATAGCATTACATCCATTATACAAAATCTATATTTCTGAAGTGTTTTAAAATAGCTTTTTATGTATCACAAGATATGTATAGTATGAGGATCAACCATGAAATGACTATTAGCATTTTTCACTGCTTATTGTGTTTCGTTTTAAAAAATTAATAAGGGGGAAATTATAATTGAAGTGTTCCTCCAAAATATTACAATTAGCTAGGAAGTTTCAAGAAACAACTCTGAAGATGGAAACAAAGTAAGCAGTATATGTTACGAAATGAAATTTTGTTTTCCCCAGAACTCGTATGTTGAAGCCCTAACTTTTAATGTGATGGTATTTGGAGGTAAGGCCTTTAGAGGTAATTAGATTTAGATGAGGTCATGATGGTGGGGTTCTTGTTATAGGATTAGTGCCCTGATAAGGAGACATCAGAGAGCTTGCTCTCTCTCTGTCTCTCCTCCATGTGAGGTCACAGAAAGAAAAGGGTGGTCTGCAAGACAAGAAGAGAGCCCTTACCAGGAACCAAAGCAGCCAGCACCTTGATCATAGACTTCCCAGTCTCCAGTACTGCGAGAAATAAATGTCTGTTGTTAAAAACACCCAGTTTATAGTATTTTCTTATAGCTGTCTGAGCAGACTAATACAGCATGCAAATATGATATAATGCCAAACAACAAAATAAACAATGTGGTTAACTAACAGATAACTAAAGAATTTGGGGCTGTTATGTCCTAAAGTTTGCCACAAAAATTTTTTAAAGATGCAAATTTTCATTAGTCCAAAGGCTGGTAGAAAAATATAAAAGCAATTACTTAAGTGGGTTTATTTTGTCTCAAGCACATAGTGTAAAATAATGTCTACCCAATATATCATTTAATCTTCATAAGAAAATAGTTTCATTCTCATCTGTAATAAACAAATGAGTACATAATTCACAATTGGAGCTTAGGAAAAATTCCCAGTATTCCAGTTAGTAATTAGTTGGCCTAGAATCAGGAAAATAGACTCTTAACCTAAATGTAAGATGAACTACCATAGTATATTTAATGAAAAAAATACATTAAAAAACTAAAAAAAAGAGAAAGAACATTGCTAAGTAAGCTTCTAACTCAGCAATACCTAAACTAACTCATATAAAGTTATTTCCAATATTAATAAACATGGGGAAATTAGTGCGTAACATAAAAAAGTAATAAAAGAATGCCTGGTAAATGAATTAAAAATGTGGTCCTTTTAAAATATTGAATAAATATTTAGCTAAACTAATGAAGTAAAAATAAAATTAAGACAACTCAAAATATCAGAAATAAGAATAGAGATATAAAAAGAGATACAGAAGAAATTTTATCACATTGTGATTTATTTTGAACACTAAATTGAAAATCATGAATAACTGATTGTGCAAAACCAAAAACCAAAAAAAAAAGATACATTACCACAGAATTTATACCAAAAATGTAAAGGCGTCTTCCCACTTCCGCAGAAAAGTTGTTTACCAGAGAGAGTCAAAGTGATATTTTATTTTTAACTCAAGGAAAAGCTCATTTAAAAGCAATTTTATCTGTTCTAGCAAAGTTTCCAAAATATTTAATCAAGTCAGCATAAAACTAATACCAAAATCTGTCAAAAAAAGCACAATAAAATAAACTGCTTCAAAATATAGTTCACCCCATATCAATAAAATACTAAATAAAATATTTACAAATATAATCCCATAACAGAAAAATAGTAAAAAAGAACACTGAGCATGAGACAATGACGTTTATTTCAAGAATACAAATGGTTTAAGATTGGGAAGGAAAGCAATGTAATATATTATATATTATAATAATATTACTTAGTATGAAAATAAAAAGCATTATTACAATATTGGATTTTGAAAAGACATTAGAGAAAAATTTACTTCAATTCCTATATTAAAAAATCAAAACTCTTAATAATGAATGAATGGATGGCTATATCTCTCACATGATATATATGATATATATGTTTCACATGATATATATACCTTTCACATGACATATATGTATAAATCCATGTGTGTGTTTGTATGTATAGCCTTATTTTTATTTTACTCTACGTATGTAATTAGATTATACTTGTGTGGGGTGTATGTGTGTGTGTTTGTGTGTGAAAGAGAGAGAGAGATTGAAACTGAAGGGTCCTTAATGTTAAAATATGCACAATAATTTCATTAAATATAAAAGTAAGAATGATGTGTCCCTTGTTTTGTTGTTCAAAATATTTTCATCCCCTTTTTACCAGGGCCCTTCCTACCCACTTGGCCACATAACATGTTTGTTCAATGAAGTGTGAGTGGAAATGACTGTGTCATTTCCAAGTAGAATCTAGTTTGATAATTATCGTATGTCTCAGATACTCTAATTTTCCATCTGCTAGGAGACCAATTTTACTCAAACAAAGGCTACACCTGTGTCCTTGGTCCTGGGCTACAACAGAAATAGAGAGGCTCTTCAGCTAAACTGAGATAGACAAGAATGTAAGAAGGTTTGTCATTTGTCACCACAGTAAAATAATCTAACTTGACATACCTAATATCACTCTTATTTAACATTCTTCTAGAAGTTGTGAAAACTGCAATTACGGAAAGAATCAAGTAGAAATTTAAAAATAGTGGAGACAATTTTCTGTCTGTGTGAAAAATATGTGTTTAAAATTAATCAAAAAACTCTAGTGAAATTAAATATTTTAGAAATAAAAAATCCCAAAATTTAGGCATTTTCTATTGCCTATATAAAAATTTAGGCAATTTTTGAGAAATCTTGAGAAATGAGTTTCTCTTCTGCCAGTCCTATATTTTTGCAGTGTGGAGGAAAGGTGGTAAAAGCCTTTTGATATTACAGGTTGTAAGATGTTCTTTCTCATGGGAATAAAACGGCAGCAATTTCTACACTTCTACAAAATTTCAACATGATCTGTAAATCTTCCATGTCACTCTCTACCAAAAGTGGGAAGTGCAGAACTTTTTAGAGGAGTTTATATTTGCTTCACTTGTGCCTGAAAAACTTCAGCTAAAATAGAATATCTAAGTGTCAACTATTTTGCTTATCGACATTTACTGTTGCCAATAAAGAATAGAGATGAACTTGTCTATTGAACCATTTCAAATAAAGTGAGACAAAACGGAGTCTCAACACTGCCAATCATCCTTCCTCCAGCTGAGATAAATAAGCCACTTTGTAACCAGTAAAATCTTTCATGTCTTTCCCTACCCAAAGTGGGAAGCACAGAACTGAAGACATGGAGAAAATTAAGACAGAAAGAAAACGATTTATTATCTATCTTCAGTGATTTGAAGTAACAAAAGCAGCCTTCCAAATCTAGTATGTGAAATCATTGTTGCTTAAATTGTTTCAGGAAACAATTACACAGAGAAAATACAAGGAATTAGTTTACTGTTAGACTTTTTGATTACCCGAAAAGTTCCTCTATTTTAAAAAGATAAATTAAATAATTAATATCTAGTAAAGAAAAAGAAGTTTTGATTCACACTGGCAAAATATTCAAACTATATCATAGTAGGATATCAAACTACTATAAAACTGCTATAATAAAAGTGTTTAGGACAAATCACGTATAGTCAGAAGTCTAATAAATGAAAGCAAATTCTACTCTTGACCAAAAATACGTATGGAAATTTAGTAAATACAAACAAAGCATTTGACATTTTATATGGGGAAAGAGAGGTAATTCAGTAAATTGCCTATGGGAAATCTTTTTTTTTTTTTCTTGAAGGCTAGATTCCAATTTTAATTTTTCTAGACAAAAAGTATTCTAAGTGGATCAAGAATTTTAATGTGTAATAATAAAAATGAAGTTAAAATATTACTTACATTAATTAAATTGAAAAATTTCAAAAGTGGTGCTAGAGAGAAGACCTATGAAATGTAATAAATAATATGAAAGACATAAAGCAAATATTTTACAAATTGGCTACAAAGAAATTAATTTATAGCAGGAAATGTCAACAAGAGGTCAAAATATAAAATTCAAGATTAGAGTTATTTGTTGCAGTTATATAATACAGTTAATTTCCTACAATCAAGGTACTCTTACAAACTCCAATAAATGAATAAACATTATAAACCAATTAACATATAAATATATAATAGAACAAGAGATCATATAAGTAGAAACCTCTACACAAAAAAATATAAAACGTCACTAAGAACATATAAGAGTGTTTATAAAGTTTTAAAAGTCTCGTGGATTACATGTTTTGGTGAAACAGACTGTCATAACTACTGGTATCAGTACTTGTATTTGAGGGGAATAAAATTTGGTAAGTCATAATTTTATGAGTCTTAATTTTATAATAGCAAAATTATTTCTAGAATATTTTGCAAACAGCTGACTGCAAATATCAATGATCAATAACATGGATTGCATTATATTATTAGGCCTCAAACTGGCAACAACTATTCATAAAGAGTCCAATTAAATAAAAATAGCTTAATTGACATATAAAATATATTGTATTTTAAGTGAAGTAGCTAAAAAGTAGTCTAAAGTTTAAAATATAAAAATGAAAACTAAATTGTAGAAAAGTATTTTTGATGTAATGCTTGTTAACCACGAACATACACAGAAAATTCCTGAGAAGATGGAGAAGAACCCATGACATACAGGCATTTACAGAGAATAGATTATTGTGTGAGAAGTATAACACATGTGTTTATTATTTGGAATACTTCACTTAAAAAATAAGAATAGCACATAAAATTAATAAAAGGCTAATTAAATAGAAATTATTATTTAAAAATATCTTGACAAATTATAGAAATTTTTATTGATATTGCTTGCATCTCTTTAGATTTTTGACCATTCTTTCCTAAGAAGATTATAAACATTTTCTATTCTAAGCATATTCATGATCTCATTTACCTCTTTGATAGCTGAGTAGTAATGCTAGTCTAAAAAAGATAAATTTTAAATCTATATTTATTTTATATATATATTCTAAAATATAATTTATCATAAGGTTTTCAACTATCTTTGAAATCTTAAAATTTTGGCAAACATCAATAATGCCTTGTAAAAGCAGATATATAATATTCAATGAATTAGCTTATTTAATTCTTAGTCTCTTTGTATTTATGGCTCATCTGTTAATTTATATATTTTCATTCAATTTTAGTATAAAAGTGTGTATATATTGTATATTTTTCAGCATTTATTTTTATTTCTGTAATATTTTAGGAAAAAATATAGTTTTATTTTTTGGGAGGCTATAACAACAGCAAAACTATTTACATGATATAAATCGTTTCATGAGAGGCTCCTATTCTACTATTAAAATTATTTACAAGAGTAATTAATGACAGGTGAAAAATATATGTTTGACTGCAAATTAAAATTAACATCTGTAATACAATTATAATTTTTAAAATATACAAATATATGTAGTTCCATGCCAAATGCCATTTAATATTAAATATGCACAAATTAGGAAACTTTAGAAGATTTCCTCATAATTTCTACAAACTTCTAGGAAAGGCTAATTTGCTCCTTGTCAATCAAACTAAAGAGGTCTTCCAGTTAATTTTTACATTTGGTATAAAACAAAGATATAATTTCATTTTTTTTTTTTTTGCATATAGATATCCAATTTTTTCAGCACCACTTATTGAGGAGGCTTTCCTTTCCCCACTGGTTACTGTAGGTGCCCTTGTTAAAGATTAGTTGACCATATACATGTGTATTAATTTCTGGGCTCTCTATTGTGCTTCATTGGTCTACATGTCAGTTTTTATGCTAGAACCATACTGTTATGATTACTATAGCTTTGTAATAGTTTGAAATCAGGGGATAAGATGTCTCCAGCTTTCTTCTTTTGTCTCAAAATCGCTTTGAATATTTTGGGTCTTTTGTGGTTACATACTAATTTTATGATTGTTTGTAGTATTTCTATGAAAAATGTTATTGGAATTTTGATTGAGGATGGCTTGAATATGTAGATCACTTTGAATAATATGAATATTTTAACAATATTAATTATTCCAATCTATATACATGGGATATATTACACTTATTTTTGTCTCCTTTAATTTCTTTAAGCCCTAGAGCAACCTCGAAAACAAAACAGTTCTGTAATCAATAAGTCAAAGTAGATAAAAATGTAATTATTTAACTTTTTTTTTTTTTACTTAAAAGAAGAAAATAGAACCTAAAATGGGGAGGAAAGGACAAAAAACAGATGATATGAATAGAAAACAAATAGAATGATAAATTAAAGTTAACCATATGAACGACTACATTAATTTAAATTATTTTCACAGTTCACTAAAGACAGAAATCATCATACTGGATAAAAATAATGGATGAAGACCTAACTAAATTTTGTCTAAATGAAACCTACTTTAGCTATGAAGAGTTTTGTTTTTAAAATATATGTATTTATAGTAATAGAATTGTATTTTATAGTTGTTTATTTTTTTAAGTAAAGATTTTATTATGAAAACCTAGATATTTTCACTGAAATATCTGCCATTCCCCTTATTTGTGTTTCTCTTTTTTCTCTCTGGCTAATTTTGAGATTTAAGTTTTATTACAAGTTTTGAAAAGATTGTGATATACTTTGCTGTAGTTTTTTTCACGTTTATTGTGCTTTAATTTTTTATATATTTAGATCTCTGTGTCAGAGGCATTCGAACCACAGCGACTCCATTTTGAGTGAGGGCCAGGAAAATGAGGCTGGGACTTCCTGGGCTGCATTCCCAGAACATTAGGCATTCCTAGCCTCTAGATGTTTACAGTTAATGGAACAAATTAATAATGTTTACTTAACCGACCCAGACTTGAGAGTGTCTAGATATCCCAATATCTGGAGAAAAAAGTCATTCCTAATTTTGCTTTAAAGGTAATAATATCAATTCTTGCAAAATATAGTAATTGAGAAAATTAATCCTCTATCACAAACCCTTGTAGCAGAGCACATCTCTCCATATATATATGCATTGTACGTAGGGTGGATGCCTCCCTCCTCTTACTTTTGGGAATGTCCTACTCTGTCTATGGAGTAGCTGTCCTTTCACCACTTTACTTTCTTAATAAATGTGCTTTGCTTTGCACTGCAGACTCGCCCTGAATTCTTTCTTGTGCGAGATCCAAGAACCTTCTCTTGAGGTCTGGATTCAGACCCCTTTCATGTAACATCTGGACTTACATTTTTATCACATTTGGAAACTTTAAGCCATTAAGAACAATTATTTTCTGTACCTACATCTTTCTCCTCTTTATCAGAGACTCAAATTGCATAAACATTATGTGGTTTGGAATCATCCCACATCTGGCTAAAGCACTCTTCCTGTCTTTATTTTATTTTTCTCTGTGTTTTATTTTGAATATTTTCTATTGCTAAATCTTCAAGTTCACTATTTTTTTCTTCTGTAACATCTAATATGCCATTAATCCTGTCTAGTGTATCTTTTTATTTCAGATGTGGTAGCTCTAAATTCTAAAAGTTCAGCTTTAGTATTTTTTATACCTTCTATGTCTCTACTTCACTGTTAAATACATGAAAGACAGTAATACCAGTTGTTTATTTGTTATTTTGACCAATTCTAAGATGTGTGATAGGTCTTTGTAAGTTTAGATTGACTGAATTTTCTCCTAGTTTTGGAATACGTTTAAGTTATTTTGAAATATTTTCGTCCACGTAGACCTTGCTTTTAAGATATTTTAAGAAGCACCAGAACAATGGTATATCTAAAGACAATTATTCCCCTGTATTGGAAGAGAACACTTCTGTAAAATCTAGGCAATGCTCAATGAATTTTGAGATTTTTTTCATTCTGACTTTTAGAAAACGCACCTCTAGGCCAAGCACGGTGGCTCACACCTGTAATCCCAGCACTTTAGGAGGATGAGGTGGGTGGGTCACGAGGTCAGGAGTTCCAGACCAGCCTGACCAACATGGAGAAACCCCGTCTCTACTAAAAATATAAAAATTAGTTGGGCATGGTGGTGGGCGCGTGTAATCCCAGCTACTCCAGAGGCTGAGGCAGGAGAACCACTTGAACCTGGGAGGCGGAGGTTGCAGTGAGCTGAGATCACACCATTGCACACCAACTTGGGCAACAGAGCGAGACTCTGTCTCAAAAAAAAAAGAGAAAAGAAAAGTTACCTCTATTCCTTTCAGGTCTTTCAGGTGATCCTTTCCTCAAATTCAGGTAGTTTCCCCCCATTAAACTCCTACTGACTGGCAGTACAAATACACAGTGGGGATGCTCTGCAGATCTTTAAAAATTTCTATATTTAACTTTCCTTACTCTGGTACTTAGTCTTGTGAACTCTAGTTGCCTTATTCTAGCCAGATTCTCAGCTCTATCTCCTGCTCTCAAGGAATCTGATGTGATCCACCTTATTCTTTCTGTTACAGTATAGAAAATCTCAAGGCAGTAACAATGAAAATCAGAGCACGCATATCCTTTGCTCTCTGTCATGGATTATTGCACTTTGTTGCCTAATATTCAGGATTTTAGAAAACATTATAGATTTTCTTTGTTCTAATTGTATCAGGTGAGTGAAAAGGAACATCTAGTCTGTTACTCCATCTTGTTCTGAAGCAGAATTCTTCTCCCTATTGTTTTAAAATGTTTAAATTTTTAAAAATATTTTATGATTTTTAACATTTTTACTACTTAAAGCACTCTTAATTTAGTTGTGATAATCCAGATTTTTATCTGGCATAATAGCTTTCTTCTTGTATATGATGTTTAATCATTTCTTATTGTACAAATCTCCTGGCAATAAATTGTATTAATATGCTCGAGAATAATATTTTACCTTTATTTTTGGAAAAACATTTTCATTGAATATAGAATTCTATACCAGGTTTGTTGTCATTTTCTTTTTTTTTCTTCTCAGTTCTTTAAAGATGCTACTCCATTTTCTCTTGGCTTCTTATCTTTAATGATTTGTTTGCTGTTATTCTTATCTTAGCAAAATTTTAAGGTGGAATATCATTCTTCTGAGTATGTTAAATTTCCTAATCCAAGTGATTTGCCAGATGTAAATAAGGTTGCAATCAGTTGACTTTTAGTTAATTAAGACAGAGATTATCCCAAAACGGACCTAGGAATTTGAGTTTATAAAAGATGTCAGAGCTATTTAGTGCAAGAGATTTTCCCCTACTGGCCTTGAAAGATCAAACTGTATGGAGAGGGCCATATGGTAGTGGTCTCTAGGACTGGAGAATAGGTTGCCCTTGGCAAACAGAAGAAAAGCAGGGACATCTGTCCTATAACCATGCAGAACTGAGTTGCGCCAAAAAGTAGAGAGCTTAGGACAGAAAAACTATTCACCAGATTTTTTCTTAGTAATACCCTGAGCAGAGCACTCAGCAAAACTGAGTTAAACTCCTAGCCCACAGAAACCCAGAGATGAAATAGGTAGGCTATTTTTAGCCACAATCTGTGCTAGTTTGTTAGGTGGTAGTAAAAAGCCAACGCATATTTGTGGGATACTGATTTAATACATATCTTTTAAAAAATGAGTCAGCAATTTTGCATCTCGAAAATGGTGACAGAAAGAATTTTGAAAGAATAGTATTCAAAATATAAATTGCCTTGAAGAGACCCTTAGTGGATGGATATCATGACTTTAGAAATGCTGCCATAGGGCTTGAAAAGATGTCACGATCATGTTCTAGGAAATTGGAGGAAGATTCTTGTTTACTGACAGAGAGCTTAACAGTTTTGTCTTCTGATGTTTTGTGGAAAGCAGAAATTATAAATGACAAAACTTGATATATTACTAAAGAGATTTCTAAGCAACCTGCTGAAGGTGCTACCTTGTTTCTTCTTGCTTTTTATAGTAAAATGCAAGAGGAGAGAGAAATTGCTGAAAGAATTGTTACACAAAATGGAATTAGTAGTGTATGTTTTTGAAAATTGTCAACCATTTTGCATGGCTAAAGGTGATAAACATCTTAAATAGCACCCAAAACTGTAGAATATAGTTAATGCTAAGTGTGTGATTGTATAAGTTTGTGCTAAAACCTTATAAAGAGCCAAAGCCCAGAGTATAAATTCACAGAGTATTTTTAAGACTTACAGGTGTGATTCAGAAATACTTTTTCTTTTTCTTTTTTTTTTTTTTGAGATGGAATCTCGCTCTGTCTCCCAAGCTGGAGTGCAGTGGCGCGATCTCTGCTCACTGCAAGCTCCGCCTCCCAAGTTCACACCATTTTCCTGCCTCAGCCTCCCAAGTAGCTGGGACTACAGGTGGCCGCCACCATGCCTGGCTAATTTTTTTTCTTTTTTTTTTTTTGTATATTTAGTAGAGACTGGGTTTCACCGTGTTAGCCAGGATGGTCTCGATCTCCTGACCTCGTTATCCACCCGCCTCGGCCTCCCAAAGTGCTGGAATTACAGGCGTGAGCCACCGCGCCTGGCCTTCAGAAATATTCTTAAGCAAAATGAAGAAACTCTAGAAAGCTTTAAAGCGGGAGCCTAATATAGAGAAGAGGTTATCATAAAAGATTTATGAATGTGCCTTTTGTCTAATTGGAGACAAAACCAATAAAACTCAAGTGAAATCTGCACGATAGTTAGAAAATTTTATAAGCAAAGGACTACCAGCTTTCTCTGAAAGGGATCAATAAAGTACAAAATGAGAAGGGGGTTTTGAACATCCAATAATATACTATCAGGAGTCAGGCTGGTATAAAACGACTGATAAAATGGCTCACCTGCAAATATTTGAAACTTTTCACTGAAAAGAAAATGTAACTTAGAGAGCAGATACAAGATCCTAGAGAGTAGAGCCAAGAATCATGGGAGATCATCTTCAGGCTTTAATAAAGAAGAAACTTAATCAAGAAACTTAAGAAGAATCCAACATTTTTCCAATTGTATTTCAAAACTGTTTTGGGTCGGTGGCCCGGGGTATGTGCAAGTCCTGGCATGACCTAATAATAGTTCCCAGTGCAGCGCTGAAATCAAGGTACCAGCTAAGGATGTCATCTTTATCTGCCATTTTCATTCATTCAGTTTTAACCAGATGCACATAACTGTTATCCTGTGCTTGTCCACTAATGTCTATTGGTGTTAGGGAAAATAACTTGTCTCTTTACATGTGCATGTCCAGAAAAGTGATTGAGAGAAAAATATGATCCCAGGACCTGTACTAAGCGATTTATATCTATGTGCACCTGATTTAGAAGATGTAAGCCGTAAAATTTGAAACTGTAAGCTTATGAGATTTAGGGACTATTTTGGACTTTGAGCTAATGAGATGATATAATTTAGATTTAGATGATAATACTTTAGATTTGACCTGTTAATGAAACAAAATGTTCTGAAGGGAGTAAGTATATTTTGCTATTAGGAAGAATACGAACTTTAGAAATTCAAGCGTGCAGACTACACTAGGAGATTTTAAGATTTCTTCCAAGATTCTCTCTCATGGTGTACAAGTTACAGAGAAAGCTGATGCCATAGAAGGTGGGTGACCGCTAGGAATTGAGAGCAACTCCATTGAAAGGCAAAAAAGAAAACAGAATCTTCAGTCCTGCAACCACAGGAACTGAATTCTGCCAAAACTTAGTGAGCATGGAAAAGGACTCCAAGCCTCAAATAAAAGAATAGCACTGAATGACACTAAGCTCAGTCTTATAAGATCCTGAGAACCAAAAAAATGTGCTAGATGCCTAACAGTGTTATAATAAATATGTGATGTTTTAAACAACTAAATTTGTAGTAATATGTTACACAGCAATAGAAAATAAATAAAATACATAAAATATTTCTTTTTCTCTGGATACCTTTTCTCTCTCCTTGAATTTGTGCTATAGACGATGTTTGTGTCTCTTCAAAATTAGTAGGTTAGAAACATAATTTCCAGTGTGATGGTATTTGAAGTTGGCACCTTTGAAAAGTTGCTTAAATCATGATGATGGAGCCCTCATCAATGAAATCAGTGTTTTGTTTTGTTTTTTTCTTTTTTTAATTATTATTATACTTTAGGTTTTAGGGTACATGTGCACAATGTGCAGGTTAGTTACATATGTATACATGTCCCATGCTGGTGTGCTGCACCCATTAACTCGTCATTTAGCATTAGGTATTGTTTTTATAAAAGAGTCCACAGAGAATTTCCCTATCACCTTCTGCCATATGAAGTTACAGTGAGAAGACAACCCTCTACAGACCAGGAAGCAGGTTCTAACTTGACACTGACTCTTTCAGTGCCTTGATCTTCCAAGCCTCTGGAACCATGAGAAATAAATTTCTGTTGTTTGTAAACCACCAAATCTATGATTTGCTGTTATAGCAGCCCAAATAGGCCTTAGTATTGTTTTTCCATATTTTTACTATGGTGTGCCTAGTTGTGTCTTAGTTTTACTTAACCTCCTGATTTTCTGAGAGTATTCTTTTGTGTTTTTGTTTATTTCAAATATTCTTAGCAATAATGTCTTCAAATATAACTTGAACCCTATATCTTGTTTCTTTTCCTACTGGAACTCATATCACATGTATATTGGCACCACTTTGTATTGCTCTATAAACCTTTCCCTACGATCTAGTGGATGCTCTATTTTGTTTTTATTTTTTACTCTATTTACTCTTTATGTTCCATTTGGATAATTACTAGTGCTTTATCTTCAAGTTGGCTGATTTTCCCCTCATCTATCAAATCTAGTGATTCTATTAAATACCTTCTTAATTTATATTTTCCATTTTTTTCCAAATTATTCTTTTCATAAGGTCCAGCTTTACTGAAATTCCTCATTGATTCATGCTTATTATCTACTTTTTCTACTAAATCATTTGACACTTTAATCAAAGCTACTTTGTAGTTACTGGTTGCTACATGAATTAATTAATCGATTTTTTTTTTAAATTTTGAGACAGAGTCTCACTCTGTCGCCCAGATTGGAGTGCAGGGCGTGATCTTTGCTCACTGCAACCTCCACCTCCTGGGTTCAAGCGATTTTCCTGCCTCAACTGCCTCAACCTCCCAAGTAGCTGGAGTTACAAGCACACACCACCACACCCAGCTATTTGTTTTTTGTTTTTGTTTTTTTTGTTGTTGTTGTTGTTTGTTTGTTTTTTTTTTAAGTAGAGTTGGGGTTTCACCATTTTGGCCATGGGTGGTCTCAAACTCCTGACCTGAAGTCATCCGTCCTCCTCTGCCTCCCAAAGTGCTGGGATTACAGGTGTGAGCCACCTCGCCTTGCCACTACATTAATTTTTACTACTGTATTGCTGCATAGAAAAGTACCACACAATAAGCAGTTTTAAAACATACCAATTTATTCAACATTTCTGTATGTCTTAAGTCCTGGCACAACATCGTGGTTCTCTGCACAGGGTTACACCAGGCTGAAATCAAGTTATCAGCCAAGATTGTCGTCTTATCTGAGGCTTGAAGTCTTTGTACAAACTTACTGATAATTATCAGAATTTGGTTCCTATAAGTTGTATACAGGATTGAAGGTTTTGCTTTCTTGCCGCTTTTTAACTAGAACCCAATCTCAGCTCCCAGATTCCCTTTGGGCCTCCAACCATTACAAGTTATTTAACCACCTTCTTCTGCCATTTGATAGTTTTCTACCTAAAGAACTAAATGAGAATCTTTTTCCTGATTCAAATCTTTCTGAGATATTATAATGCCTCCTATTATTAGGCCAGGCCCACCCAGAATAATTTTGACTAATTCAAAGTCAACGAATTAATAACCTAATCACACAAGGGATATCCCATTATATTCATAGGTTCTACTCACACTCAAGGGGTAGGGGGGACTATGCAATGTGTGCCCACAAAGGAGCAGGAAGTTTAGGGGCCACCACAGAATCATGCCTGCCAGAGACCATCCTTGGAACTTCAAAGGATTTTATCCTTACAACATGCAAAATGCCTTTGCAAATTGCAAGGTCCACAACTGCAGAAGCATTGCTCTTTTTTGTACCAAAACTTCTACTTTTTATTGATTTTTTTAATTCATGACATATCATATGATCAGTCTAACATGACTCACTAATAATGAGTTGTCTCCTGTGAAGCAATCAGAGGCTTTCCTTGTCCATGATAAGGTATGAACACATCATCTGCCTGCCCACCAATCATTGGTACCACACTGCATTCTTCTCACAAATGCACCTTTTCATCTCATAAATTTGCTCTCTACCAAAATCTATAGCACCACCTCATCAACCTTCCATAATATCAGACCTACAGGCATGTATAGAAGCCAAATTCTATATTTTTCCTGAAGTGGGAAATTGTGGTAGTCCAGTCTTTAATATCCTCCATATGACAGCCCAACTATGCCATCTCCTGCATTTCTCTTTCCCTCTGCCCTGGTTTTAAAGTTGTACAGGCCTGCAAGTCTGCTTTTTAAAAAGAAGACCAACAAAATACCCAACAAAATGTTGTCCATAATCACTGAACTCCCCCAAATTAGTTTATTCTCTCCCAGTCTTCACTTTATATATGCTAGGTGTCCTGGAAATGAATACGTTGTTGATAGATAATTCTCTGAATTGACTACTCAGAATAATCTCTGGAGAAAAATGCTAGCCATAACTTTCCACTGATTTCTGAATTTAGGATATGAAGCATTCAGTCTTCTTCTTCTGTTCAGATTAGGAGCTTAGATTTAATTTCTGGATTATTGACAAAACCTCACTTGATATCTTCTTTTACTTATATCTACTGTAACAGGTGATTTTTTAAACCATTTTAGGAGAATGATTTATGATTTAGAACTGAAAACAGCACAGGAAGTACAATTCCCTTTTTATAATGGTTCCTAAATATATTGGAAACCAGATTGTATTATTAAAAGTTTCTGAGTATTTCCTTTGTTTTGTATGACTGAATTTTTCTTACATAACCCCACACTCTTCAGGATGTATTTACATGTAATTGTGTTTGTCTTAATAGTTATTTTATATCAAGAACTTATAACTATAGCCATTTAAAACTGATTATAAACACATAGCTATTTAGGAACTTACACTTAAATATAAATCACAGTCAAAATCATTATACTACATAATTATCTGGTCACATATATTTGAGAACACAGAATCCTCACTGACAAGTGCATACTCTCAATATCCATATGGTATAATTTCTTTATGTGATTAGAAATGCTATTTGTTGTACATGTTTTGGTTAAAAAAGCTAAACTACTGCTAATTTTCATTATTATTTTCCAAATTGCACAGCTAATTCATTTGTGGACTATTCTAAACAGCAGAAGCTTTAAAACGGCTTTCAAAGAAGCTGTAAATAAAAAGCTCTTTGATAATTCTGGTTAATAAAGCAATATCAAGATAACAATAGAAAGAGAAAATGAGGGTTACAGTGTATTAATTGGGATAAATACAGGATTTTGTTGCTTAAAAATTCAGGTATCCTTGTATTTCTTTAGCATCTGGTAAACTTTTTATATTTTACATATAAACATTGTCAAAAGGGGACTTTTCAAAATAAAAATGCAATAACACAAAGTAGAAAAACATCATTAATAATAACCAAAGTAAGCACAAATACTTCATTTGGGCAGACTAAAATGTATTCCAAATAAATGCCTTATTGAGAATGGATAGTCTCTTCAGCCACTGTGCTAAAACATTTGATATTCACATGCCAAAAACAACCACAAAACCCCACCTTAACCTATAGTTTCGCCACATGCAAAAATTAACTCAATAATGAATCACAGATCTTAAGATAAAACCTAAATCCCTGAAAATTCTAGCAGACATTATAGCAAAAAATTCTTATAAGCTTGAATTAGATAAAAATTTAGATATGACATAAAAATGACGACCCACAGAAGAAAAGTGTTAAAAATTGGACTTCATCAGTATTAAAACTTCTGCAATTCAAGAGATAATTTAAGATAATGGAAAGTCAATGAACATACAGGATAAAAATATTTGCAAAATAAATATATGATAAGAGTTGTATCTAAAAAAATGTTTCAAACATTTCCTTTAATGTATAAACATGAATAGCAAAGAAACACACAAAGTCCTCAATATCATAAGTAATTATGGAAATAACAAATGAAATCACAGTGAAATACTATGATGCACTTATTAGGAGCAATTAAAAAACAAACAACATTTTAAAACCTGATGGTACCATGTGCTGGAAAGCATGCCTAGCATCTGGAAATTGTAAACAATGCTTATTGAAATTCAAAGAGATACAGAATCTTTGGAAAATAGTTTTGTAGTTTCCTAGAAAATTAGAAAAACACATTTTATACAACCCAGCAGTTAGAACCCTAGGTGTATGCCCAAAACAGAGAAAAATCTAAGTACATACAAAGAAAACTATATGCAAGTGTTTATAGAAAATTTATTCATAAGTGCAAACAACTAGTCATAATCCTCAATTCTCTTACTGGTAAATGGATAAACTCTGGCACATTCATTTACGAAGACTACTGTTTAGCAATAAAAAATATGTATTTTTAAAACCTTCTTGTGAAACTCAGCAACATAGGTGAATCATAAATGCATTATGCTGAGTAAAAGCTGCCAGACTCAATGGCTAAATACTATATGCTTACCTTTAATTGATATCCCTAAAAAAAAGGTTATAGCAACAGAAATACAGTAGCATTTGCCAGGACTTTGAGATAGGGAGATGGGGAGAATGGGGAGAAAGCAAGAGAAATAATGTTGAAAAGCATGAGAGAGTATTTTGAGTAACATATGCATTGGTCGTTAGATAACTATAATAACTCATCAAAAATAAAAGAACTGTACACATTTTAGGATGAATTTGCTGAATGCAAATTATACTTCAATAAAAATGAGTAAAAGAAAAAAATCAATGCAATGCAGCATAATAACAGAATAATGATGTAAAAATATATGTTTGCTAATTTCAATAGAAGCAGAAAATTTAAGTGACAAAATGGAACATAGCCAACCAGGATCATTTTCAGCCTAATAATAAGAACAATAATACAATGAATGTGTTGACTGCACACACGCATTCACATACGCACTTGCATTTGACAGGCCATTTCATGCTTAAAAATGGAACGTTTTTCTATACAAAAAATGAACAAAGAAAAAATATACACTTTCAGCACTGCACAACTTCCACTCAACATGCTATTAGGGGTCTTGGCCACTGGAATAACGTTAAAAAAAATTAGAAAGAAAATGAATAATGGTATAAAAGAAGAAAGTAAAGTTGTCTTAATTCACAAATATCATTAAACTATAACTGAAAATTCTAGTAATTCCACACAAAAAAATTTACCATCAATATGTTGATTTAGCAAAGCCCAGAATACAAAAACAGTATGGTACATGACTTTTTCTCTCAATAGAGTAGTGACAAATATGTGGGAAATCAAATTTTAAAATATGTCATTTAAATATTATGAAATAAACATAAAATTAACAAACCATAAGAGATATCACTGAGTAAAATTAAGAAGGAATAAGTATGTGGAAAGATACATCCTATTCAAGGATTAATTGACTCAATATATTTAAATAACATTTTTAGACAAATTCTCCTATATTTTAAACACAATCCCAATCAAAATGCTTGCAGGATGTTTTCACGGAAATACATGTATTGAACTAAAATCTGTTTGAAAATGCCAGTCACCTATACTGGATAAAATCTATTTTGAAAAAAATAAGAACAATCTGGAGGACTTACACCACCTGGTTTTAAGAACTAAGATGCAATTACAGTAATCAAGAAAGCATGCTATTGGCATGAAAATAGATATAGAGAAAATATAACAAAATGCTGATAGAAATATATACTCAGTTGATTTCCTGAAATATATCCTCAGTTCTGCTTTTACATTTATGAAGAACCTCCATACTGTTTCCCATAATTTTTCCATAATGGCTATACTAATTTACATTCCTACCAACAATGTGCAAGGATTCCCTTTTCTCCACATCCTTGCCAACCATTGTTACCTTTGGTCATTTTTGATAACACACCTGGTAGCCCTTCTAACAGGTGTGAGGTGATAGCTCTTTGTGGTTTTGATTTGCATTTACCTGATGTGGTTTTGATTTGCATTTACCTGATGACTAGTGATGTTGAGTAATTTTTCATATATTCGTTGACCACTTGTATGTTGTCTTTTGAGAAACGGCCACTCAATTGTTAAATGGAGAAATGTCCACATTTTATTCAGGTTATTTGTTTTCTTCCTGAGTTACATGAGTTTCTTATATAATTTGAATATTAATCTCTCATTCGATATATAGTGTGCAAATATTTTCTCCCATTCTGTGGGTTATCTCTTTACTTTGTTGATTGCTTCTTTTGCTGTGCAGAAACATTTTATTTGATGTAATCCCATTTGGATATTTTTGCTTTCATTGCTGGTGTTTTTTTAGGTATATCCAAAAAAATTATTGCCCAGGTAATATCCTGAAGGTTTTCCACTGTTTTCTTCTATTAGTTTCATAGTTTCAGGTCTTACACTTAAGTCTTTAATTTTTTTAGTTAATTTTAGTATACAGTGTGAGATGTGGGTATAATTTCATTCATCTGCATTTGGATATCTAGTTTTCCCTATACAATTTATTGGAGACTTCTCTTTTCTTACTTGTGTTCTTGGCATCTTTGTCAAAAATTAGTTGGCTCTAAAAGTGTGAATTTATATATAAGATTTCTATTCTGTTCCATTATCCTGTGTCTGTTTTTAGGCCAGTCCCATTCTGTTTTGGCTACTATAGCTTTGCAGTATATTTTGAGGTCAGATGATGTGATCACTCCAGCTTTGTTCTTTGTGTTCAAGATTATGTTGGCTATCTGGGGTATTCTGTGATTTCATATAAATTTTATGAATATATTTTCTATTTCTGTGAAGATTGTTATGAGTCTTTGAATATGGAGTGCATTGAGTCTGTAGACACTTTAAGAATTTTGACATTTTAGGAATATTAATTATTCTGATTCATGAATATGAGATGTATTTCCATCTATTTGTGTCTTCTGCAATTCATCAATTTTTTTATAGTTGTCAGTATAGAAATCTTTCACCTCCTTTATTAAATCTCTTCTTAGGTATTTCATTTTATTTTTTGTATCTATTATAAATGGTATTGCTTTCTTAATTTCTTCTTGAAAAAGTTTGCTGTCACTGTATAGAAACACTACTAATTTCTGAATTTCTATTTGCTCCCTGCCACTTTATTGAAATTGTTTATTAGTTCTAAGACTTTTTGGCAGAAGTTTTGGGTTTTAAATATATATATGAGTGTGTGTGTGTATGCACACATACATGACCGTGTAATCCACAACAAACATGAGCAATTTATACTCCTCATTTCCAATATTTATCTTGACTAATTCCTCTGGCTGGGACTTTCCCTATCATGTTGAAGAGAATTAGCAAGAGTGGGCTTCCTTGTCTTGCTGAGAAAAAAAATAAATAAATAAAAGTTTTCCATTTTTTCCATATTAAGTATAATGTTAACTGACTTTGTCATATACAGCTGTTATTATGGTAAGGTACTTTTTTATACCTAATGTTGAGAGTTTTAATCGTGGAAGTGCAGTGGCTGGCGCGATCTCGGTTTACTGCAACCTCCACCTCCAATTCTCCCACCTCAGCCTCCAGAGTAGTTGGGATTACAGGCACGTGCCACCACGCCCGGCTAATTTTTGTATTTTTAGTAGGGATGGGGTTTCGCCATGTTAGCCAGGCTGGTCTCGAGCTCCTGCCCTAAAGTGATCTGCCCTCCTTGGCCTCCAAAGTGCTGGGATTACAGACATGAGCCACTGTGCCCTGCCAGGTGTTGAATTTTTTCAAATGCTTTCTGTGCATCTAAAGAAAGGATTAGACCGAGCGCAGTGGCTCACGCCTGTAATCCTAACACTTTGGGAGACCGAGGTGGGGGGATTTCCTGAGCTCAGGAGTTCGAGACCAGCCTGGGCAACATGGCAAACCCATTCTCTACTAAAAAAAAAAAAAAAAAAAAGTGAACCAGGTGTGGTGGTGCCCGCCTGTGATCCAAGCTACTGGGGAGGCTGAGGCAGGAGAATCACTTGAACCCAGGAGGCCAAGGTTGTAGTGAGCCAGGATACTGCCACTGCATTCCAGCTTGGGTGAAAGAGGGAGATTCTGTCAAGAAAAGAGAAAGAAAAAGAAAAAGAGAAAAGAAAAACAAAAGGAAAAAAGGAAAGGGAGGGGTGGGGGGGAGGGGAGAAGGGAGGAAGGAAAAGAAAGGATTATATAGTTTCTGTTTCTTTATGTTGTTAATGTGATGTATCACGTTTATTGTTCTGCATGTGTTTCACCATCCCACTTGATCATGGTGAATGAATGATATTCTTTTTTTTGAGACAGAGCTTCGCTCTTGTCGTTCAGGCTGGAGTGCAATGGCACAATCTCGGCTCACTGCAACCTCCGCCTCCCGGTTCAAGTATGAATAATCTTTTTAATCTGCTGTTGAATGTAGTGTGGTAGCATTTTGTTGAAGATTATTACCTCTATGTTCAGTAAAGATTTGGACTGTAGTTTTCTTTATTTGTGTGTCTTTCTTTGGTTTTGGATAATGTCCTCATGAAATGAGTTTGGAAGCATTCTCTCCTTTTAATATTTTGTGGGAGTGTTTGAGAAGACTTAGCATTATTTCTTCTTTCAATATGTGGTAGAATTTAGCAGTGAAGTCATCAGGTCCTGGGCTTTTCTAAGTTTAACACATTTTAAAGCCAAAGCACTGACTGAAGGGAAATATCAAAATACACACCTGGCATAAAATTTGTATTCAGAACAAATAAAGAAGTTTTGTAGCTCAGTATCTGAGAAGAGAAAGAACCCAATAAGTAACACACAAAATACAGAAAAAGACACTTTACTAAAGAAGATGTAGGAATGACCAGTGAACATGTAAAAATATGTTCAATATTTTCTCACCAGAGACATGCCACATTGAAAAACCACAGTGAAAATAAAATGCTTTACACATATTGGAATGGCTAAAATAACAAGAATAAAGACACAGGCCAAATGTTGGTAAGTACGGGAGCAATTGGAACTCTCATATGTCTGGAAGGAACTATTTTGGAAAACAGTTTGGCAGTGTATATACACATACCATATGGCCTAGCTATTCCACTCCTAGGTATTTACACCAGATATATGTAAACATATGTCCACATGAAAACTTCTGACTAAATATTTTAGTGACTTTATTGAGAATAGTTAAAAACTGGGCAGAATCCAAATTCCTGTCAAGAGATAAATAGACAAACTTATGGTCACATATCCATTAAAGAGAATCCAACTCAGGGGTTGGGGGTAAAATGCATATATGCAGCAAAATTAATAAATTTGGAAAATTTTTCTTTATTTTTATTTGTGTGTGCGTGTGTGTGAAAGGGGAGAAATCATAAAACTACATATATATTACTCCATTAATAGGATATTTAAAATCTGTCAAAAATTGATCCACACTAATGGAAATAAGATCAGTAGTGATCTTAGCTCCTATGCCTCTTTAAAAGACCAGAAGAGAACTTTCTAGGTTAACAGAAATTTTATATAACTAACTTGAGCACTTGTACACAGGGTATGAATTTTTCAAAATTATTGCCTGTACACTTAGATTGTTGCATTTAATTTCCTTTTGTTGGAGAATGAGAAACCAAGGTTTGAATAGTAGGTAAGATTTTTGCAATCAGGATATAGTTGCTTCCAGTCCCTTTAAGCTGACAGAGCAAAGGAATACATATTTATATACTACCCTGTGTATATATACATGTCTATAAATACATCTATATATATATACATTCATCTGTATTTATACAAAGCAATTAGATAAATAGAACTATGATTGCTGAATAGTAAACACATTTTTAGCTTTGTAAGGAACTGCCACACAGTCTTCAAAGTAATTATAACATTTTGCCTTACCACCAGCAATGAATGTGGTTTTCTGTAGCTCTATAAAAAACCCCAAGATAATTTTGTAGGTTTATGGATGTATTATATAACTAACTCAACCACTTGCACATGAAGTATTTATTTCTCAAAATTATTATCTGTACACTCTGATTGTTGCATGTAAAAAAAATAAACTATTTATTTAGAATAGTTTTAGATTAACAGGAAAATTAAGGTAGCCCAGAGAATTTCTATATACCCAGTTTCTGTTATTAACATCTTCTATGAATAAGGTAAATTTGTTCTAATTGATAAACCTGTAAGTATATATTAGTATTAACTAAAATTCATACTTGGTCCAAGTTTCCTTAGTTTTTACCTACTGCCCTTTTTCTGTTGCAGGAACCTTCATGGGGTGCCATATTATATTTAGTAATGAGATTTCTTTAAGACAGTCTTGGCTATGACAGTTTCTCATACTTTGTTTTTGATAACCTTGGTAGTTTTGAGGAGGACTGATCAGCCATTTTGTAAACATATCTACATTTACAATATATGCCTGATGTTTTTCATATGATTAAACTGGAATTATATGTATTTGGTAAGAAGATTAAAGAAGTAAAATTCCATTTTAATCACATCACATCAAGTGTACACACTAGCAATGTAGCTTTGTTGCTTCTGCTATCATTGAGAAACTAGCTGAGGTAATATTTGTTAGATTTCTCCACTGTAAATTTACTCCTTTAACCCCCTTGGCAGCAAACCCCTAAATAAATTCACATTCAAGCGAGGGGAATTATGCTCCACCTTCTTAGAGTATCTACAAAAACTGCTTGACAATTTTCTGACGTGAGATTTGTCTTTTCATCTATTTATTTATTTGTTCAATTATTTATAACAACATTGACTCATGGATATTTATTTTAGATTTGGGACCATGACCCATTATCATTTTATTTATTTTGCTGCTAAAATTGTTCCAGCTTTGGCTCAGCTCTTTGGGAGTCCTTTCAGATCACACTTTTCCCTCTAACATGCCCCCAACATATTTTTTGACCCATTTCTTTTTCTCTAGAGCTATAAGAGATTCCAGGATCATCTTGTCTATTTTCTGCCTTGGTCCTATAATTAACCATTTTTTCCTAAACGTCTTAGTTCCTTTGGTTGGAGAATGAGAAATCAAGATTTGAACACTAGGTAAGATTTTTGCTATCAGGATATAGTTGTTTCTAGTCCCTCTAAGCTGACAGAACAAAGGAATACATACTTGTATACTAAATTGTGTATACAAAAATATCTATGAATACATGTATATGTAACTACCTATATTTATATGAAGCCGTTAGATAAGTTAACTAGAACTATGATTGCTGAATGGAAAATTTATATTTAGCTTTGTAAGAAACTGCCAAGGAGATCGAGACCATCCTGGCCAACATGGTGAAACCCTATCTCTACTAAAAAAATACAAAAATTAGCCGGGCATGGTGGCACGTGCCTGTAATCCCAGCTACTCGTGAGGCTGAGGCAGGAGAATAGCTCGAACCAGGGAGTTCGAGGTTTCAGTGAGCCAAGATCACGCCGCTGCACTCCAGCCTGGTGACAGAGTAAGACTCCATTTCAAAAAAAAAAAAAAGTAGTTATACCGTTTTGCAGTACGACCAGTAATGAATGAGAGTTCCTGTAGCTCTGCATTCTCACCAGCAATTGGTATTGCCAGTATGTTTTTTTTTTTTTTTTGGTCCTTTTAATAGGTGTGTAGTGGTGTATCATTGTGGTGTTCATTTATATTCCCATAACAACATGATGTTGAAGGTCTTTCATATGCTTATTTGCCAGTTGTACATTTCCTTTGGTGAAATAGCTGTTCAGAAATTTGACTATTTTTAATTGTGTTGTTTCTTTTCTTAATGTTAGATTTTAAAGTTCTTTATTCATTTTGGATCCAACTGTGTTTTCAGATATGTGTTTTGCAAGTATTACCTCTCACGCTAAGGCTTGTCTTTTAATTCTTTTACCACTGCATTTTGCAGAGCAAAAGTTTGTAATTTTAATGAAATCCAACTTACCTATCACTTATTTCACAAATCTTGTACTGCTGTTGTATATAAAAACTGAGCCACATGAGGGGATCTTTCTTGGATCTTAAATATGAGAATATGGTGAAATGCCTAGAGGTAAACCTCTTGAAAGTATGGTCATTCCCCTAACACTGCAGCTAAGCAATGTGTAACTCCAAGATAGTTTACACTCAGCTCCTAGGAATTCATCAAAATTACCATTTAAGTGTTTATATCAGTTTATGGCTCCCGCAGCTTCTACTCCAGAAAATCAGAATTTGGCTGTGATTCTCCAGATTCACCTGTCTTGCCAGAGTCCATGGTGGCAATTTGCTGTGCAACCTGTTACTTGATGAATATAAGAAAAGCCATTGATTTCATTGAGCGTTTTGTTGTCCCAAATGAAATGTTTGTAAGAACCCATGTGTCAGCTTCCAGGCTCTTTACACGTTGGAGCTGAAACTGAACATTAGCAGTATTTTTTCAATATAAGTTGTACCTCAGTAAATTTGACTTAAAATGAAAAAAAAGCAAAAATCAAATTTCATTCAGTTGTAGAATATACACCATGGCAGAAATATGTACAAACAAGCAATGCATATAAAATCATTTATGAATATGAATTCCTCTGCCAACATGCCACAATATTTCTCTAATATGCTTGATCAATTTAGGAAATACACCATAATATGCATGTGTGTCATATTTAATTTATCCCTTTTGTCAGGGGATTTCTTTTTGATTGATCATCTTTAAAAATACCTAAAAAATACCAACTGTTACATAAATATTGAATAAATGAACAAACACACACTAAATATAAATTTATTATGAACACAGTTAATCAAATTTTTAGAATTCATCTGCCAGCAGTGTCAACATTGGTAAATGGAAGAAAACTAAGGAAAAAAAGAGAAGTTTTCTGTGTTTATGGTCATGAAAATTGATAGCAAATCTAGCTGTGCTATTAATTCACCAAGGCAAACAATTTTCCCTTTTCAGTGAATATTTTAAGTAGTTTTGAACTTTTCACTTTTGCTTTCATTCACAAATATTCAAGAGTTTATATATGCATTAGGAGGAAAATATTTCTGAGGCAAACATTATATAGATTCTATATTCATTATGCAAAGGTGTCATAAACACATATAGCAAGCCTTGGACAATTAAAGTAAATGTAGGATTTTGGAAGAAAAAACTTAAAGGGGAAGATATAGCATAACTACTGTTTCCTGCGTTTTCATATTTAAATGGTATAAGCTGTACAGAGCTGTCTGTATTCTCACCAGCCAAGATTCTATCAGGAATGAGCCTTTCTGGATATACTGGCTTGGCTTTGCATGGCACTAAAAACGTGTGGAGAGAGTGAATCCAAACTTCCTTTTGTCTTACATATTTATTTATGGGTTAGCTTAATAAGGGCTAGGGAACATTTAGTTTTCCAAAGTAATAAGAAATTTATCAATTGATCTTCAAGCCCAAGGATTATATTCAAGAGGGTTAAGGTCTGCACACTAAGTAACTTTGGAAAGATCTGGCTGCTCCAGCAATGGTTATATTAGATTTCCCACATAGACTGGCTCGGTCCAGTTGGGCAAGCTCTCTGAGCCATGAATACACACACACACACACACACACACACACACACACACACACACACACACAGAAAAAAAAAAGGTAATTAGTCTCCAAGACCATACTGATTTGTGTCTCATCAATATGATAACTTTAAACATGACAATAATATTTTACAAATGCAAGCCAAGACTGTTGAGGCACCTTAAGGCATCCTGTATTTCACGGATCTAAGTGAAATGTACTAGGGGATATGCTCTTGGGGTAATCATTTTAATATAAAAAGATTATAGGAAAAAAGACAAAATATTCATAAAGAAAAGTTTAGTTTTTAAGTTTATATTTTCTGAGAATATGAAGTCACAAAGTGTCAATATGTTTTTATTGATTTATGTATGAGGAAATGTGACAGTTACATGTAGATAATCCAATTGTTCCACCAATATGAACTTATTTAGACATAAAATAAACTCTTCTGATGTTTTAGAAAACGAATTAACTGAAACTGTCCTACTGGAACCAGGTTTCTTTGTACTTATTTCCATCTCTTCATTACACTACCTATTTATCCTTTCAGTAATATCTTCAGTGTGGATCAATCTAAAGTTTTATCTGAGGTAATTAATTAAGTTGAAACTTTTTATTAATCTGTACAACCATTGGCTTCTTTTACAATAAAGAGCAAGAGTGGAAAAGGGTTTTAAAATAAATTTGAATAGGAGTCAGAAATCAAAATCCTGGAAACAGAGACATATGCCAGGTTAAAAGACTTGAAACAATTTCTATGGAAAATTAAGATTTTCATGTCTCCTCCATGTGTGTGTCTCTCTTCATACAATGAGACTTAACAATATAGGCTCCTTTGTAACAGCTAATTATTTTGCATTGGTCCATATAGCTCTTGTACAGATTTAAACATTTAGACATGTTAAGAGAAAAGCAGTAGACCTAGCATTATATGTAGAATCATAGGGTGGAAGCATGGCATTCTGCCTGGAAGTCATCCTCTGTGACCTGTGGATGTTCCTGGTGTATAGGTTAAGTCAGTAGATTGTTACTCAGCAGATCCCCAGAAAAGTCCTGCCCCTAGTGGATCTCATTCAGCATCCCAACTCTACCTTTCCTTCTACAGAAAATAAGTGGAAAAAAAAAATCATGCCTGGAAGTAATTAGTACAGGATCATGGCCACCTGGCGCTGCCCACTGAGGGACACCTCAGGACTCAGCAGATACCACAAGGACCTGCTGCAGTTGAACAAACTGCTTCACAATGGTCTCAGGGACTATTCCTAGGGATGTACAAAGGCTGAAGTTTCCAGAAAGCAATCACCAGGATATGGAGAAAAGTCTGAGCAAGAAGTTATTGAGGAACCTACCATGTAGTTTTGTTATAAGGGCTTATAAAGTTGAAAGAGACTCTTCTGAACCATATTGTCCACATTGATTAATTTTTTTACAAAACCAATCATTCATGCTAGAAAAAAATACAATTACATTTCCATTCTCACTACAGAAAGCAATTTACAAAGTTTGTGTCACATGAAGAAACAAGAATATCAGCTGAAAAATGTAGAAAGCAAAATGTCAAGCAGTTAATTCAAAATGGTAATCCTAAAACTTTTTTTAAGAGTCTCATGCTCTACGAACTGAACTAGCCAGGCCCTAAAACTTTAAAAAAACATTTTTACATGACTGAAATCCTTTTCTTCTTATCCCAGCCCCTGGCAACCACTATTATATTCTGCTTCTTTAAATTTCACTACTTTATATACCTCACATAAGTGGCATCATGTGATTGTTGTCCTTCTATGACTGGCTTATTTCACTCAGCACATTATCCTCAATTTTGAACTATGTCGTGTATTTAGTTAACTATATGGTACTAGATGCTTAAAAATTTGATAACTGAGTAGGTATGATGTGGTTCTTACCATAGTAAACAAATATATAATCCTAATTATAATCATAATGATAATAACATTTTTCTGAATGTTGTGAGGTTTAGCTCTCAGCTTTTATTTAATTTTAAAATTTGTTGTGAATTATTTTATTGATATAGATCAGTACTTGTTTACTGAGTAAATTTGATATTATTTTTCTTATTAAATATCTCTACAGATTTTATAATCTTCAGGTCTCTCCAAATCTGGAATTAACTTTTTAAGTGAAGAATAATTTGTAATTAGATTTCTCAATTTGTTTAGCATGTTTTTAACTGTACAGTTTACTAATTACACATTGGAGATTATTTTATAAAAACGTGGATGTGAGGTATGTTACCAAATAACTTCATGTGCAATTTATAACTAAGCTATTAACACACTTCAAAATAATGATTGGATATTTAGGTCTAGTAATTATTTTAAAGTATTTTGGCGATACCAGAGGAAGCATAGAATATTCTACAAAAATAATTTTAATCAAGAGTGAAATGGATTTGTCAGATGAGATTTGCAGTCAGGAGAAAAAAAATGACTGGGGAAAGCTGTTTACACTAATAGTTTTACCAACCAATACTAAGAATTTTCATTTTAAGACTTCAGGAGGAGAACATTGGTCAATGCTATTATTACCACACTTGATAATTGATATGGTTTGGGTGTATCTCTACCCAAATCTCAACTCGAGTTGTATCTCCCTGAATTCCCCCATGTTGTGGGAGGGACCCAGGAGGAGGTAATTCAATCATGGGAGTCTGTCTTTCCTTTCTCCTGTTATTCTCCTGAGAGTGAATAAGTCTCATGTGATCTGATAGGTTTATCAGGTGTTTCTGCTGTTGCTTCTTCCTCATTTTTATCCTGTCACTGCCATGTAAGAAGTGCCTTTTTCCTCCTGCCGTGATTCCGAGGCCTCCCCAGCCATGTGGAACTGTATGTCCAATTAAACTTCTTTTTCTCCCCAGTCTTGTGTATGTCTTTATCAGTAGTGTAAAAACAGGCTAATACAGTAAATATAAAACCAATTGAAATCCGCCCTCAAATGTGTATGAGAATAGTAAAGGGAAGCTATACTTCTGCATAAATTTAGAAATTAAAAAAAATCTAAATATAGAAAGCTTTCCAAGTAAATAATCATTTAAACAAGTAAAAACTCCAGCTGGTGTAGCTAAGGAATGGCCTGTTTTTTAAGTCCCAGCACTTTGGGAGGCTGAGATGGGTGGATTACTTGAGGTCAGGAGTTCGAGACCAGCCTGGCCAATATGGTGAAACCCTGTCTCCACTAAAAATACAAAAATTAGCCGGGCATGGTGGCACATGCCTGTGATCCCAGCTACTCAGGAGGCTGAGGCAGGAGAATCGCTTGAATCCAGCAGCAGAGGTTGCAGTGAGCAGAGATTGTGCCACAACAATTCTAAGGAAAAAGAACAAGTCTGGAGGCATCACACTACCCAATTTCCAACTATACTACAGGGCTGCAGTAACCAAAACAGCATGATGCTGGTACAAAAACAGACGCATAGGCCAACAGGACAGAATAGAAAGCCGAGAAATAAAGCCACACACCTACAACCATCTGATATTTGACTTTCTCTCTTCCTATGTGTCATCTCTGATTTCTTTGAGCATTGAATTTTAAAATAGTTTTTTTCTATGTTATTGGTAGTTTAATAAGAACTGCCCAAAGCAATGTAAAGAATGACTCTTACATTGCTTTGGGCAGTAGAGCCATTTTAACAATACTGATTCTTCCCTTCCATGAGCATAACATATTTTCCATTTGTTTGTGTCATCTCTGATTTCTTTGAGCATTGTTTTTAATTCTCATTGTAGAAAACTTTCACCTTCCTGTTTAGCTGTAATCAACTCAAGATGGATTAAAGACTTGAAAGTAAATCCTAAAATTGTAAAAACCCTGGAAAATAACCTAGGCAATATTATTCTGGACAAGGAACAGGCAAAGATTTCATGACAAAGACACCAAAAACAATCACAACAAAAGCAAAAATTGCCAAATCAGATCTAATTAAACTAAAAGCTTCTGCACAGTGGAAGAAACTATCAAAGAGGAAACAGACAACCTACAGAATGAGAGAACTATGAGGCTAGAGTTTTCTAGATATAGAATCATGTCATCTGCAAATAGGGATGGTTTGACTTTCTGCTCTTTTTATTTGGATGCTGTTTGTTTCTTTCTATTGCCTTATTTGTTTTGTTCCTTCAATACAAAAACAATCATTTGGGAAAAGAAACCCTATTCAATAAATGGTGCTAGGATAACTGGCTAGTCATAAGCAGAAGATTGAAACTGGACCCTTTCCTTATACCATATACAAAAGTCAACTCAAGATGTATTAAAAATGTGAATGTAAAACCCAAAAGTATAAAAACCTCAGAAGATAACCTAGGCAATACCATTCTGGTCATAGGAACTGGCAAAGATTTCATGACAGACACCAAAAGCAATCACGACAAAAGCAAAAATTGACAAATGGGGTCTAATTAATCTTTACAGCTTCTGCACAGCAAAAGAAACTAACATAGAGTAAACAGACAACCTACAAAATGAGAAAAAATATTTGTAAACTATGCATCTGACAAAGGTCTAACATCCAGCATCTATAAGGAATGTGACCTAATGTACAAGAGAAAAACAAACAACCACATTAAAAAGTGGGCAAAGGACAAGAACAGACGTTTTTCAAAAGAAGGCACACATGTGGCCAAAAATCATGTGAATAAAAACTAATATCACTGATCGTTAGAGAAGTGCAAGCCAGAACCACAGTGAGATGCCATCTCACAACAGTCATAATGGCTATTATTAAAAAGTAAAAGAGTAACAGATGCTGGCAAAGTTGCAGAGAAAAGTGTACTCTTAAATACTGTTGGTGTGAGTATAAATTAGTTCAACCATTTTGAAAAGCAATATGGCAATTCCTCAAAGAGCAAAAATAGAACTACCATTCGACCCAGCTATCCCATTTCTGAGTATATACTCAGAGGAATATAAATCATCCTACTATAAAGACATGCATGTGTGTGTTCATTGTACATGGAATGTGTTCATCCCATGAACACACATTCCATTTCAGAGCAAAGACATGGAATTGTTTCCAGAATTTGTTGCTTCTAGTGGGTTGTTCGTCTCACTAACTTCAGGACTGAAGCCGCAGACCTTTGCAGTGAGTGTTACAGCTCTTAAAGGTGACGTATCCAGAGTTGTTTGTTCCTCCTGGTGGGTTCATGGTCTCGCTGACTTGAGGAATGAAGTTGCAGACTCTCCTGGTGAGTATTACAGCTCATAAAGGTAGTGCGGACCCAAAGAGCAGCAAGATTTACTGTGAAGAGCGAAAGAACAAAGCTTCTACAGCTTGGAAGGGGACCCAAGCGGGTTGCCGCGGTGGGCACAAGTGGCCAGCTTTTATTCCCTTATTTGGCCCCACCCACATCCTGCTAATTGGTCCATTTTACAGAGAGCTGACTGGTCCATTTTACAGAGTGATGATTGGTCCATTTTACAGAGTGTTAATCTGTGTGTTTACAATCCTTTAGCTAGACACAGAGCGCTGATTGGTGCTTTTTTACAGAGCGCTGATTAGTGCATTTACAATCCTTTAGCTAGACACAGAGCACTAAATGGTGCGTTTTTACAGAGTGCTGATTGGTGCATTTATAATCCTTTAGCTAGACACAGAGCACTAAATGGTGTGTTTTTACAGAGTGCTGATTGGTGCATTTACAATCCTTTAGCTAGACAGAAAAGTTCTCCAAGTCCCCACTGGACCCAGGAAGTCCAGCTGGCTTCACTTCTCAGAATCAACGTAAATGCCCATCAATATTAGATTGAGTAAAGAAAATGTGGTACACTGTGCACTATGAAATATTTTGCAGCCATAACAAAGAATTAGGTCATGTCTTTTGTGGGAATATGAATGCAGCTGTAGGCCATTATCTTTAGCAAAATAATGCAGGAACAGAATATCAAATACAGCATGTTCTCACTTATAAATGGGAGTTAAATGATGAGAACTCATGCACGCAAAGAAGGAAACAACAGACACTGGGGCCTAAAACTTGAGGGTGGAAGGTGAGAGGAAGGAGAGGAGCAGAAAAAAATTTGCAATCTGTTCAAGTAAATCTTTCTTACAATTTTATGTTGTGGATTGTTTTATTTTTATTTTTGCTAGAAATAATTAATACTTTATAGTACATGCAATTAAAGATCTGACTTAGGGTTAAAAATTACTGTAGAATGCCTACATTTATTTTCACCCAATAGTGTGGGTTTTGTCAGATATTTTTTATGCCTCTTAAGGTCTACCATTATTGCTATTTTACTAATAGGTAAGATCATTTTGATTAAAGTCAGTAATTTGACATCTAAATTAAAACAAAGTGATTAAACTGACTTTATCTGGATTACTAGTAAAACAAATAAATCCCATGAAATATAGAGATAAATAGTTCCTAAATAAAATTCTTTAAATAATTAATTTGCACTGATATATTACAATTATCACACCTAAATATTTAATCTTTTATAAAGATATTATTTTTACATAGGTTATACAATTTTAAGTTAGTCAGCATGATTTCATAATTCCCAAACTTCTTACGAGAGATCCTTTTTTAAAAATCTTTATTCTCTCAATTCAAAATAACAAATCAAGTGCCCTCTATGTGTTAGATATTATATTAAGTCTTAGGAATTCAGAGTGGTACCATCCACATCCTCAAAAATTCCTAACTCTTATAGAAAAAAGACTCACTCTCATGAAACAACACAAAGGGATTCTGTGTTATTATTTATGCTGCTAATTACATGTGAACTTCAAATGTTTGTCAGGCAATACAGTTTTTAAAGTGAGGAACTTCAAATTGGAGGACTTACATAGCTGGGACAGAATCAACTGTTAGCATGGGCCAGCAAGAACTGTGGGTGTTTTAGGGCTATATATATATTATATATAATTTATATATATGATATATATATTATTTCATTATATATTATTATATTATATTATATATAATGATATATATTATATCATTATATATTATATAATATAATACTATATATTATATATTATATGATACATATAATATATAACATATTATATATTATATATAATACATATAATATGTAATATGTAATATATTATATATTATATGTATTATAAATATGTAATATATTATATATTATATAATACATATTATCAATATTATATATTATATAATACATATAATATATAATATATTATAGAATATATATTATATAATACATATAATATCCATAATATATAATACGTATAATATATATAATATCTTATATAATACATATTATATATAATACATATAATATATAACATATATGATATATATTATATAATACATATTATATAACATATATTATATGTAATATATATTATATAATACATATAATATATTCTATTATATATTATATAATATATATTATATAATACATATAATATATTCTATCATATATTATATAATATATATTATATGGTCTATTCTATATTATATAATATATATTATATAATACATACAATATATTATATAATACATATAATATATATTATATAATACATATTATATATTATATAATATATATTTGGTGAAATAACATATATTATATATAATGAAATAACATTGGTGAAATATATATTTTATGTATATTTATATATTTGTATTATATATAAAATATTTCTATTACATTTATATTGTATAAAATATTTATATTATATGTATTTATGTTATTTATATTATATATATTTATAAATATATTTATACACATATTATATAATATATTATATATTGTATATTAATATTGTATATATTGTATTATATATAATATATTATATATAATGTATTATATATAAATCATATATAATATATTATATTATATAAATCATATATAATATATTATATTATATAAATCATATATAATATATTATATTATATATAATATATAATATATTATATTATATATAATATATAATATATTATATTATATATAATATATAATATATAAATAATATATAATATAGAATATATATTATATATAATATATAATATAAATAATATATTATGTATAATTTATATATAATCTACATAATATTATATATAATATATAATATATGTAATATAATATTATATACATTATATATAATATATAATATATTATATACATTATATATATAATATATAATATATTATATATTATATTATATTATATTTATATTATTTATATTATATATATTTATATATATATATAAATATATATTTATATTTGGTGAAATAACAATTAGTCCTTTCAGGCTAATGGCCAGCCCTAAAATTTACATTTGCCCTTGAAAGAATGGGTCCGCCTTAACTTCTGAGGGTGCCTACTGGTTTAACAAAATGCTACTGAGAAGAGTGAGAGTGTTGGAGACGACTTAATAAACAAAGTCTAAAATAGCTACTCACTTATTCAACAAAGGTGTGTGTGGGTGTGTGGGTTACATTTTGAGCAACTACGTTTGTTAGGTACTGTTCTTGACGGTGAAAAACAACATTATGATAACAAAAAAAACCAAAAATATCTGCCCTTGTAAATCCATGCTCCAATGGGAAAATAGAAAGTAAACAAATACATAAAAATTTGAAGGATAATAAATAAAATGCACAGTAGGGTGTAGGGTACTAAATGAGGAAAATAAAGCAGGAAAGATAAATAAAGGTGTTAGTATTGGTTGAAATGAAGGTATGTTGTTGCAATTTAAAATGGAATTAGACACAAATGACCACAAAGTGTAAATAGCCTATGAGCAACAAGAAGGTGCTGAGGAATTCCTGTAGGCTGACAAATATTTGAAGTTCACATATAATTAGCAGCATAGAAAATAACACAGAATCCCTTTGTTTTGTTTCATGAGAGTGACTTTTTTCCTATAAGAGTTGGGAATTTTTTAGGATGTGGATGGTACCACTCTGAATTCCTAAGACTTAATATAACATCTAACACAGCGTGGGCACTTGATTTGTTATTTTGAATTGAGAGAATAAAGGTTTTTAAAAAAGCATCTCTCTTAAGAAATTTGGGAATATCAGAGGTAACGCAGGCAGCACAACTTCAAATACAAGGAAACTGAGGGGGAATCATGTCCATCGTGTTTATGGAACAAGGATGACAGTGTGAATGGAGAAGAGTAAATCAAAGGGAGCAAAACAGAAAATTCAACCCAAAACGCACCAACAAAAACAAAAAGAAACATAATGGAACTGACTACTTTAGGGTAAGAGTTATAAGGAACTCGGTTTTTATTGTGAAAGTTTACCTTGTTGAAATATTTGGGGCAGAGGAGTGTCGCAATATGACTTAAATTTTATATGTATTACTGTGGCTGCCATCTGTGGAATAAACAGATGAAGGCAAGAATAGAAGTAGGAATATCTGTTAGAAGATTATAGTAATTCAGAGAAAAGGTAATGAGTCTGGGTCAAGGTTGTAACATTGAACATTAGCGGTGGGGAGATGTCAAATATTCATTGTATATAATTTCAGCAAAAGAATGTACTGAAGGAGTGCATGTGAATATTAGGAAATTACAACTGTTAAGAATGGCTCAGAGACCTTAGGCTTGAGATACTGGAAGGTTGGATGTGTCACTTACTGAGTTAGAGAAGTCTAAGAGAAACAGATTTGGCGGAGTGGTGGTGAGTATGTTAAATTCTGATACATAGGGTTTGAGATCCCTGTCAGACTTCCAGGTGGAGATAGGAAATAAAATTTTCCATGGTAGTACTCTTGTGATACTATAATAATACATTTGAATTATGACATCTGAAACAATACATGGGAAATCTATAGCATAATTAGTTTAAAAGTCACAGTTTCAAAGCTTTTGGTGAGTACTAATTTTCCACAATTTTCTACTCACCCTAACCAAACTGTAATTTTGCTATTTCATTGCTTATTGTTAACAGTTAGAGTACACTGAAATGATCACATCACTATTTCTTTTATCTGATAACCTAACTTTTAAACATAGAATTTTAATCAGAAAATGTAAAAAAAAGGTAGCAGTACAATTGTTTACTATTTTTCAAGAGAAGACAGTTTTCATCTACTGAATGCAATCATGCACAAATTGTAAAATAACAATTAATTTTAATTATTAAAAAGTAGCAAAATTACCACAGAATGTCTTTACTTAATATATGTGAACAGGCTTATTGTAGCCTTTCTCTAAGAAAAAAAAAAGGTACAGCTTTTTCAAAAACATATGGATAACTAGAATTCTTTAATCAGTGATTTTAAATTCAACACTTGTCAAGATCCTTGAAAAGTAACAGAAACAAAGATACCCTGGGCATTTTTAATAAAGATGCTCAGCTGAGACAACATCTTATATTATGCCATCACCACTGAACGTTGTGAAAAATTTCCTATGTTAGTCTGGTCTTGCATTTCTATAAGGAAATACCTGAGGCTGAGTAATTTACAAAGAAAAGAGGTTTGATTGGCTCCTGGTTCTGCAAGCTGTACAGGAAGCATGGCACCAGCATCTGTTTCTGGTAGGGCCCTTGAGAAGCTACAGTACTGGAAGAAGGCAAAGCAAGATCAGACACATCACATACCCAGAAAGGGAGCAGGAAAGAGAAGAGGGAGGTCCTAGACTCTTTTAAACAACCAGGTCACATGTGAACTAACTGAGGGAGAATTCACTCATCACCAAGAGGACGGCGTTAAGCCATTCACGAGGGATCTGCCCCCATAAACCAGTACCTCCTACTAGGCCCCATCTCCAACACTGGAGGTCACATTTTAACATAACATTTGGAGAGGACAACCATCCAAATGATGTCACTCCCTGACTCATCCCTACAGCCACTCAATAACAGACAATTAGGGTAAAATAACTCAAGTTAACCGATGTCCTGTATAAAAAGTATACAGAATGTCCATTCAGAAAGTTTCCTGCAATATCCAAGAAGTTCTAAAACAGGATATATTTATGGAGTAATCACATTGTTTATGAAGAAATTCATCAAATTCTGTTAGTGTTAGTACCTGTATCTCAACTAGTTATTATTTACATCAGCATATTGACCTGAATGAAAATCTTCCCTATAGTACTTTGTATATACTACAGATGTTATGTACATTAAATTACATTATTTGTGTTACATTATGTTGTATTCTACTGTGTTATATTAGATGCTATATTATGTTATATTCTTTACTATTATCATATTCTGTTTAGGGCTTAATCCTACCATTATCTAAATTATGAGCTTCTCATAGAATTTCGAAATAACTTTCTGGCCAGGCACTGTGGCTCACGCCTGTAATCCCAGCATTTTGGGAGGCCAAGGCAGGCAGATCACCTGAACTCAGGAGTTCAAGACCAGCATGGCCAACATGGTGGAAACCCATCTCCACAAAAAAACAAAAAACAAAAAACAAAAATTAGCCAGGTGTGGTGGTGCACACCTGTAATCCCAGCTACTAGGGAGGCTGAGGTGGGAGAATCATTTGAACTTGGGAGGCGGAGGTTGCAGTGAGCCAAGATCATGCCACTGCACTCCAGCCTGGGTGACAGGGCGAGATTCCATCTTAATAAATAAATAAATAAATAAATAAATAAAGACTTTCTAGCATTTATATTTATTTACTTACAATATCTCATTGTACCAATTATATAAGAAAATACTCAATTTGTTGTTAAATAAAAGTATGAATTAAACATATGTCTTATTATATAAAGTCAATTTGGCATCTGTGTGGCTATTAACCATGTTAGACTCTGATAAGTTCACATAGCCATCTAAACAAAGAGACTGCATCTTCCATTTGAAAAGCATCTGATTTGAAGTTAATTCTGGAAATGGCATTGTCAATTTTTTTTTTGATAATGTCAAATTCATCCAAATATAGCTTTGGCCAAGCCTTAATCTCACTTGCATATTATGTATTTTATATACATCATTTTCAGTAATGCTGCATGTAATCAGTCTTTTGGGTCTTTAAGTATAACTGCATGTTCCTGTACCAATGTATAACATGTTGCTAATGGAGCTTCTCTTAGAAGGCCAAATTGTCTCTTACTTTTCTCTACTTTGATACCTCAGTGTTCCACCTGTCTCTGAGCAATACTAAAAATACTTTTCTTATCTGATACTCCAATCACTGAAACACAAGGCTATGCAGAAAATCTGTGACATGTAAACATTTTTGAATTACAGATTTTTTTTATAATTATAACTGAGGTTATAGTACAAAAATAACTTCAGTCCAATATGTTCAATTAATGGTATATCTGATCAGTTTCATGTCTAGAAAGGTAGACTTGTTATACTTTACAAAGTAAAGCAAAAGGAACTTGATCACATCATAGTAAATTGTCCAAATATTCAGAAAGAGGATTTTGAAAACCTAATGCTGATAAGCTTATAATTGTATTGCTTTTATCATGTTATTTTTCTGTGATAAAACATTAGAAATGAACTACCTAGAGATACTTTACTTATCTTTTCCCAGTTTTTGTGAAAAACTATGCTGTGTCAAGTTTAGAAAGTGAGATTTTCTGTAAAATAGAAATTTAAAAGCATTTATATTCCTCTTCGAAATCATTAAAAGCAATGTCTACACTTCTTGTAAAAAAACAAATTTACCTTGTGTGGAGCAATGGTTGAAAATAACGTTAAATATAAATACACTTGCACAAATCTTAAGGACATAAACATGTTCAGAAAAGTTTTAAAATGATGTCTTCACTTTTTTGTTACAATTCTGTGAAAAGAAAATTATACATAGTTTTCAAATTTACTTCCTTTACAAAATTATATTACCTTTATATAAAAAAAGATATGCTTAAGAAAGTCACTTCAAATTGAACTGTTTATATTTTGTAGTAGTAATGGTAAATGAATGCTTCACATGGGTTGTTATCCTAATTAACCCTAACTGGTAATATTCAAACAGATGATTTCTTAAGTGGCATATTATGATTATGTACATTCACTGAAATAAATATACCTAAAACTATTCAGATACTTCTCTTTTGCCTTCAGGATCATTTCTTTTAGCAATAATATTCCATATGCATGACACGTTAATGATCTCTTTTCATGGAAATTGATGAAGTGTATGTTCAAAAAGGATAAGTGTATTAAAATCAAGCAGTTTTGAATTATTGTGTTTAGAAAGATTAATGAGCAATGAGCCTTACTCCTTTTACCAGGCTCGATATGAAAAGCCCTAAAATTTGAGTTTAGTTTATAAAAATATAGTTACCAGCATATACAAGGGGAATTATTATTGTAACAATGCATTTTGAAGTATGACTTCTCAAAAATAATGACAGAGGAAAGAAAGAGTAGCAGGTGCATAGCACAACTGTCGGCCAAAATAATACTGTTTTTTTCAGCAGTGTAAATAAAATATTCAGTCAACATTTGCTTATTTTTTGACATCTTGCCAACAGCAGGTTAGAATGAGTTTCTTGGACTGAATAACTGAGATAGAATAGTTTGACACTGTGCTTAGGGAGTGCACAGGCTACCTCTGTTATGATTCTCGCAGACTGCAAAAAGGGAGAGAAAATAACAGTTTGAAAGTAGTTTACTGTTTTATTTGTTTTATTGACTTACTTTATTTCAAATGTAATTTATTGTTTTATTTTTGTCTTTCAGGTCACCTGTAGACCCAAAACAACTTCAAATAGCCATTTCCTTCACTGCTGTGAGCAGATGTAGACAGGTATGTGTTCCCAAATGTTAGAATTCTCAAGAGGAAAACTAGCAGAGGAAGGGCATACTTGGTAGACAGTATAGACTGTGCTCTTGAATCAATGTCTTACTCCCTTTATAAAAACATGTCTTTAAAAAAAAGTGGGGCGGGGGAAAATTTTTTGCACACAATCAAAATATACAGTCAAGTGTTACCAAACCTAATGGTGTTGGAACAACTGTATATCCATATACAGAGGAATGAAATCAGACACTTATCTCACACTATATACAAAAATCAACTCAAAATGGATTAAAGCATTAAATGTAAGACATGAAACTGTAAAACTACTAGAAGAAAACATAGGGGAAATTTTCATAACATTGGTTTGGGCAATGGTTTTTTGGATAAGACCTCTAAACCACAGGCAGCAAAAGCAAAAATGGACATACGCAATCACATCAAAAAGCTTCTGTGCAGCCAAAGAAAAAATCAAGAATGAAGAGATAGTCTACAAAATGGGAGAAAATACTTGCAATCCACATATCTGATAAGTGGCTAATATCCAAAATCTATAAAAACTCAAACAGTTCAATCAATAAAACAAACAAACAACAACAACAACAACAACAAAATGATTAAAAACTGGGCCATAGACTTGAATAGACATTTCTCAAAAGAAGATATACAAATGACCAGGGGGTTATATGAAAAACTTCCAAACATCACTAGTCATCAGAAATGTAAATGAAAGCCACAATGAAATATCACCTTACACCTGTTAGAATGGCTGTTGTCAAAAAGACAATAGATAACAAGTGTAGGTGAAGATGTGGAGAAAAGGGAACCTGATCAACTATTGGTAGGAATGTAAACCGTTATGAAAAATAGTATGAGAATTCCTCTAAAAATTAAAAATAGAACTACATTGTGATCTAGCAATCTCACTCCTGGTTATATATCAAAAGGAAATAAAAACAGGTTGTCAAAGAGATACCTGCTTTTCCATGTTAATTGCAATGTAATTTACAATAGCCAAGACATTGAATGAACCTGTGCCCATTAACAGATGAATGAAAAGACAAAATATGGTGTATATATACAATGAAATACTATTCAGCCTTTAAAAAAAGAGAAATCTTATTTGTGAACCTAGAGGACATTAGGTAAAGTAGAATAAGCCAGACACAGAAAGGCAAACTCTACATCATCTAACTCAAATGTGGAATCTAAACATGCTGAAGTCATAGAAGTAGAGAGTATGACTGGTTGTTACCAGGGGGTTGGGGAAGGGTGGTTACAGTGATATTGGTTAAAGGATACAAAATTTCAGTTAGATAGGAGTAATAAGTTGAAGGGATTCATTCATAACAAGGTGAACTAATTAATAACAATACATCATATTCTTGAAAATTGCTAAGAATGTAGATTGTAAGTGTTCTCACCACAAAAAGATGAGTATGTGAAGTAATGCATATGTTAATTTGCTCCATTTGGCCATTCCACAATGTATGCACCTTTCAAAATAACATGTTGGTACACAATAAGCATATACATGTTTTATTTGTCAACTAAAAACAAATAAAAAAGAAAAACAAACAAAACAAAATGAACAAATAATGTTACCAAACCAGTCAGAGAAGACACAGATATCTGTGATCCATTTCTTAAATATTTCAGAATTTTAGCAGAAGAACATCATTTGAAAATTTTGCACTTATAAAATAACTAAGCTTGATCTAATCTGTATGAGTTTTATTTGATTTTAGCAAACATGTGTTTCTGGAATAAAATGTCAGTCATAATTATTTTTCTTTTAAAGCCTGAGAAATAGGATAATCTCTCCTGCAATAATTATTTGCAGAGGTCCATGGTTATATATGTCCAGCATATCAATCAATGATTTTGTGTCTGTTATATATTATATACTACACACATATTATATATATATTACATATATATTATATAATATACTATATACTATATAATATATATTTATAATAGATAATATATAATATATAATATACATATACATTATTTATTATATATGATATATTATATTATATAGTATGTAATATATTATATATGATATAATATATATAATATAATATATAATATCTATATATATAAAATATATTATATCATATATAATATATATAATATATAATATATTACATACTATATATAATATATTATATAATATATATACATAATATATATACATAATTATATGTACATAATAATATATACATTATATATAATATATTATATATTATATATATTACATATGATATAATATATTATATATTATATATATTACATATGATATATAATATATAGAAATACAAAATTTGCAGTACAATTTAAAAAGTGTAAGACAAACCATACTCTGTATAATAAAGAATTAAAACATAAATACTTTAATGTCATAAATATCAAGTAACAATAAATAAATATATTAATTTTTATAGGATGCATTGTTTCTGTTTAACAGTTTTAAGTGACTACAAAAGAATACCTCTTTTGGCAGGTCAATATTAGAATTTTAATGATCGCATTATGTTGTTTATGCCATAGGTTTCCAAAAATGTCCTGGCCTACATATATGTTTTGTATATTAATCTTGGAAGAATAATCCTTTATCAGCAATAATTTTTAGAAAGAAAAATTTTAAAGGAAAAATTACATTTTATGTGTAATTTTCATCTTTTCCCTTAGCCTGCTGTGTTAATTTCCTAAGGCTGCTATAACAAATAACCACAAACCCGGTGTCTATATTAGTCCATTCTTGCACTACTATAAAGAACTACCTGAAACTGGGTAAGTTATAAAGAAAAGAGGTTTAATTGACTCACAGTTCCACAGGCTGTATAACGAGACATGGCTAGGGAGACCTCAGGAAACTTACAATCGTGGCAGAAAGGTGAAGAGGAAACAAGCATGTCTTCACATGGCGGTAGAAGAGGAAGAGTGAAGGGAGAAGTGTTATACACTTTTAAACAACCAGATCTCATGAGAACTCCCTCATTATCATGAGAACAGCAAGGGGAAAATCCGCCCCCATGATCCAATCCCCTTCTACCAGGTGTCTCCCCCAACATTGGGAATTATCAACATTGGGAATTATCACACAAAATTTGAGTGAGGACACAGAACCAAATCGTATCAGTGGCTTAAGAGAATAGAAATGTATTATTTCATAGTTCAGGAGGCCAGATATTCAATAGGAAAGTGATGGCATGATTGATTTCTTCAGGAGGCTTTCAGGGGAAATCTTTCTCAGCGTCTGGTGGTTTCTAGCAATCCCTGGCATTCCCTGACTTTAAGCAGTGTAACTCCAATCTCTGCCTCCTTGTAACATGGTATTATTTGCTTTATGTGACTGTGTATTCATGTAGCCTTCTTACAAAGATACCAGTCTTTGGGTTTAAGGTCCACATTAATCCAGTATAGTATGACACCATCTTAACTAAGTGCATTTGCGGAGACCCTGTTTCCAAATAAGTTAACTTAGGATCTAGGTGGACAAGACTTTCTGGAGGACACAATTCAGCCCACTACATTTGTTTACTGATTATATATATATATATATATACACACACACACACACACATATATAACATATATATACACACACAGAAACTATATGTTTATACATACAATTATACATACAATATACAGTATAATGATATATACATATAGTACATTATATATGTATAATTTCATGTGTGTGTGTATATATATATAATTTTTTAAGGAAATAATGAGTTTTGCCTCTGCCATAAAATCTTTTATTCTTCTTGTTAGTGTAAACAAATGGGAGAAGAAATAAGATTTGACAAATAGGCCAGGGCAAGATTACAGAAGGACATATACATTGTGGTAAAAATAATAATAATAATAATAAAAGTGATTGCTATTTTATGGCAAGAAGGAGCAATAAAAATTTGAAAGTACTTATTTGCATCTACTCTGTGGCAATACTATACAAGAATATTCTGAAGAGAGGATAAGGAGTTAAAAAGAAATATGGCTTGATATGTATCACAGTGCAAAAGGAAACCATTTTATATGACAAAAATCATTGGTAAACGTAGCACATTTGGGATTGTTAAGCTTGAAATTGAAAAAAAATCAGGTAAAAAAAACAGGTCTAGCCAAGCTGAAATATACCTAGTGTAAATAAAATAATAGGATAAAATCCCATGATATCTCAGTAAGAAGACATAAATACATGATCAGGGACAAGATTCAGAGCTCTGCAACATTGGCAAGTTTTTTACCACAATTATGGTATTTCTTGGCAGAAATAAAAAAAAATTGGAATATAAAATGAGAAAGGCAGTTAGAGTTATAACTGGGTGTTGAATAAAATTAGGGAGAGAGGTGGAGGAAGGAAAGAATAGATCACCTGCAAGAGTAGAAGTTGAAAAACAGAAAGTATGAGAACATTTTGTTTAATGGAAAAATATACAATCAAAGAATAGAGATAGTAATATTTAAACATCATATTGGAGTAAACTAGGCCAGTACTATTGTTAAAAAATCCTCAGTTCTAAGAATTTTCTGTGTTTGTAGGGTGGCTAATTTCTAGTACTTAAGTCCAGAGCAGTCTCTGTTGTTAGTCACAGTGCTGTCAAATTGAATGTTGTTTACAAGCTATTGACAAAATGTCACATTTACTTCAAGTGTATTTTACTATGTAGTTCAAAGACTTTTCCAAGATACTCATTTCTGGGAAAAACATTAAGGGGTGTACACTGGGCATTGAACACAGAGTATTTGATTTTAGATTGCATTTTTCCCCAAATCTTTAAGGATTTGGCTCAAACATTACTGTGAATTTAGAATTTCTTTTGTAGAGGAGTACAGTTATTTTAACAAAGATATGAAAAACTGATATGCCTATTAAAATTTCATTGAATCAACTTAATTAAGTTCAATTTAATTCATTTATTAACATAAATTTAGGTTTCCTTAAATAAAAAATCACCTTTAAGTTGCCTTTAGCATTTAGTCTTTAGCATAACTTCATGCTAGTTAAGATAATTTGCAGACAGTGCAGTCCTGTAATTTTAGTGTTACATTATACTTTATATAAAATACATATTAAATCTAAATGTTGCTTCCTTGTTTGGTATTGTGGAACTTTATAGAAATTTACCTATATTATCAACTTACAGTTGAACTTGCCTTAAATTGTAATAGTTGCCATCTATTTATGCTTTAAATGCTTTAAAAATATTGAGCAGTTACATTTAAGGATATACAGACATTTCATACTACCATATTATAATTTAGATTTTAAAAATATTTCTTGTGTATTCTGGTTTAAAGTCCTGGAATACTTATTGATATCTTACTTATATCATGATAACAAGACTGCAGCTAATTATACTGTGCTTCCAAGCAAATGTCTGTACCAGAAGATAAAAGTTGAAATTAAGCAAGAACTGTATTTTACTCAAACAGAAAATTCTACTTACACTTACAAAACAAAATAAAGATTTGATGTACTCATATGGAAAATAATTACCTTCATGCCCAAAAGGGGTTCACTTACAGAACACATTCATTCATTCTGTCAGATAGTTGGTTAAACAGGTTTGAGCACCTCCTATGAGTTGGGCACACAGTATACTTACTGCACGTTGTCCAAGCTTTTCACATCTGTTATAATGAGGGGTACAGATAATTTCATATACTTTATCTTTTGAATTTGTTGTTGAATACTAACATGACCTCCTCACATATAATTGTCAATGCTGCTCTTAGATAGTATCAACTGGATATTTACTATACTTAACCACCATGACTGTCTGTAGATATATCTATATCTAATGTATAGTGTACTAACTTTTCACCCATGTTCAACAAGCTTTAAGTATTTTCTTTTAATATTAAGTATCCCATGGTTGTTTTTGGTTTTAAATTAAAAGCTCTTAGAGCAGATGGTTTTTGCTTTGTTTTTGGTCTTTTTTTTTTTTCTATGAAGTCAAGTGGATAAAAATTCTAGAAGCACAAATGTATACCACTATCCCAGTGAAAAGGTAAATTGTTAGCTCCCCATTTACAACTTTTGGCTATTTAACACATCATCAGGCGTAAGTAACTTTTGGAACATTAAAACAGGAAGGTAGAATTCAAGTCTTTTTTTTTTTTTTTTTTTTTTTTTTGAGACGGAGTCCCTCTCTGTCGCCAGGCTGGAGTGCAGTGGCGCAATCTCAGCTCACTGCAAACTTCACCTCCCGGGTTCAAGCCATTCTCCTGCTTTACCCTTCCGAGTAGCTGGGGCTACAGGCACACGACCACACACGGCTAATTTCAAGTCATTCTTAATCACTGATAATCTCTATATGCAATTTAACAGTATGTACCCCCCTCATACAGGCAGAGTGACAGTGTTTGGATTGGCTTTTTAAAACAAATTATATCCTTTTGCCCTTTGTAGGCAAAAAAATTAGAGTATCCATGATAACAGTTTCAAGACAGTGTTTTCTTGTAAAATAAAAATGAAAGAAGTAATATATATATATACGTATATATGTATATACATACATATATACGTATATATATATACACAAACAACAATAGCCTTTTAAAAAATGTAGTATGTTATTGTGGAAACAATGTCACAGAAAAAAATGGCTAGAGAAAATCTGAATCAGCATGAAATGAGACATTTTGAAGGTTATTGAACACTATTCATTTTCATGGAAATAGGACAAGGTTATTTAGCACAGGTGTTTCTGTAATTGTGATACATTAGCAAAATTAGCTGTGTTCAATGGTCCTCAAACTTGCTCTGCCACCTGTGTGTGAAATGGCCTACCATTAATACAAAGAAATTTGTTGTGAAACATGTACTGTAGAATTAAGTTCAAAACCTATTTGTGGTTAAATTGCCTTATTTTGTTAAATAAAACTTTGCTCCCATCATTGTTTTTTTTTTTTCATCCCTAAGGGAAACAGAAAAGGAAAATATGCACATGACATGCTAAACTCTTTACCCATGGAAGAAAGAAAATATTCAAGAAAAACAAAGCAATTGTGTAGATCATAGTATAGTTTAAAAGTACTCTAATATTAAAACCATGTCCAACATTTAAAGCTGTTTTTATGCAGAGTGTGATTGCTTTTACATTAATCTCTGAGGATTCCAGATAGAAATTTAAAAACCCTGGGCCCAGCCAATTAAATGTGACTCTTAAGAGTATCCTAGTGATATTTATTCACTTTCAAGTTTTCCTATCATAGATCAGATGGTTACAGATGCATGGAAGTTATGTGATTTTTAAAAACAAGATAATGATATTTAAAAATCAATATTCAGTGCTTGCATTTGCAAAGAGAATACAGATTATACTAAGAACATTCTTTAATAATCAGCAAGCAGAGATAAAATAAATGTATTACTGTTCTAATTCTGAAAAAAGTAAGAGGGTGTCATGAAATTATTAATATTTTACTTAAATTTGTTTCGAAATCACTGAATTCAGAATCAGAATTACCAAAGTCACTGGAGTTTGATACTTCAGGATTAACATCTTTCATTGGATTTTTTAAAAATCAAGTAAAACTGTGACTACATAGTATTAACCACTATATTCATTTATTTCAATAGAAATTAAATATATATCTATACAGTATTCTTAGGTGAAATAGTTGATTGGATAGCTAAAAACATCAGTTCTTAATAAATTGCTTTGTCATTGTTGAGGTAAATCTTCAGAGTTTAGATTTTTTAAATTAAGATTTGACTTGTAATTTGCATATAAATTTGATAGTTTGATTTGCCATAGACAAATACTGAATGATCAGAGAAAACTGTTTTAATACATCAAATTAGTTCAGTGGCACCAGCAGTTATGTAAGTATTAGTACCTGTGTCTTGGCGGGGTAGTCTTTTGTTTAAACTGTCAAGCCCATAAACAATCATTGACAATAATCAATTAATTCTGATTCCTTCTCTTGGGACCACATGAACTTTTATCTCTGTCTCCATTCGTAGACAAATCTAGAAAAACTGCTTATCATAAGATAGACTTTTGTCAGATAGTATAATAAATTCTCAGGGTTGCAACTTCTTGGATAGATATTTCTCTTTTGGAGTTATAAAAACGTCCTATCATGTCAACCATTCCATACACCAGCAATGTTATGTGACTGTGACTTAACATTCAGTTTTTCATTTTATTCATTTGGAAAAATATTATATAATAACTATTCTGTTGACTTAATAAGATAAATGTTTGACATAAACACTGCAATTACTTCATGAAAAAGATAATGATATTCTTCTAGACTAAAAATATACGTGTCCATGACCAAATAACAGCTCTGTTTCCTGAACAGATTTTCCTGGAAAATCACAAGCCGCCTACTCAGAACATGGAGCACCATACGCATTGCTTTTTAAAAGTTAAATTTGCTGAGATTTTCTGATTCTCCTACCTCACTGCGAACTCTCAGTACTAACAGTTAATAGGATAATTTTGATCTATTTTGGCCCTTTTTACTATCTGCGAAATCTTTCCTTGCACTGCCTCTTCATCTTTTATATCTGGATTAAAGCTGACCATGATATTGTACATAGCTCAGGCACTATATTCTAAATTTTAATAAGACCTTTAATTTTTTTTTACCTTTTTTACATGTTTAAATTGACAAACATTAGTGGCATATTTTATGGGGTTAAATGTGATTTTTTAAATATAGGTATATATTGTGGAATTACTAAAACAAGATAACTAACATCTTTCTCTTACATACTTATTTTTTGTGGTGAGAACATTTAAAATCTACTGTTTCAGCAACTGTGAACTGTACAATGCAATGCTATTCACTATGGTCACACTGCTGTAGAGTACATCACTAAAACTTCTTTCCCTTTTCTAACTAAAACTTATACCATTTAACAAACATCTCTCCTTTCCCCATCACCCCTTACCTCCTAACCCCTGCCTTTAGTAATCATTATTCTACTCTCTACTTCCATGAGTTTGACATGTTTTAATTCAACATAAATAAAATTATACTTCAGCACCTGGTTTATTTCACTTAGCATAATATTCTCTTGATTTATTGACATTGTCTCAAATGACAGAATTTCCTTATTTTTTAAGGCTACAGAGCTTAATATCAAAGGAAGCACCTTGTTATTGCAGATGCCGTTATAATCATTATGATTTTGTCTTAACTAAACATTGTTTGTATTGTCAGTACCATGCCTTACACATGGCAGGGACTCAACATGTGTATAATAAATCACTGAACAAATGAACACCTACATCAATTTTTGTGCCCAGATCACTTTTTAAAGTACTCTTCTGATGGAGTCAGAGTCCCTTGACAGATCTGGACTAATCATTCTCTTCCTGGGCTTGCACTGATAAGAAAATAGCATCACAGCAGTCACAATCTACATTGACTAATTCTGAGAGACATCAGTGACTATTACTGACTGTAAAAGCTTATGTCTTACATAAACTAAACAATTATGTTTTTTGTTAAACATAATTACTTGCTTTGAGAGAACAAAAGACATGTTTATAAATATGAGCATTTTTATTTACAGTATAGAATATATTTAAATTAGATGCTTGAATAGACATACTGATGAATATTACAATTTCTCTTTTATCATATATGTATTTATTAAGCACTGCTTTGTGACATCAGTTTAAAATACATGTTAATTCCTTTCATTTAACCAATTGCAATGTAAAAGTTTCAAGAATGACACAAAGAAACAAGACATTCTTAATTTGTTCAAGTGAAACAATATCGTTGGGTATAATCAAGTATGTTTTTAAAAGATGATTTTGTGAGGTCAACGGCAAAACAGATCACAAATGATAAAGAATTTCACATATCATTGTTTTGTAGTGAATAATTGTCAAACTTATGCTTCTGATAATGACAAACAAGATACCTTAGAATAATTTAAACTATTTTTGCATGTAAGACAACATTTTAAGACTATAAAATAAATAGAAGGTAATTATTTAATTTTTTTTCACTAACAGCGACAGAGTTAATGCACAGTCAAGAATTGCCAGGCTCAGATCTAGGAGAGAAAAGGCATTTACAGAGATAGGAGCTGCTTTTGCCCTGGAGTCATTTGTTATTTTAGATAGGACATCTAACCAGTTTAGTGAAACTTTGGCTAAAGACTTGAAAACCTAAGAAAGCAAGAGTTGGAAATCAGGCCCAATAAGTTATGAGGACCCAGTTTGGGCAAAGATATTAAAAGTTATTAGTATACTAAATTAGTAAAAGGGAATCAGAATTCAAGCAATTTACCACATGCAGGCTGGCTGTTATTGACCTGAGCGGCCCAGAAAATTTCAAACTGAATTTTTATTAAAGTAATTCAGAATTTTGACTGCCCTTATCCTTTTGGCAAAAGCAATTGACAATAATTTGAGAGAAAACATTATTCAGGCATCTAAAGACAGACCAAATCAGTTTTTCATATACCACATTTTGTACATCCACTCAAAGAAATGAGGTTCGATGAAGAGAAGAAACTGTTAGAAGAAATCAACAGACACAAAAGAATAAAAGAAAAAATCTATGTTAAAGCAACTATTACTATGTTCAAGGAGATGGAGTCAAGAGTGGAAACTTCCTGCACATTGTGCACATGTACCCTAAAACTTGAAGTATAATAATAATAATAATAATAAAAAGAGTGAACCCTAATGTAAATTACAAACCTCAATTTATGTATGAAAAAAAAAGATAGTACATACAGTAAAAGTGGCATATTAGGATAAATAAAACCACACAAATTCTAAGACTAAAAATGTGAAGAAAAAACAAAAATGATTCAATAAATGAACTGAATAGCAAATCAGACACAGCTATGTAAAAAAGAAGTGATTCAGAATTGATATCATAGGAAACTAACCAGAAAAAAAAGTATGCATATATTTATATATACACACACACACACACACACACAAAAGCATCAATACACCTATATATATATATATATATATAAGAGCTTAAGAGTCACTGAGGATATATAACAAAATCTAATATAAATTGAAGACAAGTGATGAAAATGACACAGAAAATATTAAAAGCTAATTGCTAAGAATTTTCTAAAATTAATGAAATATATTAACCTACAATTTCAGGACAGCAAATCCCCAGTAATGAAACTGCAGAAAACCAAGAACAAACAGAAGTGAATAGAGCCTCAATGTGATCTAAGAAACTAACCACTAGCCAAGAATTTTCTGCACAACAAAAATATATTTAAAAAATAAAGATAACATTAAAATATTTTCAGACAAATAAAAACTAATATAATTTTTTAATGAACAGATACACCCTAAAAAAATTCCAAAGACTATTAATTAAGAAAGAAGAAAAAGGAAAATGGTCGTGAGCAAATCTTTTCAAAGATGTAGGGATGAATGGAGAGCAGCAAAAATGACAAATATTAAGACAATAAAACAAAGAAACTGACTAATCTAACAATGCCTTGGAGGTATTAAATATACAACCGAGGCTCAATTCAAGTACAAGTACATGTGGAAAGGGGTAATATAATTAAGGTCCTTGCATTTTCCAGAAGAATGGTAAAAGTACCAAGAAGTATTAAATTATGATAAGTCAAAAAGTATATTGTAATTTCTAGTAAATCACTAAAAGGAGAGTAAAAGACTGTATAAATTCCAAATCAAAGGGAACAAGTTGACCATTTAAGAAAAACCTAGACATGCAGATAAAAGCGAACAAAAAGCAGTTAACACAAACAAATGAATTGGTAGGAGAGTCACAGTGACTACTATTGAGGGTAAATTGTGATTGAGGAAATGCTAGGTAGGAGATTCTAGATTGTTGAGGATACTTTACTTATTGATTTGGATATTCAATTCATAAATATTTATTTCATAATTACTTTTAAGCATTATATTCATATTTTATTACATTGTTACAGTAAAAATGTTAAAGAAATTAAGAATGGTGATTGATCTTGCTGACTTAGAGGATTCTAGGCTTTTTGTTCTTATTTCCAAGGCATTATATGATTTTACAAGTTAGAGAAAGCTTAGGGGGAGGGACACTGTGGAAATATGAAGTTGTTAGGGAATACATTTCCTTTGAAAATACAGGACACAAATTCCTGAAAGTCAAATAAAATAGTATAAGATGAAATAATATACTTTCTAGCAGAAAAAGTAAATTATTATTTACTTCAAAACAAGTGGACATTTCCTTTAAGAATTTAAACTCATGCTTCCCAAAGGACAAATATTATGTTTCTATCATTTATTTATTTAAATTTTCAGATAGATGTGACCCTGTAGCCCTGATGATGATGATGATGAACCAAATTTGAAGGTGTTGATAAAGGTACATCTGCACAAGATATTTCCAGGTTCAGAGTTAAGGGGAAAAAATTCAAATGATGATATAAATTTTCTGGTCAATTATTATAAAAATTAAAAAAGAGAGAGAGCAATACACTTTTTATGTAATTTAGTAATGTGTTTCTATATTGAATTTGTGGCTAATTATCAATCTTATTTTTTAACTTGAATCTTCCTAGATAACAAGTACATAGTTGTGAAAATGGAATGAAAATTATAGTGCTAAAGAATAAAGACCAAAGTTTTCAAATTTTTTGGTATCAGAAAGCTTTTATAATCTCAAGAATTATTAGGGACCGCAAAGCGATTTTAATTATCTGCATTACATCTGTAGGTATTTACCATATTAAAATTGAATCTAAGAGTATGAAAAATATATTAATTAAAGTAACAATGCTAAACTCGTTACCTGTAAACATAAAAAGCAAATTTGCATTAAAATTTTTAAAAAATTAATGTGAAGTGTGATATTCTCTTATTTTTATTAGGCTCTTTAATATTTGGCTTAATAGTATAGCTGGATTATCATTTCCAATTCTGCATTTAATCTATTAAAATATGCTGTTGAGTTTAAAGTATATAAAGAAAACATGGTCTTACAGAAATTAACAGTTGGAAAATGAGGAGTATTTTAGTAACCTTTCCAGATAATTTTGGACAATCTTCTCTGCTACTACACTGAAAATAAAAAAGTGGTAGTTTTTTGAAAGTTAGCTGTAATATAAAATCTGAAACCCTATCTATGAACTTTTCAAAAGCTTCCTTGATTTAAAAAAATAGATTTTACTTTAAAATCTATTGACTCATCTTATACTTTGAATGACATTTTACCCTTGCACAATTTTATAATACCACCCAGTAGACATTTGGAAAACATCGTTTCACTGAGCTATGCAGATCTTTTAAATACTGGCACATTTCATTACAGTGTCACATTAACAAAATTTTGTTAATTTAATTGTCAATCTAATCAGGAAAAAAACTTTGTTTTGAGAGACTAGTTTGGGGAAAGTAGTTGACAATATTTTCCAAAATTTGAATTTTCAAGTTAAATTTTTAATTGTATAATTAACATAGGATATTGTCAGTTTTCCTTGAAGTGACAAGCTTGCTGTTTTTTACTTTTATTCCCCACCCCCCGACCTCCCCGCCTTTAGCATCTGCTAAATGTCACTACTATTCTTACATAAGAAATTTTGTATATTCTGGGACTACTATCTTTCCCTCATACTCCAAACCAGTTCATCAGTAAATCCTATCAGCTTTTAAAATATATTGTGAATCCAAGCTTTTTTTTTTTTGAGATGGAGTCTCATTCTGTCACCCAAGCTGGAGTGCAGTGGTGTGATCTTGGCTCATTGCAGCCTCTGTCTCACAGGTTCAAGCAATTCTCCTGCCTCAGCCTCCTGAGTAGCTGGGACTACAGGCATGTGCCACCACACCTGGCTCATGTTTGTATTTTCAGTAGAGCCAGGGTTTTACCATGTTGGCCAGGCTGCTCTCAAACTCCTGACCTCAGGTGATCCATTTCTTGTCACTCTAATGTGGCCACCCCTACCCAAGCCATCATCATTTCAGGTCTTAATTGTGAGCCTATCCTTCTAGATTCCTTCTGGATTTTTTTTTTCTCCTTCCACTGTTCCTTTTATCTTTCCATGTAGTGGCCTTTCTTATTTTTCAAGAATATATTTTAAAATGCCACACTTCAGATGATTTAAATGAGGGCAATACCCAGTTTTCTTGCAATGTTGAACAATTACCATCAGTTTTCCACCTATCCCTGTTTACCCTACTTGTGACACTGGAACATTTTTGCTTTGCTTTGCTTTGTCCGTGTCTCATTGTTACACTTCATCTAGTGCTAGAGGGGCACTGGAGAAGGACGGGGCTCTACTTCCTAGTCCCTGAGTGCTCCTCTTAGCTTGTTCTTATGGTGCATAGTAGCCAACAGTGGGCATCACCTTGCTGGGGACAGAGCACCTCACCTGTGGTACCTCAGGAAGCAGCTTCCCAGTAAGTTTTGTCAGTGTAGCGCCTCGGTAATCTCTGCTACCTAGCAGACCACAACCATACCTTCTCCAAGGAGGTCTAGATATCAATTCTGGTGGGTCAAGTGTTCTTTCAGATTTGTTTCTTCCTTGAGTGCTTTCCTAAAGTGCTAGAGGGAGCAGTGGCAGCTCCCTATATCTGCTATCCCTATATTTTTTAGTGTTCTCTTACCCTTTAATAGATAATCCCCTATAATAATTAGTTACATTAAACTTCCCCTATTCAAATTACCACGTAGTTTCAGTCTCCTAATTGGAGAGTCGTTGGTAATAGTGTTTTCCAAGGCTCTGCATTATTTAGTTCCTGGTATTGCTCTGAAATTTTCAACTACCATGCTCCCCCTGCTCACTTTGCTCTGGCCACACTGATGGACACATTGTTGCTAGAACATTCCCCTAATTAAATTTGTTTCGATTTTTGCCTAGAATATTTTTATTGTTATTTGAATGTCTCCTTAGCCGAGTCTTTCCCATTTATATAAAATAGAACTCCCATTACAATACTTTCTCTCTCTTTAGCCTACATTATTTTTCAAAGAAGCTTTTGTCTCCTCACGACCAGTTACAGTTAATTTCCTTGTTCACTCTGTGACTTCTCACTACAAAGTAATGCCCTTGAGAGTGGACACAGTCTGTTTTGTTCTTGGCTAATAGTTGTGCCTACACTTACATATATTCTCCCACATAGTAGACACCTGTTAAATGTCTAACTGAATGACTGAATAAATGAATTAGTTGCTTTTCTAGACAATAAAATGAGTGTCAAAAAAGATAAGTAATAAGTATAACATAAAAGTCAGGAGTTTAAGCTCTTCAGGGAGAAAAATGTGTGTTTAAATGTGGGTTTTGTTACTTCCTAGTAGTGTAATTTAGGTATAGTTCTTAAATACTGATGGTCTCATTTTCCTTATATGTAAGATGGGGATTATAATAGCAACCAATTTATACTCTAATTGTGTAAATAAAATTATGTATATAATGTGCCTAGTACAGTGCTTGATACATGTTAACAATTCTACACATTTAGTTATTTCTATAATCCCCAACAGTGCAAAACCAGGATTGTCATTTTTCTGGAGAGATAGTAAGAGAGAGGTTAAGTTTCCAAAGTGAGTAAATAAGGTCTGGTTTTAATATAAATGTATTGGTAGTAGCCTGATAATAAGAACGAACCCTAGGCTGGGCATGGTGGTTCATGCCTGTAATTCCAGCGCTTTGGGAGGACGAGATGGGTGGATCACCTGAGGTTGCGAGTTGGAGACCAGCCTGACCAACATAGAGAAACCCCGTCTCTACTAAAGATACAAAAAACTGTAATCCCAGCTACTCGGGAGACTGAGGAGGGAGAATCGCTTGAACCTGAGAAGCGGAGGTTGCGGTGAGTCGAGATCGTGCCATTGCACTCCAGCCTGGGCAACAAGAGTGAAACTCCATCTCAAAAAAATAAATAAATAAATAAAAGAACGAACCCTAAAATCAAGTAGACAAGAGGACAGTTGAGGAGGCTGATGAAATAATATGCTATATTGCACGGGAAGTAACCAAGTCACAGCAATGGTGTCACATTTCTTTGATTGAATCAGGGCATCGTAGATAAGAACAAAGGGACTAAATAGATTAGAGATAGTTAAATACATACATTCATGCATATATACATGCATATATAGACTTTTTAACTACTAAACATAAATCAGATGATCTTAACAGTGAAGGAAGAATATGGTTATATAGAGTTTCTCAAGGAATTTTCAACAATATAAATCGTTTTGTTATTGAAACAGGATCACTATTGCCTCTCTTTTTTAAACAAAGATCTGTAACTGAAGCCTTTATGATTGAAATTGATTTTCTATCTAGTTTTTAGAAATTGAGAAAAATATTTATTGTGAAATATGAAGGTGTCTCAAGCAACTTTACCTTTGAAAATAATTTTGTGTGGCCTTTAAACGTAATTGGTACTTTATTTTGGTTAAATATTTACTAGTTGATTCAAGGATCAAGTGACTATGTTCTACATTTTAAAAGCAAATAGGAATCAATTGATCATGAGCCCTAAAGAAATGCTATTGATGTGACAATGTTTGAAAGAGAAAAACATTACTGGTGTCCATCATTACACAGAGAAAATAAATAAAGTTTTTATATATTTATCTCATTAATTTAGATTACACTTGTGTTAATTGAAAACACTCCTGAGTACTAAATTATAGAGTTATGAAACAGAATAATTAAAGAGTGATTATTTTCAGTGTGAAATGATTCCTCTGAATACAAAATTGATTCATTTAATTAAAGTCCTCCTATTGTTTTAAATTGTTTATTTACCAACAAATAAATACTAACAAAAAGACTGAGCTAAAAATACTGAAAAATAGTTAAGTGTTACTGGAACTTGTGAAAATAGATACAACTAAAATTATACCATCAAGGCTGGGCATGGTGGCTCAAGCCTCTAATCCCAGCACTTTGGGAGGCCTAGGCAGTTGGATTGCCTGAACTCAGGAGTTTGAGGCCATCCTGGACAGCATAATGGGACCTTATCTCTACAAAACATAAAAAAGAAAAAAAATTACCCTGGACTTGGTGGTGCATGCTTGTTGTCACAGCTACTTGGGGAGATGAGGTGAGAGGATTGCTTAAGCCCAGGAGGTGGAGACTGCAATGAACTGTGATTATGCCACTGCACTTCAGCCTGAGTGACAGAGCAAGACCCTGTTTCAATACATACATACATATATACACACATACATATTATACCATCAGTCAATGGTAAAATGTAACTGAGTTTACAAAGTTCAGCATTAATTTAAGAAATTTCTAAATATGACCACATAAATGTAGATCTTGTTTATTTTCTTTATTATTGGTCTCTTGATTCTGCTATGTGTAGAATCTCTCCTTACTCTCACCTACTTATTAAAATGTCCTTTAATAACAAATGAGCCTTGTTTTATACTTTTGGAGTCAATTTTACTTAATATGGTAGATTTATTCATGATAAAAACTCAATTTTATTTACATTAACACTCACTCTCAAACTCCATTCAAAGTGTAGTTCAATTTGTTTATATTTCAGTGGGCTTCAGGTAGTCTATGCTTCATGACCCATGAGCTCCCATCCTGGTGCTGGGGCAGGGAAGAGTCAGAGGGGATCTCCATAAGTGGCCACCTGTGGCCAGTTTTCTTCTGTGACTAAGGCTGACTGATGAGCTCTCTGCTGGCTTTCATGATGGCATACTTCAGGAGGTTCTTCTGAAGTCTGTGGGGGGCCTCCCCTACTAATGTTTCTTGATACAGAAAATGGAACTGTATTTTGACTTCTTGCTGCTATCCTTTTTCCTCTCCAGCTCTCAGCAAATGAGGTACATCTGACATGCAATACAATACATGCATACATACATACATTCATATACAGATACATTCATATATGAATGCATACATGGATAGACTTTTTTAAACTACTTAACAAAAATCAGATGGTCAATGGAAGTGAAGAGTATGGCTATATAGTCTTTCAAGGAAGACACATATTCACTAACTTGGTGAATGCCTCTTTCTGAAGTGTCAACAAGACTTCTCAAGCCCGCTTACCTCCCATGGTGAGCTCTCATATCAGGAAAAATTCACATTGTAGAAACATAAAGTGTGAAACTGCTGCAAAGTCTCTCCATATCTTTTCCTGCGTGCAGGCACTGGAGATCAAGACCACTGTCTAGACACACATCCAACCAGGGAATTAGCTTTTCCCCAGATTTACAGTAAATTTATTGGAATATTGGCCAGTTAGCTTTAGGAAATAGAAGGACCCCTCATTCAGAAAGAGGAGAAAGAAACCTCTTTACAAATACTTCAATTGCCCGACATGTCAATATAACCTTTTTGTTCTTCTCTTATTGTTGATGAGAACAATAGTTACATTAATCTGTATAGATGTTGATATGTTTTGACTCTTCGTGCCCACCCAAATCTCACCCTGAATTGTAATAATCCCCACATGTCAAGAGCAGGACCAATTGGAGGTAATTGAATCGTGGAGGTGGTTTCCCCCATACTGTTCTCCTTGTAATGAAGAGGTCTCACGAGATCTAATGGTTTTATAAATAGGAGGTCCTCTGCACAAGCTCTCTTTCCTGCTGCCATGTAAGACATGTCTTGCTTCCCCTTCATCTTCCGCCATGATTGTGAGGCCTTCTCAGCCATGGGGAACTGTGAGTCCATTAAAACTCTTACCTTTATAAATTACCCAGCCTTGGGTATGTCTCTATTAGCAGTGTGAGACCAGACTAATACTGATCCTAGGAAATCGTAGAGGTAGGTGGCTGGCCTTGACTGCTAAAAGATCATGTAACTTAAAATGTGTAAATGGAGTGGTTTTTTTTTCCACTAATTTAGACTCTAGCTCCATTTTCAAGACTATAGAAACATCTGAATCCTAAAAAAACTTTCTCTCTTCATGTGTGTGTGTTCCTGCACACATGTGTGTGTTTCCATCTGAAATATTTTATTTTAATTATGGCTTCATTAGATGACTAGAACAATAACTCTATAACCTCTGTATCACCTATATTTACCTCCATAGCTATCTGAACACATATATAAAAAGAAAGATAACTTTACTAGAAGAAGTCCACATGCAACTGGGCTTAATAATTTTCTAGTGAGAATTTTAATGAAAGAGGTCTATTTTTTAAAGCTGAATAATATTTTATTACATATTTATTACACTTTCTTTATCCATTAGTGTGTCAGAGAACATTTAGATTGCTTTCATATCTTGGCTATTGTGAATAATAATGCAATGAACATGGGAGTGCAGATATCTCTTTAAGATATTGATTTTCTTTCTTTTGGATGTATACCCAGGAGTGGAATTTCTAGATCATGTAGTACTTCTATTTTTAAGTTTTTGAGGAACCTCCATGCGTTTTCGCAGGAGCTGCACCATTTTCCATTACCACCAATGGTGTACAGGCTTCTGATTTCCCCATATCCTCAACCTAGAGGATATTATACTAAGTGAAAAAAAGACAGTTTTAGAAGGACAAATGCTACGTGATTCCACTTACATAAGATACTTAAAATAGTCAAATTCATAGAAGCAGAAAATAGAGCGGTAGTTGCCAGAAACTGGAGACGGGGGTATGGGATGTTGTCCAGCGGATTTAAAGCATCAGTTATGCACAATGAATAATTTCTGGAGATCTGCTGTAGCACTTAGTATGTAGACTTCAACAACTGTATTGTGCATTTAAATTTTTACCATAACAAATTAATAAAACCATACGAAAAAACCAAAGAAGCACAAGGAAAGTTTTGGAGATGATGTGTATTCATTACCTTGATTGTATTGATGGTTTCACAGGTATATGCATATGTCCAAACTCATCAAATTGCATGCAATAAATATGTGCACTTTTTGCATATCAATTATACCTCAATAGAGCCGTTTAAAAATATAATGAAAAAAGCAACATTCTACTTCCCCTCTTCTGGATTTTAATAATAGACTTTGGCTTTTGTTCCTATGAGAAGGAGAGTGGTTTGATCTCTGCTCAACAGCCTACGTCATGATTTTGTTGATGGTTCCCAGTGGCAATTCTCAGTTTTCAACTATGTTTTTAAATAATTGCTGTTAGTGTAAATATCTCTTTTCAGAAGCACAGCATCTGTGGTTAGCACATCCGTATCATTTCACACAAATTCCAGAAACAGCAAGTTTTACAACAATGATAATAAATCTAAGCATTCCTATAAGTGGCAATCACGAAGTTTTCCATACTTACTTGGAATCTCTCACCATTCTAAACAGCAATTGAAACTATCACTAAACATCTGAGAAATCACTGTCCCCCAGTTTTCTTTATGCCCTCATGCCCATTCCATCAGTAAATATATAATTTCTGCATCTTCTTTCTCCACTCAAATTCTAATTGTTCCTGTCTCCCAGGATCTTTCACTTTGCTCTTAAGGTATTCTTGTTCTCACACCAAACTTTCCTGTCTTTAAATGCCATACGTGTTGCAATAACTTAGCACATCAAATGTTTAGCCCATACACGTTTGTGCTCCAGGTCCACATAGATATCAACTCCTCCCCAAAATTAACAGATCAGCTCTCAGCACCTAGAGAGTTATTCTGTGGTTCTTTTTTTCAGTGTTGAGATCCACCTCAAACTTTTAAATTTACCTCTGCACCTGCTTATTCACCAAGTTCTTCGGATTCTGATACCACACCATTCTAAGCCATTGTTTTCTTTACATTCTGTCTTTAATTCACCTTTTACTACTCTTGACCTGAATTATTCCTTTAGGTCTTTCTTTATAAGATATGCCACATACTACTCCCTTATCCCCAAGTGAGAAAATCTCCACAATTCTGCAAGAATGTTTCCGCCACGATGCATATCTAATAGTTAAAATAATCTCTTTACATTATCATTTTTCAAAAACATTTTGTTAGGTTTATAATTTTTAACTTATTACACTAAGCCAAAATCAAACTTTTTTATATTTGTAAAAGCGACTATGACTATGTCAATAATGTAGATTTTAGGATATGAATTAGTTACTATTTCTTCTTCATTATGTCTTAATCACCAATACTTTCATATATTATGCTCATTTATTTGATGTTTTGAACATTTCTAAAATAAAAGAATATATATGATAAATTTAAGATATGTTCATTTTAAACATTACACAAAGATATAAACTAGGAAATTTTGACGTGAATACAACACGTAATTGGCATAATTCTTAAAACTCTAATAAGCTGTGTGGAAATTTGCAGTGAATACATTGAAAATTTCATTTATCTGTGTATCATAGATGCAATATACAAGTTACTTTTTCCATATATACTTGTATAATTTAATATTTTCTGGGATGAGAGAATATATGTTGAAAATAATTGCTAATTATTTAAAATAAAACAAATCCTGTTGTTACTAATATTTGTTCTAATATATGCATGGAATTTTTTAAAAATGAGAAATCTGTTGAGGTAAAATTATGTATGTTGTGACAACCACATCCTGAACTGCACAAATCAAACTTCAAAATGAAAAATGTAGTATGTCCATTTATTTATTATTGCATTTATACCTAACTGCTTCTATTAGTAATGATATTAATATTCCATAAATATCAGAAAAAAGGATAAATAAGAGCCAAGAGCTAACTTTTGGTTCAAAGGACAAGAATTTAAATTTTGTGTATATAAAAAACATGCATTGAAAGATTGTAATTACCTGTAAAAAATAACCTAGATATCTTTTTGTTAATAAATAATATAAAAACAACACCACAGCAACAAAACTTAGATGATTATATTTTGATTGTGTGAATAGATATTGCTTTGGGTGAACCCTGGTCTAAGTTGTCTCACTACATCAATATTCATATACATATTTTTTTCCATATTTAAAAGTAGTACTGATGACATTTATTTTATCACTATTTATTAAATATCTGTTGAAACCCAGAAGTTTTCATGGATATGAAAACAATAAAACTGTGGTCTTTCACCTTCTTGAGCTAAAAATGCAAACCTTCAAGCCTGAGAGTGTAAAGCAGCCACTTACTGGTTGAGGTACAACATACAGTGAGAAAAACAGCTTTACTGTATACAGAGTAAACAGGCAACAAATCTGCAAATACTTACCTTTGAGATTTAAAAAGGCAGGGAGGGGTAGAGGTAAAGATTACAGAGAAGCATAAGGACACTTTTGGAGGTGATTGTGGAGATGGTTTCAGGATGTTTGTGTGTGTGTGTGTGTGGAACACTTCTTAGATTTGTTAAATTGTGCACTTTAAATGTTTGCAGTTTATTAAATGCCAATTACAGTGAAACTGTTTTTGCAAAAGCTGGCACTTCTGTCTCCATGTTGCAATGGGCATTATTGGTCAACAAAGTATCCTAAGGTATCAGGATCTGTTTTAGTATCTATTTTTTGGTATTATCCTAGAACCAAAAGAGAGTATGTATTTTGGAATATATAAGTGAGCTCCAATTCCTGATATTGGTAATAAACTTTCCCCATCACTAATTTCTGTGAAAATGTTACTGTTGTATACATTAATATGATAATATAGTTACATTTCTAATGATAACTTACCAGGTACAAGAAACTACAAAGGTAGTTTTTTATGATAGAAAAATCATATCCCTACTCTGAATTAGTTTAGAATGAAAGTAGGTCAGGGGTTCGAGAACAGTCTGAGACCATAGTGAAACCTCGTCTCTACTAAAAATACAAAAATTAGCTGGGTATGGTGGTTCACGCCTGTAATCCCAGTTACTCCAGAGCCCAAGGCAGAAGAATCGCTTTGAATCCATGAGGCAGAGGTTGCAGTGAACTGAGGTCACACCATTACACTCCAGACTGGGCAACAAGAGTGAAAATCTGTCTCAAAATAAAAATAAAAATAAAAAGAATTGAAGTTTCCTTTTTGACAAAATAGCTAGGTAAGTGTAGAATGAAAGAGGGTGTATTACTCTGTGTTCTCCAGAGAAACAGAACCAATAAGAATTATATACAGATATATATCATAAATTATTTATATATATATATATATACACACACACACATATCTTCAGTATATATATGTGTATATGTGTATGTGTGTGTGTGTGTGCACATGTATGGATTTTTTTATAACCAATTTACTCACATGATTATGGAGGATGGCAAGTCCAAATCTATAGAGCTAATCTGTAGTCCCAGTTTGAATCCAAAGGTTGGCAGGTTGCTGGAGAACCAGGAAGAACCGATGTCCTAGGTTGAATGAAGAGAATTCTTTAGGCAGTAAAATTCCCTCTTTCTCAGGGGAGATTCAAACATTGTTCTATTTGGCCTTCAGACGATTGGATGAGGCACACCCACATTAAGAAGGGCAATTTGCTTTACTCAGTCTATTGACTTAAACCTTGATATCATACAAAAACACCCTCACAAAAACACGCAGAATAATGTTTGACCAAATATCTGAGCACCCTGTGCCCCATTCAAATTGACACACAAAATTAACTGTCACAAGAGATCATCTTAGTTTCAATTTCTCTAACAGATCTTTATGTGCTTTTAAAAGTGTATTGGTTGATAGTTGCAATAAAACTGTTAATAAAAGTAGTTCATGTAAAATATTGTACCAGTAAAATCTAATATCAATAAAAATGTGTAGAAATGAAAAAGTGCAGTAAATTTTCAGAAAATAGTTTCATTACGTACTTGTTCATCTCATGCCTACTTTTAAGCAGCTGCAGTCTTAAGACACTTGGTAATGCCATGTAATTTCCAATGCTGGCTTATTTGCTGACACTAAATCTCTGTGTTGCAAGGACAGGATGAGAGTTTAAGAAATCTTGAGCATGATGGCTTTTCCAATGAATGTCAATTGGAGAAACATCTGTGGTCAGACACTTTGGGCTGATCCCCTAAGGGAATGGGAAATAAATTACTCCAATTCAAGACGGGCTTTGATTTTGCTGTTGCACGTTGCATCTGTCTTACAAATCTTTTAGAAGGATTTATATTTAATGTTTGATATAACTTTAAACTTTTTATGCACTATTTTATCTATATACTTTCTCTATATATTTTTTCATAGTTTTAAATGTTAAGCATTAAACATGAAACTCCATATGAGAATTCATTACATGCAGACCTAGACTACAAGAAGTATTAATGTCACCAGATTTTACTTAAACCCAAGGAAGGATAACATTTAAGTATGGGTGTAAATGTGTAAAGTATCATGTAAGGACAAAAGACTATACCATCAATTATAACATTGATTTGTGGGGCAGTAACAGATGTACATGTATAATATTTTGTAAAACTTCCCCCAAATAACAGGGAATAAGTGAATGTGGCTATGTACTCAGCTTTCATTTATCTGAAGATGCACTATTTTCCTCATTTTTTTCCAGAGTAATTTCACTGGTTATAAAATTTGAGTTGACAGTTGTGTGTGTGTATGTGTGCACAAGTTTGTGTTTGTATGTGTTTTTGTGTATTCTCTCCCAGCATTGGGAGCATTTATAGCTGTCAGCATTGGGAACAGGTATAGCTGTCGTTCCATTGTTTTCTCACCTTCCATTGCTTCCTGGGAAGTTGGTCAACATTCATATGTTTGTTAAACTACATATAACATGTCTCTTTTCTATAGCTGTTTTCAAGATTTTCTTTTTACTTTTTGTTTTTCTCATTTAATTCTGATGTTTTATGGAGTGATCCTATTTGATTTTACACTGCTTACTGCTTAGGCTTGACTGGGCTTTCTGGGTCTCCCATTTAACATATTGATATGGTTTGAATCTGTGTTCCCACCAAAATCTCATGTCAAATTGGAGGAGGGGCCTGGTAGGAGGTGACTGGATCACTGGGGCAGATTTTATTATAGTGAGTGAGTTCTCATGAGATCTGTTGGTTTAAATGTGTGTAGCACTTCCCCCTTCTCTCTCTCTCTGTCACCATGTGAAGATGGTGCTTCTTTCCCCTCACCTTCTTCCATGATAAGTTTCCTGAGGCCTCTCAATCATACTTCCTGTTAAGCCTGCATAACTGTGAATCAATTAAACCTATTTTCTTCTTAAATTACCCAGTCTCAGGTAGTTCTTTATAGCAGTGTGAGAACAGCCTAATACAGAAAATTGGTACCAAAAAAGTGGGGCATCTCTATAAAGGTACCTGAAAATGTGGAAATGACTTTGGAACTGGGTAAGACGCAGAGGTTCGAGCAATTTGGAGGGCTCAGAAGAAGACGGGAAGATGTCAGAAAGTTTGGAACTTCCTAGGGACTTACTGATTTGTTTTGACTAAAATGCTGATAGTAGTATGGACAAGAAGTCAAGGCTGAGGTGGTCTCAGATGGGGATGAGGAACTTATTGGGAACTGATTTGGTCTCAGATGGGGATGAGGAACTTATTGGGAACTAGTGTAAATGTTATTCTTGCTATGCTTTAGCAAGGAGACTGGTGGCATTCTGCCCCTGGCCTACAGACCTTTGGAACTTTGAACTTGAGATAGATAATTTAGGATATCTGGCAGAAGAAATTTCTAAGCAGCAAAGCATCAGGATGTAACCTAGCTGTTTCTAAAAGTGTATGCTCATATGTGTGAACAAAGAGTTCATCTGAAACTAGAACTTATATTTAAAAGAAAAGCAGAACATAAAAGTTTGGAAAATGTGCAGCCTGACCATGTAGTAGAAAATCAAAACCCATTTTCTGAAGAGAAATTCAAGCCTGCTTCAAAACTTTGCGTAAGTAAAGAAGAGCAGAATGTTAATAGCCAAGATAAGGAGGAAAATGTCTCCAGGGCATTTCAGAGACCTTCACAACAGCCCCTCCCATTACAGGCCCAAAGGCTTAGGAGGAAAAATGGTTTTGTGGGCGAGGACCAGGGCCCAGCTATTCAGTGCAGCCTCGGGACACAGTGCTGTGGCTCCCAGCCACTCCAGCTCCAGCCATGGCTAAAAGAGGCCAAAGTACAGCAAGGGCCATGGCTTCAGAGGTTGCAAGCCCCAAGCAGCTTCCATGTGCTATTGGGCCTGCGGGTATCCAGAAGGCAAGAATTGAGGTTTGGGAACATCTGCTTAGATTTCAGAGGATGCCTGGATGTCCAGGCAGAAGTCTTCTGCAGGGATGGAGCACTCATGGAGAACCCCTATTAGGGCAGTGTGAAGGGGAAATGTGGGGTTGGAGCCCCTGCACAGAGTCCCCATTGGGGAACTGCCTAGTGGAGCTATGAGAAGAGGGCCACTGTCCTCCAGATCCCAGAATGGTAGATCCACCAACAGCTTGCACTGTGTGCCTAGAAAAGCCACAGGCAGTCAGCACCAGGCTGTGAAAGCTGTGGCGTGGGTGGTATCCTGCAGAGCCACAGAAGCAGAGCTGCCCAAAACCTTGGGAGCCCACCTCTTGCATCAGCATGCCCGGGATGTAAGATTTAAGAATTTCCCTGCTGGATTTCAGACTTTCATGGATCCTATAGCTCCTTTGTTTTGGCCAATTTCTCCCATTTAGAATGGGAGCATTTACTCAATGCCTGTAACCCCATTGTATCTTGGAAGTAAGTAAATAGTTTTTAATTTTACAGGCTCGTAGGTGGAAAAGACTTACCTTGTCTCAGATAAGATTTTGGAATGTAGACTTTTCAGTTAATGTTGACATGAGTTAAGACTGGGGGACTGTTGAGAAGGAATAATTGTATTTTGCAATGTGAGAAGGGCATGAGATTTAGGAGGGGCCAGTGGCAGAATGACAAGGTTTAGATTTGTGTCCCTTCCTAAATTATCATGTCAAATTGGAAGAGGGGCCTTCTGGGAGGTGATTGGATCAGGGGGGTGGGTTTTCCCCTTGCTCTTCTAATGATAGTGAGTGAGTTCTCACAAGATTTGATTGTTTAAAAGTGTGTGGCACTTCCTCCTTCACTCTCTCTCCTGCCACCATGTGAAGAAGGTTGTTGCTTCCCCTTCACCTTTGCCATGATTGTAAGTTTCCTAAGACCTCCCAGTCGTGCTTCCTGTTAAGCCTGTAGAACTGTGAGTCAATTAAACCTCTTTTCTACTTAAATTACCCAGTTTCAGGTACTTCTTTATAGCAGTGTGAGAATGGACTAATACACATACATATGTTTTTTAATGTGGGAATATTCAGATTATTATTTCTTCAACTATTTGTGTTGCTGTATTCTCATTTTCTTTTGTTTCTAAACAAATGTTGTTTGTTTCATTTTATTTTGTTTCTAAACAAATTTTCTTTAAATGGTATACAGTTTTATGTGTATATATCACTTGACATTATCTTCCATTTCAAATATTTCTGTTTATCTATTTTTTAAATATTGTATCACTGTGAATAAATCTGCATGCTAATTTCAAAATATGGGCTATCATATGGTTGGTTTCTATTTTTTTTTTTTTTTTACTTTTGGTGGTTGTTCTAGATATGAGTCAGCTTTCCTTCTTAATATGCTTACTTAGCAAATCACATTTTCTTAAAATCAGGTATCTTGACAGTCATCATAGCCAATGTGTAAGAATTATTTTAATCTCAATGAAAATGTTGGATGAATCAATTTCTTTAGACGTATTATAAGAATATGTAGACAAATCATTAATAACATTTGTCTATTTATTCTGTGTGTCCATATATGAAGAAATCTTACAAAATGTAGAAGCATTTGCCATTGAATTTTTGTGTTATTGGACATAAACCTTGCAGATCATAATTATCTAGATGGATAAAGATGAAGAAACAGTTTGTTTCTAAAGAGATATTTAAGTGGACAACGTAATTATTTTCGGATACTATCTTAATTATATAAATTACAAGAATTAATTCCCACTCCTACCTCACTTTCACCCCACTCCAGCCACTCATACATACAACTCTCAATCACACCAGTGCTGCTGAAAATATATATACTCTGAAAATGGAAGTACAAAATCATGCATGATTTGCAAAAAAAAGGCAAGAGAGAAACTTACTAGATCAAGGAGATTATCCTATGAATTCTTATTTATTTCCACAAGAAATATACTAGATATAAGTTTAGGTAGCAAAAATAATCAAGGAATAATTTTATAGTGCATTTTGAGAAAATATTCTAAATTTATCATTTTTAGAGAATGTATTAAATATTTTGAAAGTGCACTTGATAGCAATATTATTGAATATGAAGTATTCAAACAAATATCCTATTTGGAAAGCTTAATTATTATGTCAATATTGTGGTTTAAATACAATGTTGTCCTTCCCTTGGCACCTGCCAATCTCTGACCTATTCTTCCCCTCTTGTGAGTGAAGGGCTCACTGGGCAACTTTCCCAGCCTTTGCTGGAGAGCTTCCAGGATTTCTCTAAATGACCTTGTGTCTTTTTGCCACTCAGCTTCCTCATTACTCCTTTCTAATAGTAATGCATCACATTACTATTACTCATTTCTATGTGTATACACACCTAGAATTGTGATACATTACTATTATCACAATTAATATGACTGGGTTACTCAACGTAAAATGTATATTAAGATTTATAAAAAATTCTGTATCTTGACGTTAATTTGTATGTTGAAATTAGTAAATCTTTTTGTTTTTCATAATAAAAAGTAAATATGAGGCAATTATTAGTGTGTGATCTATATTAATATGAAAATTCAGCATATAATTATTCTATGTTTCTACCATACTTCTCTTTGGCAGCATTTACATATATTTATCAAGCAGAAAAAAGAGACAATAATATTTCCAAAATTCACAAAGTCAGTTAATCCCTTACAATTACAGCAGAAACTTAATGGAACGACTGAGGTTTCCTCAGGATTAAAATGCCAAGAGATGTTTGGTTTCTTCATTGTAGAAAAATTTCTGCTTTCTGCCTCAATTTAAGATATCAACATTAAAAATTTTAAAAACACAAAACTTTGATAATATGAAATATAATATTTGTCACAATTCTAATATTAAATTATAAATGGCTATCACACTTTTCTATCATGCTTAAAACCTCCCTGATGCTATGAAGATGCCTGTTTAATGTCAATTAAAATAAATAATCCTAATTATGATCAATACTTTCCCATTCTTAAGCAGCCTAGGACATTTCCTTGCTGTAAGTACTAATGTACCAGAAAAATCATTAGTTAGAATTTAAGTGGTAAACGTGGGCAAAAATAAGACCTTCACAGATATATTTCTGTTTATGGCTATTTATGGTATAAGTTAAAATTAGATTAAGTGTAATCATATCAATTATCTCTGAATTTTTTTCTTTGAGAAAAAATGAATGCAGTAACAAAATTGAAAAAGAGAAATTGTGTTAAAATAAGCCTTGGTTTGGTATATTTTAAGATATACCAATAAACAATGACATTCAAAATTAGTTAAGTACTTGACTCATAAATTTCACAAACTGTGGTTTTTAATAGACATGACATCCATCCAATATTCTTAATTGAAGAGTTATATGTAGCCACTCCAAGAAAAATTTGTACTGAGCAAATCTACTATATTTGATCTAGATTTAAATATAACCCAGTAAGGCAGAAATGTCCTACTTTTAAGTAAAATTTATCTTGCACAATAATCTAAATCCATACTATGAATAATTTTTCTAACAGTGATATTTTAGTTTTTTTTTCTTTTATTATTATTATTATTATTATTATACTTTAGGTTTTATGGTACATGTGCACAATGTGCAGGTAAGTTACATATGTATACATGTGCCATGCTGGTGCACTGCACCCACTAACTCGTCATCTAGCATTAGGTATATCTCCCAATGCTATCCCTCTCCCCTCCCCCGACCCCACAACAGTCCCCGAAGTGTGATGTTCCCCTTCCTGTGTCCATGTGTTCTCATTGTTCAATTCCCACCTATGAGTGAGAATATGCGGTGTTTGGTTTTTTGTTCTTACGATAGTTTACTGAGAATGATGATTTCCAATTTCATCCATGTCCCTACAAAGGACATGAACTCATCACTTTTTATGGCTGCATAGTATTCCATGGTGTATATGTGCCACATTTTCTTAATCCAGTCTATCATTGTTGGACATTTGGGTTGGTTCCAAGTCTTTGCTATTGTGAATAATGCTGCAATAAACATACGTGTGCATGTGTCTTTATAGCAGCATGATTTATAGTCCTTTGGGTATATACCCAATAATGGGATGGCTGGGTCAAATGGAATTTCTAGTTCTAGATCCCTGAGGAATCGCCACACTGACTTCCAGAAGGGTTGAACTAGTTTACAGTCCCACCAACAGTGTAAAAGTGTTCCTATTTCTCCACATCCTCTCCAGCACCTGTTGTTTCCTGACTTTTTAATGATTGCCATTCTAACTGGTGTGAGATGGTATCTCATTGTGGTTTTGATTTGCATTTCTCTGATGGCCAGTGATGGTGAGCATTTTTTCATGTGTTTTTTGGCTGCATAAATGTCTTCTTTTGAGAAATGTCTGTTCATGTCCTTCGCCCACTTTTTGATGGGGTTGTTTGTTTTTTCTTGTAAATTTGTTGGAGTTCACTGTAGATTCTGGATATTAGCCCTTTGTCAGATGAGCAGGTTGCGAAAATATTCTCCCATTTTGTAGGTTGCCTGTTCAGTCTGATGGTAGTTTCCTTTGCTGTGCAGAAGCTCTTTGGTTTAATTAGATCCCATTTGTCAATTTTGGCTTTTGTTGCCATTGCTTTTGGTGTTTTAGACATGAAGTCCTTGCCCATGCCTATGTCCTGAATGGTAATGCCTAGGTTTTCTTCTAGGGTTTTTATGGGTTTAGGTCTAACGTTTAAGTCTTTAATCCATCTTGAATTGATTTTTGTATAAGGTGTAAGGAAGGGATCCAGTTTCAGCTTTCTACATATGGCTAGCCAGTTTTCCCAGCACCATTTATTAAATAGGGAATCCTTTCCCCATTTCTTGTTTTTGTCAGGTTTGTCAAAGATCAGATAGTTGTAGATATGTGGCATTATTTCTGAGGGCTCTGTTCTGTTCCATTGATCTATATCTCTGTTTTGGTAGCAGTACCATGCTGTTTTGGTTACTGTAGCCTTGTAGTATAGTTTGAAGTCAGGTAGTGTGATGCCTCCAGCTTTGTTCTTTTGGCTTAGGATTGACTTGGCGATGCGGGCTCTTTTTTGGTTCCATATGAGCTTTAAAGTAGTTTTTTCCAATTCTGTGAAGAAAGTCATTGGTAGCTTGATGGGGATGGCATTGAATCTGTAAATTACCTTGGGAAGGATGGCCATTTTCATGATATTGATTCTTCCTACCCATGAGCATGGAATGTTCTTCCATTTGTTTGTATCCTCTTTTATTTCCTTGAGCAGTGGTTTGTAGTTCTCCTTGAAGAGGTCCTTCACATCCCTTGTAAGTTGGATTCCTAGGTATTTTATTCTCTTTCAAGCAATTGTGAATGGGAGTTCACTCATGATTTGGCTCTCTGTCTGTTATTGATGTATAAGAATGCTTGTGATTTTTGTACATTGATTTTGTATCCTGAGACTTTGCTGAAGTTGCTTATCAGCTTAAGGAGATTTTGGGCTGAGACAATGGGGTTTTCTAGATATACTATCATGTCATCTGCAAACAGAGACAATTTGACTTCCTCTTTTCCTAATTGAATACCCTTGATTTCCTTCTCCTGCCTAATTGCCCTGGCCAGAACTTCCAACACTATGTTGAATAGAAGTGGTGAGAGAGGGCATCCCTGTCTTGTGCCCGTTTTCAAAGGGAATGCTTCCAGTTTTTGCCCATTCAGTATGATATTGGCTGTGGGTTTGTCATAAATAGCTCTTATTATTTTGAGATACGTCCCATCAATACCTAATTTATTGAGAGTTTTTAGCATGAAGAGTTGTTGAATTTTGTCAAAGGCCTTTTCTGCATCTATTGAGATAATCATGTGGTTTTTGTCTTTGGTTCTGTTTATATGCTGGATTACATTTATTGATTTTCGTATATTGAACCAGCCTTGCATCCCAGGGATGAAGCCCACTTGATCATGGTGGATAAGCTTTTTGATGTGCTGCTGGATTCTGTTTGCCAGTATTTTATTGAGGATTTTTGCATCAATGTTCATCAAGGATATTGGTCTAAAATTCTCTTTTTTTGTTGTGTCTCTGCCAGGCTTTGGTATCAGGATGATGCTGGCCTCATAAAATGAGTTAGGGAGGATTCCCTCTTTTTCTATTGATGGAATAGTTTCAGAAGGAATGGTACCAGCTCCTCCTTGTACCTCTGGTAGAATTCGGCTGTGAACCCATCTGGTCCTGGACTTTTTTTGGTTGGTAAGCTATTGATTATTGCCACAATTTCAGCTCCTGTTATTGGTCTATTCAGAGATTCAACTTCTTCCTGGTTTAGTCTTGGGAGGGTGTATGTGTTGAGGAATTTATCCATTTCTTCTAGATTTTCTAGTTTATTTGCATAGAGGTGTTTGTAGTATTCTCTGATGGTAGTTTGTATTTCTGTGGGATCGGTGGTGATATCCCCTTTATCATTTTTTATTGCATCTATTTGATTCTTCTCTCTTTTTTTCTTTATTAATCTTGCTAGCGGTCTATCAATTTTGTTGATCCTTTCAAAAAACCAGCTCCTGGATTCATTTATTTTTTGAAGGGTTTTTTGTGTCTCTATTTCCTTCAGTTCTGCTCTGATTTTAGTTATTTCTTGCCTTCTGCTAGCTTTTGAATGTGTTTGTTCTTGCTTTTCTAGTTCTTTTAATTGTGATGTTAGGGTGTCAATTTTGGATCTTTCCTGCTTTCTCTTGTGGGCATTTAGTGCTATAAATTTCCCTCTACACACTGCTTTGAATGCATCCCAGAGATTCTGGTATGTTGTGTCTTGGTTCTTGTTGGTTTCAAAGAACATCTTTATTTCTGCCTTCATTTCGTTATGTACCCAGTAGTCATTCAGGAGCAGGTTGTTCAGTTCCACGTAGTTGAGAGGTTTTGAGTGAGATTCTTAATCCTGAGTTCTAGCTTGATTGCACTGTGATCTGAGAGATAGTTTGTTATAATTTCTGTTCTTTTACATTTATTGAGGAGAGCTTTATTTCCAAGTATGTGGTCAATTTTGGAATAGGTGTGGTGTGGTGCTGAAAAAAATGTATATTCTGTTGATTTGGGGTGGAGAGTTCTGTAGATGTCTATTAGGTCCGCTTGGTGCAGAGCTGAGTTCAATTCCTGGGTATCCTTGTTGACTTTCTGTCTCGTTGATCTGTCTAATGTTGACAGTGGGGTGTTAAAGTCTCCCATTATTAATGTGTGGGAGTCTAAGTCTCTTTGTAGGTCACTCAGGACTTGCTTTATGAATCTGGGTGCTCCTGTATTGGGTGCATATATATTTAGGATAGTTAGCACTTCTTGTTGAATTAATCCCTTTACCATTATGTAATGGCCTTTTTTGTCTCTTTTGATCTTTGTTGGTTTAAAGTCTGTTTTATCAGAGACTAGGATTGCAACCCCTGCCTTTTTTTGTTTTCCATTTGCTTGGTAGATCTTCCTCCAGCCTTTTATTTTGAGCCTATGTGTGTCTCTGCACATGAGATGGGTTTCCTGAATACAGCCCACTGATGGGTCTTGAGTCTTTATCCAATTTGCCAGTCTGTGTCTTTTAATTGGAGCATTTAGTCCATTTACATTTAAAGTTAATATTGTTATGTGTGAATTTGATCCTGTCATTATGATGTTAGCTGGTTATTTTGCTCGTTAGTTGATGCAGTCTCTTCCTAGTCTCGATGGTCTTTACATTTCGGTATGATTTTGCAGTGGCTGGTAGCGGTTGTGCCTTTCCATGTTTAGTGCTTCCTTCAGGAGCCCTTTTAGGGCAGGCCTGGTGGTGATAAAATCTCTCAGCATTTACTTGTCTGTAAAGTATTTTATTTCTCCTTCACTTATGAAGCTTAGTTTGGCAGGATATGAAATTCTGGGTTGAAAATTCTTTTCTTTAAGAATGTTGAATATTGGCCCCCACTCTCTTCTGGCTTGTAGGGTTTGTGCCGAGAGATCCGCTGTTAGTCTGATGGGCTTCCCTTTGATGGTAACCCGACCTTTCTCTCTTGCTGCCCTTAACATTTTTTCTTCATTTCAACTTTGGTGAATCTGACAATTATGTGTCTTGGAGTTGCTCTTCTCGAGGAGTATCTTTGTGGTGTTCTCTGTATTTCCTGAATCTGAATGTTGGCCTGCGTTGCTAGATTGGGGAAGTTCTCCTGGATAATATCCTGCAGAGTGTTTTCCAACTTGTTTCCATTCTCTCTGTCACTTTCAGGTACACCAATCAGATGTAGATTTGGTCTTTTCACATAGTCCCACATTTCTTGGAGGCTTTGCTTGTTTCTTTTTATTCTTTTTTCTCTAAATTTCCCTTCTCGCTTCATTTCATTCATTGCATCTTCCAGGGCTGATACCCTTTCTTCCATTTGATCGCATCGGCTCCTGAGGCTTCTGCATTCTTCACGTAGTTCTCGAGCCTTGGTTTTCAGCTCCATCAGCTCCTTTAAGCACTTCTCTGTATTGGTTATTCTAGTTATACATTCTTCTAAATTTTTTTCAAAGTTTTCATCTTCTTTGCCTTTGCTTTGAATATCCTCCCGTAGCTCGGAGTAATTTGATCGTCTGAAGCCTTCTTCTCTCAGCTCGTCAAAGTCATTCTCCATCCAGCTTTGTTCCGTTGCTGGTGAGGAACTGCGTTCCTTTGGAGGAGGAGAGGTACTCTGCATTTTAGAGTTTCCAGTTTTTCTGCTCTGTTTTTTCCCCATCTTTGTGGTTTTATCTACTTTTGGTCTTTGATGATGGTGATGTACAGATGGGCTTTTGGTGTGGATGTCCTTTCTGTTAGTTTTCCTTCTAACAGACAGAACCCTCAGCTGCAGGTCTGTTGGAGTACCTGGCCGGCCGTGTGAGGTGTCAGTCTGCCCCTGCTGGGGGGTGCCTCCCAGTTAGGCTGCTCAGGGGTCAGGGGTCAGGGACCCACTTGAGGAGGCAGTCAGCCCGTTCTCAGATCTCCAGCTGCGTGCTGGGAGAACCACTGCTCTCCTCAAAGCTGTCAGACAGGGACATTTAAGTCTGCGGAGGTTACTGCTGTCTTTCTGTTTGTCTGTGCCCTGCCCCCAGAGGTGGAGCCTACAGAGGCAGGCAGGCCTCCTTGAGCTGTGGTGGGCTCCACCCAGTTCAAGCTTCCAGGCTGCTTTGTTTACCTAAGCGAGCTGGGCAATGGCGGGCGCCCCTCCCCCAGCCTCGCTGCCGACTTGCTGTTTGATCTCAGACTGCTGTGCTAGCAATCAGCGAGACTCCGTGGGCGTAGGACCCTCTGAGCCAGGTGCGGGCTATACTCTCCTGGGGCACCGTTTCCTAAGCCCGTCGGAAAAGCACGGTATTCGGGTGGGAGTGGCCCGATTTTCCAGGTACCCTCTGTCACCCCTGGAAAGGGAACTCCCTTACCCCTTGCGCTTCCCGAGTGAGGCAATGCCTCGCCCCTGCTTCAGCTGGCGCACGGTGCACTCACCCACTGACCTGCACCCACTGTCTGGCACTCCCTAGTGAGATGAACACGGTACCTCAGATGGAAATGCAGAAATCACCCGTCTTCTGCGTCGCTCGTGCTGGGAGCTGTAGACCGGAGCTGTTCCTATTCGGCCATCTTGGCTCCTCCCCGATATTTTAGTTTTTATATCTGTATAAGGTAGATGGAAGTGAGAACAAGGTACTAATTTATAAACATTAAATTTATTATTGGAATTGAGCATTGCAAAATAATGCTAGGACTCATATTGATAATTAAGACTGCCAAAATTATTATTTCTGCTATTATTCCTTATATCACATATGAAATACTGCTCTTATTCTAGGCAACTTCTTTCTGAAAAATATCTGAATATTTTAGAGGAAGCTATTTTATTCTCCAAGATACTGGTCATTATCACAGTGTTTCTACTGAGAGAAATTGTATCTTTCTAATATTTTAATGTTTTAACACTGGAAATACCCAATTATTAAAAACCTGTTGTTAAAAATTATTTAATACAATATATTTAATGCTGTTTAATTTTGATTTTATCCAGTAACTCACACATTAATAAGTACATGTTGAATATTTTTTGAATTTTGCTAATTAAGACTGCCAAATTAATATTTCCACTGTGATTCTTTATAAAACAAATATTAAACGTTCTTATACCACGTGCCCTCTTCCCCAAAATATCTTGATGTAAAGCAGTTAATCCTGGCTAACAGCTACTATATATGGACTTTACAGCCCAATGGTCTCAGAGTTGTTGAATTTCTCCTGTGAAGTTTGTGTCCAAAATCTCAAAAAGATCTAAGTGCGCAAAGCTGGTCCAAAAAACTCCAAGTGTCCAAAAGGTCCAGGCGAAAGGAGTTTGGGCTTTTCTCACTTAGCATTGGAAGCCACATAGCACCATTTTTGTCATATGTAATTGTTTGAAGTATTCATAAATTTACCCAGGTTCAGCAAGGGGAGATTAGGTACCGCTTTTGGGGGAGTAGTGGTAAATTGACATTGTAGACGATCATGCAGAATGGGTGATACTGTTGAGGCCAGTTTTTGAAAATGTAGTTCTGCCACATGAATATAACAGCTTTCAAACCAGTTTATGAAAAGAATAGTGTGTGAGAGTCTGTGGCATACTTATTATCAATTCACTTGACAGAGTGGGAGAGCTGGGGAAAAGACAAGAGCATAACTTGATAAACTCAAGTGATCAGTATCTGTTTCTTAAAATAACTCTTACGGTTATTCACAGTGATGATGGGGCTTTGTATGAAATTGACAAGTTTGTAAAGAATGATTTCAATTTGATATTTGTTTTAACATCTCGAGATATATATATATTTTTTCTTTTTTTAGACACAAGGTATCCCTTTGTCACCCAGGCTGCAGTGCATGCAGTATGAACATCATAGTCCTGTGCAGCCTAGATCTCCTAGGCTCAAGCAATTCTCCTGCCTCAGCCACCCAGGCAGCTGGGATTAATGGTGTAACCCATGGTCTGGGGCTAAATTCTCAAGATTTAAGTTAACTGAAAAACTTTGATGGACATTGTATTAGCCAGGGTTCTCTTAAAGGAACGGAACTAATAGGATATGCATGTATATACATACACACACATACATATGCACTATGCACACATATATACACAGTAATATATATATACACGTCTCATATATATTAGGTGAATAATATATATACATCTAATATGAATGTTTATAAAGAGAAAAAATATTAACTTTGTTCAAAAAGCCCTATTCTAATTTTAACCTATTGTAAGCTTTATTAATACTTGCTCGTATATTCAATTGGAAAGTGAGATTCCAGAGATTTAATCTAAAATCCTCATTCCTCATATATGTATACATAAAGGGGAATTTATTAAGTATTAACGTACACAATCACAATGTCCCACAATGGGCTGTCTGCAAGCTGAGGAGCAAGGAGAGCCAGTATGAGTCCCAAAACTGAAGAACTTGAACTCTGATGTTTGAGGGCGGGAAGCATCCAGCACAGCAGAAAGATGTAGGCTGGGGGCTAGGCCTGTCTCTCACTTCACATTTTTCTGTCTGCTTTATATTCACTGACTGATGATTAGATGGTACCAAACCCATTAAGGGTGGGTCTGCCTTCCCCAGCCCACTGACTCAAATGTTAATCTCCTTTGGCAACACCCTCACAGACACACCCAGGATCAATATTGCATCCTTCAGTTCAATCAAGTTGATAGTATTAACCATCACAGATGTAAAATACTTTAAATCTTGAAATCATGTTAGAAAAACAGAAAAGGGGAAATTTTTAGAGAACTCCATGTAGGGAGATTTAATCTACACCTTTTGTTTTGGAGAAAGACAAAGAAAATTCTTGGTTTTTTTTTTTGTTTTTTTTTTTTTTGAGATGGAATCTAGCTCTGTCACCAGGCTGGAGTGCAGTGGCACAATCTCGGCTCACTGCAGCTTCTGACTCCCTGGTTCAGGCGATTCTCCTGCTTCAGCCTCCCAAGTAGCTGCAATTACAGGCAAGCGCCACCACACCTAGATAATATTTATATTTTTAGTAGAGACTGGGTTTCACCAGGTTGGCCAGGATGGTCTGGATCTCTTGACCTCATGATCCACCTGCCTTGGCCTCCCAAAGTGCTGGGATTACAGGCGTGAGCCACTGCGCCCAGCCAAAAATTCTAGTTTTAAGCAGAGACAAATACAATGCAGCAACAACAACAACAACAAAAAAAGAGTAAAAGAAAATTGATCTCAGAGAATAATGATTTAGCAGTAGTAACAAATTCTAATAAATATTAGATGAATGTTTAACCCAAATATAAAAAGAAAAAAAATTAACTTTGTTCAAAAGCCCTATTCTAATTTTAACCTATTGCTATGTATTATTAATACTTGATTGTATATTCCAAAGGAAAGTGAGATTCCAGAGATTTAATCTAAAATCTTCATTCTGCATACACACATAAATTTATGGATAATATAAATACTTGGAATGTGAGGTGTATAAATTAAAGACAATATACATAAATGGAGAAGAAAGACAAGCAAGAAAAAGTGATAATTTGCTCTGGGTATCTTGCAATCTTATCTACATCCATTAAATATTGGACCCCTTGAGGCTGGTTACAACACTGAATGTTTTTTCTCTGCAGAACATGTTCTTTTTTAAACAAACATCTATCATAGGTTGGGTTCCCCAGAAAACAGATTCTGGAATGGAGATTTGGTTGTATTGGGTTAATAGGGAATGTTCCCATGAACAACAGAAAAGGGAGTGCAGGAAAAAAGGATACAGCAGAGTGAGAAGTAACTATAATCCAATTGCTACAGAAGGCCAACCAGTCTAGTTTGCTAATGGCACTCCCTGTTTTAGTGTTGAAAAGCTTTTTTCAGGGAAACTCTGTGGTTTGGCTAAACCTGAACAGGATCAACCCATGTGCCATGTGAAACTCTGGAGCTGACATGTCGCTTCAGACATGTTCTGAATTAAAATAAGAGGACCGTGATGCCATCCACTAATCAATGTTTGCAAGCTGATTTTCAGGAAGGGGTATAACTTTGGATGATGTAGATCCCTTCTGCTGAGGGCAATTCAATAATGTCTCAAACAGTTCAAATTCCACATGATTATCACAGAATCCACAAGGCTTCCCCTGACCTGATTTTCTCCTTAACTTGAAGAACAGCACTGTGTACCCTACCTATCTCTTGTGCTCTCCACTTAAAAACTTTCATAAAATCTTGTTATTTTTATTTCTCCAATATCTTTCCAGTTTTTTTTTTTCTGTCACCCAGGCTGGAGTGCAGTGGTCACTGCAAACTCTGCCTCTTAGCTTCAAGTGATTCTCCTGCTTCAACCTCCCGAGTAGTTGGGATTAAAGGTGCCCACCACCACACCTGGCTAATTTTTGTATTTGTAGTAGAGACGGGGTTTCACCATGTTGGTCAGGCTGGTCTCGAACTCCTGACCTCAGGTGATCTGCCCGCCTCGGCCTCCCAAAGTGCTGGGATTATAGGCGTGAGCCCGCCTACCTTTTTTTTATTTTATTTTATTTTATTTTTTAGAGAAAAGGTGTCCCTGTGTTCCCCAGGAAGGAGTACAGTTGCATGATTATAGCTCATAGTAGCCTCACACTCCTGTGCTCAAGCAGTTCTCTTCTCTTGCCTCAGCCGCCAGAGTAGCTGGAACTACAGGTGTGTGACACCATTCCCTATATTTTTTCTTTTCTTGCTTACTGGGGATTAGGGGAAAACATATTCCTTTGAAATCTAAATTCTAGGCTCATGTACTATACAACTGTTTTTCAGATTCTCTTTGACTTTTTTTTTTTTTTTTTTTTTTTTTGAGGCAGAATCTCACTCAGTCACCCATGCTGGAGTGCAGTGGCACAATCTTGGCTCACTGCAACCTCCACCTCCTGTGTTCAAGCAATTATCATTCCTCAGCCTCCCAAGTAGCTGGAATTACAGGCGTGCACCACCACGTCTGTCTAATTTTTGTATTTTTAATAGAGATGGCATTTCACCGTGTTGGCCAGGCTGTCCTTGAACTCCTGGCCTCAGGTGATTTGCCTGCCTTGACGTCCCAAACTCTTTGAAGTTTCTTAATACATGAGAATATAAAATAGTAGGAAAAGATTTCCTGGAGCTGATTTTCACATCTACATGATCCACTGTTCTCACTAAAGCATTTCCGTCATGTTACAATGGAATCTTCTCTTCTCCAGTATGCCTTCGTCTGTGAAAACAAAAAGACTAAACTTCTGCGAATCATAACTATTACAATGCCGACATTCTGAGAAGACAGAGAGAGGGTATACAGAGGAAAACTCCAGAGACCTCCCAGTTTGATACTGGGGAGTAGGTTTTATTTGCAGGAAGCACCACAGGCCAACAGAGCTATCAGCTCCTTTGAGCATCTGGATGTAAGCAACACACCTTTGCTTCTACCACTTTATCTTACTCTCTCTTCTTATGTGTAAATGGCCCATTTTCCATGGTTATTTTGCAGCCCAGAGGCCTCAACACTCCTGACCCCCCTAGAATTGAAGGTGAAGAAATGAACAACTTTTGAGGATGACTAAGGGGAAATCTTTAATTGTGATAACAGAGGAACTATATTAAACTACTTTAAAACTATTCACTTAGCTAAGTGAATCACATCATATTTGTTCCATTGATATCAATCCAGATGTAATAAAATTGTAACATTGTGATATTTAGCAAAATGTCTTCCATTTTGGAATGGGGGAGTATATTATGGCACTTATAAATATTGTGTAATATGCAAAAGGTGATCAAAATCTGTGTTAAATGAAAAAAAACCTGTTGGAAAAAATTATACTCATTTTGGAAAGAAAAAATTATAAATGGCTTGTTCTACTTTAAGTTATTAGAAGTTTCCCAAATGACAATTACAGTTAACAATTCCCCAAATGTGTCAATTGGTACTTATTTATTAAAAGGGGTTTGTAATCTCCTGCTTAAATATGATTTTGAAAATCTAATTAAAATTCTCATGTTTCTGTATTCAGATTTTTCTTTCTTAGTGTAAAAACAGGATACTACTGCTCAGAAAGACAATCTGTTTTATAAATTGGTAATAAAATTTATAATTTATAAATTGGTGAAAAAGAAAGATTATAAAAGATAAAAATCAAATTACTTAAGCTTTTGTATAATGCTTAAAAAATGGCGTAATACATACAAATTCACCAATCTTTTACCTAATGATTTAGATAAGGAACAAATAGTCATATAAAGGCCTCAAATCACCCTTACCTTACTACATTTGTCAATATTTTATTGAATATTGTTACACATTTATTTTTCTATGATGTACAAGTTTGTCTGCTTTTACTAGACAGGCTTATTCATATGCTTATTAATTTTTTAAATGTAAAATCAATAGAGCGATTCACAAGATAACATGTATATGTAAATATGTGTGTGCATACAAGTGTATATGTGACTATCTATGTCTATGTATATGTGGGAATGAATGATACTGTGAAAACTCTATCTCCCAGCCTATTGTTTCATCACCCTGTTTCCCATTAATTCATACTGTATACCTTTTCCCAGTATTCATACTGTATAACTTTTAGAAATTAGTTCTTATATTTATTTAAATTCCAATAAACAATTTAAAATGAAAAGGTGTAGTGTTTTCTTTATTTAATATTTTTAATACAAAGAATACATGTAGAACACATAACTAGCACATAATGTGTATAACATATTTCTTTTGCAACATGAATTTGTTTTACAATTTAATACAGCCAGGCTAGTAATCCCAAAGGTCTTGATGCTGACATATGAAATCTTTAAACTTTCCTTGTTTATGTTTTAAAAGGAATTAAAACAGAATACTGATCTTGCAAATAAAAGGTATTATATTTTAAAGTTGAAAGACTTCATGTTTTGTTCTGTTTCAGTTCTTGAATAAAAGTGATACAGAATGTTATTGACTATACTGTCTTATATACAAGCAAACAATATAAGTAAAATTTATTGACTAATTTCAATGTCAGGCATTGTTCTAAGTGCTTTACTTATACTAATTTATTTAACCTTCATAACTCCTTAAGTTAAACTATTTCAATATCTCTCTCTTACAGATGAGGAAATGAAGGCACAAAGAAGTCAAGTGCTTTTCCAATGCCAGAGAAGTAAGAGAGCTGGGTTGTAAGTTATTATACTCTGCCTTTCTGGAATTGTTGGATAGGATTCCTTGACTCCACAGAGCTGGTGATAGGCTATTAGCTATGGATTTGCAATCAGGTGCTAAAAGCTCACCTTGAACTGGGCTGTCATAATATTTTTCCCTGTTTTTGACATAATATGCTGTGTTAATTATATGATAACATTGATGTTAACTGAGAGTAAAATGTATCCTTCAAGTTGCTATTGTAAAACTGGTCATAAATTTTTATTGACTCACCCTTTAAGTCATTGATTTTCGGTGACTAATTACAAATTTGCAGCGGAACTTAATGCCATGCTTACCTATGTTTGCCATAGCATTCTGCCTTATGTACAAAGAACAAAAAATGGAAAATTAACAACTTGATGATTAATCATTGACTAGAAGAAATTCATTCGCAGGTGTTAAAACAAGTTTTAATGAGGGCCCTAATCTTTGAAGATATGGTGATATAGGTTTCAAAGTGTAGCTTTGCTGAAATTGCCTTTATTTTTCTTAATACAAAGTAAGCACTTAAAATAAGTTTACTCTACTACATGGAAGATGATAGCATGTAAAGTTTATAGTTTTTTTTTATTTGATGTTTACAGAATGTTTTATCAATGACAAGTTGAGGTTTACTTCAAATACATTTGGAATTAGAGCTGATTTACTATAGCTGTATATTTTGAATTACATAGGCAATATATTTCAAGATATAGATATATATTGCCATTGCAATATAGAAACAGATTGCTTATTTTATCATGGCAGAATTATTTTGCTTTGGGGACAGAATGTTAAATTCTATGAATATTTGTGAAGCCCATTTCTCTACATTGAAGAAAATGTTTCTCCCAAATGTTTTAAATTGAAATGCAATACAATTGTGTCTTCTTCATGTGAGGTACCACTGCTGCCTCCGTACATCATACTCAGTAATTCAGGTAGAATAACTTATCTGCCAACTCTAGCACATGGCTCAATCCTGAGTGTGTTAAGTATCAAGCTAGTAAGGGTCATATCTGAAAAACAGAACGTTCCTTCTCATAACATAAGATCCTCTCAAATTCTCATTAGGTCATACTGCTTGAGGCATTCCCTGCTTTACTAGTTCCTGATCTACAATTTCACTATTAATACTTGACTACTTTAACTCATTTAGTTCTATTGACAACTCAATGTGATGAATATTGTTTCTCTTCATTTTATAAACGAGGAAACTGTGGATCATTCAAGCCTAAGCAGAGTTAGTAAGTGTCCTTAACCTCTACTTTCTTCATATTTTCATGACCACTGCCTAAGAACAGGTGTAGCAAACATTTATTTTCATCCATTTTGTTGAAATTATGCAACATAAAAATACAACTATAAATTATGATTCTTCATAAAATCATTAACTATCAATTTACTACTTTTTTAGTAGAAAAAAACTGTAAGCAAAAAGCAAAGCAGCCTTTTTTGGAACTTAAATATTAAGAGAAAAAATGATGTAAATAACCCATGTGTATTAGAGCTGGCTTGTGCTGGCTTATGACAGTCAATTGTTAAGTTTTCATAGATCTCATGGGTATGTTTTTAAATACAATCACTTTTTAAAACCAAATCTTATGAATGGGCAATTACACATTATTAAAAATGAAGGTGGCAAATACTCAATATTTGTCATTTTCTCATAAGTTTACTATGTTAACTATGATCTATGTTTTTAAAGTTATTTGTGCTCATTATGTCTGTAGGGTAAAATACTAAATAATCATGTGTTCCTGCATATCTCTTCTCGGTTCTGTGTTAGGTGACATCATGTTGGTAGATTGAAATTAGTCATGATGGGACCATATTTACATCATAGAATTTGACAAATGCTGGAAACAAAAATTTGATTCATTGTTTTGTTGATGCTTAGACTTAAGAAAGTGATGTGAAAATGTTAATAATGCAAATTAAACTTAAAAAGCTGCCAGGTTTGTAGTCATTACATTGTGACTAGTGCACACACACACACAAAACAAAAATGAGAACATATCCTTCTAGTAGTCAAACATTATCATCTGATTCAGCAAAGAACTCATCCATATTCTTGACAAATGAGTGAATTGCCAAAATGCCTTTTTGTTGTTTTACTCTCATCTTACTTGTTAAACAAATAAAATTATCAACTAACATTCATGTTGAAAAAACATGCTCTCATCAATGATGTGGATGAGTGCTGAATTGGATAGTGATTCAGCATCTATTTGTAGTCTGATTTTGTTAAATCACAGTTAAATTGCAAACATAAGTTTGCCTCAGATACAAGAGGTCAGCAAAAATCAATAAAAGTGTTCTGTAAAAATCAATTGGCTACATGGAATTGCAATAGAGTATTGTATTTTTATTATTATTTGTAAACTGTGTCCTATATTATATCAGTAAAAATATAATAAACTCAAACATTTTTTCAAGGTTTACTGTTAAACATTAACCAGCATACCACCGCAAACTCTCACTCAGTAAAGGCTGCAATATAGAAAAGAAATGTGTAGTTTAGGAAATCTTAAGAAAATATTCTCAGCATATAAATCAAAATAACATTGAAATGTTCTATTATGAATTAGTAATAGGTAAGTGGGAAAAAAAAGACTAACCAAATAAAGAAGTTTGAGTTTATTTCAATAACATAATTTTTGTTTATTTGTTTGTTTCTAAGAACAGCTTGGTGATAGGCAGTTTCCTAACCTGTTTTCCAATGATCTCTGCCTCCTGATATTACGCCCATGCGTAATATCCTCCCAATGAATATGGACTTCACCTAGTGATGTCCTCCTAAAAAATAGAATATTGCAAAAATGATGGGATGTCACATTTGAGACTAGATTATAAAAGACTAACTTCTATATTGCTTGTACCCTTTCTCTCTCTCTGGCTCTTCTTGGGTGCTTTTTCTGATAAAGCAAGTTGTCATGTTGTGGACTGTTCTGTAGAGAGGGTCTCATGGCAAGTAACTGAAGGCAGCGAATGGTCAGTGAGAAAATAAGGCCAACAGTCCAAAAACATTCAATAAATTGAATTCTGCCAACAATGATATAAGTGAGCTCGGAAGCAGACCATTTCCCACTTAAACCTTCAGATGAGACCACAGCCTTGGTGGACACTGTGCTTGCATCCGGTGAGAGATGCTGGAGAGAGGATTCAGCTAATCTTTGCCCAGACTCCTGGATACAGGAATTTTAATCAATTTTGTTATTTTCAGTAACTTAAATTTGGGATACTTTGTTCAGCAGCAGTATATAACTAGTACAGTTATCATAAAAGTAAAATGTAAATTAGCATTTCAAAAATGTGATTGCAATAAAATGAAGAATAAGTCATGATCTCCCCATCCTTAATAATATCCTCATAAGTTACACTGGTCTCAAAATAGGATAAACTGATTCTCTCAAAATGCTCTTTGAATTTTATAACACCTAGTTTTAAAGTCTTCTCTTTGTATCTAAGACAATTCTAGTGACATTTCCACATAGGCATAGGGATATTATAAAAATATTAGTTCTTACATTTTTTTACATGACAAAGCCAAACAAAGAAATAAAATCATTTTAATGGTATGTAGTCTGGAAGTAACTACTCATCAGTTTACAGTCCCACCATCCCTAACACACTGGATTTATGACATAAGCTTAATGGGTAATAATATTGGTTCAAATTTCTTGTACATTTTAAGGAAAACCAGCCAAAATATTACTTCTGTCACTAGTTTGTCATAGTCAAATCTCTCCAGAGAAAGAGAGAGAGAGAGAGAGAGAGAGAGAATTTGAGAAACAGAGAAAAAGATTTAGAGTTATTATGAATAATTAGCTCACATAATTATGGAAGATGAAAAGTCCCATATTCTGCCAGCTGCAAACTGGAGACCCAGAAATTCTGGACTGTAATTCAATCCAAGGCTTAAGGCCAGACTACCAGGGGAACAGATGATATCAATTTCAGTCCCAGTGTAGGAAAAGGTGAGATGAAATGCTCCAGCTCAAATTGTGAGGCAGAAAAAGAAAAAGGTGAGTTATTTATTTCTCTGCCTTTTATTCTCTTCAGGCTCTCAACGAATTGGAGGATATCTACCCAGAATGGGGACAGTAATTTACATTACTGAGTCCTTTGATTCAATTGCTAGTGTCATCCAGAAACACCCTCACAAAGACACTCAGAAATAGTATTTAATCTGGTCACCCCATTGTCCAGTGAAGTTGACACATAAACTTCATGATCACACTAGTTGATGCACCCACGAATCACCCATCTTTCACAGTGTCACATTAATCATTATCATGAACATATGAATGATATATTTTTCTGAAAGAATGTCTATCTAATGACTTGAAAGTTGAGTCTATCTAATGACTTGAGGTAATAAAATACCCAGAAACATCACTCATGGCTTTAACCATACACAGTGTTTGTATTTATGTTTATATTTGTTGTTATATCTATATCAGTGCCTGAATTCCATTTGAATAGCTGTTTCTAGTGATCAGAGTAGTGTGCATTAAAACTTACTCAGTGTTTTCTCTCTAATCTAGTTCTCCAGTCTCAAACATTATTTCTAATTGTAAAAAACAATCGCATAACAAATATTTTAAAAGGGAGGCAAGGAACAGATGTTTCCCATGTACATTTAACAGCTCTGAAATTCAATAGGAAATCCAGGAAGAACTTTCAAGACTATATTCTGGGATGTTTTCTGAGACATTTCTATACATACTTGCACATTACCTATACATATTTACGTAAATGTGTTCTCCTCTTTGTTAAAGCACAAACCTAAAAGGTATGGCCTACTACACAGCTAGGCTATATTGTTTAGCCTATTGCTCCTAGGCTACAAAACTGTACAGCATGTTATTGCACTGAAAACTGTAGGTAATTGTGACACAATAGTATCTGTGTAACTAAGCATATCTAAACATAGAAAAGGTACAATAAAAATATGGTATTATAATCTTATGAGATTACCATTGTAAATGCAGTCCCTCATTGATTGAAATGTCAGTGCAGGGCACATGACTGTATTTAATTGATTAGCAAAAGAAGCCAATGTAATGTGTGATTTTATATATATATATAATATATATATAAATTCATGAAGAATAAACACATGCTACAATAGAAATACTATGTTTATTATCAAAAGTGATAATTTAATGAACTCAATCACCTTGATTGAAATTCAAGAAAATTTCTAATATGATTAGTTACTACTTTTATCTATATGTTCTGTCAGTACGGATCTAGTAAACTTTATGTCTTATTAGTTGTCCATCTTAACGGGGAAATATTTTTATAGTGATGTGTAAATATCTCCAAATGATGTTTTCTAACCTATAAAATTCATTTCTCTGAAAAAAACGTGCTTATTATGACCATAAATATTACTAAAAAGTCTTGTATTTGAAGAATAATGACTTCGCCTAGATTGGTTTCTAACATACTTACATCTCCATTGTGATGTTAATAAAACCTAAAATGAGGTGATCTTTAGCAGGCTTTCCATGCTAGCAACTTTTATTATTTGCATTTATTTATGTGACAGAGGCTGCTTTAAAAAAATCTTTATTGGTTCCAGAGCATATTTTATGAGAATATTTTAATCCACCAAATACCACCAATAGACTATAATAATAAATGAAAAATAATCTTAAGTGCTCTATTAAAAAACACAATAAAAATGTTTAAATAGCATTTCAGTATATGCTATTAATAAATTATACATTCATTGGGGAAAATACTATTAGTAAAATTTTCTGACCAATAATAATGAGCAGGTAGGTATAAAAGAGAATTTGTTTCTACAGAGAATAATGTGTTATCAGCCTTAGGTTATAACATGGATATAGTGGCATGTCTATTCTAAAGTTATGAAACACAAATTTTAGATTCAAATACTAGGATACATTTACTTTGCATTTTTTATACAACACCAACTAAAATATAGAGAAATAAGTTGTTTCTGTTGAACTATTTCACGTGACAGAATGAGAACAACTAGTCGTTTTGCTATCCGAGGAATTTGCCCTGTTTGAGATTCAATACAGTGGGTACAGTGCATCTATATGAATTTTTCATGCTAATGGTGATTTTGCTCCATTTGTTAGTAAATTAGCTAGCAAAGACCAAATTCAACTGATATAAGTAACAATCAATTATAAATGACAGTTATACTGATTATAGTTATTTTTTTGAAACATGTTGATACTGTTGTGAGTTTTATGTATAAAATTAAAGCATATGTAATTACATAAGTTGCATTAAAAAATAAATACTTATTGCAATACATGGATATATAATGATGGATGAGCATCTTTATTTCATAATTCACTAAAAGGATAAAATGTTATTAATAATCATTGTTCCCTTAGAAAATATTTAGATGCTAGTAGTTCGCCACATTCTCATATGTTAATTTGTGAAGAGCTTTGTGGTTATAGAATGCAAATCTATAGCATTAGGACAAACTAGATACTGCTTTTGAGTTCTTCTGTCTGTCCCTCTCTCTCTTTTTTTTTTTCTTTGAGACAGGCTGGAGTGCAGTGGCATGATCATAGCTCACTGTAACCTCGAACTTTCAGGCTCAAGCTATCCTATCCTCTTGCCTTGGCCTCCTGAGTAGCTGGGACTACAGGCGCACACCACCACAGCTGGCTAACTTTCTTTATTTTTAGTAGAGATGAAGTCTCGCCATGTTGCCCAAGCTGATCTCAAACTTCTAGGATCAAGCATTCCTCCCACCTCGGCCTCCCAGAGTGCTGAGATTCCAGGCCTGAGCTACTATGTCTGGCCAAGCTTTTGATTTATTTTGCTCAATGCTTTCACATTTATATAGCTTATTAAAGTATATATTTTTAATTAACTGCAAGTAATTGAAACTCAAAACTGAATGTTGGCTTCTTTAAACCACTTGATCCAATTTCTTCCATGCATTTACTCATATCAAAGAGTGTGAGTCTCATACTTATTATGGTAATTAAACTACATTTAATTTGACAATAACAATACAATGATAGTAGATCATAGATATACAAAATGTTTGACCATCTTACTCTAAATTTGTAAAACTAAGAATGAAGGCCAATAATGATAGGTAATATTTTTGAGTGCTTATTATTATGCATGCTTTAAGTGCTTTAAAATATTAACTCATTTAACCCTCAAAACAACCCTATGAAGTGGTATCAGTTTAATTTGTTTAATCATATAACAGAAAGAATAGAGATTTTATGTAATTTATGCCAATATGAACAGATACTAAGCATTGAGACAGGAATTGTATTCCAGCTCCAAAACCATAATTGTTTATTATCTGGTTGCACTGTCTATAGGCAATGTTTCAAACACAAAATATACTTGTGAGAAAATATGGACATTTAACGTACTATGCTATTAAAACTAAAGACACATTTCTAGAAAACAAAATGTCAAAATATTTAAACTATTTAAGAAAAAATCCTTCTAAGAATAATGAACTCACACTAAATTTATCTTTTATAAGATCCTGAGAAGTTATATTCTCTTTCACTAGATTCAATGTGGCATTTATTCCATCTATTAAGCTTGTGAAAGGCATTCAGCTAGCATAGAAAAACAAGATATCACTTAACAAAAAGAGAGAAACAGTGAAAAATTACGGTTTAGATCCTTCCAATTTACTTCTTATACTTTCAAAGGAGTTTTTTGCTGAATCCATGAAATATTCTTAGTCTGGAAATAACTAGGACATGTAGAATACTGGGGTTTAAATTTTAGGTTTATCATAAAAAGATTATTTTCATTAGTTTTTACAATGAGTTTACAAGAAAATATTTTTCTTTTAGAAGTTATCTATTTTTTAAATGTAGAGAGTAGCAAATATTATTTAGCTTATATTAAGACATTTATTATGGCTTAATCCTATTTAATTTTTGATAATTACTCATTCCTTTGAAAATCCTTCACTGACGTTTTGTGAAGACCACTGGACTAGTTGTTCCAGATAAAGTAAATAGAAGTCAAAATCCTTGTTTTTAAGTAACTTACACTAATTAAATAGAAGTATGCAAAAATTATATGGCAAATATAATATAATATAATAATGTTATATTAAATTATATAGCCGGGCATGGTGGCTCATGCCTGTAATCCCAGCACTTTGGGAGGCCAATGCAGGTGGATCACGAGGTCAGGAGTTCCAGACCAGCCTGACCAACATGGTGATACCCTGTCTCTACTAAATTTAGCTGGGTGTGGTGGTGCACGTCTGTAATCCCAGCTACTCAGGAGGCTGAGGCAGGAGAATCACTTGAACCCTGGAGGTGGAGGTTGCAGTAAGCCAAGATTGCGCCACTGCACTCCATCCTGGGCGACAGGGCAAGACTCCATCTCAAATAAAATTTAAAAAAATTAAAAAAAGAGTAAGTTTAAAGAAAGTGTTTTTAATTTATACAGACCTAGTCTCTAATTTTGGCTCTGTTACTTTACGCAACTTAATTTTCCTCTCTGAGACTGAGTCTATTCATCTGTAAAATGAGTAAACTAATATCTACCTATAGGTATGCTGCATGTAAAAACCTGAGCATACTGCCTGTCACCTAGGAAATACTTATAGCTTTTTGTTATTGTAATTATTTATATTTTAACTACAAGTTATTAATTCCTAATAATGAAAACCAACCTGACGTTTCTTATAACTCATACAACAATTGTTAAATACAAAGGCAATTATACGTTATATTTTATTATTACTCAATTCATCCACTTACAAAGTCTTAGATATTTAAGGTTCTGCATGGCAAAGATAAATTTGCTTCTGAGGCAGTAGATAATTTGACGATTTATTGTGATCGAACAACCTTGCAGTGTTTCAATTCTTCATATATACTCTGATAATAATATGTCATTTTTAAGGCCTCATTCATACTGCACTAAGTTTCACTGCATTAGTAAATCATATCACAATAATAAAAATTAGAATTGGACTTTAATTTCAAGTTTCAAGTTCACTAAAGAAAAAACAAAATGTTGTCTTAGTACCGCCCCATAAAATTGCAGTTCTGCATATTAAGAAGATAACTTTATTTCAAATTTAATATTATTGAATATGAGAAAATAGTAGAAAGACTACTTTCAATTAAACAAATAATTTTATTTACATAATATTTGCTTTCATCTATTTTTAGCTACATCTTTGGCAACGAGTTTTGCCTATTTAAGAACATGAGCCAAAAAGCCAAAATTAATGTCATATTATTTTTACAACGTATTTTCTTCTCTATGACTACTTCTGTTTACTTAAAATATTTGTTATAAATAAATTGCACTTTGTTCCTGATTTTTGGAGGAAAACTTCTCTTAAAATCATGAGAATACTAATTAAAATTTTACTAAGTTCTTCAAATATATTTTGGTCAAATTGTGGTGTGTGTGTGTGTGTGTGTGTGTGTGTGTGTGTGTGTGTGTGTGTGTGTTTTATCTTTGTCATGTAACTTGTTCTTTTAGTATGCCTTTTGATTCTAGTTCACCCAGACATGTTAAGTCAAAAAGACTGATTGGGAGTTGCTTTTATAAGTAAGGCTCTTTTAAAGCTAGGTATTTCCTTAGGTAGGGATTCTGTATAATGGATAGTTAGGACTTTGCTTTCATTTGAATGGCTGTTTCTTCCACATAGTGGAAAGAAAAATACAAAAGTTTATAAATTGAGCTCTAAATTGCACACTAGACGCTCTTAACAATGACCACCAATAACATATATATACATATAAAGTAATTATATATATAATGTTATATATATAATGTATTTGTGCATATATATGATAAATATAAAAATATGTGTGTTTTTAAGTGCTATGTATATAGCTTATAAAACAGTTCTTGGAAACAGGACCATTACCTGTGTGCTTTATACCAGAAAGGGGAGGGAAGATGTCAATGGTCTGTTCTATATTAAAAAACTGAAAAGTCACCAGAGAGAGCATGAAATCTTCTAGTAAATAACAACATGAAACTTACATTAGAGATCTTATCTCTAAAAGAGAAACCAGAACACGAATGGGATGTTATCATCAAACTATTACAAAAAAGTGACTGTAAATTAGAATTCACGATTCAGTAAATATGCCTATCAAAAATGAATCTTGGCAGAAACTACCTGAAAGTTCTTTAGCCTGGTCTCAATAGGAACAGCTTCAGTGCCAGGAATGCAGATATGTGTATGAACATGGTTGAAATAGGGGAAGAAGTGTTAAAATGGTTGAGGGGACCGAGTTTTATTATTATTATTATTATTATTATTATAACTCCCTCTAAAAAATGGGGACACATTGACTGTGTACCGAATCTGTTGTGGGAAGGGCAGCTACTCCATGAGGCTTTCCAGGGAAAGCCCTTGTGATTGCCTATGGTCAGCCTTGAAGGATTAAACACAAGATTTTAACCTGGGTCCCAACTCCCCTATCTCTACTTATCTCATGGAACTTTAATGTGTAATACAGGATTACTATGAACAACACACCACGGCTACAGATTTGATGACATAGATGAATTTAGGGATCAATTTTTTTAAATACACAAACTACCAAAATGATACATTTAGAAATAGATAATCTAAATAATCTTATGTCTATTAAATAATTGAATTAATAATTCATAATCTTCCCAAAAAGAAAACACCTGGTCAAAATGATGTTTCTACTGATAAGTTATACTAACCATTTAAGCAACAAATAATACTAATTTTTCAGAAGCTCTTCCAAAAACTTAAAGCAGACTGAACACTTCCCAATTTATTCTCTAAGACCAAAGTTGCCTTAAAGCTAAAACCTGATAAAGACATTGAGAAAAACTACAGACCAGTTTTCCTCATGAACATGGATGCAAAAATCCATGATAAACTACTGGCATATTGAATCCAACAATAAATTATACAAAATGACTTAGTGGAACTTATTAAAGTATGTAGGGTTGGATCCAGGTTCAAAAATCAGTCAATGTAATCTACTACATCAACAGCAAAGTAGAAATAGAGAGAAGTTTTTGAACTTGACAAAGAGTACCTATAAAAATCCTATAGCAAAACCTGCAGCAAACATCAAACATCAAACATCAAACATAATGGTGAGAAACTGGACATTTTCTTCTTAAGACCATGAATAATGCAAAAGTATCCTCTCTTCCCACCTCCTGCAACATTGTACTGTAATTTCTAGCTAGTGCATTAAGGTGAGTAAAAGAAATTAATCTATACAGTTTGGGAAAGGAGAAATAAACCTGTATTTGTTCATGCGAAATGATTGTTTATGTAGAGAATCATTTTTGAATAAAAATCTTCTAGTGTTAATAAACAAGTATGGCAAGTTCTCAGCATACAAAAATAACATTCAGAAGTCAATTGCTTTCCTACATACCATCAATAAACAATTGGAATTGGAAATGAAAAATGATTTAAAATGATACACAAAAATGTAATACATAGTTATAAATATAGCACAATATATACAAGATCTAAATGCAGAGAACTTTAAAACTGAAGAATGACATCAAAGAAGATCTAAATAGTTGGAGATATTTAGTGTTTATGGATTTAAAAATTCAATATTATTAAGATGCAAATTCTTCCTGACTTGTTTTATAAATTCCTCTCAATTCCAATCACAGTCTCGCAAGTTTTTTTATAGATACTGATAAGCTGATTCTGAAGTTCATATGGAAATGGAGAAGGTCTAGAACAGCCAACAGAATACTGCATAAAGAGTGATCAAAACTATATCATACATTGTTTAGGTATACATATCCGGATGGATAGATAATTATGATAGATAAATAGATCAATTGATCGATAGATAGATTGATAGAGACAGAGGGATAGAATGCTAGTTCAGGGTGCTATAACAAAGAACCAGAGACTGGGTGGCTTACAGATAACAGTTTATTTCTCACAGTTCTGTAGGCATGACATTTGAGATCAGGCTGCCAGCCAGCATAGTTGTGCTTTGGTGATGCTCTTCTTCTGGGTTGCAGACTGCTGCCTTCTTGCTGTATCCTCACATTGTAGAAAGAGAGCTAAACTCTCTAGGTATCTCTTTATAAGGGCATTAATTTTATTCATGCAGGCTCCACCCTCATGGCACAATCACCTCCCAAAGTTTCTATTTCCTAATACCATTACATGAGGTTAGGAATCCAACATACCAATTTTGGGGGGACAAAAGCATTCAGTCCATAACACAGATAGACAGACAGATGGGAGATCTAGAATCAGACAGTGTGTTACTGAGGTTTTAATTTATTATCATTAATAATTATAAAGTAATATGTATATGCATATCCTTTTTAATACATCAAATATGTTATAATATTTTTTAAAATATACCATTAAACACACAAAAGTACTAGAAAAACATCACTAAATATTTATCTATGCAGCCATAAAAAAGAACAAAATCGTATGTTTTTGACAACATGGATTCAGCTGGATGCCATTATCATAAGCAAATTAATACAGAAACAGAAAACCAAATACTGAGTGTTCTTACCTATTTATTAGTGGGAGCTAAACATTGAGTACACATAGAAATAAAGATGGCAACAATAGACACCGGGCACTGGGGACTACTAGAGAGGGAGTGTGGTGGGGGTAGGATTGAAAAACTACCTATTGGGTATTTTGCTAACTACCTGGGTGACAGGATCATTCTTACACTAAACCTCAGCGATAACACAATTTACCCATGTAACAAATGTGCACTTATACCCACGAACCTAAAATAAAAGTTGAAAAAAATTTAATTAATTAAACACAATAAATTTTCTATTTAGGAAACATAATTCTATCCAACTACAACCCCATTAAAGCCTATAAAGAAAAAGATATTTATCTAATATGAGTCAAACAAATGTAAAAATGAATACCGATTTCTCCACATCCTCACCTGCATCTATTGTTTCCTGACTTTTTAATGGTTGCCATTCTAACTGGCGTGAGATGGTATCTCATTGCGGTTTTCATTTGCATTTCACTAATGACCAGTGATGATGAGCTTTTTATCATATGTTTGTTGGCCACACAAATGTCTTCTTTTGAGAAGTGTCTGTTATATCCTTCGCCCACTTTGATGGAGTTGTTTGTTTTTTCTTATAAATTTGTTTAAGTTCCTTGTAGATTCTGGATATTAGATCTTTCGAGATGGATAGACTGCAAAAATTGTCTCCCAACCTGTAGGTTGCCTGTTCACTCTGATGATAGTTTATTTTGCTGAGCAGAAGCTCTTTAGTTTAATTAGATCCCATTTGTCAATTTTGGCTTTTGCTGCAATTGCTTTTGGTGTTTTAGTCATGAAGTCTTGAAAATGTGGCACGTATACACCATGGAATACTATGCAGCCATAAAAAAGAATGCGATTGTGTCCTTTGCAGGCACATGGATGAAGCTGGAAATCATCATCCACAGCAAACTCACACAGGAACAGAAAACCAAACACCACATGTTCTCACTCATAAGTGGGAGTTGAAAAATGAGAACACATGAACACAAGGAGGGGAATATCACACACTGGAGCCTGTTAGGGGGTGAGGGGAAAGGGGAGGGAGAGTATTAGGACAAATACCTAACGCATGTGGGGCTTAAAACCTACATAATGGGTTGATAGGTGCAGCAAATCACAAGGGCACATGTATATCTGTGTAACAAACCTGGATGTTCAGCACATGTATCCCAGAACTTAAAGTAAAATAAAATAAAAAATAAATTAAGAAATAGTAGTATTGAAACCTTAGTGGAAAATAAAATTTATGTATAGCAAAAAATAAGTTTTGCCTGAAAAATACAAACTGAAAAAATATATATGCACCACATAAAAATAGTTAATATTCTTAGACATAAACTATTGCACATAAATATGTTTGTGAAACAATACCAGATATAAACAAAACAATGTCAATTAAATATTTGAGAACCTATAATGAAACTCTTTATGAACTTAATTTACTATCACACCAAAAGACTTAAAAATTACAGCTTTAGTTTGACATAGTAATGAATTATTATACTGCTATTTTTCTTATAAAATTTCAACTTACACATCTACTTATTATACCTACAATAGTATGGAGAGTAGGAAATGGCTATTAATATACACATCATTTAGATACATAAAAATATGCAGTATTTCTAGAAGCCATTTTAATTGCATTTTTAAAATGACTCAAAACTTCTTGATCCAGTTGTTTCCTTACTATAAAGTTTCCTAAATTTTTATACATTTTATCAGAAATGTATATGAATATATATATATATATATTTAAGTTTCTGGCTGGTTGCTCCACTTATTTCTAATATTATTTACAAATCGAAACACACTCGAATGCTTGAGTATGAATTACTTAAGTATAATAAAATCTATCATATATAATAAAATCCATCTAATAATATTTTAAACAAAACACATATGAGGCTTATGATGAAAACAGGTTGTAATACAGAATGATTTGATTATATTGTGAATAATCTAGAACAAAGACAGAGCTGATACTCAGCTAGAGAGTAGTATGATGAGATTTCAGAATATTTAAAAGTATTCTAGTCTATAGCTTTCAGTTCCACACACCCTACAGGATTGATTGAAGACTGTTTTTATATTTGTAAAATAATACCTTTTGTTTTGTTACCTTGAGCAAACCACAAGTTCTCCTCCATGACTCATGTCCATGCAGTCAAAGCAAATGATTCACTCACAATATGGCAGCCTTCTAGGATTCTGGGCATCCTAAATAATATGCATAATACAAAGAAGGAAATTGAAAACCCTAGAGAACTCAAAGTTTGGACGAAAGTATTGATCTTAAGAAAGGGACATAGTTTTCAAGTAGTCTGAGAAGAAGTCTGACTTTGAGAATAGAAGACATATTGTGAATCTGATGACCAGAGGCAGTACTAAAGGACCCCAACCCCAGGACAACCGACATGAGGCAGCCCAGCTATTTAACAGCAGATGGCAGAAAGGGCAAAGGAAAGTTTAAAGGCCTTTTGCATGTTGGGATGATACATAGAACCTGTGTGAAATTATCTATCACTCACAAATCAAAGGAGAAAGAGAAGAAAGGTGGGCCTCTTGTATAGATAATGATATAATATTGAATTGACCAATTACAACAGCCAATGTGATTGGGCTACCTTCATTAGGCAATTTAAAATTTCAAAATAAAAAGATAATTATAATGTGCTAATGTCAGTTTAAATGATGCAAACACACACAAATATTTATCTGTATGAACATTTTATGCAGACAACACTTTATTTTGCTTATCAAATGCGTATCTGTTCCAGTCTGCTGTTTGCTTTCTGTACACACAAAGTGCTTTTTTTGAACTGGAATTTGCCCTATCTTATGTTAAGAACCATAATTCTCTTAGCAGAAATGTTGTTAGCATATACAATTTTTCAAAATCCATCATAGATTCATCATTACTAACTCTGAAGGTAAAGAAGAGCTGTTTATCCCCAATAAAATTTGAAAAACTGTGTATTCCTGTTCTACTTGTTTTCCAACATTATCCCTGGCTTGCTCAGGATGTATGCTGACGTTCTACCCTATGTGTTTTTGTATCCATGTAACAAAAATATATATTTTAAGTAAAAATTAAAGGGGGGCTATTTTAAAATAATTTTTGTACAAAATTCTCTTTTGGACAGGCACAATACTGCAATGATACATCCATAAAAAAGGCACAACCACTTCTTAAGGGTGTATAAAGTCATGTCCAATTGTAGATCACAAAATGTTTATTAACTTATTTATTCTTTATTCACAATAGCTGACTCAGTGCTCTTTCTCTAATTATCAACGAACCAATGCATTATGTGGATTAAAGAATGACTTTATGTGCATTTAGAAAGTAATGTGCTACAGGTTATTGCACCTTGTAATTTTATTATTCAACCATATATTGGATTTTATTTATGCTAATACAATCACAATATTTAATAATGCAATATAAATTATGAGGGCTTATTTTCTCCTAATGTAACAGGATTGTGTAATTGAGCCTAAATTGAAATTAGATGTATATTCTTGGTGACCATTCACTATATTACCAACACCTTTTTGTGTCTTCTTATTTGCATCTAGTCTGAGAAAACTCCTAGAGAAATAACATAAATGGTAGACCAAGAGGCAATTATTACAAGACAAAAGGGACTCTAGTCTCACTTAAAAGGCAATTACCGTAACTGAAGAAGAATCTGGCATGATGAGCTGGTCTTAGCCATAGAATTTGGGACCAGCAGGTTGTTGTACTTTAAGATGCAAAAAGGTGATTTTTACATAAATCCTTTCCAGACTAGTTATCTTCATGTGTTGATACTCAGTTTAAGTTAGGTATAAGAAGTATCTAGAACCAGAAATACCATTTGACCCAGCAATCCCATTTCTGGGTATATACCCAAAGGATTATAAATCATTCTAGTATAAAACACGTGCACACGTATATTCATTGCAGCACTATTTACAATAGCAAAGACTTGGAACCAACCCAAATGCCCATCAGTGATAGACTGGATAAAGAAAATGTGGCACATATGCACATTGGAATACTATGCAGCCACAAAAAAAGAATGAATTCACGTCCTTGCAGGGACATGGATGAAGCTGGGAACCGTAATTCTCAGCAAGCTAACACAGGAATAGAAAACCAACATGGCACGTTCTCACTCTTAAGTGGGAATTGAACAATGAGAACACATGGACACAGGGAGAGGAACAACACACACCGGGGCCTTTTGGGGGGCATGGGGAAGGGAAAGGATAGCATTAGGACAAATATCTAATTCAGGCAGGGCTTAAAACCTACATGATGGTTTGACAGGTGCAGCAAACCACCATGGCATATGTATACCTATGTAAAAAACCTGCACATTCTGCACATGTATCCTGGAAACTAAAGTTAAAAAAAAAAAGTAGTATTGCCAGCAGTGAGTGAGAGAGTAATGTATATATAAACCTCAAATATCTATTACGGTTACTGGTCATTGTCAGTGCCCACTACAAGGAGAGAAGGAGGCATATTCCCTTTCTAACTGGTGGGTGGAGTGAAATGCGGAAGCACGTGGTGGACCAGTAATTATAGTAATATTAATAATGTGGGTAGAGACAAAAAGAGGCCCTACAATTACTAATCAGTGAGCTGTCAGGAAATGCAATGCTACAGATTATTGCAGTGAAAGAATATGGGTTTTCTTAGTAGATGGAGTAAAGTCTTATCAGAATACAAGAACCCCGGTCTAACTGAGAAACTAGATGCTGCAGCAGTAATGATCCACCCAGGAGAGAGGGGACAAAAAACCGGGTTGGGAGGGTGGAGAGTCACTCTTAACTGTGTAGGAAGGAGAAAATATTGTTGTGTTAGTGATATATTATATTCTGAAGCTATTTCACTTTGCAGAGAAATGATACATTTAAAAACTGTGTGGTTAAAGGAATGCAATTCTGCATAGGGGAGTCCATAAGTGAAAAAATATTAGGCACGCGTATTGATTTATTCTGCATGGTACATGGGGATTTGTGAAGTTCAAGGACAGTTGTTTAAACTGGAGAATTAAGTAGTGGGCAATGTAACATTTTTTATGGTGTGCTGAGTGGGACGGGAAGTCCCTATGAACCAAGAACAGAAACTCCTCGAAATAGCTAGCAATAACAGAAGATTACCAAAAATATAACATCAATGAAAATCAAAGAGACTTCAGAAGGACGCAATCTATATATGGATAGGATTAGAGATTAGGGATTACTTTTCTTGAGTGTTCTCCAGAAGTGACGATTAAAGTTGCCAAGGAGGCAGTAATTTAAAATCAACATTGACCTATGAAAACAGTTTGCTCAGTAGAATTCTTGATCTATTGAAGTTTACTAATGTTTGTACAGATTGTAAATTGTATTAATAATGCCCTGCTAAAACTTACTGAGGAGTTTTACCCTGGAACAATCATGTACTTAGAGTAGACATGCACTGCTTGGAAAATTTTAATCTGTTTTTAAAAAAATCAAAATTCTATTACCTAAGGTTGAACCAAATTATTTGTCTAATGTCTTCATTCTATTTAATTTGGTGAAAGTGAGAACAAGTGATACTCTCTAGTAGTAAGTATTTATAAAATAAAGTACTTTAAAAGTGTAATTATATACTAATTTGGATAAAAAATACAAGGAAAATTGTATGTAGCATGTACCTTAAAAGTGTTTACATTTGAGAGGAAAATTTTTTGAATTACGTTGCGGTCCTTTAAAATAATAGCTGATCATTATTAATTTCCTCAGGTGTTTATTGTCACAATATTAATCATGATGAACTCATTTGGTATTAATGTGCGTGTCATAACTAGTTCTTTGGGATTACAACAGTGAGCTCGGCAGTGATTAATTACACAATTATTTTAAAGAGTTACCAATTTTCTTGATGTCTCCTACCTGACGAAAGAGTTTGAGTTGCATTTTTGCAGATATAGAGTATAACAGGTACATTCGTCTTCTATCCATGGAGTCCAAATTAATCCTTGTGCTTAAATCTCATGGGGCTACTTGAGCTCATTTGTTGCTATTTTCATTCATAATCTCAATATCCCAACCTGATTAAAATACCATCTTTTAAAGATTAATCATCTAATACAGGTGACTATGGTTTAAATATGGATGGGAGTTGGGACATAAGGAAATACATCATTTAAAAAAATCCAACCTAAAATTTAGTTCTTAAAAAGTGGGTGCAAGCTGAGAAGCAATGAGGATGGTGACCGAATTAAAACAGCAAAGAAAAAGTTACCCGCCTGAAACAGATTCTCTCTCAGTATTCGCAAAATCTTTATAATGTTTGACTCTCAGAGGGCATGAAGTGGATAGTTTGATACAATCTTCTTTAAATTACAAGAATATAAGAGAATGTACATAACAGGTTTGCCTATGAAACTTCAGTGCCACAAGCAACTTAAAATATTTAACTTATATTAGACATATAAATATATTCAAAATTGTTATTTTAAAGTAATATAAACTTATTTTCTCAGTGATCATGTTATGTTTTTTTCTGGTTATTTTCTGTTCTACTAGTATATTTTTTCTAAACTTTGTAAAATTATTTCAACAATTTTTAATTCCAAAAAAAGAATAAGTAAAATATAGTGTGTATGTAAATGTACTTTATATCTCTTCCTTAGGCTTTTATCTTTCCTCTCCCACTAACCCTAACCCAAGCAATTACACACATGAAGAAACAACCTATTACACACAGGAGGACACTGTTTCTCCATACTTAAGTAGTATTCCTCAACTCCTGGTTATCTGATGTCCAAACTAAACTTTACAATATATTCTAATTCTTCAAGGATGACAGCCCCTGAATTAAAATTTTGATTTTGTGTTGCTTTACATTATATTAGATGAAATTTTAATCAACCATCATATAAGTTATGGAATGTTAGATAAATTTTGGTCAATAGAAAACCAACATTATTTCAGTACATCATTTCAGTAGAACATTTAAATCTATTATATAGCTGCATATATATATATATAGCCTTTTTTATTAATATTTCCGCATTTTATTTTTTTAAACTTTCAAAAATATGCTTAAAATGTACAGTATTCAGGATATACTTTAAATTAAATAAATTTTAAATTAAAGATATGAGAGACAATTTACTAGGAAGAACATGGGGTTTGAGGGGGAGAGAGAGAGAGAGAGAGACAGACAGATACACTTTGCAAGGATTATGACATAATAATATAAAATGGGCCCACTTCCACTCCAGTCACATAAAAACAGAGCAAACATATAACAACTACATCAAATGTAATATCATAGAAAACATATTCATGCCTCAAAGAAAGACAAAGAAATCTTTAGGATCTAGAAACATCAAAATATTTCCTCTGTGAAAAGTAATTTAAAACGCTCTATCTTACAATTCGGAGGAGAAACTTATGGGATGCTTGTCACTTGCTGGATTTCTAGATAGAAGTAAAAAGTCTTATACCTCCTTTCTACCATGTCCATCTGAGTCTCCATCTTTCCATGCCCTATGTCCATGTGTGTGCATTATTTAGCTCCCACTTGTAAATGAGAAGGTGTCTTACTTGTCTGTCTGTGTCTAAGTGGTTTCATTTAAGATGGTGACCTCCAGTCCATCTGTGTTGATGCAAAAGACATGATTTCACTTAAAAATATACATATATGTATATATGGAATTTAAAGAAATCTTCAATTTTTTCATGCATTACTAGTTAATTCCACAAATTCATCTCTATGTTCTCTTTTCTTTTTCTTTCTTTATTTTTTGAGATGGAGTTTCACTCTTGTTGCTCAGGCTAGAGTGCAATGTTCTGGTTTTGGCTCACTGCATCCTCCACCTCCCAGGTTCAAGGGATTCTCCTGCCTCAGCCTCCCAAGTAGCTGGGATTACAGGCACCCGCCACCGTGCCTGGCTAATTTCTGTATTTTTAGTGGAGATGGGGTTTCACCATGTTGGCCAGGCTGGTCTTGAACACTTGACCTCAGGTGATCCTCCCGCCCCAGCCTCCCAAAGTGCTGGGATTACATGCATGAGCCGCCATGCCTGGCCGATCTCTATGTTTTCTGCAGTTGAATCTTTCTTTATAAGCCACCCTCTATAATCTAAATTTTAAAATCAATCATGAATAAGTAAGAGCAGTATAAGTCCTCTTGGGCTTTTTTGTAAAGCTTCTTAAATAAAATGTAATAGTTAGAGTTTCATCAGCAAAATTATTAGGCAGAATATGCTTCACAATGCTGTCCCTTTAAAACCATAGATATTCTCTAAGGAGAGTTGAAGATATACATTTGGTTACAGTGGTTTAACATGAAAATTTATCCATTCCCAGCCAAACCACAGAGATGCATACAATATACACCTTTATAATTAAGCTCTAAAGTACACTTATCTTTAGAACGAATTATAAGATGAGAATCTGAAGACAGCCAAGATCACATGTAAAAATAATAAATAAATATATGTTTTTAAGTACGTACAAATAGTATAGAAAAGAATATAAATCAGGCAATCTGAGAGTGGTTGACGAGATGGCAAAAATATTTATTAACAAAATGATAACAGTTATTAAATTTTATTACATGCTAGGCAACATTCTCAGTGTGCTAAATTTATTGGTTTATTTAAAACTTACAAGAATCTCATGAGATATTAATATTCCTCCCATTTTAGAGGTGAGTAAAAAGGCACCAAGAGATTAGAGAACTTGGCCAAGTTCACACAGTGAGTGATTCTTGCACCCTGGTACTCTAGTAATGAACCTAGTCAATGACACTCCAGAGGGCATGATAAAAAGTGTGACTCTTACCAAAAAAAAAATGCAGATATTTGTTTTCTCCAATGGTGATCCTTAAAATTGTTATTGCTGGTTTTAGAATCTCTGTCACTATGAGACTAATGAGGCTTATCTCAATAATATATTTTAAAGGTGAACTTTTTTCCTGGAATGGTTATTAATGAAGTTGAGAAATTGACATATTAAGCATAAGGCTGGCATAAAACAAAATAATTATCTTATGTACAGATGCATTGATGCATTGAAATGTAATCTGCACAAAGAAAAAATATGTCATTTTGAATAAACAAGCTTGTCTATGTTCCTAGTGTAGAGCCACTTGAAAATTGGCAGGGTTTCTGTTCTCCTTTGTTTTTCATTATTTTCAACTGAATGGAAAAATGTTAATGTTATTTAATTGGGTAAAATTATAAGGGAAAAATGTTGCTTCAAATATTTAAAGCAAAATCTATTCTTTATTTTATATGACTGAGATAGTTAAGCAAAATAATACTAAATTTTTAATAGCTTCAAATGTACTCTTTAATATTTTATTATCCTCTATGAAAAATATTTATTCCAAAATATCAAAATTCAAAGAATATATTTAATATGTATTTTAATTTTATTTTATAAGTATTTTTATGTTAATTGTGGCAAGATATATAGTATGTACTGTGTCCTTATTTGTGTAAGATACTATAATTGTAAATACCTTTTTCCAGACCCGTAAAATGTACAGCCCCAAGGATAAATCCTAACGTAAACTGTGGGCTTTGGATGATAATGAGATGTCCATGTAAGTGTATAGGTTATAGGTAATGTACCACTCTGGTGTGAAATGACGACAGTGGCAAGTGCTGTGTATGTGTGAGGGGAGAGCATCTTTGGAATCTCCATACTTTCTGCCTGATTTTACTGTGAATATAAATCTGTTATAAAAAATAATCTACTAAAAATTGTATTGTGCACTAAACCAAACGCAATATTTGCTGACTCACCAGCAGATTATGGGTTATGTCCTCTAATTTGAAGGTATTCACTTCAAAATTTTTTTTACTTTACAAATATTTGAAATTCATATGTAATTAGAAACATAGAAAATAGCACAGCACGCATTTGTGTTGTTTCAGGATAGACTGTGGTTTCTTGATAAGTTTTTGGTGTTTTTGAAGACATGGATGTTATCTGTTTGCATTCCTATGACCTAGTGTAATGTCTAATGCATATTCACAGTAGGCACTGGATTAATTATTGTTGACTGAGAGATAAAGTTTTCTGTTTTAAAAAATGTTTTTTGTTAAGGAGTCTGGGAATCATGAACCATATTGACTGTTATGGACTGGATTATATCTGCCCAAAATTCATATGTTGAAGTGTTAACCCCAATATGGGAGATAGAGCCTATAAGGAGGTTATAAACATTAAGTAAGATCATAGGTTGAGGCCGTAATATGATAGTAATGATGTCCTTATAAGAAGAGGGAAGAGACACTGGAGCTCTCTCAGTGAGCACAAAGGAGAGGTCATGTGAGCCCACAGCTAGAAGTCAATCATCTATAGCCAGAAACAGCTTTCACCAGAAAGTGTGTCTGCCAGTACCGAGTCCAGGACTTTTAGCGGCCAGAACTGTGAGGAAATATTTTATATTATCTAATCCAACCAGTCCATGGTGTTTTTGTTATAGCTGCCCAAGCAGAATAATACAAATTTTGGTATTATGAAGTGGGATGCTACATTAAAAAATATCTAAAGTTGTGGAAGTGGCTGAAACTGTGTGATGATGTGTAGAGACTAGAAGAGATTTGAGGTGCATGCCGGAGAAAGCTTAGATTGCCCTGGTGAGACTGTTGGTAGAAACATGGACATTAAATATGATTATGGTGCTGTTTGAGAAAGAGAAGAGGTAAGCTATTTTTAAAAATGTCTCTATTGGCTTTGAAAATACATACATCCTCATGAACAGAAATGATGCTACAATTATGAATATTAAAGGCCATTCTGGTGAGATCTTGTGGAAATGAGATGCAGGTTATCAGAAACCGGAGGAAAAGTGATTCTTGTTATAAAGTAGCAAAGAACTTGGGTGCATTGTGGTCTGATGTTTTGTGAAAGCTAGAACTTACAAGTGATGAAAATTGGATATTTTGCTGAGGACATTTTTAAGCAAAGTGATGAATGACTGGCTTGGTTTCTCTCTACCACTTACAGTAAAATGCAAGAGAAAAGACATAAATTAAAATAATAGTTAAACTAAAAAGAAGAAAGTGAATATTTGGAAAACCCTCAGCCTATATATATTGTGAAAGATAAGCATGTTATAAAGAGAAAAATAAAGGTGTGGCTTAAGAGCTATTAGGTGGACAGATCATGGGTGTGACTAATGGATTTAATCAGCCAGCTCAGAAAAAGCTAGGAATCAAGACAGAATTATATTGGCAGAGACAGACCCAGGTGAACCAAAGAGGAAAGACAAAGGGGGATGGGATAAAGGAAGTCTTTCAAACTTCCTGGATTCTGCAGGACACGACAGTAAAGGTATTTGACTGGAAACATGTATCATTGAAGAAAAGAATGACCAGGAATGCGATTCAGAGGTGGTCAGGGCTGCTCTCCCACCACAGGCAAAGGGAGGAAATCAGGACTGCCTCCCCTCACTTTCAAGGGTGGGACCATGGTTTTGGGTTTCTTACGCCAGGCTGCTGCTGCACGGAGCCTTGATTTTCCATAGTAAGTTTACGGTTTGTCAATGTGTAAATTTTATTTTATTTATCCTGCTTGGGATTTATTGATTCTATCAAACCTTTGCATTGATATTTTATTGATTCTAAAAATCAAGCATTTCTCAACTGTTTTCCTTCAAATGTTACTTATGTGTTATTTTCTCAACTTCTCCAGGCATATACCAATTAAATATATGTATTTTTTACTGTCTCGATGTATTTCCAAAGTTTCCTACCCTCTATTCAGTGTTTTCATTTTTAGGCTACTTTCCGTATATTTTCTTAGGACCTTTCTCTTCATTTAAATATAATCTGATATAAATCCCACTTAATAATAAAGAAATGAACAATTTCAGTTATACTTTTCAGTTAAAAAAATTATACTTCATTCATTTACAAGTTTTTATACTGTTTTCTTCTATTTTTTAAGTAACCAGTTTCCTGATCAAATTTTACTGTTTTGGCCTTTTCATCATACTTGCTTAATTATGTAAGCCTGAAGATCTAAAATGTGAAAAATGTTTGAGAATATTTTTACTATTAGTTACTTTTCTTGATTTTTTTGTGTCTTCTCTTTATGTATGTCTTTTTATTTTTATGTGCTGAAAGTTGTATTTTGTAATAATATTTTTACATGTTTTGAGGCCAATGGTAATAATATCATCCTTGAAAGAGCATTTTCATTTACTTTTGCCAGATAGTTACAGGCAGTATCTCTCTGGGCATCCCTTAATTTGGTTTCAAGACTTAATATTTTTGAATCATACAAATGAGAATGACTCAGACCTATGGAAACGTGATGGTTAGTTTGTTTTTATTTGCACTATTAGAAGAACAATAAAATATATAAGCAGATTATATGAGAAACTGAAAATATTGATTTCTCTAAAGTATGAGACTTTTATATAACGTTTTTAATGCTAAACTTTTCCTTAAATTTTGAGACTTCTGTGCTAGTGCTATTATTGTTTAGAATTCATATATTAAAATAATAGATATTCAGAATATTAACATTTAAAAATATTTTATTTAATGTCAACAATTGTATAAATTTTTGGTTTGAAAATTAGTCTTTACAGAAAAATAAATAGAGCTTGAATAACGTTTGAATATACATGTATTTGCACTAAAGTATTTTGCATTAATTTATGAAAGAATACTTTGGTGGTACATTTATGATGTAGTCTACACATTGGAATTAAGAAAGATAAATATCTTTTGATTATGGGTTGACTTTCTTTAACCTTGCCCTCCTCATAAGAATGGGCATCCTTAATTTTAAATATGTTCTACGCTTACCAGGTAGGTTAGACTTTATCAAATGTAGTAATTGTGCTAATTTAAGTTGCAAGTAAAAGAAAACCTAGCTTAAATTTGCCAGCCAATAAACATGATTTTATTATTATTAACAAAAGTCAAAGAATAGGCTTCAGAACTAGTTTTTTTCAATGTGTTAATAAGATCATAAGACACATTAAGTTTGTTTCCATTATGTCACACTAATTTTCTTCTTTTCAGATCAATTCCCTTGCAAAGTTATCAAGGTGCTGGCAACAATGCATTAGGTATCCACTTTCTAGTCTACATACAAGGGGAAGAAGGAAAGGTCAATGAAGAAGGAGAGCTTGAAGCTCTCTCAAAACATCCGTACAATCTACTTTCCCATAATCTTCATGCATTTCTTGGTCCAGATTAGTTCATGTCTCTATTTCTGAACATGTGGATTGATGATGATGATATTTATAGGGCTGAGCTCCCATTGCACTCTATTATCCAATATAGTGTTATTTCTCACTCTTCTGTAGGAAGAGTATTAGACACTCAGATGGAAAAAAAAAAAAGGGTAAATCATCCAGTAAATGGGCAATGGATTTGAGAGAGGCATTTTAAATATCTACTAAATTAGAGGTATGATACAAATTGCAAAGTGTTGTAAATCAAAATATTTATGTTTAGTTTAAATTGTATTCAAGAGATGTGTCCTAGGCAAACCATCATTTTTTGATTAAAGTTTTACTAGGTTGCTGTCATGGGGTGGATAGGAAATATTTGTACAGAGAAATAGATTTTGTTCTGTTTTTAAAAGTGTTTCAGTTTTTTTTTTAATTGTCAAGCAAATTAACCATGAATAAAAACAAAAGGAATGCTAATTTTGGCTTTCTCCAAGAAAATCCAAACACAGAACCAACAAAAACACAAAAAAAGGTCCACAAAAAAAGATCTGATGTATAGTGTAGGAGGTCTAGAATCATACAAAAATATGCTCTCAGCCTCACTCAGACATTGATCATCTGTTGTGACATTTGGGCAAAACTTGAAGCTATATATAGATTAAAAGGTCTAATCCATTTTACCTGGCTTGAGTTTCATGAGAAAAGCAAAAAGAATTAATTTCTATAATTTCTATACACTCCACACAGAATTAATTATTATATAGAGAGATTTATTGATTTATTTGTTTATATTTTAATCTGATTTAATTTTATCACAGATGCATATAACATTAATTTAGCCTCTTAGCCATTTTAAGTATACAGTTCAGTAGTTAGTATATTCACATTGTAGTGAATCCAATTTCCATAACTTTTTTATCTTGCAGAACTGAAACTATACACCCATTAAACAACTCCCCAGTTCCCCCTCCTCCATACCCTGGCAACCATCATTCCATTTTCTGCTTCTGTGAATTTACCTACTTTAGATACTACATATAAATAGAATCATACAGTATTTATCCTTTAATGACTGGCTTATTTTACTTAGCATAATGTACCCAAGGTTCACTTATGTTATAGCATGCATCAGAATTCCTTCCTTTTTAAGGTTAAATAATATTCTATTTTAAACAAAAATATATATCACATTTTGTTTATATTATCATTCTTTAATTGACAATTGGGTTGCTTCCAGTCTTAGGCTATTGTGAATAACATTGCTTTAAATATTGGTGTGAAAATATTTCTCTTAGACCCTACTCTCAGTTTTACTCGGGATATATCCAGAAGTGAAATTGCTGGATTACATGGTAATTTTATTTTTAATTTTTCAAGAACTATCCTACTGTTTTTTATAGCATCTGAACCATTTTACATTTCTACCAATAGTGTACAAGGATTTCAATTTCTCCACATCCTCGCTAACTCTTCTTATTTTGTTTCTATTTTTTAATAGTATGCAGTTATTCTTTATTTTAATCACTAGATTTTTCTTCTTCCATGTTTGGGTTTTATAAGAATATCAATTCTATTTTCTCCTATTATTCTTTTCTTAATATTATATATAATTATTTCATCAAATATTTAATATGATTTTACTATTACTTTTTTATTTCAATACTTTATAGTAAAGGCCATTGAAAATATATAAATCATGTATTTTCCTTTGACTGCTTTGTAAGTGGCTGTGAATCAAAATTATGTTTTCTATACCTTACTTTCTGCAAAGTACTCCATGGTGTTCAAAGTAGACTTTGATAATACCATGATAAATTTTTCTACTTGTGATTTCTATAATATACCTAATCAAATTTGCAGCAAGACAATTTAATTCCTTCATTAAAATGGTGCTGGCTTTAGTTAGACCATTAATTCACTTTCCTTGCTACTTTCCTGAAACATTTTTGGTTTACTTATTCAATTCAAATAAATATGTCATTTTTTCGGTATTCTACTGCATTCCAGATGTCATGAAAACTATGCAAGAGGTCAAAACATAACACTAGTTCTTTTCTGGAGAAACTCATACTACTTTATTAAAGATAAGTCACGAAAACATAACCAAAGTACAATCTTTTAACTTAGATAAATGCTTATTTATTGCTTTTCTCAAATGTTCAGCCTTTCATCTATTTAGCATTTTAGTTTTTAACCTTGTCTTTGGATTTCTATGTTATATTTGCTTCTTTAAGAATATATTTTTATTTTGATTTCATTTCTTATATATTTGACATTCTTATCTGGCAGGCTTCCTATGTTATTTAGTACTGTACAAGTCATTTTTTTAGAATTTATATTTTACTGTGTGTGACATCTTCATGATTAGTTGCTAATTTCTGTCATGATTATTAAAATAAAAACTGATTATTATAGCTAAATTTTAAAAATGTTTTCTCAGTTCCTTTTCTCATTCTTCTTTAAATCTCTATGTATTCTATTTATGTTCTGATTCTTATTTTCTAAGCTTCAATAATAACTTTATATCACCCTTTAGATTACTTCAGTGGTACAAATATTCTTTAAATTGTATATAACCTTTACATACATTTAGTATTTTTTGAATAATTATATTTTATTAGAAGTTTCAGTATAAATATAAAGTATCTTTATCAGCCCAAGACATTTAATAAAAAGAAATAAAGTTTATATAATTAGATCAGTAGATTAAATGCATGAAGTACTTTTCCACCCATAAATAATCGTACCTCTTACTTTGCCACAAAAAACATGGCTTATATAAAGCCTAGTACTTTATTTCTGTACTATCTGCATATGATGAAAAGATTTTGCAAGCATTATGCCTGTGATAATTAATTTTAATGTATCTACATGACTAGGCCTGATGCCCAGATGTTTGGTCAAACATTATTCTGTATTTTTTCTGTGAATGTGTTTTTTTGGATGAAATTTACATTTAAAATCGGTAGACTCTGTGTAAAGTAGATTACCTTTCATGATGTGGGTGGGCCTTATCCAATCAGTTGAAGGCCTTGATAGAACAAAGACAGTTCTTTCCCCAGCAAGAAGGAATTCTGTCAGCAGACTACTTTTGGACTTAAACAGCAACTCTTTCCTAGGTCTTCAGTCTGCTGGCCTACCTTGCACACCTCTGGAATTTTAAGCAATTGGCTTGCACAATTGTGTGTATCTATCTCTATCTATTTCTATACCTATATCTGTACCTATTATATATTTATATGACAGTTCTGTTTCTCTAGGGAACTCTGACTACTATATGCCTGCACTAGCCCGTTTTCACACTGCTAATAAAGACATACCCAAGACTGGATAATTTAGTTATTTATTTTTTTGAGATGAAGTCTCACTCTGTCACCTAAGCTGGAGTGCAATGGTGCGATCTCGGCTCACTGCAACCTCCACCTCCTGGGTTCAAGCAATTCTCATGCCTCAGTTTCCAGAGTAGCTGGAACTATAGGCACACACCACCATGCCTGGCTAATTTTTGTATTTTTAGTAGAGACAGGGTTTCACTATCTTGGCCAGACTCGTTTCAAACTCCTGACTTCGCGATCTGCCGGCCTTGGCCTCCCAAAGTGCTGGGATTACAAGCGTGAGCCACCATGCCCTGCCAAGACTGTATAATTTATAAAGTAAAAGAGGTTTAATGGACTCACAGTTCCACATGGCTGGGGAGGCCTCACAATCATGGCAGAAGACAAAAGGCACATCTTACATGGCAGCAGGCAAAAGGGAGAATGAGAGCCAAGTGAAAGGAATTTCGCCTTATAAAACCATCAGATCTCATGAGACTTATTCACTACCATAAGAACAGTATGGTGAAAGCCACCACCATGAGTCAATTATCTCCTGCCACGTACCTCCCAAACACATGGGAATTATGGGAGATAACAATTCAAGATGAGATTTGGTTGAGGACACAGTCAAACCATATCAATGCCCTTGAAGGTAATTCTTCATTGAGCATTTATTTTTGCTGGACAAGATTGTGTTGCACAAAAATACTTGCATTACTTTTCTTAAAATTATGCCTTTATTTTTTCCTAAAATGACATCAATAACTTGTCTTTCTAGTATCAGTGTATTTGTTTGTGGTAAGGATGAAAAAATCATATATACAATTTAATAAACATTGAGGGAGCTGTGGTGATCAAAATGCAGGTGTATGAAAGAACTATATACTGCTACCTCATCAATCTACAATGGCGCCATTTTCCTTTTACCTTAACTTTTAGAAACTTTTTTCCAATTTTGCAACTGCAAATTAGATTCCAAAACTTATCTCAGAAACATACACATATGTGGGTGAATATATACACACACATATGTGTGTATGTGTGTGTGTGTGTACATATATGTGTATATATACACACATACACACACACACACACACGGAGGTGGCTTTCCCCATACTGTTCTTATAGTGTATGTATATTATATATATATAATATATATGTTACATATATATTTTATATATAATTTATATATATAAACAAGGTGTCATTCTGTCACCCAAGCTGGAGTCCAGTGGCACAATGAGCGCACACTGCAATCATGAACTCTTCCCAGAAATCTTAATGCTCTCAAGTAGCAACAAATTGATTGATTGCCAAAGAGATGTGTTATCTTGCTTAATCAAATGATTCTCTGAAACCACATAAGGACCATCTTCACTTTACACAGTTAACCTAATTGTCAACTAAATAGAATTTTCTCGTTTGATGTAGTTATTGATCCAGCTATTTCCCTATATTCTTGTTCTGGAGACATTTAATATGGTCTTAAGTGAAGATAAATTACTTCAAATAAATAGAAAAGTGGAATCAGAGTCTAAGTTCTATATTATTTTTAATTTTCCAGTGGTGCATGCTTACAGACAATATTAATTTGATTTTTGAAACATAATTCTACTAAATCTATTTTAAGCTACTATAAGCTCTCATTATTACATGTGTATTACTACACTGCTTCATATTTTAAGTAGCTCTGTGTCATTATACAACTGAATATATGATAGATGAAAACTGAGACAGTATTGAAAGATATTTGAAAATCCTAATTTCACTCATCATAAGACTGCAACATAGGAAAAGTTAATTTAGAAACACCTTAGGGTAATTTGAAAAAGGTCATACAAAGACTAATTATTTAAAAACGCTCTTCAAAAATTCCTTTGTCATTTGGCGATGGTGCTTCGATGATCAGTGTTTTAAAAATAAATAAGAGAAAATAGACTATATATAGAAGTATTTAACAGTAATTTAAACTCTATATCTATAATTTAAAATATTGTTTCATATTTTTATTCAGAACAGTATCTTGAAAACAGAGACAACAGATTTAAAATGTCCGCATGACTGCCTTGCGTAATTATTTAACTTTCATAGATATGAGTACCATGATAGTCATAAATGCTAGATAAAGAAATGGTATTCAAACCCTAGAAATACAAGAAGATGTAACATAATTTCCTAATAGGCAGGTGGGTGAAATATAGTGTACGTTTTTAAGGTTTATTTGGAAATGACCTATTATTAAATTAATTATTTCAAGATTCCAGTAAATTTATTGAGCTACTAAGCCAAAGCCAAATGACTCAAAATGGTGACTTGGTGCTGTGTCCTCACAATATTAAGAACCGATTGATTTTACCCATTGAGTATCAGATGTTCTTGACTATGCTAACAGGAAACTACTTACTCTGATTCTCAATGAGCCATGCAGATTCTTAGGCCACATGTTTCACCTATATACTCTGTATACACACACACACACACACACACACACACAAAATATATATATATAATATTATATACATATATACGTATATATTACATATATAATATACATATATACTATTTTATATATATATATAGAGAGAGAGAGAGGGAGAGAGAGGGACTTTCCTAAAAATTTGTCATTTTTCTCTCTAAAGATAATCAAATTGCACAGCATGCATTTTAAAGTACTAGTACAAATTCAGTTCCTAATTGAAACCCATATATCCAACTTAACATATTTTTCTGGCTTGAATTATCATCGTTATCAAGTTTATTCTCATGATTTCATACTAATAACAATGAATGTGTAGAGAATATGCACGATGTTCCAGGCACTGTACAAGGTAATTTTCATGAATCTATTTATTAAATGCTCACGGCATATGCAATATGTACTCACTGAGGCAAGCAGAGATTAGGTAGATCTCCCAAGGGTTTATATCTAGAAGTAACGCCAAGAATTTGCACCCAGCCTCGGTCTGATTCCAAAGTCTGCATTCTTAATCATTGCATACCTCTATGTCTTACATGCAATCTCAACAGTATGAAAATGAAATTTCTCTTTGCTGCTCTAAATTTACTCCTCCTTCTAGTTTACCTGTATAATAGTTAATATTGAATGTCAACTTGATGACTTGCTAGGATGCAAAGTATTGTTTCCTGGGTGTGTCTCTCAGAGTGTTGCCAAAGGGGATTAACATTTCAGTCAGTGGACTGGGAGAGGCAGATCCACCCTCAATCCGGGTGGGCATTACCTAATCAGCTGCCAGTGCAGCCAGAATAAAAAGCAGACAGAAGAACATGGAGAGATTAGACTGGCTTAGCCTCTGAGGCTGTATCTTCCTCCCATGCTGTATGCTTCCTGCCCTCGAACATCGGACTCCACGTTCTTCAGCTTTAGGACTTGGACTGGCTTCCTTGCTCCTCAGCTTGCAGACGGCCTATTGTGGGACGATGTGATTGTGTGAGTTAATACTCTTTAATAAATCTCCTTTATATATACATCTATCATATTAGCTCTGTCCCTCTAAAGAACCCTAATACAACCTGTGTACCAAATAGCAATGTCAGTGTCTTCCTAGTTTGTGTTCTCATTTCTCACCTAGATTATTATAATCACCATTGAACTGTTGTTTCTCTTCAATCTGTCCTCCACACACATGCCAAATTTGCCAAATTTAGTGTTTTCAAAGTGAAACATAATCTTTCATTTGTACTGCTTGAAATCTATCAATCCTTAAGAAATATATTTAGAGTCCTTAGCGTGATATCAATATAGTCATTACTAGGTGGCCAATGATAATTCTCCAGTGTAATTTCTTATATCTTTATTGGCAATCATTGATAATATGTGTACAACGCATGGAGCTACTTGCTGTCTACTAAGTATGCTGGAAAAATGAAAATCACACAAAATAGTAAAAAACAAACAAAATATGTCAACACAACGACAGACAAAAAGATGCTACTAGATGTCATGAAAACCAGGCACGTAAGAATTATAGGGAGGCCAATGCCAATGATCTCAGCTGCCCATTGCATTAAAATAAGTGATTCACAGGTCTTCACCCAGAGCACCTGCAGACCTTATGTGTTATATTTACCCACAATGCCCTTACTGTTGTGGAAGAGAAATAATGGTGGATGAATCTTGCTTTTTTGCCTTCCAAGTCTTGTATGAATGGGTATTATTGGCAAAATCTTCCAGACAGCAACGCAACTGACAATGGAACCCTGACAATGCAATTACCTGGCATTTAGTCCTCCTCCAGAGTGGAAAGCTTATTAGTCTAGGGATGGTGCTGAGTATCATCATATCTTAGATTCAAAATATATACAGAATCCAAACTTTTCACCTCTCTCTGATATTTGCCTGGCTGGAGCTAGCATAGTCTTTGACGAAGTTGTAGCAATTGCCTCCAGTTTACCCTATTGTGTCTGTTTTTGCCTCCTCCTAATGCGTACCTTCAGTTCAGCAGGCAGAATGTTTCTTTAAAGATATATATCAAATCATATCATTCCTCTGCTATATCCTATAACCTATATATCCTATATATATCCTATATCCTTCCAATAGCTCTTAGTAATACTAGAAAATTGGAATCCTTAAAATGACCTGCGAAGCCCATTATGATTCAGCCCCCAGCAGCTTTCTGTCTTTTTTATCCTACTGCTTTTCCTCTTCATTTGCTCAGCTGAAGTTATACTGGTCTTCTTGAAGTTTGCTTAATAGTCCTGACACTTTTCAGCTATAGAAACTTTGTACTCCATCCTCCTTCCCCTGTAACAGTCTCTTGTAGGTATTCTTACAACTGACTCCCTTACATAATTTACATCTTTTCTCAAATATTAACTTCACAGTGAAAGCTTTCCTTAATATCCTATTTTAAAAGCACCATGTTCCTCAACTCAACTAGAGCTTCTATCTCCCTCCATGATTTGTTTCCCTCCATAGTACACAGGACCTTCTAATAAATTATACAACTTATTTTACTTTATCTCTTTTTGTCTTTTTATTGGTTTTTTGCTCTCTATTGTGTCTCTCACATCAAACAAATTTCAGACAAACATTTTTACTGATTTTTCTCAAGTCCATAATTTCAGCAAAAAGAACAGACCTTAATTCAGAGTAGGAACACAATAAATATAACTAAGATGAATAAAAGGAATGGAGGAATGCGTGAACTGTTCTATATTGAAGAGGCAGTATTGCACAGAAGAAACAGACCATGCACATTAGAGAAAAAGAAAACCAGACTTGTGGAAATCCAGAAGTAGTGATTGACTGTAGATGTGGAGAGACAGAAAAGTAGGAAGAAAAGAGTCTTAACATTTAGCTACACAGTAAAGAAAAGCCTAAAATAATCAAAACATTGTACATTGTATATCAACTATAGAATCAAATCATATAAAAAATGGAGCGATGAAGGATGGATTCAATCTATGACTAGACTTCTTTAGCATATGTGAAAAGGACATCTCTTTTTTTCTATTTGTAATTTTACCTACGTTTTATTTACAATAGTTCTCCCTTATCTATGGGACGTACCTTCCACGACCCTCAAAGAATACTGAAACCACAGATAATGTCAAACCCTATATATATACTGCTTTTTTCTACATATACATACCCATAATAAAGTTAACTTATAAATCAGGCCCAATAAGAGACTAACAATTATAAATAATAATAAAATGGAATAAAATGTAATAATATACTGTAATAAAAATTATTTAAATGCTGTCTTTCAAAATATTTTACTGCAAAATATTTTACAGTTACTCTACTGTAAGTAACTGAAACTACAGAAAGCAAAACTACACATAAAAGGGAGCTACTGTAGTAAAATAAAGAGGGGGTGGTTAGGGTATAGAATATGGTTACTATTATAGAAATTGGTAGTAGGGAAGGAAACATATATTTGAGTTTGTAGATCACATGGCCGCCTGCTAGAAGTCATGAATGCAGGATACAGAGGGTTCTAGTGTTTCAGCCCTTCTGCTCCACCACTAATACAAACCTAAAGGGTCCACACCAACTAATGTTCAATCACATATGACCCAGATTGTCAGTTCTGCTGATCTTGACTTAATAACAACAGCAAATTCATATTCTTTTAAGTGTGTCTGAAACTAGCAAGGCCTAATAAATGGAGTATACAGATGAGGGTTATGACCTCTGTAACATTTTCTCCAACCAGAACCTACTGAAATAGTACAGATGGTGACAGGTATGATTTGAATCATGAAAACTCTTGGAAAGGTTATTGGGATAAGTGACAGAAGTTTCAGTCTCCTGTCATTTCTATCTCTGCATTTATTAACTGTGTGAACTTGGATGAATTATATAATCCCTTGGGCTTCCCTGTGTTTAGCTCTATAATTAATACATCAGTTACAGTTCTATAGTCCGATTGAGAAATGACCATCTTTCCAAAGGTGCACATTAGAACTATACATATATGATATATACATATACAACATTTATAAATGTATAATAAATATATAATTAATAAATATATATTTATATGCAATGAACTATCCTTTTCTCAGCCTCTGCTTTCCTCTATTAATAACATAATAATTCAGATACTTTAAAATTCTGGTGTAGGCAGTGTCAACTTTACATTTAAATGAGTTTTTAAGGCTTTAAACCTAAATGCATATTGCTAAGTGAAAGAAGCCAGGGTGAAAAAGCTACACACTGTAAAATTCCAACTATATAACATTTTTAAAAAGGCAAAACTATAGGAACGATAATAATATCAATGGTTTTTCAGGGGTCCAGGGAAAGAGGGAGGAATGAAACAGGTGGAGCACAGTACATTTTTAGGGCAGTGAACTGCATATGATACTTTAATTGTGGATGTGACATTACGCATTTATCAAAAGTCATAAACCAAACACAAAAAGTATTGTAAATGTAAACTATGTACTTTAATTAATAATAATTTGTCAAGATTGGTTCATCAGTTATAGCAAATATACCACATTAATGTAAGACGTTAATGACAGCAGAAACTGTGTAGGAGGTGAGAATGCATCAGAGAATTCTGCACTTTCCATGCAATTTCTCTGTAAGCCTAAAATTGCTCTAGAAAGTAATCCATTAAAAATTTTGAAGGAGAATCTTCAGTGATTTCTCTGTAAATTAACAGCCTATCATCCCCCAATTACCTTGCTGATTTTGGGTTACTTATGTGTATATGGTTTTAAACTTAGTCTCCTTGGCCAAATAGTCAAATGTATGGCTTTAACTCTCTCTCTCTTTCTTTTTCTGTCCCTCACAGATATTTAAGTCCATAAGAGAATTTTTATATCATTCAGGTTCTAATCAGGAGACTTCCTGGTTTCTCCTAGCCCTTTGTCCTCTTCTGTTATTCACTGGGAGGGAACTTGCTTCCACTGGCTCTTAATGTTTATGCTGGAATCCACTATTGATGTTGGCTGTTTTGGCATAGCTTCCAATCAAATATATGGAGTTAGTTCATTTTATGCTACTATAATTGAATATTCATGGCTGAGTAATTTATAAGGCAGAGAGTTTTATTTCTTATGGTTGTTGAGGCTGGGAAGCCCATTACCAAGTTGCTGGCATTGTGTAAAGGCCTTCTTGCTGCATCATCCCATGAAGAAGGTAGAAGGGCAAGAGAGTTTGAGAGAGCAAAAGGGGACTCAACTTGCTTTTATAACAAACCCACTCTCAATATAAGTAAAATACTTCTGCAATAATGACACTAATCCATTTATGAGGGCAGAGCCCACATGACCTAATAACGTCTTATTTGGAGGTGATTCAACAATGTGTCATTAGGAATTAAGTATTTAACAAATGAATTTCGGGAGACATATTCAAACCATAGCATATGCCTTCTATTCAATCTCCTTGCCTACATCTATGCCAATGAAAATTTACCAGGAATCCCAGCACTGATTTACTCACTGGGTGGCTCAGGAATTCTTGGCTTTGTCTCCAAAATAGGCTTCGGGATTCTCTGTTAACCTGTCTTCAGACCACCCATGGTTCTGAGACTTGCCGAATATGGACTTCTCTGAGATTTGTATTTGCCACAGATTATATCTAGGAAAGAGATTCTTAAATCTGCTGGTTTAACGGTCTGTTAAAATTACTTGGAGTTCTATAATTTAACTTCACCATACCCCTTTAGATTTTGAACCTAGCAAAGAGATAATATGGAACCCTTTCTTAAAACAAACACCAGTCTCTTTTAACTTTTCTTTCCTAGACTTAAAACTCCTTTTACCATCCTCCAAAATGTTTATCCTCTTTTTATCTATCTTGTAGGAAAACAGCAACTGTATGGATTTCTCTAACCTAATGTTTATGGATTTATGATTATTTTATATTTCATGCTTTTTTTCCTTGATACGGGAAGTCAATGCTTCTAAAGTCCAAAAACCTTTTTTAAAAAAGTATTTTGCTCTTGAAATTAAAAAGAAAAGAAGGCTTTCAAATATCTTTCTCTCTAAAAGGTATAAAAGAATAAAACAAAGAAGGGAACAAACAGAACAAAAAAGCTACTGGAGTGTGTGTGTGTTTGTGTATGTATGTGTGTTAGTACAGGCAAGTTGAAGTGAAAGGTGTGTGTTTATTTTTACCTTATAGTGCATACTATATATAGCTAGAAAATTGCAATAGGACAAAAATAAGATAGCTTAAAGTTGCAAAATAAATTTTATCTATCTGAGTGAAGGATATTAAAAATACAACTGCTTTTTTCTGTAAGTTTATAATTGCAATTTATTTTAACATATACCAAAAGATGAATGAAATGACATTGCATTTTGTATTTTCCTTAAAATACATTCAAATCATTAAAACTTTATCTTTTCATATTTAAATAGAAGATCTGCATTTTGGCACTGTGCAGAAAGAATCTACAGAGAGCATTCTACAGGCTTAGGACATATATGTGGTAGAGTTTAATTTGTTCTTGTTCCACCAGCAGAATATAATTAGATATCAATAGAGAGTTAGTGAAGTATAGCCATGTTTTTGAACAAGAGTTTCATTAATTCTCCTTTCTTCTTACATTTAATGTGATTTCAAATTCAAAGTAATTATATTTGGACAAGGTTCTTTGGTTAAAAGGGAAGCTGATTATAGGAAACTTAGACTCTTAGGTGCTTGAAAGCAGTACACAACTATAGCCCATCACTTTATGTGTTCCTTTTCCTCAGAAAGTCACAATGACCTACATTTAATTATACATGCATTACATCAATAAGGCATTCATAATATATTCATTATAAGGTCCTCAAGAAATTACACATTTTTGAGAAATAAAAAATATTTTCAGTTATTTAATATGTCAGTTGACAATGCTTTTTATACAAGTAAAAATCTCATTTTTGTTCTGAAATGGAAAACACATTTCCTTTGATAAATGTATTTTTAGAGAGGAAGTATATGAAATATAAATAAATGAATAATAAATTACCTTTTTTTATATGAATGGACTTGTGACTGGGCCAAGATATAGTCAGAAGTATTAAGTGGGAGGTGTTGGCATAATCTCATGATGAGTTTGTATGTGTTTGCTGATTGCTAAAGAAAATAGGTTGACACCAACTTAGAATAAATTGATGCCAATTTCTAGCACTTCATCAGAGGCAAGAATTTATGCAGTTGGAGCAGATGAAATCAAGGACTTTGTCAGGGCTTGGCAAGAATGGATTGGGTATGCTGGAGGTCTGCTAGGTGGCTTTTAGTTATTGGGGGAACCCACCCCCAATATTTCAACATAAGTTCTTTCTGTTTTCCATAAATGTTGGCCAGCTGAGAAATACGGACAGTACAAAGAGAGGAATTTTACAGCTGGGCTGCCAGGGGTGACATCACATATCAGTAGGACTGTGATGCCCACCTGAGTCTCAGATCAGCAAGTTTTTATTAAGGGTTTCAAAAGGGAGGGGGTATAAGAACAGGGAGTAGGTACAAAGATCATATGCTTCAAAAGGCAAAAAGCAGAACCACTAGTAAATATCTAACAAAGATTACATGTTTCTGAGGGAACAGGACAAGAGGCAAAAGCAGAAGAACTGATAAGGGTCCAACAAAGATCACATGGCAAAGGGCAAAAACAGAACCACTGATAAGGGTCTACGTTCAGGGTGCATGTATTGTCTTGATAAACATCTTAAACAACAGAAAACAGGGTTCGAGAGCAGAGAGCCAGTCTGACTACCAATTTACCAGAGCGGAGTTTTTCCCCACCCTAGTAAGCCTGAGGGTACTGCTGGAGACCAGGGCATATCTCAGACCTTATGTCAACCACATAAGACAGACATTCCCAGAACGGCCATTTATAGACCTCCCTCCAGGAATGCATTCCTTTCCCAGGGTATTACTATTAATATTCCTTGCTAGGAAAAGAATTCAGCAATATCTCTCATACTTGCATGTCCGTTTATAGGCTCTACGCAAGAAGAAAAATATGGCTCTTTTTGCTCGACCCCACAGGCAGTCAGACCTTATGGTTGTCTTCCCTTGTTCCCTAAAAATCACTATTATTCTGTTCTTTTTCAAGGTGCACTGATTTCATATTGTTCAAACACACATGTTTTACAATCAATTTGTACAGTTAACACAATTATCACAGTGGTCCTGAGGCAAAGTACATCCTCAGCTTATGAAGATAACAGGATTAAGAGATTAAAGACAGGCATCAGAAATTATAGAAGTATTATTTGGGAACTGATAAATGTCCATGAAATCTTCACAATTTATGTTCCTCTGCTGCGGCTCCAGCCTGTCCCTCCATTCAGGGTCCCTGACTTCCCGTAACATTTAGTAACCTCTGGAATAATGTATCCTGTTTATCTACCTGAATAAATAGAGGTGTAGGGTTCTAGAGAGCTAATATCAATAAAATATTATGCCATCTTAAAACATTTCCCCTTGATTCCAGTGGGTAACATGAGTGCTGAGCTTTCATCCCACCCATGATAATCTCCACTATTCATGAGGTTCTTAGATACCCTGAGGCTCTGCAACATATCCATTCAGAATATGGGAGCTACTTAGCACTGAAATGTAAATTTAAATTACTTTTTTTTTTTTTGACAGAGTCTCACTCTGTCACCCAGGTTGGAGTGCAGTGGCACAATCTCAGCTCACTGCAACCTCCGCCTCCCAGGTTCAAGCGATTGTCCTGCTGCAGCCTCCTGAGTAGCTGAGACTACAGGTGTGTGCCACCACGCCTGGCTAATTTTTTGTACTTTTAGTAGAGACAGGGTTTTCCTGTGTTAACCAGGATGGTCTCTATCTCCTGACCTGGTGATCCGCCTGCCTCGGCCTCCCAAACTGCTGGGATTACAGGCATAAGCCACCACGCCCGGCCCTAAATCTACAAATATTAATAGAACATTTGATAATATTTCAAAAACTGTGGTAAAAACAAAGTGACATATAACACATCTAGAAAAGTCACTATATACAAAGTGACATATAACACATCTAGAAAAGTCACTATATACGGCATACAAAATGATTTGTATAAAAATATATATACATGCAAAATTCAATTATATTTCTATATCAAGAATTAACAACAATAAATACACTTTTTAAATAATAAAATTTGAAATTGCATTTATAAACAATCATTTAGGCAAAGTCTAAGAAGAAAGAAAGCATCTTCATTGAGACTAATAGGACAGTATTGACATGAATAAAATTTGACTTATGCAAAGAGAGATATATCATAATTATGGTTTAGAATATTCAATATTATAAAGTTGTTAATCATCCTATAAGGTTCATTTTGCATATGTTGCCCAGCTGATCCTACAATACATATGGAAATTAAAATAAACAAGAATAGTCAAAACAATTTGAAGAAAAGAACAAACCTGGAGGACTTAAACTAACAGATATCAAACATTGTTAATTTAGAGTAACTCAGGCAATATGTTATAAGCACAGGATAGAAACCTTATCAGTGGAATGAAATGGAGAGCCTGGAAAAAGATTCAGACACAGAGATAACCTGATTTTGAAATATGTAATACTACAGCTCATAGAAAAAAACTTAACCTTGTCATGAAATTTTGCTGTCTTTGACTATCAATAGGGAAAAACAGTGCTTTGGTCCCTATCGTTCACCACAATTACAAATTTAATGCAGATGGATAGTAGTTCTAAATGTGACCAGCAAAGCAATAGATCTTGTAGATAAAAGCACAGGAGATCACATCAGCAACCTAGGAGGTGGCAAACATTTTTGAAAAACAACACGAAAAGCATTACCCACAGAAGAAAAAAATATCTGGGTTATGTTAAAATTGAACATTTTTTTATGAAGAAATACTGTCCAGAGAGCAATAAGGCGGCACACAAAATAGTAGGAGATATTTACCATGTATATATAAAATTTAGGACTCATATCCAGAATATATACTAAGAATATATATAAAATATAAAAAAGAATAAATAACAGAATATACATGAACTATTATAATTTGAAAAGGATAAGTAAATATTCAACAAAATTTACCCCAAAGGCTTAAAAATATATTTTACAAAATTATATATATGCATATATATGTGTGCATATATTATATATATATTTGACCAATAACACACAAAAAGTGGCTCAACTTATTAGTTATTAGGAAAATTAAATTGAAGTTGGTATTATTAAATATACACTGTAATAATTATAATAATGATAGAGCAAAAATATTGAATGCATTTTCAAACACTACTGATGAGAGTTTAAATTGTCAAAAATATCTAAGAAACACTGTCACTGTTTCTTTTTTTTTTTTTTTTTTTTGACGTGGAGTCTCTGCCGCCCAGGCTGGCATGCAGTTGTGCGTTTTCAGCTAACTGCAACCTCCGCCTCCTGGGTTCAAGCGATGCTCCCGCCTCAGCTTCCCAAGTAGCTGGAATTACAGGCATGCACCACCACACCCGGCTAATTTTTGTATTTTTGTAGAGACAGAGTTTCACCATTTTGGCCAAGCTGTTCTTGAACTCCTGACCTGAAGTGATCCACCTGCCTAGACCTCCCAAAGTGCTGGGATTACAGGTGTGAGCCACTGTGCCCAGCCTAGAAACACTCTTTGGCAGTATCTACTAAAACTGAAAATGTACTCAGTGAGGAACTAGTAAATCTACAACTAGATGTATGCCCAACAGATTTTCATACAGTTTTTAAGGCATGCATTAGAATGTTTATAGAAGCAGTCCTGTTGATGGTCCTAGCTGAAAACTGTACAACACCTATTATCAGCATTAAAATTTATAAATTTATTGTGATATAGTTGCATAATGACACTTTCAGAGAATCATGGAAGAATCTCACAAACTATGGTGAACCAAAACATCCAGACACCAAATAGTACACACTGTTGTATTTTAATATTTTATTAATTTAAGTACAAAAACTGGCCAAACAAGTCAATGCTGTTAGAATTTTGGATGTATTTTTTTCAGAAAGGAATGGCAGATTGCACCTGGATGGGGGTATTAGGGAGGCTTTTTGTGGTACAGATAAGGTTCTGCTTCTCAGCCTGGGTGTTATTATCTAGGTACGTTTAATTTGGGAAAACTCATCCACATATTTTCATTTATCATATGTGCACTTATAGTCGTGAATATATTATTTGAATACAAAATTTGTTAATACTTAACTAATTAACAAGTAAACAGTAGCAGGTAATTTAATGATGATCAAGAAGAAAAGAAAATGAAATTTGATATAAATAAGTAGTTGAGGAATAGTTTATCAATGTACAGAGTTACACAGGAATAATGAAGTAATTCTTCAAGTAAACAGACTTTAACAAACTTTACGAATTCTCCCAGTGTAGTAATCCCAGACCAAAAGAAAAAGAAAACGATATAGTACATGGAATTTTAGTAGCCATTTATTAGTATAATTTTACATTTCCTTATTACTGGCACAACCCTGTGGAAAGCAAACTAACTTTTGAGAAGAATTATTTTGTTTTGAACCTCCCCTCCAAAAGACTCCCAGAAAGGAAAGTTCTTGCACAAACATGTTCACTATAAAATGTATTTCTCATAACAAATCTTGAAAGCAACACTAAAGTCTTACTTCAATGATACAGTAGAGCCAACTCAAACTGCATCTGGGGAGCTGATAGTGACCACTTCTTCACAAGTTCACATCAGTGACATCATGTTGGTAGCCCTAGTCTTTGAAATGCTGGCTATTAACATTTACAGCACACCAGCTAGATGACAATATTTCTTTTTTCCTAGCACATGTCTGCAATATTAAAGAGCAGTTAAAATTAAGTTTGAGTCTATACTCTTAAATTTATACTATTCTGCTTAAAACTGTTTCATTATCATTAATTTTTATATTGCCATTCAATTGTAAATATAGATGATAATAGTTAAAATGATACATGAGAGGAAAAAAGTAAAGGGAATGCAATATGTTAATCTCAAAAGATGCAATTTTATGACTTTTACGCTTTCCTATAGTTTTAAACTATTAAAAAGTATCCTATCATAAAATTTTAAAATATAATGAAATGCATTGAACTTTTTAATTCATTCAGAATAACTACAAAATAGAATCTTTTATAATTTGTATTTATTATGAAAAAATAAGATGTAATAAGTCTGAAGTTTATATTATCTAAAGCATGTTACTAAAAGTACTGTCAATATCAATCTTCATTTTAAAAGTCCTAATTTACTGTATTGTTTGAAATAATAGAATATATGTTTCATTTGAAACACTTCTACAGTTTTTCTTAAAAGAAAGACAATAAAATAGGATTGAAATGCACATTGTTAATAAAATTCAGGTGATATCTGTAACACAGCAAAGAGAATTAAATTCATTAATTACAAACTTGTGAACATTGTTGTAGGTATCCTATATACAGCATTACTCTTTAAGATTTGTATTTCAAATGCAATATAAAAAACTACCATACCAAACAAAAGTATAAGCACAGAAACCCAGGAGAGTCATAGCACAATAGCAAAGCAAACAATCAAATATTATAAGGTCTTACTGGCAGCCAAGGCTATATTAATTGCAATACCACATGAGTGTCATGTTTTCCAGTATGTCAGACAACACATATTGTAAAATTTAGGCAGCAACAGAGTTAATTGGATAAAATATTGGATTTGTTTATGTATTTGCTGCTTGAGATTTTTTTTGGCTTATTTTGTGGGTCATACTCTAGAAATTTTAGTTTTAATATACAATGTAATAAATTTTAATAAGGCTCCATTTTGAAAGTGGAAGAGCTTTATGCACAGAAAATTTTATCTGTTGCTCCAGTGAAAATAAAATTATTGTAATATATTCTTTTTTAGAGCAATGTGGTGAATTGTGAACTAATCATGTTTCTACCAGCAAATAAAAATAAAAATAAAAATAAATCCAATATATTATAAAAGTTACAGGGATAGGATAGTACACTTGTAAGTCTAAAGCGTTATGATTCAGTTAAATTTTCAACATAAGCCCGACTTCCCACAAGAATACCATTTAATAATGTATTGCCCAAATAGATACTTTTTCTATGAGATTGACTTTTATTTCATTTTATTTTTTTTATTATTATTAAACTTTAAGTTCTAGGGTACATGTGCATGCTGCTATAAAGACACATGCACATGTATGTTTATTGCAGCACTATTCACAATAGCAAAGACCTGGAATCAACCCAAATGTCCAACAATGAGACTGGATTAAGAAAATGTGGCACATATACACCATGGAATACTATGCAGCCATAAAAAATGATGAGTTCATGTCCTTTGTAGGGACATGGATGAAGCTGGAAACCACCATTCTCAGCAAACTATCACAAGGACAAAAAACCAAACATCACATGTTCTTACTCATAGGTGGGAATTGAACAATGAGAACACTTGGACACAGGAAGGGGGACATCACACACTGGGGCCTGTTGTGCGGTGGGGAGGGGGGGGAGGGATAGCATTAGGAGATATACCTAATGTAAATGATGGGTTAATGGGTGCAGCACACCAACATGGCACATGTATACATATGTACCAAATAGATACTTTTAAGTATACATTTGCTTCAATATTTCTTTAGGAAATCCTTTAACCCCTCATTTCATCCCCTCTAGCATCTTTTAATCTACATTATGGACCAATTGAAATTGAAAGTCAAGTCGTTCTCTCAGAGGTCCCAGTTAAATGTAAGAAAAGAGCATGTTTTATTTCATCACCAAGAACAGCAGCAAAAAATGCTCTGATGTATGGTTTCCAGTTCAGATTCACCATAATTAATTGAGAAATTTCCTCGCATGGTAGATATAATTTCAAACCATTACCGATAAAAAGTGGTACCGGGGTTTTCGTTTTCCCAGCCTTATCTTATTTGGAAAAATAAATCAGACTTGTGTATCCAGCATTATGACATACCAGATTAAAACAAAACAAAACAAGCAAACAAACATTATTAAGCACAACACATGAAGAGATTCTGGTTCAATTCTTCTTTTTAATTTTATAAATAGCTGAGTTCGGGAAAAATTAGAAGTCACCAAGTCCTTAAAAAAGGAGTGAGGGGGCCAAGTGCGGTGGCTCATGCCTGTAATCCCAGCACTTTGGGAGGCTGACATGGGTGTATCACAAGGTCCAGAGATCGAGACCATCTTGGCCAACGTGGTGAAAAACTCGTCTCTACTAAAGATACAAAAATTAGTTGGGTGTGGTGGCGCACACCTATACTCCCAGCTACTCGGGAGGCTGATGCAGGAGAATCACTTAAACCCAGGAGGCAGAGATTGCAGTGAGCCGAATTCACACCACTGCACTCCAGCCTGGTGACAGAGCGAGACTTCGTCCCAAAAAAAGAAAAAATAAACAACAAAAAAAAGGAGTGAGGAGTGAGGAAAGAGGGAACAGATATCTAGAGTGGTAAACAGTCATGGGGGTGTTTGTTCACCTTAGCAATTTAAAGCTTTGCTTTCATCACAGCACAGGGAATACACAAAGCTTTAATCCACTAACAGAATAGGTTGAAAATACTGAGATTCACCCTCCACTCCAACAATGCAAAGAGACTCAAAGAAATTAATGATCACAGGCTAGGTTTGTGATAAAAGGAAAACAAATCTCTGGAAAAGTTTCGTTTACAAGCTTGCTTTCACGTAAAATTTCTATTCCCTGCCTGGTTTCTGAAAAGCTAAACCAAAATTTCAGTCATTCTGTATTTATATCAAAGTATGAGTACCACACAAATTATTTTGACTTTGACAAAAATTATTTAGATGTCAAACAGCAAAGATAACTTAAAAAAATAGAAAATGGATTTAAGAATTAAATAATATACTAAAAAAAAACACTCTCAGAGTGGAAAGACTAAATTACAATGGAAATTAAAACTTTACTTAGAACTGAAAAGTAAATTGTGGTACACATACCACAATTTATCACATGCCATTAAAATTTAGTATTAAATATTTACAATATAGAATAAAAATCACAAACTAAGTAACAATTTAATAAATAAGAAATTAAAAACAATAAGTAAAAAAAGAAATTAGAGAAAAGAAAATAAAAACAAAGGCTACAAAATAATGAGACAGAAAACAAATGAAAAATTCAGTCTCCAAAAACCTAACAGTTTTCTTGAAAAAATAATAAAGCAGAAAAATTCCTACCATGATTGAGCAAGATTTGTGCAGGATACACGGATAAATATAATTACTTAGTAAAAATAAAGATACATTCACAATTTTAAAGTGGGACAACTGTGAACACATTTTTGAACAATTTTCTTGAAAAATATAAATTCCCAAAAGTGATACAGAAAGAAATACTGCAGGCAATAGACTCTGAAACATAAAAACAACAAAAGTGATTAAAAGTCAACAAACACATGCACACACAACAAAATCAGCAAATAATTTTATATATGGAATATAGAAACAACTGATCATAATTTAATATTTAAACCAATACCGGTCATAGCAAATAACATCATTCCTGAGTTCATTATATGGAACTACTATATCTTTATCAAGCAAGAAGAGCCTAAGAAAAGCAAATCAAAACCAAAGGCCATTTATTTTGCCGTAAGATAGTAATATTTTGTAAATGTTGTATTTTCTAGGCATTTACAGCTATTCTATTTTGTTTGTGTTAGCTGGGTTCAGTATTTATTAATTTTAATTCAAGAATAAAATATTTTTATTATAAAAAACTTCTATATATTTTGTGGGGGGTGTGAGGGAAAGTGTGGGCAGACAACTAGAGTGGTAAACAGTCATGGGGTATTCGTGCATCTTAGCAATTTTAAGCTTTAGCTTTCGCCACAGCACAGGGAATAGACAAAGCTTTAAACCACTAACTTACGGTGGGTTGAACCTACTGAGACTCACCCTCATACAAAATTTGTGTATCTTTCACAAATCTTGATCAATCATGGTAGGAATTTTCTTTTTTTTTTTTGTTTTTGTTTTTTTCACAAGCTGTCTGCGTTTTGCATATTGAATTTTTCATTTGTTATATATACAACGTTCCCTCAGTATCCATGGGGTATTGGTTCCAGGACCCCCTGAAGATACCAAAATCCATGGATGCTCAAGTCCCATTTATGAAATAATGTAGTATTTGCATATAACCTAGGCACATCCTTAGGTATACTTTAAATATTACTTAAGTAATCTTAAATGTACTTTAAATGATGTCTAGATTACTTATAATACTTAATGCTTATATATCACTTAATTCACATGAATTAAGTACAATTTCTAAAGCCTGGTAATTTCAAGTTTTGCTTTGTGGAACTTGTAGAACATTTTTCTTTCTGAATAATTTTGATTCAGAGTTTACTGACTCCATCACTGTGGAACTCACTAATACAGACAGCTGACTGTGTATGTATAGATAGATAGATAGATAGATAGATGATAGATAGATAGATGTAGTTTTTCTAAGAAAAAATATAAGAAAAATCAGAAAGAATTACATTCAAAAAATTGGCTTTAGTTTTTTAATTTTCTCACTGCTTCTATGTACCTTATTATCATAACAATTTTCCGCTTTGTTCTGTTAGGCATTGTTTTTAGACTTTCTAAGTAGGTCTTAGTTTTAATAATCAGCCCCCTTCACATTCTTTCAATAGACTTTTCATGGGGCCTTCTTAGATATTTAGAGAGCAGAAAATAGGAAAGAAAAACAGTTTAACCCTCAAAATTTTTTAAGAAAGAAAGGATGACTAGTACCATAAAAATTTTGATAATGATTCTCCTATATACTCTTACTATTGCTTCGATATAATTTACCCTCAAAAAGTCTCTCATTACACCTTCCTATTTTCCTTGATCTCCTTGATTAAAATATGTGTAAAAATCTCTAGCCCCCAAGATGTATTGTTCTCAGGTCTCTTCCCTGGAGACAACATTCAAGAAACTTACAATACAGAACACAAATATTCCCTGTTTGTTTTTATAAGGACCTTCCCTCCTGTGAATATGAATGTACCAACCAAACTCCTAGCTAAGTCACTCCATAAGCTGGTACACTGGATTCCATCCTCTCTTGTCTAAAGAAGAGCATTATCCTACTGTTTCCTTATCTTCTTCCAGCACATGTTTTTTTCCTCCTACATAATTTTAATTCTTAGCACACTAACATGACATATGACATTACTTCTCTTAACATAAAAAACTTGACTATGTTTTTTCATCCAACTAGTGTCCCTTTTTTCTTCATCTGTTTGTAGAAAAAATCTTTGAAATAGTTTGTCTCTACATACTATCATCTATTTTACAAATCGCATTCTCTCTTATACCCATTCCAATCACATGTTCACTTATCTGACTCTGCCTTGTCAATGTCCTTATGATTACCACACTGCTAAATCCCATGAGCATTCACTTGATCTAGGAACCTCATTACAAACAGTTGTCCAATCTCTTTCAAAAGGCTATATTCATTGGAGTTCCAGGGTATACCACTTTTTTTTCAGTTTTCTTTCTATCTGGGAGTTATTAATATTTCTTAATCTCTTTTTCTGATTCTTATGTCCTTCATTTTTTAATGTTGCCATCATTAGATTCAGAATGTCTCTTTTTTTCTATTTACTTTCACTCTCTAACTGATCTCATCTAGTTTCATGATTTTATGTGCCAAAAATTTCTGAATTATAATATCCAGTTTGGGTTGCCATGCAGAGGACATATTTTCTTATATATTTTGAGCACCTCAGCAAGTTCTTCCCTGCAATTTAAAAATATATTTTTATATTTAAAACATATCTTTATGTCAATGCCGTCTTTCTTAATGCTATGATCATCACACTTGTTTGTTTGTTGGTGTGTTGGTGGGGAGGGGAAGTGTGGTTGCATATGTGTTGGCTCATCTTTCATAAGAATCTATGCTCAAAGTCAAACAACATAAAATTCTGTGTATTCGATTTGATCCCTATTATTTTCTTCATGGGTACTACTCCATTTCAAATCTGAAAGAACTCCCCTTTCAAATCTGAAAACAACAGACTGTTGTATATATTGCACCTCTAGCCAAATTTTTTATGTCAATCAGATGCATATCTAGTATAATTTTGCCATATTAAAGAAAAATATATTCCTGATTCATTGAGGCAGGAGCTTTATTCCAAGATTCTGGGTTAGAATCTTTAATTCTTCTTCCTAAATATGTGATGAAAATTTTTTATTTTTCAAGATATACTGCTATTTGTCCTCTTGCTTTGAGATAACATTCAGAAAACACAATACAGGATACAATTTTCCCCTTTTGTCTTTATTCTTCCTAAGTAAGCCTATAAGTAGATGTTAAAATGGAAGTATGGATTTCAGGGAGTGGTAGGAATGTCTCTGATGAGTCAGAAAGCAATTCTCTTCAGTACGTATGATTTAGATTGCACAATCAAGGGCACAGATTCTGGGGCTAAAAGAGGGAGGTGTAGTGTAAGAGTAGGTTTATAAGCTTGCTTCCTTGCTGTCTCCCTTCAATGATCAAATGTGTATCAACCACTTAAGTCTGTCAGGTTGATTGAACCTAAGGGGAAATAGCTTATATTGTACCAAATCATCAGTTAGCATGCTTACTTCCTATTTTTTCATGAATATTCATGACAATTTGAAACACAAGCAATGTCACTAAATTACATAGATAGTAGTACTGTAAAAGAGTATTAAGCATTTTACAGCATATATTAATGATACAAAATATGTGGAAGACCAGATTAATTTACTCCTGCTATTGAAAATCAGAGAAAAATATCAGTATCAATATTGCTAATGTGATTTTGTTTCAGTATGTTTCACAGTGCTATTTCTACTGCTGAAAAAAGATTTATACTGTTTCAAACAATGATCACTATTTTTTCAAATTTCCTCCAAGATGTTTATATTCAGTAAATCCACAAGTGTGTTGAAACTTTAATAAAATGTATGGATACAATATGCAATTTCTATTTGCTTCTTTGAAGACTTTTAAGGTCAAAATAAATGGAGTCTAAAGTATGCACTGTGATGGATTTACTAAAATATTGTATCCCAATACAGATAAAGGGCAAACTATTAGCTTACCATGGTTGTGTCTTAAGAGGATAGCCAGAATTTGCTCTCACGACTTCTAAATATCTTTATAGACTTCTTCTTAATCATAAAACTTATCATAATTTTTATTTTATCATAAATCTATGCTTAATTTTTTATTAAATTAGTATTATAAGGTACTGATATTTACTGTGTTCTCAGCCATATATCTATCTCAACACTTAGCAAATTGCCTGATCTCTAACTTGTTCAGTGCATTATTAGTTACTCCTCAAATATATAAAGGCAACCCAACTGCATTGTATGCTAATGATAGCATTTCCTTTCAAAACTTCTTGTATGCCAATAATGAAACATAAACTAAAATAACCTCTAAAACCCAAAAAGATACTGTCCAGTATTGTGTCCTACAAAGGAATTTCTGTAATAAACCTAAGCAGTGTAATATTAATATATATGAACACAGATGCTAGAGCTAGGTTATATGTGTTTATACTTCATGCCTATGTAACATTGAAGATATAAAACTCCCTGAGCATCAGTTTTCTCATCTATAAATACAGTCTTTATTTTCTTTCGCAGTAATTGTATAAATTAAATAAGTTAATATATGTAAAGATCTTAGAAAAGTGTTTTGCAACTGGTGGTTCAAATATATATTATCATTATCATCATAATCATTATGGAAATAAACTTTTCAACACATTGTTTAAGTAACACGGAAAAGCTGTCATGTTGTGCTTATTAAATATGCCAAAAGTTAAATTGATGCCATGTGATGCTAAATAGAAAGAAAGCACATTCAAAAGCAATCAAATAATCAAAAAAGATTGAGAAAAATGTAGCTTTCAAAATAAACTTTTTTAACAAAGAGGAATTTAAGAGTCTTTAATATTCTAAAATTGAAAGGAATTTCAAGATATTGAATCAAAAATCTAACCTACTTTGACCAAAGAACTCTCTTGCAAGACCAGTGTTTCGAAGCTAATTCATTTCAGAAAGAATGTCACAGAACATGCCCAGAATTTAAATAGCACTAGTGTTTGGTTTTTAATATTAATCTTTATTAATTTCATCTTAAATGACCACAAGAGACGCCTGAGTCAGAGACAGATATCTTATTAAATTCCCCATAGTAAATAATAATTTGTCAGCCCTTCATTGTTTTAGACATTTTCCTATAGGCAATATAATGAGAAATGATGAAAATGTTTCCCTACAGAAGTAGCTGGACACTTCACGGATTGAGGATGAGAAAAAAATAATTTTTCCCTGCTTTTAAAGAGGAATAAGGCTGTTGCTGCTCCCCTCCCTTCCTGAAAAGGTCTCCATGGGATTGTAATGGCTCTGAGTCCTAATTCCAAACCCTTGATAGCGAAATAAAATCTTTCCAGGGGCCAGACGGTCCCCTGCCTCTTAGCCTTTAAAAACGTAAGTTGTTTCCAAGTTCTGATGCTTCACTGATTTTGACAGGATAACTCTTCATTCTTCTTGATACCCTGAAGTTGAATTTAGGGATCTATTCTGGACATTAACAGTTGACTCGTTCCTTGACATAAAAGAAAATGTATTATCTATTTGGATCAGAGCAATTAACTAGACAAAAGGGTAGAGATCTGATCCTTAGGACAGGAAGCTTGGGGTTTTTACAGAATAGTAGGGAATCCAAAGAGGTATTTTTCTTTCATAAATTTATTAAGTCGATTCTGAAAATTAAATAAAGTGGCAATATTAAGAGCATACCCTATAGACAGAGAAACAAGAAAGTGTTTTTGCTTGAGTAGTTCTAATAGGAAATATCCTACTCTTCAAACAAAAATGTTTAATTTGAGAGTTATTTTAATTTACGTCTAACAAACATAAAGTTTGTGGGTTGTGATGAATGAAACTGTAACACAAATGTTTCTGTCACCCATTTTTCTCTTTACAGAACTATGTGATGCCCATATCAATTCAAATTTTTCCTAAATTTAGGACTTTAAAACAAGACATTTGTTTCACAATTATCTGGTCAGGAATTCAAGAGTAAATTTGCTGGATGATTCTGGCTCCAATTTTTTCATCATGTTGTATTCATGCTGCCTCATGAAGGCTCCACTGGGGCAAAGAGTGGGGAAAAGCTTCTACATTTACTCATAGTCCGTCATCAGGTAGGTTTTCCAGAGAGAGAGAGAGAGAGGATATCACAACATGAAAGGCACTGTCAATAAATCCAGCCTACACTGAAAGAGAGAGGATTACACAAGAGCAGGAATGCCAATGTGGCAAGTAGAGATCCTAGATCCTGCTACATTTCATATTTGGACTTGGCTAAATGTGGCTGTCATTATAGGCTGTATGGACACTCACCCAGAAAGTATTTGGTAATAGCTGAAGCACCTAAGCGAAAATAGGTTGCAATTTTGAATTATTGTTATATCAGTTTATAAATCTTAAAGTATCCCCAAATTACATAATACGTATAAAAGCTTTGAAATCGAGTCCTATGTTTTTTTACAGATAATATTTTCCAACATCTGTGGAATCTAAAATAATAACTATATCTCCTAATTTTAACAAATGATCTTTTATAATTTTGTTTTAAAATTTGTGTAACAGTACACCAGAGGTTATGACAGTCTAATATTTTCAGTTAATACATCTTTCCAATACAGTAGTCCCACCTAATCCAAGTTTGCTTTTGCAGTTTGTTATCCAAGGCCAATTTCTGTCTGAAAATATTAAATGAAAAATTCCAGAGATAATCAATTTATATGTTTTAAATTGCATGTTCTTCTGAGTAGTGTGATAAAATCTTTTGTTGTCTTGTTCTGCCCCGTCCCACCCAGGATGTGAATCATCTCTTTGTCTGTCATATTCATGCTGTCTACTGCCTGTCAGTCAATTAGTAGCCCTCTGTGTTATCAAAGCAACCATTGTGATACCACAGTTGTTACATTCAAGGAACGCTTATTTTATTTAATAATGGGCCCAAAGTGCAACAGTAGCGATACTGGCAATTAACATATGCTAGAGAGAAGTTGTAAACTACTAATTTTAAGTGAAAAGGTGAAAATTTGTCACAAGCAGGCCATGTATAGACAAAAAGAATTGTATATTGAGTTTGATATTATCCGGAGTTTCCGGCATCCATTGGCGGTTTCTTGGAACATATCTCTCATGGATAAGGAAGGACTACCGTATTCTGAATAGATTTTATGAGAAGTAAATTCACGATTGACATATAAAATAATTTAGCCTTAGAATTTAAATAGATATATATCCTCTACAAATTAAACACAAATGTGATAATCTATGGTCACTTTTCCTTGTACTTATGCCAGCTCAGTAATGACTGGTATCGATTTGCTGAAGTTCAAATTTTGAATTACAGTTTTCTTTACATAGGGCTCATATTAATAAGAATATGCTCAACTTTGGTGTGCTGTATCAGTAAATATTCAAATTAATTGCACAGAGAGTAGTAATAATTTTATAAAGATTAATGCCATTTTTTTTCCAGAAGTGCTATAATCTCTCCATTTTCTATTGATGAAGGGACTGATAAAAAGGATAGAAACCAAGAAATGAAGAAAGTTTTGGAAAGTTTTCCTATTAAATTCAATGTAAAACTTAATAAAAATAAATAAATATAAACATTGATCAAGGGCTATGATGAGCCCAGGACTCTGTTTTAAGACAATATCACAGAAAATTTTGCAATAATGACAATACACAGAAAGTCTACTTATGGGCTAAAAAAATAAAATTTGAAATTGTTCGTGCTGTATTCAAGGATCTCCACAATTAAAATACACTTTCCAGGGTCCTCAGTCTCATTTTTTGTGTCTCTGCTACAACCAATCTACTTTAAAACAAACAAATAAACCACTGTCGATTTCTTACAACCTTCCCAGATTTCTAATAGTATTGTCTTTATAGTGTTAGGCTTACCAGGAATTCAATTTTTCTCTTTTCTCCACATTTCCAAATCTGATCTTTATTTTAAGAAACACATTTTTATCTTCAGGTGCACTTAGGAATGAACTCTTCCTTAAGTGGAATTTCATGACATTTTATTTGGATTTCTATTAAGATACCAATTATTTTCTAATTTGTGTTTTAGTTAATTTGTCATGTTTCCTGTTTCTGATTGAAAGCTATGTGAAGTTGAAATTCACATCTGGGCTCTCTCTGTATCTTCATAATGACTAGAATTGCTTTGTAAACCCTGGGTGATTCATACATTTGTATTGCATACCTGAGCATAGGAGCCATCACACAGCTTGCCAACTTGATCATTTTATAAATTGAACAATATTGATTGGACCAATACAGAGTCAGAATTTTTACTACTCATATACAGGAAGAAACATGTTTTAAGGTTCTCCAGTGTTGGCATAAATCTGGAAGATATATAATTAATTGGCTCCATAAAGTAGAATATATAAAGCAAGTGATAACTTAAGAAGTATATCTTTACAAATTCATGAGAACAAGTGAAAAAAAAAACACATAGTTTATAAATTTAGGCACCAAAGGACTACCTATAAAAGACTAGATTTGGCCCTTTTGTGTGTTTGTTAGTAATAAATGTCCTGATCCCAAACAAATTACATCAGTAATATTCACATCAAATGATTTAAATAATTAATTTATATTCCAACATAGGACTCATGTGTAAAATAAATGCATGATCACGTAAGGTCTATTCTCTAGAGTGGCTCAAATAAAGGACGTTATATGGGACTGAATAATTGAAATGGCAAATAATTCATTTAATATAGACCCATTAGATTTATAAAATGCTAACTTTATAGAAATTGTCACCTAATACCATAGAATGATCATTGCAAAACAGAGAGATGTGAAGATACAGAGAGAATATTGAGAGTCACTTGTAAACAACTTACATTTACATGCTCTCACTTGAGCATATTTTTAGTCTGAAAATAATTACAGTATTTCCAAATGCTTACAACCTAGTATGTTGTGTTCTGTGGCAGATTAGTCACTGAGTTATATTTTCCTATTTTTCTATGGGTATAATCTAAAGTTAATGCAACATAGATTTTTTCTCAATGATAATTGTAATTTTTGATTATTTAAAAATATTATACGTAGGCAGCAGACATCTTGAGCTACTGAAATTTTTATCACTTGGAGGTATATGTAAGGATTGTTCATCATAATGTTGTTGGTCTCTACTGGCAGATACTCTAGGAGTAAAATGCAAAATGGAATTATATCCTGTATTCAATTTTACTTTTAAATGTCACTTCACGTACAACAAGTATAAGACTTTAGTTGTTAAACCATCAATAAGAGGTTGAATCAAATGACCATAGAAGCCTTGGGAATAGAGATAGACACTGCTAAATAATCAGAGATGATGTGGATGAAATGAGTAATAACAAATATAGAAATGGTGATATAAACCTATTAACAAGCTCAAGTGGTCATTTCAGACTAGCTAACAATTAAGGTTACAGAGTTACAGAGATAAGAAATAATGTTCATGCACTAACTGACACATTTTAGTGCTTAACAGACACAGCCATTATATTTGCATACCAGCCAAGAAACAAACACAAATAATAGTTATCATTATCATTATCTCTTTGCTTATTATTACTGTGAGAGCTTGGAATGTAAAATAGCTTAATCTATGTCTCTTACAGTTTTGAATTTTTATATTTGTGCTAACACATTAGCTTTCCTAAGCAACTTTTTAAAGTATTCATAAAATACATGTTAATAAATGTTCAAGTGAAAATCTATAAATTATATATTATATATTCAACTTTAAGAGTGGAATAATTATAATGTTTAAGTTTTATTTTATTAACACTAAAATTTTGATTATGCAGCCTGATATCCATCTAGTAAGATTTGAACAATTGTTCAGCAATGTTAGGTAAAGGGTACAGGATTATGAGAATTTCAATTTAAAAAAACAATATGGCATTTAGACTAGTAAAAAAAGTATATTTAGTTTGAAGTAAATTATTTAATAAAATTTTAATAATTAAAAAGAATTTATTAACATGTAATAAAATTTCCCTGGATAAGTTTAATATATTACACAAAAATTATTGTCTTCCACAAACATTTAATATGTATCTTCTTTGGACAGTCATATAATTAAAGTAGATGTTTGATTTATTGATAGAGTGAATAACAGGTATATGAAAATAAAAGAAGTTTCTTGCTATTTGCAAGTGACAACAGATCGCTTAAGTCTATGCTCCAAATTTCAAAATGTTGTCTGTGAAATCATAGAAAAAATGTAGACAAAAAACATGCTTGTATATGTGACCAATTTCAACATTTTGTAGCTGTGGAAATCCAAGTCGAAATTAAGTGTATTCTCCAACATCCAACAGATGATTGAAAGCTGAACTTTCTCATTCTCAGTTTAATATTAGATCATCTTTAATTGAAGAACTACTCTGATTTTTATTTTCTGAAAAATAAAATATGTATAGAAACAAAATGATAAACTTCTTACTAATGTTAGATAAGAGTTCTAAATTTCTTTCCAAAGAATCAATACGTAAGTATGTTCAATTCTTTGCCTTCTACTTTTAAACTTAACTTCCTCTTAAAGCAACCTTTTTCGATTACCTGCTCCACCCTGACTCATTTCAATCACCTGCTCCATCCTGACTCATTCAGATTACATACTCCACACTGACTCATTCCAATTACCTGCTCTGTCATAACCATTTTTCCCGGCAAACCACTCATCCTGTCACTCTCTTTAAATTAGCCAATCAGAATTAGTTTAGCCTGTGCATCTAACACTATCCAGTAGGGGAATGACACAGCAGCAGGGGCCATGTGCGACAGGGATAAGAACCCCTTCTCCCTTGTCCAAGTGTGCACTCACCGTTGCTCCGTCTGTAAGGGCACACCCTTGTATAGAAGTACCTTGCGCTGCTGAGAATTAAAACAAAAATTTTATATTTGAGTGCTATTTCCTTTGCGGCACTGAAACTTTATATATAACACTAATTTCATAAAGTAAATATAATTAATTACTTGCTTTACTATCTATGTATTCAGATTCTCTCCTGATACTGTTTTAGTCATGCTTTATAAGGAATACATATTATTTAGTTGATAATTTTTCCTACAGAAAACATATCTTACGTAAGAAGTAGATATGAGTGTTCAGATCTAATAGTCAACATAGTTGATATTTTCTAAACATGTATGCATTTTGTAAAATGCAATCAGAACTTTTTTCTAGAATTTTTTACATAAATATTTTAAGTCTATATGATAATTTTATAAAATAGATAATTTTTAGCATCAATTAACGTTATAATTAAAGTCATTAATTTATAGAAGAGTTTTAAAATATTGAGAAATTATTAGGATATATACATTTGACTGTTGGTGCTGTTTTCATTAAGAGGTGTAATATAGTCAGTTTATTTTCTCTACAGGTATTTATTATGTTAACTGAAATAAGCCAGGCACAGAAAGACAGGCTTCACATATTCTCACACATTTATGGGATCTAAAAATGATCTAGAATTTTAAAGAATATTAAGATACCCATTTTATTTTTATTTTAAGTTCTGGGGTACATGTGCAGGATATGCAGGTTATTACATAGGTAAACGTGTGCCATGGTAGTTTGCTACACCTATCAACCCATCACCTAGGTATTAAGCCCAGCATGCATTAGCTATGTATCCTGATGCTCTCCCTGCCCCCAACCCCTTTCCCCAAAAGGCCCTGGTGTGTGTTGTTCTCCTCCCTGTTTCTACGTGTTCTCATTGTTTGGTTCCCACTTATAAGTGAAAAGATAAGGTGTTTGGTTTTCCCGCATTAGTTTGCTCAGGGTAATGGCTTCCAGCTCTATTCATGTCCTCGCAAAGGTACTCAGTTTTGTAAGGCATCATGCAAAATAATTAATAAACTCAAACCAGAAAAAAAGTATTATTGAATATTATCCTGAAGATAAAATATGAATTTTTTATTTGAATTTATTTCCTAAAATAATCTTTTGTAATCTCTAATATAATTTTACATTTTTTGGAGCATGTAGGGTATTTATATTTTATTACTAAGTTCTTATTTGAACTTTTAAAATGATATATTGAAGGGAATAACTCATATTCTTGCTAATTTGACTCTCTGAAATTTACTTTTGCTTTATCCTGAAAAAATTAAAATTATTTGTGAAAATCATCAGATATTGACCAAATACTGTTAACTTTTTTTTCTGCTTTACTTTCTCCTGTGTTACAATTAAAGATTTGGATTTTTCTGGTTGTTTAAGAAAAACTATGTTGTTGTTTTTAACGAGGTGACCATAGACGAAAACTGACTTTCATCAATGTTTTAAGTAAGTGTGCTTACATCACGGCTTTAAGTAAGTGGAAGTAAGTAGGTTTAATGACTACTGATGTTCAACTACAATAGAATTTATTATATTGTTATAATGTTTAAAGTTATTTTAATTTAAAATACAAGGAAATTATGATGCTAAATCTTATATCCAAAATGAGAAACTTACCTCTATATTTATAATAATAAATCTGTAGCCAACATGAAGAAAATAGAAATAGGTTATATATTTGATTGTTTTACTTCTGTTTGTTTTATTTTGAGACTATACCCTCCAATTTTTTTAAAATTTTTCTACAAATACTTCACTTTTTAGATTATGAAAAACCTACACATAATCTTTTGAAAAATATATACAAGATATCAAATCTAATGTACAAATATAGTAATTAAAAGATTAGTATATTTGTTAATAATACTGTAAATTTTAATAAAGTGGAAGATATATATTCTATGTACTTTGCTCACAAGAAAGTTGGAGCTATAGTTCAAAAAGTATTATTTTCTATTTACTAAGAAAATCATTGCCTTGGGAGAAAATATTATTTAGCAGTTTTACGTGTGAATCTTTTCAACTGTAATCATTCAAATGGATAACTAAATGTGAATTCTGCCTTAGGGTTAGCACATAACCAATTTGTTTCACAGGTTATCTGATTATGAGCAGATTGTCCACTCACCTCAGCTCTAATCCCTGTATATTTAAAAATAATGTCAGATACTAGAAAAAGTGCGATTCTTTTTATCGCGTCATTATGAGAGTACATGTGTTATAATTTTCTCAACTATACTTCTCTGTTTCTTAATTTCTCTCTTCTTAGAACATCAACAGTAACTAGGTTATTAGCACATTTCAGTCATATCTGGAAAAATAAGAATAACATTTTAACAAAACGAAAAAGCAAGCAAACTCAGCTGTCAATTTTGATTTATATTTATGAAACAACCTATGTAATATAAGCATATTTCAAGATACTATTTTGTCATTTTAAGATACTGTCTTCATATTTAACAACATCTAAGATAAAATCAGAGTTTAATATTCATTTCCAAAATACATAGACCTGCTGTCAAAAAATGAATCTTGAAAACCTCACAGCTCTTTTCTTATTTTTTTCTTTCTTTTTTTTTTTTTTTTTGAAAGGAGTCTCGCTCTTTCGCCCAGGCTGGACTGCAGTGGCTCTATCTCGGCTCACTGCAAGCTCTGCCTCCCGGGTTCATGCCATTCTCCTGCCTCAGCCTCCCGAGTAGCTGGGACTACAGGCTCCTGCCACCGTGCCTGGCTAATTTGTCTTTCTTTTTTTATTTTTTTTATTTTTTTTATTTTTAGTAGAGACGGGGTTTCACCATGTTAGCCAGGATGGTCTCGATCTCCTGACCTCGTGATCCACCCGCCTTGGCCTCCCAAAGTGCTGGGATTACAGGCGTGAGCCACCGTGCCCGGCCAGCTCTTTTCAAATGTACAAAGGAAGACAACATCGCAGAAGTGTAAGCAAAGAAAAATGAAACAGTCATCAAGAGTATTCTATAGAATATTTTTCTATTTTATGTTCAGGTCACAATATATAAATTTAGTGCCTTTTGGGAAGATTGATATTAATAGTAGTATAGTATTTCAGACTCTCTTAGATGCAAATTTAATTAAAACTTCAGTTCATTATAAGGTTATTACTATATGAAGTCCAAGAATAGACATTCACTGAAACAGGACTCTTTGTCGCTCATTTTCTTCTCTCTGTGGGTATGATTTATTCTTTGTATCTTGCTTAATAAAATTAGTCTTTGATTATCTTATCTGCACCACATGGGAAGAAAATGCCCATTGGCAACTTAAAAGTTCTTATCTTATGTTTCAAGTCATTAGACTTTGACTGAGCTCAGGCTCAAAATCTTGGGAAATGAACTAATTAACCTAAATTTAGATCAGGTGCTATTCCTGTATCTTTCAACTAAGACCAAGAGATGAAGTCACATTGTGTAAACATGACAGCTTCTGCTTGAACCATGGGTATGGGAAGTAATCACCAGAAAAAAAAGAGGATGCTAGTGTATTCTCTTGCATTTTTAGTTCCTTGACTTCATTTCAAATGACCTCTCCAATCTAACATTACCACTCACTTTCTTGTTTAGACTTTGGGACCTTGAAAACTCATTGCTTCAGCAATTGCCAGATCAAACATCCCTCTCCCTTCCAATTACTAACCAGGCCCAACACTGCTTAGCTTCCAAGATCAGACACGTTCAGAGTGGTATGCCAGTAGAACGAACATCCTTCTCTATGTTTGACTTTAGACTTCTCAGGTTTTACTTCCCACCACACCCAACTTAGATTCCATGAGCTAATACTATAAATATCCTAAATACTTTTAACACATTATGGATGTCTCATGACACTCACCTGGCAAAACCTAACTATTGCTGAATGCAACCAATGATTTTCTTCATCCAGTACCCTACCCACTAAATATTGCACTATGCAAATTACATAGATTGACTGATTGGCATCCCTACACATTGTAGTAACTCTTTGTAGTGGGCGATCAACATGACCTACTTTATCTTACTAAATTTCTCCCCTAAATTTTTTCTCCAATTCTCATCAACTACCGCTTTCTACCTGTTTTACTCTTTGTATTCCCGCAAACCCCACTCTGTATGAATTGTGGGTATAATTCATCTAGAATATTATAGGCAGCAAATAAAACCACTTTTATTTTCTCATGACCAAAACTGAAAATTTCCTTACATCTTCATTCGTCTTCTTCTGTTCTTCTATAATAGAGACACTATCCATCCTTCTATAAAAAGCCATACCTTCCCATATACACAGTATCCTAACCACATTTGTGTTCTCAGAAAACTTGATGTATTTATTGTCCTATATGTCTTACAAAGCAGAATTTTCCCCCACCTTGTATAATCTTTATCTGCTGTCATAAACTCTCTTTGAAACTGTAGCTCCTTCCATTTAATATCCTGTCTCTCTTTTACCCTTCAGAGTCAAGCTTTATGAAAAAGTAACTCTATATTCTGTTTCTATCAGCTCGTGTTCTATTTATTCCTCAAACTTGGATCTGGATCTGGCTTCTTTCTTCACCACTTGACTTGAATTTCTACTAGGTAATTTTATGAATAAACTTCTTGTTGTCAAATCAAATCAATACTTTGTGATCTCCCACTTACTTACCCTTTCCTGGTTTCCATTACATCACATTCTCTTGTTTTTTTATTTACATCTCTGTTTTCTTCAACACTTCTTTTACTTGCTATTTGTCCATATTCTGATGTAAACATTGAAGTTGTTCAAGGCTTTTATCTAGGTCTCCTTTTCCTCTCAATATGGAATATCTCAGCCAGAGATTTAAATATTCTCTACATAACAAGGCAAACATCTCATGCCATAAATATTTTTATCAGCTTCAGACATATATATTTAAGTGACTAAAAAATCTCTACTTGAATGCTATACAGATATTTCAAATACATCATTATCAAAACTGAATTACTGATACATCCTATAAATAAGCACTTTCTCCAATTTTTCCCATGTTTTAAAATGACTCCTCCCTCCACTTACTAAGTCAGAAAACTAAGAATAATTTTTAACAATTCACTCTGCCTCATATTGCAGCATCTGATATTCTACTAGACCAAAAAAAGTGTATTACATTTATTCCATTTATTCACTTGTTAGAAATCTAAGTATTTATTTTCTCTCTTACCTTTCATATCAAATTCATCTCACCAAATCCTGTTGATTTTACCTTCTATGCTTATCTCAGCCCACTTTCTTTTACTCTTTTTCACTATTACCAATCTAGGTCAAGCCACTATTACCACTGCCCTACACTGGTTAATTATCTTCTTATTAGTCTCTCCACTGCTATACCTACCTATCTACAATCCATTCTCTACAGAGTATATCGAATAATAATTTTAAACATAAATTGGCTCAATCATAGTCTGTAAACCTATTAAATACATTTTAGTTATACATGGTATGGAACCGACTTTCCTCCTGACCACTTTCTCACCTACTTTCAATGTCTAGCCACAGTGGACTTTTGCTCAGAACATCTGTATAAAAAACCTGCTCAGGGCCTCGATACATCTTGCTTCTCCCGAGTAAAAATTATTTCATCTATACTTCAAAATATTAACAACTTTACATTCTAATTTAAATGGGAATATTTTTAAGAGAGAAAGGCTTTCATTGATCACAATCCAAATATGGAAATGAGTTTATGCTGCTTTATTATCTCATAATTCACTGTATTACTATCATACTACTCATCACAATTTGAAATTGTGTATTCAATGGGTTGCTCGTACTAAAAATAGTTGTTACTAAGGTTTGTCAGTGAATAAGAGTTCGATTTCACCAATGTGTTAGAATTTGATTTGATTTTGTGGTTTAAATTTTTTCTGTAGGTGAGATATTCTTAATTTTCAAATTTCTATGAATTACCTGCGCTACTTTTAAACTACAGGAATATCTCATTTTATTTCATTTAACTTCATTATGTTTCTCTGATATTGTGTTTTTTACAAAATGAAGGTTTGTGGCAACCTGTGTCAAACAAGTCTATCAGTGCTATTTTTCCAACAGCATGTGCTCACTTCATGTCACTGTGTTATATTTTGGTAATTCTTGCAATACTTCAAACTTTTAGTACTATTATAACTGTTATGGTAATCTGTGATCAGTGATCTTTTATGTTATTAGCGTAAGTGATTTGGGGCCCCATGTAATATGCCCATATAAGATGGTAAACTCAATCAGTAATGTTTTTGTGTGTTCTGACTGCTTCTCTGACTGGCCTTTCATTCCCCCATATCTCTTCTCCTTTGGCCTCCCTGTTCCATTAGACTCAATAAGATTGAAATTAGGGTATTAGCCTTATAATGGCATCAAGGTGTTCAAGTGAAAGGAAGCGTCACATGTCTCTCACTTTAAATCAAAAGCTAGGAATGGTTAAACTTAGTGAGGAAGGCATGCCATAAAGCAAGACATACCAAAACCAGGCCTCTTGTGCCAAAAAGTTGGCCAAATACTTAATGCACAGGAAAAGTTCATGGAGATTATGGGGAGTTACATGGAGATTATGAAGATTATGGGGATTATAATTCAAGATGAGATTTGGGTGGGGACACAAAGCCTGACCATATCAAGATTATTCTACCAAAAAGACATATGTACTTGCACGTTCATTGCAGCACCATTTACAATAGCAAAGACATGGAATCAACCTCGGTGCCCAGTAATTGGTGGATGGATAAAGAAAACGTGGTACATATAGACCATGGAATACTATAGAGCCATAAAAAACAACAAAATCATGTCCTTTGCAGTGACATGGATGCATCTGGAGGCTGTATTTCTAAGTCAATGAACATAGGAACAGAAAACCAAATGCTCCATGTTCTACCTGTAAATGAGAGCTAAGCATTGAGCATACATGGACATAAACATGGGAAAAACAGACACTGCAGACTACAAGATCAGGGAAGAATGGAGGGGCTGTGGGTTGGGTTGAAGAACTGGATATTGGTTACTGTGCTCACTACCTGGGCGATGGGATCCATGCTCCAAACTTCAGCATCATGTAATATTTTCATGTAGCAACTCTGCTCATTACCTCCTATATCTAAAATAAAAGTTGAAATTTAAAAATAAATGAATAAAAATTAGACGACAACAACACAACAAAAAAGCAAGTGTTGTACAAGTATATGTATGCTAATGTATTTTAAATCTAAAATAAAAGTACTTTGGTACGTTTTACCCTAAAATATCATTTCAATTCATTACATTTGACATGGAATTGCTATATTTTATTGAGTAATTTTAAGTTTTTGCCACATGCCAAATGGAAGAGAAGCATGTAATAAATAATTTAAATATATTATTCACATTTAATTTTAATGAAGAATGCTTTTAATTTTTTAACTGACACTGCTTCTTGAAGTACTCCAATGTACAAAAGAAAAAATAAATAATTTTATCTAACAAAGTGATTCGTCACCTTGGCATATTTGCCATTTTTGGCTGAAGAGTCACTGATGTGCGGGACTGTGCTGTGCACTGTAGAATGTTTTGCAGTATCTGTGGCCTTTATTCACTAAAACTTATTTGGGATCACTGAAAATGTCTCCAGATATTGCCAATACCCCATAAAAGACAAAATCACTCCAAATTGAGAACCTCTGCTCTTACCAAAAAACCAAATCTTTAGTAGTACTTGATTTCTGATCCCAACTTTCCTGTCAATTAGCTCTATGACCTTAGGAAATCAAATTTCTGGGCTTCAAAATATGCATAGGTAATGTGAGAAAGTTGTAATTGATAGATAATTTCAAAATTTATTTTGTATCATTTTTATCATGCAATTAGTCAAGATATAGATAAATAGAAAATAATATATGTTGAATCCTTACATACATATACACACACATATGTATATATATTTATATATAGTATATATATTGGGTTGCATCTTAGTAAGCCCATGGTATATCGAAAAAAACTCATGTAATTTGAAAATATCACAACTTAAAAATGTATTTAATGCTCCTAACCTATTAAACCTGAAGGTTAGCTTAACCTAGTCTACTTTAGTTATGCTCAGAATAGTTACATTATCCTGAAGTTGGGCAAAATCATCTTAACAGGAAGCTTATTTTATTATAAAGTGTTTAGTATTTTATATAATTTATTGAGTATTGTACTGAGTGTGAAAAACAGAATGGTTATATGATTACTCAAATTATGGTTTCTACTGTATTGCTTTCACCCTACCATGACATCAAAAAATAATTAAGTCAAACTATTATAAGTAGGAGACTGTCTATATTTTATTTATACAGGGAAAAAGACTGACTTGAATTAAGTGAAGTGAATCAGAAGAAAATGGTAATTGACATTCTACTGGATGCTTAAGGGGCTCTATTATACATTAATATATGATTTAATGCTAAATGTCCTTGCCTAGAGTATGTGGGAAATGATCTATGTTTTTCACATTAAATTTTATATATTTTCCTTAACCCCGAACTATATTTAATATGTGTTGATGATATTTTCTCAATGTTTTGTTTTATAATTTTTGTGTTTTTAAATGACAAAGGATATTGTGCATATAAAGAATCTTAAAGTGAACACTTTTCTAGTGTTGTAGTATTCTCTTAATGTTTTTCTTTTGTAAGTAGTTGTCCTCTCTTTCAATCCTCATGGTTACATCAGGAAGAAATTATCTTTATACAACATGACACTGTTGTGCCCTGCATTGTAATACAGAGGTGTTGAGAGAATCCCTGTAGCTAAACATATTTTAATCTCTGTCTTGCTGTTCTCTTGAAAAACAATTCTGTAAATCTGGCAAACGTTAGGAATGAATGTGATCTGCCAGTGTACCGGAGGTAAAGAAAAAAACTCTTTAGTAGAGAAAAGGAATGAGAATAGATAATATTCTGAAAGAAGAAATAGCTGTTGAAAGGGAATTTCTGGACCCCCAGTGTTGTCCCAGACCCTAATTTTTAAAAAGCTAATTAATTTTGTGGGTAAAGAAAAAAAAATAGCTGTCCTTCTTGTGCCGGTAGGAGTCCCCAACATTTACCCCAGTTGAAATCCTGTCTTTGCTTCTTGTTATCTGAATAACTTTGAAAAACGTTACTTAACATCTCTAGATTGTAGCTCCCTGATCTACAAAATGGGAATTTAAAATAAAACTGTTTATCTCAGGTGATTGTTCTAAATATTTAAAACTTCCTGTATTTCAAAGGATTTACTATGGTCCTTGTTGTTAAACTAGTGCCCAGTAAAAGTAAGTTATGTGGTAATAATATAACTTAGTAAGAGCAAGTATATGCTCTAGTCAAGTATGAAGCTGGCTCCCTGTTAACTAATTGGGTAATTTTGAGGCAGTTCCTTATCTTTCTAATCCTTCAGGTCTCCTTCTATAAAATGAGTTTATTAATAAAACCTGCCCCGTAGGGTTATTATGAGAATTAAGTTACTTTAATTAAGCTCTGTCACATAACAAAGAGTTGGTAAAAGGTAACATTATTGCTATAATCACAACATTTGGCTCTAACTCTACCAAGTCCTTCCCCCAGCTTTTGATGAGGCTGTGGTATGGTGTCCTTTGTCTCTTTGATGTGTCAGCCATGCAACTCTCGGATCTCTCTCTCCTTCTAGAATTTTCACACTCTTTATGTCTCAGCAATTCAGCTTGAGAGAGAATCCCTCTCTGACCTTCCTATGTAAGTTAGAATCTCTGTTATGATCCATTTCTTCCTTGAGTTTCCTTCAGAGCAGTCATCACAATACCTGCTTTATTTATTGTCTTCACTGTTTCTTTCTCTTCCACTAAATTGTAAGTTGCATGGGGAGAGAAAGCATGCATGTCTTGTTTATTGAGAATAATGGTTGACATATATTGACACTCAAAATGGTTTATGGAGTGAATAAATATGTATTTTCTAAATCAGTAAAATTTAAGAAAGCTTACCTGCTCATATGACCCAAATTATCTTTTTAATGAGCTTGAGGCTTGAGGATTAACATGTATTGTTTTAATTGTTATAATTTTTTTTTAATAGAGGCAGGATCTCTCTGTCACCCAGGCTGGAGTGCTATGGCATGATCACAGCTCACTGCAGCCTCGAATTTTGGGGCTCAAGCAATCATCCTACCTTAGCCTCTCGAGTATCCATGCCCAGCTTTTTTCTTTTTTTTTTTTTTTTTGGTACATACAGAGCCTCAATGTGTTGCCCAGCTGGCCTCGAACTCCTGGCTCAAGTTATCTTCCTGCCTTGGTCTCCCAAGGTTCTGGAATTATAGGCATGAGTGTGAACCACCATGCCTGGAATTAGCACTTTTTTTTTTTTTTTTAACAAAGTCTTTGCTTATATACAACCAAGTAACTGTGTTATATCATCACATAAAACAATAAAGAAACTCTGTTACAATATCATATAAAACAAGTTTATAGTCTCAGTAAAAAAAGGAAGATAATTTCTGTAATGGATAGTTTTGATTATGTATCTAACTTGACCAAATTATGCAAAGAGACTAATCATGTAAAATATCCATATATAAATATTTTTCTTTGATTCCTTTTTCATGTAATAACTGGTGTCTTTATTACTTCTTTCTTTGGTTCTTTCTCCTTTCCTTTTTTATTTTTGGTGGTTATAGCATAGCATAAAAATCAAGAGATGAAAGCAAGTAATTGCCACTCTTTCTCTTTTTCCTTTGATGGACAGTCAGAAAAAGAACATTATCACAGCCAGGCCGAGACTGTGACTTATGGCAGGGTAAAGAATCAAACGTTTAGGAAAAAGAGCTTATGGAAAGCTTCAGGCTCTCAGAATTTGTAGCAGCAGTTCCAACTTGCAGATGGCAATAATTTTAGTAACTGCTGCCACTACTTGGCCCCAGACAATCACAAGAACACAGGAGACAGCCTTGGATAAAATTTACTGAGTTTGGTGAATTTATTCCAGAAACTTCTTATTATCCTTAATGTCTGTTTTGTTTGGCAAATATGACCTATTTAGTAGTCAAATACATTAGCAAAAAGTTCCACACTTTCTCTATTTTATTTTCTTAATGGCTGCAAAGCTGTCTCTGTAGTTGAATTCCTAAAAGATGGGCATCGATAAACTCTATATTCTCCCTATATTGATATATTTCAAAGGGTTTTAAAAAAGTATTTCAATCTTATTAAAATTTTAATACTATCTAAATATTGTGTACTTTTTATAATGCTGAAAGTGTTTAGAACTTTTCCCTCCATGTGTTATAGTGCTTGCTAGGTCTGCTGCTTTACTAATATGTGCAAGTTCAGATTGTGATTTATACCTAATTGTAATATGCCAACTACAAAAAAAACCATGTATACTCTTTCATTTCCACATACATTCTATGCTTGAAATATTTTTTCAACCTTTTTTATGTTTTTGATTAAATTTTGCCCTATAAATAAATATTTCATATCATCCAGTGTTATTTCAAATCTCATTATGTTTAGCTTACTCTTGTGTTTAAATTTCACTCTATTAGATCTTCTTTTATAAAACATAAAAAAATTATTATTTCTTTTGGAGGATACAGTTTAAATTGAATTTTTTCAAATATACTCACACAAAAATGTATTACTATTCATACAATATTTAATCTTGCAATTATATTTGAATGTTTTTTCATAGATGCTAGTAGTTTGAACTTTATTATTTTGGACACAGAAAAGGAATTTTTTTCTACAGCTTTACTAAAATATAGAATACATACAACATTTTAAAAGTGATACAGTGATTTAAAAAGCATTTTTGGGAGATGAGTGAGTTATATCTATATTATACCTATACTATAATTATATCCATGCTATAAACACCTTATACAAAGGAGCTGTTTCAGACACAGCAAATCTTAATATCCAGTATTCTGGGAACATTTCCTTATTCACTTAACCTAAGTTGAGCACTCCTCCATTACTGCAGTTACCAGGCTGCATTTCCATTACTTTGTTAATTATTTGTATCCCCAGTATGACTTTAACTTTTTGTGTGAAGTTCTTAGGTATTATTCATCATTTGCTTCTGGCTTACAAAATACCTGGGATGTAAGAGATAGTATTTTTTGTTGAACTGAATTGAAATCTCCGCCATGTCTGTTACAGTGACTTGCATATAGTTTATTTAAAATGTGTCTCACTGCCAAGGAAATAAAGCTACATACTTTCATTGTACTTTCTTATCTTGAATACTTGTAGAAAATTACTTTATGTAGTATTAATCTCATAGACACTATAATTTTTTGATAAATTTTATTTTGAAGTTTAAAGAAAAATATTTACTAAAAGATTAAATTGACTTTGGGAGGCTGAGGCAGGAGGATTGGTTCAGCCCAGGAGTTCGAGACCAGCCTGGGCAATATAGGGAGATCCTGTCTCTATGAAAAAAATTAATAATAATAATGATAATAAAATTGAAAAACCATATATAAAAAGTCTTTTAACATATTTAAATGTGTTTTTTCTAGGCTTAATTTATTTGAAATTTTTCTAAACAATATTTTTCTTCATATACAGACTAATAAACTTCTATTAAAATTATACCTATGTAACAGGGGGAAAACTAATTCAATCAATTTTTACTGGAATTTTAAAAATATTTCAAACTAATACTTTGATTTGTTCTATTTTCTGAAATTATAGGATTGAAGGGAAAAGGAATGGGGAGATGTAAAAAAGAGCCAAAATATAACCAACTCCCTTAATGCCACATATTTACATGATATCTATGGTATTGCAATAAGAATGTAATGTTAAATGCAAGTACATTACTATATGTCTGACATCATCTACATGTGTTATAATTTTTTTTTGCTGTTGGAACAATTGAAAATAAATCATGGAGTAGTTCACTTGCTAGGAAATATTTTGAAATCAAAAGCCAAAAGGAAGTTGGGAGACTCTGAATAGCCTCCTCATATAGATCTTAATAATTCTTGCAATTATGTTTGCTACATTTTGAATAATTCTAAAACTGCCAAGCAGAATCTCAAATGTGATAGATGGTATTTGTGGCTGGGAATATGTTAAAATATGTAGCCGGCATTCATTAAATTGTGATGCTTCTCTTACATAATAAAAATAACATCATCATAAACCACAAGCTGAGTGAAATGCATTGTGAAGTGGCTCATCTGTCTTCCACATGGTAGCAGTATATAGAACTGGTTTCTTAACTACAATTTACCTGCCATGGGTAAATTGAGACTCTCTAAAATGTCCTTGAAACACTCGAACATTTACCTCTATGGGACTCCGAGAGGGGATTATGGTTCAATTCTTAATAATTGCATTGTTGCTACCTATATTTCAGTAATGCTGGCTTCAATAGCTAGGTGAGGAGAGTTATCCCCAGGTGAAATTGTTCTTAGTAAAATCTGTGTCAGCATCAGTGCACTACTGAATATTGCTCTCTCAGTTTAACAGACCGCAGCATTTGTGGGATATGATGCAGTTATCTCAGTCACATATTTCTTAATAATGTGGAGGATATGAAAGGTGATGACAGCACGAAGAAGGCTTATAAGTGCAAGTAATGGAGGAGATTTAAATGCAAGGAACACTGTAAATGAAATATTAATCACAAGCTGCCAGTGATAAACATTCTTTTTTGGTTATTATCTCCTTTTCTAAATGAAGCTACTTGTATTGAGGAGTACTGTTCACATTTTACTTCTTTGATCCAACACTCGTGTCTTAGCAATCAAATTAGTAAGGTCCTGATGCTTTGTTTCCAATTAGTTTGAAATTTTTTATATTCCTAGAAATCTTATTCACATCATTCCACAAGGGGCTTGTTTATCTTATCCTAAAATAAGTTGAAACCATCTTACTATTGTTTTAAAAATTTATTTATAGAGCTAAATTATTCATATGTCTTCCCATCAGCATATATTTAACCTTTATGTAATGGGAACAAAGAGGATATAATAAACCAACGTATCTAATTTCTATCACATTCATTCCAGATTAACAAAAGTTAAATTTGCTTTTAACAGTGTGATTTATCTTAATTGTTCTCAAAAAATAGGATGTAAGTAATCTCTAGATTCTTCCTTTGCCACTTTTCTTAGATATTATATGACATGGGAGAATAGTTTATTTTTCCATTTCTTTCTGTAGTTCCATATGGGCAAGAAATTATGACTAGCAAAATTGGCCACTATGTATATCACTATTCTTATTTTAGAGCTTAGTGGTAATCACTTGTAGAGGATATGGCTTCTCAAGTCTGGGAAAAAAAAGAAAAAAATAATTAAAGGAAGCAATAATTTCAGAACAGCTAATGTTGGGGCACAGACACTGATACTCAAAATACGGCACTTTGACATGATAACTGAAGACCCTCAAGGTCTGTCCTACTCTCCACCATTCCTGTCTCTCATTCCATTGTCTCTCCCAAAGCACAGGATGAAGTTTTTCCTGGAAGTTTTCTTATCCGCCTAAAGTCAGGAACTGCCAAAGAAGAGAACAATTATCTCTTGTCTTTTCCTTGAGTTTTCATTAGATGAACTCATATTATAGATTAGACTGAAGAGTCAACAAACTGGGACAAATTTTTGTCACTAGTCACTGTCTGCTGTGTGTGCCCCACAAATGTTGTCCTGGTTCATCATATGTTCTTTAACTCCAATGAATTATTTTAATAATCCTTTACTATACTATTCCCCTAAAATCATCCACACTTCCCTATATTCTTTTCCCCTAAGAAGAAAGGTATATGAGCATCTGCACGGATATTGAACAATCACCTTGTGATTTCCCACGTGCATGCTAATAAATTTGTATGCCATTTCTTCTATTAATCTGCCATTTGTATGTTTATTTTTCAAGAAAACTTCAGAGGTAAAAACGTTTTCCCTTGGCCCCTATACTTTATTTGCTTTTGATCTAAGCCTGACCAAGGACAGTCCACAAAACATTGCCCAAGAATCCCCAGAGTGGTCCAGAGTAGGAATACCACAGGCAATTCAGCTAGGTAGCTTCCTACTTATGGGGAGTTTTATTTTCAAGGCTGAGGGTCACGTTCTCATTTCCTTTGCTATGTGTTCTTGATAACTTAGCACTTAATACTTCCCCTTGCAGGATTGCCTCTGAGTATAGCTTCTTTTAAACTGTTCACGTTATATAAGGCATTTTCGTATTTCTCCATCATGGCTATGAAACTGCTCTTTAGTGGAAACCACTATTGTCCCTCTGCTCAGAATCATTTTGAAAACATTCCTCTAGTTCTTAATAATTGGTACCAAGATAGTAGCCAATTAATTAACATGCATTTATCTGATTATATCTTGGTCATTTGTTGGATATTTTCCCGTTGGTTTCCCCCAGCTGCTGTCTTTGCAAGAACCTCAATTTTCATTTACATATTTAAGATTAAAGATACATAAATAGAACTTTACTATTCAAAATGCTCTAGAGAGAGAATTTGGGGAAGGTGGCTAAGCAGGAAGCATTAGGAATCTTTCTTCCCAACTAGCCCAACTGCATTGGCAGAATCTGTCTGTTGTAACTTTTTAGAATTCTGGAATCTATTGAAGACTTGCAACTTTCAGGGGAGAGCTTGGATTATAAATTGCAGTTAATGTCAGTCCATTTTATCTCGTAGCATAGGAGAAACTACCTATCTCCCTCTCCCAGCCCTGTGAGAGGCAGTGGTGCATGTGTTCCTGGAGCAGCTTACACAGCTGTTGGAGGCAGAGTAGGCAATAAGAACCTTGTCTTCCTAATATCAGGAATTTAAGTTCTTTTTTTTTTTTTTTTTTTTTTTGACGGAGTCTCGCTCTTTCGCCCAGGCTGGACTGCAGTGGCGCTATCTGCGCTCACTGCAAGCTCCGCCTCCCAGGTTCACGCCATTCTCCTGCCTCAGCCTCCCGAGTAGCTGGGACTACAGGCACCCGCCATCGCGCCCGGCTAATTTTTTGTATTTTTAGTAGAGACGGGGTTTCACCGTGTTAGCCAGGATGGTCTCGATCTCCTGGCCTCGTGATCCACCCGCCTCGGCCTCCCAAAGTGCTGGGATTACAGGCGTGAGCCACCGCGCCAGGCAGGGATTTATGTTCTAATTGCTGCTTCTGACCTCAGAGGTGAGATGAAAAGTCAAGTGGCTATTGTGTTGCACCTTCCCCATAGTTGCAAGCCCCTTTCCTTCCAGCTGAAGTGACTCCAGTTGATCCTTTGCAACAAGAATTGGAGAGGTAGTGGGCAGGCCATTAATTCCGACGCATGTCAAAGTTTCTTGTAAATAATTCTTCCTGAAGCAATATCTTGAAACTTACTGATGAGTGTGAATTTTAAAAATAATTACAGCACATCCATTAGAACAGCTAAAATGGAAAAGACTGACCGATTAAATTTTGGCAAAAATGTGAGTAACTACAACTGGCATCCCCTGCTGGTAGAAATGTAAAATGGTACAATCACTATGAGGCAGTTTGGCAATTGAGCAGGCACTTAGCAAAGCAATCCGCTTTTTCCTTTTAGGTATTTACCCGAGAGAAATAAAAATGTACATCTATACAAAAACTGGTGTGATAGATACAGCTTTATTTGTAATAGCCAACAACTGGAAACAAACCAAAGTCCATCAGCAGATGAGTAGATACATAAAGTGCAGCACATACAGTGGAATATTACTTAACAATAAAGAGGAATAAACTGTTGCCACATAACATTAATGAAACATACAATCATTATATTTAGTGAATAAAGTCAGACAAAGAAAGAAAAAAAATTATTCTTCAGCCAAGGACTGAGGCCTCATTTGTGGCATTCTAAGCAGAGAAAGCTAGTTTCTGACACCACCTACTGAATATGACCTTTTGGTAAAGATTCACCCTATGCATTTTACCTTTACTGCCTGTACTTCTATTAAAGAAACTTGTTTGCTATCATTTTTGTGTGTAGCCCCAGCAGCAGTACAACGAGTTACCTAGCATCCCTGTAGCACAGATCTCTGCCAGCATTGGCATTATAGAAAAAGACAGACAAAAGATTAAAGAAGGGTTTTAAATAGAAGGGTCCTGGCCAGTTTGACTTATCATTAAGCACAATACTAAACACAGAGTCAACGTGTTCTGGATTAATTGCTACCACTGGGGCTACGTACCATCTTAAAACTCATGATGGCTGAAAGATCAGGGGAATTCACTTTAGTATCTACATACCATAACTAGTACACCAAGATAAATTACTTTAGAGGAGAAATTTCTTTCAGCCGCTACTATCACGATGGAATAGGATTGAGCTGGACTTTGTTAACAAAGAAGACACTCGTGAGTACTTTGAAGCTCCTAGCATAAATAGAGATTTATGCTCCATTTATGGAGCATAATAAGTGGGAAACACAGCAGTCGGTAAACTGGATTTGGGACTGTCTATGCTTACATAAGTGGAATCTTAAGTATTAGATTCTGGAAACTGTTAGCAGTATATAATTTGTATCTTCAAAGTATGACATATAACCTCTGGAATTGCACTAATATTGTGAGTACTTTATAGTTTGCTTTTGTTTAGTGATTTTGTTTTTTTTTTTGTTTTGACCTATTTTTATGTGAATGGCATTTTACCAGACACATCTGGTGGTATAGAACAGAATCAGCTCAGATAAACTTGAATGGAGAGGTAAGTGAAGAAAAGTTGTAAGAATTCATCAAATTACAGCCAAACTACAGAAACTTAGCCAAAAGAGGGACAGAATTAAGTTCCCTCTGGGGACCTTTGCAGAGGTTCATTCCACTAGTGTCCTACAAGTAATATTGCCCCAGTTACTCAACTCCTCATTTCTGTGTCTCTTAGTTTAAATTCTCAAAAGAGAGAATATAATTGGCTTTATACCTCTAAAGAATGTTTATTTTTTCTTGGTCACCTTGATAGTCCAGAAAAATGAACTGATCTGGGAGGGCATGGTTAAATAATAACAAATATTTAGGTAGTAGGTACAGGACTGAGTTTCTTGGAATAAGATGTATACAATGCACACAAAAATTCTGCCCAAATATATAACTTTAAATATACTGTTAGCTTATGCACTCAGATAGTACCATATGACATTGCAATGACTGTACCCCAACTTCACAACATGGTCTCCAAAGATTGATGGTTAAAAAATAAAATAAGAAGAGTCTCACGAGCATGGCGTATTTCCCCTATTGTTCCACTCTGCATTCCTTGAAGAGAGGCAAATCTAGGACAATACTTTTAGGCATTTGATAAGTATATTTTAAGGAAAAAGAGATAATGCAAAATAAAGAAAAGTGTATAAGAAAAATGTCTACTTCTCCACTGATCCGCCACAACAGGCCTGATAGAGTCGACAATCTTATTCGCTGTGCTTAGTGAAATTTAGCCTAAGCCATTAAGTGAACTTGATGAGCTTTGTTTAGACTTCATCTCTCCCATCACAGCTGTAATATCTCTAGGCCACTGGTCAATCAATGGAGAGGTTAGGGAAGAAGTATGAATGACATTCTGTTCTAATTTGGTTTAAATAGAATGATATTTGGACATATTTTTTCAAAGTTTTTTATATAAATTTTTAAGGTGATGTTGCCTCTCAATTTCCTATTTTTTTTTCTGTCCATTTCAACCTCTTCTGCCAATGTGGCCTTTCTCCAATATGTTTCCAAAATTTCCTGGCTCAATGATTTTTAAAAGCTATAAAAATAAACATTTTGCAAGGACTAAATAACCAGATATTTGAATAAAGTGTGCACCTGAAAAGAATGCGGCAGAAAAGTGGTGAATTTAGAAAGGCTTTATTTCCTGTAATGTATTAATATAGCAGCCATAATTGTGAAAGTTCACAATTTACAAGCAACTTATTTACCACTCTTAGTACACCTTATTTGATTCCCCAGTGCAGGCCAGTTAGTGTTTAACCACAGGTTAAACCCTGATTAGTTCCCCCTGTGGTTAAACCCTAGCTTGCCTGCACTATTCATGGAGGCTGAAAAATCAATTGTGTGTTAAAAAAAAAAATTCTATTAATTCATTCCTTCTCAGCTCCAATTTTCCCTTATTTACGTTCTCTCTCTCTACCTTCCTCCACAGTTTCTCCAACTTAGACTTCAAAGTATTTCCAGGGCCGATTGACTTCCTCACTCACTGCTTGGCTTACTTCTGCTTACATTTGACAACACACTTTAATAATGTTTATCTTCCTCAGATCTGGAAATCCATTGTCCACTGTTGGCTTTGTGCTGATTTGGCTACTAATGGTTTATATTTGCTCTGTTCATTTATTGTCATTTTGATGAAATCTCAAGAGGAAAGGCAGAAAAGTTCATGTGTTAGGTGCAATGTCTTTATACATTAGCTCCAATAAAGATTTGTGAAATTTAATTTTGGTCTAACAAAACTAGCTACACCCATGAAATTTTTTAAAAAATCTATGTATCATATAAAGCAGTGCTGTAAACTGTTAAAGCATATATTCTACTAATGTTACTTTTTTTTTAAAGTTGTATATTTCAGTTTACTTTCAGGATGGCACAGCTTTTAAAAACAAATAGCAAGACAATATTGTGCAAAATGAACCCAAGAGAAAATGTTCTAGTTTTTGAGTTTTTACTTATTAAAATATTTTATACATTATACCCTAGCAATCTATAATTAATCCTTGAATAAATTTGTCCTTTCATAAAGGATATTCTAGCTAACAACTTTCTCAGTCAGATTAAAGCAGTGAAGGCGAAGTGAAAGAGAGTAATAAAAGATGCAAGCCTTTGAAATGAAATCTCAAATGGGAACATCTTTATTCTCTCTTAAATATTCTTTCTAATGTTTTTCATTGCTAAAATAAGGCAAAAAAAGTACATGCAAAGAGCTAGGCATTTTGGCAAGGGAATTTAGAACAAAACACAATACATACCTTTTATAATTCTCAAAGCTTTTTGGAAAAAGTCCACTAGTGATATTACTTTGCAGATGTTTAATTTTGAATATTAACTTCCTAATCTATAATGTTTCAAGCACAAAATAGGTATTTACATACATTCACATAAACTAAATATTTGAAAGCCACCACAATTAACTCTCTGGAATTCTCCATTTTCATGAAATAAAGGGAAGGGGAAGTCACTACAGATTCAATATTCCCAATTTTGAAAATGCAAGAGGAATACAAATGTAGGTTTGCCTAAGGCTATTATTGTGTAGATAATGAGTGTCTCCCAGTACCATGTATTTCATAATAGTTTAGAGTTTTGAAAGCACAAGAGTGGGATGTTTGAGAACTGAAGATTTATCTACTCTTGCCTGAATACATATGGGATTTAGCTTTTAGTTTTCATTCAATCTCGTTAACCTGTTCTTGTTTACTGTAAGTCTGTTATTATGTTCTGCTTGAGCCTTTCTTTTATAAATGGCTTATATGCATTGCATGGCATGTTATTCAGTCTTACTGAATAACAAAAGCTCATTAAAGAAGGCATTAAATATAGAAAAACAAAAACTGTAATTTCAAAATTCTATTCCACCAACTGCTTATTCATTCCTCAAACCTCCTTTTCAATTCTTATACCTAAAAAACTGTTTTTTTTTACAGAATTATTTTATTTGTAGTTATATAATACATCAACTCTTTTTCCATTTCCTTTTTCTTTTCCGCTTTGGCGAGTAGAAAGGAAAACTACTAATACATTAGAATAATGGACTTTTAAAGTTAATACTTGATTTTTCATGTTCTTTCTAACTTCGAACACACACACACACAAAGATAAACATTTGTACGTACAAGGAATCAGGAAAAACATCAAATGTGAGCTACTGGAAGTGCTAGACTCATAGCTCTGTGAGTACACAAGTAGGTGAAGATAATTAGAAATTTGTCTTCTAAAAGAAACAATAAAAAGTCTACAAAGGAGGCAGAAGTCAGTAGTCAGGAGCTATATAGGAGACATGCAGAAGTCCTGTTTTTAAACAGGACCTATAAAAAAGTCTGATAAAATGAGACCTAAAGTTACAGACTAAATGAACCAGCAGGTTTAGGAAAAGAGAGACAGAGTCTCAAACACAACAGCCAAATGATGGCACACTTCCAGTTACTGCCTGAGCTGTTATTGCTATGTTTGGATGTGTCATTCAAAATTAATGTATTAGAAACTTAATTCCCAATGCAACAGTGTTGAGAGGTAGGACTTTTAGGAGGTGATTAGGTCATTAGGGCTCTGCTCTTATGAATGGAATCATGCCATTATCATGAGAGTGAATTAGTTATCATGGAACTGGTTTCCTGATAAGAGGATGAATTTATCCCCTTTTCCTGTTGCTCCCTCTCTCACACTCTTTTCTCCTTCAGCCTTTTGCCCTAGGATAATGCAGCAAAAAGCAAAAAGGTCCTCACCAGATGCTGGCACCTTGATACTAGACTTCCCATCCTCCAGAACCATGAGAAACATATATATATATATATTTCTCCATTGCAATTATGATGTCGGGAGTATTCTGTTACACACAAAGCCGACTAAGACAGTTATATTCCTATTATTAACCGTGGTAGAAGTCCAAACTCCCAATATAAGAGGAGATTCTGTCCTGGGTGTACAGGGGCTGGATGAAAATCGGAAAACTGCTAGAAATGCAATGGTATATAAACTAACTCAAAGTGAATCAGCTAACTCAGTTTCAAAACACTTGGAGAAGAAAATGCTAAAAACATAACGACAACAAAAGCTAAATAATAGAAAAAAATGCTCGCATTACTAATAAAAGTAATAAAATATAACTAACAAATTTTAAAAGATGTCTTTTCAGCTTAGTGATATAAATAAGTGAAAAATACTCATAAAAAGAAAAAAGCTATAAGGAAAACATAGGCAGAAATGTGTCAAAAGTAAAATGACACAGTGCAGAAATATAAACATTGTAAATTAAAAATAAAATCATTAAAGTTTAAAAAGGACAAAAAAGTAATTTATAAAACTTAAGAATTTACATAAAAATCACAGAAAAACAAAAAAATGTGAAAGGGAATTAAAAGAATATTTATTGACTGGCTCACTAAATAGTGTAAATAACTGAGTTTTCAAGAATTAATATTTAGTGTTATGATGGTTGAGAATTCTTCAGAATTAAAGTTCTCATGTTAAAAATGAAACTAAAAACCAAGCAAGATGAATTAAAACAAATTTCTGGGACACATAAGAGTGAATATCTAACTTAGATAGAAAATTTAGAAATTAAAATATAAGGGGCAAATTTAGATTACCCAGAAACAAATTGCCTTTAGTCTGTCTAAAGTTCTTATTAGCAAGAAAAATAATACCAGCAAAAGGTTGTAAAACATTTTAAGTAATGAGAATAAATAACACACAGTCTTAAATATCATGGCTAGAAATATTATTATCCAATTCAGATCAATAAAAATCAACAACAATATTGAAAATAGAAATGAAATACAAACAAAATGTATGCTTGGATGCTAAAAAGGGTCAATATTTAGAGATTAATTTATTAAATAAGGTGCATTTATTAAATATTAATAATGAATGTTTGAGACGTTGATTTTACTCAGCAAACAGCCATTTCTTTTTCACTCCTGCCTAGAGTCTGATCTGTTCAGAAGCAGACAGCAGTTGTTAGATCTCAAGGAAGCTAGACTTTTCACAACTTCCAGACATGCATTCTAATTGGTCCAAATCACTGCAATTATTCTATTCATCCTTCTCTCTAAAACATGTAGGAGTGGGCATGAGGAATGTTTCTGGCTAATTAGCTATAAAGTCAAGTCTGATAAAGAGATTCTGAAAATCAGAGACTTGCAAAAACAAACTCTTCTTTTCTGTTGTTCTTATTATTGCCTTCTGGTCTTAGATACAGTTCTGTGAACGTGTAATATTGGAGCTGCAGTAGCCATCCTGAAACCGTGAGGAGAAGTTTGAGACTAAGTATTGTTTCCCACAGTTCTGATTTTTGACTAAAAAAATTTGGGACAATTCAACTCCAAGCTTTAACCATCAAGAATTGTAGCAGACAGAAAATAAAAAGTAAGATGAATCCACCTAAATCAAATTATTAGGTGAAAATAACCTTATTAAAAAAAAACAGGAAAAGTTTAGTACACAAAATATAATATATGAAGCATGCATAGTATGTGCATATGAAAACCCTGTTGAAAATTCAAGTTAATAACTTCTTAAAACTCTTTCTCTTTCTTCCTGTCTGCCTATTTCTCTTATTGCCAAACAGTTTATTCTTACAATAATAGTGTATGAAGATTAACTCATAAAAATAGCTATTAGTGTAGAAACTTTACCAATGGACAGAAAAAATATAATAATCTCAAGAGATTAACAAAACTAGTCAAAAATTAAATTCCCCTCAATGATCAAAATAAAATACAAATATTAGTTTAGGGTAAAATTTTGGAACATTTAAGGCATTTACACTTAAGTCAGCAAAGAGATAAGAACATATATTATTGCTTCTATTAATGTTGTTCACTATTTACCAAATGTAATTAGATTTAAGAAACATGATGTATGAGTTAGAAAGTAGAGTTAGAAAGGAAGCTACAAAACTTCTCTTACTTGCCAATAATTCAATATTTGCATAAATATTAATCCTGAATTTATAGAAAACAACTAACAAAAGTAATATAGTATTTATTTGTTTATTTATTTTAATGATTACATAAAGTTTATTGAAGCTCAAAGATTGAGGATGGCCACCCAGGAGCCATACATTCAAGTTTCCCTGAATATACACTCCAATTACCAGTAGTTACGATGGGTTTTTATATTTTTATTTTTTATTTTTAATTTCTATAGGTTTTGGGGGAACAAGTGGCATTTGATTACATGAATACTTTAGTGGTGATTTGTGAGATTATGGTGTACCCATCACCTGAGCAGTATACACTGAACCCAATTTTATCCCTCACTCCCTTCCCACCCTTTCCCCCTAATTCCCCCTAAGTCCCCAAAGTCCATTGTATCATTTTTATGCCTTTGCATCCTCATAGCTTAACTCCCACTTATTAGTGGAAAAAAATATGTTTGTTTTTTTATTCCTGAGTTGCCTCACTTAGAATAATAGTTTCCAATACCATTCAGGTTGCTGCGCATGCCATTATTCATTCTTTTTTATGGCTGAGTAGTTTTCCATCATATATATATATATATATATATACACACACATATATATACACGTATATATATCTCTCACAATCCCTTTATCTACTTGTTGATTGATGGGCATTTGGGCTGGTTCCACATTTTGGCAAATACAAATTGTGCTGCTATAAACATGTGTGTGTAAGTATCTTTTTCATATTGACTTATTTTCCTCTGGGTAGATACCCAGTAGTGAGATTGCTAGATCAAATAACAGTATCACTTTTAGTTCTTTAATAAGTCTTCACACTTTTTTCCACAGTGGTTGTACTAGTTTACATTCCCACCAGCAGTGTAGAAGTGTTCCCTTTTCACCGCATCCACACTGACATCAATTATTTTTTAATTTTTTTTTACTATGGCCATTTTTGTGGGAGTAAGGTCTTATTGCATTGAGGTTTTGATTTGCATTTCCCTGATCATTAGTGATGTTGAGCATTTTTTCATGTTTGTTGGCCATTTGTAGATCTTCTTTTGAGAATTGTCTATTCACATCCTTAACCCACTTTTTTATGGGATTGTTTGTTTTTTTCTTGCTAATTTCCTAGAGTTCCTTGTAGATTCTGGATGTTAATGTTTTGTCAGAAGTATACATTGTGAAGATTTTCTCCCACTCTGTGGGTTATCTGTTTACTCTACTGACTATTCCTTTTGCCATGCAAAAACTCTCTAATTTAATTAAGTCCCACCTATTTATCATTGTTTTTGTTACATTTGATTTAGCACTCTTGGTCATGAAATCTTTATCTAACCCAATGTCTAGAACGTTTTTTCCAGTGTTATCTTCTAGAATTTTTATTGTTTCAGGTTTTAGACTTAAGTCCTTGATCCATGTTGAGCTGATTTTTGCATAAGGTGATAGATGAGGATGAAGCTTCATTTTCCTCCATGTGGCTTGCCAATTATCCCAGCACCATTTGTTGAATTGAGTGTCCTTTCCCCACTTTATGTTTTTGTTTCCTTTGTTGAAAATCAATTGGCTATAAGTATTTGGGTTTATTTCTGGGTTCTCAATTCTGTTCCATTGGTCTATGTGCTATTTTCATGCCAGTACCATGCTGTTTTATTGACGATGGCCTTATAGTATACTTTGAAATCAGGTAATGTAGTGTCTCCAGATTTGTTCTTTTTGCTTAGTCTTGCTTTGGCTATGTAGGTTAATTTTGTTTACATATGAATTTTAGAATTGCTTTTTCTAGTTCTTTAAAGAATGATGGTAGCATTTTGACGGGAATTGCATTGAATTTGTAGATTTGCTTTTGGTAGTATGCTCATTTTCACAACATTGATTCTACCCATCCAAGAGCATGGGATGTGTTTTTATTTGTTTGTGTTACCTATGATTTATTTCTCCAGTGTTTTGTAGTTTCTCTTGTAGAGATCTTTCTCCTCCTTGGTTAGATATATTCCTAGGTATTTTACTGTTTTTGCGGCAAAAGTAACATATTATGTAAAAGTGCGCTTTCCATGACATTAGCATGCAAAAGTTAGTAGCATGCCAAGAGTTTCCTAACAATAAAATAAAATAGACAAAATATTGTAGTAATAAAATCAACAAAAATTATAAGATATTTAAGAGTAAACTTGGGGGAAAGAAATAAAAAAAATGTTCAGGAGAATATTCCATAAGTCATTTGTATTATATTCCATACATCAACTTCAATAGCTTGAGTGTGTATCACTATTTAAATAACCTTAAGAATGCTGTGTAACAATTTGCTCCACAACTCAATGGCTTAAAACAATAATTATTTAGGCTGACTACAGCTGGGAGATTTATTTGTAGTATGGAGACTGTGATGAACATCTGGGGCCGTGGAGTGACCTGGCCATGAGTCTTTCATTCTTTCTAACAGGCTGGTCTTTTTGGCTATGACAGAGGATCAAGAAAAAACAAATGAATGTGCTAGCTGCCTTAAATGCCTCTTCTTGTTTTACCCTTCGATAATATCACATTGACCAAAGTAGGTTATGAAGCCAGTCTAGAATTGAGGCATAGTGAAATAATATCACCTTTGTAGTGAGAGAAACTGGGAAGTCACAAGGCAAGAATATACGGGAAGAAGTTATAAACTGGGCTATTAATGAATTCAATGTACAATGATCAGATAAGTATGTTCATGAATGTGAAAATTTAATATTAAAACTTAATATGTTTCATATTATGCTATACATTCAATGTGATTTCAATAATAATATCAAAAGCATATTTTACTGAACCAATTAATGATTGGTGAACTATTAATGAACTTTTCTTGAACAATTGAAAATTTGCATATATGCAAATTAATAAATTAGATCCCTATTTTACATCATACTCCAAAACACAGGTCCAATTAAAGATAAAGTAACAAAACTGAAATTTAAAAACATTTAGTGTGGTAGAGCTGAATGTATTTAGGGCTAGTAAAAGCTTGCTTAAACAAAACAAAGAACTAAAAGTCAAAAGTGTGAGATGAATAAATTTGAAAGCATCCACTGGAAAAAGCATCCAAGTGGTTGGACAGCTATGCTAAAGATAATGGGTGTGTGACACATGGATCCAATCAACTATCTTAGCAAACACCATGAATAGAGATGTGGTTATCCAGAAAACATTTATGGAGGGCCCACTTAATGGCTTAAACTCTCTTGAATTGTGCAGGGGACTGACAAGAGTTTGAGAATTTATGTCAATCGAATGTTGCCAGCCTTGACTGAAAGGAACAGAAAAGGGAGAAAATGAAGAAAGAATGGCTCAGAGGGCAGATCCATGGATGCACAGGCTTGGGATGATAGTACCTGTTCGAGTTAAGAGGGCAGGGATGGCTGCACAGTGTGCCCCCAGAGGACAGTGAGCTTCCTCCTGCCCAGAACAAAAAAGTCTTCTGATTTAGACTGTGATGATAAATGACAGAAAGGGAAAGTAGCCTTTAAAATTTAAGGAGATAGTCCAGAAAAAACATAACCCTAATTTGGATTTAGATCTTATTATTGATAATACCAACATTTTTCCAGAATATTTAAGCTAGTATGAAATTGAATGGAATATATTTTCCTTAAAGCCCATTAAATTTAATATGTAAAATGTGTATTTATATTACACAAAGGAAATATTAATTAAATATTAAAATATGAAAATATCTGTTTTCCTCAGTTTTCTTAGTTTTATTTTCTGTAAGTTTTCATTTTTCAATGCAAATTTTTTTTTAAGTAAGGGAAATACATCCAATTATATTATATTGTATTATATTACATTATGTTATGTTAATAAAGTTTTTTGTGTGTGTCAGGTCCATTAGAGTATTAGTGTAGAAAGAGCAATGACCTTGTAAAAAAGACCTGATTTCTGGATTTATTGCTGCCTCTTAATACTTGGACTTTGGACAAGCCACTTAACCTCTCTAAGGCTATTTCCTGCCCTACATCACAAAGTAGATGTAAGAATCAAATGAGGTTATTTGTGAAGGTTCTCTAATTCTCAGTATAAATGTCAGGAATGATTATTGCAAAAATAATTTTAACACAATTCCCAGTCTTATATACACAAGTAATATGCATTTTTTAAATTAAATCAATATTTTATCATTTGCAAACTGTCACTAATCTTATAAAACATATTTATATTGGATCATAAAAAAGCAGCATATTTATGTAGGATTCTGTAATAATACTCAATAGACTAAATGTTTATGTGTAAGTGAAATATTATACTATGTCTGTATCTAAAAGTGTTTGAAAAGTTATTTTAGATGAACAAATGTGCTGTTTAGTGAAAATGTAGCCAATAAATGGGAGATTTTGAACCAAATTATTTGCTCAAGATGCTATCTTTGGAATTTATTAACATTTGGGAAGTTAAATAGGTGTTTAGTTGTTGTTTTTGGTTTACTCAGTTTTATTATAAATAAATTGATCAGTAATTATACTTTTTGGAAAGTAAATAACCCATGCCCCATTGCACCAAATGAAAGCTAGGGCTTTATGCCAGAAATGAACCAATAAAGAGTTTTGGATTCCATTTTTGTAAAGGCCCCAGTGGTTCTGAGAAGGAAGCAGAGGTGAGAGAGAGACCATGTATTCCTCTGGTCATTACTTAGAGTCATGTTGTTACCTCTCTGTGATCTGGGTGCACATGAGACATTGTACTACATTCTTATGTCTCAGGAATTTAAATTTAGTATGTGACTTTTTCATAGTTTTTACCTAAATTCTAGTGAAAAATAATGTATAAATGTAAAAACTGAAATCTCAAACCAATGTATTCATTATACAATATAACACCAAGGCAAGGAAAATTCTATGAGCATAGTAGAAGTTTCATGAATGCTAACTGATTTAGTTGTGTATTCAAGGAAAATAAATGACTGGAAGGGAAGGTACTCTCTATATATCAACTAAAATATATCTTTATTTCTCTTTTATTTTTTTGAAAAGATATTTTATATATGAGATAATGACATGTTGTTTATGAAAGAATTTTGATTTTATATTTACATAGTTGCAACTAACTAGAAAAAAAAAGGTTAATCTTTTTAGTATTCCTTCTAAGGCCAAAGATCATGTCCAGGCTCGAATAGAAATAGTTAACAACGTTTTAGAGGCTACCGATACCAGTCTCTGAAATGTAGATTGTCTATCCTTAGGTAATCTAGACTACTTGATCACACATTTAAAATAGCAGACAAATGGTTCTCAGATGTATTTATATAGAACTTATTTTGAAAATATATGGTCACATTGTTCTCATGGCAACATGAAGGACATAATAAAATTTTGTTCTCTCTCCATATAATTTTACATATATATTGTTTTTAGTTGATATATGCAGCATATATTTACATTATTAAGATCAATACATTTACAATTCTTATATATGATTTTGTTGTAAATTGAAATATTTGAGTGCGTTGATGCAATTAATATTCAATTGCAATGATCTTTAAAAAGAAAAAGATATATAGTCTTTACAAATTTACAAATTGTTTTAGCATGTTAGTTATTTATTCTAAGGCAGCCAGTTTACCTCACGATATGTTATTTTTAAATTATTATTACTGGTGACTATGTGCCAGAGCTATAGAGCTCCCAACATCTTACTGCCACCGACACTGCCTTCTAAGTAGACATTGGTGTTAATTTGAGTAATTATGAGACCACTGTAAGCCAAGGATTAACCCTGTCATTCACAACTATACACCAAGAGGGAGGTTTCTGTGTGCTCTTCAAAAATGTGAACAAACCGATCTCAGAATCTCATTCTGAGGCTCTGCAACAGTAACTGCATTGATTAGGTTCCTGGCTGACCTTGAAAGATAAGGAAATTTGCTCTTGGTTTAAAACCTATGTATGATTTTTGATGCCTGATCATGTGCAATTCCAAAGACTACCTGGCAACCCTCAAGAGGAAAGCTGCCCTTCTTACAGTAAGCCTGGTGCACAGCCAGTGCATTGCAGTCTCTCAAGAGTCAAGTCGGTCAGGGACTCAAGCTCCTATATCAAATCATGTTCTTTGGGTAAATTTCTAGCCTGGCGCTTTCATTCCTATGTCTCTTTATCTGATGCTAATATGGTTTGGATCTGCTACCACCCAAATCTCATTTAGAAATGGGATGCCCAATGCTGGAAGGTAGGGTCTAGTTAGAGGAGATTGGATCATGGGGGTGGCTTCCAGTGGTTTAGCACCATCCCCTTAGTGCTGTTCTTGTGATAGAGGCCTCAGGGGATGTGCTTGTTTAAAAGTGTGTAGCACCTTCCCTGCCTTCTCTCTTCCTCCTGCTCCAGCCATGTTAAGAAGTGCCTGCTTCTCCTTTGTTTCTGCCATGATTGTAAGTTTCCTGAGGCCTCCCCAGAAGCAGGAGCCACTATGCTTCCTGAACAGCCTGCAGAACTGTGATCCAATTAAACCTCTTTTCTTTGTAAATTACCCAATCTCAGGAATTTCTTTATAACAATGTGAGAATAAATTAATACAGAAGCCTTGGGCAGAAGTGTTCTTCAGGCACCTCTGCTGAGGTCTCCTTATGTGGGGAGGAGGAGGAGACCTTGAAGAGACACTTGAGACACTTCTCTCTCTGACTCAGCACCCAGCACTTTTCCACTCTTAGCCTTCCTCCTTCACCAGTACCACCACCTCACCTCACCTCACTGTGCATAACACTGGCAGAGTCTTTAGTTGGAGGACTCCCTCCACAGTGAGACAACCCTCACAACTGTGTTGATTCAGTGCAATTTCCCAAGCTGTAGTGGCAATTTCTCCAGTTTTAGGTTCTTTAAAGGCTTACCACTTTCCACTTTTGACATGTTGCTTTTTACTGGCTCCTCCAACACTTAGCAGCTCATTTCCCTCTCACAGTTCAGCTGAGCTCCTGACAAAAGACATGACACAAAGATTTGAGCCAGATTTAGGAAAGCCAGCCAGCATGGGAAGGGCTTACTAGTGGAGGATTTAGGCCCTCTACTGGACCTGAAAGGACAAGGGGAAGGAGAGTTACCAGAACCCAAGAAGACAACTACAAGTAGGGCTTGAGCTTCTGCTACTGTGGTGTACTTACTCTCAGAAAACCAGCATGGAGGCAGCTGGAGACCAAATATCTCAACCTGACCATCCTGTGCCTTCCAGGTCCCATGCTAGTGCCTTCCATTAGCCCAACCTAACCAGAAATTATAGAATCAGTCTATTAGCTCAGCCACCAGAGTAGAAAACAGAGTTAAGAAGAGTAAAAAGTACATCTAGAGGAGCAAACAAAAAATATTCAGTATGTATTTAACTTCAAAAAATGTTTTATCATATGTAAAACCATCACATATATGACCCGTTTAGTGTCAACTCACATCTCAAACTTTGCCTCTTACAGTCTGATGAGTAATGTCTAACTCGAAGCACTAGTTTTACTAATTTTCTTGTGACCTTTTGTTCATCTCAGTCTGAAATATTTCACATTCAAATCAGAGTAGAACTTCTCTTATTTATATTTCTGAGTACTGTGCATTTTTCAAAACTGAATGTCTTCAACACACTTCCCCGATTATGCCAGATGTCATTAATCCTTTTTCTGTTGTAAATACTTTTAATACACACTATTTATTTGCAAAAAATACAATGGAATTTTAAGTCTTGTGGCTTGCTCATGTTGTTTCCTCTGTCTAGAAGTCCTCCATCTCTTGTGTCTGTGGAATAACTTAAAATCTCAGTTCAAGGGTCACCTTCATTTAAAAGCCCCTCTTTAACATCTTAGTAAAAACGATGACACCTGTCCATATTGGTCAGAGTTTAAACATGAAGACCAAGGCCATTATACTTATTCTAAGCAGGAAGGGATTTTTATACAAGGAATGGGTAATCAAAAATGATTGTCAAAGCTAAAGGAAAGAGGGTCATCTATTGGAAGCATCTATTGGCAGTCAGATTCACCATTGGTTTTTAGAGAGTAAAGAAGTTTCAGGATCTATGGAAAACTGCTGTTAGTGATCACAGCTGCCTATGAACTTTTTTTTTTTTTTGAGACGGAGTCTCGCCTGGTCTCCCAGGCTGGAGTGCAGTGGTGCCATCTCGGCTCACTGAAAGCTCCACCTCCTGGGTTCACGCCATTCTCCTGCCTCAGCCTCCCCTCGATGGCAGAGGGTCAGCTCCCTTCCTGCTCCAGGAAACCAAGGGAAGACACTTCCCAGGTTTTAAGCCCTTCTTGAAATCCCTGTACTTCTATAAGTAGCTTTGTGGAGATATATACTTTTGTGTTATTCCAGTATACTAAGGAGCTTTAACATCTGTTTGACTTTGGTTGCACAGATAATTTCTATTAATATCAAATAAATAATTGTGTTATACTTCAATTTCCCCTTTTTAGATGTAGTACACTCCTCTCTATTTATGCTAAATAAATATACTAGATACGTGTGTTGAATGTACTAACAAAATAATTACTTGTCCTTATAACCAACTTTTAATCACTGCAAAAAAAACCAAGGAAATAAATATTGATTTTTCTACATTTTCTTTCTATGGGCTACAATTATGTTACTCTCTTGATATTTAATTTATTCCCTTCAGTAATCTGGCCGGAAACTAGTATCAAAGACATCACGGCAGTGTTTTAAAATTGTGTCCTTAAGACCACAGTGGCAGCATCTGGAAATTTATCTATTTTGAATCTTCGTCAAGTACGCCAGAATTAAATTTAAAGCAGGGAGATACTTTTTCAAATAGCATTGAATTTTTAAAAAAAACAAAATAGAGTTTTAATTTAAACCAAGTTCTAAACCTGGCTCTGGGAACACGATAAGTAATTTTAATTGGTTTCTTACCATTTTGACTAAAACAAATAAATTTTAGCTATGGCTTGTAGTAAACTTTTTTTATTGTGATTCATGCTACTATAAATCCTTAAAAAAATATAACTTCAACTTTCTAGAGAGACATTTTCTTTTATACACTGTTAAATTTTAACATGATTGAAATACCTGTACCTAGCTAAATCTATTTTTCTATTAATTGTGATTCTTAATTTTACAATTGAATGAAAACTAAAACGCTTCTTTATTTTCCTTATTGGTAGCATAATTTAGTTTTATTTTACTTAAAAAAAAGTGAAATGCATCTATCTGTATTATATAGTAGCTCAATTGACCTTGCAAATCTCTTTTATCCAAAAATGAACTATTTTTACATATGCTTTGTGAAAATGGATATTCTTCATTAGTAAAATTAATCACAAAAGTGCATTAACACAATAACAAACTTGACCTGATTTTTAGAAATATGGGATACTTCTGAGTAAATGTCCCAAAAAATGGGAGTCAATTGAACATGCTCACCTTCTTGGCAAGCATTTTAATAATACAATTTTCTCCTTTTCTCTGTTCAAAGCTCCACTTCTCTTGCTATTAAATTATACTTTTGGCTCACTGAAGTGTTTATGACTCAGCATTACTTTAAGTGAATCTATCTTCACTAGCATTCGTTTTAAATATAGAGAGTTTCAGTGGGTAGAAAAATAACAGTCAAATCAAGAGTTTCAAATATAAATTATTAATTCTATTTTTTTACAACCTACTGCTTTTCCTCTTGAGTCCTTGATGGCTTCATGAGTGATAAAGTAGTCGTATATCTAAGTGTACTAGTCCAGAATAAATGCTACATTTATTTAACATTTCTAAATACATAATGAATAAGGACAGAGAAAGTAATTCTTAGCTTTTCAGTATTCAAGTGTGTAATAACCAGCTTTTGTTCACTTGAAACGAGAGCATATTATTTCCCGAAGAAAAAGAGTATTTCTTTGATACGTTTTATCATCGTAGGGTTTTAAATGTCAACTAGAAATTTATACATCTTAATTCAATAATTGCAAACCTACGTTTATATTTTAATTATTAGATTATTGATATTTTTACTAAAATTATATGTATAATGGCTTGTTTCAAAATGAATTCTGCTTCGGAACCATAAAGTTAGTTAAAATTTTAACTAGTCTCTACTAAAAAATACAAAAATTAGCCGTGCATGGCGGCGGGCGCCTGCAGTCCCAGCCACCTGGGCGGCCGAGGCCCAGAACCGCCAGAACCCAGCAGGCGGAGGTCGCAGCGAGCGGAGATGGCACCACCGCACTCCAGCCTGGGTAAGAAAGCTGTCTCAAAAAAAAAAAAAAAGCCGAACGTGGTGGCTCACGCCTGCAATCCCAGAACTTTGGGAGGCAGATCACTTGAGGTCAGAAGTTCGAGACCAGCCTGGCCAACATAGTGAAACCCCGTCTCTACCAATAACACACAAAAAATTAGCTGGGTACCGTGGAACACGCCCGCAGTCCCAACAACTTGGGAGGCAGAGGCTGCAGTGAGCCAAGACTGCGCCAGTGCACTCCATCCTGGGCAACAGAGTAGAGACTGGTTTTGTGGTGTTGGCTGGGCTGTGTTGGCTGGGCTGGTCTCGAACTCCTGATCTCGGGTGATTTGCCTGCCTCGGCCTCACAGTGCTGGGATTGCGGGCTTGAAACACTGCGCCCAGTCTTGTGTGATTTTTTTTTTTTTTTTTTTTTTTTTTTTTTTTTTTTTGAGACGGAATCTCGCTCTGTCGCCCAGGCTGGAGTGCAGTGGCGCGATCTCGGCTCACTGCAAGCTCCGCCTCCTGGGTTCACACCATTCTCCTGCCTCAGCCTCCCCAGTAGCCGGGACTACAGGCGCCCGCCACCGCGCCCGGCTAATTTTTTGGATTTTTAGTAGAGACGGGGTTTCACCGTGTTAGCCAGGATGGTCTCGATCTCCTGACCTCGTAATCTGCCCGCCTCGGCCTCCCAATTGTGTAATTTTATCTAAGGGACTTAAGCATCCTCAGGTCCTAGGGGGTCGTGAAACCAAAACCCCATGGATAGCAAGGGACAATTGTATCTTCAATTTAGACAAATGGCGCCGGGCGCGGTGGCTCGCGCCTGTAGTCCCAGCACTTTCAGAGGCTGAGGCGGGCGGATAGACTGGGGTCGGGAGTTGGAGGCCAGCCTGGCCAACATGCTGAAACCCTGTCTCTACAGAAATGTAGGGATAGCTGGGCGTGGTGGCGCATGCCTGTGGTCCCGGCTACTCGAGCGGCTGGGGTGGGAGAGTCGCTTGAGCCTGGCGGGTGGAAGTTGCGGTGGGCCGGGATGGCACCACCGCGCTGGGGCCTGGGTGATAGAGTGAGACTCCGTCTCAAAAACAAAACAAAACAAAACAAAAATTAGACTAATGCTACATTAATGTTTGGGTGGTCAGATTCTACTTTGAAGTCTGAAGTTTGCAGATATGCCTATAGATTTTTGGAGTTTACCACTTTTATTCTGTATCATTAATGTAACATTTTAAATTACTATATATTTTACCATTTCTCTGGATTTAGTAAGAAATTTGCATTTTTGATTTGATGTAACAAAGGTTTTAATGTAATTTATGTTAGATTTTGCATTTTTTTCATTACTGTTATACTTTTACCTGACTGAATGGCTGATCTCTTTATATTAGTATTGCGAATAATCATGTGAAATGTTTTGATTCAGGGTACTATATTTGTGAATATAATTTTATGGCTTTTTTCACTTAGTAAGAACCTTTCCATCAGTGTGGAAAACTAAGAAAATTGCTTTCTGCTGTATAATCTGGCATTCATTATAGATTAAAGCTTATTTTTCTGTGAATAAAACTTATTTAATAAAATACTATTCTTTAAAATTAAAAAAAATTTAACTAGTCTCTTGGGAGGATACTGACTAGTCATGATCATGGTGACTATAGTTAATAATATATTCTATATTTCAAAATAGCTAAAAGACTAAATTTCAAATGTCTTACCACAAAAAAAACTACATTAGGTGATGGATATGTTAATTAACTTGATTTAATTATTCCACATTATATACATATATCAAAACATCACATTGTACCTCATAAATGTATACAATTATAATTTGTCACCTAAAAGTAATGTTAATATAGAAAAGCATTTTGCCTTCTTAAAATCCTCACTTTCTCTTGGTTTAGCTTTCACTTTGTTCTAATTAATTGGTTTGTTGTAGTTTGCATTATACAAAATATGAAGTTATCCCTTATTTCTATCTACTTTCAAGAGAATTTCTTTTAAAATGCTTTTAAATTTATTATAAGTGTTATCACAGTGAGGCATTATTTTGTATTATAAATAAATTTATTTGACTGATTCTAGGTTAATTTATTGAAGCTCTAATGTATGTATTATATTAGAAAATCACATTCAAAATCATATTGGTAAATTGCACAAATATCAAAATATTTCATTTAGTTGTTAGTGTCAGGGCTGAGTTTAAAGAGCACATTGGCAATAATGGTAATGCATAAAATATCTGTCATTAATTATATTATTTATTTTTATTCTACTTACCTTATTTTTTTCCATCTTTTTCTCAGATTTTCTAGGAAACTTTGTCTTAGTGTAACAAAACTACTAGTTATTATATTTTTAACCTTTGCTTAATTAAATGTGCTTATATATATATTAATGTTTGTTCTCATCATTTCTTACTATCTTTCTTCAGGGGTTTACTTTTTTTCTCACTGAATATTCTTTAATGAAATTTTAATGAATATCTGAATAGGCTAAACTATATTATTTTTATGTACAGATATGAATTTATCTTTTACTTACAAATGACAGTTTAATTGTCAATAAAACATCAAAAAAGTGAAATTTGCTCAGCAATTTGAATATTGTGCTGAACTGCATTTTAACCAATGAGTCATTTGCTGTCAATAATTGGTATCCCACAGTGTGTAGTATGATTTACCCTTTCGTTAGCTTTGCCAAGTTTCTTTCTAAACTGAATTTTGATTTTGAATAGTCTAGGTGTAGAATCATTAATTTTTTTTTCTCTTCAATGTTTGTCCCTTTGCCCACACCTATAGATTTTGTTCTTCAAAGTCCTGTGTGTATCTTGATTTTCTTTGTTTCTCTCTCTCTCTTTCTCTCCTTCTTTCCTTCCTTTCTTCCTTCTTTCCTTCCTTCCTTCTTTCCATCTTTCTTTGTTTTTCTCTCTCTTCTCTTGTTTTTTTCTTTGTTCTTCCCTTCATTCTTCATTCTGGCTGAATTCATAAGTTTAATGAACAAACTTATGAATGTCACATTTATTATAATTGTTTTCAACTCGATGTCAATCATATATGCTATTTATTATTGAGTTTTTCTAGTTTAAAACAATCATATTTTTATTCCATGATACATTATTTTAATATTTGTTTAATGCAGGTGAATATTCATAATGTATATGCAGGTTATGTCATATAATTTATAACATAAACAGCTAAGAGCACAACACCCAACTTAACAAATAATGCATTATTTAATATCATTGGAACTTACCTGGGTACCATTTATAATATCTTTACATTCCCTTAAGAAGTGAATAAAATGTTGAATTTTGTGTTTATTATTCATGTGTTTCACTTATAGTTTGATTGTATGTATCCCTAGTTATGATGTTAATTAGTTTTGCTTACTTTGTGGTTATTTTTGTTTTGCTTTAAAATAAATATTATACTGTACTTATTCTTCTGGAACTTACTTTTTAAGCATACCATTATGTTCGTAAGATTCTTCACTATTTATGTGTGTGATTGTACTTATTAATTTGTACCATTGTATATATAATATTTCATATATTCAATTTTTACAGTTGCACATATTTCATTTTTACCATTGTATTTACTGTTTTTAATACATGTATTTTTGTGCAAAAATGTATTCTCCTGGGTATGGACACTTCAATTCAATTCAATTTTTTCTTATTATGAGCAATTACACATTGGACATTCTCATGTCTCTCTTCTCTAGTGTGTGAACAAAAATCTCTCTAATGTTTATGACTATATTAGACACATGTTCAAATTTAAAGTGTTATACCAAACTGATTTGTAAGATGACAACAGTAATCCATACTCCAGCCATCTAGTGTTCCAAAATATTTTACAAAAGAGACATTTTTATTTTTATCAATTAAATGGGGGTAACATTGTTCTTCAATGTAATTTTGCATTTTCCTAATAGCTAATAAAATTAATCATCTGAGATTTTTATTATTTTCCAATATTTTCCTTTTTGGGAACTTTTTAATCGGTTGGCATATTTTCTCATTTAATTGATTTGTAGTTTTTAAAATGTATTATTCACAGTACTGATATTACACTAGGAGCTTACTCTTGATTTTTCTTGATTTTTATTACAAAGATATTATTTGATTCTTGTAATTTTAATGCAGTAAAATATAACACTCTTGCTCTGCACATTTAAATACTTTTGCATCTGGTTTAAGAAATATATCCCTAGATTTTGTTTAGAAATTGTGCTTTTTGGCCGGGTACGGTGGCTCAAGTCTGTAATCCCAGCATTTTGGGAGGCTGAGGTGGGCAGATCACCTGAGGTCATGAGTTTGAGACCAGCCTGACCAACATAGGGAAACCCCATCTCTACCAGAACTATAAAATTAGCTGGGCATGGTGGTGCATGCCTGTAATCCCAGCTACTGGGGAGGCTGAGGCGGGAGAATCACTTTTATCTGGGAGGCAGAAGTTGCAGTGAGCCAAGATCGCACCATTGCAGTCCAGCCTGGGTAACAAGAGCAAAACTCCATCTCAAAAAAAAAAAAGAGAAAGGAAAAGAAATTTTGCTTTCTAATGCATTCTTCTGAAAGTTTAAAGTGTGCTTTTCAAATTTGGTCCTTACTTGAAGTTGATATTATTATATAGTGTGACATGTGGACTTAATTTTAAACTTGTTTCTTTGTTTGTTTTTACAAATTGGCACCACCTGTCCCCTAGACTTTACTTAAGACTCAATTATTCCTTCATTGTTCTGCAATACCAAGTCTGTTATAATTAAGTTTTCATATATGTACAAGCCTGTTCCTGTGCTTTCTGCTGTTTCATTTATCAATCTGTCCATTTGTTTGCCAATTCCACACTGTCTTAGTTATTACAGATGTAATTTGTATAGTAGTTGCATCCAGCTTGTTTTTCCTCTTAAAAAGCTTCTTGGGTATTCTCATAAATTTCCTATTTCATACCAGATCAGTTTGTCCTGTTTTTCAGAAAGACACTCAAGGTTCAGATTAGATTTACATTGTATCTACTGATTATGTTTGAGATAATTAACATATTTGATGTAGTGAATCTTCCTGTATGTGATCTTTAAAACACTTTGGTCAAGTTTTATTATATTCTTCATTTATTGTTCTAATCTCCTCCCCAAGAATACCTCAGTGTAGATATCTATTATTTGTTCTTTGCAGTTGCTATCCTGTTGTTTTTCTTCTCTTTCTCTGTTTACTCTGTGCTATGAGATTATTTATTCCATGTCATGGATTTGATCTATGGCAATGATACGGTAGGATTTTACTTCTTATAAATTGATCCAGACTTAGTGTTTGAAGAGGCAGATTGTTCAGTTTTCAGATGTGTCTACTCACTTTGCCACACTCAGTGTCAGCCCTCAGATCTATGAACTACTACAGGCAACTCTGCACTATAGCCCGCCCAATCACCACTGCATAGCAGGCATTCCAGCCCACAGAAATTTTCTTACCAAGATAAATATTTATCCTCCTTTCTCTTCCTTCTTCCTGAATATTTTATAGTCTAATTAGATTATTTAAAACACTACTATTCTCTCTCTGGGTTGCAATTAGACTTCTTTTTTTTTTTTTTTTTTGGTTACCATATATAAAATTTGACTTTTGGGGAAGAGTTTTTAAGATGCAGTGTGTTGCTCTGTCCTCCTATCTCGCTTGTTCTGTCACTCATAAGACTGTTTAATGGGAAAAAAATTACTTATTCAAAAATACCAATTGTCCTCTTTTGTGCCAGGCACTGCCCCCGACTCTGAGGATGGGATGGGAACCAGAAATAAATCATCATCTTGCTCCTAAACGAGCATATACTTTGTGATAGAGAAACGAAGAGGGTTGACACAGAGATAGTCCAACAGATCAATATGAAATGCATTATCAGAGAAACAATCTGAAGGAAATAGCATTTTAACAAAAGCCTCTGGTAATTTGGGAGGGGAAAATGCTCTGAGAAAGTGAAATTTAACTGAGCAACATTATCAAAGACCAGTTGAGTCTGTTGAGTTTTCTGGTTAATAAAAGCTTTTGGTTTTTAGTGAAAACATTTATTTCTATCCAAATTCATCTTCAAATCATAGTAAGGTAGTAAGAGTATCTCTATATTCCACCAATATTTTGCATGGAATTTTAAGTTTTTTAGGGTTGTGAATTTTCATCTTGTTCTATGTTTCCATAGATATTTTATAAGGACAATTTAAAAGACTGCCCAAGGGCTGCTTGTGGTATGTTATTTAAATGTAGAAATCCTGAATTATTTATCAACAAAAGAAAATATTCAGTACTCCTGCATACCTTTTGTATGCAGTACTCAGGAGTCTGAATACTCCTTTGTAAGTGTGAATTTAAAACTTTGTCATCACTTTGGGAGGCCGAGGTGGGCTTATCACGAGGTCAATAGATCGAGATCATCTTGGCCAATATGGTGAAACCCCGTCTCCACTAAAAATACAAAAACTAGCTGGGTGTGGTGGCACACACCTGTAGTCCTAGCTACTCAGGAGGCTGAGGCAGGAGAATCGCTTGAACCTGGGAGGCAGAGGTTACAGTGAGCCAAGATCGCACCACTGCATTCCAGCCTGACGACAGAGTGAGACTCCATCTCAAAACAAAACAAAACAAAACTTTGAAATTTGACTATTTATGTATGATTCATAGACACATTTACAATAGTGTGCTAAAAAATGTGCTCTTTCACCCAGTATAAAGTCCTAATGTTCCTTTTAAGATGATGATAACAGTTGTAGTGGTTTTGTTTATAATGATAATGATGATTTTTTTTAATTAGGTGTGGGCCAGGCACTGTGTTTTTTCCTTACTTAAATAATTTAATCCACCATATAATACTCCACAATAGGCTGAGACAAGACTTAAACCAACACTAGTGTTTGTGCATCTGTGATCCTTATCATGTTTCATCCCTTTTTTGGTTAGTGAGTGCATTCATGCACAAAATATGCCTATTTAATTAGCATCTATATCACTAATGTATAATACATCCAGCATATTTTCCAGGCAGCAAATTGCATATCACAAAGTCTGTTTTGAAACTGCCCACCGAGAAACTCCTTTTACTTGGTCTGAAATATTTTATTTGGGGAAATTAGGGAAAGAAGAAAAGGAGAAGGAGTAGGAGATGGAAAGGAGAAGGAAAAGAAAGAGAAAAAGAAGGATTTGTTGTGAAACCATCAATTGAAAAGTACGCAATGAATACAGGGTAGGCAAAATCTTAAAATAATAAGCAATGAGATTGTGATAAGAAGCTAGATAATAACATCTATGTTTTAAAAATGTCTCATACGATTTAGAATTAGAGCTGGATTTTTGTAGCAACCAAAGCCAGTATTTTCTCAAACTGCCTTTATTGTAAGTCTTTACATTGCGCATAGGAATATGTATGTAAGTGTGTGTGTGTGGGGGTGTGTGTGTGTGTGTGTGAGTATTTTTGTTGGCTGTTCTCAGTCTTTGGATCTCCTAGTATTTACCTTTAATGAAGAAAATTCATACTTCTTTTGCCTGTCATATTGTCCTAATGGGACCAATGGAAATCCGTTAGACCTAGAAATTCTAAAGCAAATTCGAGACATGGCTAACACTCGCGCAAGAGTAAACAAAAAGTTGCCATCCTTGAATACTATGATATTATTTGCAACTATTCTGAATTCATGTTAAGTAACATGATTGATATGAAATGATTTATTATGTTTTGTGAAAAGTAATCTATCCAAAGAGGGGAAGAAACGTGGGGCTTAAAATGTAAAATATGGTGAATATTCAATGAGGATAGGGTTCCTTTTTTTTTCTGTTCTGTTTATTAACGTATTCTAAAAATCTAGGACATTGCCCGGATCACAGTAGATTATCTATAAATAGTGATTGACTAAATGTCAAAAAAGTATTTAAATATATTACATATTAAATTGAATAATTAGAAAAAACAAGTAAAAGAAATTTAGTTATTTGGCTTTAGACATGAAAAAATTGAGTAAAAATATAAAAGTCAAATCAAAAGAACAGATGGACTGTTCCTGAACACTACTGGGAGAATGGGCAAGTGTGTGCACAAACAGGTAAGAATGACTTTTTAAGTTCTGCTCCTTTACGACATGGGAACTATTTTAGTAAATCTATAAAATCCTGTATACTGAGAAGAGGTGAGAGTTATAGACATTTATTGCACTGATTCAAGTTTTCACCTTTATTTTAATCAAGTGCAGAAGGATATTAAAATTCCATTCTAAGATTTTCCCATCAAAACATGCAAATTACCCTTTCAGGTCTTTAACTACACTGAGATATAGGACCTAACAGGTTATGAAATGAAACATAATTATGGGCCAAGGACATTTTTCTTTCAAAACCTTTATAACATAAAACCTTAAAATGTTTTATGACTCTTCTATATAAGTAGAAACTAAACTTTTAAAAAGCAAAATACTTTCTACAAATTATTTTTAAATTTCTAACTTGGTAAAAGTGAAGTTAGACCTTTTGTATTCCAAAGTAAACCACTATGTGAAAACCTATGTATTCACATAAACCACTTAGTCTTTTTTGAATTATTTGATTTCTCAGTCCACTTTTATTTCTAATTGAGTTTTCTATTACTACTCCAGATAATAGGTGGATGGATAAAGAGAAAGAGAGAGAGAGAGAGACATATAGATAGATATTGAAAGTTAACTTATGCTACTTCTTGATGTACAATGGGGACATTAATTTTTAATTATGATTTTTCTATGTTTATCTCCCTAAATACCTGTTGTTTTCCTAGTTGCCCCAAGACATCCATTGGCTAGTCTAAACGGGGTGAGATGTGGAAATGAGAAGGGGTATGGAATTAAACATGTAGAAATACAGAACATAGGTAATATTTAGCCTCTTACATGAAACATAGAATTATTATAATAGAAATAATCTTATAAGCCAGGATTTTAAAAAATAATGTGCTAAATAAAAATATACATTTAAAAAAATAATATATAAACCTGTATATACAGTCATCCTTCTGTATTCATGAGTTCTGTAATTGGGGATTCAAACAACTGCAGATCAAAAATATTTGGAGAAAATTGTGTCAGTACTGAACATATGCAGAATTTTTTCTTGTTATTTCCTAAACAATACAGTATAACAACTATTTACATAGCATTTACATTGCGTTAGGTATTATAAGCAATCTACACATTGTTGAAGGTATAAGATAGGACCTATGTAAATTATATGCAAATACTACACCATTTTATATCATGGACTTGGACATCCTCCGATTGTGGTATCCGCGCGGGTCCTGGAACCAATTCCCCATGGATACCAAGGGACAAATGTGTATGTGTATAGCTACCTCCAGCCTTCCTCTTTTACTACACAGACAGCTAAGCCTGGAGGATTTTCCTTGCCTATAAACTACAGTTTATTTACCTATAAACTATAATTTATCCATAGAAATTATCTCTCCCATCTTTGACACCAAGACCATGAAATTATGTAATACAGAAAAAAGTTATAAAAGATTGTTTAATAAAATAATGATAAGATTAAAAAAATAGTAAACTATATGTTGCTGTCAAAATGTGCCTCCTGACTTCCTCCCTTCGGACTCTTCTCCAGGAAAAGAGAAAATTGCATAAGGACAAAGACTAGTACTGAGTTACAGTGGTTCAGCATATAATTTTTTGCCTTTAGGGTGGTTGGAAAGTAATGCTTATCCAGTAGAAATCAGTACAATATTTGCTTATGCTGTTGAGCAATGGCAGCAAGGTGCAACTCCCAGTCAGCCAAGTGATCACAAGGGTAAGCAATCAATATGCCACAGTGGACTGTGTTGTCAGATAGTCTTCCCCACTGTAGGTTAATGTAAGTGTTCTGAGCACATTGAAGATAAGCTAGGCTAAGCTATGATGTTCAGCAGTGTATTCAATACATTTTCAACTTACAGTATTTTCAACTTAAGATGTGTTTATAGGGATGTAACCCAATAATAATTTGAGGAGCATCTGTACATAGCAATAATACTGAGGCCAGAGAAAGAAGCGTGTTGTTCAGGTCTCTGATAAGGATTCTGCATAAAGATGGCATCCTGTGCTGCCCTGCCCAAACATCCCAAAATTTTGAGACACAGTCACGGTAATTTGTTCAGAGTGATAAATGATACTGTAAAAGTCTCTTGGGTTTAGCTTTCTGTTCTACTTAAATCTCCATGTCATATGAGTGCTGAGTTGAAAGCTAATGACTTTTTCTGGAGGTCCAATATAAGAAATAGAATTCAAAGGAGCGTCTGGTTGTGGACAAATGGAATAGGAAACTGAACAGAGAGCAAAACACTCACTCACAAAGCAATGTGTATATCTGAAAGTAGTTATGATTAGGCCAAATAATCCAGGAAACTCTCTAGGAATTTGACTATTACATAAAAAAAAGATGGAAGTATAAACTACACCATTTGCAGACTGCAATCAACCATGCCTACAGAGCAGACAATGGACCACTAGAAGGAAGCCATTGCCTTTATTACTGCTGTACCAGCCTGGGACCAAAGAGGCAGCTCTTCTGCAGAGAGAACCAGGAGGATGAAGAGGGGAATAATGAACAAAAAAAGAAACACCTCATTTAAATTAGAGATTGAATGTTTGTAAATGAATTGATCAGCAAGTAAATTAGAAGTTAAGTTTAAAATAGATTTTTGAAAATATTTTTTCACTGTCACCAGAGCAAGGTACTGATGGAAAACAAATCATCTATGGAAAAACAAGATAAAATTAAAGAAATACCATTTGAAGCCATTTAAAGAAATACCACCATTGCTACAGATTTTAGTTTTAATAATAGTTAAGTTTTATCTTATTGCAAACACATCTTGAAGACAATATAAAGTGTAAAAGATTATAGACTTTTTTTTCAATAATGGTAATCTGATCGATTAATTCAAACACCTGTAGTATTGGGGTTGGTAGCAGTTGTATCAATTGTGAAACTTCAAAAAAAAGCCAGACTAGGCAGGGTGCGGTGGCTCACGCCTGTAATCCCAACACTTCTGGATACCGAGGCGGGCGGATCACGAGATCACGAGATCGAGACCATACTGACTAACACGGTGAAACCCCGTCTCTACTAAAAATACAAAAAAAAAAAAAAAAAGAAAAATTAGCTGGGCGTGGTGGCGGGCGCCTGTAGTCCCAGCTACTCGGGAGGCTGAGGCAGGAGAATGGTGTGAACCCGGGAGGCGGAGCTTGCAGTGAACCGAGATTGCGCCACTGCACTCCAGCCTGGGTGACAGAGCGAGACTCTGTCTCAAAAAAAAAAAAAAAAGCCAGACTAAAATATAAAGACTTTATTCAAAAACACTACAGTTGACTATGGAACAACATGCGTTTGAACTGCACAAGTTCACTTATACGTGAATTTTTTTCGATAAAATTTATACAGAGTTTGCCTGACTTTCTTGCCATTTCTGCCACCCTTGACACAGCAAGACTAACCACTCCTCTTCCTTTACCTCAGTCTACTCATTGTGAAGACTATGAGGATAAAGACCTTATGATGCTCTAATTCCACTTAATGAATAATAAATACATATTCTCTACCTTATAATTTTCTTAATAACATTGTTTTTCTTTTTCTTTTAGCTTTATTATAATAATACATTATATAAGATAAATAACACACAAAATGAGTGTTAATCTATTGTTTGTTATCTTATCAGTAAGGCTTCCAGTCAACAGTAAGCTATCAGAAGTTAAGTTTTGAGAGATTCAAAAGTTATATGTGATGAGAGCAAAGATAGACAATTAGATACAGCCAGGAAGAGCCTCTCCCACCAAAAGACACCAAACCGTCAAAACGACTGGGATGCTGTGAACAGATCTTTGGAAAGAAGGCACTAAAAATGGACAGAGGAAGGACACAGATCCCAGTCTGAAAGGTGAGGAAGCTGGGAACCCTGCACTGGTTTGCTGAGCACCAGGACTCACTTCTATCCCTGAGCAGCTCCTAGGGAAGCAGTGAGCGAAGTAGGCATGGAGTGGCTTACTCTAGCCATGGACCTCCTGGATCCTAGCTGTAAGAGACCCCAGGATCCTCACAGGCATCTGAACTGGAAGGGAGAACTGTCTGGAGTGTTAGCAGAGACAGGACTTCAGCCTGAGAAGCTCCCAGAAAGTTTGACATGGGAATGGCTGCAGTGGAGCACAGCCATAGGAACTCATCCCCTAAGGATCACCATACTCCTGTAGGTGGCTCTAGCCTTTTTTGGCTTCAGGATATGGACAGAGTAAGGCTGTCTTGCCTCTAGGAAGGGGCCAGTATCATCTAAGTGCCCCTCTATCTGCTGGCCTTTCCCAGGGTTCCTGCCTGGCTACAGCTGCTTGCAGCACAGCCTTAACTTGCCATAGCTCTTTGACCAGCAGATGTCACCTAACTATCAGAGTGCTTTTGCAGATGAACCCCAGCCAGTGTGCACTCACCTGCAGCCTCCTCCGCTGCCCAGTACATACTCATCCACCGCCTTTCCCACTGGGCATGCTTTCACTCACAGCCTCCTTGCTATACCTCACCAATGTTCATGCATGTTTGGATGCCCTACTACCCCTCCAGAGTGCTTTTGCCAGCAGCCCCCATCGTACTGTTGCTGGCAAACTGGGAACACCTCAGCTCCTCCAGGACAGCAGGTGCTTAAACTCAAGAGGCCAGAGAACAAAGCTACGTGCCTGTTTCCAGCCCTCCAGCATTATAGCACATAGCCCAGGAGTGCTGAATTGAGCTTTGCCCCCTGCCCGAAAGCGTCCAGAAATGAAGACAATTGACCGCAATTGGTATAACCCAAGTTATACCACAGTGAAACCCTCAAAGGCATCAAAGAATATAAAAGCAAAAAAAGCTTCATCCAAAAGAGAGCAACTTGAAAGATTTAAAGGAACATCAACCCACACAGATGAGAAAGAACTAGTACAAGAACTCTGGCAACTCTAAAAGCTATGGTGGCTTCTTATTTCCAAACAAGAGCACAGGCTCCCCAGCAATGGTTCTTAGTCAGATTGAAATGGCTGAAAGGACATAGAATTCAGGATCTGGATGGCAAAGAAATTCATTGAAATACAGGAGAAAGTTGAAATCCAATGCAAGGAAGAGAGTAAAGCTATTTAATAGTTGAAAGACGACATAGCCATTGTAAGAAAGAAAGCAAAATTATAGCCCTTTTAAGAAAAAAGCAAACTGAACTTCTGGAGATAAAAAATTCACTACAGGAATTTCAGGATGCAACTGGAAGCATTTATAAGAGAATAGACAAAGCTGAGGAAAGAATCATAAAGCTCTAGGAATACTCCTTCAAATAAACACCAGCAGACAAAAATAAACAGAAACAATTTAAAAAAATAAACAAAACCTCTGAGAAATACTGGATTATGTAAACAGACCAAACCTATGATTCATTGACAGTCCTAAAAGAGATGGAGAGAGGGCAAGTAACTTGGAAAACATATTTGAGGATATTGTTCATGAAAATTTCCCCAGCCTTGCTGAAGAGGTCAACATGCAAATTCAGAAAACTCAGCGAACCCCTGCAAGGTGCTAGACAAGATGACCATCCTCAAGAAACGGAGTCATCAGATTCTTCAATGTCAATGCCAAAATAAATAAATAAATAAATAAATAAACCTAAAGGCAGCTGTGGAGGAGGGGCAGGTGCCATGCAAAAAGAACCACATTAAGCTACCAGCAGACATTTCAGCAGAAACCTTACAAGCCAGAAAAGACTGAGGACCTATATTCACCATCCTAAAAGAAAAGACATTCCAACCAAGAATGTCATGTCCCACCAAACTAAGTTTCATAAGCAAAGGATAAATAAAATCCTTTTCATAGAAGCAAATGCTAAGGAAATGTGTTACCATCAGGCCAGCCTTGTAAGAGGTCTTAAGGGAGTGCTAACTTTGGGGATAAAGACTGGTACCTGCCACTATAAAAACACTGAAATGGGGAGCCCACTGACACTACAAAGCAATGATGCAATCAGTCTTACACAACAAACAGCTAAAAACATGGTAACAGGATAATCCCAGCATATCAACATTAATCTTCAATGTAAATGGGCTAAATGCCGCACTGAAAAGACACAGAGTGCTAAGTTGGAAAAAGAAGCAAGACCTAACTATACACTGTCTTCAAGAGACCCATCTCACATGCAGTGACACACATAGGCTCAAAGGAAAGCAATGAAGAAACATCTATCAAATAAAAGGAAAACAAAAAAGAGCAGGAGTAGCTGTACTTATTTCAGACAAAGCAAACTTTAAGCCAACAACAATCGAAAAGGACAAAGAAGGGTATTAAATACTAATAAAGGGTTCAATTAAACAAGAAGACTTAACTATCCTAGATATATATGCACCCAACACAGGATCCACCAGATTCATAAAACAAGACCTCAAGGACCTATGAAGAGACTTAGATTACCACAAAATAATATTGGGATAATTTGACACTACACTGACAGTGTTAGGTAGATCATCAAGGCAGAATACTAACAAAGATATTCTGGATATAAACTTGACACTTGACTAAATAGACCTGACAGACATCTACAGAATACTCCACCCAATCACAACAGAAAATACACTCTTCTTATCTGCACACAGCGCATAGTCTAAGATCAACTACATGCTTGGCCATAAATCAATTCTCAACAAATTTTTAAAAGGCTAAAAATCATACCATCACCCTCAATCCACAGCACAATAAAAATGTAAATCAATACCAAAAAGTTTTCTCAGAACCACTACAATTCCATGTATATTAAACAACCTGTTCCTGTGTGACTTTTGAGTAAACAATAAAATTAAGGCAGAAATCAAGAAATTCTCTGAAATTAATGAAAACAAACACACAACATACAAGAATTTCTGGGATACATCTAAAACAATGTTAAGAGGAAAGCTGATAGTGCTAAACACCTATAACAAGAAGTTAGCAAGATCTCAAATTAACAACCTAACATCACACTTAGGGGAAACAGGAGCAAGAGCGAACCAAGAACAAAGGTAGAAGTAGAAAAGAAATAACCAAAACGATATAACTGAACAAAATAAGATGCAAAAACTCACATAAAAGATAAAAGAAACAAAAAGTCAGTGCTTTGAAAGAATAAAAAAGATTGATAGAGCAATAGCTAGATTAATAAAGAAAAAGAGAAGATTCAAATAAATACAATTAGAAATTACAAGGGTGTCATTACTGCCAACCCCACAGTAATACAAAAATTCCTAAGGACTATTACAAACACCTTTATGCACACAAATGAGAAAACCTAGAAGAAATGGATCAATTTCCGGAAACATACAACCTCCCAAACTGAACTAGGAAGAAACTGAAATCCTGAACAGACAAATAATGAGTTCCAAAATTAAATCAGTAATAAAAAACCCACCACCAGAAAAAGGCCTGGACCAGACAGATTCATAGCCAAATTCTAACAAACATAAAAAGAAGACCTACTTCTTCAGAAGTAGGTTCAGATTCTACTGAAATTATTCAAAAAGTTGAGAAGGGGCTCCTCCCTAACTCATTCTATGAGGCCAGCATCATTTTGATTCCAAAACCTGGCAGAGACACAAAGAAAAAACAGGAAACTTCAGGCCAATATCTCTGATTAACATAGATAAAAAAAAATCTCAGCAAAATACTAGCAAGCTGAATCCAGCAGCATATCAAAAAACCAATCCACCACAGCCAAATAGGCTTTATTCCTGGGATGCTAGGTTGGTTTAACATAAGTAAATCAATAAATGCAATTCATTGCATAAACACAACTAAAAACGAAAGCCATATGATCATCTCAATATACATAAAAGGCTCTCTATAAAATGCAACATTGCTTTATGTTAAAATCCATCAACAAAATAAGCATGGAAGGAAAATATCTCAAAATAATGAGAGGCATCTACAACAAGCCTATAGCCAATATCATACTGAAGGGTCAAAGACTGAAATCACTTTCCCTAACCAGAAACAAGAAAACGATGCCACTCTTAATCACTCCTATTCAACAAAATACTGGAAGTCATACCCACAGCAATGAGGCAAGGTAAAGAAATAAAAGGCTCCCAAATAGGAAAAAAAAGTCAGACTATTTCTCTTAACTAACAATATTATTCTTTACATAGAAAACCCCATAGTGTCAAGAAAGTTTCAGGATACAAAATGATTGTACGAAACTCCAGAGCATTTCTATAAATCAGTAACATCCAAGATGAGAACCAAATCAAGAACACAGTTCCATTTATAATAGCCACAGAAAGAATAAAATACCTAGGAATACAGCTCAGGGAGGTGAAAGACCTCTACAATGAGGAGTACAAAACACTGCTGGAAGAAATTATAGATGACACAAACAAGTGGAAAAGCATTCGATGCTCATGGACAGGAAGAAATAATATTGTTAAAATGTTCATACTGCCTAAAGCAATTTACAGAACTGAAAACTATTTCTGTCAAACTACCAACATCATTTTTTTACAGAATTAGAAAAAGCTATTCTAAACTCATATGGAACAAACAAATATTCTGAATAGCCAAATCAATCCAATGAAAAAAAAAAAAAAAGTCAGAGGCATCACATTACAGTACTTCAAACTATACTACAAGGCTACAGTAACCAAAACAGCATGATAGTACTAGAAACATAGACACATAGACAAATGGAACAGGTTAGAAAACTTATAAATAGTGTCACACACCTAGAATCATCTGATTTCCAACAAACTCGACAATAGCAAACAATGGGGAAAGAAATCCCTTTTCAATGAATGATGCTGGGATAACTGGCTAGCCATATGCAGATTATGGAATCTGGACTCTTTCCTTTTACCATATACAAAAATAAACTCAAGATAGATTGTCAATTGAAATGTAAAATGTCACACTATAAAGACCCTAGTAGAAAATCTAGGTCATATCATTCCGGACATAGACCTGGACAAAGAATTTATAATGAGATACCAAAAGCAATTGCAACAAAAACAAAAATAGATAAATGGGATCTAATTAAACTAAAGAGTTTCTGCTCTGCAAAGGAAACTATCAACAGAGTAGACAGACAAACTAGAGAATGAGAGAAGATATTTGCAAACTGTGCATCTGACAACAGTCTAATATCCAGAATTTATAAGGAACTTAAACAAATCAACAAGCAAAAAACAAACAACCCCATTAAAAATGGTCAAACATGAACAGGCACTTCTCAAAGGAATACATACACATGGCGTACACATGGCCAACAACCATAAGACAAAATGCTCAAAATCACAAATCAGAAATGCAATTCAGAACCCCAATGAGATACCATCTCATGCCAGTCAGAATGGCTATTAGAAAGTTAGAAATTAACTGATGCTAGCAAGGTTGCAGAGAAATGGAAATGCTTATACACTGTTGGCGGGAATGTAAATTAGTTCAGCCAGTGTGAAATGTAGTATGAACATTTCTCAAAGAACTTAAAAGAGGACTACCATTTGACCCAGCAATCCAACTACCAGTTATGTACCCAAAGAAATATAAATCATTCTACCAAAAAGACACATGTGCTTATGTATTCATTGCTGCACTATTCACAATACCAAAGACGTGGAATCAACCTAGATGCCCATTAGTGGTGAACTGGATAAAGAAAATGTGGTATGCATACACCATGGAATACTGTACAGACATAATAAAGGACAAAATTATGTCTTTTGCAGCAACATGACTGCAGCTGGAGGCCATTATCCTAAGTAATAAATGCAGGGAGAGAAAACCAAACACAGCATGTTCTCACTTATAAGTGGGAGCTAAACATTGAGTTCACATGGACACAAAGAGGGGAATAACAGACACCAGGACCTACTTGACAGTGGAGGTTGAGAGGATAGTGAAGTTTGAAAAACTACCTATTGGGTACTACGGTCACTATCTGGGTGATGAAATCATTGGTACACCAAACCCAGTGACACACAATTCACCCATGTAACAAACCTGCACATGTACCCCCTGAACCTAAAACAAAAACAAAAAAGAAAAATAAAGCAGTAAGTCTCCAAATTCTGCCTCTTAAATGTCCATAAAAGTCACCAATCTAAAAAATATGATTAATTCATTCTCTATTTAGAGACATAGGGAAGGTATGAGGGATTATATAACTTTAATGTGTGCAGAACCACCTTTTAACACTATTTAATAGGGTGTTTTTATGATGATTTGATACCCATGTAGCCAACCTGCACATGTACCTTCAAACCTAAAATAAAAGTTGAAAAAGAGAGGAAAAACTTATATGTGTAATTTTGACTGTGCATGGATCAGCAACCCTAACCTCTCACTCTTCAAGGGTCAACTGTGTTACGATAGATAGAAGGGCACTATGCAATAGGGAGAATAGTCCAACCCTAAGATGGGCGAAATCTCAAAATCAAAACGAAAAAAGCTTTTATTTTATAAGGAGCGGTAAACATAGCTAGCAGGAAGTACACAGGGCTAGCAAGAAGTTTGTGGGGTGTGGGGCATAAGAAAGGGACTAAACAGATGACATGAGAGTCACATTTTAAAAGAACATTTTTATTCTCTTTGGTCAGCTGATTCTTGGAGTGAGCTATCAAAAGAGAGTGTTCTGCATTTCAGTGTTTGCTTGAAAGCTTAGGTACAAGACAAAGTTCAGCCTGTGAGAAGAGAATGTCCACTAACATTTGGTCAAGCCAAATCAATGAGTAAGTAATGAACAATTAGGAGAGCTTGGACATAGTATAAAGTCATGGTTTTGATGCATGCACAGATATATACAGACATAAATAAAGATATGGGTTTATATATGCAAGTAGCTATATTTTCTAGCTCTGTTAACTAAGGGAACCTAGAAGCTGTGACACCCTAGAGCAATGAACATATGTGACACCCAGATTTCAGTTTCTGAATTCTAATCTCCCACAGAGGGAACTAGGGCTTTTTGGAGAAATGGCTGACTCCATGGCTTGGGCAAAGAAACTACAAGATAAACATGCAAAAACTTGTAAGTAAAACCAGCAAGTAAAATATTGCTGAAATAATGTTAGTTTGTACTGAAAAGACAACTTGCTTGGAGGAATTTCTAATAACTAAACCTGAGACAATTGGGGCAAAAAAATAATAGAAGTGAGTTATACGTACTAGAATAAAATATATATCCGTGAATCCATACTGATAGAAATTAATGACTGAGTAAACAGATACACAAGAAAGAAATCAAAGCTCTTCAACATAGTTGAATTTCAACCAACAAATATAGAAGGAATAATGAAAATATAAATATCATTAGGCAAACACCATGGTGATAGTTAATGTAGACAAGATTTATAGACAGAGAATAAAATTTGAGGAAAAAAATGTATGATGAAGAACAGAATATTTGCATAGTCTCAAATTAGCTTATCTCCCTGCAAGCTAATTATTCACTATAAAGTGTAAAATAATAATTTTACTGGGATGGATCTGGGTAGACACCATCTTAACCAAATTTGGACAGAATACTCATTTTTCATTCTATTTTGGGTGCAAGCCTTCTACTCCATAAAATCCCATGAATATATTTTTACTTTTATTCACCAAATCAATGTATTTATACTCTTTCTTTTTATTTTGGTTTCATTTTAAGTATTTTCTAGCTTTCCTTTAGTATGTTCTCATTTTATTGTTATCTCCCCTTACTGATATTTATAAATAAATATATATTTTTCTGATTTTACTTTTTAGACACTGTGATCCATGAGATTTTCACAGGATTTTTTCAAAGCAGGCATATGACCAAATGTCAACAATTTTTTATGTCACAGTGGCAATATATGTCAAAATACTACTCTACTAATTGCTCTTTCAGATAGTAGCTGCATGTGAACAGTTGCTAGCAGCTTGTATTGGAGTTAAAGTATTGGGTTTATTTGATTAAAGATACTTAATATAAACATGTAAATTTTATCTAAGCTATCATGAGATTGAAAATTCTGGCAAGCCTGTCTTTCATAGGAACATAGGAAAAATAAAAAAAAAGCATAATGCTTAAATAATTACAACTATGTGTTTTTATATTTTTATGGATATGACAATATAAATAGGACAAGAAACACTTTGAAATATTCAGCCACATTCTGAAATCCATGTTGACTGCTAAAGCTAAATTGGTTAATATTGTGAATTTGATAGAGTGATGAACAATGTAACTTATTTTCCCCTTTTTTTATCCTTAGAAGAAATGTAACTTTCTCTTTAGCCATCTTCTCTATTCTTTCTTTTTTTTTCTTTTAGATGGAGTTTCACTCTTGTTGCCCAGGCTGCAGTGCAGTGGCACTATCTTGGCTCACTGCAACCTCCATCTCCTGGGTTCAAACAGTTCTCCTGCCTCAGCCTCCCAAGTAGCTGAGGTTACAGACATGTGCCACCATGCCCGGCTAATTTTGTATTTTTTTAGTAGAGACAGGATTTCACCATGTTGGTCAGGCTGGTCTTGAACACCTGACCTCAAGTGATCCACCCGCCTCTGCCTCGAAAAATGCTGGGATTATAGGTGTGAGCCACTGCGCCCGGCCACGGGAAAAAAAAAAAAAATAGACTATACAATTTCTAGACCAGACTAAATCTTTGACCGATTCCCTAGTATATTTTAAGAGAGTAACATGTGGTTGCCTTACCGTTTTAAAAAATAAGTTAAGGATGCTAACTATAGCAGAATTATTTCAGAGTTACCTTGAGAATTCCCTGAGTGCAACAAAGCAGTTTCTCAGAAAGATTTTAAAGATTTATTTCATTCTGGTTTGATGCTTCCCAGAGCATTAGCAATGTTCCTTCTTGAAGCATTCATGGAGAAAAAAAAAGGATTTTTTTAACATATATATGTGTATGTATCTTTTTCTAGTCATTTTCAGCACACATCCAACTTATTTGATAATCATAAGAAAAAGTGGAAATTGAAATGTATACCTTAGTTTTATCATTCTCAGTCAAGAAGGCCCTATGATGATCATCATAAACACAGTTTGGGAAGTGCTTCATAGACTTTGTTTATTCACATCAATATTTTGAGACTAAGGTAAGATATAAGAAGAAACTAGCCTTGAATAAATGGCACAGCCTTATCAATAACTTAAAGGTATTTGAAAAGTACAACATGCCTTGATTCAACTTCTCCTTACTTCAAACTCAGAAGGTTTGCCCAATAATGTGCTGCCTCTGCAAATCACCCATGCTCTAGGTTTTTTTGTTTTTAAACCTGCTATTTATATTCAATAAATTATTTGGTTGAACATGGGTTTCTATGGATTAAGTGTCTGTACATAGCGTGGTTCATGCTGTCATTGATATGGCAATATTGGGCAATAATGATTTCTTTATACCAGGGCAACTCCCCTTTATTCTTCTCAATGAAGGAATACTGCCAAGAGGAATAACCTGTTAAGCTTTTACCATCCTTGTGATCTCAAAATTGTTTATTAAATCCCTCTTCTAATAAATAAGGAAGGTGTTCACACTAAGAGGAACAGAGAAATACAAATCCTTTCCCATGAGATTTGCTGAAAAGTTTAAGGGTAAAGCAATGTTACTTTCTTAAAATTTTGAATTTCAAGTGACAAAAAAAGCAATGCTCATTTTATCTATGTCAGATAAGGCAGGTGAGATGTCTGCCTATAATAACACCCTGAATCTAGACTACTCAGAGTGCCTTCCTTGACCCAAGTTCAAATTAAAAGAAATGACAACAGGCAGCTTTCTTAAAAATGACCATAGCTGGTCAAACCAGGGTTCTATCATGAAAGGCCTTCCTCTACAGGCAGACCTGAAGTCTGTGAAGTGGACTGATAACATTATCCTGTATATTGAACACGGACAAAAGCACCCAGCTCCTCTTTACTGGGGAATTTAGTGAGAGAAATAGAAAAGTCAGTAATGACACACAAAATAAGAAGGCCTTATGCAGACTCTATTAGACAGTAGAATCCATGAATAATGGGAACCATTATTAAGGATGAACAAACAGTAGAAAAAAGTTAGCATAAATAGAAGAAAAAGAGAGTAACTGAAAGATGAAGCCATGAATATCTCTGAGGGAATGCTAAGTATATTTTTTGTCACTGGAGGCCATTGTGACCTGAATGATTTCCCAGTTTTCCTTAGGACAATACTAATTTTTGTCACTGGAGGCCATTGTGACCTGAATGATTTCCCAGTTTTCCTTAGGACAATACTAATTTTTGTCCCAGCTTGTGTCCTTATATCAATACAGACATCCTGTAACAGTGCAAGACGATTCACAACTAAAAACAATTTTAAGTTAAGATAATTTTTTCAAATAGAACTGGATTAGAAGTATGTAATGTGTTCCTAAAGTACATGAAGCTTGTAATAGTGAACAAGAAAATGATACATGGCAACTATAAAAATGTCTAAACTAAATGAGTTATCAATGAGTGATTTCACTCTCAGGGTACACTTCCCAATAGTTACAGATGTTTTCAATTGTCACAAAAGGGTGTAGGGTGCTGCTACTGGCATGTAGCAAGTGGAGGCCAAGGTTGCTACTAAACATCCCATGATCCACTGGATGGCTCCCCAGTGAGAGAATTATCCAGCTCAAACATCAATAGTACAAAGGCTGAGAAACACTTATCTAAACAAAGACAGGCTGGCTCAAAACAAATTTAAATTGTCTTAGTTTTGATCTAATTCTGGCCTATTTCAAATCTTACCCTTTTAACTAGATCTTTCTGTTATAACTAATGATTATAGTTAAAAATACCTGAAACTAAACATATAAACTTCCAGGATTTAAATGTCTTCAATATTTTATTTTGAAAGATTTTATTATTTATACAAGAAAAAATGTTGGGAAGGTTCTTTGAATTGTATTATTGCCATGTTGCTGATGTAAATAAAAGGAACAGTCAGAAATGGATATTTTCAGACAAGAAAGAAATCAATGAAAGTGATGAAATTGCAGTCAAGTTAGTTATGATCTTTATAAAGTAATATGTCCAAAGCCCACTTTCTTGTAGCTCTGGTAAATCTAAATGTAAATATTTTGGCCTTTTGCAGACTTAATGTATTTTTTCAACAGCTGACTCTATGCATGGAAGTGCTAAATAATAATATAGACACATTAGAGTTATACATGGACAGATAAGTGTTTACCTAGTATGACTTCAATTTCAGAGAGTAAAATATATTCTTCTCTGACAATGGAGAAATCATTCTGCTGTCCTATCAAAGTCATAATATTCTACCATTAGAAATGGAATAATCTTAGGCAGAATAACATACAGGTTAAGTATCCTTAATTCAAAGTTCCAAAATCTGAAATCCTCAAAATCTGAAACTTTTTGTGTGCCAACATGATGACACAAGTCAAAAATTCCACATCAGATCTCATGTGATGGGTCACAGTTAAAATGCAGCTAAAACTTTGCTTCATGCACAAAATTATTTAAAATATTGAATACAATCAATTTCAGGCTATGTGTATAATGTATGTAAAAACATAAAAGAATTTTGCATTTAGATTTGGGTCCCATCTCAAAGATATCTCACTATGTATGTGCAAATATTTCAAAGTCTAAGTAAAAACAAAATCCAAAATACTTCTGGTTTCATGGTAAGTGATACTTAACCTGTATTAAACTTTAATAGTTGTTAACATTTTAATAGAAATTAATATCAGAACTTCTACAGATTCACAGAGGGCTGAAATTCTTGCTTTTTTTTAGGGTGGAGAAAGAAGACAGCAATTTAGAATAGAGGATTTAGACTTTAGTAGGCTCCTTTTTTTTTTTTTTTTTTTTTGAGATGGAGTCTCACTCTGTCACCCAGGCTGGAGTGCAGTGGCGCTATCTCAGCTCACTGCAAGCTCCGCCTCCCGGGTTCAGGCCATTCTCCTGCCTCAGCCTCCCGAGTACCTGGGACTACAGGCGCCCGCCACCATGCCCGGCTAATTTTTTTGTATTTTTAGTAGAGACGGGGGTTCACCGTATTAGCCAGGATGGTCTCGATCTCCTGACCTCGTGATCCACCAGCCCCAGCCTCCCAGTGAGCTGGGATTACAGGCGTGAGCCATCGCGCCCGGCCTAGTAGGCTACTTTTATATGGAAGGGGAAAACCATAAAAAACATGAAACTGAAAATATGGTAGGAAAGCATAACACGTTGTATACTTAATAAATTGAACTGAAGACTAAACTCTGATTTTTTTTTTATCTTGCCCAAATTCCTATCTATGGGGTCTGGGGCGTCATGTCCTATAAGCCATAAATTTTCATCAAATGGGTTTTATTTAACCCTGTATAGAGTGACTTACTTTCCAATCTGACTCTGACATAACAAGGAAGAAAATAAAAATATTTTACCCCAAAAGATGTTTCTCTGCCATATCTCGAAATTGCCCTGTAAAATCTTTTGTGGGAAAAATCCACATTCTATAGAGAATTCCTTTTCCCCTTTGTTTTCCTTCCTTCCTTTCCAGATCCAGGAGAAAATCAACTAAGAGCCAGGCGCCATTTTAGGTCCAAGACTGAGGCAGGAGAATCGCTTGAACCTGGGAGGCGGAGGTTGCAGTCAGCCAAGATTGCACCACTACACTCCAGCCTGGGCAACAGAGCGAGACTCAGTCTCAAAAACAAACAACAACAACATAAAAACATTTTACAACCTGTGGTCTCTCTGAAGTCTGCTATCTGAGAGTTTTCTCTGCACAGTAAAACTTGGTTTCCACAATTCTTTATCTTAATCTGAACATTCCTTTCTGTTGATCTCAGGTTTTCAGATAAACTCAACCAATTGTCAACCAGAAAATATGTAAATTTACCTATAGCCTGGAAGCCCCTGCTTTGAGTTGTCCCACCTTTCTGAACCAAACCAATGTTTTTCTTAAATGTATTCAATCGATGTTTCATGTCTCCCTAAAATATATAAAACCAAGCAGTACCCCAACCTCCTTGGGCACATATTCTCGGGGTCTCCTGAGGGCTGTGTCATGGGCCCTGGTCACTCATATTTGGTTCAGAATAAATCTCTTAAAATATTTTACAGAGTTTGATTCTTTTTGTCAACAGAACTAAGACTTATCCTAAATAGTTTACATTTATTTAATAATGACATGTTTTCTATTTTCCTTACAAAAATCTAGTAAAGTAGCTGTGACAATTTCATGCAGAAACTGGGGCCTAATGAGTAGTTCATCAATGGGTTCAAAGTCACATAGCCAGCAGATGACAGAATGAATGTTTGAATCAAGTTCTGAATGACAGGACAAAATATACTTTTAAAAATTGGCCTCTCAAAATCCTTTTATGAAGATTATATGAACTAACATTTAATGGGTGGTCACAAATTAAGGAAAACTAACATTCATTGATTATATGCTAAATACTGTGCTAGTATCTTTACATAAAGTACTTAGAATAATAACTACACCATTTGTTAGAGACATGCTTAGGAAGAAATAATAAAACTAAACTTTAGCAGAGATTCATTTCACTTGTATCAAAAATCTCATGTTATGTAATCAAGCCCTAGTATTTGTTGACTATGTCCCAGAAAAATCCACGAAAATACCTTCTTCGTAACGCAAAGGCAAGTTTACTGTTTAATGTAGTAAGGGAAACCACTACTTTGAGTGCTTCTTAATAGCTACTTAGAGTCAGGAGGCCACAGACAGACAGTTTTGAGATTTTTGATATCTGATTTAAGATGATTCTCTCAATTCGGGGCGTGCTTGAGACTGGGTAAATTCAAGATACAATAGTTAAGGGTTAGTGACTACAGAGAGGCAAGGCTTTAGAAGGGACTCTTGAAGAATAGATAGCCAGTTGATTAGTGGGCTTGAATAATCTATTGTCCTGAAAAGGGAGAAATGAGGACTAGATGATCAGTCTATTGTTCAGATAAACAGATTGGAGGATGTTCCTGAAACTAACAATAATGTAATTTTTAATGTTACCTGAGCAAGAGTCTCTTGGTTTAGTAAAGTCATATTGGAGCATGTGGGTTGCTTTTCACATTGTTGTTCAAAGAACATCTTCAACAATTTCTGTTTCTTTATTTTTCCATTCTTGACATCTTTTTAAAGTGACATTTATCACCACAGTTTAAAGGTAACTTGAACAGTTTTAAACATCACATCCCCATTCCAAAAAGGGAAAAGAGAAGTAACAAAGACCCAAAGTCTTGGTCATCCAAGTCTGTCCCTTTTAAAAATGTTTTGTTAGAAGCCTTATATTTTGGTTTTATCCCATTGGACACAACAAGGTCTTATAATCCGTTCTAGCTATAAAGAAACTGGGAAGGCAAATCTTTAGACTGCTTACAGGTTCTAGAGTAGAGGAAGAAAGTGAAAATAGACTGTAAATTGATTTTTGTTGCTATATACAAATACACAGCAATTTTTTTAAAAATTATACTTTAAGTTCTGGGATACACATGCAGAATGTGCAGGTTTGTTACATAGGTATACACGTGCCATGTTGGTTTGCTGCACACATCAACCTGTCATCTCCATTAGTTATTTCTCTTAATGCTATCCCTCTCCTAGCCCCACACCCCCCAACAGGCCCTGGTGTGTGATAGTCCCCTCCCTGTGTCCATGTGTTCTCATTGTTCAACTCCTACTTATAAGTGAGAACATGTGGTGTTTGGTTTTCTGTTCCTGCATTAGTTTGCTAAGGATGATGGTTGCCAGTTTCATCCATGTCCCTGCAAAGGACATGAACTCATCCTTTATTATGGCTGCATAGTATTCCATGGTGTATATGTGCCACATTTCCTTTATCCAGTCTATCATTGATGGGCATTTGGGTTGGTTCCAAGTCTTTGCTGTTGTGAATAGTGCTGCAATAAACATATGTGTGCATGTGTCTTTATAGTAGAATGATTTATAATCCTTTCGGTATACACCCAGTAATGGGATTGCTGGGTCAAATGGTTTTTCTGCTTCTAGATCTTTGAGGAATCACCACATTGTCTTCCACAATGGTTGAACTAATTTACACTCCCACCAACAGTGTAAAAGCATTCCTATTTTTTCACATCCTCTCCAGCATCTGTTGTTTCCTGACTCTTTAATGATCACCATTCTAACTGGCATGAGATGATATCTCATTGTGGTTTTGATTTGCATTTCTCCAGCGACCAGGGGTGATGAGCTTTTTTAAATATGTTTCTTGGCCGCATAAATGTCTTCTTTTGAGAAGTGTCTGTTCATAACCATTGCCCACTTTTTGATGGTGTTGTTTGCTTTTTTCTTGTAAATTTGTTTAAGTTCCTTGTAGATTCCGGATATTAGCCCTTTGTCAGATGGATAGATTGCAAAAATTTTCTCCCTTCCAGTAGGCTGCCTGTTCACTCTGATAATAGCTTCTTTTGCTATGCAGAAGCTCTTTAGCTTAATTAGATCCCATTTGTCAATTTTGGCTTTTGTTGCCATTGTTTTTGGTCATGAAGTCTTTGCCCATGACTATGTCTTGAATGGTATTGCCTAGATTTTCTTCTAGGGTTTTTGTGGTTTTAGGTCTTACACTTAAGTCTTTAATTCATCTTGAATTAATTTTTGTATAAGGTGTAAGAAAGGGGTCCAGTTTCAGTTTTCTGTATATGGCTAGCCAGTTTTCCCAGCACCATTTATTAAATAGGTAATCCTTTCCTCATTGCTTGTTTTTGTCAAGTTTCTCAAAGATCAGATGGTTGTAGATGTGTGGCATTATGTCTGAGACCTCTGGTCTGTTCCATTAGTCTATATATCTGTTTCAGTACCAGTACTATGATGTTTTGATTACTGCAGCCTTTTAGGGTAGTTGGAAGTCAGGTAGCACAATGCCTCAAGCTTTGTTCTTTTTACTTAGGATTGGCTTGGCTGTATGGGCTTTTGTTTTGGTTCCATATGAAACTTAAAGTGGTTTTTTTTTCAAATTCTGTGAAGAAAGTCAATGGTAGCTTGATGGGGATAGCATTTAATCTATAAATTACTTTGAGCAGTATGGCCATTTTCATGATATTGGTTCTTCCTATGCATGAGTATGGAATGTTTTTCCATTTGTTTGTGTTCCCTCTTATTACCTTGAGTAGTGTGGTAGTTCTCCTTGAAGAGGTCCTTCACATCCCTTGTAAGTTGTATTCCTAGGTATTATATTCTGTTTGTAGCCATTGTGAATGGGAGTTTATTCATGATTTAGCTCTCTCTTTGTCTATTATTGGTGTATAGGAATGCTTGTGATTTTTGCACATTGATTCTTTTTATCCTGGGACTTTGCTGAAGTTGCTTATCAACTTAAGGAGATTTTGGGCTGAACTGATGGGATTTTCTAAATATACAATCATGTCATCTGCAAACAGAGACAATTTGACTTCCTCTCTTCCTATTTGAATACACTTCATTGCTTTCTTTTGCCTGATTGCCCTGGCCAGAACTTCCAGTACTATGTTGAATAGGAGTGGTGAGAGAGGGCATGCTTGTCTTGTGCTGGTTTTCAAAGGGAATGCTTCCAACTTTTGCCCATTCAGTGTGATATTGGCTGTGGGTTTGTCATAAATAGTTTTTATTATTTTGAAATATGTTCCATCAATACTTAGTTTACTGAGAGTTTTTAGCATGAAGAGTGTTGAATTTTATTGAAAGTCTTTTCTGCATCTATTGAGAAAATCATGTGGTTTCTGTCATTGGTTCTGTTTATGTGATGGATTACATTTATTGATTTGCATATGTTGAACCAGCCTTGCATCCCAGGGATGAAGCCAACTTGATCATGGTAGATACACTTTTGGATGTGCTGCTGCATTCAGTTTGCCAGTATTTTATTCAGGGTTTTTGCATTGATGTTCATCAAGGATATTGGCCTGAAATTTTTTTTTTTTTTGGTTTGACTCTGCCAAGTTTTGGTATGAGGATGATGCTCGTCTCATAAAATGAGTTAGGGAGGAGTTCCTCTTTTTTTATTGTTTGGAATAGTTTCGGAAGAATGGTACAGCTCCTCTTTTTACCTCTGGTAAAATTCGGCTGTGAATTCATCTGGTCCTGGCCTTTTTTTGGTTGGTAGGCTATTAATTACTGCCTCAATTTCTGAACTTTTATTAGTCTGTTTAGGGATTTGACTTCTTCCTCATTTAGCCTTGGGAGGGTGTATGTGTCCAGGAATTTATCCGTATCTTCTAGATTTTTTAGTTTATTTGCCTAGAAGTGTTTATAGTATTCTGTGACGGTAGTTTGTATTTCTGTGGGATCAGTGGTGTTAACCCCTTTATCATTTTTCATTGTGTCTATTTGGTTCTTCTCTCTTTTCTTCTTTATTAGTCTGGCTAGTGGTCTATCTATTTTGTTAATCTTTTCTAAAAAACAGTTCCTGGATTCATTTTTTTAAGGGTTTTTCATGTCTCTATCTCCTTCAGTTCTGCTCTGATCTTAGTTATTTCTTGTTTTCTGCTAGCTTTTGAATTTATTTGCTCTTGCTTCTCTAGTTCTTTTAATTGTGATGTTAGTGTGTCAATTTTAGATCTTTCCTGGCTTCTCCTTTGGGCATTTAGTGCTATAAATTTCCCTCTAAACACCACTTTAGTTGTGTCTCAGGGATACTGGTACGTTGTGCCTTTGTTCTCATTGGTTTCAAATAACTTATTTATTTCGGCTTTAATTTCATTATTTTACCCAGTAGTCATTCAGGAACAGGTTGTTCAGTTTCTATGTACTTGTGTGGTTTTGAGTGAGTTTCTTAATCCTGAGTTCTAATTTGATTGCACTGTGGTCTGCAAGACTGTTACAATTTTCATTCTTTTGCATTTGCTGAGGAGTGTTTTACTTCCAATTATGCGGTCAATTTTAGAATAAGTGCGATGGGGTGCTGAGAAGAATGTATATTCTGTTGATTTGGGGTGGAGAGTTCTGTAGATGCCTATTAGGTCTGCTTGGTCCAGAGCTGAGTTCAAGTCCTGAATATCCTTGTTAATTTTCTGTCCCGTTGTTCTGTCTAATATTGACAGTGAGATGTTAAAGCCTCCCACTATTATTCTGTGGGAGTGTAAGTCTCTTTGTAGGTCTCTAAGAACTTGCTTTATTAATCTGTGTGCTCCTGTATTGGGTTTATATATATTTAGGATAGTAAGTTATTCTTGTTGTGTTGATCCTTTTACCATTATGTAATAAATGCCCTTCTTTGTCTTTTTTGATCTTTGTTGGTTTAAAGTCTGTTTTATCAGAGGCTACGATTGCAACCCCTGCTTTTTTTTTTCTTTCCATTTGCTTGGTAAATATTCCTCCAAATTTCCTACCTGGCACAATTACTAACCGTCATAAGATTTTATGTTAAACCATATTATATTCACAGGCACTCTGTCGTGTTATTTACATGTATCATTTTATGAAACTTCAATCCTATTAGGCAGATATTAATATTATTCCCTTTACAGATGAGGAAAGTGATGGTAATTAACTTGCCTGAGGACAGAGCTAATAGGTAACAGAGATGGGATTTAGAACCCAGAAATATTTTACTTCCAAGATTGTGCTATTCTCATTACATCCACTGTTTCTTCCACTGTAAAGATGCAGCATTCAACTGAATTGACCATATTAACTGTGATTCATTAATGATTATTAACCAACTATCCTATATCCAAATATCCAAATAATGATTGTAATCAGAAATACCTATAATCAGATAATAAATCAAATTTGTGTACGCATACAGAATGTGCTTTTCCCATGATAAAGTCTGATTTTAAGAAAAAAAATTAACCTAATGTGGAATAGAGTTTTGTGGCATATTTTTTTTAATGTACTGAAGACAATGGAATGGAACTGCTGTTATGAGCCATATTTTTGTTAGCAACCATCATCACCCAAACATATATATTCAAAATAATTAGATAATTATATTTTATAAGCTGCAGTTTCAAAAATACTTTTAAAAATTCACCTGAAAGCCAGGCAGCATGGACTTTTCAAATTCTCTTGTATTATCCGCATAGCTAATTATTTTAAGTAGAAATCTCAGAAGAATCATACATTTAGTATAATTATTTTCTGTTACTATGCTGCAAAATTCTGTCATGTTTACATTGTAAAATCAATTGATTGAAAATTAGAAACACAGTGTTGCAAGTTACTTTTTCTGAGTCTGTTATGAAGACGTATTTTGTCATCTCTCCAGAAAATAGTTAAACCCAAACCAAGCAATCTGAAGATAACAAAATATCAATTACATCTAAAGTCTTGCAGATTTTTTTGAAGACAACTACTTCTTGTACTGCTGATTGTAATTCAGAATTGACTCCCTGACCATGACCTTATAGATTTGTTGGGGTGAGTGGATCACAGGGAAATACAAATCTTCACTTACATTGGCTGAAACACTAAAAAATTAGGCCAAACATACTGCTCCCATATAGAACTGGAGTTTTGTACATGCACAGAGCACACAATTGTTGCTACAAGATAGATGTGGTTTTACAGATATTTAGAAAAGTCATTCCCTCAATACAATAATAAAAGCAAAACAAAATTAATCTGAAATATATAGAAGTCTCTGTCATCATGGACTATCTCCAAAGCATAATGTAATGTGTCATGAGTTATTAATAAATTATTGATTATTTTGTATTAGTAATCACTGAGCAAGGACCATAGAGTGTAAGAGTCAGGGCCAATATGTTTATAGCCTTGTTACTATTATTGTTGCTGTTTACAGGTTCTTCTAGCATGGGTTATTTAGGGGAAAATTGGCATATAAGGAAACATGCCTTGTTTCTGAGAAAGGTTGAGCAGATAAGCAATGCACTCTGGCAGCTATAACATTTTTTTTCCTTCATTACTGGTATATATGAGAAGTATCTACAATGAAAAACAGCCATTCAAGGTATCTTATTACCAGAAAGTTTAACAAAACTTTCATGTGAGAAAAATAAATTTATTTCCTAATATTTTTGCTTTTAAAGAATAATTCTGCTATCTGCTGACCTTCTTGCTTGTCTGCCTGTTTTCTTGCCTTTCCATCTGCCTTCACTTCTTCCTTACTGAATAGTTCATTTTAAGAGTCATTAGGTCAGGTCTGGTAAGGTTGGAATCTACCTGTGCTTGGTGTTAGAGAGTTTAGCACAGTGCAGGAGTGAGGAGAATATTTACCCTGTGGTGAGGTAACAGGAGATGGCCCTCATCAAGTGTCAGAGCCGTGAGGGTGCTACCAGCCACTAAGTGTTGCAGGCCAAGTAGGGTAAAAACACTTATATGAGGAACTGCAATGATGACTGGACAATTGTTACATGCCAGAGGACCTTGTTAAATGAAATAAATATATTAAAGATGATGAGAGCCAAGTTTCTCTCTGTCAAAGAAGGTACTGAAATGAAGAGAAAAGTCTAGAATAATTTCTGCAATGTTGAATTCAAATTAGAGGTATTAGTGTCAAATTATTGTTTTGAATATATAGAGACATAAATGTATGAGGAAAAGAGGAATAAATATCTCCTTTAACTCACTCTTTTCTTATTTACACCTAAAAATTCTAAATTATTACAGGATGCAATGTGATGTTTCCATACATGTATACATTGGGTAATGATCAAATAATGGTAATTAGGATATCCATCACTTTATACATTTATAATTTCTTTCTTTGTGGGAAAAGTCAAGATCATTCTTCCAACTATTTGAAATTTACAATGCATTATTGTTAGCTATAGTCACTCTACTGCAAAACAGAGTACCAGAATTCATTCCTCTTATCTAACTATAACATTGTAGATGTTGACCAAACTCTCCCCTGCTCCTCCTTAAATTATTTCCCTGCAAAATCCTTACAAAGGCAAAACAATAATCTATCGTATAGTGAAGAAACCTGGCAGAGAATACTTTAATCAAGTTATCAACTTTATTTTTAAATGTTTTAATTTTTAATTATTATAGATACAGAATAGTTGTACTTATTTGCGGGGTACATGTGATATTTTGATACAAGCATAAAATATGTAATGACCAAAATCAGGGTAATCGGGATATCCATCACCTCAAGAATTTATCATTTCTTGGAATTAGGAACATCCCATTTCCACGTTTTAGTTATTTTGAAACATACGATAAATTATTATTTACTATAGTCACCTTATTGTGGTACCAAACACTAGATTTTGCTGCTTCCATCTAACTGTATTTTTAGATCCATCAGCCCATTAACTTTTTATCTCCCCATTCCTACTACCCTTCTAGTCTCTGGTAACCATCATTCTACTCTCTATCTTCATGAGTTCATTTTTTTTTAATTCTCATGAGTGCAATTTTTGTCTTTCTGTGACTTGACTTATTTCATTTAATGTAATGTCTTTCAGTTCCATCCATGTTGTTTCAAGTGACAGACTTTCATTATTTCATGGCTGAACAATATTGGGTTAGGTGTATCTATCATCTTTACTTTATCCTTTCATCCAGTGAAGGACCCTTAGTTTGATCCCGTATTTTGGCTATTGTGAATAGTGCTACAATAAACATGAGCGTGTAAGTATCTGTTTAATATACTGATTTCCTCTGTTTTAGTTATATACCCAGCAGTAGGATTACTGGATCATATAGTAGTCTGTTTTTAGTTTTCTGAGAAACTTCCAACTGTTCTTTATAGTGGCTGTACTAACTTACGTTCCCAACAACAGTGAACAAGTGTTTCCCTTTCTTCACACACTCACCAGCATTCATTACTGCCTGAATTTTGGGTAAAAGCCAATCTAGCTAAGGTGAGATGATACATTATTGTAGTTTTAATTCTCATTTTTCCAATAATTAGTGGTGTTGAATATGTTTTAATATACTGGCTAGTCATTTGTATGTCTTTTGGAAATGTGTATACTCAGATATTTTGCCTTTTTTTGTGCAGTGGCACAATCTTGGCTCACTGCTACCTCTGCCTCCTGGATTCAAGCGATTCTCTTGCCTCAGCCTCCCAAGCAGCTGGGACTACAGGTGCACGCCACCATGTCCACCTAATTTTTGTATTTTTAGTAGAGATGAGGTTTCACCATATTGGCCAGGCTGCTCTCGAACTCCTGACTTTGTGATCCACCTGCCTCCACCTCCCAAAGTGCTGGGATTACAGGCGTGAGCCATCGTGCCCGGCATATTTTTAAATTTGATTATTGTTTTTTTAATTTTTTTTCTAGTTGTTAAAGCATCTTATATATTCTGGTTACTAATACTTTGTCGCATGTCGGTTTGCAAATATTTTCTTCTGTTCTGTGAGTTGTCTTGTCACTTTGTTGATTGTTTCCTTTGCTGTGCAGAAGCATTTTAGTTTGATCTAATCCAACTTGTCTATTTTTTTTCTTTGATTGCCTGTGCTTTTGAGATGTTATACAAAAAATCTTTACCCAGACCAATGTCCTAGAAAATGTTTCCTTTGTTCTCTTCTAATAGTTTTATAGTGGTTGTACATTTAAGTCTTTTATCCATTGTGATTTGATTTTTCTATTTGACGAGAGACAGTTATCTAGTTTCATCCTTTTACATATGGATATTCTGTTTTCCCAAAACCACTTATTTATTTACTTTTTAACTTTTATTTTAGGTATAAGGGTAAATGTGCAGGTTTTTTATATAGGTAAACTTGTGTGATGGGTGTTTGTTGTACAGACTATTATTAATCACACAGTTACTCAGCCTAGTACCCAATAGTTACTGTTTTTTGTTCCTCTCCCTCCTCTTACCCTTCACCCTCAAGACACCTCAAGTAGACATCAGTGTCTGTTGTTCCCCTTTTTGTGTCCATGAGTTCACATCATTTAGCTCCCACTTATACATGAGAACATGTGGTATTGGGTTTTCCGTGCCAGTGTTAGTTTACTAAGGATAATCCCTCCAGCTCTATCCATGTTCCCATGAAAGACAGGATCTCATTATGTTTTATGGCTGCATAGTATTCCATAGAGTATATGAACCACAATATCTTTATCTAATATGCCATCAATAGGCATTTGGATTGATTCCATGTCTTTGCTGTTGTAAATAGTGCTGCAATGAACATTCACATGCACGTCTTTTTGGCAAAATGATTTCTATTCCCCTGGGTATGTACCAACTAACGGGATTGCTGGGTCAAATGGTAGTTTTGTTTTTAGCTCTCTAAGAATTTGTCACAGTGCTTCCCATAATGGCTGAACTAATTTACACTCATACCAACAGCTTATAAACATTCCTTTTTCTCCACAAACTTGCCAACATCTGTTATTTTTTAACTTTTTCATAATAGCCATTCTGACTTTTGTGAGATTATATTTAATTGTGGTTTTGATTTGCATTTCTCTAATGATCAGTACTATTGAGCATTTTTCCTATACTTATCGGCTGCATGTACGTCTTCTTTTGAAAAGTATCTGTTCATGTTCTTTACCAATTTTTTAATGGGGCTTTTTTTTTGTAAGTTTGTAAGTTTCTTATAGATGCTGAATATTAGACCTTTGTCAAATGCATAGTTTGCAAATATTTTCTCCCATTCTGTAGGTTGTCTGTTTACTCTGCTCATTATTTCTTTTGTTGTGGAGAAGCTCTTTGGTTTACTTAGAACCCATTTGTCAATTTTTACTTTTGTTGAGATTGCTTTTGGTATATTTGTCATGAAATTCCTATGAATCCTGAAGTCATGAGTTCCCATGTCCAGAATAGTATTGCCTAGATTGTCTTCCAGGGTTTTTATAGTACTGGGTCTTATGCTTCAGTGTTCATCTTGAGTTGATTTTTGTATGTGGTGTAAGGGATGGGTCCAGTTTCAATCTTTTGCATATGGCTAGCCAGGTATCCTAGCAGAATTTATAAAATAGGGAGTTCTTTCCACATTGCTTGCTTTTGTCAGCCTTGTTGAAGATCAGATGGTCATGGGTGTGCAGCCTTATTTCTGGGCTTTCTATTCTGTTCCATTTTTCTATGTGTCTGTTTTTGAACCAGTACCATGCTATTTTGCTACTTTAGCCTGCAGTATAGTTTGAAGTTGGGTAACATGATACCTCCAGTTTTGTTCTTTTGGCTTATGGTTGCCTTGGCTATTTGGACTCTTTTTGGTTCTATATAAATTTTAAAATAGATCTTTTTCTAGTTTTGTGAAGAATGTCATTGGTAGTTTGACAGGAATAGTGTTGAATCTGTAAATTGCTTTTAGCAGTGTAGCCATTTTAATGATATTGATTCTTCCCATCCATAAGCATGGGATGTTTTTTCATTTGTTTATGTTATCTCTGATTTCTTTGAGCAGTGTTTTGTAATTATCATTGTAGAGACAGTTCACCTCCCTGCGTAGCTATATTCCTAGGTATTTGTATGTGTGCATTTGTGTTTGAGTGTGTGCAGTTATGAATGGGATTGAGTCCATGATTTGGCTCTGGACTTGGCTGTTGTTGGTTTATAGGGATGCTAGTGATTTTTATGAATCAATATTGTATCCTGAAGCTTTTCTGAAGCTGTAAATCAGCTGAAGGAGCTTTTAGGCCAAAACTTGGATTTCTCTAGATATAGTATCATGTTGTCTGCAAAGAAAGGTTATTTGACTTCCTTTTCTCCTTTTTTAATTCCCTTTATTTCTTTATGTTGCCTGATTGCTCTGGCCAAGACTTCCAATACTGTGTTTAATAGGAGTCATGAGAGAGGGCATCTTTTTCATAGATGGTTTATATTATTTTGATGTATGTTCCTTCAATATCTAGTTTATTGAGAGTTTTTAACATGATGGAATGTTGAATTTTGTCAAAAGCTTCTTTTGTGCCTATTGAGATAGTTATGTGGCGTTTGTCTTTAGCTCTGTTTGTATGATGAATCACATCTATCAATTTATGTATGTTGAACCAACCTTGCATCCTGAGGATGAAGCCTACTTGATCATGGTGAATTAGCTTTTCAATGTACTGCTGCATTCAGTTTACAAGCATTTTGTTGAAGACTTTTGCATCAAACTTTCTCGGGGAAACTGGGCTGAAGTCTTCTTTTTTTGTTGTGTATCTGCCAGGTTTTGGTATGAGAATAATGCTGGCCTCATAGAATGAGTCGGGGAGGAGTCCCTCCTCAATCTTTTGAAATTGTTTCAGTAGGAATGGTACCAGTTCATCTTTGTGTAACAGTTATCTTGGCTACTAATTCATTTGTTTCTGGGTGGGGTTTTTGTTGTTGATGGTGGTGGTAGGCTATTTATTACTGATTAGGAGACTTTCTTTTCTCCAATGTATGGTCTTGGCATCTTTGTAAAAAAAGAAAATGAATTCACTGTAAATGTGTGGATTTGTATTTTAATTTTCTATTCTGTTCCATTGGTTTACGTGTCTGTTTTTATGCCGATGCCATATTTTGGTTATTATAAATGTGTTGTATAACTTAAAGTCAAGTATTATAATGCCTGACTTAAAATCAGGTAGTTCTTTTTGCTCAGGATATTTTGTCTATTCTGGGTCTTGCAGACCAGCATAGTACTGAGGCTCACCTAAGGCCCATCGTCACTACGGCCTACCGCCACTCAAGGCCCATTTCCATTTTAGTTAGCAGGCAGTGAATCCTGCTGGGACTGGGTTCATCCCATCAGGACAGTGGATACCCTTCTGGCCCAGGGTGAGCCTAAAATCACCATTCAGGAGCAAAGACCTGGAGTCAGAGGCATCAGGAATCTCCCTGATACTTTATTTTAGCTAATCCAAAGTTACTAAACAAAGGCCTCTGTGCTCTTTCCTCTCCCCCAAGCAGAGAAAGTCTCCCCCGAAATCCACCACCTGGGATTGGGGGAGGGGTAGTGAATGCACTCCCTTGGCTACCACAGCTGGTGTTACACTGAGTCACACCCCAAATCTACTGCCTTTAAGACTAGTGCTGCAACAGGGCTTCTTCAAGGACTGCAGTTCTTATGGCCTGACTTCCCTTCAGATTTATTATTGGCCTCAGGCCACTTTAGTCAGCCAGTGGTGAAGTGTCTGTGGCTTAGGTTTCTCCCACTAGGGATAGAAGATTTGCTTCTGGCTCAGGGATGATCTAAATGCTCACTCCATGGGCACCTGCATAATTCTGCTGTGTGTTTGTGTTTTGCTGTGACTGAGTTCCAATGCAAAAATCTCACACTCACTTCGCTCTTGCTCCCCAAAGCACACAGATTCTTTTTTTGTGCTGTGCTGCCTGAGGCTGAAGGAGGAGTGGTGTAGGCATTGCCAGACTGTTATTCCCACCCTCTTCAATGAATGTTTTCTTGATAATATGTAAAAACTAGGCACTAAGATTGCTCACTTGATTTTCTTGGTTATTATGAATGTGGTTTCCTGTGTAAAAAGTTGTTCAATATGGTGTTACTGTACGGGGACGATTGCTGGGGGTTCAATTTGGCTACCATGCTCTATCTCCTCCCTCAGGTTACCCACTTGAATATCAAAAGCAATGGAACAAATTAAAATTTGTACCATCTGATACAAAGGAATGAGAACACACCATTGTTTCTGTGATATTCCTGTGAAAAACAAATAAGCTAAATTTAACAATGACAACGTATCGGTTAAACGCAATTTGAGATATATTTTATAAAATATCCAATAATATTTAAAATATTAAGGCCATGAAAGTCAAAGCAACCACTACAGAATTAAAAAAAAATAAAAGTTCATGACAACTAAATGTAAGAGGTGATACTGTCTTTGTCTATTTTACCGTAAATAACATCATTAAGAAAATTGGCAAAATGTAAACGGAATCTTTGGACTAGATGGTAGGACTATGTAAATATTACTGACCTGAGTTAATGGCTGCATTTTGTGACTATACAGGAGAATGTCTTGGTTTTTAATTGATATGTATTTAAGTATTCAGGAGTGAATGGTCATCATCGAGGAAACTTACTCTTAACGGGTTTAAGAACAAAAAGATTCTTTGCCATAGCCTTGCAGGATCAGTAGTTTGTGGTTGTATCAAAATAAAAACAAAAAACATTTTTGATAATTATAATTTTATATAACTGGCTAGAATATGTTAACTCTGAAACACTCAACCCACTATTTTCCATAAAAATTTATCTTGGAAGTCAAAGACAATAAAGTTGCTTGAAAATGATCATATGATAATTGTGTCTGTAAGAGACTAGGCATAGATAGAGGCAGCTTCTAAGGAGTTTTTGTTTAAAAAATGTTTAAAATGTGCATTTTTAAATTACCCTAATATTATATCTACCAATTACTGGTACTTATTCCTCTATAACTCCTAAAATTAATTTAGTTTCCCATTACTCTTTTTCTTTTCTTGGCTGGAATCCATGTTTCCATATCTCTTTAGGCTGTTTAAAATGAGGTATAGTTTATGGGGTTTTCTTTCAAATTATTTCTCTGCTGTCTCATGGGGCAAGTTTTAAGATGGTAAATTTGCTTACATAAATTTCAGTGGAGTTAGTAGTTGAGATTGTAGAAAAAGATAATACAAAAGAAAGTCACTTTCTAGATAAAACAATTGACATAAAATACTAAATACTGTAGACTGCTGGAATATAAGTTAAAATTGCAATAAAGTTTTAAATATTTAAAATAAATTATAACCCATATAAGTATTAGCACCTACATTACCTTAAATAATTCACAATTAGGCCCAAGAAAATGCATTAGAATTCCTGATAGGAATATAATAAATGTTGTTTCCATATAATAGTACATTTTTACAAGAGTTACTTTAGACTGTGTCTTTGAAGTTGAGTGCTGTATTTTAGCAAATTGAAAATTAAAATATTTTATCCTACAATCAATCCTGACTGTCTCCTAGAAGAATATAACTAAAATCATATTGTAAAACTCTAATGGAGTGAACTTACAGCTAACAGTTTGCTCTGTTGTATCAAGTGACTTATTTTGTGTGCAGTATGACAAAAACATGATTAATTCACTCTCTGTATAAAAACTCTGCTTGTATGGCTGTGAAAGGAAAGGTGCCTTTGAGGATGAATGAGTAGAGTTCCATAGAGACAAATAGTCTTGAGGGCAACAGGTTAACCCACTCAATCTGTAGTGAAGCGGAGCTTCCCGGGAGATGGTCCAAAAAGTAAAGAATCAAAAATAAGAAAGCTTTTAATTTTTGTATTCAAACACAGAAAAGGTCAACGTTTGCTTTTTGCCATATTTTGAGATATAAGCGACCAAGAAAAGTAATAGTCATCTTACCATAAGATGTTATATAAATATTTCCAAATTTAAGAGGAAATATTAGAAGCATTTGAGTACGTGGTTTTCTCACTTACACTCAAAATATTTTACTACATAATATTTCCCCTAAATACTTTTAAAGCATAATTCTAAAGGAAAAAAAATCTTTAAATCTATAAGCTATGCTAACAGAAATATTTTCTGGCGAGCATATTTATCATAAAATTTATTAGCATGACACAGAGGTGCTGTATAATTAGATATGTCACCATTATTTTGGATGCAATACGTCTCACATTTATTATTTAAAATCAAAATTAGGGATTTAGGCCATGGTACGGTGCCTCACACCCATAATTTCAAGACTTTGGGAGGCCCAGTCAGGCAGATCACTTGAGGTCAGGAGTTTGAGACCAGCCTAGCCAACATGATGAAATGCCACCTTTATTAAGAATACAAAAATTAGCCGAGTGTGGTGGTGGGCAACTGTAATCCCAACTACTTGGGAGGCTGAGGCAGGAGAATGCTTGGACCCAGGAGGCAGAGGCTGCAGTGAGCTGAGATTGCACCATTGCACTCCAGCCTGGGCAACAGAGCAAGACTCCATCTCAAAAAAAAATTAGAGATTTAGAAATTATAGATATCTTAATTGGTGAGTAATTTAATGTTTTAGAAAAAGTAAATATTTCAGAATTTGAAACCTGGTAATAGAACCCAGACTAGTGTAACATGCATAGTAAGAATGTAGTAGGTAGATTTGGTAGTGGGTAGATTCTTGGGAGCTAATGTGGCCTCTTTGCCAATCAAGTTATCTAAGGAAGTGAACCTGCAGTTACTTGGTCCCCTCAACTCAGAGCATCCCCAGACTTCACAGTGATTACAGAACTTCAGGCACCCTGTGTGAGAAACTGCATCCCCTCTGGGATCCCTCTGAATGATTGTGTGTGTGTCTCTTACACAGATTGTTTGCAATTCAGTGTCAACTGAAGGAAGACAATCTTGGAAATGGTCCAGACTCTCCATCTTCTCAGGTCTCAGACTGAGACCAAGTTTCCTTTTCTGATTTAGCTCATTTGGAATAAGAAAGACCAGGCTTTTTGAAAGGTACCTACTTTCAGTTTTCTTATCTTTAAAGCAGGGTAATAAGATTTACTTTTCAGAGTTGTTACAGATTTTAAGTAAGATCAATCAAATAAAAGTCCTTTGTATTTTGAATTGCAACAATTTTTAAGGATTACATTTTTATTCTTTAGCTTTTTGTTTCCTTTGAAAGTTGTGCTGTATATTTTAAGTAACGTTTTTATTTTTTATGTTTGTTTAAACTGGGAATTTTTATACTTCAATAAAAGAAGACTCTAATATGTAGATGTTTTTTAAACACTTCAAATGAAGGTTTAAAACAATCAGTTTTTCATAGGACTTGACTCTACACTCCCTACTTTCTATATCTGATTTATTTACACCTAATGAAAACAAATAGCCTATCTATATGAATTGTTATGACACATATTGCCATCTTTTGGTTGTTTCAAATTTTTTTTCCCCCAGCCTCCTTCACACCCATTTCTTCTAAAATCTTTCCAATTTTGGAGGGACATGTCAATCCCATATAATGATCTTTCCTGCTCTTGGTCTATCACAACGACATTCCTGATACACTGGACTATTAGTGGCAGTGTCAATAGATTGTTGACAAAGATGACTGCAATAATTTGTTTCATTGTCACAGGGAAAGAGACTTCACTGCTTCTTAATCAAGATACGAAGCCCTTTTTCCCTCCCTTTAAATCTGACCAGTTTGTGACGTGCTTTGGGTAACAGAATATGAAAAAATGGCACTGTGCAAGTTCCAGACCCAGGCTATGTTGCAGGTTCTACCTTGGACTTCTTAGAACTTGAGTCCACTATTCTGTGAAAAAGCCAGTGTGGGCTACTGACAAGTGAAAGCCCACAGAGAAAATCTAAGGTGTTCAAGCTGACAGCCAGCACCAACTGGCTGAAAGTTGGTGAATGAGACCACCTGAACTCCCTAAATCCAGTTATAGCGTCCGTGACTGCAGCTGCATGGATTTTAAGTCACTAAATGTTAGGGTAGAATTTTAAGCAGTAATAGATAACTGAAACAAGGTGTTCATGAGGAAAACAAAGAAAAAGATGTGACTACTTTTCCCTGTTCTTCAATGTACAGGTCTCAGCATCTCCAGACTACTTTCTTTCCGGGAATCTCATCCTGCTTTTTACTACAACCCCTATGTATAAATCATATTCCTTTTGCTTGGAATGCATTAGTCTTTTTCATTCTTTATCTAATTTCTACTTATTCCTTTATAACACCTTACAGTCATTTTCTCTAGGGAGCTTTACAAACCTCACCCCAATCTTTCTGAATATTCCTTGTCCTTTATTCAATTTACCATGTGCATGTCACTGTAACTTTTTATGGATTACTTTCTTATCTCTCTTGACTGTACTGTAAGGTTTGGGAAAATGTCACGCTATATCTACATTTTGCTACCACCATTCAATAAGTATGTATTTAACACATGGCTAAAATATTCATTTGTGGAGAAAAAGTGTACATTTTTTCATGAAACATAGGTGAATACTACTTCCAGCCTTTATGTGCATAAATCCTTTTAACTACCATGTCTTATACTGTTGTAAAAGTAAAGTAGGTAACTTTACCTCCTTCAGGGTTTTGTTCTATAACCAAGTCATGGTTTATTTTATTTTCTCATTCACTAGTCAACTTGCTCTTTAAAAAAATGGTGCTGCTTTACATAAATATTTTAAGTAAATGGAGAAATTACAGAAGTAATGTGAGAATTAGCTAGTATGATCTTTGCCCACAAATCCTGTTGGGTGATGTGCTAGTCTCTTCTAAGATGTGAGCCAAAATATGGCTCCAAGATTTCTTGCACACAATTTGAAGAGGGACACATTATCCTAAATGGACATGAGGTGATATAATGACAAATATTTTTAACTATAAATAAGGAAAAAGGAGTGACAAATTTCCAAGGACTGTTTTTTTATTGTTCTTCAATTTAATCTGATTCTGCCATGAACAAAGCAAAAGGGAATTCAGATAATTTTAATCTTATAGGAATTTTCTAATTGTGTGATTTAATCCAAAAATAGATTTTAGAGTTACTTAATGTTGTATGGACTGCATACTCTTCAAGCTATGCTCTATAAATGTATTTCTTATGTTGAATTTTTATTAGAATTGAGAGACTAGGTTTTTTTGGAATACATTCTCTGACTGACATACACTTGGATTATAGATTTTTTTCCCTGCTATTAAATATATATCTTTATAAGAATAGCATTTTAGGAGAGATACTAAAAAAAGATTAGGTTGTATTCATGGAGTCTGATCATGGTGACAGAAAAATCAGTAAAGTTTTCGGGAATTGGGGAGTGTAACTCAGAGAATAAAGTGCAGAAAATGATACAATATACATACAAATCCTCAAATATTTGATAAAATTTTACATACAAGATACATTGGACTTGTGGGATCAAAAGTTTAGAACTCTGAATTATAATTTGAAGTTATTAGAAGTTATATTTCATATATATGAAAGAATTTTTGTTTTTTTTTTTTTTTTGAGACAGAGTCTCACTCTGTCACCCAGGCTGGAGTGCAGTGGTGTGATCTTGGCTCACTGCAAGCTCCACCTCCCGGGTTCACGCCATTCTTCTGCCTCAGCCTCCCAAGTAGCTGGGACTACAGGTGCCCGCCACCACGCCTGGCTGATTTTTTGTATTTTTAGTAGAGATGGGGTTTCACTGTGTTAGCCAGGATGGTCTCAATCTCCTGATCTCATGATCCGCCCACCTTGGCCTCCCAAAGTGCTGGGATTACAGGTGTGAGCCACCGTGCCCGGCCGAAAGAAATTTTTAACACTGTAAATCATGCAAATATGATCAACACTATTTCAGAGTACCTCAATCATTAACAGATGCCAGGCTTCAAAGAGATATAATATTGAAATAAATTCATCTTCAATGAGGACAAAACAGAACAAATGTGGGGGTGCGTGTGTGTGTTTGTGTGTGTCTGTCTGTATATAATTGTTTACCACAGCTCATCCATATTTGACAACTATTTTTTTAGAAGATGATGACTGATCATGTTAATCTTAAGTTTTTTATTTTAAAAGTGTCCCCATTTTATGAATTTATGGTGTTTTTTTTGACTTGGACTTATCTTTGATTGGTTTTAAAAAGTAGTCTTGAAGTTAAGGTCCATAAACTCTGCAATAGATGAAAATTGGGTGATAACATTCGTGAATAAGTTCAAGCAAATAAGAATTGAAATAAGTAGGTTATTATAGGGTCACTATAATACTGGTATTTTTATCTCTGACCCCAAACCAGTGGATTTAACTGATAGTGATCTTTTTTTTGTAACATGATCACATCTATATATATTTTCAAACTCTTCCAGATACAAGCTTTTGCTTCACCCTGTCACACCATCTCTCTCTTCTAGATTTAATAGGCTCCAAACTCCATATCATAAATTTCACACCCAGTGGCATGGAAATAAAGCAGAATAAATGGAATTTGAAATTTTACAACTGAAGATAACTCTCACACAGATAACATATAACTTCCATCTCCTGAGAGGAATTTTTATTTCATACTTTCTAATATAAGTACATGCTTGGGACACAAGATATATGAATTATTTTTTTTTGTTTTGCATCTGATAGTAATTTAGTGTCTTAATGGCATGTAGTACTTCGTATATTGAACAGATGGCCATTAAAACATTGACATCCATGATAAATAATGTAAAGGTAGTAAAAATGTCCAGACATGATCTGATATTAATGTCATTTTCATTGTTATTTAATTATGTTTTCATATTTTCTCCTATGCTGTTAATATTTCATCAGTTAACATTTGTTTTTCCTGTAACCATTAGATAACTATTTAAAATTTAACTCAGAATAGAATTGAAATACACAGTTCATTAAGTTTTTAATGTATTTATGGCTGTTGAGTCTAAGAATTTGATCAAGCAAGAGATGCTCATATTAATGACTAATGTAAGACTAAAATATACTAGGCATCTTTATTCTAACAGAAAAGAGGAGGAATGGAAAGAACAAAGTAAATATCCATTTGCATGTAAAAAGGAAAGCACCAGTGTTATTTAAACAATAGTAATATACTTGCTTTTTGAAAAGTGCTTTTAGAATAATACGTCTATGTTCCATTCTAAAATATGGTGTGCATATTACTACCTAATCTCCTCTTTCTCAAACAACATCACTAATCCTCCAATGCACTCTTCCCCAGCTGAACCCAGATGTAACTTCGAAATATTTCTCACCTTAATGCTCTAAAGAGCCACTACCAATCCATAAGAATTGGCACTCAAGTTAAAATCAATTTGCTTTTCTATTTACTCTTCCAAATGGATCAGTAGAAGCTGGAAATTCATGCTGGAACACTAACATGAATTTGGAAGACAGCCAAACCTTGCATAGTGAAGTTGTATGTAAACTACAATAGGGGAATTTCTGAGGCCTAAAATTATCCGTCAACCTAAAGGACATCTAATCTATAAAGTTAAAGGATATGCTTTCATTCAGCCTTATGACACTCAAAATCCATTATTAGAAACATTTAAGGAAATCCAAGACATTTCTAACTAATCCAAAGTAAGCATTGTCTAGGTCTTCTTCAATAAATAACTTACCTATAATGGACACTATGGGTGAAAGAAAAATAGATGATAGCTTCCTTTAGCGAGTTTAGAATTTCCTTTAAATACTAAGTACATGCCAGTCAAAAAACAGCGCTTTAATAAGACAAACAATAATCCTCCTCATGGAACTTACATTTTAGTTGGCGGCAGTAAGCAACACACAATTAAACAAGATGGTTTTATATAAGCAAAAGTGCTGTGGTTGAAACTCAACAAAATCATTGAGCAACTGAGGATGAACTGCCAACATTCCATGAAAATTCTTTCTGAAGTTCAGAGAGCTGATGTCAAAAAGGACAGAGCTGGGATATGATATCACTGTCAATGTTATTATCATTCAATTGAGTTTCCTATTTCCAATTTTGTTAATATGATCATGGTGTCATGCTTTCATAGAAACAAGTGAAGGAATTGACATCCAGGAAGATAAAATAGTATGTGCAAAGCCATGAAGCACGAATGGCACAATGCATACTTTTGCACAGTTAGTGACTGACATAAATCAATACATTCAAAAATTTTCAACTGCTTACAATTTATTCAGAATGTTTACTCCAGAGAGAATAAATTCATGACCAAATGAAATATAATCCATTGCATATCAAGTACCCATATGCTGTTATTGGTTCTCTCAATGTAATTATTCAAACTACTATTAGTAGTGGTATATATTTATTCAGTTAATGAGCTCACATGTTACTTTTTTGTCTATCATAACTATCGGCCTCTTCATTGGGACAAAAATTTTCCTCTCTCTGTGGGATGTCAATAACTCAAACATGGTTATTAAACATCAATTATTTGTATAGTAATTTCTGCAAATAAGTTTAAAACATTGGAAAAATTCATAATTACCATAGTTATTGCCTGAAGCAGTGGTCAGCGAGCCACCATCCATAGTCAAATCTGACCTCCTATTTGCTTTGGTAGATAAAGTGTATTTGGAACACGGCTATTAATTTACATATTATCTATGGCTACATTTTCTGCTGCAGCAAGGAGAGCTGAACAGTTGCAATAGAGATCCTATGGCCTTCCGGCCTGAAATATTTACTACCTGGCCCTTTACAGAAAAAGTTTTCAAACATCTTGTGTGAAGGAACTCAGTAGTACTGGAGGAAAATTGAAACACCAACTTGTTTCATCAAAACCTTCATTGATAATTTTTTTCCTAAATTATCTTCATTCTTATTTTCATTTATTTCTATACTTTAGACTTCACCTAAGCCAATTCAATTAATTCTATTTTTAGTTATGAAGAAATAGGACTCTTTATAATTTATTCTACAAAAATATTCCTTTTGTTTTTCTAGGTCAAAATACTGCCTGATTCCTTTACCAAGTGGATCAATCTTTTTGGTTTGTTTTATTTTGATTGTTTTCCATTTATGAGGTAAAATATGATGTTTTTTACATATGTTTACATTGCGGAATGATTAACTTAGGCTAATTAACATATCTATCACCTCAAGTACTTATTATTTTTTGGTGAGAACATTTAAAATCTACTATTTTAGCAATTTTGAAATATACAATGCTTTATTATTAACTGTAGTCACTTTTCTGTGCAATAGACACTAAAACTTACTGCTCGTTCTAACTGAAACCTCGTACCTTTTGACCTTGAGGAATTCTTCTTCTCTATCTCTCCTCTGGAATATTTTTGAAAAATATTATTTCAGTTTATGCAATAGAGTGCCCATATAAGTGAATTTAGGCTGACAAGATGGAGGAGAATCTTTGGCTAACCAAAGGCACCCCACTTCTCCCAGCCAAAGGCTGGGAATCTTACCAAATTAAATGAGATCTGTTCATGATTAGGTACTATTGATGTACAGTTCTCAATGGCAATTTAAGAGTGATATGTTTTATCAGATAATTCCTGAGAAAAAAGACAAGCAAATGCATATGTTCTTTATTTTCTCTCTTATAGTACTACATTAAGGGGTTCTATATGGGAAAGATTGATATTTGGAAACAGGCTTAACACCTTGATTTATCAGTGCACTTTAACTCACTGTTGATGGGCGTGGCCACTTGACAGGCAGCAAATAGAAGCCAGAAATCTTCTAAGTAACACTCTATAGCATTTACAAATGAATGATTTGACCTAATAATTAACTCATTCTTTGTTTAAACTACTTCTGCCATACTTGAACTCATTTTGCTAGCAATTTTAAAAAACTAATGCCAATATAAAATCCCATGATAGACATGTGAATTCTTTCCAATAAAGAAATAACACACTGTTTTGCTATATATTTGACAAAAATATGTATAATATTATAAGTGTTTCAAAAAAAGAGTCACACAAAAATCTTAAATGTTCAGTGAAGGAGAAATCACTTCTACTCAGTTACAAATTTATGGAATTGGTGATAATCTTGTAAAATTAAGATGGCAATAATAACTGATAATGGAGTACTAAGTATTTCAGGCCTACAATCACATTTTTGATTCATTTATTCAGTTATCATTTATTGAGCAATTTTTATATGTAGCCTTTGTGCTTCATTGTGCATCAACAGTGGTAAACCAGAGTATATGCTAATATCCTTAATAGAGTTTACTAGGTTGAGGAATTGATCAATAAGCCAATAAAAATAAGAACAAGGTATAATGAGAGGGAATGTAGCTGAGAAGAAAATCATTAAAAAAAAGAATCAACAAAGGTGAAAATTTGTGCTGGTCATAAATTTATTTTATTTTGAGTGATTTAAGGATTTCAATTTTCAATATTAATGTTGCATAGCAATTAAAAATATTGCCACAGAAACAAAGATATAGTTCTCCATCTTACGAGAAATAGCTCCATTTTTTCTCTAAATTTTATTTATAATTCATTGACTTTTCACTGGAACTTTTATCTTGCCAATTATTACACAAGTATTTATTTTAAAATAAAAATCATGGCAGTTGTTTTAAATTTCATATCTCTGCCTGTTCACATGCTGGTGATACTGCCGCTGGACAGACATGCATGGCTCTTGCTTTCCTGGAGCAGACATTACAGTGGGTAAGAGAAAGAAAATAAATAACAAGCATTCAAGAAAATTTCAATATGTTTTCAGGCATTAGAGATAAAAGAGAGTGATATAATAGTCATTGAGATCTTGGATAGGCATTATAATGTAGACCTTTGGTGCTAAAGGAAGTTCACTTTGACACAAGAATATGAAACTTAAGATTTAATGATAAATGAATCAATCTGTGGACGAATCAGATGAAAGACTCCTAAGAAGAAGAAACAGTGTGAAAGCTCCAATGTAAGAATGAGTTTAACATATTTCTCAGCTGGAAAACAAAATCAAAAACATAATGGATAGAGGACAGTGTGCAAAGGAGAAAGTGATAGTGCATGTTTTAAGAGATGCTGCTAAAAGCCCAATCATGCCAGCCCTTGCATTCCATGCAAAAGGGGTTGGGTTTTATTTCCAATGGGTAATAAGCTACTAAAAATTTTCAAGCGTGTAGCTGACATCCAATATATATTTTTAAAAGATTAGTTTGTTTGCTTCATGCAGAAAGTATTTGGGAAGAACAAAATCAGAGAAACCACTTAGGAGGTTATTTTACTGATCCAGGAAAGAAAGGAGAATCACTGGGACTAAAGAGTCACATAGGTGAAGAAATGTGGAATTTGGTTAAGTTGTAGATGTAGAGTTTGTGGGATCTGATAACAGAGTACATGAAAAAGGGAGGAGAATGGAAGAATTAAGCAGCTGCTAATTTTATTCTAACTGCAAAGGGGTCACAGTGCCAGTTACTGAGAAATGGAAGACTGAGAAGAGCAGATTTGCACAGAGACATCTGCGTACTTAGATAGATAGCATTTGAATATTTGTCTTAGTTTGTTGGCTGCTATAACAAAATACCTTGGACTGTGGTAATTTATAAACAATAGAAATGTATTGCTCACAGTTCTGGCTGCTGTGAAGACTAAGATCAAGACACCATAAGATTCATTGTCTAGTGAAGGCCCATTTCACACACGTAGTACTTTGTTGCTGTGCCTTCACATGGCAGAAGGAACAAGCCAGCTCACTTCAACTACTTTTATAAGGACACTGATACCATTCATAAGGGTAGTGCCCTTGTGATCTAATTAGATTCTAAAGTCTCCATCTCTTAAAACCACCACAATGAAAATTAAATTTCAACATATATTTCTGCCAGTCACAAAGAATCAGATGGTAGTAATATTGAAACCTAATATACACAGATGGGGTTAGAATTGGAGACATAAAAATATAAAATTAATCAGTATACAGATTAATATTTAGGATGTGAGTTCTAAAAAGATTGTGCAGGTTAAAAAGGGAAGCCATTCCAGGACAGAATCTTGGGGCATTCCCACATTTAGAAACTGAATGAAGAAGATGAGACACATTACAGTTGAACAAGGCTTAACACAATTTCTTGTTTGACCAGTGACGAGGAATAAAAATCAGATGAAGTGTAACAGAAGCCAAGAAAATAAAGTATTTTAAGAAAGATCAGTTATATCAATCACTCCTGAGTGGTATACTGAGGTGAGGTTATTGTAATGATCATTGAATTTGGCAACACAGATATTGGGTATTAAGAAAGGTGTCAGGGAAGTGATAGGAACAAAAATCTAAATTTACGGAAGGTAGATGAGACAACGAAAGGAGAGAAAGAGGTAATAGGAAATATAGGAAAATCTTTAAAAAAATTAGAAATATCTTAATAATTAGTTTCACAATTTTGTCCTTGACAATAGGTCTTTTGTAAGTTGTATGCACAGTGTACATACAATGGAAGTTATAATTCCATTTATCATTGTGTAGATTGTAGATCAAAGTTACTAAGTATATACTTTAAAATATTTATGGCACAAATAACTATATGTAAATGAAACTATCATACCATTTTGATCTGTTTTCTGCGAACATATCTTTACATTTGGTCATGAAAAGTGTTCTAGTTCTCAAGGATAATTTTGTAAAGCATACTTAAAATATATTAAATATGATTTCTTAATTTTAGAAAATGTAGTTTTGTGTTCATAAGAATATGGAAATATACTTAAAAGAGTTATAATGATTCAAAATTTATTGAGTACTAAATGAAGATATGCAAGTTGATATATTAGAACTAGATTTACACAGTTAGCTTGTAATATTGCTGGATTATTGATTCCTTCAGATGTGATTATGACTTGCATTTATCATGACACTAGAATATGAAATATACAAGCTATAAAAACAGTTTTTAAATGTAAATATAGAACTGTGATTTTCGATTACTTTAGTACATTTCAAGTGTTAACTGATATTTATAATTTTGAGATATTAATTTGTAGAGTATCTATTAGCTGCATGATCTGAATGAATCCTATCAACATTCAGGTTTTTAAATTAATCAGAATTATAGTACTGTACCTTATTTTATTAATATTCACAGCTAAAGAACCGAATATAACCTTTTTATATTGCAGAAGACAAAATTTATTGCAAGATTACAGCTGTTTTCAAATCAAGCATTTCATTTTTACATTTCTAATTTAAAAATATTCCTTCTTGGCTTTGATGGATTTCCTATCCTGCTTTACTTACAAAATAAATAATAGATGTTTTGATATTAGAGTCCTCTGATAAGTAATTCAGTACATATGAAAAATGTTAGGATAATATTACTAATTTATTTTGCTTCCTGTTAATAACAAAAGGGGTGCAATAATTGTGAGATAGACTCTCTAGGCTACAACTTGCAAATGGAGCTTGAGCCATCATAAATTATGCTGCCTGTTTTTATGCTATTGTAATTAAGAAATCTCCACTATATCCATGATCAATTTTTATCTTTTGGTGCTTTCTTGTGTCATAAAACTATGTTTGAGCACAACTTGAAAGGTTACTATTTGAGGAAAAAATAACTTTTAAGAATATGCAAAGAAAAGATTGCAACTACACTATTTTATATTAATGGCCTCCCTATTAACAAATGAGACTCTATTTAAAGATAAATGGAAAACAATACTTAAATATATGCCAGAAACTGTGAAAAGTCTGAAATATTACCCCACTTGCACAGTATATATCAAGCACATTAATGTGGATCACAGTAAAGAGCTTTATTATACTCACAGCCCAATCAACAATCCTTTGAAGTAATATGGCTTCCTGTCCGTACATATCCAGTAATCCTGAACAACAATATTATTGAAAACCAAATAGAAAAAATATTCTACAGACATTGTGAGCTCGCTCTATAGCCAAGGATTGGGAAAATATTAATTTCCTCCTTTTATAAAGGGGAAAGATATTATTTTCTCCCTTTACCTTCTGAGAGAATTTCTTTGGAAGAAAAATAATGCTCTAGCCTAGTTGCCTATCTGGAAATGTAAACTTTGGGCTCTTAAAGAGACAAGAGGAAGCTTTTTGAATGAAAGCAATTAGCTTACTCATTAAGATACTGATCTAATCCTCATTATATGTAAAAAATAAAATGTTTCTAAGGGAAGTGAAAGCAAGTATTTTCTATCTTTATACTATATATATGTCCAGTACTCAAGAAACTGAAATTTGTATAGAAACACTGAGAAAGCCATGAAATTTTTATTTTTCCACAATATATACACCATAAAACTTTAACTATTACTTTATAATAACAAAAGTCTTCTAAAATCTATAGTAAACCTCAATATTTTGTCAATAAAATTGGATTAATATTTATTAATATATAATGTTATTCTACGAGTGTGCTGTACCATGCCATATAATTGATCTTGGTTTAAAATTATATAGTTCATAAAGTGCTTCTAGGGGAGAGTTTTTACTTTGAACTATGATAGGTTTAAATTTTTTATCACTATTTATTTATATTAAATGTGATAAATTAAAGTAGGATAAAATGAAATTAAGTTGAAGGTTATTGAGCTTTTAATTTTGTATTTTTTTGGAAAGTTTAATTTTAGTTTACCTGGAAGAATTACTCCTCTCTCTCTCTCTTTCTGTCTCTATATATAATATATATATACACACATATATATACGCATATATATTATACATATATATAATTATTTCTTCCTATGTAACTCATATTCACTTGAAGATTCTTTGGAGCGGAATAAAACAATGTTCACAATTGGTGGTAGTTTTTATTGCCTGTAAAGAGAATGAAATGATTTCATATTAATTTTCGAGATATGGAATATTTTAAGGAATGTAAGATAAACATTGAAATATCATGTGTAAAGATTATGAAAGTGTAATTGTTGTGTAATAATAACATGACTCCCTTGTACATGCTGTTCTGGATAAGGTGATAAAGTTCTCTACAATCTTGTACACTCTTCATTAGATGTTTCACACTAGGTGGGAATGCATATCCTGGACACTGAACAAATATTGGTCTTCAGTTTTAGGCAGTATTCAGATAGATATTGGAAGTCAAGATTTATTTTTATACTTTTAAAAGTTGGAATCTCAATGGATTATTTTTAAGTAAAATTGAACTAAGAACATTTTCCCTTTCTTCTGCAGGGAAATCAGAGGACTCAGGCAGTTCATGGAGGCAGCAGGAATGTTGTTATTTCAAGGATTTGATGTACTATTTTACTTTTCTGTCCAGAAGTGCTTTAGCAAACACCAAGGAATCATATCAAAATATTTGAAGATTATGGGAAAAGAGAAGGTAAAGATTTGAACTTTGTCTTTCTAGTTGTCTTTTTCCCCTTACACTTGGTAAATACAATTCAAAGAAAGAAGATTAACTCACTCTATTAAAATAAGCTGTTTAATTTTTGAGATTATGAAATGATTATTTATATGAAAATTAGAAAAATTTATAGCAAATTTAGAAAACAAATAAAAACATAAAAAGGAAACTTTATCAATCATACCTTAACTACTAAAAGAAGCCACAAGATAGCAACATATATAAAATTTGTTTTATATGTGTACATACATATTCCATAATTTAGATTATATAACATATTATTGGATCAGATTTGATTTTAGTGTCATGCCACAATCATTATTTTATTTTATGGAACACTATTTCACATCATAATATCAAAGGCATTAGGGTGTCAATTAATGAAAATATTTTCTTTTTGTAAATTTCATATTTATGTTATTTTTCAACATTTTAAAATTTCTAACAATTTTTCTCATTCTTAGTAAATGTTTGCATTTTCAAAAATCACTTTAATTTTAATTTGTATAGATACATCAAGTTTGGGATTAAATACACACTGCTCCATTAACTAAATCTTTTTCTACGTATACTATTCTATAACACTACTGTGTTATTTTCCCCTTATTTCTTACATTTCGCTATCAAAATAGCACTGAATTGGGCATTCTCCTTTATAACTAATTACTTAGCTATTAATTATTTTCTTCATTTTAATACCTAGAGTTCATCTATTAAGGTATCTGTATTTAAGAAGATACCTTGATAAATATTGTAAAACTGCAATCCTGACAGGTTGTACTGCTTTGCTATTTTGGGGCTACAAAACTGGACATTTTATTATACCCTGATGAGTACTGGATGTTATTTTCTAAAACATTTTCTCTGTTTGGCAAGATAAAAGTGTCATTTAATCTGTGCTATCGTGTATATCACAACAATGAGTGTCATTCGATGTAGACGATAATGTGTTTTGATCAATGGTAATTTGGAAATTTTTGTCATATGCTATTGGCAATTGCAGTTCTTCTCTTGTGGATTTTTTGAACATGAACTTTCCAATAAGAAAATCAGAGTAAATTGGTTTTCGAAACTCCCTAGAGCATTAACATCGTTTTTGATATCTATGAAAATTTTGTATTGATTTGTTATGTACATTTTTATTTTACTTGTTTTAAATCATGTACATCATTGAAAGAAAAGTAAACTATATTGTAGATTTTTGTGGCTTATTTTAATTGTTTAATGGATATAAGATCCATCTTGATCCTGAGATCAGACAATTTTTTCCTTCATATTTCCTATGTGTCTTATGCTCATGCAATGGTGGGTGGGGATTATCATTGTATATGTGTTCAAATAGTGTGCCCTTTTTCTTAACAATTTTTAAATAATTCTTATTTTTTGACAATTTGTGATGCTATCAATTTTCTACAAATATTTTGTTAGCTTAAGGAGTTCCCTCAGTGATACTTCTGTTTTGACTGGCTGAATTGTTCACTGTTTTGTATAAAATTCAACCATTTACATGGATTTATAACACGTTTTAAAATATGTCAAAGCAAGTTTCCCTTTGTTTTTCTTGACTTGTGGCACATATACACATAGTATTCTATGCAGCCATGAAAAATGACGAGTTCATGTCCTTTGTAGGGACATGGATGAAGCTGGAAACCATCATTCTCAGCAAACTATCGCAAGGACAAAAAACCAAACACCGCATGTTCTCACCCATAGGTGGGAACTGAACAATGAGAACACATGGACACAGGAAGGGGAACATCACACACCAGGGACTGTTGTGGGGCGGGGGGAGGGGGGAGGGATAGCATTAGGAGATATACCTAATGCTAAATGACCAGTTAATGGGTGCAGCACACCAACATGGCACATGTATACATATGTAACAAACCTGCACGTTGTGCACATGTACCCTAAAACTTAAAGTATAATTTAAAAAAAAAGAAAATCAGCTTTTCTTTTTCTTTCTACCTTGATTTATACATTTAAGAATATTTTTGTCATAGTTTCAAAATAATGATTATAAGCTATTGAAAAAGAAGTGTCTATAAATTATGAAACAATAACTGGTATTCTTTAGAGTCATCTGTTAGAAAACATAATAAGTCCCTTAAATTTGTTTTTTTAAACCTGTGTATATTATAACACTTTGTCTTTCATTCCTTTTATTTTCATATCACTTTTATTATATCTGTTATTGAATAGGTAAAATAAGTTATGTTAATTATTATCTATTATATGTGAGAAGGTCGTTGATAGTAGAATATGGGTTTTAATTCCAATCACCTTTCTGCAGAACTCCTTATTAGTTCTCAGTTTTTCACTTCCTCTGAGAGGCAGCTATTGTTGGAGGTGGAGATACTAGCAGGCAATTATGTCATCACATCAGCTATTAATACTAATATTTAGGTCATTCCAACATTCCTAATATATTTCTTTCTCACACGCGCACACAAACACACACACACATTTCCCTTTTATGTTTTACCTCATTGGCATAATTTACCGTTATGAAGGTAAGTAAGAGACATTTTCTTATGTTGTTAATGGTAGACGATACTGTTGAAAAATATTTCAACTAACCAGCTTTTAATCAGAAATTAGTTTTTGTTTTTTATTCTAAGTACAGAGTTACTGTCTATCTTAAGGTCTTCCAGTTAATCTCTGAAATGTTTTCTCTAGAATGTTTTACTTATATTTTTTCCATTTTCATAAAACCATCTATCTATATAAAATTACATATAATAAGATATTTTTCTATCACTTCTTAACTACAAAATGATAAATCATAGTGCATCTACAGGCCTTTTTTATCCGATTTGTGTCCTAATATTTTTAACATCCTCTCCCAATTAAGACTTACTCATTATTCATATTTCAATTTGATCGTTTTTACTTGAGTGAAAATGTCTCTAGTATTCTTGATTAGGTTACATCTCTGTCTTAGAAACATTACGTATATCTTATATTTAGTATGTAAGGTACTTATATGCTGTTGAGATAAGTGCTCTTTTGCAATTTTACATTTATTTATATTAGTTTGTGTATATATATATATCTGTCTTCTGCAAGAGGCTGCAAGCTGCGTGACCCTGAGTTTGTGTCCCCAGAATTAGCACAATGTCTGACTCACAATAGGACATCAATAAATATTAAACTGAATAAGTTAATAAATAGCAACCTGCTGTAATGAACATAACATTAGCTAACTTGAAAATGTCCCATGGTTCTCAGATTTAACTAATTTGATACTAATTTCATGTCAAATTTTCCCATTTTCTTATGTGTGCATCATTACCTTTTCTTCTAAATATCTCCTATTGTCTGACAGTAACCAATGACAATGACTGGGCTTAACCTGTATAGGTTTACCAATTTATTAATCTTTTGAGAAAGCAACTTTTGATTTGTTAATTTTTCTCTACTGCATACCTTTTCATTATTATTTAATTTTTATTTTAGATTGAGGGGTTACTCGTACAGGTTTGTTATATGGGTAAACTCATGACACGAGGTGGTGCTGTACAAACTATTTCATCACCCAGGTACTAAGCCTGGTACCTGATAGTACTTTTTCCCCATCTTCTCCCTCCTCTCACCCTCCAAGTTCACATAGGCCCCAGTGTCCATTGTTCCCCTCTTTCTATCCATGAATTCTCATTATTTAACTCCCAGTTATAAGTGAGAACGTGTGGCATTTGTTTTTCTGTTCCTGGGTTAGTTTGCTAAGGATAATGACCTCTAGCTCCATCTGTGTTTCTGCAAAGGACATATTCCCATTCTTTTTACACTGCATAGTATCCTATGGTGTATATTTACTACATTTTGTGTATCCAGCCTACTGTTGATAGGCATTTAGGTTGATTGCATTTTGCTATTGTGAATAGTGCTGCAATGAACATGTAATATATGTCTTTTTAGTAGAATGATTTATATTCATTAGGATATATACCCAGTAAAGGGATAACTGGGTTAAATGGTAGTTCTGTTTGTAGTTCTTTGAGGAATTGCCACACTGTTTTCCATGGTAGTTAAACTAATTTACGTTACCACCAGTAGTAGTGTATAAGTGTTTCTTTTTTCTGCCACTTCGCCAGGATCTGCTATTTTTGGCTTGTTAATGATAGCCATTCTGACTTGTGTGAGATGGTGTCTCGTTGTGGTTTTGGTTTGTATACCTGGTTACAATTTTATTGTTTTTTGCTTTAGTTTGTATTGTTTCTTTTCTTCTGATTGCTTTAGGTTTAAATTGCTTTACCCTGTTTAGTTCTCAAAGACAGAAGCTTACATTATTGATTTTAGGTCTTGCTTGTTTTTTTTTAACATACAAATTTAATATTATAAATTTCCCTTAAGTCCTGCTTTTGCAGTATTACAAATACTATATTTTTCTGTATTACAGTATTGAATTTTAAATTGCATTTTCATTTCACTTAGTGTAATTTTTTAAAAATATATATTTTGAGTCTTCTTTGACCCATGTTATTTATAACTGTGTTTTAGAATTCCCAAATGTTTGGAGATTTTCCAGCTAATTTTCTCTTATTTCTAGCTTAATATAATTGTGGTCTGATAATATACTTTGTATGATTTCTATTTTTTTTTAATAGGTGAAGGTGAGCTTTATGGCCCAGTATGTCAAATCTTGGTGAATATCCCATGCTAGCTTGAGAAGAATGTATATTCTGATTTTGTTGGAGGTAGTATTTCCTGAATGTTAACTAGATCAAGTTATTGATAGTGATCTTCAGGTTAACTATATCCTTACTTATTTTCTGCCTGGGTTATCACTAAGTTATTGAAAGATCGGTATTGAAGGCTTCAACTATAATAGTGATTTGTTTGTTTCTCCTTTTAGTTATATCAGCTTATTATTTCTCCTGCAAATATTTTGAAAGTCTGTGTTAAGTTCATACACATTTAGGATTCTTATGTATTCCTAGAGAAGTAATTTATTTATTATAATGTATTGACCCTTTATATGTATGATAATTTTCTTTTCAAGTCTGATTTATATGAAAGTAACATAAATCATCCAGCTTTCTTTTAATTTTATTGTATTATTTAATTTTTACTTATTTTCCTTTTTATTTATTTTTGGGTGAAAGTAACATAAATTATCCAGCTTTCTCTTTATAAATATGCTATATTTTTTATTCTTTTTATTTTTGACATACATAACTTTTTACCTTTAAAATGAGTTTCTTGCACAGAACATATATATGCATCTTGGTGTTATATTCACTCTGAAGTTTTCTGTCTTTAAATTTAAGTATTTAAACTAATCACATTTAAAGTGATTATTGATACAGTTGGACCTAACCAATTTGTAGCTGTTTTCTATTCATTGCACTGGTTCTTTGTTGGTGTCGCTTCTGCTTCTTCTTGTTTTTTGCTTCTATTTTTTTTTAAATCTTCTATCTTCTCTTTATCTCTTGTCTAGTTTTAACTGGGCAGTGTATATGATTTAATTTTCTCTTCTCTCTTAGTATATAAACTATCTTTTCTTTTAAAATAAATTAGTGGTTATTTTAGAGTTTACAATATACATTTTTAACTACCTAGTTTTACCTTCGAATATCACTGTATTACTCTCTATGTAGGGCAAGGATCTTAAAACAGAATATTCTCAATTCCTTTCTTCATTCCTTTTGATGTTGCTGTCATTCATTTCACTTAATCATGAACTATCATGACTCAGTACAGTGTGACTACTATTGCTTTAAACTAACACTTATTTAAGTCAACTAGGAATATAAAAATTAAAAGTTTTATTTGAACTTTTAATTATTCTTTATTGTTTTTGTCAGTTGAAGAGAGGAGTCTCTTGATGCACATCCAATAGATGCCAAGTTTTTTGTCTATATAATTTTATTCTCCCTGAATTTTTTTCTTTTAAATTTTTTCTGGGCATGTCTGCTGGCAATAAATAGTCTTTCTTTCTTTCCTCTTTTGGTCTGAGATAGCATTTATTCAATTTAAAAGGATAATTTTATGGGATATAAAATTCTGTTTTTTAAAAATATTAAACGATTTACAGATTTTATTCCAATTTATCCTTACTTGCACCATTTTTCACAAGAAATCAATTGTAATTCTTATCTTTTTTTTTTTTTTTTTTTTTTTTTTTTTTTTTACAGGTAAATGTTCCCAGACCTCTACTCCTGGCTTCTTAGAAGATTCCCGTTTTGGTTTCGTGAAGTTTGAATATAGCTTTAGGTGTAGGCTTTTGGAATTTATCCTGCTTGTTCTGTAACATTCTTAGATCTATAGTCTTGTATCTGTAATTAATCTTGGAAAATTCTTAGCCACGTTGCTTCAAATATTTCTTAGGCGCTATTGTCTATTTTTCTGATGTTCCAATTATAAATTTGTTACAACTTTTGAAAGTTTCCCACAGTTTTGGGGTGTTCTGTTCTGATTTTTAAACACTTTTGTTTTCCTTTCAGTTTTGGAAGTTTCTATTCACCTAGCTTCATGTTCACTGATTCATTCATCAACTATGTATAGTCTCCTGGTGATCTCCTCAAAGGTTTTCTTCATTTATAGTACAAAGTTTTAAAAAAATTCTAGCATTTTTCTTTGACTAATTCATAGCATTTCCATCTATCTGCTTACATTGTTCTGTTCTTTCTTGTCTATTTTTGCCTTAGAGCCCATAGCTAATTAATCACACTTATTTTAAAATCCCCAATCTAACAATTCCCAAATCTCCATCATATCTGAATCCGGTTCTTCTGCTTGCTTGGTCTCTTCAGGCTGTGTTTTTTCTTGTCTTTTAGCATCTTTAGAAAGTTTTATTGAAAGCCAAACATAATGGTGATAAGAACTGAAATGAATAGGTCTTTAGTGTGAGGTCATATGTTAGCTAGCCAGAAGTTGGGCGGTGTCTAATGTTTGCTGTAGCTGTGTCCAAGGCTTCAAATTCCTTTTTTGCTTTTCCTCTCTCTCTCCCTTTTTTTGTTTTTGTAATGTGCTTTATTACAAACTTCTACTTAGACTCATGCACTTTAGAAATTTAAACTTAATCCATTGTTACACTGTTGCCCTTTTTTTTGTGTGATGATAAGATATAGGGGAGGATAAATTCTATAATCTTATCCTTAAGTCTCAGTTTTCTAGTGACTTTGGGTCTCTGGGTTGTTGCCTTCAAAAGAATTTCTTAGCTTTCCTTCAAACCCACAAGCAAAACGGGTAAACTACAGGGAACTATGGTCAGAGAAATATCCTTCCTTCAGGTGGTATTAGGTTCTGGAAAGTCTTTGCCCCTGGGGATTAGGTCTTTAGTAGGATGAATGCTCTGGACATTCATGGTTCACAATTGTTACCTTTCCCCTCCTCCCACTAAAGGAGAGATTTCTTGGCTTTTACTGGGAGACACTGGCAGAGTTCCTGGAGGTCATATCTAGGATATTTGAGGGACCCTGTTAAAGATTGTGGCCCAGAGAAGTTTCTTACTTTCAAGCTAGCCCACACTCAGTCTTCAGGTATGATAGATTCTTCAAAATCACCATTTAAGAGTGCTTGTCAGTTTACTGCTCCAGCAGCTTCTGCTCCAGTTTAGCAAATCTCAACTGTGACTTTGTGGATTCACTTGTCTCCCCAGATTTCAGAGTGGCAGTTTGCTGTAGAACTCCAGTTCTTTCATATGTCCAAGAAGAGTAATTGATTTTCAGCCTGTACAGTGTGTATCTTGCTATAAGAGCAACAGTGATGACATCTATGCTCTTTACATGTCGGAGATGAAACAAGACACCATCTCCCTCGTTTTTCATGAGAATATTTGCAGTCTCTAACCTTTAACCCTCCATTCTGTCAGTATTATACTGAAGAATAAACAAAATTCAATGAGTACTTTTAAGTTCCTGCTTTTCCATAAAAATACTTCTTTCCTTGTCATTTTATCTCCACTTGTGTAGCATATCTATGTACTATGTGGTAGGCAGCTACGTATACCTACAAGTGAACAGATGGAGTGTGACACTTGAACATAAGTTCCCTTACCAAAATTCCTGTTTGTACTATGTGCTTATTTCAGTCTGCACAATGAGCTCATCATCTCATGCATTAAAGGTCTTCTCCTGTGAGCCATCCTGTAAGTTGACTAATTTGATACAGAGTACTTTGAAAGTAGTAATCACGCAGTTATTAAACTAATAACTTTTTGTTGATAGTGGCTGACAATATTTTGATATAGTGTCAAGGACATTTCTGTAACTACAGATACACATTTCAGGCTAGCATTGTTTCATTAACAGAAAACACAGCCATACCCATCTTAATAATTGTTTATTTTAACCTATTTTAGATAAAATAAAAACATAATGATTTATGAATCAAAATGAATGCATCCTCTTTTTAGATTTTCACATAAAAATTTCTACTATTACTGTCATTGGTACAGCTAATTTGCAAAATATTTGTATAAACAAACTGAATTTATAAAACATTTTCAAAGAAAATTTTTTCAAAGCATTCGGACTTAAAGAGATTACTTTCATTTTTGTTCTCATATTTCTTTGGTGATATTTAAGTGCCATGAGTATAACCAGCATACATAACTTTGTGAACAAATGGCATTAATTTGAAGAAAGCAAAATTAATTTTCAGAAGAGTGAAGATACTGTAGAGTATACCCTGAAAGCCACAAATACTTTAGCATTATGAATACGTTGAGTAGTATGTTTATAGAGGGAATGGAGAGTAACATTTTATGGAGTGTGTTTGTTAAATAAACAATGGTAAAAAGACTTCCTCCATTTTTCTCCAGTAGTTCATGTAACAACATCCTTTTATTCCTAGAGTAGAGATTTATGGATTTGAATATGATAGCAAGAGATTAATTGTGATAATTACTTTCCAATCAATTAACTTGTGTTTGAGTTCTAGAAAATAAAACATTTTCAAATTTAGAAAGATAGCCAGTGCTATTTGCAATAAGTTATAACTCTATTTCTTAAAATGAAGGTTAAGTAATAGCTATTCTTTCTTGGATTGAAAAAAACATATTGTTTAAGGATGGATACATCAATGTAACATTAGATATCAGAAAGAAGTAAGATTCTTACCAAGCAAGCAGATAATACCTTATGTTGAAAGTTCAATATAAAATACATTTTAAACACAAAACATGAATAAATTAACATATTGTTATTATCTAATTGTTAAGCTTTACATAATTTATTGAAGAAACTATTTATTTATAGTTGCTTACCGTGCCACATATAAATTAGAATAACATCCCAAAAAAAGACTCACTTTTCTAAAAGAAACATTTTTTCTCATATTTTGAAAATACAGTATAAGTATTAATTAAAACAGTTTTTACCACAGAAAGGAGCAGTTCCAGAATATTGAGAAACAAGATGTTAAAATAGTTTTAATTGGGAGCTCATTTAATATGAAGAAATTAAGGAAATACATGCGCTGTTGTGTTTGAAGACATTAAAATGTGTAAGAAGAAAGGTTATAGCAACTCTCATCTTGATACATTTGGCGAAACATCTAACAGATGTTAGAAAACTTGCAGTTTCCAATTAAAATTTTTAAGCATCCTTAAAGGGGATAACAAGTTTTGTTTTTAATTAGTTAGAAAGTCATTATTTTGGTTGAGTTGTTTTGTTTTGTATAACTTTAAAGGCAAGCCATTTTGTGTTGCAGAATAAAGTGTCTCCTGTACCATTAGCAGTTTTGTTCCAATTTTAATGATCTAAAAGGTGTCTTTTGACCAGACTTATGTTTCTTCCTTGGTTTCTCATATTTCCCCATGCTGCCTCACTCACCCAACATGAGCTGTTATCTCAACCCCCAAGAACAACAGTTTGCTCTGGGCCATTGCCTATTTATTTCTCATATCATCTGATGTGTTCAAATACTGTGTTCATTTCCATAAGTAATTTTGTTCTGCCTAGTCCTACCTGATTCTTACCTCTTTTTGGCTTCAGGGAAGCAGTTTTCCTCTAAGTGAAAAACATTAGTTTTCAAATGGTTGCTTGTGAATGCATACTTTATAGGAGTTAAAGAGGTTTTTAAAGTACAAAGTTACTTTAAAAGGATTAAATTTTGGCATCCCATTTGATGATTTATTCTAAGTAAGGGGATTCCATTTCTCCACCCTTAAGAAAAAATAACATTCTCCCTTTTTTGGTGTATTTGTGTTGGTTTTCTCTATTCCTCTGCTTAAATAGATTAGTTTCTATTAGTTTGAAAAACAAGTACATTTACATAGTACTGAAACGGGAAAAGTTGCCCTGCGGCTCAAACCTGTAGGGGAGCATACAGAAGGGCAGGCTGTGGAGCTCTGACCGCATGGCAGTGTCTCGGGATGAGTGTTTACACCTCCTGAAGTCCCAGTGGGCGTGTGGTACAGGGTGTTCTTTTAGCTTTGCCATTTATAGGTGGCTTGTGTTAACCAGCTCAATTAGACCCTCTACCTTGTTTCAAGGACAAAGGGCTTTCTCTATCCCTTTTTCTTGCCTTGGTATACCAGAATAATTGGATCACATCTGGGCTTGGAGAATGACGGCAAGGTTTTATTGAGTGGAAGTAGCTCTCAGCAGGTGGGGGAGCCAGAAGGGAAATAAGTTTTCCCCTGGAGTCGGGGCGCTCAGTGTCCAGGCTCTCCTCCGACTGCCCTGAGAGACTCTGCCTCTTTCTGCTGGTCGATGGCCTGCTAGCAGGCCCGTGCCTGTCAGTGTGCTCCTGGCATCCTCTTAATGTCCAGCTGCTTTTATCTTCTTCCACAAATCTGCTCCTCTCGATGTCCAGCCATTTGAGTCTGCCTGTTAGGGTCTCAGGATTTTACAGGCACAGGATGGAGGCATGGTGGGCCAGGATGATCTTGGGAAATGCAACATTTGGGCATGAAGGCAGGAGTGCCTGTCCTCACCTAGGTCCGTGGGCATAGGCCCTAGCCAGGAACCCGGCCCTCCTCTACCCAACACTTCCCTTCCCACCTTCCCTGTCATTTAAAGGGACAACGGTCTTCCCTTCCCATCACTCCCGTATCAGTATCTTCAGAATTATAATCCAGGAAAGTATTTTCTCAACTTAAATCACCAGTCACTGGGCTTCTGTATTCTTTTTTGATTAGAGAAAAATGTGTGGCTTGCTACAGACCTGTTTAATTTGCTATTTTATCAAGTTTAGTATTAAATGCATAAATAATAGATAAATAACAGCTTAACTTTTTCTGAATTCATATGTATGATTAAATTACTATACTCATTAATGAAATTTTATTCAGAAATTTTTACGTAATAGGCACAGTTTTATATTTTCATGTACAAGTTCAATTAATCGTCACAAAAACACGGTATGATTGATATCATTATCTCCACTGAAGAAAGGAAGAAACTGGGGTTAGAACACTCCTAGGGAGGGGTAAGGGAGCATTGTAAGGGTAGAGACAAATCAAAAAAGAAAAGAAAAACTAGCCTATTCACAAGAAGGGAAGAGACTCGTCACCACTCCCTTTCTTATAGCATTTATCTTAGAAAACATGTAAGTCCTTTCTCTGTCTCTTTAAAATGTATGTAAATTTTTTAAAAGCTAAATAAATATCTTGCCAGCTTTTAGACCCAGGGAACATTTCTTTTGAGATGTATACATCAAGGAAGATAGCTCCCCATCTTCTAATTTTCTGCATAATAGGATCCTAACTTTGACAAGCTTATGTTTCCTTTGGATTAAACCTAGTTAACACAGATGGTCAATCCCATTATCAATTGAATTTAGGATGAAATACATGTAACAAATTCTACCATCAATCCTCTAACATGAGGACTAGTTATTGTTTGTCTTGAGAACATGCATGTAATGATTTATATCTGCTTGGCTGGATAACGGAGATTCCTTTCTGTCTTTATAATCTCTTAGCAGATTGTCTGCAAAGTTGATCGCATTCTAGATTAATGCTTATTGAATAGTACAGTGTTTTTTCTTTGTCTTCTCCTTTTGTGTAGAGGTTAGTAGGTAAGCAAGAGATTTTGTTTTTACTTATATCTTCCCAGCTGGAAAGAGTTGATCAAGAAGAACCACCATAGCCTTATATATTTGAAATAAAGATTGTCTCCATCTTTCCTCTTGACTCCCTAACATTCACAAATACCTTCCTTGCTCAGTTGCCTTTATAAAACCCAAGACTTTTTTGCTTTTTTTTTTTGATTCTTGATTAATAAAAGTTCTCCCAATTGCAGCAGCCTGAATAAAATCATTTCCTTAATGGTCCAGTGCATTTTGTGTTTAACAATGCTAATCTTTTACCAACTCAGTGAAAAGTTGTTTTTGTTTGCTTGTTTCACTTTGTTAATCATTTTTCCTTAGTGTACTGAATAATGTGAATTGGAGTGGTGCAGAAATTTGCAGTTTTTCTTCTTCAGAATGCTGTATTAAATATTGCATTGTCTATTAGGCAGACCTACATAGAAGTCTTAATACAACACCTAATCAAATCTAAAAGTTACCTCATCACCTTGATTTTTTTTTCTAAACTCAACTCCTTCTCTCTGTTGTGGAAATAGACAAGGACTACCCAAATGAGAACAAGCAACAGCTATTTATTCAGAGCTTGCAGAGAGTCAGGCCCTCACCACTTGTTATGGTAGAGGGTCAAATGCAGGAAGAGGAGTAGGAAAGCTTTATTGTAGAAAAAGGGGAAGGCTTCAGGTATGCCCTGACTGGAGGTTGTTTGCATGAGAAAACTGAAGGAGAGCTAACTAGAAGTTATGTGGTTTTTTTTAGAGCAGTATATTTAGCTTTTAGAGTTAGTCCCAAGCTGGGGCAAAAATAGGGAAGCTGTCTATTGTTAATCCAGTCTTGGCCATTGGGGCTAATTGCTACAAAGATTGTGGTTTGCCTTACGTGACTGCTGCAGATTTGGGGTTCAGGTTCTGTCATTCTATATAATTTGGCCACTGCTTGTTTGTGTATTATCTCTCATTGTTAATGTTATTTCCATTTTTTTTCTGTCACTCAGTTCAAAACAATGGAGTCATATATTTTTAAAGTTTTCCTCATGAATTTTACTTTATTAATGATATATTCATCTTTCTAAGCTATGAACTCTTAATACTCTTAGCATTGCCACACCTCCAATGCAGGCCTTTGGCTTCCTCATCTAGAAAATGTGCCAGTGTCCTCATGGGTAACCTGCTTGCAGGAACTTCTCTCAGCACTCTATTTTCTACACTGTTACTAAGTAAATAAAGTTTAAGTTTAATCAACCTCTCTCCTCCTGCCCCAGTGAGTCTTTCCTCTTACGGTATAGCTATCAGTTCTGTGAAGATCCACTTCAGCTACCTTCCTTACATGAATCATGAAATCAGTAAATGACATTTATTGAATGAGTGCTATGGAAGAAAATTATTAACCATGAGTGATCTTCTTTTGCTCTCTCTCTCCAAATCACCACTTTTGTCATACTCAAAGCTTTTTTAAACTAAAGTTTAATTTAGTTTAAAACTGCTATTTTTCAAATGGTATAAACTTTTTTCTAATATATGTATATATTTTTGATGGAGTCTCGCTCTGTCACCAAGCTGGAGTGCAGTGGCATGGCATGATCTCGGCTCACTGCAACCTCCGCCTCCTGAGTTCAAGGGATTCTTCCGCCTCAGCCTGGGTCTACAGGCACGTGCCACCATGCCCAGCTAATTTTTTGCATTTTTAGTAGAGATGGGGTTTCACCATGATGTCTAGGAGGGTCTCTATCTCTTGACCTTATGATCCGCCTTGCCTCAGCCTCCCGAAGTGCTGGGATTACAGGCGTGAGCCACTGTGCCTGGCCAGATTTTTCTTTTACATAATTTACTGACAGTTACATTTTTAGAAATAACTAATTACAAGTAAATAAAATATTTTGCCCAAGTAGTCGAGTGATAATTATTGGATAATAATTACAATAATGCCAGCAGCAACTGGGTCCCATTGCCTCGATTCCTGGAGCTAGAGGTAGTCACTCTGAGGCATTAGTCCAGAACTGCTGTCAGTCATCCCAATGTTACCATTAAGAATAGAGTCCTGTTATTACTGTGGCAAGGAAGGGCAGCTGCCGTGCTGTCTCTATTTAGTAGCACCCCAGGAGCAGTGCCCTCACCTCAGCAAGGTTTCATTTAACAAATTACACTTGCAGTGTACACTATCCTATCGAAAGATCCTCACTTTTAAAAAATAAATTCAATAGTGCACCTGCAAAATAGCTGTTACAACTGGACAGTAAGTTAAAAAGCATGCTCAACCATTTTACAAATTTTGTGACATTTTGGCTTTTATTTTGGCCTAGAAATAAACTTGTTTATTTAAAATATTTGCTATTAAGACTATTCCTATTAATTAAAGAAAATAAGCAAGTCAATAAGGAAAAACTGTATATTAAACTAATTATCCTATATTTTCTTATACATAAACAAGTTGAGGTAAGCCAGAAGAAATTCTCCATTGGATTTTATGCCTACTAAGAGGCAAAATCATTGCTACCTTATCTTGCGTCCTGTCAACACCCACCATAATGCTTTGAAAATAGCAGCTGCACATAATTTTTCATTAAATCTAGTCAAATGTAACTATCAATGATGCTGAATCTTTATGTAATACATATAACAGCTCAAAGTAGTCACTGACAGGGCTCAATCACTTAAGTGCTAGAAAACTTGAATTTAGAAATCTCTAAATCTTCATCAGGGTTATTTCAAGATTTAATCTTGGCACAACATTTTGCATGGGCAATGGAAGGAGATTTACATGACTATATGGATTCAAAGCTCATCATATGTGATAACTTCTAGAAGCACTTCTTGCCTCCACACTCTACCACATCAGTCAGGTTAGGAATCCTTCCTGTCCCCGGACCCTTTGCTCATAACTCTATCATAGCATTTATCACATTAATTCATCCTTGTATCTCTGCTGTCTTTAGTTCTTTGAAGAAAAGAACTATATATTTTTTCTGGTTTTGATTGATATTATTTGCATGCAGATTGCAGAAGAAACTAAATAATTAACATTAACAGTAGTGAGTATCTAATATATAAATGGAAAAAATTCTGGCAGATTCAACAAGTCACTTCACATATGAAAATTTGCAAAAACACGGGTTAATTTTTATAGAATATATATGAGGCATGACTTTTTTCCTATTTTTGTCTCTAAGACTCATCTATTTTAATTTTACAATGGCAGAAATAAAGAAAATAAAACAACATTCAAGAAGACTCTGGGTTTGAACTTTGCAGAAAAAAAGTGAACTTTGAAGAAGAGTATGGTTTACATGTCTTTGTTTTCCAAACTAGAAATGTTAACCCTAATACAGTACATAGACTACAATCTAACCCATAAAACTATGAAAGAAAAACAAGTGTAAATTCAATAACAATAAATAAATGAATGTCAAGTGTAGCCATGGCACACATTAATTCTATGATGGTTTTGTAATTTTGTTCAAATACACTTTCTCAATGACAAGAAATCCATCACACTGATGAGGTTTACTATCCTTTGTGCTCTATTCTTTCTAGTTGTGACAAAACAAGTATTATGCTCTAAGATGCAATAATTATTCATGTATTCAAAACATATCTTGAATTAACTAAATGCAATTTCTTCAACCACCATCGCTAGATATAGTATCTTTAATGTTATGTGCTATATTTGACAGTTTTAATCATACTGTTATCATAAGTTGGAACACAAAAACATTTAATTTAAAGGAGAGAAAAGGAAGCAGAAGAATATGAAAAAACTTTAACATTTTCCTCTTTGGTCTTGGCAAAATTAGGGTTGAGAAGAGTTAAAAATTACAGACGTATTTGTGGATTAAGTTAAAATAATATTTATTTAAATAATGCATTAAAAATTCAAAGCAATACTATTAGAACTAGCAAAGCTCAGAAAGGAAAAGAAAAGTAAAGGATATTTTGTCATCTTTAGAGAGTTTCAAAATTATTTCAGTGGGGAAGACTTATGCATGCATGCAAAGACTTGATGTGACTTAATGTGTCAAAAACAGGCAGTGAAAGTCTAGTGCATACTAAAAAAAATGGGTGAGAGGCTGACAATGTGTATAACAAGCATAACACCTGCCTGTAACAAGCTTATAGTCTGATAAGGATGATAGACATATAATTATGACTGTAGCTGTTGTCAGACAGAAGAAATTTGGGGTGTTATGAAGACATATAAATAGAATATTTATGTTAATCTTTTTATATTGAGAAAAATCTTCTCTAAGGTAATATCAAGCAAAGATCTGAAAGAGGGGAAAGGGAGTAGAAAGGTGAAGCAGAGAGTAGGGCACTTTGTTTCTGGTTCAGAGCAGAGGATGTGTAAATACTTTCATGTTAGAAAGAACACTAGTCTTTTAGGCAAGTGAAAATAGTTTGCTAAAGAAATAAATATAAAAATAAAGGGTAGTGGAACTAATATGCAATTATAGCAAATTATAGCAGGGTTATAGGATACAAGATGGACACAAAAGTTAATTTACTTCTCATATATCAGCAAGGGACAACTGAAATTTGAAATTAAAAACACAATATCATTTAAATTAGCAGTAACAAAACTGAAATACTTAGATATCATTCTAAAAAGATATGTATATGAAATATTGGAGGGAAACTACAAAACTGTGATGATACAAACCAAATATCTAAATAAATAGAGAGATATTCCATGTATATGTTTAGGAAGATTTAATCTTGCCAAGATGTCAGTTCTTCCCAAATTGATCATGTCAAAACCTCATATTATTTTGTGAATATAGACAAACTGACTTAAAAGCTTTTACGAAAAGGCAAAAGACCCAGAATGGTCAAGAAAATATTGAAGGAAAAGAACAGGTTTGAAGGACTGACATTATCCAACTTCAAGATTTGACATAAAGCTAGAGTAATTAAGACCGTGTGGTAATGGTAAAATAATAAGCAAATCAATCAATGCTACAGAAGAGAGAGCCAAGAAATACACCTACACAAATATATTCAACTGGTTTTTGACACATGAGCAAAGGCAGTTCAATGGGGAAAAAATAGCCTTCTCAAGAAATGGTTATACAACAGCTGGACATCCACGTGTCAAAAATGAATCTAGATACAGATCCTATGCCTTTCACAAAAATTTACTCTAAATGAATCATCAATCTAAAAGCAAAACACAAAACTATATACCTTCAAGATTATAACAGAAAGAACAATCTAGTTGAACTTGGGTTTAACTAAGGTAGTATCAAGCAACAATGACTTTTTAGAAACAGTAACAAAATCACAGTACCAATCCGTGGAAGAAAAAATTGTTAAATTGGATGTCATTAAAATTAGAAACTTCTGCTTTGCAAAGGGCACTGTCATAAGAATGAAAAGACAAACCATATATTGAGAGAGAATATTTGCATTTGCAAAGTGCAAATCTGTTAAAGGGCTAGTATCTAAAATACACAAGGAACACTTTAAACTCAACCACAAGAGGAGAGAAGACCGAATTTAAAAATGGGGAAAAAAGATCTATTAACAGACTCCTCACTAAAGAAGATAAACAAATGGAAACCTTTGAAAAGATACGACACATTATAGCCATTAGGAAATTGCAAATCAAAACAATGAGATACCACTAGATATCTATTAGAATGATTAAAATTTAAACCTCTTGCAACATCAAATGCTGGTGAGGACGGAGAGTAACACGAACTTTCATCCACTCCTGGTGGTTTTGTAGAATGGTACAATCAATTTGGAAGACAGTTTGGAGGTGTCTTACAAGAATTAAACATGTTGTTACCATATGGTTCAGCAATCATGCCCCTTGGTATTTATCTAAATGAGTTAAAACTTTTTGTCTACATAAAACCTGTAAGCAAATGTTTATAGCAGCTTTATTCATTATTGCCAAAACCTGGAAACAATAAAAAGGTCTTTCAAAATGTGAATGGAAAAGCTAACTGTGGTAGTTTCACATAATTGAATACTATTCATCAGTAAAAAGAAATGAGCTATCAAATGAAGAAAAGACATGGAAGAGTTCTAAATGCATATTGCAAAGAGAAACAAGCTAAGCTGAAAAGACTATAGTGTACTGTGTAACATTAACTATGCGGCCTTCTAACATTCTAGAAAAGATAATGGACAAAATAAATACAACAGTGGTTATCAGAGGCTCTGGGAAACAGAGAGAGGGATGAATTGGTGGAGCAAGCGCATTTTTAAAGAAATGAAACTATTTTGTATGATACTGTAATGGCGAATATATGCCATCAAACATTTGTCAAAACCCATAGGACTGTATAACCCAATGAATGAACCCATTGGAAACTATGACCTTTAGTTAATAAAAATGGTTCATCAATTGTAACAAATACATCACACTAATCCAAGGTGTTATTAAGAGGGAAAACTGGGGTGGGGAGATTGATAGGTATATGAGAACTTTCCACACTTTCCACTCAATTTTTTTTTTCTGTAAACCTTAAAGTGCAAAAAAAAAGTATATTAATTAAAAATAAATTAAGTTTTTTTAATGGTATGGGAGTGGAATGAGATAAACTAAAAGATAGATGTAGAGGCTAGGACATGCAGGCCGAGGGGGTCATGCTAAGGTATGAATTTGTTCCCCCAAAATAATGTAAATCCATTGAAATGTCTAAAAAGAGGGAATACACATTAGATGCCAAATAAACGTATTTATTAAGGTATGGCCAAATTTGACTTACATAAACTAGAGATCTTGCCAAGTTTAAGTTTTACCTAGTAATTCAAAATTCAAGTAAATATGAGCCACTGGCAAAGTAGGGCATAGGCAAAGCAGTTAGTCCAGGACGAACTTTGCAATTCAACAAATTTTTTCTTGCCACATCTCATTCAGGTTGACATATGATTTCCCCATCATTTATGCAGCTACATTGCTTAATCACAAAATATCTGTCTTTCTCATTAAGCACCTCCAATTTAAACTCATAAAGATTAAAAATAACATTATCTAGGGTAATTCCCCAATAAGACCCCAAAATTTATTTTCCCCAATATAAACATATCAAATAAATCTTAAAATCTGAATGCTCAGAGAATTGTTGGGAACTTATTTCAGTTTGAGCTCCAAAGCAATAAAGAAAGGTTTATGTGAGAAAACCAAATAAAAGTGGAAATGAAGTTTGTTGGTCCTCATTCAAAAGAGATCTAGATTAGTCTGCAAAGAAAACTAAACCAAAAAGAAATTAGAGATGTCACATTGGCTTGACATTACATCAAAACTGTTAAATTAATATATTTTTATTTGTATCATCCTGAATTTTTAAAATATTTCTTGATTTTATAAAGATAATTTAGATGCTGAAAAAAACAACAATATCAATGTACCCTGGCATCATTTAAATTATAGCATTCTTTAAGTTTTACTTGAGTTGGGAACTTGGTCATATTCAACTTTCAGTGTAGTAAATTTAAGTTTCAGATTTCCATATACGTTAATCGAAGTTGTTTACTTGTTCATTATATTTTAGGAAAAATAATTCAATATGAATAGTTTTTATATTTACCATTTTTATAACATTCAAATACTTTTTCTCAATAAATGGGCTCAATTGTCCAAAATCCTGCGTATATGTTTCATAATACAAAAAACAAGACACATATGTTTTATCAGAAAAAGCCTATTATAATTTCAAGCTCAAAATCTATACTTGACTCTGTTTTTATACATATATTTAGTAATACTATATATTTTTATATTTGGTAAAACTAAAAATTTTCAGCTGAAAATGTGACTGTTCTCTGATTGTGCACAAATAAAAAACTTTATGTCCACATGTTTAACTCGGCAAACACAATTTACTACAGATTTTGGTGTTTTGATTCTGGTACAGCCTGGAGAAATGTGAGCCAATTAAACCTCTTTTCTTTATAAATTGCCCAATCTTAAGTATTTCTTTATAGCAACGCAAAAATAGCCTAACACAGTAAGTGACCTATAAAGTTGTTTATGAACTCCTGGGCTCATCTCCAAGCTTCATGCATGGATTCCATACTAAAAAAATCACAAAAATGCTTTAGAATTGAACTAAAAGCTAAATCACTGCCCAGGTCCCAGACTGGCCACTGTGTATGTTACATGCAGACCACATTCAAACAGCAAAGTAAAGATTTTGAAAACTATTATTGCAAACACAACACAAAGAAATCTTGTCAGAACTTATAGCCTGATTCCAACTGGGTTGATTGACTTCTAAACCAGAAATATCAGTCTCCACAGAATTTAAGGAAGAAGCAGAACCTCATAACATTATATACAAAATATCAAGATATAATCCAAAATTACTTGTAATGTGAAGAATCAGAAAAACTCCACCTGATGTGAAAAAACCATCAATATTTGCCAAGACTGAAGTAACATAGATGTTGTAACTATCATTACAAAGGTTTTGTAAGCAACTATTTAAAAATGCCCCAAAAGCCAAGGATGAATAAGAAATAACAACAATAACATAACCTTCATGGTATGAGCTCATTAGCAAAGTGGAAATGAAAAAGGAAAGTCAGTGAACTTGAAAGTAGATCAACAGAAATTATCCAATATGGTCAATAAATACAGATGATCAAAAAATAAACAGTGCTCTCAGAGACGTATGGGACAATTGTAGAATATCTAAATTTTGTGTCATCAGAGTCCTAGAAAGAGAGGAAAACTGCGCAGTAAAAATAAAGAAATAATTGCCAAAAACTTTCTCAAATTAGTGAAACTTATAAACATACAGGTTCAAGAAGCTCGGAGAACCCCTAAATAAGATAACCTCAAAGAAATCCACATCCAAACACACTTAATTAAACTATTGAAAACTAGAGAGAAAAAAGTCCCAAAGGCAGCCAGAGAAAAGTGAGGCTCCTAGAGGCAAAAACAATTGGAACAACTATGGATTTCTCATCAGAATTCACGGAAGACGGAAACAAGTGGGACATTCTTTGTAAAATGCTGATGGAAATAATTTCAATCTAATATTATATCCGTGAAAATATTCTTCATGAATGAACAGGAATCAAGGCATTCTCAGATGACAGAAAATTCACCGTGAAAAGCCTTGCTCTAGAAAATTACTAAACAATGTCTTTAGGCAGAAAGAAAATGTTACCACCAGGAAACTTGGAACATCAAGGATGAAAAATAGTAGTAAAAATGGTAAATGTATGGCTATATTCAATAAACTATTGTTCTCCTCTTTAGTTATTAAAATATGTTTTATGTTTGAAAGTAAATATTATAATTTTGTTGAATGGGTTTTAAATGTATGTGATGTCATATATAAGACAGCAGTAATCTAAACTAGGGACAATAAAGGTACCCGTGTGGTGATAAGGTTTCCATATTGTCCTTGAAGGGGTAAAATATTGATTCAAGTTTGATTTTGGAAAGTGAAACATGCATATTGTAATCATGACATCAAAGACTAAAAATAAATTGTACAAAGAGCTATAATAAAAAGTATAGTTCACAAATTGAAATGAGATACAAAAAAAGGTTGAAATAATCCCAAGGAAAGCAGGAAAGAGAAAACAGAGGAATCAAAAGAAAAAAAAGAAAGAAGAAATAGAGAGAACAAGAATAAAACAAATATAAAATGATAGAACTAAATTCAAATTAATTATATTAGAAGTTTCATTGGACAAGCTAAAGCACTAACATTAAAAGACAGATTGTCAGAATAGATTAAGAAATGCCCAACTGTATGTTATCTGTGAGAAACTTAATTTGAATATAATGATATTTGTATGTTCAAAGTAAAAGGATAAAAATAAATACATATATCATGCAAACACTAATCAAAAGAATGATGGAGTGGCTATAGCAATATCAAACAAAGTAGATTTCAGAACAAAGAATAAACATAAATCACATCAAATTACTTTCTAGTTAAAAACCTTTGAATAGTTTCCAGTTCCTCAGAATCATATTTGAATCCTTTATCTTGACCTAACAAAAACCATCTAAAAACCATATTTATACTCCTACCCAGACACCCCTTATCCATTTATAAACTGTTTAACTTAATAGCTCTTAAAACTACCTGAAATTTTCTTATACATTGTGTTTGTTTATTCCCAGGAGAATGTAAGCTCCATAACAGAAATATCTTTGTCTGTCTTGTTCACTCTAATGTCCTTGGTGTCTATAAACAGTGCTTGATATAGAATAGATATCCAATAAATAAATTTTAGGTGCATACATTAATTTTCTATAAATTATTTTAAAAATGAGAATTTTTACCATTATATAATACTTATAAAGTCCCCGAACAACCACAAATATAATTTTACCACCACTTCTTGATTTTAAACTAATTGGCAGAAGCTTATCTTTCATTAGTGTTCTTCCACAAGTAAAAATTTATTGACTTCATATGAACGTCTATGGATGATGTAAGGAGAATTCTCAAACGTTGACGCTTTTTACTCTGGGCAGTTCTTCATATTATGAGACTATGGGTTTTCCAAATATGAGTGAAACAAGCAAAAATTATGTAAGCTTTCTTGAAAATCAGAAAACATCCTGAATTTTGTTCACTAATAAATTCCAAGAAAATTCAAGACAAACTGGTCTAATGTAATTAAAATAAATACAGAGGACAAAGAAGAGTAGGAGGAGAAAAAGAGGGAGAAAAGTTATTAATAGCCTTGTAATTTTAAGTTTGGAGAATTACAGAATCTGAAATGGAGAGAAATTGAAAGGCTAATATTAACGTGATTCAGTTATATTTAATTTGGTAAACATACAAAAATGTGCTTTCAGATGGTAGGCAGTGAATGATTAAAGATATATACAGGTCTGTTTGGCCAAGGATGAGTATCCAGACGATCTTGGCATGCAGTGTCAGGTTGAAGTGCAAATAAATGTGAGATGCCAGAGCACTCATCACACTCTAGGCCTTCAGTAAATATTTGCTGAATGGATGAAAGGTAAACTAAATACATATTTTTAGAGATTTTTGGAGGCTGCTTTACTGTGGACTCAGAACTGTTACTTCACATGTTTTTCCTATAAAGATATTCTGCTTCTCTTCTCTCAGAGGTAAACATGAAACCCAGCCTCACCAATGATAATTATCTCACTCAGATGTACACAGTGACTCTTCAAGGGATAAGCACATAATCCAAGTTAAGCAAATCAACATTTTCTATAGAAATATTTAATTTGGAACTGAGAAAAGCACATTTTCTAATGTGTGTTTTTTTCTAGTTTGCTTTTGAGTTTTGAGATTTGTGAATAGTGTGTTGCGAGTTGTCACACCTCCTGATGATCATGCTGATCATCAGAGAATAAGCATGACATATAGAAATAAACCAAAATATCACATGTTGGGGAATCACCTCTCCCCAGTTCATGTTCTTTTCATTTGAAAAAGAAAATTCAATTAATGTAACTCAAGGGCTCTTCTGTCCTCCTACACACACAAAAAAAATAGAATGACTCATCCACTGACATGTTTGGAAAGATTAAATTGGACATACTCATTTCAGCTCTACAACTTTTTCTGGAATGGAGCAGCTTGTAAGAGGTATGAAAAGAATTCCACCATCATTGCCTGTAACTGGAAGATAAGTCTGTCTAAATCAGTGGTTCACTTAACAAGTCTACTTGGCTGTGCTATCTTAGCTATATCTTTCAACTTAGCATTATTAGTAATAATTTTGACTGCCATGACTTATTCTCAATTGATTCAGTAACTTGACTGAGAAGAGGAGTAACAAGTGCTTGGTCTTTTCAGAATACCATAGAAAGTAAAGCCTTAAAGAAACAATTTTCTTGCTGTTTAAATTTTTGATCCTCTCTATCCTTTAGGCCAGCTATCACCCTACTTATAGGTAGAATAAATATGCTAATATGTCTCTTCTCTTCTTAATTGAATTCCATTTGTATTTCTGTCACATGCTACATTGATAAACCTGAAAAAACTGATCATGTTTATTCATTATGTTCTCTTGCACAGACTAGTTAAAATATCACCATATTTATATAATGAGTGATAGGTTGGCTTACTTTGCTCATACGAACTCTAAATATATAATGTTATCAGTGCCAAAATGTAAATCTGTTTTCTTTCTTCGTGGGACTCACAAATGTGGTATGCTTGAGCGCAATATTTACTTTATAGACTTTAATACCGTTTTTAGTATAAACTGAAAAACAAATATTTTATAAGCTACCATTTTCTGAAATACAGGTCCTTTTGCCTGGTGCCTCAAATGATCAGAATAAATATGAATTGTTCTCATATTCACCAATTCTATTAATCATTGATAATACGTGTAATTGTCATCAAAGAATGTTTTATGAGGCTCATTTATTTCTAATTTTTTCCAGATGCTTTTTTCTTTATTTGAGTATAACTTGCCTGACACAATTTGCTTGTGTATTATCAATGTGAATAAATCATAACATTGATCGATGTAGCATTTCCACGATTTTTATGGTTTGATTAAAATTTTACTTTGGAAACATTATGAACAAACTTACAAAATTTATTAATCTTATTGTGATATTTTAGATGTCATATTTATAATTTTTACCAATAAAATTTCCTAAAATCTTCCTTAAATTCATGAAAAATTGTATATTGATATTTGACCAACATTAACTATATATTCATGGTTACAGATAATACTTATATAGCTGTTCGTGGCCATTTTAGGAGTCACAGACTAATTTTAATGTCTAGAGAAAGCTATCTCTCCCTTCTATACATGATTACACATTTATAGATTTAAAAAAATGTATTGACTTTCCTGACGCCTACCCATACACCATTTTTAATTTATATATCCCGAGGTAAGGAAAGAACCTCAGGCAAGTATATGATGTGGGAACTTGCCTTATTCAAACTTTAGATTATATTTGTATCACCTTTTTTCTAATGTAGTTGTGAAAACTTTACCCAGGTAGCAAACACAGTGTTGAACTTTTCCTTTCATTCTCTTGGTTCAATTTTATGTATATTCTTTAGGTTTTCTCATCTTGGTAACAATCAACTTATATCAATTGCAAAAAAAATCTGTCTTTTGATTGGTAATGGCTCAAAATTTACTGTTGGAACCTTCATCTGAAGCATTTCTGAAATGTAAAAATTCTGGTTACAAGTAGCTATTGTACTGATCCATATAAAGCTGAAACATTCAACTTAGAATCTGCTAAGTTGTTACTTCTTATTTTGGTATAAGAATGACTTTTCTCTCTGTAAACTTCTCTTCAGGACATCACTAATTATTCTGCATGTTCTTTATTTTATTTTATTATTATTATACTTTAAGTTTTAGGGTACATGTGCACAATGTGCAGGTCAGTTACATATGTATACATGTGCCATGCTGGTGTGCTGCACCCATTAACTCGTTATTTAGCATTAGGTATATCTCCCAATGCTATCCCTCCCCACTCCTCCCACCCCACAACAGTCCCCTGTGTGTGATGTTCCCCTTCCTGTGTCCATGTGTTCTCATTGTTCAATTCCCATCTATGAGTGAGAACATGCGGTGTTTGCTTTTTTGTCCTTGCGATAGTTTGCTGAAAATGATGATTTCCAATTTCATCCATGTCCCTACAAAGGACATGAACTCATCATTTTTTATGGCTGCATAGTATTCCATGGTGTATATGTGCCACATTTTCTTAATCTAGTCTATCATTGTTGGACATTTGGGTTGGTTCCAAGTCTTTGCTATTGTGAATAGTGCCGCAATAAACATATGTGTGCATGTGTCTTCATAGCAGCATGATTTATAGTCCTTTGGGTATATACCCAGTAATGGGATGGCTGGGTCGAATGGAATTTCTAGTTCTAGATCCCTGAGGAATCGCCACACTGACTTCCACAATGGTTGAACTAGTTTACAGTCCCACCAACAGTGTAAAAGTGTTCCTATTTCTCCACATCTTCTCCAGCAGCTGTTGTTTCCTGACTTTTTGATGATTGCCCTTCTAACTGGTGTGAGATGGTGTCTCATTGTGGTTTTGATTTGCATTTCTCTGATGGCCAGTGATGATGAGCATTTTTTCATGTGTCTTTTGGCTGCATAAATGTCTTCTTTTGAGAAGTGTCTGTTCATATCCTTTGCCCATTTTTTGATGGGGTTGTTTGTTTTTTTCTTGTAAATTTGTTTGAGTTCGTTGTAGATTCTGGATATTAGCCCTTTGTCAGATGAGTAGGTTGCGAAAATTTTCTCCCATTTTGTAGGTTGCCTGTTCACTCTGATGGTAGTTTCTTTTGCTGTGCAGAAGCTCTTGAGTTTAATTAGATCCCATTTGTCAATTTTGGCTTTTGTTGCCATTGCTTTTGGTGTTTTAGACATGAAGTCCTTGCCCATGCCTATGTCCTGAATGGTAATGCCTAGGTTTTCTTCTAGGGTTTTTATGGTTTTAGGTCTAACATTTAAGTGTTTAATCCATCTTGAATTCATTTTTGTATAAGGTGTAAGGAAGGGATCCAATTTCAGCTTTCTACATATGGCTAGCCAGTTTTCCCAGCACCATTTATTAAATAGGGAATCCTTTCCCCATTTCTTGTTTTTGTCAGTTTTGTCAAAGATCAGATAGTTGTAGATATGTGGCGTTATTTCTGAGGGCTCTGTTCTGTTCCATTGATCTATATCTCTGTTTTGGTACCAGTACCATGCTGTTTTGGTTACTGTAGCCTTGTAGTATAGTTTGAAGTCAGGTAGTGTGATGCCTCCAGCTTTGTTCTTTTGGCTTAGGATTGACTTGGCGATGTGGGCTCTTTTTTGGTTCCATATGAACTTTAAAGTAGTTTTTTTCCAATTCTGTGAAGAAAGTCATTGGTAGCTTGATGGGGATGGCATTGAATCTATAAATTACCTTGGGAAGTATGGCCATTTTCACGATATTGATTCTTCCTACCCATGAGCATGGAATATTCTTCCATTTGTTTGTATCCTCTTTTATTTCCTTGAGCAGTGGTTTGTAGTTCCCCTTGAAGAGGTCCTTCACATCCCTTGTAAGTTGGATTCCTAGGTATTTTATTCTCTTTGAAGCAATTGTGAATGGGAGTTCACTCACGATATGGATCTCTGTTTGTCTGTTATTGGTGTATAAGAATGCTTGTGATTTTTGTACATTGATTTTGTATCCTGAGACTTTGCTGAAGTTGCTTATCAGCTTGAGATTTTGGGCTGAGACAATGGGGTTTTCTAGATATACAATCATGTCATCTGCAAACAGGGACAATTTGACTTCCTCTTTTCCTAATTGAATACCTTTTATTTCCTTCTCCTGCCTAATTGCCCTGGCCAGAACTTCCAACACTATGTTGAATAGGAGTGGTGAGAGAGGGCATCCCTGTCTTGTGCCAGTTTTCAAAGGGAATGTTTCCAGTTTTTGCCCATTCAGTATGATATTGGCTGTGGGTTTGTCATAAATAGCTCTTATTATTTTGAGATATGTCCCATCAATACCTAATTCATTGAGAGTTTTTAACATGAAGTGTTGTTGAATTTTGTCAAAGGCCTTTTCTGCATCTATTGAGATAATCATGTGGTTTTTGTCTTTGGTTCTGTTTATATGCTGGATTACATTTATTGATTTGCATATATTGAACCAGCCTTGCATCCCAGAGATGAAGCCCACTTGATCATGGTGGATAAGCTTTTTGATGTGCTGCTGGATTCGGTTTGCCAGTATTTTATTGAGGATTTTTGCATCAATGTTCATCAAGGATATTGGTCTAAAATTCTCTTTTTTGGTTGTGTCTCTGCCCGGCTTTGGTATCAGGATGATGCTGGCCTCATAAAATGAGTTAGGGAGGATTCCCTCTTTTTCTATTGATTGGAATAGTTTCAGAAGGAATGGTACCAGTTCCTCCTTGTACCTCTGGTAGAATTCGGCTGTGAATCCATCTGGTCCTGGACTCTTTTTGGTTGGTAAGCTATTGATTATTGCCACAATTTCAGAGCCTGTTATTGGTCTATTCAGAGATTCAACTTCTTCCTGGTTTAGTCTTGGGAGGGTGTATGTGTTGAGGAATTTATCTATTTCTTCTAGATTTTCTAGTTTATTTGCATAGAGGTGTTTGTAGTATTCGCTGATGGTAGTTTGTATTTCTGTGGGATCGGTGGTGATATGCCTTTTATCATTTTTTATTGCATCTATTTGATTCTTCTCTCTTTTCTTCTTTGTTAGTCTTGCTAGCGGTCTATCAATTTTGTTGATCCTTTCAAAAAACCAGCTCCTGGATTCATTAATTTTTTGAAGGGTTTTTTGTGTCTCTATTTCCTTCAGTTCTGCTCTGATTTTAGTTATTTCTTGCCTTCTGCTAGCTTTTGAATGTGTTTGCTCTTGCTTTTCTAGTTCTTTCAATTGCGATGTTAGGGTGTCAATTTTGGATTTTTCCTGCTTTCTCTTGTGGGCATTTAGTGCAATAAATTTCCTTCTACACACTGCTCTGAATGCATCCCAGAGATTCTGGTATGTTGTGTCTTTGTTCTCATTGGTTTCAAAGAACATCTTTATTTCTGCCTTCATTTCGTTATGTACCCAGTAGTCATTCAGGAGCAGGTTGTTCAGTTTCCATATAGTTGAGCGGTTTTGAGTGAGTTTCTTAATCCTGAGTTCTAATTTGATTGTACTGTGGTCTGAGAGACAGTTTGTTATAATTTCTGTTCTTTTACATTTGCTGAGGAGAGCTTTACTTCCAAGTATGTGGTCAATTTTGGAATAGGTGTGATGTGGTGCTGAAAAAAATGTATATTCTGTTGATTTGGGGTGGAGAGTTCTGTAGATGTCTATTAGGTCAGCTTGGTGCAGAGCTGAGTTCAATTCCTGGGTATCCTTGTTAACTTTCTGTCTCGTTGATCTGTCTAATGTTGACAGTGGGGTGTTAAAGTCTCCCATTATTATTGTGTGGGAGTCTAAGTCTCTTTGTAGGTCACTCAGGACTTGCTTTATGAATCTGGGTGCTCCTGTATTCGGTATATATATATTTAGGATAGTTAGCTGTTCTTGTTGAATTGATCCCTTTACCATTATGTAATGGCCTTCTTTGTCTCTTTTTTCCTTTGTTGGTTTAAAGTCTGTTTTATCAGAGACTAGGATTGCAACCCCTGCCTTTTTTTGTTTTCCATTTGCTTAGTAGATCTTCCTCCATCCTTTTATTTTGAGCCTATATGTGTCTCTGCACGTGAGATGGGTTTCCTGAATACAGCACACTGATGGGTCTTGACACTTTATGCAATTTGCCAGTCTGTGTCTTTTAATTGGAGCATTTAGTCCATTTACATTTAAAGTTAATATTGTTATGTGTGAATTTGATCCTGTCATTATGTTCTAAGATATGTGCTATGGAATGGAAGTGGATTTATTTTGCAGCCTGAATTAAAGTAAAGTGAGAGGAGCCTTCAAACTGGTAGAATCTGAAAATGTTTCTCTCTTGCATGATGGTTTCACCTGTCTTACAGTCATCGCCTATTTACTGCATCAGCCTGAGATTTTATTACCATAAAACTTCATGTCCAGTACCTTAAGGGTTACATTAGCACAATGTTGATTTTGTTGTTTTGAAATTATCAGTGGGACAAGCAGAATGTTCTCCCTACTCTGAATAGTTTTCAACAGTGAATTAATTGCCAAAGAAATCTTAGTGCAACCATCTAGTTGTTGACAATAATTAAGCTTAAGTATTTCTTGGATTTACTAAGTGCCGATTGTATGCATCAAAAAGTCCTAATTCCTCAGCCAAAATTTCAGAATCTTCATATTCTATTGCCGGTAAACTTATCCAAACTTATTTTTTCTCTACTTAAAAAAGTTACCTTAAATGATCAGTAAATTTAACACCTCATATTTATTAAATGTGTTACTTTTGCCAAGCAATGGGTTAAGTGTTTTATTTTTATATGCTATATACTCTTTGAAGTAGGAACTATTATCGTTCCCATTGTACATATAAAGACTAATAGGTCAGACGAGATGAGACACATTCATGGTGGTATGGCTGTAGACAGAAGGGTAAATTAGTTTAACCATTGTGGAAGACAGTGTGGTGATTCCTCAAAGACCTAGATGCAGAAATAGCATTTGACCCAGCAATCCCATTACTGGGTATATACCCAAAGGAATATAAATGATTCTGATATAACAATACATGCATGTGTATGTCCATTGCAGCACTATTCACAATAGCAAAAACATGCAATCAACCTAAATACCTATTGATGATAGACTGGATAAAGAAAATGTGGTGCATATATACTACAGAATACCATGCAGACATAAAAAAGAACAAGATTATGCCTTTTGCAGAAACATGGATGGAGCTGGAAGCCATTATCTTCAGCACACTCATGCAAGAACAGAAAACCAAATACCGCGTGTTCTCACTTATAAGTGGTAGCTGAATTGTGAGAACACACGGACACATCAGGGGTGGGGCCTGTCGGAGGTTGGGGTGTTGGAGGAGGGAGAGCATCAGGAAGAATAGCTATTGGATGCTGGGCTTAATACCTCGTTGATGGGAGGATCCGTGCAGCAAACCACCAAGGCAGACATTTACCTATGTAACAAACCTGCACATCCTGCTCATGTGTCCCTGAACTTAAAATAAAAGTTGGAAATTTTTTTTAAAAAGATACATAGGGCTAAATGGGTAAAGTAAATTGTCTAAGATCACAAAAACACTCTTGCCCACTTCAATACAAAAAACATGAAGGATTTTTGTTGGATTGATTCAATGAAGGATCCTAAAAATATGCCAGTTTTAGTGTGTTTGATATTCTTTATTTGTTCTTCCAATCTAGTATCCACCATTCTTACCTTCCTTGTTTCATGGGTATGGACGGGGTGACTGTATGAATGACATTAACTGATTTCTCTTGATTTCTAGCTTACTGTTGTAGTCAGCTAATAGTATCACTGAAAGAGATCTAGGCTACCATGAAGCTATTCTGCCACTTGGTCATTGTGGCACAGTAGATGTAATGGTATTGAAAGTACCTATTGTAGATAAGAATGCTGTAAGGAGCCATGAGCAGGACTCTATAAGGGAAATAAATGTAAATTTTTAGGGTTTAAAGCAAAGTTGTACCATTCTGCTTCTACAAAATAGCCGCTGGCTTGACTATGAACCAGCCAGGTTACCATGGGACCTGATATGCTCAGCATGAACTGAGTGTTGTCTAATCCAATATACTGTAAGATTGGCAAGCAGACTCAGTAGCATCCCATCATTAAATGGAAGTACTATATATGCTATTGGGCTTGAAGAGATTCTGAAGGAATAAGTAAGTCACGTGACCAAATGGCCCAGATTCCCATGCCTCCTAGTCTAAGTTGCCTCCTCCCTATAAATCTGCAACTATGGACTCCTAGGTGACACCTATAATAGGTTGACTGGGAACAAAATAATAGGTCTGATTGACAGATTATTTTTTACAAATATGCTATTACCTCTTGTAAATAGGTGGCTGCAGTATTATTTGCCTCTTCATGATGTCTCCAAGAAAAAGGATCAGAGATTTAAGCCTTGCTGAAAGCTAAGCATTTTGCTCAGAGAGAGAGAGAACTAGCAAATGAATTTACACTGAGTATTGAGAGTGGCTAATATTTGGGCTGGATAATCAGAGAACTGAAAAAACAAAGTTGGAAAGTTTGGAGGTCTAGGAAAGAAGGTCTAGGGAAGAGGTACATATTAGACATCTCCAAATGGGCATAGAGTGTGAAGCTACTCGGGTTTCATGAGCAGCTCACTAAGAAGCAACCTTAGAAGAGTAAAATGTTAATAATCAGGTTGAATGTTTAAATGTTCTGTAATAGGTGCTGATCTTTTCCTTGTCATATAGACTCACAAACAAAGCAGCATGGGTGTTGGGAATGGAGGTTTTGCATGGGTTCAGCAACAGGAATATTCACTTGCTAAACCCTTCCCACACTGCCAGGGGCAGAGGTAAACACTGCATTCCCAACATGGCATCACTGCCCTGGAAATACAGGAAAAAATCATCCAGCCACTTCTATCATGAAAAGAGAAATGCTTACTTTTCTTTGAAATAATCCTTTGCTCTGGATACAAATTTGCCTTTTTTGTTAGCAATGCTTATGCACAAGTCATCTTCTGTGGTCTTCGAAATATCTTTTTCAACATTATAGAATTACACATAGCATTACTTTTGACTGGGAAACTTCTGTTAGAGCAAATCATGTATGGCAATAGACTCAAAATCATGGAATTTAGTGGTCTTACCATGTTTTCCATCAGTAGCCTGAGATGGGAATAGAACGGCCTTAAGAAGGCATAGTTTTAACGCTAGCTGTATTGGCAACACCTTTTGGGGCTGAAGTAATGTCAAATGTTCTCCCAGAAGAGCTATATGCTCCAAATCAGCATCAAATATGGTATAATTTCTTCCATAGACAGAAATCACAGGTAAAGGAATCAAAATGTCACTATTCTCACTATTGCTATTGGTGATTATTTTATTTTTGTGAAATGTTTGCTTCCCATTGTCACAATTTGGGGGTCTACTGATTTTGAAGTTTTAGTTCCCAAAGAGGAATGCTTTAATGAGGGTACCAAGCTTCAGGTATGTATTTGTTATATCGCTGGAATAGGAAAAACTGTCAGCAGAGGAAGCTGAGGGCAACCACAGATTTAACTGAAAAAGAGAGAGAGAGAGAAAGAGAGGTGATAAAAGAAGGAAGGAAGGAAGGAAGGGAGGGAGGAATGGAGGGAGGGAAGAAGGAAGGAGGAGCTTAAAGAAATAAGTGGTGGTCAAGTATGGAAGATTTTGTTTTTCCTATTGAGCAATGATTCGCCATTTTTAGGTACCTAAAGATTTTTCATTGAGGATGACCCTGAAGTTGGTACTGTACAACCAGTAGTCAGGCAGTTATTCAAGGTGCTCATCATGCCCTTACCCTAGGAAATGTATGGCTTTATAACCCAAACTGGATTATAAAGGCTGGAAAGGTCAATTCAGCCTTGCCCCTATAACTTTAAACCTTTCCAGAAAAACATGTAGATGGGAAATTGTCATTAATTTTTCTTTATTATTTTATTGGCAATGTACTGAACAGATAGTTACTGGTTTTTGCTACTTATATCTAACAAGCATCCATGTTTTCACTTCTTTTCTGGAACATAGGTAGTTAACATTTCTTTTAATTTTATGAAATATATTTATTTTTGCACTTTGCTGAAATCACCTGGGTAATTTTTTATGACTTACAAACACTGAATTAAAAGATTACTTAAAATGAGGATAATATATAGAATTTGGCAACTTGTAAACTATCATTGATCTTGAAAAAAGATGTTTGACTTGTTTCATGAGTACTGACATGAGGTTAGAAATTGAGGAAATGCAGGCCGAGTGCGGTGGCTCACGCCTGTAATCCCAGCACTTTGGGAGGCCGAGGCGGGTGGATCACGAGGTCAGGAGATCGGGACCATCCTGGCTAACACGGTGAAACTCCATCTCTACTAAAAATACAAAAAATCAGCCAGGCGTGGTGGCGGGCGCCTGTAGTCCCAGATACTCAGGAGGTTGAGGCAGGAGAAAGGCATGAACCCGGGAGGCAGAGCTTGCAGCGAGCTGCGATCATGCCACTGCACTCCAGCCTGGGTGACAGAGAGAGACTCCACCTCAAAAAAAAAAAAAAAAAAAAAAAGAAATTGAGAAAATGCAGACATTGAGTACAAACTTTTTTGAGAAATCTTTCTGTGAAGGAGAGTGTCTTAGTCCAAATTGTGCTGCTATAAGAGAATACTTTAGAGTGGGTAATTAATAAAGAACAGAAGTGTATTTAGCTCATGGTTCTGAAGTCTGGGAAGTTCAAGATTGGGTGGCAGCATTTGGCTGTTGGTGGTGAGGCCTTCTCCTGTGCCAAAATATGACAGAGAAATGGAAGGGGATCCAGCCACATGGGAAAAGTTCAAAACAGGAGCAGCACACTTGCTTATAACAACCTGCTCTCACAGGAACCAATGCATTCTGGTAAGAAGAAAAATTCTGTTCCACCTGTGAGATGACATTAATTTATTCAGAAGGGCAGTGCCCTCATAATCCAAACACCCCCCCACTATGCCCTACCTTCCATCACTGCCAGACTGGGGGTAAAATTTCAACATGAGTTTTAGAGGAGACACACTCAAACCATAGCAGGGAGCAAAGAGATTGCGTGGGAGTTGAAGAAAGAAGTTATAGGAAAGAGAGATTTATTTCCCTTTTTTTCTTTCAAATGAAAGAGAAGAATGTGTTTTTGTATTGATATAAACAAAATTTTAGTCTTTTTTTTCAAAATTAATAAACCTTACAAATTTAAAACATAAAGGTCTTTAATTAAACATACAAATCATATGCTTTTATTTATGAATTTTGCAAGTTTTAACATTCACTGTTAATGCTCACTGTTACTTGGAGTAAGCCTAAAGCCTAGCTCCCATGTTTTTAATAATGAGACTGATTCAACTAGTGTAATAGGCCTGTGTGCTCAGTTTTTCCATCAGCTCAGATTTGCATGCTTGCTTTGCTTTCTAGCCTGAGCAGCTTCAGCAACAGTTTGTGCTGTTTCCTTGACACTGAAACCTAATCACTGCATTGCCAGATTGAGGAGCCCACTACTGGAGCAGCTGAGACACCCCTCGGTTGCTCCTCTAAGAATACAGTCCCCCACCTCTTGCCGTCTGCCTGCAGGCTCTCCTTGGACTGCAGCAGCAGATGCCAAGAATACCCTCTAGAACCTACAAGCAAAGCCTCAGTGGAGTTCATGGCTGGCGGAGTAGACTTTGGGCAATGAGAGACAGGAGTCTGTGGATAAATTATTTTCCCTTCCAATTGCCAGATAGACTGGTTGGAGCTATGGTAGTTCTATATAACTCCATGTAACATTTTCTCTTTCTCTATCTCACTCTTATTTTCCTTTATTTCTGTGTCCTAAATAATGCAGTCCATGCCTCAGGGTCATCCCCTAAGATTATGCCTCAAGTCTGTTTTCTGGGAAATGAATCCTATGACAGCAAGAATGTCATAAATATGACATGCACATAAAATTCCATATTTGCACAGATTCTTTTCTCTTTTTTTTCTTTTTTTATTATTATACATATTTGCACAGATTCTTAAAAAATGTTTTAACTTTCATTCTCTTAAGTATTTGTATATGTAAATCTAAATTTTCTTCTGGATAAAATATGTTTAACCACTACACAGATCATTCTTATGATCACCCACATTTTGAGGAACATTTACCATATATTTTGGGGAATTACTTTCTAAATTTGCATAACTTTCTTGAAGATCATTTTTGATAACCGTGATGAAGATTAAATTCTGGTTTTGTGGCACTGATAGGATTTATTAGCCAAATTTATAATCTATAACAGATAAACAATAATTCAAAGAAAGAAGTGGCCATATAGCCATGCCTCTGTGTGTCATATATGTATACTATGTTTTTTCTTCTCTTAAACCTGGCTGCTGTATTATTTGATTGGATTTATATTTCTTTAGATTTTTAGATATTTTAAGTCTTCTTTCATAGCTCAAAAACATGCTTGCTCTTGGTGAAATAACTTTTCTTTTTATTTTCTTACCTGTTAAAGCCATAAAGTCTATAAATCTTTGAGATTCTAACTTGGCTTTGCCTGTTTACATAATTGTAGAGCTCTAATAAAATCCTTCCCAGACTTAAGCATATATGAGAATCATCAGGGATTACTGTTAACATATAGATTGTTGAACCTAGTCCCCAGGGTTTTTGATTCAGTAGGTTTGGGGATAGGGCCAAGAATTTTAATTTCTTACAAATTCCAAGAGGATACTGGTGTTTCTGGACTGCCAATTTAACCTTGGAAACTACTGTTCTAAAGTAATGTCAATGACGTGTACCCTAAGAAATCTTACTATAGAACTTGAAGTTAAAAGTGGCCACATACTCCTGTCTCTCATTGACTAAAGTTTATGCTATCAGCCATGAACTCCAAGGCTTTGCTTATATAAGGATATTGATATGGGATAGTCAAGTAGACAAGCAAAACAGAAAAATCTATGGGGAAAAAATGTAACAGGATATTTGATGATAGAAAATTACATTTCTTTCTCAAATAAGACACAATAAATATAAAGACTGACCAATTTAACCTTTTTATTATAAGTACTCTGCTTGATAAAAGTTTCCATAATTAAATTGAATTGACATTTTCAAGTATTGAGTGAATATTTGCAACACATATAACTAACAGTAGAATAATATTCAAAGTGTAGAAACAACTTATATGTCACAAACAAAATTATCAATTACTCAATAGAAAAATAGAAAATGAATGTAAAAATTAAATATATAGGAGTAAATATCCCAAGTTTCTATGAAGCTAAAGAGATAATCACATTAATAAGAAGAATGCAAACTAAAGTGGCAAGACACTGCTCCACATTCATAGATCAGCTAAAATTTCACAAATTTTTTTACATCAGGTATTGATAAAAATGAGGAGAAACACTTTAATATTGCAAGTAGGATTATTACTTGAATTATGACTTGAATGGAATGTAGGGAGGGTTTTTTTTTTTATTTTTTAGCCATTCTGGTGGGTGGGTAGTGGCATCTCAATGTGGTTTAATTGCAGGGTTTTGATGCCTATCCAATGATTTTTAAATAACGTAAAATTTTCATTGATGTACTACATTTATAAAATAAACATAGCTACATAAATTCAATGAACAAGTTTAGTCTTAAGATCAAGCTTTTTGGTAAAAGTTGAACTCTAAAATACTAAGTAAGACATGGCTGGTGCTCTATTCTTTATTACTCATACACATTTTGGAATAATTTTGTGGGTGTCTTGGAAATGCATGTGTCTGTACGGAGTTTGAGATCGTAATTCTTGTTAGAGGTGTTGAATTTTCTTATATGAACTGACACTGCTAGAATATCTTTGCAAGCTATAATGATTTAAGTAATGTAGATGTTTGTACTGGTAACAATATTTACTGAGGATTTACAAACTGCTACTAAGTTATGTGATTTTAATGATTAATTTGTTTATCTCTTATAACCACAGTATTAGGTTTCTTTTTCTTCAACAACCCATATAGAACTTACCGTGTGCTAGGCACAGTTTTCAGAACTTTACGCTACTAAACCCCTTCAATATTCATAACCACACTGTTGGGTAGTACTGTCATATGTATTTTGCACCTTTGTAAAGGGAGCCACAGAGGTTTGAGCAGGTAACATGCTTAACCCACTACTAATAACGTGAGAGCCAGAGTTCAAAACCAGCAGTCTGGCTCCAAAGCCTGTTCACATAACTCCTATGCCAAACTTCCTATGAAAAAAGAATTCTAACACAAACAAGAAGAACAAGGCCAATATAAATCAGTAGCATTAAAAAGCAAACTCTAAAGTAGGCAGTTTCATTCCCAAATCTGTTCTTTTAACCATTGCACAGTGGCTAATAATAGTTTTCATAATAATAGCTAATGTATAATCAGAAGTTATGATGCTCCAATCACTGCACTCAACACTTCACATGAATTATCTCATTTAATACTTAAAAAGTGAAGTATACTTAATACTTAAAACAGTACTATTCATATTTTATAGGTAAGAAAACTGGGCATTAAAGCAAATTAAGCAATTTACACAGGTTATAAAACTGGTGATTTTCCTAACCAAATACAGACACAATTATGCTATATAGTTCAAAATTTATTTTAAATTCTACAACCCTAGGTTCAGGTAAAACAACAACATTGGTAAAACAAACATTCAAAAATGCCTCTTTTAAAACTTCTGTTGACAACTCCTTTTTGTTGGATACATCAGAAACAATTTGTTATGATCTAAGCTTCATGAGCTCAAGAGACCTTATTCATCCCAGTGATGTCTTCATTTATTCAACAATCACTGATTGACACTTGCTATTCATTCTTTCATTTATTCTTCAACATAATTTGCTGAGTGCCTAGAATATCCCAAGGACTCTTCAACACACTGTGGATGTGAAGTGAATAAAAGAAAAAAGGACCCTAGTTCCATGGCACTTATATTGTAGTGAGTGGTTTAAGGGGAGAAGGCTGGTAAATAAACAACACCTGAAGAAGCAAGATCATTTCAGAAAGTGGTAGTTTCTACAAATGCAATCCAATAGGGTAGTTTGTATAAAATGAAAGTGTGATGGCAGTTGTAAGAAAAAGCCTTTTCAAGACAATATTTGAGATAAAACATGGATGCTGGGGAGGAACCAGTCAGGTAAAGATTTCATTCCGGGGCGAGGAAACGTGAGGAAACATGAAGAAACAGGCCCCTGCAAGCACTGTGGGGATAATTTCTTTTTTATTCCTATTTCCATCTTTCTCATCCTGGACTTCATTGTTGGAACTAAATCTTCTTGTAGTTTCCTAACTGATGTCTCTACCTTCATTCTCTCTCACTTCCATTTTAGCATTTACTCATCTGACAGACTTAACTTTTTGAAGCATGACTATTACCATTTAATTCACTTGTTTGAATATTCTCATTATTTTCTGTCAGTCTGTAGTGTCACAACCAAATTCTGTAGGCTATCATTATAATCTTTACTTGTTCTTATGGCAATCTGCATTTCCAGCCATATTTTTTTAGCATTCCCTTTCATCTCCACTTACCTCAGTCAAAATAATATATTCGGTGTTCTTTTACATCACTTCATATCTCAGATTTTGCTCTTTTTGTTCTCTTATCCTAAATTCCCTTCTACCCTGAATCTATGCATGTCCAAAATGTACCCGTATTTAAATGGCTAATAGAAGTTCTAACCCTGTTCTATGGTTTTCCCAAATGAGTAAATTGTTTGAAACATTTTGCCATGATTTCCATTCCAGAAATGTATAAAGGACTAGAGAAATGATTTTTTAATAGACATTTAAGAAGATACATGATATAATGCATATTTGTTAAGTTTTCTTTCTGCCCAGCTTCTCTTTTTAATGACTGGAGGATTTATCTCTTTATAAATAATGCATATTCTACGCAGGAGCCTTCATCCTCACTGCTGTGGGTCCTTTGAAGCCAGAGTAAAGGCTTCTGACCTTTGGCTTCAACCGAGGAAGCATTTGATTCTAAATGAATGGGGTATAGTTTCTGGGTGGAAACACACACACACACACACACACACACACACACACACACACACTTAAATTCTTATTGCCAATTTGACATCTTTCAAAAATTGCAACAGTCATGTCAAGCTTAAGGAAATGCGTATTATTTTATGTATTCTCCAACTGATGTCACAGGCTAAAACTCAAAGTAAAAAAAAAAAAAGAAAAATTGACATCTATATTCTCACCTTTGTACAAATGTCTTAATGCACCTGCACTATCTTCAGGAAATATGGGGAATTATACAAAGTTTTAACATCTTACTACTTTTTAAAATTAGAAATGACTCTGAATGAAGCATGATTTCGTTCTCTGTGAAACTGCTTTGAACTCACTCCACTAACGTGGATTCCGCCGCTTCGTTGCTAGGCAACCAAGTTCAGATTGCTACTTTGCCTTTGCGCTAAGAGTAAACAGGGCCACATGATCACTTTGCATTTTTTTAAGCATAATGCACATTTTTTTCTTTTTTTTCCGTCAAGATCTGTTTGTGGAAGCATAAAGAATTTTTTTAAACTTTTCTTTTTAAAGCAGTTGTATCTATTATATCTGCGTCCTTGATGAATCTACTTTACAAACTATTTACATTCTACATCTTATACCTTAAAATTTTTCTACTTTGTAAATTTTGGAGCTTGGCATTTATATCTACTTTTTATTCTCAGTTTAGCAGGATTGTAGTTGTTTCTTTCTTTCTTTCTTTTCTTTTTTTTTTTTTTTTCTGAGGTTAAGCCTCGCTCTGTCACCTAGGCTGGAGTGCAGTGGTGCAATCTTGGCTCACTGTAACCTCTGCCTCCCGGTTTCAAGCGATTCTTCTGCCTCAGTCTCCCGAGTAGCTGGGAATACAGGTGTGTGACACCACACCCAGCTAATTTTTGTATTTTTAGTGGAGACGGGGTTTCACCACATTGGCCAGGCTGGTCTCAAATTCCTGACCTCGTGATCTGCCTCCCTCTGCCTCCCAAATTGCTGGAATTACAGGCATGAGCTACCACGCCTGGCCAGTTGCTTCTTCATTTAATAATAAAACATTTCAACATTAATAATGGAGATAAGTTTGAGAAACAAGAAATAATTCATCAAATGTTTGCCATATTCAAGTTATTCCTTGTGAGACAGAGAACACAGCATGACTAAAGCAAACAAGAATCCCTTCCCTTATGATTTGGTTTGGCTGTTTCCCCACCCAAACTTCATCTTGAATTGTAGTTCCTATAATCCCCACTTGTTAGGGTAGGGACTTCCTGGGAGGTGATTAGATTGTAGGAATGGCTCCCCCATGCTCTTATGATAATGAGTGAGTTCTCACGAGATCTGATGGTTTTATGAGGGGCTCCCCGCCACCTTTCTTCTGCACTTCTCTCTCCTGCTGCCTTGTGAAGAAATACGTGTTTCCTTCCTCTTCCACCATGATTGTAAGTTTCCTGAGGCCTACTCCACCATGCATAACTCTGAGCCAATTAAACCTCTTTCCTTTAGAAATTACCCAGTCTCAGACAATTCTTTATAGCAGCGTGAGAATGGACTAATGCACCTTATGAAGTTTGCATTCTACTGAGGGAAGTTAGACAATACATATGTGAAAAAACAAAAAGATAACTATATAGTTGGTATTGATAAGTTTTAAGCAGAAGATTGAAATTTTGTGGATTATATAACTCTTCTATAGTTTGATGGTAATTTTTTAAAGAAATTATAAATATTGTGGATACAAAATTAGTTAGAAGTTCTTTGAAAGAGCCAGTGCAAATGAGGAACTAGGAATTGTAAGCATCATCAGTTTCACCATACATCCACCATTTCTGCTATTGTGGAATACAAACTCAGAAGAGAGCTATGGAGCTCAACATAGGTGGGCAGTTGCAATTTTGTACTCTGTGGGCAAAGAAAGCTTCAGTAAGAACATGACACTTAAATAATAACAATGATTGAGGAAAATGATGTGGTTGATAAGTGGGTATAATTGCTTGGTACTAAAAGATAGGAAGCTGAGCTGGAAAGACGAGATAGAAGGTGGTTGTTGTAGAGTGGAATGCTTGAAATTGACATCACAAATGATGATGATGTTATTAATAACAAAGGATAGACTTTTCTGTGGGAATGGACAACTGAAGTAGAATGAAGAACATGATTATTGGATAAATGGAGGCCAAGAATCTGAATAGCGAAGTTATTAGATAATTTCCATGAATATTATAGTAACCTGGAATAAAGCAATATTAACTTTAGATGGCATAACAGTTAGCCAGGTGCTAAAGCTTTTTATTCGTGGTGAAAAATGAGCTGGTAGATTGTGATGGTGAGGTTGAAATATAGTGGGAAAGGGAGCAGGGACTGAAGTCTCTACAGGAACACTCATAGTTACACGTGTATGTATTCCTATGTGCATGACAGCAAAAAAGGATAGGAAGTGAGTGGTGTAATCTGGTGTCAAAATTTATGACTGGAGTAATTTAGTGACAAGAGAGGAATAATATTCTGCAAACCGTAACAGAGAGCATGAGTGTTACCAAGTCCACCTTCAAGATCTTTAATATGTAGTTTGTGTGGAAGAAAATGACTGTCACTTGGGAGTACTATGAGGGAAGCTGTAGCCTCAGTGAGATCCAGGTTTCAGTTCCACTAAGAAGGTGAAGGCAATTTTTCAAAAAAGATACTTAGAATGTAATGTATTTATCTGATGACCAAGCATGATTCCCTGAAGATATAATGGAAAAATTTCAAAGTTGAAGAGCAGCTGACAGTAAATGACAGGCACATCTTGTCTTTAGGACAAATAGATTCTCCATGATGATGAATAATATGAGATTCCTGGTCTATTGATTAGGAATGGTGTACAATGGAATCATGGAAATTTGTCTTGATGGTCACAGTGAAGATTCAGGGTTACATACACATGTGTGTTTATTGTATCTGCATGTAGGTCATACATAATCATTATAGATGTATAAGCATATTTGCACATAATCACAAAAAAATAGGCATTGACACCTGCAGACTAAAGGCTAAAAATGAAACAGTTATACCGTATATGTTACTTACCACTAGCTTATTTCCTCTGGAATCCCATAAACACTCCTCCCATGAGTTACCCCTAGATTACACCCACATTTCAGAAGTCTGAAGGAAGTGAAAAATTCTGTTACATCCCATTAGATCCAATGAATACCATAATTTACTACACTGCTATATTTGTTGATCAAAACATTAAAATGTGTATATACTTCATATAATTTTTCATTAAGATTTATTCAAATGAAGTGATTTATTCATTACAGAAATAATATTAAGTAGAAGAAAAACAGGAAACAACACAACACACTCTCACATTTACAGAGCTAGCTCATGAATTCTACCCATCTACTAATGGTAGATTTTACTGAGCAAACGTTGAATCTATGTTTTGTGAATTGTTGCATTTAAAAGGAAAAGGACGGTTTCATAAAAGCGTCTTGTACTCCTTAATTAAATCATGAATTTCAGAGGTAGTTCATTGTATGACTCATTGACCTTTATCTCTCTGGTTCTCTAATTTAAATTGAGTTCACATAAACATTCCTAAAAACTGATACTGGTAATTTGTTTGTAAAAATTCACTTTGGAAAAGGATTTTGTAAATGTCTTTATCTCATTTGAAACATAAAGTAATTTAAGTGTTTCCAAAAACTCAGAATAACTGACAGTTTCAATAAGTATTTTTTTATTTATGTATGTGAGTGAAAACTTATTTTCATTTTCAGAAATAAGCATTTTACAGAGTTGGCACTTTATAAAAACTTTTAAAACCAATCAAATTGCCTGCTCTAAGATTTTGAATAGAGGGATATAGGCTAGAAGGATCACTGTGCACGTGAGGCACGGGCAAGAAAACCATGGGGCATGATAGCATTGAAGCTCAACTGTGGTTTTAATTTTTAGGTTCTTTTGCCAAAAATTATTTAATAAGTCTTTGGGAGATGTTTGTCTAGAAGGACATTTATAATTTTATAGAGAAATACTTCCACATCCTCAGATAATCTAAAAAAATTGTTTATGTGACTAAGTGTTGGGGCTGCAATTGGAAGGGTCGTGCTAAGTTCTTTCTGAAGAATAATTTAAGCCTTAACTTGAGAAGAGAAAATGAAATACAGGAATGTTTTGGGAGGAGCTGGATCAAAAGGAGGAGTCTCAGGAGAAAAGGAGGGAAGAGAAGTATGCTATTGGGTTAGAGTTTAGAATCAAGAATCCTTTCTGTGACAGGAACCCTATTTATTTAATCAGTTTGAAGCTTAAGAAGCACCAAGTCCAGCAGACAGAAAAAAAGTTTTCTGCTGAGGAACACAATCTGAGTTTTCAGGGTCCATGGTGAATAAAAATTTTCATCTCAGCACTTCAGCCAAGAAGGAAACTACCATCAGAGTGAACAGGCAACCTACAAAATGGGAGAAAATTTTCGCAACCTACTCATCTGACAAAGGGCTAATATCCAGAATCTACAATGAACTCCAACAAATTTACAAGAAAAAAACAAACAACCCCATCAAAAAGTGGGCGAAGGACATGAACAGACACTTCTCAAAAGAAGACATTTATGCAGCCAAAAAACACATGAAAAAATGCTCACCATCACTGGCCATCAGAGAAATGCAAATCAAAACCACAATGAGATACCATCTCACACCAGTTAGAATGGCAATCATTAAAAAGTCAGGAAACAACAAGTGCTGGAGAGGATGTGGAGAAATAGGAACACTTTTACACTGTTGGTGGGACTGTAAACTAGTTCAACCGTTGTGGAAGTCAGTGTGGCGATTCCTCAGGGATCTAGAACTAGAAATTCCATCTGACCCAGCCATCCCATTACTGGGTATATACCCAAAGGACTATAAATCATGCTGCTATAAAGATAGATGCACACGTATGTTTATTGCGGCATTATTCACAATAGCAAAGACTTGGAACCAACCCAAATGTCCAACAATGATAGACTGGATTAAGAAAATGTGGCACATATACACCATGGAATACTATGCAGCCATAAAAAATGATGAGTTCACGTCCTTTGTAGGGACATGGATGAAATTGGAAATCATCATTCTCAGTAAACTATCGCAAGGACAAAAAACCAAACACCGCATATTCTCACTCATAGGTGGGAATTGAACAATGAGAACACATGGACACAGGAAGGGGAACATCATACTTCGGGGACTGTTGTGGGGTGGGGGGAGGGGGGAGGGATAGCATTGGGAGATATACCTAATGCTAGATGACGAGTTGGTGGGTGCAGCGCACCAGCATGGCACATGTATACATATGTAACTTACCTGCACATTGCGCACATGTACCATAGAGCCTAAAGTATAATAATAATGATAATAATAATGATAATAATAAATAAAATAAAATAAAATAAAATGAAATAAAAGAATGTTTTGCACCCATTTCCTGAGAGTAGTATTCTCTTATGTCTGTCCTGAGTAAACTCTACTGGAAATCTTCGCATTATTTCAAAATTCACATCTTCAAAGACACTTTGGAACTTTGAACTGTCATGTGTGAAATCCTTTTGTTCACAGGTGGGATGCCTTACTACCTGTATGCAGAAGCTTGGATCTCTCACCTTAGGAAAGGGAGAACAGCTTCCTTACCCATGTCCTGTCACTAAAATAGAGCAATTGAGTACAGTAGTGCCCCCTTGTCCATGGTGGTTTCATTTTCCATGGTTACAGTTATGCACAGCCAACTGCATTCAGAAAATAAGTGAGTACATTCTATTAACATATTTTGAAATCAGAGATCACATTCATGTAGCTTTTATTGCTGTAATTGTATTTGTTATTGTCTGTTATGGTTCATCTCTTACTGAGCCTAATGTATAAATGAAACTTTTCATAGGTGTCTATGTATAGGAAAATACATAGCATATGTAGGGTTAGGTACTATCCAAGGCTTCAGACATTCACTGGGGGTCTTGGAACATAACCCTAGTGGGTAAAGAAAGACTACTAAATAACTGAGATAGAAATCTAGTGGAACAAATAATGCTTTTGCACCATTGTTAATTTAGATTATTTTTCTTTCTGTATCAACTAATAACAGCAAAAGACAGATGTTGCCCATGAATAATGTTGATGGAAATCTCAAATCACCAATATATGAAAAGCAAAATGCTGAATTTATTTTTAATTTGTTAATTCTTTTCTTGACTAAGGGAGAACTGTTTGTAAATATAAAAATTCAGCTCCTCACTGAACAAAGAAAATGAGAAGATTTTGGTATTCAGGATTACGAAGAAAACTGGAGCTTGAATTAGATTTAAACAAAGCAGTATTTTGATTAGAGCTTATTATTGAAATAATACATTCTACAGTCCAGAGTGGTGCAGTCCTAGGGCACCAACTCATTGAGAAAAATTTAATGCAAAAAAAATCTTTGAACACACTTGCAGCTTCCTGCGAATATGAGACATATCCTTCAGGAAAGCAGAATTTATAGATTTCTATGTAGGTACGAAAGATGTCTTAAAGCAAGTGTGGAATTTCCTTGTTTTCATTCCCTCCCTTTGTCCTTTCTTGGCTAGGTCACAGGGGATACCACTACATATTGTCCAGATCTCTATACTGTCATGAGTCTCCTTAAGAAATAACACTCAGAATATAATACAGGTAGGACAAGTGATTCTGGAACTTTCACTTGTATTAGTGAATGAAGGTGACAGTGTGGAATGACAGTACTTCACCAAAGAAGAAAAATGTTATCACAACTTTATTTTAATTTACAATTCTGGGAGGCTCAAGAGTCAAATCAAGCTCTGTCCTGTTCCCTGCTCTGATGATTCTCCTCTCTCCACAGCATCAAACAATTTGCTAAGAACTTTGCACTTATTAACTGATTTAAACTCTATAACAATTCTATTAGTTAAGGCAAGTTATTACCCTCTTTATAAATTAAGGAAACAAGCCAGAGAGATATTGAAGAATTTGTTCAAGCTAACACAGTTCTAAATATTCAAGTAATATGTGAAAGTCAAGAAGAAATTAAAGATCAGAAAAAAAATAAATATTTGCTATTATGGGGTTCCATCACTTGAATGTATAAATATTGCACAATGGTGAAAGCTATATATCTTGCATTAATGTCCAACACATTTAAATGGCTTGCCATTTTTGTATTCCACCTAATTGCCTTAATAATGAAATTTGAGTTTCTATGGCATTTTATTTTTTGCAAGTTATTTTACACTTTAAATGTGTGAACACACACACAATGTAGCAACATATTATTATCAACATTATTCACTTTAGAAAACAAACTTTGAAATGAGAATGAATAATATGGCATTTATTCTCTTCCTATTAGGAATTTATATGTATAATTCATTTATTAATTATGTATCCAATTATACAATAACTTACTAAATAGTTTTAAAAGGTGGTTTCCATGAACTTTAAAATTATATAACCACTCATACCTTTTTTGTGTCTGTAACCAGAGAATGAATTGATTATATTTTTAGATTAATGACTTGTATGGACGTTTAACAGGCAGAATTGAGGGAGTTGCTGGCATTTTTTTTTTCAACTTTTATTTTGGGTTCAGGGAGTGCATGTGAAGGTTTGTTATATGGGTAGATTGCATGTCACTGGGGTTTGGTGTACAAATGATTTTGTTACCCAGATAGTGAGTATAGTACCTGATAGGCAGTTTTTTGGTCCTCAGCCTATTCCCACCCTCCACCCTCAAGTAGGCCCGGGTGTCTGCTGTTCCCCTCTTTGTGTTCATGTGTCCTTAATGTTTACTTCTCACTTATGAGGGAGAAGACGTATTTGGTTTTCTATGCCTGTGTTAATCCACTTAGGACAATGGCCTCCAACTCCATCCATGTATTTGGAAAGAACATGATTTCTTTCTTTTTATGGCTGTGTTGTATTCCATAGTTTGTATATACCATATTTCTTTATCCAGTCCACTGTTGATGGGCATCTAGGTTGATACCATGTCTGTTATTGTAATTGGTGCTGGGATGAACACAGGAGTGCATGTGTCTTTTTGGTAGAATGATTTATATTCCCTTGAGTGTATACCCGGTAGTAGGATTGGTGGGTTGAGTCTGTTCTACATTCTTGGGGAAATGTCCAAACTGCTTTCCACAGTGGTTGAACTAATTTACATTCACAACAGCAGTGTGTAAACGTTCCTCTTCTCTACAAACTCACCAATATCAGTTATTTTCTATTTAATAGCCATTCTTACTGGTGTGAGGTGATATCCATTGTGGTCTTGATACGCATTTCTGTAGTGATGAGTGATGTTGAGTATTTTGTCATATGCTTAGTGGTTGCATGTATGTCTTCTTTTGAAAAGTGTCTGTTCATGTCCTTTGCACTTTTTTTAAGTGGGTTGTTTGATTTTTGCTTTTTGATTTGTTTAAGGTAATTTTAGTAGCTGGACATTAGACCTTTGTCAGATGCATAGCTTGCAAATATATTTTTAAATTCTGTAGGTTTTCTGTTTACTCTGTTGACAATTTATTTTGCTGTCCAGAAGCTCTTTAGTTTAATTAGGTCTCACTTATCTTTTTTTGTATTTGTTGCAATTGTTTTTGGAGTCTTCATTATGGAATCTTTGCCAATGCTTATGTTCAGAATGTTATTTCTTAATTTCGGTTTTCTTCTACGTTTTTTTTGTTTGTTTGTTTGTTTATTGAGACAGAGTCTAACTCTTGTTATCCAGGCTGGAGTGCAATGGTGCGTGATCTCGGCTCACTGCAAATTCTGCCTCCCGGTTTCAAGCAATTCTCCTCCCTCAGCCTCCCAAATAGCTGGGATTGCAGGCGTGTGCCAACATGCCAGCTAATTTTGTATTTTTTTAGTAGAGACGGGATTTCACCATGTTGGTCAGGCTGGTCTTGAACTGGCTTCAAGTGATCCTTCTGCCTCTGCCTCACAAAATGCTGGGATTACAGGCGTGAGCTACCGCGCCCAGATATTCTTCTAGGGTTCTAGGCACTAGGCCCAGCTATTCTTCTGGGGTTCTTGTAGTTTTATGTCTTTTATTTAAATATTTAATCTATCAAGTTGATTTCTGCATATGGTGAAAGGAATGGGTCCAGTTTCAATCTTCTGCATATGGCTAGCCTGTTATCCCAGCACTATTTATTGAATTGGGAGTGCTTTGTTCATTGCCTATTTTATTGACTTTGTCAAAGATCAGATGGTGGTAGGTTTGTGGCTTTATTTATTTATTTATTTATTTATTACTTGTTCCATTGGTCTATGTGCCTGTTTTTGCACCACTACTATGCTGTGTTGGTTACTGTAGCCTTATAGTAGAGTTTCAAGTAGGGTAATATGATGTCTCTGGCTTTGTTCTTTTTGCATAGGATTGCTTGGGTTATTCAGGTTCTTTTTTGCTTCCATTTGATTTTAGAATAGTTTTTTCTAATTCTTTGAAAAATGGTGTCGGTAGTTTGATAGGAATAGAATTAAATCTGTAAGTTGCTTTGGGCATGGCCATTTTTAAAATATTGATGATTTCTATCCATGAGCATGGAATGTTATTCCACTTGTTTTTGTTATCTCTGATTTATTTTGTTTTTAGTTCCATTTATGTGATAAATTATATTTATTGATTTCCATATGTTAAACTAACCTTGCATCCCAGGAATAAAGTTTACCTGAATGTGGTGTATTGACTTTTTATGTGTTACTAGTATTTGCTAGTATTTTGTTGAGAATTTTTGCATTTATGTTCATCAAGGATAGTAGCCTGACTTTTTTCCTTTTTCTTTTTATCTCTCTCAGTTTTTGGTATCTGAACGATACTGGTATCCTAGAATGAGTTAGGGAGGAGTCTCTCCTTCTCACGTTTTTGAAATAATTTTAGTAAGACTGGTACCAGCTCTTCTTTATACATCTGGTAGAATTCGGACTGTGAATTTATCTGTTCCAGAGCTTTTCCTTCTTGGTAGGTGTTTTATAACTGATTGAATTTTAGAACTTATTCTTGGTCTGCTCAGTATTTTTATTTCTTCCTGGTCCAATCTTGAGCAGTTGTATGTTTCCAGGAATTTATCATTTTTTTCCTGGTTTTCTAGTTGTTGTCCAGAGTGTTCATAAAAGCCTCTCAGGGAATTTTGTATTTCTGTGGCATCAGTGGTAATGTCACTTGTGTCATTTCTCATTATGTTTATTTGGATCTTCTTTTTTTCTTTATTAATCTGGATGATGGTCTATAAATCTTATCTATTCTTTCATAAAAACAACTTTTATTTTTGTTGATTTTTCCCTATGGATTTTTGCACTGCAATTTCTTTCAGGTCAGCTGATTTTGGTGGTTTATTTTCTTCTACTTCTACTAGCTTTGGGCTTGGTTTGCTCTTGGTTTTTCTAGTTCCTCTAGGTATGATATTAAGTTATTAACTTGAGATTTTTCTAACTTCTTGATGTAATCATGTAGTGCTATAAACTTGTCTCTTAATGCACTTTAGCTGTGTCCCAGAGATTCTAGAATGTTTTACCTTTGCTTTTTTGTTTTAAATAATTATTTTGATTTCTGCCTCAATTTTTTTTATGCAGAAGTCATTTAAGAGCAGGTTGTTTAATTTCCATGGATCTGTTTAATTCTGCATGGATCTGTTTGGAGAATGCCAGTGTACTAGATGGTCTGTTCTCCCTTGGTGGGAAAAGCTCTTCCTGGCTACATCTAGTAGGCCATCTTGGCTCTTCCTCTCCCCATTTTTTGGGAGAGGATATTGTTTATTTGATGCTACATAAATTACCAGAAACAGCAACATATTAGAAACTCTGGAACACAGCTAAAGCAGCATTAAGAGGAAAATTTATAGCACTACATGATTACACCAAGAAGTTAGAAAAATCTCAAGTTAATATTTTTACGGGGTTGTAAAGTGTATTCGTGGAAAAAATGCTCTAAAAATTCATCCTTAAAAAGAAAATATACTTTTGGCTTTATTTCTCAGATGTATGTAGTACAGAGCATAGTCTTATTTTAATGGAAAAAAACTATATATATATATATGTGTATATATATATATAGCTATGTGTAAACTCACATACTTCTTATCTTGAATTAAATTATTCATTTTATAATTGCTTAAGAAATTCAAGACATAGGCCTATGTATAAACTCCCATTGCTCATAAAGATATACAACCAAAATTAATTTAAAAATAAATTATAAACACTATAAAATTAATATTATTCAAATTACCAACATTAATTTAATATCAGAAATAATATTTTAAGGACATAATTGAAATAACCAACAGTGATAGGTAAAGTTTATTTTTAATTCAATATGCCTACAGGTTATGCCCTATGATAGCTAAATTTTCATACCTATATTTCTACTCAAACACTGGTGGATACTTCACTAATCTAAATCATTTGACAAGAATGCAGAATTTACATTTAATATGATCCTGTTGTTGTATCACTAATAGTAGGGTATGGTATCATTTCTCTCTCATTAAATGGATATTGAGTAGATTAATAGTATATTTAAAGCCAAAACTCAAACTACCAATTTTCAGCTTCTATTTTTAAAGATATTTAAAATTTATTTGTTTTAAATAAAAATGTTTGTGAAATATTTAAATTTTAAATAAAGGTATTTAAAATTATTTAATAATGGCTTACTATATACGAAGCACTGGTTACAGAGGATAATTTATACAATGTCCCACTGGTTACAGAGGATAATTTATGCAATGCCCATACTTTCATAGAGCTTACCTTCTAATGTAGGAAGATATGTATATGTTTTTAAATCTATATGTTTGTGTTGTGTTTGTGTCTATGTATATCTATATCCACATCTGTATCTATGGATGTTGAATGAAAAAGTCAGGGTGAAGGGTGAAGAAGGGTGGAAATGCCAGGGTGCATTGTGAGATATACTAGTGTCAACAGTTATAATTGCTCATGTATTGTGCCCATGTATAAATAAATATAATGATATTTAGTGTAGCATTAACATTAATAGCAAAATATGACAAATATCCTAAATGCCCATCAGTATGAGACTAGTTAGCTAAATGTCAATGAAATAAAATATAACACAGCATAATAAAATGGTGAATTTGCTATTTATGTAACAAAATGGAAAGTACATAAGCTATATTAACAAATGAAAAGGCAAAGAGCAGATTATTGAATATTTTATGCCATAATCTGCCAAAAAAACTAATATCTACTGAACTATGTATCTAGACTTTTAGAGAGAAACATAAGAAATAAAATAATAGCACTGGTTATCAGCTTGCAAGATAAAGTATGGTATATAGGTATCAATATTTCACTGTATATGCCTTTTTCTACTTTTTGATTTGAGAATCATGAGAATATTCTGTAATACCTATTCAGAAAATTGTATTAAAATGTCATTATACGATGTGTTAGGCCATTCCCATATTGTTATAAAGAAATACCTGAGACTGCTCGGGGTGCAGTGGCTCACACCTGTAATCCCAGCGTTTTGGGAGGCCCAGGCAGGCGGATCACCTGAGGTTGGGAATTCAAGACCAGCCTGACCAACATGGTCTCTACTAAAAATACAAAAAGTTAGCCAAGTGTGGTGGGCCATGCCTGTAATCCCAGCTACTCGGGAGGCTGACTCCAACCTGAGAGGAAGAGGTTGCGGTGAGCCGAGATCGCACCACTGCACTCCAGCCTGGGCAACAAGATCAAATTCCGTTTCAAAAAAAAGAGAGAAGGAAGGAAGGAAGGAAAGAAAGAAGGAAGGAAGGAAGGAAAAGGAAAAGAAAGAAAGGAAAGGAAAGAAGGAAGGAAGGAAGGAAGGAAAGAAGGAAGGAAGGAAGGAAAGAAAGTAGGTCCTGAGACTGGGTTATTTATAAAGAAAAGAAAGAGGTTCAGTTGGCTCATGGTTCCACATGCTGTACAGAACGCATGGCTGGGAGGCCTCAGGAAATTTACAGTCATGGCAGAAGGCAAAGGGGCAGTGAGACATCTCACATGGAAGAGCAGCAGCAAGATGGGGTGACATGCTACATACTTTTACACAACCAGATGTCATGAGAATTCACTCACTATCACAAGAACAGCACCAAGAGAATGGTGCTAAAGCAGTCATAAGAAATTGCCCCCATGATCTAATCAACTCTCTCCAGGCCCCACCTCTAACATTGAGAATTACAATTTGACATGGGATTTGGGTGAGAAAACAGATCCAAGCCAATCTCATTTAAAAATGTTCTGATGGGCTTACATTGGTGTATTGGGTTCAGAGAGACCAGATGGGATAGTAGTATAGTGCTTGTTTTGAAATATGAGGGAGTTAACCATGTGTATGTTAAGAAGAGGTTTTCACATTCAGGATAAATTTAAGAAGCCATTAAAAGAGTTAGCAAACTATAGCTCTTGGTTGAAACCATAACTTTGTCTAAATTTTTGTAAATCAGATTTCACTGGAACACAGCTATACCCATTCTTTTAAATATTGTCTAGTGCTGCTTTCACATTGTAATAGCAGAGTTGAGTGGTTATAACAATGGTTATACTGCATACAAAAACTATAACACTTAGAATCTTCCCCATTAGAGAAAACATTTGCTGATTCCCAATGAACAGCTTGTGTGGTATTAAATAATGATGAGAGTAAAGGATAACACTGCCATTTTTAGCCTGAGCAACTAGCAAATTTGAAATTTGAATTGCCATTTACTGCAATTTATTGAAACATGGATCACTTAGAATGCAACGAAGTCAGGGTGATGAAGACTAAAAGATTCAATAGAATATAGGATAATTCCCTGAGTATGTCTGCAAGACCATGTGTCCACAGATCCCAGTTTGAGAAACAGTTGTGTAGTAGGATAGGAGGAGGGTAATTCTAAAGTTCTAAAACTAACAAACCTTTGATCAAATTGTTTAAACTTTCTGATTCTTGACTTTCTTAGAAATAAAATAGTACGTTCATCTTGGTAATCACTGGATTTTTTTCTAAACAAAATTCTGTGAAAGAGTTATGAAAACTTTACTACATACATACTAATTCATTAGGTATTCCTTTTAAGGGGTTTAAAGTTAAAGAATGATGCAGGGTAATCTACTTAAAATAACAGGTAATCTGCCCACTGGAGGTCTTAAGGTAGATGTTAATAAATGATTGTGAAATGAATGAATCGCTTTGCTACAATTTGCACATTACATGCTGTTATATTCATAAAAGAATGGGAAATTAATATTCATATGTGTTTGTCATTCACATCTTATTTCAAATCCATATAATGCAATTCTATTTCAGTATAAAATAGCTTAGTTAATATATCACTATGTATATTTTGTATAAATATAACAGCATAATACACATAGAAATGTCGCACATACATTTACTTTTGATTCAAATAAAGATATCATCAAAAATTTAACATTTTTGTTTATTAAATTGTATGGCATTGAACTTTAGGAACACTTATATGTCAAAGCTTATTAAGAGGGAAAATAACCAGTCTAGGTGTCATATAGATGTCCATCAAACTATCATCACACCTCCACTTTGCATTTTAGGTTGATAGTTTAGCATCAACATAGAGGACTTTGATGACAAACAATTTCAGGGAGTGAAACTGGCAAAGAACATAAGGTATTCTTTTTCAAGTTTAACACCTTACCGTGATGTTTGACTTCAAATATAAATGTAGCTACAGTGTAATAAAAAAACAATTTTTTCAGTTGTTTACTATCTCTTCTCTTTATACATTAGAAACTTCCAATTTCTTTAATTTCACTTTTAAAGGAAGTTTTGATATGAAGAATTGAAGATACAGATATGAAGTACAATAGTCAGTTTCAGCATTTTTAATTGCCATTCTGTTTCTCTTATGTTACAATTTTCAGGTCATTTTTAGGCCTTTCCAAATTACTAAATGCATTTAAATATTACCTGATCTGCTTTTTTTAATTGCTACCTATTTTTTTAAGTAATGCTGTCTTTATTATTTCTTTTTTGCCCATGTGCATATTCTGTTATTTCACTATAGGAATAGTGAAACTCTGGATCTAGAATTTAACTATATCCAATTTTCATTAGAGTAGAAATGAATATTATTCTATTAAAGCTCTATAAAGACTAAATTTGCATCCCTCCAAAAAATATAAAGTAGCAATGTCATCACTCTTGCACATCCTCATTGAAACTTCGTTTTCATTATCTGTGAAATTTTTTTGTGTGTTTTCTCTGGTTCATCAAATTACATTCTCAGGTCAGTCAACAATTGAAATTGCATACAACTTGGCATGATCTAATAGTATGAGTTTTGAAATTGCACCTGTTTTTTAGCTAAAAATTTGTTGTGCATGTAAATAAATTATATAAAACAAGTTTATAAACATATATGCATGTATAATTATTTGTTCTTCTGATCCATATTCCTTACATTATTTTCTTATGTATAAATTATGTAAAGATAGCATCAGAATATGTAATATAAATTTTTCAAAGCAATCCTGCCCACACTCTAGAAAAGTGAGTTTACAGGTGTGCTATTAAAAAACCAATTATTCTCTTCATCTTCTAGGTCCCACAAGCAACAGAAATATATATGTTATTGTTTCATAAGTAAAGCATAATTGTCTTATATTTAAAAACAAGGAAATACTTTTCTCTATTAATAAGCAAAAATATCAACCAATAATTTTTCTTACATTTTATTTTTATTACAACATTAAATAGGAAAACAGCCTTTCTTAAAAAAAATGGCCGGGCACGGTGGCTCACGCCTGTAATCCCAGCACTTCGGGAGGATGAGGTGGGTGGATCACGAGGTCAGGAGATCGAGACCATCCTGGCTAACAGAGTGAAACCCCTTCTCTACTAAGAATACAAAAAATTATCTGGGCGTTGTGGCGGGCGCCTGTAGTCCCAGCTACTCGGGAGGCTGATGGAGGAGAATGGCGTGAATCTGGGAGGTGGAGCTTGCAGTGAGCCGAGATTGTGCCACTGCTCTCCAGCCTGGGCGACAGAGCAAGACTCTGTCTCAAAATAAATAAATAAATAAATAAATAAATAAATAAATAAATCAGCCAAACCAAGTATTAGAGTAACATAACTCAGTTTTCCATTCCTCTATTCTTTTCACCCCCATACCCTAAACTCAGCATCCTACTACCCTCCTTCAGGTAACCTATGTATCCTTCCAGAAATTTTTGTTATTGTTGTTGTTGTTGTTGTTTTGAGACAGAGTTTTGCTCATGTTGCCCAGGCTGTAGTGCAATGGCACGATCTCAGCTCACCACAGCCTCTGCCTCCTGGGTTCAAGCAATTCTCCTGCCTCAGCCTCCCAAGTAGCTGGGATTACAGGCATACACCACCATGCTGGCCAATTTTGTATTTTTAGTAGAGACAGGGTTTCTCCACGTTGGTCAGGCTGGTCTCGAACTCCCGACCTCAGGTAATCCTCCCGTCTTGGCCCCCAAAGTGCTGGGATTACAGGCATGAGCCACCGTGCCTGCCCTCCTTCCAGAAATTTTGCTATGAATTTACATATTTACTTTTCATACATATATCTAGTTATTTCCATTAAATATTGTTCTGCAACTTGCTTTCAGTTTTGCACTTAGCAGTATGTCAAAAGTGTTTGCATGTGGATACATTTAAGTCTACCACATTCAAATAGCTGCACAGTTTTTCATATTAAGGATTGCCTTGGTCAATTTCTACTGCTATTACAGTATATCATAGACTAGATGGCTTGAACAACAAGCATCTATTTCTCACAGTTCTGGAGGCTGAGAAGTACAAGATGAAGGTGCTGGCAAATCAGGTGTCTGGTGAGGACCTGCTTACTAATTTGCAGATTGCCATCTTCATTTGGAGCCTCACACAGCAGAGAGCAGAGAGAGGAAGTAAACTGTCCAGTTTCTTCTTATTGTGTCACTAGTATCATTAATGAAGGCTCTATCCTCTGACTTAATTACCTGCCAAACTACCACCTCCAAAATTCAACATGTGAGTTCTGTGAGGACATAAACATGGGGTCCATAGTAACGATAAATCATAAGTAATTTAAGTTTTACTATTTTAGGACATTTCAAAAATTGCAAATAATATCTAATAAATGTTCTTATATAATGCAGTGTACTGAGTAAGAGTATGGACTCCAGATTCAGACTTCACTGATATGCAGTGAAGTCTGTAAAAATCAGTATGAGAGTATATCTCATACTTGTTTTGACAATTAGAAAATACAATGCAAATAAAGTACTTTAGCAGGACCTGGAATATACTACGTTTTCAATAATGTGAGCTACAACTACGGTTATATTCACAATATAAAAACTATTTCATGAACACAGAAACACACAGTTAAACTATTTGAGAATTTCTACAATATTTGGTAGTCATCATTGCTCTGAATGCTACAAAGCCTACCCAAGTTTTTCAGTGGCTTCCATATCAGAAGGCCCTAGATGAGTATCACCTGCAAAGATCCTTGCTTTCTGCTATACCCCCAAACTACCACGAGTCTCCAAGATTCCCATGTAAGCCCCACTTCACAGAGAGCCTTTCCATTGGAAACTGACAGGATAGATGGTATGTTTGTGGGGGCAAGTGTCTGGGCTGTAATGCACCATCAGTCACTTGTGGGAACTGTAGCCTAAATAGTGTACTATTTTAATATTAAATAACTGTCTAGTATCCCTTAAGATTATTCTTGCTATTATTAAATATACTAATTAATTAATGCAAAAGCAATTATTAATATATTGCTATTATTACACACATTTTGCATGGAAAATTTATGTGAGAAATTATACTTTTTAAGGATATTTTATAGATATATAATTATAAGTAGGCAGGTGTCTTATAGTAGTTTTAAGATACCATTTCATCTGGGGTGAGGACAGGCTTTCTTGTTTTTCTCTATTGCAAGGAACCTTAACATTGTCACACTGAAGTAAACTGTCTCGTTTATTTAGTTGCTTTTAATTGTTTTTTAACCCTTTTACTATTTTTTAATCAGTTTTACTATGATGTTCCTATTTGTTGCTTTTTAAAAATTTATTATTCTCATGATTCCTAGCTCTTTAAAAATCAGTGAAGGGAAGTCTTTCAGCAGTTTTGGATAATAAGTTGACATCATGTCATCAGTTGTTTCTGCTTCCATTTCTGTATCTTCCTATTCTGGGCTCTGTTTTAGGTAGAATTCTAAGATGGCCCCATGATATTTATTCTCTGTTGTTAGTACCATAATTATATAATGTGTATGGCAAAAAGGATTTTGTACTTTTATTTAAGCTCGCTTATCAGTTAACCTTAAGATAGGGAGATTATTCACGTAGGCCAGACATTTACATGAACACACTAAAAGTAGGGTTTTCTGGGGTCACAGAGAGAAAGTCAGAGGTAGGAAGCATGATGGAAATTTGACATGAGGCATCCTGCTACAGACTATGGCACGAGAAAGAATGTGAGAGAGCCTGTGAGAAGGCGCATGGCCCCGAACTGCAAGTGGCGAGGAGCTGAGAGTGTTCTCCAGTTCATAGCCAGCAAGAAAAAGGAGTCTGCATTCTTACCACAGCAAGGAACTAAATTCTCACAACTAGCTGAATGAGCTTGTTAGCAAATATTTATCCAGAATCTCTAAGTAAGAATCCAGTTTGTCCATATCTTATTAATGTCAGCCTGTGGGACACTAAGAAGAGAACCTTGTGGAGAACACCTCGATTGCTAATCTGCAAAACTATAAGATAATAAATACTTTTAAGCTTCTAAGTATATGGTAATTTGTTTTGCAAATTTGCAGCAATAGAAGACTAATACAGAGTTTGTTACCAAGAGTTGGGTACTATGTTTAAGAATATCTAAAAATGTGGAAATGGCTTTGTAGTCAGGAAGTAGGTGGATGCTGGAAGAAAATTTGAAAAAAAAAGTTTGGGGAGACTGCTAGAAAAATCACAGATTGCCTCAAACAGACTACTAGTAGAAAAGTAGACATCAAAGACCATGCTGGTGAGGGCTCAGAAGAAAGTAAAGGAGCATTATGAAGAAATCATAAATTGCCTAACAGAAAGCTTAAATCACAGTGAACAGAATATTACCACAAATCTGGACATTAAGAACATTGCCAATGATGGCTCAGAAGGAAGTAAGAAACACATTATTAGAAACTGAAGGAAGGAATCATTTTGTTTTATAGTGGCAGAATCTTGGTAACATTGTGTTCTCCAATTACTTGGAAAGCTAAACTTGTGAAATTTCTAAACAAAGCTGGTTTCTTCTTGCTGCTTATGGTATAAAGCAACAGAGGAGAGAAAAGTGAAAGGACTTTTGAGCAGAAATAAGCCAGGATATAATATTTTATAAATCTCAGGCTCTTCTGATGGCAAAGGGCCAAAAGTCAAAAGTTCCTGCGGAAAGTTTGTTATAGAGAAAAGGCTGAGTGTGTGACTATAATAATCTTTTGCTGAGATCTCAGAAAGACCAAAAGGTTAGAGTGCACACTCTTGTTTTAAGAGATTAAGGATATTTTTCGGAGTTCTTCTCAATGACATCAGGGAACCTCTAGGAGAAGGTAAAAGGTTTTGTCCCTCTGCCAACTGAACAGAAGCCAAAAATAGAAGATAAATTATATCAGACAAACGTGTAGATATGGCTTTTGTCTAATAAAATAAAATTCAATGTAATTAATGCAATACTCCAAAATTCTTGAGAAAATTATTGAAGTAGACATACTGTCAGTGTAGACTGAAAGGGACAGAGAGAGTACCAAATGAAGGAAGGCTACTAGATACCCTAAATTCTACAGCCAGGAAGAAAACTGATAAAACCACTCAGCTGTAATGCTACAAAAAGGAAAAGGAAAAGAAAAGGAAAGATGACTCAGCAGATGGAGTCAAAATCCCAGTGGCCAAAGACTAGAGCTAATGAAGATTATTTCCAGACTTTGAACTCTAATTGAAGAAATATTGCTGGAATTAGTCCAGCAATATTTTTTATGGTTGAAAAATTTTGATATACTTTGAATGTTTGTCACTAACAAAATAAAAGATTTGACACAGAGAAATGCAATGCAAAATAATTGTGTTATTCACAAGCTATAACATTAACAATGTTTAAGAGAAAGGGCTCCTGTCATCTTAGGCACCTTCATGAAAATAAAGTTCTTTTCATTCGCTTAAAAGAACTTAAGCAAAAGTTGTGTGACGTACACATTCTTTACTCATTTTAAATTAAATTATATGCAACATTATTTAAAGATAATAGCATAATTTAAATGTGAGGACCTGCTTGCATGCCCTTTGATAGGCTCAAGTAAGAGACTATTATAGGAAGGTGCCCTTGAAGGGCTCCGTAGTGCTCCAGTATAACCTCAACCTACCACACATGGCCATCACTCAGAAATCAGCTCTTGAATTGGAAGGAGCACTAGAAAAGTATTTGTTTAAAATACACTGGAAGGAATAATTTTTTTCCTAGAGTATTTTTAACTTTGTTTAATTGTGGTAAAATAGTCATAATGTAAAACTTACTATTGTAACCATTTTTAAATGTACAATTCAGGGCATTATGTATATTCACAACATTTTTGAATATGCTGTTAGTACCATCCATCTCTAGAACATTTTTATCATTTCAAACTGAAAATTTACACCCCAAAAATGGTAAATCTTCATTCCCTTCTCTTCCCAACATCTGGTAAACACTATTCTACTTTCTATCTCTATGTATTTGCCTTTTCTATGTACCTCAGATAAGTAAAATCATACAATATTTGCTCTTTCTTTGTGGCTAATTTCACTTAGCATAATGTTTTCAAGGTTCATCCATGTTAAAGCATGTATTAGAAGTTTATTCCTTTTAAAGTCTGGATTATATTCCTGTGTGTGTGTATGTGCGTATATATACAATATTTTATATTTGTGTGCAAAACTGAATTCTAAAGAATTTAATTTTGCAATTACTGATTTTCCTGAGATCCTAAAGGGTTAATGTGCTTTTGGAATTTTCTCTGGGTTTTTGGTTTTGTTTCGTTTGTTGGTTGATTGGTTTTAATTTCAACTTTTATTTTAAATTCTGGGGGTACATATACACTCACAACACAACATGCATTTTTCCATTCATCTTGTCATGACCACTTAGGTTGATTCCACCTTGTAGCTATTATGAATAATGCTGCTATAAACATTTTATGCAAATATCTATTCAAGTGGTTGCTTTCATTACTTTTAGGTATATGCACAGAAGTTGAATTGCTGGCTCATATGCTAATTCTATAATTATTTGAGCAAACAAATTATTTGAGGAAACATACACTTTCTACAGTGGCTGCCTCATTTTACTGTCCTACCAGCAATGCACAAGGCTACTAAATTCTTCACATTAGTGCCAACACTTGTTTTCCATTTGTTTTTGTTCTTATAATAGCAATCCACTTGTGAAGTGGTATCTCATTTTGCTTTTGATTTGCATTTCCTTAATGATTAATAACACTGAATATCTTTTCATGTGCTTATTGGACATTTATATATTTTTCTGTGTTTTCTCCTGGTAAGAACATTTGTTGAGAGAAAATGTTCAATATTTGCACTAAAAGATTAGCAGTCTTTGTGGATTTTATATTTGTGCGCAGAACTGAATTCTAAATAATTTAATTTTGCAATTACTGATTTTCCTGAGATCTTAAAGGGTTAATATGCTTTTGGAATTTTCTCTGGGTTATTTTGGTTTTGTTTTGCTGGTTGGTTGATTGGTTTTAATTTCAACTTTTATTTTAAATTCAGGGGATACATGTACAGGTTTTTTTTCATGGGTATATTGTGTGATGCTGAGATTTATGGCATGGAGGTAGTGGATTATTCTCAGGTAATGAGAATAGTACCCAATAGGTAGTTTTCCAACCCATGCCTCACTTCCTCCTTCTCTCATCTAGTAGTCTGCAGTGACTACTGTTTCCATGTTTACGTCCACATATATATACTCTATGGCTTTGGAGAACTGATCACTAAAATTGTTTGCCCTTTTGAAAAATAGGTTGTTTGGGTTTTTGTGTTGCTGATGACCTATAGGAGTTTTTTTATATTCTAAATATTAACTCCTTATAAGATATATGATTTACAAATATGTTCTCTCATTCCATGTGTTGCCTTTTCACTCTGTTTTTAGTATCCTTTAAAAAATGTTGATCAAGTCCAATATATTTAATTTTTCTTATATTACCTGTGCTTTTGATATTATTTCAAGAGTTAATTATTGCCAAATCGAATGACATGAAGAATTTTCCCTATTTTTTAAAGAGTTTTATACTTTTAGCTCTTATGCTCAAATCTTTAAAATATTTTGAGTTTTCTATATATATAAGGAAAAGACTCATCTTTCTTATTTTGCATGTGGTTATATCATTTTCCTTTTCTGAGAAGACTGCTATTTTCCCTATTGAATGTTCTTGTCACTTTTGTTGAAAACCCTATGACCATATATGTGAGGTTTTATTTCTGGGCTCTCTATTCAACTTCATTGGTCTATATGTTTGTCTTTATGCCAGTAATACACTGTTTTGATTATTATAACAACTTTGTAGTAAGTATTGAAATCATGAAGTGAGAGTACTCCAACTTTGTTATTTATTTTCAGTATTGTTAGGGTTACTTGGGTTCCTTAAGAATCCAAATAAACTTTAGGAAGAATGTTTCTATTTCTTCAAAAATTATCCTTGGGAATTGATAGAAATTACATTGAATCTGTAGAATGCATTTGGTCATGCTCACAATATTAAGTCTTTCCACCCATGAGCACGAATGTCTTTGAGCTTACTTGTGTCTTCTTTAGTTACTTTCACCAACATTTTGTAATTTTCAGTGTACAAGTATTTTATCTCAAGTTTTTTCTAGGTATTTTATTCTTTTTATTGTTATATAAAATGGACTTTTTTCTTATTTTTATTTTTGTTGTTACTATACAGAAATACAACTTTTTTGTTCATATTGTATCATGCAACATTGTTGAATTTTTAAATTAGTTCTAACAGTTTCGTTTTTTGTGGACTCTTGAGTTTTTTTCTTACAACATCATGCCATCTGTGAACAGAAATCATTTTACTTTTCCTTTCCAATTTAATTGCCTTTTACTTTTGTTTCTTTCTGAATTTCTGTGACTATAACTTTCAATACTGTGTTAGAAACTTTCCATATTGTGTTAGTGAACTGGTGAAAGCAGGCATCCTTATCTTCTTCCTTTTCCTAGCATAAAAGCTTTCAGGATTTTATCATTGCATATGATATTACCTGTAGGCTTCTCATATATGTTCATTATTATAATGAAAAAGTTTCTTTGTAATCCTGGTGTGTTGGGCATTAAAAAAACCACGAAAGTGACTAAATTTTGTCAAATGTCTTATCTAATAAACTACCTTTCTGTCTGATTACATGCTTTGATTGATTTTTAATCTTATTAAGTGTTTTTACATCGGTGTTACTGCTAATCAGTCTATCCTGGAGAATATTTCATATGTTCTCAAAAAAAAAAAAACCCATAATTTTCTGTTAGTTGGTGAAGTAATTACAAATACCATCTTATGTTAGTTAGTAGTTTATTATTATTATATAGTGCAGCCACTCTGGATTCTGATTTTTCTCTAAGGGGGTTGTGTTCATTACTGCTTTACTTGTTACTTTGTTTAGTAATTTGCCTGGATTCCATTTGTGAATTGTGCCTTTCTCACAGAGTAAAAATGCCGATGTCACTGATTATTTTTTATTATTCTTGTTTTAAGTTTGTTTTTGTACGAGTCACTTCAGTGTCAGTACAAATTAGTGGTCGGTTCATGATTTGTGGTTGACTTTAAATACCATGAACAAGTAAAGTTTCCATTCTCTGCTGATAAATCTTGTTTCGGATGGAACTACAATAAAAAATTAGGAAGTTTACATATCTAATTTGATTTCTACTTTCCTTCAGGCCCTCTCTATCCCCTCTGCGTATGTGCACGGCTTCAAGTTTAGCTGTGGAAGTTTAGATTGCAAGACCACTCCCAAATCTCTGCTATGTAGCCTTATTTGTTCATGCAGCATTCCAGACTGCCAGCGATATATAGCATCTTGTAGAGGCTCCTTTTTACTGTTTCATTTCCCAGATTTCCCTATTAAGCTTCAGCGCAGTCTGCCTGGTTGTTACTTTCCCTAACCAGGACTGCAATAGGAGAATTGCTGTGATGGCCCTTTCCCCTTTCGTTTGCCACTGATACTGTTACATTTTCAGGCAATTCCTCAGCCATGAGATTATTTTCACTCTTCACTACAGATCAAGCAAGCAGACCTCAGCAGCAGAGATGCCAGTTTCATAGCTTGTCCTTCCCTGACAGGAATTCTAAACACACAGAGTGAAGTGTAGGGGAGTAAGGAAAGGTCCTGCTAAGAATGCTTTGACTCCCATGGTTCTTACCCAAGGTATAATAGTTTTTCTTGAATAAATGCTTTTTAGTTTGTTGTGTTCTTTTAGTCAATTTCCAGAATTCTTTTCTTTTTTCCTTTTTTTTTTTTTTTTTTTGAGATGGAGTTTCGTTCTGTCGCCCAGGCTGGAGTGCAGTGGCATGATCTCTGCTCACTGCAGCCTCCACCTCCTGGGTTCAAGCGATTCTCCTGCCTCAGCCTCCTGAGCAGCTGGGATTACAGGCACCCACCACCATGCCAGCCTCATTTTTGTATTTTTAGTAGAGACAGGGTTTCACCACGTTGGCCAGGCAGGTCTCGAACTACTAACCTCAAGTGATCTGCCCCGCTCGGCCTCCTAAAGTACTGGGATTACAGGCCTGAGCCACTGCGCCCGGCCAATATCCGGCCAGTTTCTGGAGTTCTGAAATGGTTGTTTTTGACAACTTGGTCTGGTTTGATTATTCTGTTCTGAGATACAAAATGGTCCAACCCTTCGCCTCACTAATCCAGAAGTCCTGTCAAAACACCAGCTAAAACACACTTGAAATATTCCATTTCATCACCAAAGAAAGGGAAGCAATCTCAAATTTGTATTATCCTCAGCTTCACAAAACTAAAGAATCTTATACTGAGTTAACACAACTGACATCTTTTAATCATAGGTGAGGGATTCATGACAAAGTGAAGATTTAGTGATATTAAAGATAAAACTATAAATATTACATTACAGTATTAGAGACGATAATTATAATAACTATTTTTACTAGTGCTCAAATGTACTTTAATTGAGTAATGTCACATTGGCTTTGGATATTACTGAAATAACATGAAATAAGGAAGATAGGAATATAAACTACAGAGAATGCACATTAAAGCATCAAGTCAAAAGTATTTTTTTTAATTTAGAAAGCAACTCTTTGTGACTCAGAGACAATAAAAGGACCAATCAAGAGGCCAGTAGCTCATGCATGTAATCCCAACACTTTGGGAGGCCGAAGGGGGCAGATCACAAGGTCAAGAGATGGAAATCATTTTGGCCAAATGGTGAAACCCCGTCTCTACTAAAAATACAAAAATTAGCTGAGCGTGGTGGCGCACACCTGTAGTCCCAGTTACTCAGGAGGCTGAGGCAAGAGAATCGCTTGAACCTAGGAGGCAGAGGGTACAGTGAGCCGAGATTGTGCCACTGCACTCCAGCCTGGCGACAGAGCAAGAATCAAAAAAAAAAAAAAAAAAACAAAAAACAAAAAACAACAAAAAAAAACAAGCAATCTTCTTGATTTTGCTTTAAAAAGGAAATAAATTTAAACTGCAACACTGGTTGTTTTAACATTATATAGTTTAGGAAACTCTAATTTTAAAGTGTACATGGTTCAACTATGTAAATAAAATGAATAATACTGAATACAGAGGGTATTTCCTATAAAGAGCAACTACAACTCAGCTCTGACTACTTTTCCTCAGGCAAGAGGCCTGTCACGCTGTTAGAGAGATCTGATTCTTTTATGAGAAGACAGTAAGTCAGATCTTTAAAATGTGAAATGTCCTGAAAAAAATGCATTACATGTATATTTCTAAGTGTGTATATATATATATATACACACACACATACTTAACCAGATTTTACACCTCTAATATAGACATGTATATATTTTTTCAAGCAGCTTCAAAAACATGTATCCTCATGAACATCTCAATGTCATGTAGTCAATGAAATTGAACTGTAACATTTTAAACAGCTGTCAAAATCAGCTCAATCCAAATTATGAGTTAGCATAATATTAAGTTTTACATTCCTCAAGAAATAAGGCAGAATTACTTATTGATAAATAAAAATTAGTCAGTTTTTATAACCAATTTGTAACAATATTGTTAAATGGAAGAATTTTTGATAAAATTATTAGAATAAATACCACTTAGCTATACTATCTCCAAAATAGAGGTTTAAGTTAAAGAAAACACCTAATAAAACAAACATTTGTTAAACTTTTACCATGTTCCAGGCACTCTGCTAAACAACAGACATGTAAATGTGAAAAGGCCATGGTTAATGAGATGTATAGTACTGCATATGTTTTTTAAAAAAATTATTCTTTTGTATATACATATACTGCAGACAGGGGAAGAAAGTCATTTAAATTTTCAATAGTGTGATTAGGCAAGGCATTTCAAGAACAATTCTATTTCTGATAATTTATTTTTCATTGATAATTAGAGTTACAGGCAAGAAAGTTGTTACAAGAAACTTAATCATAATATAGATATATAATTTAATATTCAACATGCAAAAATTTATAAACTACATAAATAAGATTGAACATGCTGACATTAAAATTATGCTTTCAGGTATATTAAATGATAAATATTCACAATAATATTGTGAGGTGAACACAGTATGTAAATATATAAACAGTGTGATTCCTACTCAATGTTTTTATAGAAAAGTAGATAAGGGAGTATGAAGAAATGTGGGTGGAATTATACATAGATAAGTAAACATATAGATATGGATAGAGTAAGCAGCCATTACAAATATTTTGTTGTATATCTGATTCATATGATTACATAAGATTTCTTTCTTTATACGCTTCTGGAATGTTTAAATGTTTATATGGAGATTCCATATTAAATTCCTAATCAGAACATAAAATTAAAGACCTTTCTCTGGCTACCTACTCTCTAGCCCACTTCCTCATTCTGTGAGAGTTATATGCTTCCTTTGAATTCAGTACCCACATAAACATCTTTGCATTAAAAATAATCATAAGTGATCATGATTTTATCGCCTTTAAGAAACTGTAACCTCTTGAAAAGCAGAAATATTTTAAGAAGTGTCTGTTCATATCCTTCACCCACTTTTTGATGGGGTTGTTTGATTTTTATTGTAAATTTGTTTAAGTTCCTTGTAGATTCTGGATATTAGACCTTTGTCAGATGGATAGATTGCAAAAATTTTCTTCTATTCTGTAGGTTACCTGTTCACTCTGATGGTAGTTTATTTTGCTGTGCAGAAGTTCTTTAGTTTAATTAGATCCCATTTGTCAATTATGGCTTTTGTTGCCATTGCTTTTGGTGTTTGAGTCATGAAGTCTTTTCCCATGCTTATGTCCTGAATGATATTGCCTAGGTTTTATTCTAGGGTTTTTATGGTTTTAGGTCTTACATTTAAGTCTTTAATCCATTTTGAGTTAATTTTTGTATAAGGTGTAAGGAAGGGATCCAGTTTCAGTTTTCAGCATATGACTAGCCAGTTTTTGCAGCACCATTTATTAAATAGGGAATCTTTTCTACATTGCTTGATTTTTGTCAGGTTTGTCAAAGATCAGATGGTTGTAGATGTGTGGTGTTATTTCTGAGGCCTCTGTTCTGTTCTATTGGGCTATATACCTGTTTTGGTACCAGTACCATGCTGTTTTGGTTACTGTAGCCTTGTAGTATAGTTTGAAGTCAGGTAGTGTGATGCCTCCAGCTTTGTCCTTTTTGCTTAGGATTATCTTTGCTATATGGGCTCTTTTTTGTTTCCATATGAAATTTAAAGTAGTTTATTCTAATTCTGTGAGGAAAGTCAGTGGTAGTTTGATGGGAATAGCAGTGAATCTATAAATTACTTGGGCCAGTATGGGCCATTTTCATGATATTGATTCTTCTTATCCATGAGCATGGAATGTTTTTCTATTTGTTTGTGTCCTCTCTTATTTCCGTGAGCAGTGGTTTGTAGTTCTCCTTGAAGAAGTCCTTTATGTCCCTTGTAAGTTGTATTTCTAGATATTTTATTCTGAACAATGAGAACACATGGACACAGGGAGGGGAACATCACACACCAGGGCCTGTCAGGGGGTGGAGTGCAAGGGGAGGGAGAGCATTAGGACAAATACCTAATGCATGCGGGGCTTAAAGCCTACCTGATGGGTTTATGGGTGTGTGTGGCAAATGACCATGGCACATTTATATCTATGTAACAAAGCTGCACATTCTGCACATGTATCCCAGAACTTAAAGTATTATAATAATAATAATGATTAAAAACAGAGCATGTGAGAGAAATAGAGAAGGAAAGAGAGAAAGCGAAGGGGAGATCTTAATACTCCAGATATTTTCCATAAACTTCAAACATGTTTCTGTCTTCTTTCAGTTTTCCACCATGGTAAAGTCTGAAAGGTAACCTGGACATATAATCTACAAGACAATGCTCTTATTTAATCACCCATCCCACAGCTGCTGGCCTGTGTCTGATGAAGAACCTTAATTCTTATATTATCATCCTTACAATAAACTAAAACTTGTAAAATTTTTCCTCGTATCTTATTGAAATAATATGTAATTTATTATATTTTTCTTTAATGACAAAATTGTGATGGCTTTCTTGCTTTGTTTTTCTCTGCAGCCTCTTAATAGACTTATCATTGAGATGCCAAATTATCACCTGTGTTCTCTGTACAACTGGATATTAAAAAAAAAAAGCAGGAACCATGATCTTCAGTTTTTCTCTAGAAATAAATATCCACACTTGGATATAGAAGAAAAATGTTTAAATGAGGTTTGCTGTTTCCATTGCAACAAAATATACTGATATATTTTAACAGTGCCTAAGAGACAATATTTTAAAGTGGTAAATTTTGCTGCTAATGTAACCTGAAAATCCTCTATAATTAGAGGGTTAGCATATTCTAGGATGTATATATCAAAAATTGTGTTATGTTTCAACATTTTAAGCATGCACACATATATATGTAAGACACAAATGTTCCAAATAATTTTCATTGTCGTTGTATAGATTCTACAGTATTTCTTGTCATTTTTATGCACTTGTCAAAACAACTGCAGAAACATTTATTGGTTAGTTTCTGCTTTAGCATTTTATTTTCAGTTGACATTTGCTAACTGGCTATTAGTCATTTTTTTTTTAATCTCTAGAAAGACCTCCAAATCCAATGCAATTTTCTCTTATTATTTTCCCCAGTGCTGAATTATTTGAACTTCTAAGGCCTTTTTATGTGAGTGTAGAAAGATAAAATAGATCAAACTGAACCTTTTAATAAAACTTCAATGAAGTGATAAATCAGATAGCTATTGCAAACAATGTAGAAGTACACTTGTGCCATTAAATGATGTAAGAGGCACATCTAGCATAAATGAGTTGTTTGGAAATCAAAGAAACATCCCTCTGTTTAATATTTCCTGCAAATTGATCCTTCAAACTCTATTTTTTAGCAAAATAACTTGTTGTCTTTGAATTGGGATATTTGCAGGTATTTATCAGCAATAATCATGTTTTCAATTACATTAAAGTCTCAAAGTTTGAAAGTACAAACCTGTTATTGTGTATTTATTGACTTTTATTTTAAAGTTTAATTTGTACCAGTGAAGAACTCCAATGCCTTCTATATTAGAAAGTAATATTAATACTTTTTTTGAGAACATACATATCAGATAAATGAAATCAATAAGGTGACAATATTCTTATAAAACAAAGATTGATAGAACTATGTCATACATGCTCACCTTTTCAAAGGGGGTAAGTTTGAGCTTCTGTGTTCCCCTGGTGTTTTCAAGATTGTTTTGATGAGTTTGTTGTTAGTAATATTTTTAATAGTATATTTTCTCTAGTCTTCCAAAAGACCAAATTCAAAGAGATTAAGAAAGAAGTTTGTCACTAAAGAGAACTTTCTTTGTCTAACCTAAGTAGCAAGAAAACAATTCAAGCTACCCCATTCTCTTTTACCTCCTATAGGAATTGAGAAGAAATGGGACATGTAAGCTGCTCAGATTTTCTTGGTGCGCATCCTGGATCTCTGTGTAAATATTTCCAGTATATATAACACAATTCAAAAAATCAAATATTTGTTTTTATACTTACCGTTAGAGTTCAGATTGAATGGTTACATATGGAAGTTTTGTAGTATTTAGCACCATTCTTGGATTTGATTAGTGTGGTTAAGATAGTTGTCTATGATAGAAATCCGGGCTTCTAATAGTACTCTGTAAACCTTAATTCTTAGACTATCAAGATTGAAAAAGGGATTTTAATAACTGGAAGAGGCAACACCTCCTTTTTTTAACAACACATCACCACAAACCCATGTTAGGCCAAAAGAAACTTTCTTGGGTAAATATACCCTCTAAAGCTGAAAAAATACTCACTTTTTTAAAAAAGATACTCTTGTTGTTGTTAATTATTCAACCAAAAAGAGGAGGGATCTGTAGTGGGTGGAGAAGATGGCAATTAGAGCACATCACAGCATTTGCTCAACAGCATTTCAAATAATTCCGACTGCTCCCAGAGAGATAGAAACACTCCCTGCTGATAGCCAGGTTGCTTTGAATTTCTTTGCTGCCTTCTCTATTGTCTCATCTCCAGATTCTCTACTAAGTGGGGAGACCACATTAGGGTAAATCACCAAAGCTACTGAACAGAAGAATCTGACCTAGAAATCAAATCCCTTCTACTTTATTCCCCATGAGAATTTTACCTAAAAAGTGGAAGAAAAATATATCTGTTCAGCTGTGGCAGCACAATTTCTCTATTTATGAAGTTGGAATATTTTTTGTATTTAAACACATAACTCCTTCAAGTAAATATAACTCACAATTTTAGGGAACCCTACTAAATTTTCTATTTTATTATCTTTGCCATCCATACATAATGGGTTGCTCTATGATCTCAAATTTCCATGGTCAGTCATTGAAAAATGAAACAAAACAATGTTCTAGTGAATAATTATTTTATTTAATCTCTAGAGATATTTTCAGGCATTGTTTCTCTGACAGTGAAATATAGATAAACTTTCAGAAACAGAGGTGAAAGACAGAAGGAAAGAAAGAGAGAGGGGGTAAAGATTACTACCATAAATAAATTATATTTTGGCTTTTTAAACTGAAATATATATAACATAAATAAAATCTATATATTACTTAAATTTAATGCTTTTGGTTTCTTGATGATCTATTAAATAGCAACATGACTCTAAACTCTGTTATCTGATATTTCAGCAGAGTCTTATACACGGAAACAGTGTATTAAAAAATATTACTTTAGTGTAAATATGTAGTGAGGTCATTAAAATGGCAAAAGAGCTGAGCCAAGAGGTAATTTTTCTTAAAGCATTCTACCATCCCTAAGATTGATTTTTTTCATGTTTTAATTTTATAATCTATAATTTTAATTTCTTAAAGTAATATTAAACTGTAGAACATAATTTTATAAAAAGTATCAACCTTGTAACTATTGCAGATTTTGTATCATTGTCATTTCCACTACTCTGCCAGAAAAAACCTGGAAGATTTGTCCAAATTTTGTCTACTTAACTTCCAATTCTTATTGTTTCATAGATGTGTTCAATGAGATTACAGCCTAGATAATACACATGTATCTTAGATGAAAGAATGGCCCACGACTGCAGCATTTTTATTTCTCTATGGAGGAAAAGAAATACATAACATAGGAATGTCCTGAAATATGGAAAACTATTTCAAAATGGTGAATATCCATGAACATGACAACTCTTCCTTGCTCCTGTCACTTTATAAACATTGTTTTTTAAAAAAGGGTACATAAAATTAGCAACTGGATGCTAAAGCCTTTTGGTACTATCGACATTTTCACTAAATTTCTAAAGATACTTTAAATGTCTCTATATTTCCCCACCTCTTGGATAAATTCATCATTAACTCTTCATTACTAAAAATATAAATTTTCAATGAATCAAAGACATGGACTGAGTAAAGAAGAAATACTGCCATATATATGTATGTGTGTGTGTGTGTGTATATATATGTGTGTGTATATATATACATATATATATACTTTATATATGTATACTTTATATATGTGTGTATATATACATATATACTTTATATATGTGTGTATATATACATATATACTTTATATATGTGTGTATATATACATATATACTTTATATATGTGTGTATATATACATATATACTTTATATATGTGTGTATATATACATATATACTTTATATATGTGTGTATATATACATATATACTTTATATATGTGTGTATATATACATATATACTTTATATATGTGTGTATATATACATATATACTTTATATATGTGTGTATATATACATATATACTTTATACATGTGTGTATATATACATACATACTTTTATATATGTGGATATATTATATATACTTTATATATGTGGATATATCCACATACATACTTTATATATATACTTTGTGTGTATACTTTATATATGTGTATATATACACATATACTTTATATATGTGTATATATACTTTATATATATACTTTATATATATATACTTTATGTATATATAATTTATATATATATACTTTATGTATATATAATTTATATATATACTTTATATATATACTTTATATATATATACTTTATATATATATACTTTATATATATACTTTATATATATATACTTTATATATATACTTTATATATATATACTTTATATATATACTTTATATATATATACTTTATATATATACTTTATATATATATACTTTATATATATACTTTATATATATGTAGTATATATACTACATATATACTTTATATATGTAGTATATATACAGCATATATATATATGGCTTTATCATCCAGTTGCTAATTTTACGTACCCTTTTTAAATTATGTATGTGTATATATACACATATATATATTTTATATATACATAAAGTGTGTATATATGTACTTTAGAAACAGTAGAAATAGAATGTAAAGCAATGGACATTGTAATTTTTTAATTTTTTTAATTGGAAACAATAAAATTCCGTATTTGTGATGTATAATTGTACCAATTTTGACAAAAGCATAGAGTCATATATCTACCACCACAATCATGATACATAACAGTTTAATTATCCTAAAAAATTATCTTGTGCTGCTCCTTTGTAGTTAACCTGTTTCCTCATCCTTAATCCAAAAATTAACTGATCTAATCTCAAAAACTATAGTTTTTGTAATTCACAAAAGTCATATATACAAAAGTTATATTGAATATCTTAATGGTTTTTAACACTAGTTTTTTTTCTTATAAAATATAATCCCTGTTAGTGTACACATCAATAGTTTAGTGCCTTTTATTTCTGAATATTTCTTTTCTGGGCTTCATGAATCTGTGCTTTGTGCTATTATTAATTTGTAAAATTCTTAGTCCATATTATTATAATATTCCTTTTGCTCTTCTCTCTTTCTGCTGTTCTTCTGGAACTCCAACTATAACTATACTTGATAATTCAGTATACAAACAATTACATTATATATAATGTTCAGATGTTTCAAATTCCTTAGGACTATATTATTATAGCAGTCAAGAGAGTTCATATAACCCTAGGGTAAGGCAGAAAACATATATTTTTGCTCTTATCATATGCATACAAATTGTTTCCGGTCCTTCTTTTTGATTAGGATTGGAAAAGTGCATTTGGCAGTTCAAAGGTACGAGCATTATATTGGAGGCTGTGTTAATCAACTCTGAGTAAATCTTGTCATCTCTGACACCATAGCTAAAATTGGGCTGCTAATTATCTGAATTAACCTACTGTAATCCTCATACCTAGTTTTTGCAGGTACAAGAATATTAAATAAATTTGGATGAGATAGGTGCAACTACTCCTGATTCTTTCAGGTTTTTAAAGGAGGTATTCATCTATGCTCTTCTACCAGGGAGGTGGCATTGTATTGTATTTACTAATTTTCTTCAGGCTACATGTATGTGTGTGGAGATTGGGGTAGGAAGAGTGTCTTAGAAGTTTCCACTTGGCTTTTAATGCTGTGGTAACTCTTACCCTATGAACCAAGGAACTAAGAAATGTGTGGTTTCTATCAACTAACAAATATATCTATTCCAATTATCTATTTAGGAACTAGAAAAATGGTGTGAGTAGACCAACAGACTCTCCTGTAAGCCAGATATAAGGCAGGATTCCATTTATTACTTGATCTTATATGTCTTCACTATAAAAGAAGGTCTATGGTAATATGAGCCTGGATATCAATGACATCTCAGATTCTGTGCCAAATATTCTGAAAATGGTTAGGTGTTTACCTTTTCTTACATTACAGGTACCAGAGTAAATAGCCATAAGTCTCTGATGAATGAACATTAAAATATTTACTGTAAATAATTCCTGTGGTGTTAGAAGGTCCTACCCTCACTTTGATGTAGTTCTAATAACTGACTCTGGTTTGACAACTGGGCAAGAGGTCATTACTTGTTATTCAGGAGATTACCATCAGTCCTGATGATAAATCCTTGTATTGTCACGTTTAAACCTTTTATTTGTAAGGATTGAGAAATATTACAGTTGGACGTCACTCTATCTTGCTTCTGAAATGCTATTTTCTAATAACTCCAAAATTCCATATATATGTTGTTACCTGATGTTAATTATTGACCTAGTGGCAGGGAAGGATGGTGAAAATAAATCCTGTAGACATTGCATGGCAGAAGCTTCTGCAACCTGTATAAGCAAGAGGGGGAAGTAGCTTTAAACAGGAAAAAAAAGGGGGGCTTCTTTTGCAGACCTATATATCTCAGGAGGATCGAGAATTTCAAGATTGTAAAGGGTACTGACTTCAGACAACCCCATCCAGAGATTTTGTTTGATATTCTTTCCCAGTCAAGAGATCAAGACTTTGACCTTGATGTAGCAGTCTGGTTAGTATAGAAAATGCAATAAATTTCTGTTACTTAGGCCACCCAGTGTGTGGTATGTTATTGCTGGAGCCCTAACAAACATAGAGAGAACCAATTGTGACTATTAATTTTCTACGTTAGGATTCTTGGTTGGAAGTTGAAAAATTCATTTTACCTACCTTAAAAACAGAATGCAACTTATAATCAAAGATTCAATAGTGTGTCAAGGAAGACAAGGGAAGTGAGGTGGGACATTGTGAGTGAATAGGTTCTGGGAACAAATACACAGATACAGGGCTCCTTGAATCTCATTGTCCACCTCTTCTGTTGTTTCATTATCTGTCTCTGCTAATAGTCTTCCTTTGAACTAATAGGCCCACATGGTGAGAAGCATGGCATCTAAATACCTCTGGGAAACAGAATCGTATCTCTCTCTTTCTCTCCCTCATTTGCTTTATAAATTTCAATTCCAGGAAAAGGGTTTTTGATTAAATAAGTGCCCCTACCTCAGCTATTGAACTGTGCCCTGAGGTGTTGCCAGTAAGTCTCATGTATTACAGATTAAGAGAAAGGACAGGTCTCCTTCAAAAAGGGAGAGAGGAAGACTTTGGGTAATCTACTAGATGTACAACTACTTACACTGTGTTTGGTTGAAAGATTTATTGGGTAGTCATTTTTTACTTATTCCCAGCACCAGTAACTTGAAAACTTTGAAGAATAAACCTTTAGAAGGCCATAGTAATAACTACAGCAATAATGCTATATCTTTCTATCTATCATCTATCCATCCATCTAATTATGTTTATTCACTTCAGTGCACTTATATTTGTATCATCTAATTTAATTCTAGCTAAAACTGATTAAACCTTTAAAACAATTATAATCATTATGCTGGTGAAAAGACTGGGCTCATATACACACATACGTGTCTCCTAAAGATCTGTTTAGAATGAGGCATTGTTAAGAATAAAGGTTTCAAGTATCTTACTCAAGTAATTAGCCCAGAAATAGTGGAACTGCACTGTATTAGGATTCTAGAGACCTTGATTATGACACCAATCATGAGAGTATTTATAAAACTGTAACATCTGTCTTTATAAAATAATGTCTGTTTGTGACTCTTTAAATCATGTCTTTTGGCATTCTCACTGACTCTTGTGTACCTTAACTTTTTTTTATTTTGAAACATTAGTCGAGTTTGTATTAAAAAATAATATCAATTATCACCAACGGATGCTTTTATACTATGATATCTTCAGTGGAATTTTCTCATTTGTTTTATGTTTAAACAATTTTGTGCCTACATCAACTGGAGATAAACACATGTCTGTTAACTAATATTTTAGAGGCATTTGAATGTCATTTGAGTTTTTACTCATAAAACAAGAAAAGACTAGAAAACTCAACCCAAGTTCATGGAATATTTATATTCTCCATCTGCATGCCACTCATTGTGTAAACACAGAAATTGTCAAATGAAGCAGCAAAATGTAGGGCCTTTATAAAGTGCTATTCCCTGCTGAGCAGATTCTTGGAAACACTGCAAGTCTTGCAAGAAATATGAAGGGAGTCTTCTTTGAAACAAGCATGATATTCCATGCTGAGACAAATCACACTCACAGGTTATATGAACATTGAAATTAGAATTACGAACCAGAAGCAGGAAACTCTAGCTAGAGATTCTACATCCAAATAAATACGAAGAAAAGTGTTAGTGTTTAGAAAAATGTAAAACATAAAATAAAGCAAATAGAACAACAACAAAAAAAATGCTAAGGGTTATATATTGTTATCATTTAAAAAAAAAAGATATCCTGTTCTGACTATGTTGATAAGTGCACCCCTACAAAATGTGAATGCTGAAGGTATAACAATTGCAAACCTAATTAGACGAACCAGATGTGAATATGGTAAAAGCCATTTCAGGAAAAACTAGTTTCGGCATCCTTGCTGTTTAAATCTTCCTATCTCCTCTTTCTAAAGTGAATGTCAAATATAAACATCCTTAATATAAAAATGTATAGCTCATATTATTTTAGAGCATTTTTTGTTTATGGTCTCTGCATAGATTTGTATGTTTTTAAGTGACTGAAGTTTTGTAAAATATTGTCTTCCCAGAGTTCTATGTAACTTGCAGTAATATTACACCTACACACTCCTGCAAATGAAAGATGAAAAATAAGTGAATCATAAAAGCTTAAAAACTAATTATAATAAAATGGATTCCAAACAAAATTATCAAATTAGAAGATAAATAGATATAATGATACGTTTATTTTTACCATAAAGCTTCTTCAAATAAGGAGTATAATTTTTTTTTCTATATTCTCCACAAATACATCAAACTTCAGTGTAACATATGGACTAAGTGGAACAAATAAAATCTAAATATGTATCTAATATGTTATATGTGACAAAGCTGTGGGAAATTAATTCCAGTATTGTGATTTATGTGAGAAATTATGCAAATATTGCTCATTATAATCAATTATTAGAAATGTCTAACTTATAACAAGGGCAAAAAATTGTGAAAAAATAATAATATAATTATGGTTTACACTTATGACGTAAGCTAGGCAACCAGGATACTTTATTTTCCTGTTAATTGTATGCTATTACTTTAGGATTGTATGAATAAAGCAATAAAAAATAAGGTGCACTGGGAAATATTTCAACTACTAACTCAATATAAGAAATGTTTGTATACAATTTGAATGATTTAAAGGCATTACTATCAGAGTGTTTTAAATATAATAGAGTTTTATATAATCCAGGTCAATCACAATGAATATTAAAATAATATGTAAGATTACATAGTAAAAAAAATTTCTTTATTATTTCTTGAGAATTAATGTCTGTTCACTTATCCAATCTTTACAGACTCTTTAACACAGAATTTCTTCTAGTTACTATGGGAAATAAGGTACAGCCTTGTCTTTGATGTACATATGGTAAAGTTAGAAAGATAATTTAAAATTTTAATTTGTGTTTTTTTAGAGACAGGGTCTCACTCTCTCACACAGATAAGAGTACAGTGGTGTGAACATGGCTCACCGGAGCCTCAACCTCCTGGACTCAACCCTTCTGCCTGCTGAGCCTCCCAAGTAGCTAGGACTATGGGTACACTCCACCATGGCTGCCTTTTTTTTTTTTTTTTCTGCAGAGATGGGGGGTCTTACTATGTTGCATAGGCTGGTCTCAAACTCCTACCCTCAGGCATTCCCACTGTCTTAGCCTCCCAAAGTGCTGGGATTATAGGCATGAGCCAGCAGGCCCAGCCAGTTTATACAATATAATGATGTTCTATGGATTGTTATGAATAAATGTTGTTTTGAAATTATACAGTATTTAGGAAAGCATGTAAAGAGACAATAGAGTATAGGTTGTGAGGGTAATAATAGGTAACATTTACAAAGATAGTGCAGTTGGTGAAATAAAGCATGAAAAAGGCATTGGGCATAAGCAAAATGGACTAGAAGAGAAGCGATCGGGATAACACCAAAGATTATGTTAGACCAAAGTGTCATACACCTGAGAGGGGAGAAGAAAAGCAGCATGTGGTAATATAGAAGACATAAAGGTTATTCACACGGGCTCTGAAAACGTATTTCCTGGTTTCAGATCAGGCTCTCCCTCTTACTGACATTGATTAGTCAGCTTAAACTCTATATGGTTCGGTTTTGTCCTGTATAAAATGGGGGTAATATTTTCTGTCTCATGGGATAGTTGTGAAGATTAAAGTTTTCATATATATATATATGTTACATATATGTGCGCATATATACGCACTCATATATATACATATATATAAATATAAAATGCTTATACCACTAAGTGACATACTGTAATTATCTGGTAGTCTATAATAAATTATTAACATTATTACTAAATAATTAATTTATTTATTTTGACACAGAGTTTCACTCTGTCTCCCAGGCTGAAGGGCAATGGTGCTATCTCGGCTCATTGCAACCTCTGGCTCCTGGGTTCAAACGATTCTCCTGCTTTAGCCTCCTGAGTAGCTGGGATTACAGGCACCTGCCACCATGCGCAGCTAATTTTTTTGTATTTTCAGTAGAGATGTTGCTTTGCCATGTTGGCCAGGCTGGTCTAGAACTCCTGACCTCAAGTGATCCACCAGCCTTGGCCTCTCAAAGTGCTTAGATTACAGGCATGAGCCACCACGCCCAGCTTGTATGCTATAACGAATTATTAAATATAATGTAGTTTGACGGAGGTAGAACTTCCTTTAAAGGCAAAGTGAAGATATCTGTAAATTTTCTCCCCCATATTATTAACAAAAATTCTTAAAGAATTATCAAAGCCAATTTTTTTCAGATCGCCAAAAATTAACCAAAGTTTAAAACAATTTAAAAATGATTTATTCAAGAAAAAAGCTAAACCACAGTACTAACAGGGGGATTTGTGATACTTTAACTTGGCCTACAACTGCTTTTCTCTTCCCAGCTCTGTGACAGCCTTGAAAATTAGCAGTTCTAATGACAACAATAGTTATGAAAAGCATTAGCCTCATAGCCATAGGCAAGGTTAGATGGGTTCAGAGTTCTCTAAAATTCCTATTCAATATCTGGCCTATCACACAGTTCCTGAAAAATCTCTACTGAGAGAGCACTGTGATTATTTGACCTAACCCAGAGCTTGCTGAATAAGAAAAGCCTTACCCTCAGGGTGATAGTTGAAAACAATCAGCTGCAACTTTTTTTTTTAATTTCCACTTTTAAATACGATGGTGTAAGATGATCAACTAGATATGGTCAGGAAACACTTCTACTACTAAGAGACAAGACCACCAAGAATACTGGCATAATCCAAACAGATCTTTGGAACAAAGGCATTGAGAGTCATCAAAGGGATGCAGAGCCCAGATTCAAAGGGGAAGAAGCTGGGAGCCCTGCATATGGTTGCCAACCATGAGGGCTTGTTTTGGACCCTGAGCAGTTTCTGGGGATGTGGTAAGTGAAAGAGGTGTGGAGTGGCTCACTCTTGCCATGGACCTTCAGAATCTTAGCTGCAGGAGAGCCCATGACCCATATGAACACTTGAGTGGGCAGGGAGAACTGCCCAGCGAATTGACAGAGATGGAGCTCCAGCTTGAACAGAGCCAACAGAGCCTGGCCAGGGAACGACTGCAGTGGAGCATGGCCATGGGCACCTATTCTTCAAGATTGCCATGCTCCTCTAGGTGGCTTTAGCATTTGTTGGATGCCAGACCTGGTCAGAGCAGGGCTATCTTGCCTGTGGGGTGGGGCCAATCTGATCTGAGAGTTCCCCATGTCTGCTGGCCTCTCCAAGGGTTCCTGCCTGGCTGCTTGTAGCACAGTTTCGGCTGCCCAGAGGAAGCACTTGCCAGAGTCCACTACCATAACTCTTTACCAGCAGACACCACCTAACAGTTGAAGACCTTCTGCACAGGGGCCTCCACTGGCACACGTGTGCCTGCAGCCCTCTCCATGCTACTTTGGTAGTGTGAGCACATGAGCTGTCACCACCACTGCCCCCTGCTGATGTACACGCATGTGAGGAAATCTCTCCATCATGCTGCTGCTCCACCAAGTGCATTTGTAGGCCCATCTGATCAGAGTTTGTCACCAGTGGACTGGGAACACCTTGAACCTTTAGGCACAGCAGATGTTTAACACGAAGGGGCAAGAGAAAAAGCCATAGGCATGGGTTCCAGCTCCTGGAGTTAGAGCACACAGCCCAGGAGTGCTCAGCTGAGCCCAGGCTCCATCCAGATATAAAGCCATCAAGGAAACCCAACTTATACCACAGTGAAACCCTCAGGGCATCAAAGAATGCAAAAGCAAAAAGACTTATTCATAGGACAGTAACATCAAATATTAAAGAAATATCAGGGCACACAGATGAGAAAGGACCAATGCAAAACCTCTAGCATCTCTAAAAACCACAGTGCCTTCTTACCTCCAAACCATAGTCTCCCCAGCAATTGTTCTTAACCAGACTGAAATGGCCAAAAGGACAGACATAGAATTCAGAATCTGGATGGCAATGAAGATCATTGAGATTAAGAGGAAAATTAAAAGCCAATCCAAGGAATCTAAGGAATTCAATAAAACAATACAAGAGATGAAAGATGAAATAGCCATTTTAAGAAAGAACCACACAATGATAGTGAGAGTAGTGACAGACTTCAACACCCCACTGACAATGTTAGACTAACCATCAAAGCAGAAAATTAACAAAGATATTTGAGACCTAAACTTTGACACTTTGCCAAAGGGACCTAACAGAAATCTACAGAATATTCCAACCAACATCAATGGAATATATATTTATTTCATCTGTGCATGGCACATACTTTAAGATTCACCACACACTGGTCTATAAAGCAATTCTAAAACAAACAAACAAATAAAAAACCCAAAATCAGAACAACCCAGACCATAGTGCAATAAAAATAGAAGTCAGTGGCAATACGATCTCTCAAAACCATGCAATTAAACAGAAATTAAACAACCTGTTCCTGAATGGCTTTTGAGTAAACAATGAATTTAAGGCACAAATCAAGAAATTCTTTGAAATTAATGAAAACAAACATACAACATACCATAATCTCTGGGATACAGGTAAAAAATTGTTAGGAGGAAAGCTTATAGCACTAAATGCCTATATCAAAAAGTTAGAAATCTCAAATTAACAACTTAACATCACACACAGAGAAACTAGAAAAATAAGAGTAAACCAAGCCCAAAGCTAGCAAAAGAAGTAACCAAAATCAAAGCTGAATTTAATGAAATTGATGGAAAAATCTACATGAAACATCAATAAAACCAAAAGTTTATTATTTGAAAGAATAGGCCGGGCACGGTAGCTCAGGCCTGTAATCCCAGCACTTTGGGAGGCCGAGGCGGGCAGATCATGAGGTTAGGAGTTCAAGACCAGCATGACCAACATGGAGAAAACTCATATCTACTAAAAAATACAAAAATTAGCAAGGCGTGGTTTGTCACACCTGTAATTCCAGCTGCTCAGGAGGCTGAGGCAGAAGAATCGCTTGAACCCTGGAGGCAGAGGTTGCAGTGAGCAGAGAACACGTCATTGCACTCCAGCCTGGGCAACAGAGCAAGACTCAGTCTCAAAAAAAAAAAAAAAAGAAAGAAAGAAAGAATAAGTAAGACTGAAAGATCACTAGGAGACTAATGAAGAAAAAGAGAGAGGCAAATCAAATAAACACATCAGAAATAACAAAGGTAACTTTTATACTAATCACACAAAAATAAAAAAGTAAATCCTTAAAGACTTTTGTGAACATCATTTACGCACACAATCCAGAAAACCTACAAATAAAGGATAGATTCCTGGAAAAAATACAGCCTCTCAAGACTGAACTATAACGAAATTGAATACCTGAGCAGAACAATAATGACTTCCAAAAATGAAGAGGTAATAAAAAACATATCAAGGAGAAAAAAACCTGAACCATACAGATTCACAGTTGAATTCTACCAGACATATAAACAATTGCTGATACAAATCCTACTGAAAATCTTCCCCAAAAATCAATGAAGGAGGACTCCTTCCTAACTCATTCTATGAAGCCAGCATCATTCAGGTGTAGAGAAACAACACAAACAAAACTTCAGGTCAATATCCTTGGTGAACATAGATGCAAAAATCCTCAACAAAATACTAACAAATTGACTTCAGCAGCACATCAAAAAGCTAATGCACCACATTCAAGTAGGTTTTATTCCTGGGATGCAAAGTTGGTTAAAGATATGGGAAAACAGTGGAAATCAATAAATGTGATTCAACACATAAGCAGAACAAACAACAACAACTACAACAAAAAACCCTCAGAAACCACATGATCATTTCAATAGACTCAGAAAAGGCTTTCGATAAAAGTCAATATACCTTCGTGTTAAAAATCCTCAACAAATTAGGCATCAAAGGAATCTACCTCAAATTAATAAGAGCCATTTATGACAAAACCACAGCCAACACCATAATGAAGCAGCAAAAACTGGATTCATTCTCCCTGAGAACCAGAACAACATAAGCATGCCTACTGTCATCATTTCTATTCAACATAGTACTGGAAGTCCTACCCAGAGCAATTAAGCAAGGGAAAAAAATTAAAAAGCATCCAAATATGAGGACAGAAAGTCAAACTATCTCTCTTTGCATATGACATGATTCTATAGCTAGAAAATCCCATAGTCTCTGCTCAAAGTTTTCTAGAACTGATAAACAACTTCAATAAAGTTTCAGGATACAAAGTCAATGTACAAAAATCAATAGCATTTCTACATATCTAAAATGTCCAAGATGAGATCCAAATCAAGAACACAATCTCTTTCACAATAGCCACAAATAAATAATATATCTAGAAAGACAACTAACCAGGAAGTGAAAGATCTCTTCAATGAGAATTGCAAAACAAAGAAATCAAAGATGATACAAACAAATAGGAAAACATTCCATGCTCATGGATAGAAATCCACAATATTATTGAAATAGCCATACTGCTCAAAGCAACTTACAGATTCAATGCTATTCCTATCAAACTACCAACATTATTTTTCAAAGAATTAGAGAAAATGATTCTAAAGCATATGGAACACCAAAAGAGCCTAATAGCCAAAGCAATCATAAGCAAAAAGAACAAAGCCAGAGCCATTACACTACTCTAATTCAAACTATACCACAAGGCTACCATAACCAAAACACATGGTACTGCTATAAACACAGACATATTGACAAATGAAACAGGTTAGAGGACCAGAAATAATGTGTTACACCTACAGTCATCTGTTTTCTGACACAGTAAAAAATAACAAGCAATGGAGAAAGAACTCCCTATATTAATAAATCATGCTGGAATAACCGGCCAGCCATATTCAGAAGATTGAAACTGGAACCCTTACACTCACCAAGTAAAATGTTAACTCCAAGTGTATTTAAGATTTGAATATAAGACATACAACTATGAAAACCTTAGCAAAAACCCAAGGAAATAGCATTCTGGCTATAAGTGTTGGCAAAGATTTCATGACAAAGACTTCAAAAGCAATTGCAATAAAAACAAAAATCGGCACGTGAGACCTAATTAGACTAAAGAGCTTTTGCATAGCAAAAGAAATAAGACTAAAGAGCTGTTGCATAGCAAAAGAAACTATCAACAGAGTAAACAACATACATAAGAAGAGAAATTATTTGCAAACTATGATCTGACAACGGTCTAATATCCAGAATCTACAAGAAACAAATCAATGTGCAAAACATGAACAACCTTATTAAAAAATGGGCAAAGGATATAAATAGACTATTCTCAAAAGAAGACTTGCACATGGCCATGAAGCACAAAAAATGCTCAACATTACTAATTAGGAGATAAATCCAAATAAAAGCCACAATGAGGTATCATCTCATACCAGTAAGTATGGCTAATATTAAAGATTTTTTTAAATGCCAGGTACATGGGCTCAAGCCTATATAACTATATTTCCAGCACTTTGGGGGTCTGAGTCAGGAGGATCACTTGAGTCCAGGAGTTTGAGATTGCAGTAAGCTGTGATTGTGCCAGAATATCAGTATGGGAGATAAAGTGAGACTCATCTCTTAAAAAAAAAAAAAGAAAGAAAGAAAGAAAAAAAAATACAGATGTTGGAGAGGTGGTGGAGAAAAGAGAAAATGAGAATGTTTACTGCTGGTGGGAATGTAAAATAATTCAGATAATGTGGGAAGAAATAAAGAAATTTGGAGATTTATCAAAAAACTTAAAACATAACTACCATTTGTCATAGTCATCCCATTACTGGGTCCCAGTGTGTCCCATCCCACCCAAAGGAATGTAAATCACTCTGCCATAAAGACGTGCATGCATATTTCCATCTCAGCACTATTCACAATAATGAAGACATGAAATCAGCCTAGATGATCAACAATGATGAACTGGATAAAGAAAATGTGGTATATATATACCATGGAATAGTATGCATTTATAAAAAAGAACAAGATCCTGTCCTTTGCAGCATCATGGGTGCACGTGGAGGCCATTATCCCAAACAAATTAACACAGGAACAGAAAACCAAATACCTCATATTCTCAATTATAAATGAGAGCTAAACATTGAATATAACTGGACAGAAAGAGGGGAAAAAGAGTCACGAGGTCTACTTAAAGGTGAGAGGAGGGTGAGTATTGTAAAACTCCATATTCGGTAATCTGCTCATATTTGTTACCTGGGTAACAAAATTGTATGTACACCAAACCCCAAGGAAACACAATTTACTCATATAACAAATCTGCATATGTACCCACTGAACCTACAATAAAAAATGGAAGAAAAAAAACTTTGATACCAGCTGATAAATTAAAACTCCAGCCAAAGCTGCGTGTGGTGGCTCACACCTGTAATCCCAGCATTTTGGGAGGCTGAGGCTGGCAGATACCTGAGGTCAGGAGTTCGAGGCCAGCCTGGCCAACATGATGAAACCCCGTTTTCACAAAAAATACAAAAATTAGCTGGGCATGGTGGTTCACACCTGTAATCCCTGCTACTCAGGAGGCTGAGGCAGGAGAATCAGTTGAACCCAGGAGGCAGAGGTTGTAGTGAGCTGAGATCACACCATTGCACTCCAGCCTGGGAGACAAGAGCAGAACTCCATCTCAAAAAATTTTTTTAAATAAAATAAAAATAAAACTGCAGCCAGAACTTTGAAAGAAACATCTAAGAATAACATTTTTATAGAGGGCTTTGAAAACCTCTGATATCTTCTTGAGGACCTAGAAGGCTGAATACACGTTCAGTGCTGTGTGCATGCTCATGAAGGACATGAGAAGATATTACTCTCTTCTGACTGGTCTTGAGGCCTAGCGCAAGCAGGAAACAAAGACATTAGGCGAAACCAAGGTGAAGGCTGAATTGCAGTTTCCTAGAGCATTAAAGACATGCCACAACACACAGAGCTTCTCAGTGCAAAGTGGAAAACTAACTTGATCAATACATGTAGGGAAATCTCTGTTAAATGGTTATCCTACCTCTAGTATATCTGAGTAGTGACGTCAGTGGCTACATACCATAGTAATATAGATTTTATAGAATTAGCAACAGAAAGTAACAAAAAAACAAAGAGCAACAAGCTCTGGAGGCAGTACAGTCTGATTTATAAAGTTGCCACGTTAAATTATCTAAAATGTGCAGTTTTAAAAAAATAGTTTAAAAAACAAGTAAATAGGAAAATACAGCTGGTACATAGGGAAAATGCAGTAAATGGGAAGAGTCTTGGAGGGGGCTAAAATGTTGGATTTACTAGGAATATTCTAAATTTTCAATTACATTCAAAGAACTAAAGAAAATTGTTTCTAAATAATTAATTGATAGTATTAGGAGGAAATCTCACCAAGTAAAGAATATCTAAAGAGAGAGAATAATAAAAAAGAACAAGATAGAAAGTCTGGAGCTGAAAAGTAGTGTAACCAAATTGAAAATTTACTGGGCACAGATAAATAATTTGAGAAAATCTAACATCCATTCATGATAAAAATTCTTACCAAATTTGGAATTGAAGGAAAATGTCCCAGCCTAATAAAGTTCATATATAAAACTCCTACAACAAACACAGTGGTTAATGGTAAAGGAATAAATGCTTTCCTCCTTTGTTGTAATAAGGCTGGAAGTTTTTTCCTTGCTTTTTCTATTCCGCATAGTACTGGAGGGTCTACCAATTGCAATAAGAAAAACAAATAAAAAGCAACTAAGAAGATAAATAAAATATTTGAATGAAAGAAGTGAAACTTCCTACAGTCATAGAAGACATGATTCTGTATGTTGAAAATTTAAAGAAATACTCCTTGACACACACACACACACACACACACACACACACACACACACACAGACACACATAAAAGGACCAAAAAAATAAGAACAACAAATGATCAAGATACAAAAATCAATGCATAACATTAATTTGCTTTATATGTATGAGGAATAAACAACTGGAAAGTGAAATTAAGAATAAAGTTGCATGCAAAAGAGCATAAAAACTAATTAAAAACATAGAAATAAATTTAACAAAGTGAAGGACCTATAAAAAATTTGCAAAATATTGCTAAGATAAATTAAAGATTTTAATGAAAGTAGAGATATTTCATGCTCATGGAGTAGAAGGGTCTGTATTGTTATGGTAGTGAATCTCCTCAAATTTAGCTAGTGATTCAATGCAATCTCTATCAATATTCTAGCAGGCTATTTTGCAGAAACTGCAATGTAGATCCTAAAGTTTATATGAAAATTAAAACACCTAGAAACACACATTGAAAGGAAAAAACGTGTTTGAAACATTTTCATTTTCTGATTTTAAAAATTATTAGATAGCTATGGTTTAAGATAGTGTGGTATTAGTAGAAAAATAAATTCAATAATCAATGAAAACAATAAGTATCCAAAGATGAATTCATATATTTTTAGTCAATTAGTTTTTGACAAAAGCATAATGACAATTCATCACGGAAGGATAGTCTGTTCAACAAATGATGCTGAGGAAGTTGAACACACACATTCAGATGAACTTAAACCTCACCTGACACCATGTGCAAAAATTAACTTAAACTGGGTCATAGACTTAATTGTAAACCAGAGAATATAAAGTTTCATTTTGACAAGAGACATATGTGTTCTGACTATCTGTTGTATGGCATGAAGACTCTTGTTAATAATAATGTACTACATACTTGAAAATTGCTGATAAAGTGGATTTTAAATATTCTCATTCTTATAATAAGTATTTGAGATAATAGGAATATCAATTACCCTGATTTAATTATTCCAACTGCATTCATATATCAAAACATTGTGCAATACTCCATAAAGATTCACAATAATAAAAAAAAAACTTTAAAGAGACTATAGGAGAATATATTTGAGGCCTTGGATTAGGCAAGATACAAATAAATAATAAACCAAAGGCATGACCCATTAAAAAATCTTTCACTTCAGAATAAACTGTCAAGAAAATGAAAATACAGTCAACAGTATGAAAAATATTTGCACAAGACATATATTATAAATAGCTTATATTCAGAATTTGAAAGAATTCTTACAGCTCAATAATAAGAGCAGATCATCCAATCAAAAAGTAGGCAAAATATATAAGCAGACATTACTTCAAAGAAGTTGTATGGATAGCTAATAAGCACATAAAATGATATGCAAGTGACTTAGTCATTAGGAAAATGAAAATTAAAACCACAATTTAACTATTTAATCCCCACTAAAATATCTATAGTAAGTAAAGTGGACAGTAACAAAGCTGGTGAGGAAGTGGAGACACTGGAACTCTAATAGTTTGCTGGAAGGAATGTAAAATGATGCAGTCACTTTAAGAGAAGTTTGGCAATTTCTGAAAAAGGTAAATATAAAACTACCTCATAACTGAGTATTTTAACTACTAGGTATATGCCATGGTTTTAATATTTATTCCTTCCAAAACATATGTTGATATTTAATCTCCAAAGTGGCAGTATTGAGAGGTGGGGCCTTCAGGGGTTGATTGGGTCATGAGGGCTCTACTCTGGTGAATCCACTAATTCATTAATGGATTAATGAGCTAAAAGGTTAATGGCTTATCCGGGAGTGAGACTGGCATATAAGAAGACAGACTTCAACTAGCATGTTCAGTCCCCTTCCATTTGATGCCCTACACAGCCTGAGGACTCTTCAGAGAATCCCAAAACGCAAAAAGGCTCTTACCAGATGCAACTGCTAAAATTTGGACATCCCACTATCCAAAACGTTAAGAAATAAAGGCTAGGCATGGTGGCTTATGCCTGTAATCCCAGCATTTTGTGGGGTGAGGGTGAGAGGAACACATGAGGCCAAGAGTTGAGAAATACATTTTATTTCTTATAAATTATCCAGTTTCAGATATTCTGCTATAAGCAATAGAAAACAGACTAGGAAAGTATTTAATCAAGAGAAATGAAAGTATATTTACATAAGTACACACATGTGAATGGTAATAGAAGCATTATTTATAACAACTAAAACCCAGAAATAATCTAAATAGAATAAATGAAGAGATGGAATGTGATACATCTACATAGTAAAATATTATTCATCAGTAAAAGAAAAAAATACTGTGACATACTATGAATTTAAAGCATACTACATTAAGTGAAAATAACCAAACACAAAAGACTACATAATATATGATTCTGCTTATTTAAAATGTTCATTAAAGACCAGGATAGATTGACAGAAAGTGGACAGAAGTTTCCTGTGACAGGTAGTGAGAAGAGGATTAGCTGTAAATAGACATGAGGGATTGAATTGGAGAGATGAAAATGCTCTTAAACCAATTTATGCTGATGGTTGAGCTACTCAGAAAAGTCAATAAGAATCACTGAATTGTGTAAAATAGACAAATTTTATGATATGTCAGATAGACTTCAATAGAACTACTTAAAATATAAGCAGCTTTAAATTTATAAACACTATTAATATTGTTTTAATAATGATTATGGAAGGACATGGAGTTATGTTTTAAAATTATATTTACCTTTACATTTTGATACCCCTTTAGAATTTGGACATTATAATTTAATTTGTCATATTTAATCTCATACAATGCAATGAGGTAGAAATAGAAGCTAAACAGTCTTTCTAAAATTGATAATTAATGTGAAAATATATTCAAATTCTTTTGAAACCTGCTACCTGTAGTTAAGTTTTAGTATTATCTAGATTATATTAGATAGAGCTGGAGCTAAATGTGTGGTATCAATTAAGAGAATATTATAGTAATTTATATTTTCTGTGTCATCCACACCAGTAAAAATGACAAAATTCCATGGGCATTGATTTAATTGTTAATAAAAATGCCAACTTAAAGTCAGTATGTGTTCAGTTAGTCATATGAAGTTTTCTGATATTTATAGGTCCTTTCAGCCTCTTTTGTTTGACTCTTTACCAGACATGATTTTCTCACAAAAGAATATAAAAATTTAACAACATAGAAGAGAAAAATAGAATAATTGTATCTATAAGGTGTTTTCAGAATGAATTCCCCCCAGATATCAGCATGTATGCTTATATTTTAATGTTGTTCACTGGACACAAGGTGTGAAATTACTTTCATACCTCATCAAAATTGAATTTCATTGAATCTATAAATTGCTTTGGTACAGTCATTTTAATATTAACTATTCTTATCCATGAGAATGGGATGCTTTTTCATTTGTTTATGTCTTCTCTGATTTCTTTGAGCAGCACTTTGAAATTATCATTGTAGAGGTCTTTTACCTCCTTGGTTGGCTGTATTTGTAGGCATTTTATTTTTTGGTGTGTGTGGCAATTGTGACTGGGATTACCTTTCTTGATTTGACTCTCAGTTCAGTTGTTGTTAGTATATAAAAATGCCAGTGATTTTTGTACATTGATTTTGTATGCAGTAACTTTGCTGAAGTTATTTATCAGCTGAAAGAACTTTTGGGCTGAGACTATGGAAAATGGGCTTGTCTTGGATTTGAACCCATGACCTCTCACACTCTAAGTGAGAATCATACCCCATACCAATGAGCAAAAACAAGATGAAATTTCAATATCTGCCCCTGGCTACTGGTTTACAATCACATTAAAATCAGAATTCCGGATTAGCAGCAAAAAAAGAGAAAGAAATTGAAAGGTTAAACTCAGAGACCTTAATGACCTTATAATTGGACTATAAAAAATATGCCTAAAATGCCCATATAAAATTCACAGTTAGATATCCTCAGTTCTTTAACTTTTCTTAAGATGTCAACATTTTCATTCAGTATAATACTATTAGAAAATCTGATCAGCCATTTTGGATTTCAATTTTAGACAAAATCATGTACATAATATCACACTTTTGTGAAATCGTGGCCTTAGTGGCCATTGTAAAGAGCCATTGGATGATTCTGTCATGAGGAAGTGACACGATCAGTTTTCACCATGAAGTCCAGGACTTGGGAGCTGAGTGTTGGTCCCCTAAAATCTTCTAGAAATGAAGCCAGTCAGCTGAATCCACCTTATACTACAATAAAGCCCTCAAGGTTATCGAATAGGATAAAATTAAAAAAAAAAAATCCAAAAGTCAGCAACTTTAAAGATTGAAGGAATGTAAGCCTACAAAGATAAGAAAGAAACAGCACAGGGACCCTGACAACTCTAAAAGCCAGAGTGTATTCTTTCCTCCAAATGACTGCACCACCTCTCCAGGAAGGGTTCTAAACTGGGCTAAGATGGCTGAAATGGTAGAATATATCATATAAATAGGAGTAAAGATTATTGAGATGCAGGAGTACATTGAAACCCAATCCAAGGAAGCTATGAATCACAATAAAACAGTGCAGGAGCTGACAACATAGCTAGTATAGAAAAGAATGTAACTTACCTGATAGAATGGAAAAACATATGACAAGAATTTTATAATGCGATCAAAAGTATAGACCAAGAATAGACCAAGTATAGGAGAGAATCTTAGAGCTTGAAGATTGATTTTCTCAAAAAAGACAATCAGGCAAGAACAGAGAAGAAAAATCGAAGTAAATGAATATAACCTCTGAGAAATATGGGATTATGTAAAGAGACAGAATGTCGCATTAGTGTCCCTGAAAAAGACTGGGAGATTGTAACCAACTTGGAAAATATATTTTAGGATTTCATCCATGAGAACTTCCCCAACCTAGCTAGAGGTGCCAACATTTGAATTCAGGAAATGCAAAGAACCCCAGTAAGACACTTCACAAGAAGGTCATCCCAAGACACATAATCATCAGATCCTCCAAGGATGAAATGAAAGAAATAATGTTAAAGGCAACTAGAGAGAAAGGCCAGATCACCTACAAAGGGAAGCCCACCAAACAAACAATGGACTTCTCAGCAGAAATCCTATAAACCAGAAGAGACTGGGGCCAATATTCAATATTCTTAAGGAAAAGAAATTCCAACCCAGAATTTCATGTCTGGCCAAAGTAATCTTCATAAGCGAAGGAGAAATAAGATCCTTTTCAGACAAGCACATGCTAAGGGAACTTGTTACCACCAGACAACCCTTACAAGAGTTCCCAAATAAAACATTAAATATGGAAAGGAAAGATCATTACTAGCCACTACAAAAACAAACTTAAGTGCATAGATCAGTGACACTATAAAGCAACCACACAAACAAGTCTGCTTAATTAACAGCGAACAACATGACAACAGGATCAAATACACACATATCAATACTAACCTTGAGTGTAAATGGGTTAATACTCCAATTAAAAGGCACAGAGTGGCAAGCTGAGTAAAAAAACAAAACACATTGGTATGCAGTCTTCAAGAGACCCATCTTACATGCAGTGAAACCTATAGGTCCAAAATAAAGAGATGGAGAAAAATCTACAACGCAATTGGAAAACAGAAAAAAAGCAGGGATTGCAATGCTAATTTCTCACAAAATAGACTTTAAAGCAACTAAGACCAAAAGACAAAAAATGGCATTACATAATGATAAAGGGTTCAATTCAACAAGAAGAACTAGCTATCTGAAATATATATGCACCCAACACAAGACCTCTCAGATTCATAAAGCAAGTTCTTAGAGACCTTCAAAGAGACTTAGACACCCACACAATAATAATGGGAGACTTTAACACCCAACTGACAATAATTGACAAATTATTGAGGCAGAAAATCAACAAAGATATTTAGGACCTGAACTCAGCATTGGATCAAATGGATCTAATAGACATCTACAGAACTCTCCACCCAAATATAACAGAATGTACATTCTTCTCATTGTCACATGGCACAAACTCTGAAACTGATCACATAATCAAATATAAAACACTCCTCTGCAAATGCAAAAGAACTGAAATCATAACAACCAATCTCTCACAGCATACCACAAATTAGAAATCAAGACAAAGAAATTCAGCCAATGCCATACAATTACGTGGAAAATTGAATAACCTGCTCCTGAATGATTTTTGGATAAATTATGAAATTAAGGCAGAAATCAAGAAGTTCTTTAATATTAATGGGAACAAATATACAACTTACTAGAATCATGGGATGTAGCTAAGGCAGTGTGAAGGGGGAAATTTACAGCACTAAATGCCCACATGAAAATATTTTAAAGATCTCTATATAAGAACATAATATCACAACTAAAAGAACTGGAAAACCAAGATAAAACCAACCCAAAGGTAGCAAAAGACAAGAAATAACCAAAATCAGAGCTGAACTGAAGGATATTAAGACACACACACACACAAACAAAATTAAAAAGATCAATGAATACATAAATTGATTTTAAAAATAATAAAATAGGCAGCTAGCTAGATTAATAAAGAAGAGAGAAGATTCACGTAAACACAATTAGAAATGAAAAAGGGGATATTCCCACTCACCAAACGGATACAACTAACCACCAGAGAATATGATGATCACCTCCATGCACATAAACTAGAAAGTCTAGAATAAATGAAAAAATTCCTGGACACGTATTCCCTGCCAAGACTGAGCTAGGAAGAAATTGAATCCCTGAACAGACCAATAATGAGCTCTGAAACTGAACTGGTAATAAATACCCTACCAATCAAAAAAAGCCCAGGACCAGAGGAATTCACAACTGAATTCTACCAGATGTACAAAGAAGAATTGATACCATACCTGCTTAAACTATTCCAAAAAATTGAGGAGGTGATACTCCTCCCTAACTCATTCTATGAGTCCAGCATAATACTGATGGCAAAACTTGGCAGAGACACAACAAAAAAAAAATAAAAATTTAAATCATCATCCTTGATAAAAGTCAATGCAAAAATCCTCAATATTGGCAAACCAAATACAGCAGGTCATCAAAAATCTTATCACCTGTGATCAAGCAGGCTTTTTCTCTGGCATGCAAGATTGGTTCAACATTCAAATAAAAATAAACATGATTTATCACATAAACAGAACTGAAGATTAAAATCACATGATTATCCTCATAGATTTGGAAGGGCTTTTGATAAAATTTAACACACCTTCATATTAAAAACTCTCAATAAACAAGGCATTGAAGGAACATAACTCCAAATCATAAGGACCATCTATGACAAACCCTCGGTCAACATCATACTGAATGGGCAAAAGCTGGAAGCATTCCCCTTGAATACCAGCACAACACAAAGATTCCTTCTCTCACCACTCCTATTCAGCATACTATTGGAAGTTCTGGCTAGAGCAATCACGCAGAGAAAGAAAGAAACAGCATCCAAATAGAGAAAAAGTAAGTCAAACCATCCCTGTTTGCAGACAACGTGATCCTGTATCTAAAAAACCCCATAGTCTCAGCTCAAAAGCTCCTTCAGGTTACTGAACAACTAAAGCAAAGTTTCAGGATACAAAATTAATTTACGAAAATTACTAGCATTCCTATACATCAATGATAGTCAAATCAGGAATGCAATTCCATTCACAATTGTCACAAAAAAAATCTAGAAATACTATTAACCAAATAGATGAAAGATCTCTGCAAGGAGAACTATAAAACACTGCTAAAAAATCAAAAATGACACAAACAAATAGAAAATGATTCCATGCTCATGGATAGAAATCATGAATGCCATTAACATGGCCATACTGCCCAAAGCAATTTAGGTACCATCTCATGCCAGTCAGAACGGCTGTTCTTAGAAAGTCAAAAAACAACAGATGCTGGTGCGGTTGCAGAGAAAAAGGAACACATTTACACTGTTGGTGGGAGACTTTAACACCCCATTGTCAATATTAGACAGATCAACGAGACAGAAAATTAACAAGGATATCTAGGACCTGAACTCAGCTCTGGGCCAAGTGGACCTAATAGACATCTATAGAACTCTCTACCCCAGATCAACAGAATATACATTATTCTCAGCACCACATCACACTTATTCTAAAATTGACCACATTGGAAGTAAAACACTCCTCAGCAAACGCAAAAGAATGGAAATCATAACAAACAGTCTCTCAGGCCACAGTGCAATAAAATTAGAACTCAAGATTAAGAAACTCACTCAAAACCACACAATTACATGGAAACTGAACATCATGCTCTTGAATGACTACTGAGTAAATAAAGAAATGAAGGCAGAAATAAAGATGTTCTTTGAAACCAATAAAGAGGTGTCTTTGAACAAAGACAGAAAGTACCAGAATCTCTGGGGCACATTTATTTCTGCCTCTAGGTTTTTGTTGTTGTTGTTGCTTTGTTTTGTTTTCTTTGGTTTTGAGACAGAGTCTCGCTCTGTCACCCAGGCTGGAGTGCAGTGGCAGGATCTCAGCTCACTGCAAGCTCCGCCTCCCAGGTTCATGCCATTGTCCTGCCCCAGCCTCCCGAATAGCTGGGACTACAGGCACCTGCCACCACGCCTTGCTAATTTTGTTTTTGTATTTTTAGTAGAGATGGAGTTTCACAGTGTTAGCCAGGATGGTCTCGATCTCCTGACCTCGTGATCCGCCCACCTCGGCCTCCCAAAGTGCTGGGATTACAGGTGTGAGCCACCTCGCCTGACCTGCCTCTAGGTGTTTTTCTTTTTTTGAGGGGGAGGGGGTGAGGGGGACAGAGTCACTCTTATTGCCCAGGCTGGAGTGCAATGGCGTGATCTTGGCTCACCGCAACCTCCGCCTACTGGGTTCAAGTGATTCTCCTGCCTCAGCCTCCCGAGTACCTGGGATTACAGGCATGTGCCACCAAGTCTGGCTAATTTTGTATTTTTAGTAGAGACGGGGTTTCTCCATGTTGGTCAGACTGGTCTTGAACTCTCGACCTCAGGTGATCCGCCCTCCTCAGCTTCCCAAAGTGCTGGGATTACAGGTGTGAGCCACCGCGTCTGGCCTGCCTCTAGGTTTTAAGGAATCACCACATTGTCTTTCACAATGGTTGAACTAATTTACACTCCCACCAACAGGCAGAGATACCATTTGACCCAGCAATCTCATTACTGGGTATAAACCCAAGAGAATATAAATCATTCTGTCATAAAGACACATGCACGTGTATGTTCATTGCAGCACTATTCAGATTAGCAAAGATATAGAATTAACCTAAATGGCCCTATATAGGTGGGATGAAGAAAATGTGGCATATATACTCCATAAAATACTATGTGGCTACAAAAAAAGAATAAGATTATGTCCTTTGCAGCAACGCGGATGTACCTGAAGGCCATTATCTTTAGCAAAATAATGCAGAAACAGAAAAGCAAATACCACATGTTCTCACTTATTAGAGTATCAATATTTGTTGCAATTTTGGCTTTGTTTGTATTTAATTTTATTGCTTTTAAAAATATATAAATACTTAATTTTTGTGCAGATAAACTTATCCAGTAGTTGCGTTGATCAATTTTATATCTCTTTGGGGTTTCTTCATTCTTCAATCAGCAAAACATAGCCATCTATATTTTATTATTTTTATTAATGTATACTTACTTATAAATATCCCATATACATGGAACTTTATAATGATATAATGTAGACCTCTGTAAATATTGCACTGGTTTCCTATAACTGCCATAACAAATTATCAGGAATTATTTGGCTTAAAACACCACCAATTTATTATCTTGTGGATCTAGATGCCAGAAGTTTATTATAAGGTTTACCTCATTGAAATCAGGTTTTCAGCACCATAGAGCTAGCTCTGGAGGGTCTAAAAGAGAATCTGTTTCCTTGACTTTTTCAGTTTCGGGAAGCTGTCTTCATTCCTTGGCTTGTGCTCCCAAACTGTGTTACATATATGGATTTTTCCTCTTCAGTCTTCAAATCTCCCTCTGCCTTCCTCTTATAAGGACAGTGATTCCATTTAGGACCCACCCTGATAATTCAGAATGATCTACCTATGCCAATATCCTTAACATAATCACATATGCAAGTCCTATCTACCAGATATAGTGACTTTCACAGGTTCCAGCAATTACAACCTGGATATCTTTTGGGACCAGTATTCAATCTACTACAATCATCTTCTCAAAGAGGGAGAAATATGAACTAGAATATAAAACATTACCAATACACTTGAAAAACCATCTACCAACCGCATCTAGTGATTTAATCCAAATTTAACATAAATTAGTAATTATGAAAAATAGAAATATAAATTATTTTCCCATATAATTAATTACTTTTCCAGCAATTTTACAAGGTAATTGCTCATTTTCCCACAATTTGAAATGCCATTACTAACATAAACAAGTATATGGTAAGTCCTTATTTAACATTATCAATAGGTTTTTGGAAACAGCAGCTTTAAGTGAAATTATGTATAAGAAAACCAGTTTTACCATAGGCTAATTGATATAAACAAGAATTTAATTCCTATGGCATATGTCTGGTCATAAAAACATTGCAAAACTACTAAATGAAGACCAAAGCACTTCTAATATTAAACATTGAAGAAATGCGAGGTATACTTACATTTAAGAAAGATTCATAAAAACAAGATAATTACTTACCTTCTTATTCCAGTTCAGGGTTGTGGTGGCAGGAGCCCATCAAGGAAGCTCAGGATACACTGTTGGAACCCACCCTGAAGAGGTTGCAATTCCATTGCAGGGTACACTTACAGACATACCCACATACACTCAGGTTACGCACTTACTCACTCACTCATTCAGCCAGGCCAACTAACCACACCAGCGAAAACCAGAGCACCCAGAGAAAATTCACACATACATGGGGAAAATATACAAGCTCTTCACAGACAGGGGCCTTGACTGCAAAGTGATTTTTATCAAATCAACTTTATGAGGAATCAATATTTGAGTATAATGTTTGAGGACTTGCTATACTTGCATAGCAGTCTTCCTATTTTTGTAACTCAGTTTGGGCATGGAATTTGAAGTTCAGAATTCGATGGCAAACAGTTTTTCCAGGCCTGATCCCCTTCAAATACTTTGCCTGAAGCTTATGCTCCAGACAGTCTAGAAAATTTATTACAAAAAGTAAGACCTTTCCTCTTTACTTGCCCTTGCTCAGAGTGTTATATTTTCTTGAAGTAACTTTTCTTTTTTCATAATCCAGCTTGAAGAAATTTTACCTCCTTAAACTGCAGCTGAAATGCCAGCTCTTTCTTCTGTCCCTCTCTCGATGTATAACTCTATTCTCTTTTGTGGTACTAGATGCTTATAAGCACTTAACATATTTTGTGTTTTATTAGTCTAAGGTTACTAAATGCATGCTGGAGACAGGTTTGCATTCTGACTCGATCACTTACTAGTTGTTAAGACTTTGTGAAAATTATTTTTCTTTTTTATGATTTATTTTCCCCAACCATAAAATGATGCAAACAATAGTTTATACTTCACAGAGGGAGTGAAAGGAATAAATAAAATAATTCATGTAAGGCATTGATTGTATTTAATACCAGACAATAGTAAGCTTTCAATAGACATTATCTATTACTGTACATTTTCTATATTCATTTTTATCATTAGGTAGATTATTTAGACTATAAGCTTCATAATGTCGGGGCTCACAGGAGTGATTTGCAAAATTGATAGACAATATTTATTTAACCCATTTTCCATTTAGAAAAAAAAGTACAGCTTGCTGCCAATGCTCATTTAATTTTACATAACTCCATTTTGAGGCTTAAGTAAATCTGACTGATTTTTCACTGTGAAAATAAAATATGAAACTGCTATTGGAGTTATTTCTAAGCAGAACTTGTCTCTAATTCTAATGTAACATTATATACATTCCTGTTACAGAATACTCTTATCCTTAATCCTAATGCAACATCACATACATCTCTGTTACAGAATGTAACGTCATATTCCATCACAGAACGTAGCATGACATACATTTCTCTAACAGATAATACTTTAGGATTAGAGACAAGAGTATTCTTTGGGCAAACTGGAAATGGGTTAATAAATTTACATTCAATTCTACTATGTATCCATATCCCCTTAGTATAACCATCTTTATGAAATAATCATATTCTTTAAAAAGCACAACCTTCCTCTATTCTTAGTTTATCTTTATGTGACTTGTTAAATGTATATAAATTCCCTATGTCTAACTTTCTCACAACAGTGAGGCTTACCCGATAAATTACGATCTACGATCAATTTTATTTCAGGGAAAATTCTTAATTGTGTAAGGTAAAATTAAAAGTTCAGCAGATAGATGTTTTATCGACCCAACCACAGGATCCAGTTGACTGTCTTGATTATATGCGTGAATAAGTGCATTTAGAAAACAAATTATAAAATTGTGTTCCAACTTAAGGCAAATATTTACAAACAAGTTTCCCTGCTGGATGAAAATAATATGTTGATTTGTAGAAATTTTAATCTCAGAAAAATTATATAATTGCATTTGTTTATATATCTAAAGTTACAGGGAATTAATTGCATATTTTTTAGTTAAAACCATCATATATACTCTCAGGCTTTCTCCAGGTTCTCCCCTGACTTGTCCACAGTTTTTTTTTTTTCCACAAATTAAACATTTTGCATAATTTTGATAACTTTTCCTGGCAAAATGTATTATTTTGTTATAGTCTCTTTCACGTATTCTTTTCTGTTGCTTCTCAACATGGCTTAAAAGAAGAAAACAACGGCTCCAGGTGACGTATGACTTCCGTGACAAAAAGTATAGATAATTTGCTTATTTTCTCAGAGAAGCAGGCAGGCAGCCAAACTTCACAACCAAAATTAGTTCTCAATTTAATGTTCGATGTCATTTCACAAGGACTAGAATGATAAATGAGACATTGGACATGTTAACTCTGAGGAAAATTATCACTTCACCTTGTATAGGGCATCTTTACGGGATGAAATCAGAAGAGATAAATCACCACACTCTGTGACAGATCTGCCTGTCATTTGGGGAAAGATGTCCCCCACTGAGAGGGCAGGCACTGTGTGTTTCCCTTAGGCTATAACCAGATATATTTTATGCCTCAAAATAATTATAGAAATTTTAGAATGAAGATGATGTATGCAGGACACACAACCCAGGTCGATTTTTCCAAGTGACATTTTAAGCGTGTGTGTGTATATAAATACAAATAGAGATGCACACACATTTGTGAACTGCATAATATCCTTGAAATGGTTTCTGAATAAATAAAATGTTTACTGAGTGCCTACAATGTACAGTGTGGCCTGTGATTATCAATATAAGTAAATGCATATGCCCAAATTTGAGGCACTGGGAATTTTGTTCCTCAAAGTTTTCTGCAGAAAACAGGAAATAGCTTATATTTAAGTCCCTACAAAGTCAGTCATATTACAGCAAAATCTATCACATATCCTGTTATGAAATCTTCAATACTTATTAGAAAAGGCACATTAACTAGAAGTGATAACACTCCAAATCAGATTTTGAATTGACACAAAAGTGAACTTATAAAATGTATCAAATTGGAAGCAAATATATTTGTATGCAGATTTTGTGCTTATTCCACAGTTGTACCATCACAACTGAGAATTTTGTTTAACGTTAAATTTAAAGAATTTTCAAAAGTAAGAGAAAAAGTGTTAAGTAATGGGAATTGTAAATATATACCTTCAGAAATAATGGAAAAATAACCACCTAAATATTCCATGAATGAGTCTATTAATGGGTCTATGAATTGAGCATCTGAAGTAAAATGCTCGATGGCAGAATCATAAACATTTTAAAAGGGCTGTTATCAGACATTTCCAAGGGAGGTCATAATCTCAAAACTATGGGATAATGCAAAAGTACCTCTAGTATTAGTACTATTAAAGTTAAAAAGCACTAGATCATTGAAAAAGTAGTTCTACATTAGCAAAGTTAAAGGTAAAAATCTGCTAGGTAACTCTAAATGCAGCTCTGGGTTTAACAGAGCTAAAGCTATGTAAACTGTTAACAAACTAAAAACATAGTATTATAAATTTAAAGCTATGTTCTGCAAAATGTAAATCTAATGTTTCAATTTCTTCTAAATCTCTACTCTAGTTTTACCAAAGAAAAAATCTTTTTTAAATCATCTTTTACAAAATCAATCACTTATTTCTGGTTGACTGATATTTATAAAAATAAAATTTTGGAAATCAATCAATGTTCATAATGTAAAACTCTATGTAATTCATTAGAATTATACGAAATTTAACATTGATAATATATTTATAATTAAGAAATTAACAATTCAAAATAATCATTTAGGCCTGACCTTCCAAGGAAAATCAAACGTGATAAGCCTTTCAGTGATTTTTATTAATTCCTGTCTTTTGCATAGTAAAATAGATCAGCAAATGCTCGCTCATTCACTCATTTATTCATCATGCATTTAGAGAGCACATCTCTTGCCTGGGTCTTGGGCTAGACACTAGAGGTACAGTGTTAAACAAAGCAGATGGTATCTCAGAGCTTGAATCCTGGTGATCATAGATTTAGTTTGTGTAGCTGATTGTTCAGGACTGTTTTAAAAACAGTATGTTAGTGCCACATGAGCCAGGCATGGAAAAAGCTTGAACTGGCAACAGATAGATCTGTAGGAATAATGCAAATGATAAGAGGTGCTCAAAAGTTAAAACTAACCAGGTCATCAACATAGAAAAGATTGCCACCCTTTTTTTTTTAAATAGACAATCTGAACATAGACGTTGATTCAGGGTGTGCATTAATATCCACACAACTGATAGAGGAGGATAGTTCAGGAACTGACTCAGAGATAAGCTAGAAGGAAATACCTTTACTGGCTCTGTTGTCTGAGTAGAGTAAAAATTATATCTAATTGTACTTATTCAATTATTTAGTCAGTCATCCATTTATTCATTAAAAATTTATTGAGTAGCCTCTATATATCAGGAATTCTTCATTTTATAGATATAGAGTGGTAAAACAAACTAAAAAGAGTCCATGCCCTTATGAAGCTTATATTCTACTAAAGATAATAAATGTCATAAAATAGAATGTGTATAGATGTAGATTATGTATAGTATGTATTCTATACCTACTTATGAATGGTATGTTGTCTACATCTATATTGATCCACATTCATATCTCTATATAGCTCTCATCTCTTTTTAGGTACAGAGAAATAATAAAAAAGAAAAATGGAAATTGAAATGGTAGATGAGATGAAGAGTTAGAAGGTTTAATAAGCTCTTTCTGATTCACTTTTTAGATACAGCTTCTTTCCTAGAAATCTTGAACATGATGCTTCATGTGTTCTCAGTTCCTTAATGCTCTCTCCATCCTCCATGCCTTTAATTATACTGCTGTGTCTACTTGGATGTTATTCTTAAACTCGTTTAATTTGAGATTTAAAAAGACTTGTTTTTGTTTGAAAGCCTTCATTAACATAACACACCCTGTACCTTTTTTTTTTTTTTTCCCAGGTGGGTTACCAGCTCCTTCCTTTATTGTGCCCACGAGCATTCAATGTGTTCTTATATGACATTATTTCCCTGTCATGAGAATTCCCCAACTCTCTCTTTCACATTGAAGCAAAACAGTTTTAACATTTTACTAAATATTTATTTACTGCCTAACATTATCAAATCCTCTGAATTTTTTTCTTCATTATGTGAATTCTCTTAGTTCAAAATTAATTTTTTGTGGAAGCTGGCTTCATATTTGAAGGATAGCGTTTTACTCCAGATATCATCCTAGGTTGACATCCTGGTCCAAAAATCTGAAGCAAGGGGAAAATGTTCCTAATACAGAAGAGTTTTCTAAAATAGAAGAGGGAAACTTATCTTCCTTATTTTATAAAAGTATTTTTATTACCGTATATTTATTAAAAAACTCAATTAGTGTTATGGATGTTGAAAGATGTTTTTTAAAATATTGACCCACAGCTATAAAAAATCCCTCTTAGCAGTAAGGCAATGAATATATAGCGTGATGAAGGCATTTATGACCATTGTTAGCAAAGGTAATAATTAATAGAAGTTAGCAGTATAGCCTCTAGTCTTAATTTGCATATATGCAGCAGAAAAATGGTTGCTGTTAGTTTTACTAGCAACTTTAGTATATGGGACAAGTGTTCACAGGGCTTTAAGAATTCTTTTTATATGTAATATTTCATGAAAAATATACTGTTTTCATCACTCTGCAAGTAATATTCCACTGGCAATTTATCTCGGCCTTCTGAAGCATACCATTTGAATCTGAAGTCCATCTATCTAAAAGACTGATCTAAAATGCAGATTTGATCGTTGTTCAATTTAAATAAAACTTTAGTTTCTCCAAATATCAGAAAAAAAATCAGAACTTTTTTTCTTTAATTCCTATCAACATAACACCTATTGTACTTACCTTGCCTCCTGCATTTCTTTTCAATGTAAGAGAAATAGTTCTATTTGCAGTCTTACTACAGTTATGCAACTGCATGTAATTAAGTTATTCATGTCTTTACATATGATATTCCATAGGCTTAAAGTTTATCCTCCATTTCTTATTAATCTATCTCCTACTCCCCATAATTTAATATTGGCTGACATTTTTCTTATCTTCAGGATAGAATTCCTCCTCCATTAGCAACCTGCCAGTCCCAGACTTGGGGAATGTCAAACTCTCCTAGTATCTTTTGTATAATTTTAGTTTGACTTTTGTCGCAAGTACGATTTCTATATTGGCCTTAATATATTCACATGTTCATCTCCAGCATTGTTGTGTGATGCCCTGTAGACTTAGTTTGTGATTCTTGGCTTAGATTTTTTTTAGGATTCATGCCTCTCTCCCATCCCCAAAGTTGGTGATTAACCAGGTTTTAAAATAATCCTAGGTCATGATTTTAAAAGAAAAGCGAAAGAAGAAAGACAGAAACAAAGAAGTATTGAAAGTAGTTGACTTTAATTTAGTGCATCAAATGTTTAGAGTTACTGTCCTGAAAGGAATTCTATAATCCCCATGCATTACTCTGTTCCTGGAACATTATAAGAAGAGAAAAAAATATCTGAAAAATAAATTATGTAAGACTTGCTTCAGAATAAGCATGAACTTGAAAAAGCTTGATAACATTTCAGTTGAATAAAGGATATTAAAATATTGGATTATCTTGTTTCCCACCCTTATTCATAACTCTGTGACCAGCAGTGCCTCCATTCCATGGTGTTTTCCAATGTATGTCAATAAGGCAGGATGATAAAAAAACAACACAATTTTTGATAAGGCCATCCAGGACATGACTGTCATATGGATAAAGGGATATAGATAACCCCAGGCTTCTCCCCTGCTTCCAAGACCACATAATTCTAGGTGCGCAGTGTTCACAGGTCTCTAGTCCTATCATCACAGGCCATTAGCAATTTCTCATCTCTCTACTTCTCATCACAATTCACCTCACTTATGCTCATTCCTCCAGAGTTCTGGTCTCTGTTTTGACAAGCAGCTTATGTAATAAATGTAGAAGTAAAGTATACCAAAGGCATACGTAGGATACTTTCCTTGTCCTACTTTTATTGTCTCCCATTTATACTTTAACAAGAAATTTCTGAAATTATAATGGCTTAGTGGAAATCAGTGACATAAATGGTAACAATTTCAGGAGTGAGATAGGACGTTGAGTTTTTTGAGAGGAAAAAAGTTCAGGTTGACAGTCACCTAAAACGATGTATGTGGCCATAACGAAAATAATATTTGAATGTTCTTAATTATTTATGTTTTGAAAAAGAATGAGATCAACTTTAAATCACGAATTTTATAGGATTACTTTGTGTTTCACATAATTGAATATCAGCCTTTCTACATGGCACCATTGCTTGGTGTTTGGTTTGGCAGGAAAGTAACAGAGCACAGCGGGTGGTACAATAAAGTGCTAGTTAACTTTTAGCCATCTTGTAGAAGTTAAATTTAATTTAATTCCAAGCTAGGGAACATTAAAATGTCTCAATTAACTTAGCATTGAGTAATTAAGAATATGAATCTTTTTAATATAAAAAGCACCAGGATCCATTTTATAAAAGTTTTTTAAATATAATAACAATTAACATAAAAATAGATTATCTCATAGAAGGCATGCAGGGCATACTAAATGCTATAAAATATAATTATAACAATGATAATAATACTGTAAAGCTAAAATATTTTAAAATTAGGAATATAAATTTATCCTGTAATATACAAAATTAACACATTTCACCATGTTGTCACTGGTTTATCTTTTACTTTAGAGCAAAACAAAAGTTCAACATTATACATAATTACAGCTATTCAATAAACATTAATACTAAAACATATTGACTTAATTCTCTTTTAATAAGGTTATGGTATCAGCCAAATATAACACGTCTCATAGATGGAAATTGAAAAAGAAAAAAAATACAGTAAAGCATAAAATGAAACCCATAAGTCTTGGATCAAAATGCATTTTGTGTCAGAGCTTGAGGAATAAATTCGTTTGTTGAAAACGTATGAAATATACAGGAAACTACATAACTCTATTGCTTGGTATTTTAACTATTAACATTTCATTACTCACCCTAAAAAAGATTTTTTTTTCTTTTTTTTTTTACAATTTGCTGGCTTGTTGGCTTGTTGCTAATGTTCTAGAAAGTATTATAGACAGGTTATTCCAATTTTATTTGGCATCTGGTAATCACATATTTAATCACTAAGGTCATTTTGCTTCTACCAGTTCTTATTAACTCTTAAAAAATGTTTATTCACACATCTTTCAGTTCATAATCTTCAAATAAAGCAGTGCAATTTAAAGCTATGACCTAATATGTCTCTGATGCCAATCAGGAAACTAAATTTCCTAGCTAAATACTGTATTAAATAAAAACATTCTCCATCAGCCTTATCACTTACAGCATACTGTTCTTCATTCAAACACAGAAATTTCATTATAAAGAATTCTTGCCAAATATACAACTCAGCCTTAATTTTACTTAAGTTGCATACGGCGGATAGATAGACGTAATCTGTAGATAATTTCCCATTTATATGTAGGTAGAGGATATTTTGGGCACTTAAGGAATATTTGATTCAACTGGTAGTTTCCTATGACATATTTCTTGTTTATGCCTTACAGAAAAATTTTCGACTTTTCTTTCCTCTCATTATTAACAGATTTTATAGTAAAATGCAGACCTCAATTTTTTTAGTTTGTTTTTAACTACTATGTATTTTTAATTTGCTTATTTATAATTAAGTACTTTTAGCTTGGGCATTTTAGGTTTCAAAGTAACAGAAATTAGCTTGTAGTAGCTTTAAAAAGTGGGGCATTTTTTAAAGTACAAGGAGATATTTTACATCAGGACATCTAAGCAGCTGGGCTTTAGGAAGGTCTATTAAAAAAAGAGCTATCAGAAACTCAGAACATGCAAATTTTGTTTTGTTTTGCCATTTAAATTCACAGATTAAAAATGTAAAACATAATATTTGGAAGTATATATATATATACATTGTGGAATGGCTAAGTCTGGCTAACATATACATTACCTTACATATCATTTTTGTGGTAAGAACATTTTAAATATAGCATTTTTCAAGAATAGAATATTTTGTTATTAACTATAGTAGCCATACTATACAATACATCTCTTTAACTTATTCCTCCTATCTAACTAAAATTTTATATCCTTTGGCCAAAATTGTCCCTAGCTGACCTCCACCAACCTCACCAGTACCTGGTAACCACCATTCTACTCTCTACTTCTATAAAAACAACTTTTTATGATTTCACATATGATCGAGATTATGTGGTATTTGTCTTTATGGTCCTTATTTTTTTCACTTAACATAATGTCCTCCAGTTTCATCTATGTTGTCAAAAATTACAAGATTTTCTTCCTTTTTATGTGTGAATAGTATTTCATTATGGATACGTAACACATTTTCTTTCTCCATTCATTGATATGCACTTAGGTTAAACACTTGGGTTAAACAAGCAAATATTTACAACTATTGTAAATAATGCCACAGTAAACATGAGAGCACAGCTATCTCCTCAACATACTGATTTCATTTCCTTTGGATGTATGCCCAGTACTGAGAGTACCAGATCATACGGTAATTTTATTTTTACCTTTTTAAGGAACCTCATACTGTTTTTCATAGTGGCTGTACTAATTTACATCCCCACCAACAATATGCAAGACTTGTCTTTTCTCTAAATCTTTGCCAACACTTGTTATCTTTGCCTTTTTGATAGTAGCCATTTTAAGAGGTGTGAGGTGATATATAATTGTGATTTTAATCTACATTTCTGATGATTAATGATGTTGAGCATATTTTTATATACCAGTTGGCCAGTCGCATTTCTTCTTTTGAGAAATGTCTTTTCAGGTCCTTTCCCCATTTTCTCATCATATTATTTGTTTTCTTACTATTGAATTGCTTAAGTTAACTCTTCATTAGATGTATAGCTTGCAAATATTTTATCACATTCTTCCATTTGTCTCTTCATTCTGTTGATTGTTTATTTTGATGTGCAGAAGCTTTTTAGTTTCATGTAATTTCATTTGTCTATTTTCACTGTATTAACTGTGCTTTCGGGGTAATATTTTCTAAAAAAATCATTGCCCAGACCAGTGACATGGAGCTTTTCTCTTGTGTTTTATTATAGTAGTTTTAGAGTTTCAGGTCACACATATAAGTCTTTAATCCATTTCAATTTGATTTTTATACATGGTTGGGATAAGGGTCATTTTTCTGCATGCTGTTACTCAGTTTTGCAAATATCATTTATTGAAGATGGTGTCTCTTTTTCCTATTGTGCGTCCTTGTCTTTTTTATCAAAAATCAGTTGGCTGTAAATACGCAAATTTATTTCTGGGCTCTCTATTCTATTCCATTGGTCTATGTGTCTGTTTTTATGCAAGTACTATGTTGTTTTGGTTACTGCAGCTTTGTAGTATATTTTGAATTCAGATAGTGTGATGCCTCCAACTTTGTTCTATTTGCTCAAGATTACTTTGACTATTTTAGAAATTTTCTGAATTTCTTTGTCAGATAGTTTTCTGTTCATTTATAAAAGACTACTAATTTTTGTTAATTTTGTACCCTTCAACTTTGTTGACACTTTTCATTAGCTCTCATAAATTTTTGGTTGAGTCTCCAGGGTTTTCTGTTTATAAGATCGTGGCTTCCGCAAACAGGGACACATTAATTTCGTTCTTAAACGATAAATGTCTTTTATTTATTCTTCATGCCCAATTGATCTGGCTAAGACTTCCAGTACTGTGTTGAATAAAAGTGGTGAAAGGGTTATTATTGTGTTTTCCAGATCTTAGAGGAAAACTTTTAAACTTATCTCTAAGTGTGATATTAGCTGTAGGTTTGTTACATATAGCCTATTTTTGAGTTCAGGTATGTTCCTTCTACAACAATTGTTTTGAGGATTTTATCATTAAATTATGTCAAATTTTGTCAATTTTTTTCTGCATCTATTGAAATGTTTTTTGTTTTTAATTATGTAACTGTCATGTATTACATTTATCAATTTGCCCTTGTTTAACTATCCCTACATTTCTAGGATGAATCCAACTTAATCACAGTAAATGATCTTTTCAAAGTACTGTTGAATTCAGTTTGCTGATATTTTGTTAAGGATTTCTGTTTTTAGATCTGTTTGGAATATTGACCTGTAATTTTTATTTCTTCCTTTTTTATTTTTATATTTTGTAGCTTCCTTGTCTAGCTTTGGAATCAAAATAATGCGGGCCTCATGACATGAGTTTCGAGTACTCCCTGTTCTATTTTTGCAAGAGTTTTAGAAGAATTTGTATTGGTCCTCTTTTAAATGTTTGGTAAAATAGAGCAGTGAAGCCGTCAGGTCCTTGGCTTTTCTTTGATGGGAGACTTTTAGTACTAACTCAATCTCCTTACTCATTATTAGTCTGTTCATACTTTTTACTTTTTCGTAATTCAGTCTTGGTTGACTGTATGTTTCCACAATTTATTGCTTTCTTTTCGAGTTATCCAATTTGTTGGCAAATGGTTGTTCATAATAGTCTCTTATGATCCCATCTATCCATTCATCCACACGATGTCTTTTAACTGGAAATCTTACTACATTTAATACTTTCAGAGGAAATGTTTTTCTTCTGGTGGAGGGGATGGAGTCTTGCTCTGTTATCCAAACTGGAGTGCAGTGGTATGATCATAGTTCACTTCAGCCTCAAACTCCTTTGCTAAAGCAATCCTCCTGCCCTGGCCTCTTTAGTAGCTGAGACTACAGGTGTGTGCCACCATGGCCAGCTATTTTTTTATTTTTTATTTTTTGTAGAGACAGGGTATTGCTATGTTAACTAGGCTGGTGTCAAACTCCTAGTCTCAAGTGAACTTCTTACCTCAGCCTCCCAAAGTGCAGAGATTACAAGCGTGAGCCATCACACCTGGCTACATTCACAGAAATTATTGATAGGTCAGGACTTCCCACTGCCATTTTGTTCATTGTTTTCTAACTTGTTTTCTAGATCCTTTTTTTCTTTCTTCCTCTCTTGCTACCTTCCTTTGTGGGTAAGTGATTTTATCTAGTGGTAAGTTTTGATTCCTCCCTTTTTATTTTTTGCATACCTATTATGAGTTTTTGCTTCATGGTTACAATGAAGCTTTAAAAATACATCATATAGTCATAACAGGTTAGTTTAAGCTGATATCAGTTTATCTTTATTCACAAATAAACTTTCACACTTTCATTCCACTCTCCCCACTCCTCACATTTTGGTGTTTTATGTCACCATTAATATTTGTATATTGCCTACAGATTTTATTATCAGTGAAACCTGCACCCAAATCCTGGTTACTCCATTTTATAGTTGCATGGTCTTGTGCATGGCATTTAATTTATCTGAGCATCATTTCCTCAAATGTACAAAAATATCTACATCATACCATTGTTCTGTGGATTCAATAGTATGTAAGTTACTTAATAGAGCACATCAATTTGGCTAATCCTGCCAATGGTTTTGGTCTCTTCTCTTATAAAATCTCTGAGATAATTATTCCCAGATTATCTAACCCCTTGTTCTACTTTATTTTATTACACAATTTATAATATTATTTAAATTAGTTATTTCTGTTTGTATTCATTTATTAGCTGTCTCTTCCATCAGATTGTAGACTTCATGATAGCTGATTATTTGTTTAAATTGTTCACTAACATAATCCCACTTCCTGAAACAAAGTCTAGTAAGTACAAATTTGTTTAATGAAGGAAATATTTGCTAAACTCAAGGGAGCTACTATATTTCAGTGAAATGATTTAGCACAAAATTTTATTCTAGATCTTTGAATATATGGTGACATGACAAGCAATATTTGTAAATTAATTTCTAATAATGTTTATTTAATTTCTTACAGTAAATATGAAGAGACTGTTTCCTAATAAAAATAAAAAGAGAAATAAAACAATGAAAGCAGTAACAGATTGGAAAATTAAGTCAGTATAATACTCATTATTTCAAAGCTGCAAGAAGTGAATAAAACTCTCTAAAATTGCTCTCTTTGCCTGTCTTTCAGCCTAAAGAAGATAACTTTGGATTGTGGTGTTATGCAAAATTTTTGACTATTTGTATAGTGTTCTGAATTCTATACGTTTACAACATGAAAAATGTAGAACTGCTTTAAATTGGATTGAAGATCATTTTGTTTTAAAGTATAGTATATTTAAAATAATATTTTTATTTACAGTAAACTATTAAATTATCTAAAATCGAAAATTAAAAATCATCTGGTTAATACATTTTAAGGGATTAGTTGGACTTCTATGACTTTTTGCTCACAGGATGAAATAAAATATATATAAATACAAAGAAAGAATACTTGGCATTAAGAAATGAGTAAGCATTTAAAAATGGGATTAAAAAGCATAGACCTGGAGAAAAATAAAAATTAAGGTAGAGAAATGTAAGGTAGATATGGGCACTGAGAAGTAAGTATTATCTACAATTGTGTGAAAGACTATTTACCCTGATTTGAAATGGGAAAATCCACCCTAAAATGTCCTGAAAGTTTCTCAGTAACTGGGTTCCGTATCTCAAATGGCTTCAAAAAGTCGATGAAAGCATAATTGAAGACATGGCAAATAATGAAAGACTGTAATAAATTAGTGGAGCAAGGTTTTCTTCAAAATTACAAAGTCAATCATGTGAAAATATTATCCCAAAGTATTTGTTATTGGTTGCTATTATGGCATCCAATATTTCATTGCTTTCAGACTTCTTTATTTTTTCTGAATCGGACCTTCAAACACTATCTTCTTCGAGTTCAATATGGCTACCTAAAAATGTTCCCATCTTGCTCTGAGAAGTAAGTCTTTAGGGAAAAATTCATTGGAATGTCAGCCACAGTATGCAAAAGCGGATGAAGAAATACAGAATGAAGAAAAGGACATGAAATTAGTCTCTAGAAATGTATGAATTAAATTGGATTAATCACAATACATACTATATAAAAAAGTATGCAGTACATAAATACACAGATACAAAATATAGGCACCATTTTTGAAGTTATGTAATAATATATTGAGGCTATTTTATTAAAAAATGAATTTTATGCTAACTGTATAAAGGAAAAAAGAATAATTGCAGAAGAAATAATTTATAATTTGCTTTTCCTTGGTTTTATTTAAAAATTAAATTAATTAAATTATAAATATATTGTTTCTGTATAATTTATAATAAATAAGGCATATAGGCCAGGTACGGTGGCTCATGCCTGTAATCCCAGCACTTTGGGAGGCAGAGGTGGGTGGATCACCTGAGGTCAGGAGTTCAAGACCAGCCTGGCCAACATGGTGAAACCTCGTCTCTACTAAAAATACAACAATCAGCTGGGTGTGGTGGCAGATGCCTGTAATCCCAGCTATTCGGGAGGCTGAGGCAGGAGATTCGCTTGAACCCAGGAGGCAGAGGTTGCAGTGAGCCGAGATCGTGCCATTGCACTCTTGCCTGGGGGACAAGAGCGAGACTTCGTCTCAAAAACAAAACAAAACAAAACAAAAACAAACAAACAAAAAAAACCACAAAGAAACAAAAAAAATATAAAGCAACAAATTACTCCTATTTCTTAGCTATATTCTGTTTAATTAAAAAATAGGGTATCCTCTATGTAAAGAAAAATATAATGCTATTGAGACATTTTCTTCAAAAGAACAAGCTACTCTACCTATGTAGAGTGATAACGTATCCTCAGGATTGAAAATCAAAACAGGTAATATATACAAACATTCTTTGAAAGGTGCTTTATAAAACAAAAAATTGTTTTATCATAAAAATTTAAGGTAGTGCAGAGAGCTAACATGAAAAATTTCAACATTGGCAATAAGAACAAAGACATACTATGCTTGAAAAATGGTTAATGTCCCTTTTGAATATCTATGTCAACATTCATTTTATGTAGACATAAACAGGTGTCAAAATTATTTCTGTTCTGCCAAAATTATTTTTCTGGAAATAATTATTAGGAAGCACCAAACTGTATTTACACTAACCATCTGTTTATTCAGTTGCCTTACAAAGACAGTATTAGAATAAAAAAAGCCTCAGGCACTTCTATTATAATAATGAATGTCTCATGGGATGGGATGATGTGCAGGTTACAACATTCTGATAGTAATTTCTAATGCATTACAGTAGAGCATAGACCCTTGAGAATCAGATGAAATTTTCTTCCATCTAGATTACATTTTCTCACTGTCCCAATGTGCTTGATATGAACTGACACCACCATAAATACTTTTATCTGAACGGCAGCACTGTCATAGTTAGACAGAGAAATATATAGCGTTGAGTGAAAAATAATTTTAGATACTTTCCAAGTGCTTTTTGCTGTTGTAACAGTAATTCCTGCAAAGTACATACTAAACCATGTAAAATTACAATCCTGACTATTGATTTAGTGAATTATGTATTCTTTGAGGAAAGCGGAAAATGTGTGTTCAAATAGTATGTAAGATAGCTTCGCTTTCTGGAGGCTTATAGATCTCCATATTGCCTATGTAATCACTTGAGGAAGGAAACCAAGTGCTCTTGCCCTTCTAATGAATTTTGAATGCATCAGTAATCACTGTATTATGTATCTCCAATTAACTAGAGAAACAGGCTCACAATATTCTAAATTTGTACACTAAGGAATTACATAACACTGTGTTGTTAATTGAGAAAATACTCATTCCAACAAGGTTAACAACCCTAAAGGAGTTAAAATTTATCAAGTGTTTGAACAGTACATAGCACTTATTAAGTGCTAAACAGTTTGTTGACAATTAAATATTCACTGTTTGAAATTTGTAAATTGCATTTTCTTCATAAAACACTGCATAAATTTGTCTCATATTTTAAATTATGACATTCCTTTTTTTCTTTAATGAGTCTAAATAACATTAGTGGTGTTAGATATGATTGAACTCTATTATTGATTGAATTCACTAAGCAAATTATCCAGATTTTTTAAATAGTCAGACGATATTTTGAGGACTTTGCCATGTTGTATGATTACTCTAATTGTTTAAATATTTTGGTAACATAAAAACAAGTTATAGCAGTAGTGATGAATTGTATATCCAACAAGATTTCGATGAAACTTTATGTAACTTTATGTCACATCCTTGACCACTGTGCTTGCTGTATTTCTAAACAATTTAACTTGCTATTATTTAAAGGCTGATTAAAATATAAACTCTCGATAAAGTGTTCCCAAACTCTGTGCTAAATTTCTTCTTAACCCAGTGTGAAATGTAAAGGCAGGAGAGACATTTTGAAAAACTTTTACCTTTCCTCATCAACTATCTCTTCAATTATTTCTATCAATTTCCTAGGTACCATTGCTCAAGAAATTCAAGAACAATTATAATGAAATTGAGAAAATAGATTCCAAATTTATATAAAAATTTAAAGTCCCAATAATGTCAAAAAAATCTTGATGAAAGAATAATTTTGGACTTAAATTACTATCTTGAGATGTGTTACATATATTCAGTAAAAGATTAACCTTGCCCAAAGAAAGGTTTGTTGTTTTGCACTGATGTTCTGAGGGGTAATTTGAACTTGTTGGAATGTACTGCCTGATAAGAGTGTCTTCATTTGCCGCAGGACCCTGTGCTATGCCACTTTACCTATGCTAACAATATAGTTTATGTTGGGGACTTTGGACCATATGGTGTCATCTCAATCTCTGGAGGGCCTGGAGACTAAATTCATCCATATGGGTGGTCAGCAGTGTCTACATGATAAAAAGTCTGGATACCAGTGCTTGTATGAATTTTCCTGGTTGGCAATGCTCCATGTGTATTGCCACACATTGTTGCTAGGAGGAATATATTCACACAACTCCTTTAAGAGGTGAGAACAGGAAGCTTCATGCTTGTTGTTTCCTGCACCATGCTCGATAGGCCTTTCCTATTGCTTCTTTTGATCTGTATCCTTTCATTAAAATGAAATGAAACCATGAGTATAAAAACTTTGTTAAGATCTGTGAGCCTTTTTACTGATTTATTTAACCTAGAGGAGGTTTTAGAGACCTTCCTGACTGTATTTATACAACTATGATTTTAAATTTCTTTTGAAACACACAGAAAAAAATCAATGGAAGAGAATGCACTATATGATACAATGTTGTTGCCAGCAGCCATGCAAGCCATATGTTGCTATTTAAATTACATATAAATAAGTTAAAATGAAATAAAATTAACTCTTCATTTCCTCACATGCATTATATAAATATCCAGTGCTCAACAGCTATAAGGCTGTTCGCTATTATATAGAATTGCACAGATATAAAACATACCCATCACGAAAGAAACTTATATTGAACAAGAATTGAGTGAAAGTCCAACAAAAGAAAGGACAGGTTGATAAATGTTATGAAAGATAAATGTTTCAGATGAATTGTGCATTAACATTTGAGAGGTAAAATTACAACACATCTAGAAAATCGTATGTGAAACAAATTAAAGGTTTATATACATATTTGGCAAAAATAATACATATAAATAGAACTACAATAGTGGTATATGTTGTGAAACAGAAGTGTGCTCTGAAAGTATATAATAAAAATGCCAAGTGATGCCCAGGTTAATGCTAATTGTGGAAAAAAAGAAAAACTTCCCTGAATTTCCCAGTGTTCTTGTAAAAAGCCCCAGCTTCCTAGAACCATCTTCGGATACCAGGAAATATGTAGACATTTGTCTAGTTGATTGCTGTGACCCCGAAGGGCAGTAAAATGTCTCTTATTACTTGGAGGTGCCCAAACAGTTACAGCACTGGACTAGGTCCCTAGTTAAGTACCAAAGGTTCCTGGAAAGATTGAAGCTTTATCTTTCTAGGTATTAGCATATCAGGTGAGGAATGAGACTCAACCACTTGGAGATAAATTTAGGTCTTAAAAGCTAAGACATGCAGAGCTATCAAACTCCTGCAAAGATATTTTCACATCTTAAAGAGCTAGAAAATAAAAGTGGGACTATTGCATGGAGGAGACACTTTGAGGTAGTGAGAGGAATAGCTACCTCCTTCTACTCTATAAGTACAGGAAAATCATCCTCTAAACCTCTTATTTTTGGACTTACAACCACTCAGGCAGGAAAATTCCCACCACTGGCTCTCATGGTGTCACCCTAAGTGTAATGATTAGAGCAACGAGGGCATGGAGATAGATACACATGTTACTTACTGTAAAATTTAAAAAAATCTTTCTAATTCCACAGAGATTTTATTTGCACTCCTGATAAAATAAGTAGAGATGCATATTAAATACCCAGCACTAACACATGTACTATATTTAAAATTTTTTAATGCTTTTATATCTTTTACTTGATAGGAAAATTTACAAATGAGAAAATAAAGACAGAGGGAAGTTAAATATCCTGCCTAACTACAATGACCTATCTCATAAGTGGTAGAGCTATGCTTTAATAAAGGAATTTGATTCCAAAGTCCATGTGATTAAAATCTATGATATAAAATGAGGAGACCTTCTTAAGGAGCTTTCAGTTAAGATGCTACTTGAAAGCTTTAGGCAGGTGTAAGTCATGGAGATGATTGTCCAAACAGAGAGAAAATAACTTAAAAAAAGAGATTTGGCATATTAAAAGAAGACAGAAAATGTTGAACTAAAGAGGAAAACTCATAATTAGTATAGATTTACTGACAAGACAGCATTACAGTTTTTATTTTGTAGACTCCTGCTAAGGGTAATGTACACTCATTATTGCTTCAACATTGTATAGATATTCCTGAATAATCTCATACTTTGCTAAATTGCAAGCTAAAATATCAAGGCTTACAAATAAAGAGAAAGCTAGAAGCAGATTACTTCAAGTATAGATTCATAAAAAGATAACCATCCAAAGAAAACCAGTAGCATAGCTAGCTCTCCCCTGACATTCACACACAGAATCGTATCCTTAGTAGCCCCAAAATGTAAACTCTGCTTTCTTCATTCACTGTGGATCCTTATAGGGATTCACTTTCAAAAAAGACCAGTGTTATCAAAATTCTAAACTTGAAATCAATAAACATTGATATGCAAATACCTAAAGAGATAAATAGAGTGTATAGTACTCTTTATCTTTGCTGTTTTTTTTTAATTTGGAGAAAGTGTTTTCACCTTTTTCTCATTTATACTCTCTGCTTTCTGAAATAATTTAACAGAGTAGAATCAAAGAAGTTCTTGAAGCAATAAATCAACTACTACTTTCATTAAACAAAGGCATTTTCATAGAGGCTTCAGTTATTCTTCAGGTTTTTATGTTGCCTAGGCTTGTCCTTTTGTTACTAAGCTAGCAATGCCCTTACTTCCAAACATGCTTAGAAGCCAATACTACGGCACAGGCTTTTGAGAAAAGAAAGGTTTACTGTCAATCAACTGGAAAGGAGACAGAAGACAGCATTCAAACTTGTCTTCTTCAGCTAGAGACTGGGGTAGGTTTTATAGACAGAGGGTAATGAGGCATGATGTGATTAGATATTGCAATGAAGTGATGTCTGGAATCATGATCTAACTGGTCTATGCCATGGTGTGATGCCAGGGTTCAGTCTAATTGGATGATGGATCATGAAGTGTGTGCTTCTTCATTCAGTCCCCTTTCCTTGGATTGAGCACTTAGGTTCTGCCTGTGGTTGCATGTGTGGTTAATCTGGGCACGTCTGGGTTACATAACTTGAAACCTGGGGTCCACGGCGACTGAAAAACAACTCACTATTTCATAATACAAAGTAGAACCAGATTGTGGTTCTGTGGTTACACTTTCCTGTGAGGAAACTTGTCAAATGAAGCTTTAAAATATTAATGTACCTGAACAAAATTACATATAAAACAAATCAGCTTCTAAGTTATACTAATATTGTTTCCTATTTACTGATATGGGAGCTAACACTCATTAAAGTAAAACATTTGAGGAAAAACAGACTTGACTCATAATAAATATTAAATGTGATACTTATTAGTCCTTTATGAAATAATTTATGTATTAAGAAATATCACCGTTTTAATATTTTGTAGCTGACAGTTTACTTTGCAGTTGAAATTTGTGTCATTACTTTGAAATAGATCTTTCCTCAGTCATATGGAAACTGTTACAAACAACTTCAAGTTTTTGTCCTTATTTACTACTTTTCAATATGCATGGGAGTAAATTAAATTAACATCTCAGATCATCTCTTAGTTCATTTGTAAGTTTAAGACATTAGAATTACTAGGTATCTTGTAAACTTGACCAGCTCTGCAACAAGCTTTAGAGAAAACAAAATGTGATTTTAACTGTTTGAGTTCATATTCTTTAGGAGAAAATTTCTAAGAGTTTCTCACAATATATCTCTATATATTGTTATATATATCTCTATATATCATTATATATATATCTATACTTTCTTTATGTAGAGGTATAGATATATAGAGAAACTATATATATATATACACACATACCTATGTAGGTACAGATGTATATACACAGAGAGACATATGTACATGCATACACACATGTATATGTTTAGACAATTTTCATTTTTACTAAAGAACGTGTGTGTGTATGTGCATGAGTGTGTGTGTATATATGCATGTATATTTGTTTATATGTTTTATCAGAAAAACAAAGTGGTAGATGCCTCTTATGAGCAATATCCTTAGAATCTTTTAATGGTCTCTGATTTCAGTTACTTTATAATCCACACTCTTTACCATACCCTTGTTATGACTATGTGGGCAGTTTTATATTAAGAAATTTTGACTTATTAGATGAACAACAAGGACCCCAAAAAAGTGTAAAAACTTATAAAATATCTGGTATATTTTATTTTAAAAATAATTTTATAGACCTCACTGGGTATATGTGCAGGTTTGCTACATGAATATATTTTGTAGTGATGAGATTTGGAATTCTAGTGTACTTCTCACCCAAATAGTGAATATTGTACCCAAAAGATAATTTTCAACACTCATTCTCATCCCATTTCTCCCCCATTTTGGAGTCCCCAGTGTCTATTTTTTTAATCCATCACACTGTGTACCATTGTTTAGCTCTTACTTATAAGTGAGAACATGAAATATTTGATTTTCTGAATCTGAGTTATTTCACTTAGGATAATGGCCTCCAGCTCCATTTATGTTGCCTCTTAGGACATGACTTCATTATTTTTGTGGTTACTTAGTGTTCCATTGTGTACATGTATCACACTTTGTTTATTCAATCATCTACTGATGTATACTTAGATCCCATGACTTTGCAATTGTGAGTAGTGAATTGTTTTGTGATAAACATATGAGTGTAGATGTCTTTTTGATATAACACTTTCTTTTTCTTTGGGTAGATATCAGTAGTGGGATTGCTGGGTCGAATGGTAGCTATATTTTCAGTGATTTGAGAAATCTCCATATTGTTTTTCATCATGGTTGTGCTAATTTACATTCCCATGCATAGTATATAAGTGCTCCCTTTTTTCTTCTTCCTCACTGACATCTGTTGTTTTTTGACTTTTTAATCAGAACAATTCTGATGGCTGTGAGTAGGTATCTCATTGTGATTTTAATTTGTATTTCTCTGATGATTAGCAATGTAGAAAATTTTTTCATATGTTTGCTTTCCACTTTTATGTCTTCTTTTTAGAGGTGTCTATTCATGTCTTTGGCCGATTTTTTAACTGAGATTTTCTTTTTATCTTTTGAGTGGTTTGAGTTCCTTGTAAATTCTGGATATTACTTCTTTTCAGATGCATAATTGGCGCATATTTTCTCCCATTTTTATGTTGTCTGTTTACTCTGACACTTTCTACTTTAATTAAGTCTCATTGGTCTCTTTTATTTTTGTCACATTTACTTTTAATGTCTTAATTTGCCTTAGTCAATGTCCTGAAAAGCTTATTCTAGGTCTTCTTCTAGGTTGTTTATAGTTTCAAGTCTTACATTCAATTCTTTCTTTCTCTTTCTTTCTTTCTCTTTCTTTCTTTCTTTCTTTCTTTCTTTCTTTCTTTCTTTCTTTCTTTCATTCTTTCTTTCTTTTTTTCTTTCTTTCTTTCTTTCTTTCTTCTCTCTCTCTCTTCCTTTCTTTCTTTTTGTTCCAGGGTACATGTGCAGGATGTGCACATTTGTTTCATTGGAAAATGTGTGCCATGGTGGTTTGCTGCACCTATCAACCCATCATCTAAGTATTAAGCCCAGCATTCATTAGCTATTTTTCTTGATGTTCTCCCTCCCCCCTCACCTGCCCAACAAGCTCCAGTGTGTGTTGTTCTCCTCCCTGTGTCCATGTATTCTCATTAATCAGCTCCCACTTATAAGTGAGAACATGTAGTGTTTGGTTTTCTGTTCCTGCATGTTTGCTGAGGATAATGGCTTCCAGCTGCATCCATGACCCTGCAAAAGACATGATCTCTTTCTTTTTTATGGCTGCATAGTATTCCATGATGTAATCAACCCAAATGCCCATCAATGATAGACTGGATACATTTAAATTTTTAATCTACATTAAGTTAATTTTTGTATATGCTGAGAGATAGGGGTCCAGTTTCATTCTTCTGCATATGGCTGTATAATTTTTCTGTCACCATTTATTAAATAGGGCTCCCTTTTACCATTGTTCATTTTTGTCAACTTTGTCAAAAAAAGTTTGTTGTACATATGTGGCTTTATTTCTGAGATCTTTATTCTGTTCCAATGACCTGTTTTCTTTTTTTGCACTAGAATCTTGTTATGTTTGTTACTATAGCCTTATAGTATAGTTTGAAATCAGATAACATGATGCCTCCAGCTTTATTCTTTCTCTTACTGTTGCTTTGACTACTTGGGCTCTTTGTGGTTGAATATGAATTTTGGGATTTTCTTCTAACTCTGTAAAAAATGACACTGGTAATTTGATTGGAATTGCTTTGAATCTGTAGATTGCTTTGGGCAGTATGATCATTTTAACAATATTAAGTCTTCCAATCCACGAGGATGGGATACTTGTCTATTTGTATGTGTCATCTATTTCTTTCATCACTATTTTCAGATCTCTTTGTATAGTTCTTTAACCTCCTAGGCATGTTATTTTTTGTATTGCAAATACGATTGAGTTCTTGATTTGATTCTAAGTTTTAATGTTATTGGTTTCTAGAAATAATACTGATTTTATATGTTGAGTTTGTATCCTGACACTTTACTGAATAATTTATCATGTCTTGGAGTCTTTAAGAGAAGTCTTTAGGGTTTTCTATGTATAAGATTATGTCGTCAGTCAATCGAGATAATTTGTCTTAGTCTTTCATAATTTAATTTCTTTAATAACTTTAATTTCTTTCTCTTGACTGATGATCTAGGACTTCCAGTACTAAGTTGAATAAGAGTAGTGAGAGTGGGTATCCTTGTCTTGTTCCAGTTCTTAGGGAGACTGCTTTCAACTTTTGCTCATTCAGTATGATGTTGACTGTGGGTTTATCCTGCACAGCTTTTATTATTTTGAGGTATAGTTCATTTATTCCTAAATAGCAAAGGGTTTTATCATAAAGAGATGTTGGATCTTATCAAATGCTTTTTGTGCATTGATTGAAATGCTCATATGGTTTTTGTCTTTAATTGTGTTTATGTGGTGAGTTACATTTATTGACTTGCGTATTTTGAGCCATGCTTGCATCCATGGGATAAAACCCACTTCATCATGATGTATTATTGTTTTGAAATGCTGCCAGATTTGGTTTGCTAGTATTGTGCTGAGGATATTTGTATCAGTTTTCAACAGGTATACTGGTCTGTAGTTTTCTCTCTTTTTTCTTTTTCTTTGTATTGTTTTTTGTATGTCCTTGCATACTTTTTGTATCAGGGTCACACTGGCTTCACGGAGTGAATTAGTGTAGAATCCCTCTTCCTAGATATTTTGAAATAGTTTCATGAAGATAGCTACCAACTCTTCTTCGTATGTCTGACAAAATTCGGCTATGAATCCATCTGGTCCTGGGCTTTTTGTTGGGAGATTTTTTTAAAATTATCAATTCAATTTTATTATTCTTCATTAGTCTGCTCAGAAGTTTTGCTTCTTACTGAATCAATCTTGAGAAGTTGTGTGTTTCCAGAAATCTATTTCCTCCAAAGTTTTCTAGTCTGTGCATATAGATATATTCATAATATCTCATAATCTTTTGTATTTCTATAGTATCAGTTGTGATATCATCTTTATTGTTTCTAATTGTGCTTATTTGAAACTTCTGTCTTTTTTCTTGGTTAATCTAGCTAGCAGTCTACCAATTTTGTCTATCCTTTCAAAGAATGAACTTTTCATTCCATTGAGCTTTTGAGTGATATTTTATTTCAATTTTATTTAGCTCTTTTCTGAACTTTGTTATTTCTTTTTCTCTGCTAGCTTCGGTTTTGGTTTATCCTTGCTTTTTTAGGTCTTTTGGTGTGTTGTTGAGTTCTTAATTTGAGATATTTATATCTTTTCAATATAGGTATTTAAAAATATAAAATTTCCTCTTAAGGCTGCTTTTGCTGTGTCCCAAAGGTTTAGGTATGTTGAGTCTCTGTTTCTATTTATTTCAAATATTTTTTGATTACAGTCTTCATTTCTTTGTTTATCCCTGTCATTCAGAAACAAATTGTGTAGTTTTAATGTATTTCTGTGGTTTTGAGTTTATTTTGGTATTCATTTACAATTATTTGATTTTCTTGAATTTATTCAGACTCACTTTATGGTAAAGTATATGGACTATTTTGAAGAATATATATAGATTATTTTGAAGAATGATTAAAGAATGACAAAACAATTCTAGTGTTTTGTTTTGTTTCATTTTGATACAGAGTCTCACTCTGTTGGACAGGCTGGAGTGCAGTGGTGTGATCTTGGCTCACTGCAAACTCCATCTCCCAGGTTCAGGTTCAAGCAAGTCTCCTGCCTCAACCTCCCAAGTAGCTGGGATTACAGGCATGTGCCACCACACCTGGCTACAATTCTCGTTTTGTCTAAAATTTCTTTGTTGGTTTTCTGCTTCAGTGATCTATCTAACGCTGTCAGTGAGGTATTGAAGTTCCACACTACCAGTGCATGGCTATCTATCTCCTTTTTTTAGGTCCAGTAGTATTTGCTTTATGAATTTAGGTGCTCTGGTGTTGGATGTGTGTATAAAAAGGATAGTTATAGCTTCTTATTGGATTGAAACCATTATGAAGACCTTGTTTCTATTTTTTTACTGTTTTTGATTTAAAACCTGTTTGATCTGATATAAATATAGCAACTCCTGTTTGTCTTTGGTTTCCATTGTGTGGTATATTTTTTCCACCACACTTCTTTGACTCTGTGGGTGTTTTTACCCATTGCCTTTGTCTCCTGTAGGCAGCAAATGTTTGAATCTTGTTTTTTTCATCCAATTTGCCAGTCCATATCTTTAAGTGGGGGCATTTATGTCAGTTATGTTTAAGGATAACATTGCTATGTGAGTCTCTTCCTGTCACAGTGTTCTTACATGGTTGATTTGTAATTTTAATTTTGTGATTGCCTTATAGGATTTGTGAGCTTTGTACTTACATGTGCTTTTATGAAAATCAGTATTGTCTTTCATTTCCATTTTTAGATTTCCTTCACACATTTCTTGTAAGGCCACCCTAGTGATAACACATTCCCTTAGCATTTGCTTATCTGGGAAAGGCTTTTTTTCTCCTTCATTTATGAGGCTTAATTTATAAGCTTACAAAATTATTATCTGAGAAATTTTTTCTTTAAGAAGACTGAAAATAGGACTCCAGTCCCTTCTGGCTTGTAAGGTTTCTTCTGAGAGGTCTACTGTCAGTCTGATGGAACTCCTTCATGGGTGATTTGATACTTCTCTCTTGATACTTTCAAATTTTTTTCTTTCTGTTAATTTAAATAGTCTGATGATAATCTCTTGATGATGTTCATCATGTAAAATATCTTCCAGTTAATATTAGGTTGTTCTTGTATTGCTACAAAGAAATACTTGAGATTGGGTAATTTGTAAAGAAAAGAGGTTTAATTGGCTTATGATTCTGCAGGCTTTACAGGAAGCATGGTGCTGGCATCTGCTCAGCTTCTGATGAAGCCTCAGGAAGGTGAAGCGAGAATTAGCGTGTCACATGTCAAAAGCAGGGGTAAGTCAGAGAGAATTGGAGGGTGCTGCACACTTTTAAATAACAAAATATTGTGTGAACTCAGAGTGAGAGCTCATTTATCACCAAGGGGATAACCCAAGCCATTCATGAGTGATTCACCTGCATAAACCAAACACCTCTCATCAAGCCCCATCTCCAGCATGGGGGATTACAATTTAACATAAAATTTGAGTGGGGATAAATATCCAGATTATATCAAAGTTGTACTCTGAGGTTCTTGAACCTGGATTTCCACATCTCTATCAAAACCAGGGAAATTTTCCTGAGTTATTCCCTCACATTGGTTTGCTAATCATTTTAATTTTTCTTCTTATCCCCCAGAAATATCCATAACTCATAGGTTAGGTCACTTTCCATAATCTCATATTTCTAGAATGCTTTGTTCATCTTTAAAATTTTTTTAAAAAAATTTGTCTGACTGGGTTTGTTGGAAAAAACCTATCTTCACACTCTGAGATTATTTCTTCTCTTTGGTGTAGCCTGTTGTTAAAACTTTAAATTGTAATTTGTAACTCAATTTTTCATTTTCAGAAGTTATGCTGTACTTTTTAAAAAGATATCTATGTTTTCTTTCATATCTTGTACTGTCTCTCTGATTTTATTTGTGTGGTTTCTAACTTTCTCTTGGATATTATTGAGCTTCCTTATTATCTTTATTTTAAGATGTTTTTACCTGTCTTTTCAGAATTTTTATTTTAGTTATAATCCAGTGCTTGGAGATTAGTGTATTTCTTTGAAGATATTGCAACTCTCTGTTGTTTACTGGTACCAGAGTTCTCACACTGATTTCTTCTCATCTGGGGAAGTTGTCACTTCTGACTTTTACATTTACTTTCATTTGAATGGTATTTTTTTTCCCCTGAGGTTGCAAATGTAGCACATGTAGGAAGATTCTTTGGCTTTGCTTATTTAGCCCTGTGCACTTCTCTCAGTAGGTTTTTTATTGTGTCGTGCAGTTCAGCTTCATGGCCAGCAGGTAGCACCTTTGAGTAACAACAAGGTGCCGCGGAAACACTTGGATGTATGCTGGACCTCTGTTTACTAGGATGTACTCTGTATTGTTTTGGTGATGGGCTAGTCTCTGTGTTCATCCTGGTGGGGAGGTCAAAACTAGGTGGAGCTGGACTACCAAGATCACCTATGAATATCCCAATGACCAGCTCACACACCAGCCCTGATGCAAGTGTTTGGGGGAGCCCTTGGTGAAATGTGCTGAGGTCTCTGTAGGTTGGGGAGGGAGCTGCACCAGATCCATATCCTGGGCAGGTAGGAATCTGATCTCTTTTCCTATCACACCTCTGTCCCAGGGCTCATGACTCTCAGATCAGACAGTTTCCTATACCTCCAGTCCAGAATGTAGCTAATAGCCATGGAAAATGTCTGTCCCAAAATACTCTGTGGTAGTGGGACAGGGTGGGACTTCTTTCCTCAGCCCAATAGATACAGCATTGTGGCTTGCCTGTTCTCCAGTGCAGATATGCTGCTACTTCATGTAGATAAAGGTAAGTGTTCTACCTTGTGGCACATATGTAGATCAAGGTAAGTCTTCTGCCTTCTGGCACATATGAGTGGTTGTCAGCTATGGTGGTATCAGCTGGCTGAATTGGCCCAATCTCAGACCCCAGGAGCAGCGATCAGGTTCCAGCAGTGGTGGACTGGACTAGGCAATCCCTCAATCTTTAGATTCTTAGATGGTCCCCCGGAACTTGTGCTTGAGTCCTAGAGTGTCTGGACTGGACTGGACCAGAGTACTTGTTCTCAGGTCCCCATGATACAGGTGCTGACTGTGACAAAGATGGGCAGGTTGGCTCCAAGAGTGATGGCCAAATGCTGAGGCAGCTAAAGCCTGAAGGTGGTAACATCTAGGACAGATTGAAGGCTTCTGGGAACTGAGATCCCAGAAGGGTGCTGGGCTGTGGCTGAGATGATTAGGTAGGGGCAGGGCAGCTGCGCTAGGATCAGTCCAGAGGGAATACAGACACCCCATCCCACCAACTCCCCAGTCAGTGGGAGCAGTGGGGGCAGCAGCTGTGAGATTCATGGCCCACTCACATCTCCCCCTTGCAGGATCAGTGGTGGTAACTGTCATGGGTGTATGAGAAGGTGTCTAGTCTCCCCTCTCCTTCTCTACCCCAGTGGTGGGAGCCCCTTGGCAGAGTTCAGGTCTCTGTGGGCTGGGTCTTCCAAAGGGCACCCAGCCACAGCTAAAATGCTTAGGCAGGGGCAGGGTGGCTATGTGTCAATAGGGAGGGCAGGCACCCACAGCAGGAGCAATGGAAGCTGACGACTGTGGAGCACGCGGCCCGTTCACAGATAATTGTTTTTAATTTAAAAGATATCTCAAAGATCAAGTGTATATTTCCTCCAAAGTTAAAATTTAAAATATTTTGAAATATTCTCAACTTTTTTGGTTAAAATGCTGACACATTCCTTAATCTGGAGCCCTTCTCACTATGCTGGGCCACAGCAATGAATTGTAAATCCCAAGTTATAAAAAATTAAATTGTGCTGGAAGAATCTATCATAGTAGATGAGGCAAAAGACATGCCCTGAAAATTCATGCTGACTTGTAAATCCTTTTTAATTGCACTGAAATCATTTAACATATTCACTAAATGCCATCCAATTGTAAATAATGGAAAGCAAAGAGTTATTGTCAATATGCCATTATATATATATTTAAAAATGACAAACATTGAAATACTTTGATTTAACTAAAAACTGAGTGTATATAATAATGTAGAATTTCTAATAACATGACAAAATAAAAATAACCATAATATGTTACTTTGTTTTTTATATTAATAACATAGTATATAATGTAACACTACAATATTATGACTGTGGTTACATATATTAGTTAAATCTAATGTTAACAATCCGTTAAGACTATGGCTTTTTACATCTTAAAAGGAATCTTCCCCCATTTCTTACTGTAGTTTTACAAAATGTTGTTATTAAGTACTTCCTAGATACTTTTTGGGGAGGTGAATGTATGTGAAGTAATGAGTAGAGTATGTTGCAAACATCATTGATACCGGAAAAATAATCATTGACATAGGATAGTGACATCATCTGCTACTTATGTAATAATTTATTACTCATCCCATCCAGCAATATTTAGTTCAAATGTCAAGTTTCTAGCAACCCTCCCATAGGACTGAGAAGTTTTTCTTGTAAATTAATATAGTACTCATCATAGCTCTCTCACAGTACTTATACTTTATTGCGATTATAAATTTATTTGCCTTTTTTGTCAAATCTCAGTTTTCTGATGCTAAATAAATGGCTATAGTATCTGATCATCATTAGCATTTTGATTCACTATCTCTCCCAAAAAGCCCTCTATTACCCTCTTACTGCCTCAGTTTCATTCTCTCTTCTCTCTCTCTCTCTCTGTCTCAGAGTAGTACATATGTGAATATGTATGAAGATGGCTTATTGCCATGGAAAGGAGTGTAGGCCTGAGGTACATACTTGCAGTTTTCAAATGTGGGCTCCATTACAATAGCTCAGTTGATTCTTGCCAAGTTTCTGAACTTCTTTCTGCCTGAATTTTTTCATTTGTAAATTATGCATAGTGATATAACTGGCCTCATATTGTTTTTGCAAAGATTAATTCCAATAGTAAATATGTAAATGCTTGTATTGCCTGACTCATAATAAGTAATTAGTAAACATTTCTACATTCAGTTATTCATATCAACATTATTTATGACCCTTGTCTTTGTTCTAAACTTTCTATTCTAGACTTATGCCTGTGCAAGTTCACAATTTCACGCATTATTTATATGTCAATGACTCACAAATTAAGACCTTACTTTGTCTCTACATCACATGTCCAAATGCGCATTTGACATTCTCATTTAATAGAAATTATTCAGGCTTCTTGATTATTTCTCTCTGCTCTCCAAAATAAACCCATTTCTAATCTTAGTTTCGTCAACCTAAAATACCTCAACCATCTACATATAAGTTCAAATAAATACTCAGCTTTGTCATATCCTCATCTGATATATCCAGTTCATTAATAAACTTACTCAAAATATATCTCATATTCATTTATTTATCTCCATAATCTGTATTGTTACCTCCCTGGTAAAAGCCACCCTTAGTTCTCATCTAGACTACTATATTTAGGTCATTATTATTCTCCTGGCTTTTTATTTCTCAATGCCTTATAATTATTCAATAATTATTAAACAATTAGAGTAAACTTTAAAATATATAAGTAAGATAAAACCCAAACATCATTAAGTCTTCAAGCCCTTTTCAGGTTGGGCTTCTGCCTACTAGCTGATTGCATATCTTGTACTCTCCCTCTCTCTAACTTATTAGGATCCAGTTATGCTAATGTGCCAGATCATGAACATACCAAGCCCTTATGCAAGCTCTTTTATCTGCCTAGAATGTTTTTCCCTCACACTTCCATCATATGTATATGTGTAACTGGAATATAGAACTATTAAATTAATATTTATTAAATAACTATTTACTAATAGCTTAACAAAGAAAAATCATGTAAGAAGTTTATTTTGAAAATATAATAGAAGTTAAAGCCTTAAATTTTGTATTAGTAAAATTACAACCCAGAAAAAAATAAACATTCTAAAATAGCATATTCAAATAACCCCAAAACAAATGTAAAGTTTAAACAATTTTTAAAAAATCATAAATGAAATTGATATAGTAGATTTTTACATGTTCCTACTACTTCTGGTCTTTCAAAGATAAAATATAAATGAAAAGGATACTTTTAAAATGAGGTCTAATTTTAAAAAGATATAGAAATACAGAGAGTGAACACACTTTTTAAAACTATACAGAGACAACATCTCAGAAGCATCTATAAAATTATATTAAATTTTATCAACAATTGCATCAAATTTATTAACTTTAAATACAGAACTGATTCAGGTCATTCTTTGTTCTTAAGACAATATAACTAGATAAAATTATAAAAGTTGCAAAAACACACATTTAATATATTCAGTCTTTCCAACTAATATTTATTTCATGATAATTAAATTTTCCTGATAAAAATCAATTAATCTCACATCTAATCTGTAAGAAAAGTCACATGAAAATTCTAATAGAAATTTAGAAGTTACAGGGTGGGCCCAGTGGCTCACGCCTGTAATCCCATCACTTTGGGAGGCCGAGATAGGCAGATCATCTGAGGTCAGGAGTTCAAGACCAGCCTGGACAACATGGTAAAATCCCATGTCTACTAAAAGTACAAAAATAATAATAATAATAAAAATAGTCGGGTGTGATGGCCGGTACCTGTGATCTCAGCTACTTAGGAGGTTGACGCAAGAAAATCACTTGAGCCCAGGAGGCAGAAGTTGCAGTGAGGCAAAATCAGGCCACTGTACTCCAGCCTGGGTGACCAAGCGAGACTATGTCTTTAAAAAAAAAAAAAAGAAATTTGGAAGTTATAATAAATAGTTTTGCTCTCAGTTCTGATTATAACCATCTTCTAAAAACAGAATAAAAATGTACCTGCTTAGGTTAATTGAAAGTATCTGTGGTGTACCAGAATGAAAAATACACTGTTCGACTCATAAGTGCATTGCTATTCACACAAAACAAATCCACTCTCCTTAAAAAAGTAAGAAAAACATGGGTTTTTTTCCACTGCTCACTCCTGGCTTAAAAACACATGCTGTGAACCATCTTGAAAACTGGTCCTTCTATATATGCTTGCTGTCCATTGAGTGCTAAAAACTTATCTTTCTTTTAATGATTAGAAACTTTTATTTGAGATCATAACGCAAAGCCACCTATAAAGTACATATTATGCAGAAAAGATAGGAAGTCAGCCTGGATAAATACCTCATCATATTTTACTTTAGTACAAACAGTTTTAAATTTCTTACTCTTTAATATCCTTTTATGATTTATGCCACTATGTTCTAGGTACTACTATTCCGTATTAAACTGATCCCACATAGAACAGTAAGGATGATTTTCTGCCTCATCCGCCTTCCTCAATCTTGTAAAGGGTCACATAGGGAAACTAAATCTTGGCTCTGATTTGCTTATTGAAATACACTCTCCATCCTAGAAAAGACTTCAGAGGGGCTCTGAAAATTTGGGGAAACTAGTGAAGTTTCAAGCATCAATGTTTGTAAATCAAAGGTTATAATTCCTACTCCAGGAGTTATGGCAAAGGATATTTAACATAAATTCTGTATAGCATTGATTGCAGTACTTAAGAATATAGGTAGAACCCAAAGTGCAATATTCTCTTCTATTTCTCTATTATTAAAAATTAGTACCTCATTTAATTATTTATACATATTTTTATTGTTTAAAAGTAAGGAAATCATCCCTTCTAACCAGATGTATTATAAAAAGAGCTATTTTATTCCATATTTCCTGAGAAGAAAACAGAGATGCTTTGTTCAAATCACTTCCCCCTCCTGTTTTCATAGTTTGGGAAGACAAGGAATCATTACAGCCAAGACTCAGTTTATTCTCTGAAGTGAGCCAGACTTCATCTGTAGCTTTACCATATATGAAAGATAACTGTTTACACCGCCAGTTGCCTACTGACACTTTCTACATTTGTGGACTCTAGATGAGTGATTTTCTTTTGCTGTCACTGAGCTCAAACTATCCCAACAGAGTAAAACATTGGTATGTATTTCAAAAGATGTATCAAGAAGAATTTTTGAATGAAGAAATGCTAGAATGACAAACATGGCCTATCTCATTTCCCCATGCTAATAAGGAAGTTCCTATGATTTTATTGCTACAAGACCGCTTGGATCCTTGGTCTGACTGACAACAATATAATGATTATAACTTAGAGAACACAAAAGGAATTTCAATTTAACCAACTCTGTATTACTGAGATACAACTTATGATGTTTTAAATTATAGTAATTCAGAAGAAAATGTCAAGACTGATTACAGGTTCTGAAGGTATCTTTTAGTAGAGTACATGTCTATCTGGGGATAATTTTTAATGGGTTTTCTATTAAACATACAGTTGTTATCAATGCTGAAAAAAATTATCTGTCACAATAAAATATATTTAGAACAACTTATTATTAAAATTAACATTCTAAATTATCATCTTCATTATTTAATGGTATAGTATAACATATGGGATTGTTGATAAGATAGTAAATGAAGCTAAAGATTATCATAACTCTGTAAAGAACAGCACTAGATTGTTTATGTTCATTAAGAAAGAAAAGCAACTGATAAACTACTAAAAGTGGGAGTTTCTTTTTCAATATTAGCAATCTGAGTTCAAGGAATTACTTGCTCTCATATTTCAGTTGTTATTGAATTAGCCAAAGACACTCACAAGTAAGAGTGAATCTGTACCTGCACTAAAAAGGAGGACTACAAACATATGAAGAAAAGATGTGATTTCAATAACAGCATCAAAAACAGAAAGACCAGTGGTTCTAAATTAAAATGATAAGCAGAGTTTTTTGGGGAGTTTCATAAAAATATATTAGAATTTGGAAGTATATTATTTTATTCATTTTTGTATTTTTGCACTTTTCATTTATTTCACTGATCTGGCAACTTTGAGAATGGCTAGTACAATACAAAAATTGATTAATAAATTGAAAGTAAACCCAGAAAAAATCTTTAGCCCTTATTAACATGAAGTTATTAAAATGTTTTAAAATCCTAAGACACTTGTTGGTGGGAAGGCAAAATTTATTCCATGGACAGTTTTATAAAGAGAGCCTTGTGCTGTTGTCAACACAGCTGTTACCTCTTGAGGTACATGTTTTTAAGCCCTCCTTAAATTTCATGTGATTGGCAAATATTACTTGCTTTGGCTGACTAATAAGAAGGTAATCACATCTGTGAAGAGTAGCACATCACCAAGATTACTGGGTCTTCACGACAAATACAGAAATTAAATGTTGACACAAGGGCAGGGTTGCTGCTCCTCTTTTTCATTCTTCCTTTACACCAGCATTGAGTCTTTAATCTTAAATTATTAAACTGCAATAACTTTATTTATGTTCTTTATCTGCCCTAAAATATTTTAAACAAGAATTCAAAAATTGCTAGCATAGCCTACGGATTCAATATTGGACAAAAACAAATTCTCAACTCCCTCCAACGTGCTCTTCCAAAAATTCTCAGAAATATAAAGTCATTAAGTAGTTTAAAAGAGAATCAATTTCAAAAATCAAACCAAGGTCCTTTAGTTAAACAGTTACTGAAAAAGAAAAGTTGGTATCTAGAATTCCTTTTTCTATTAAGTTGAGAAAGAATATTAAATCTACTAAGCAGACATCAGTAGGTTAGACTGAAATTAAACTCCTAGTTTTCAAATGCTAAATGTGTAAGAGATCCTAATTTTTAAATGTTAAATGTGTAAGAGATAAGTGGAATATTGAATAATATAGGAAAAAAATCAGACATTGTGACAAGATGTTTGAAGAGTTCCATATAAAATGTTACACAAGAAAAGATAAGAAATAACAGAGTGAAGGAAGAACCATCCATTTGTCAATTTCACAAGCATAAAAAGGTTCACAAGAGAAAAAGTTCACAAGAGTAAAATGTGTAAAAGACGGCCAGAATAAAACTTTACTAGCACTTCTGCTTTACAGTAAAGTGTGCTGAAAGTGATGAAAGGACAAAGGAAAATAATTAGCACAAGGACATAAAATTTCAAAATACTCAAAGGATAGATCTGGAAGTTTTAATGTATGCTAGGAATAGCTTCAGGCTTAGGTAGGGAGAGCAGATAGAGAAATAAAAAGAAAAACAGTCTTTAAAATGTCTAGGCAAATTTTCAGAGCAAACAAAACATTGTCTTTTTTAAATAAAATATTATGTTATCACTAATTTTTAACAACTATTTAATGCTTACACACAACTGATAATGTTTTGGTCTCTTAGATCATAGAAGTAAACAAGATATGTCCTTTGCTTTGGGTGGTGGAGTAAGGAACTTACAATAGTGAAAAAAATTACTGTGCTGTTTAATAGCTGTGAAATGTTGAACAACTTCACTGTGTTATTGCTTCATTCACAAAATTTGATTTCTTCTTCTGATGTTTGGCTATTGTCAACTTGACATCATTACTGCAGCTTTCCAAGGTCTCATCTGCATTTCCTAAAACCTTCTCCCCGTATGTTTCTATGTTAGGCTTTGCCAGCAATAAACACTGGTGTGAGCTTTGGAAGACAGAAAATCTGGAGAAGGCATTATTCTCTGAAAGTAATCACAGCCAGACAAATCAACAGATGAGAGGTTTCATTGGATTGTTTCAAAGAGCACAGGAGAACTACCTGCTTGGCTTTTGCCCACAAAGACAATTAGTGAGAGTTTCACATAGAACCGTTAGCACTGCAGCAGTTTCCAAGACAGTTACTGGGAGCTTCTGGCTGAGATCTCTGGTTGCTTTCCTGAAATTTTTGCTGAATTACTTAGTGTTTAGAGTTAGCTTCCCTGACCTTTCCTCTCATAGTTCCTCTAATATTCTATAAGCCTTTAATTCTTATATTAACTTCCAAACCTGGAAAACTTAAAGTGACTTTTATTTACTGTTGGATGTTAGATTGACTATAGCTTTGGTAACAGGAGTGAGGTTGATTTGCCAATCCCTGGCACACATGTGCTATCAAAGCATCTGGCATATTTAAAACTTTATGCTTACAAGTCAATTGGCAACCGTAGACAAGTATATCTATAGCTACCCACCAGATGTAAGGGGCCATCCAGACTTAAAGCCAGTAAAGAGGCCGGATTTGTAATAGTGACTCTAGTTTGAAACAACGTGGAATAGTTCATGATAACTCACTAATATCCTCCAAGCTCTCTCAAATCTCTCCACTTCTTTCCTCTCCAAACAGGCTAAGTTCAACAGAGACACGGTAAGACTCTTTATTCTCTCATCATTAACAAATTTGAAGGTGGTACTGAGTTTGCTGATTTCTCTAGATATATATTGTATTGCTTTTGGTTTAATATTTTGAAGAAAGAAGCAAGTCTAGGGGTTTCACTTGGACCTTTTTACCATAATATTCCTCACTCCATATGTCAGGGGACCAACCTAAGTGTTCTGCCAATCCTTGTTCCAACTACATCTTCAAAACTAAGATGAAAAAAACACAGGTCAGGTTGACAGACTCAGTGGGCCCACTTTGAGACAGACTTGAACCAACAATAGATTATGACACTTTAAACAGGTAAATTTATTTAGTAAGGAATTATACAATACTTTAATAAATTAATCATGGATCCCCCTAATGTTAGCATCAGCTCACAGCCGGTGTTCAGTAATCTCTCAAAGTGCTGGTAGATGCCTACAGATATCTTTGGAAAATATTTTTGGCATAAGATTTTTTGTCTGTTCATTTTTTTTAGCAGTTTAAAGTGTTTTGATTAAAACATCAGAAAATGGCCAGGCGTGGTGGCTCACGTCTGTAATCCCAGCACTTTGGGAGGCCAAGGAGGGGGGATCGTGAGGTCAAGAGATCAAGACCATCCTGGCTAACACGGTGAAACCCCATCTCTACTAAAATTACAAAAAATTAGCCAGGGGTGGTGGCAAGTGCCTGTAGTCCCAGCTACCAGCTACTCGGGAGGCTGAGGCAGGAGGATGGTGTGAACCTGGGAGGTAGAGCTTGCAGTGAGCCAAGATCGCACCACGGCACTCCAGCCTGGGCGACAGAGCGAGACTCCGGCTCCAGAAAAAAAATAAAAATCAGAAAATATATGTAAGTGCTTTCCTGTGTTACTGCAAGTAAGTGCTCAGTATATTCTTATAATTATCCTTATTAATTTAAATTTTGCAATGAAAAAGTAAAACATTTATATATATGTGCATGTTTATGTATATATATAAGAAATCAGTGAATTGATTTTTATAAATTAAGGAAATGCAATGTATTCTACACATTCAATAACTTTATATTATAATAATTGGTTTAAAAAATAAAACAAAACTTAAAGATATTAAATGTAAACATTTTCCAATTGTACATATAAATGCTATTTAACTTAGCTCAAGATAGAGAAGACTTTTAAAAACTTACATATTCCATGTAATATAACATTAAGCAAAATTATCAGTTAAAACAATACTTATTAGCTTTAATAATCAAAAAATTAAATAATACATGATGACCTTGAAATAAGTATTTGCAAAAAGTATGGAAAAAAGTTGATATATTTCACAAAGAATGGCTTTTAAAAACTAATAGCAAAACAGTAACATCCTAAAGAAACTTAACATTTTCTAAGAATACATTATAAAAATAAGTGTAACTGGAAAATACACATATGAATAAATAAGATTCAATTTCCAAGCCATCAAATTGGTGAAGAGCAGAAAAATGACAACACTAGTTTTTGGTGCTCAGTGAAGTGGGAATTCTCATATAACAAATCATAAGAATGTAAATTAGTACAGACTTTGTTGAAAGGCCGTACCAATTGCCTTAAATTTTTAAATATTTATTTCTTTTATATAGGACCTGTATTTTCCAAAATTATTATACTATACAATTAATAAAAGATTTTTTTTAAAAAAAGTGAACAACAAAAAAAAAGCACAAAGACTTCCCTCTAAGGAAAAAAAAAAAAAAGCAATAGAATTTATAAATGAAACTTCCCAAGCCAAAAAAGATTGGGAGACAAAGAGCCAAAAAAGAGTGTCAATAGCTCAGCCAGGCTGGTCAAAGGAGAGTTAAGCTGCCAGGTGTTAGAGTAGCCAACTAAAGCAACAAGTCATAAAGAAATAATTAAAACCTTAGACAATTATTGGGATGGTGTAAGCAAGTGTCTAAAATCAGGAGAAACACCAACCTATCCTATTCCATTCCCCACCAAGGAAGGGCATACCCAGAGGGATCAGGAGGATCAACACATGTGGAGGTTGTCTCACTGTGGAAGGAGCCCCAAACAAAGGGCTTCAACGTTTCTATGGATTTTAGAGTGGAAGGATTGGGGAAGTAGAAGTGCAGAGAGCTTGGAACTGGCTGAGTTAGAGTACAGAAAAGTGTTTCCAAGACTTACCCTTCTACTCTAGAAAGAAGGCCTGAGCAGAGAGGCTCCTTAAAAATAGTTCTATTCAAGGCCTCAGATAGAGACCTCAGAATGAGGGTACCTGTCTAGGAATTCAAATATTTGATGAGCATGATCTGCTTGAGACATTGAATTGAATGTAACTTCCTTCAAAGACTGCAGTGTACTGGGTGTGCACTAGTCCTGGGGTGGGAGGGTAGCTTCCCTCTGAAGGGTCTGCCAGGAAAAGCCTTTGTAATTAATTGCCTATAGGCAAGCCTATAAAATCACATGTAGGTTTTAACCAGGAGCTCAACTCTTTAATTTCAGCCCTTAGTAGTTCAGATAATCTCAATAGATGCCAATTAAACATTTGACAAAATGTACCATATGTTCATGGTAACAGTTCTCAATAAATTAAAAATAGAACAGGCAGCTCAGAAAATAAATTAGGTAAAATTTATAATTCTTATATTTTTGTCTAGATTAACATTCCAGACTTTGGTCTCAGTAGGCAGAATCCCATCATACAACACTAGATTTTTAGAATTGAGGGGAAAGTGATTGCAGTTCATAGAGACGAATGCAGCTGGAATTCGCTGGGCATACCAGTAAGAAGGAGGCTTTTTAAAGAGAAATTCACCAACAGCTTTCTTTGAGGGTTTTTTTTTTTGGTAAATACACTAATCTGTTTGTACAAAGGTTAAAACTCTACAAAATAAGGCAGAGAACAATGTTCTGAAAACTATTAGCTAAGCAACACCCACAGCTTACTCAAGGCTTGAAAATATTATAGTTCTTGTCAGTCAGATCGTACAGTCCTCATGGACACCCATGACAGTCAGTAAAGACACTTTTCATAAGGAACGAGACACTGTAGGGGCAAATTATTTTTAGAGTTAACTCTAGATCTTCTCTAGCAAAACAGAAAAGAATAAAGCAACAAACAAAAGCAAAGTGAGAAAGGTCAAGGGGATCCACAAAATATCTAGAATAGCTAAAACAATTTTGTTTTTTTAAAAAAGGACTTATACTACCTAATGTCAAGATTCATTATCAATGAACAGTAATCAAGACAACATGGTATTGACACAAAATCTGAAAAAATATGTTAATGAAACACAAGAGAATATTCAAAAATAGGTCTATATTTTTATAGTCAATTAATTTTTGAAAAAGTCACTAAACCCATTCAAGGGAGAAAAGGATGATTTTGAATCAAATTGCAGTGCAGAAAATTTAAAAACACATAAAACACATGTAAAGAAATGAACCTTGACACTAACTCATATTAAACTGAAGAGTTGTTTAGGCATAAGTTAATTTAAAGCCTCTATGCAGCTATGGAGAGACAAAGTTTTATCAATATCTATAAATCAGTAACTATAAAACAAGACAATGTGAATTAGATTTGATTAAAATTAAACTTCTAATGAATAGATAGTTCACAGATGGCAGGAAATAGTTTTAATACATATATCTGAAAACTACTAGTGTTCCAAATATAGAAATAATTTTTATAACTGAACAATATAATAAAAACAACCCCATTGACATAAGATTTGAAAAGATACTCTCTAAAGAAAATATACAAATGCTCAAGACAAACATGAAAATGTGATCAATATCATTAGTTTTATGGGAGATACAAAGTTCAACCACAGAGAAATAGTACTTTGATTCCACACAAATGGGTAAAATTAAGAAGACTGTTAATATCAAATTTAACAGTTGATAAATCTAGTAATACAGGAGAAGAGAAGTTTGTGGGCAAGAGCTGTTATTGTGGTTTCCATGGAAAGGAACAGGTGAGGCAGGGATGCCGGTTTAGGATGGGCTAGTTTGAATAATTTCAGCAGGCTCTATGGAATAGAGGCTGTGTCTAGTTTTCTGTTACCTGGCCTTGGGGTAATTAGGACAAGTGTATCAAGGCCTAGGGTAAAATAGTAAGGTGGTTTGGGTTGAGGACTATATTAGTCGAAAGGAATGCCCATAGGAGGAAGACTGCTCCTGAGGAGGAGTAAGTGAGAGACAAGGAGTCAGGAGTTCAAGGCAATGTGACTCAAGCATATTACTAGGTTGTCCAGATTAAGACATGTCAGACATATAGGGCAGATATTAAAGCATCAAGTTTTCAGAAGCTAGAACCATGGTTAATACACACTATTCTACAGAGTGTTTTGTGCAATTAACTGGGCCACTGGCCCATAGAAAGAAACAGTATTCACTCATTCAAGGGTAGCTCTGAAAAACTGTGTAAAGGGAGTCGTAGTTTGCATATTTTTGTGCTGTATAACTGGTTTTCTACTTTGCCTGGAAGAGGAGATTGCTTGATGTACATAGATCTATGCTGATTCATTAGTTAATAAGTTTTTCTAAATGGGCAGGGATTTGTCATGAACAATAATAGTATAGCTAGATGGCAAAGGCTTGAAAGGACAAATTACAAGATGGATAACAAAAGAGCCTAGAAAAGATACACGTGGATGGAACTTTAGGAGTGGTCAGAAAATATGAAAATAATCATGTCTCATGTAAATGCTCATCAAAGAAGAGCAGAGAAAGCTCTCAATAATCAGGTGGACTAGATTACTTGTACTGGGAATGTTGGTCAGTTTCTTTTTCCAATGAGCTCATGAGGAAAGCTGCCATGGCAATAGTGATGGAAGTTTTTTGTGGATTCATCAGCATGGTTTTCCATTCAACAACAATGATCTGTCTCTAGTCACTCTTGAGTGCCTTTATCAGTTATCCATTACTATGAAAAGTAAACATCCCCAAATTTGGTGCTTATAACCATCACCATTTACTTAACTTATGATTCTGTGGGTTAGATGGCATTTCTTTTTATCTGAGAGGATTTGGCTGGTTCTGCTTGTCTCTCTGATAAACTCCTGTTTCTCTGACAGGTCAGCTGGAGTCAGAAGATCTAAGATGGCCTCACTCACATTTCTAGCAGTTGCCAGGCTGTTGGTTGAATTAACATGGGCAAATGGGCTACACACCACTCATCACCTGCAGGCTATCCTGGGCTTCTTTACAAGGTGGCAGACATGTTCCAAAAGTGGAAAGTGAGCAATCCTGAATTTGTTAACATCCCACTGGCCTAAGCAAATCACAGACCTGCCCAGAGTGAAGAGAAAGAAAAGTAGACTTTGTTTGAAAGGTAGAATTCAAAGTCACATTTCAAAGGAACATTCATATAGAGTTCAGTAAAACTCCTGATTTTTTCCCCAATTAATCACAGTTCTCAAATTTTAATTTACCATAGTGCCTAACTTGCCAACCTAAGCTCCCAATATGGTAATACTGAAGGAAAAAGCAAGCTACTTTGTGGCATATTGATTACATTGGATTCATTCTATTAAGAAATAGGCTGTGAATTTTTCCTTTCTGTTATAGATAACTAATCTACACATGGATTTGCCTTTTTGCTGATAATGTTTCTGCTAAAATCATATCTTTGAACTTATACAGGGACCTGTAATTCTGACCATGAACATAGTTCGTAGAAATTAGTGGCACCAGTGGGCTCATGACCATGACATTCACTGGCTTTACTGTGTATCCCATTACCTTAATACAGCAAGGACCTGAATTGCATTGAAGATTCAACGACTTCTTTTCAGCAGTCACTTGCCGTTGCATTCCAAAAGAGTTGGTAGGTATTTCACAAGCCTCTTGAAAAATGCAGATGGTTTCCTGTGATTTTTTTTTGAGATTTATCCATTACAATTCTTTTACATTTCATTCAAATTGGATCCAAAATGATATAGTGTCCCAGTTAAATGAACATCATATGTTATAAAGTGGATAATGCTCATGGCAGATGGAGTGAGTATGAATGTTTAGTAAGGGTTTCCATAAGCAGATGGTAACTGTTACAACTCACTCTTTTCCCCAGTCATGTCAGTGTTTGCTCACTGGATACATACACAATGGGCATAATGACAGAGAGGAAAGCTGTGCATAGGCTTAAATATTTGATATTCTTGCACCAGACTGATGGGGCTAATGTCACTGCTGTGTGCCTAACCTGTAAATGGCAGATGTCAATGGCAAGTGTATATATGTACTTGTATATATACGTGGTGCACATACATGTATGTCTGTATATATATGGCTACTGTCACTGCTGAGTGCTTAATCTGTGAATGACAAAGGTGAATGACAAGTGTATATATACACTAGGATATGTATGTAGTGCATATATATATGTATATATATGTGGTACGTGTGTGTGTGTGTGTGTGTGTGTGTGTGTAAAAGCATCAGCCAGGCATCTGCTGACAGGCTGATTGCATATTGCTTACATAATAAAGAGGGCAATGATTTGTCCTCACAGAGATGGAAATATATTCTAGGTACAGAATTTCCTTATTGCCCACAGTGTTTCTGCCACCATCACAATTTATAAACTTAAAGAAAACCGTATCCGTGGCCACAATATCTCACACAGCATCTCTTATCTATCAAAGGACACTTTTCTTGGTGACAGAATTGAAGCAATTGGCTCACATACACAGTTCACTGACACAACCATATGTTTAATCAACCAAATTCAGTTTAAAAAAATTGTGGAATGGTGTGATACATTCTTATTTATGAAGCCATCTTGAATAAAAATTCTTTAGGGTTGTGATGCAGTCCTTACGGTGCTATACATGCCTTCATTAGTGCTCTTCATATGATGGTCTTTCTCTCATAAACGGAGTGCATGTGTTCATCAATTAAGAGTCTCACTTTATAGTGAGAAAATCTCATTTGACTTTATAGTGACACCTGCTGAAGTACTTTTCCCCCTATTTACGTGATATTGAGCTCAATAAGTTAGTTCTATTCTCAAGGGAGAAGTGATTCTGCCGGGAAACAGAGTCATGTTTCCATTAAATTGGATGTCAAGACTGTCCCAGGCCATTTTGATATCTTCATGCTGCTAAATCTGCAGAAAGTAATGGAGGGTTACTATGTAAGATCGAAGATTGATCATTTTCAGAGAGTTCATTGATTCAGTCTAGTAGCTGCCCAAATTGCCCTTCAGCTGTGTTGATTCTACTATCCAGCTCATTTACTGGATTTTCTCTTTCCACAGCCAGACAGCCATCTTGAGCCAATGCTAATCATATTTTTTTACTACTTTGAACCAATATTAATAAGTTCATTCTTGCTTTCTAGGTAGCAGTTCAGACAAAAAGAGTTAAACTAGAATATTAGCAATTTTAATTCTAAGATGCTATCTGTTCCCAGCTAGGAGAACTTCTTCCTACCTATTTGTAGTTATGAGGTGTAAACTTCTCATGATACCAGATTGAATGCTATCATTGTGGTTGAATCTATCAAAGCAGTATATATGGCCACTGATTGTTCAACAATTATTTTACTACCTACTGTATGCCAGTCACCCTTCTAAGTGTGTAGGACTCATCAGTAAACAAAATACTAGCCTACATGGAGCTTGCAATCCAGTAGGGAGAAAGCAGAAAATAAATATAAAAGAGCAAGATTTACAAGGGGATTGTAGAGCATATTATAAGATGTTAGATGCTATGGACAAAATGAAATAATATAATAGTTTAAGAAGACCCAGAACTTTTCTGTCCTTCCAATAAGGGCAAAGGAACTGCACAGACATGAGACTACTGAGAAACACCATATAAAGAAAGACAACAGTTGGGAAGCATTTTCTATTTATTTAAGGAAAAAGTGCCACTCAATCATATTTCATCCATAATACCATCCTTCAAGTAACACGGTTATAGAAAATTATTTGCTGCTCCAGAACTCAAAAAATACCATACAATTGTGCTCTTTCCGTGGAATCAAAAACAAGATGGCATTTATCCCAAAAAGATAGTAGGGAAAACTTATTTTGAACATATATATATTTAGTGGCGGAGCTAAGACTAAACAAGGTGGGGTCATGGATTGAAAATATATGTAACCATTGTGTAGTCTGACAGACTAGAATGATATGAATAAAAGTGGTAGAAAGGAGGAGAGTAACAGGGGAAAGGCTAATAAGCTTATTGACTGCTCTTTAGATAACATTTGGGAGTCAAAGTCTTCCTTTTGAAACTGACAGATAGTAAAAGCTTAAGTGGGAAAAGTAGGAGATTAAGGTAAAATTAAAAATTATTACAAAAAAATAGAAAACTCATAGAATAAAAATACATACCTTCCCATATAAGTAGCAATTTTAGAAAACAAACAGAACACACCAAATGGTGAAAGAAACACAGCACATCATATATGGAACTGAGACCAACATAATAATCATCAATAAATATGAATGAGCATACGTGGTTTTCAAAGAGAAAAATATTTTCAAGTATGCTCAGAAATGAATTAAAAATACAGTGATTAAAAAACTAAAATTGTAGGCATGGAGAAATACTTGTCATAAAAATATAAATAATAAGAAAAGCAAAATTTACCAATCCTGATACTTGATGATAGAGATTTCACTATGAAAAGCATTAAGTTAGACAAAAACAATCCTTTGCAATGATAAAATTGACATTTACAGTGAAGCTACAACATGTCATTTCTGACCAGACAAGTGAACAAAAACCAAGAAAGGATATAAATGTTTATTGCAGCACTATTCACAATACCAAAGACTTGGAACCAACCCAAATGCCCATCAATGACAGACTGGATAAAGAAAATGTGGTACATATACACCATGGAATACTATGCAGTGATAAAAAAGGGTGAGTTCATGTCCTTTGCAGGGACATGGATGAAGCTGGAAACCATCATTCTCAGCAAACTAACACAGGAACAGAAAACCAAACACTGCATGTTCTCACTCATAACTGGGAGCTGAAAAATGAGAACACATGGACACAGGTAGGGGAACAACACACACTGGGGCCTGTTGCGGGGTAGAGGGCTAGGGGAGGGATAGCATTAAGAGAAATACTTAATGTAGATGATGGGTTGATGGGTGCAGCAAACTACTGTGGCGCGTGTATACCTATGTAACAAACCTGCACATTCTGCACATGTATCCCAGAACTTAAAGTATAGTAATTTAAAAAAAGATATAAATAAAACAATGAAGTAAATACTTGGAAATATATCAAATACTATACTATATCATAAGGAACATATCTTCTTCTAGAAAACATGTAGAATGATCCCCTAAATTGATCATATCATAGAGCAAAAAGTAATAAAAGTAGTTTCCATAAAATACACATTTACAAACAAAACAATGCAATGAAATGAGAAATGAAAAAGTAAAACCTGTCTTTTATTTTATAATTTAAAAATATTTCATTGACCAATTATTTTTTTGGTAAAATAGGAAACAAAAACAGTAGTTACAGAGTTTCTAAAAATTACTGATAATAAAAACAAAATAACAAATTTATGGGGTATATTTAAACTAATGCTGAGAGGGAAATTTCTGCTGCTAAAAGTATGTATCGATAAAAATGACATAAGCAACTGGTTTTTAAATTTTTCAGCTAATGTATTCCTAGTTTTAAATTTTCATTTTTAAACATCTTATTTTTCTGTTGAGATTCCTCATCCCCCTCTTTGGTGCAGTTTTGCTTTTCATGGTTCCAGTCACCTGTATTCTAGGCACATTCAGAAAATATTAAATGGGAATTTTCAGAAATAATTCATAACTTCTGAGTAGTGTGATGAAATCTCATGCCTTCTGACTCTGTCCTGCCTGACATGTGAATCATTCCTTTGTCCAGTGTATACATGCTGTCTATTCTCCTTGCCCATTAGTCAGTCTGTAACCATCTCAGTTATCAGATCACCTGTCACAATATAACAGTGCTTTTGCTCAACTAATCCTTATTTTACTTAATAATGACCCCGATGCACAAGAGTAGTAATGCTGGCAATTTGACTAAAGATAAGCCATAAAGTACATCCTTTAAGTGAAAAAAAAAGTGAATCAATAAAGAAAATAAATTGTATGCTGAGGTTGCTAAGATCTGTGGTAAAAATGAATCTTCTATTTACAGAATTGTAAAGAAGATAAAATAAATCTGTGCTAGTTTTGTCATCACAGCTCCAACTGCAAAAGTTACCCCACAGACATTCACCTCAATTCATTATATTATTTAGGCATTTTATCAGCTCGCATCATCACAAGAAGAAGGATGAGTAGAGTACAATAAGATTTTGAGAGAAAGAGAAAGTGACCACATTCACATAACTTTTATTAGAATATAATGTTATAATTGATCTATTTTATTATTAGTTATTGTTGTTAATCTCTTACTGTGTTTAATTTAAAAATTAAACTATACGTAGGTATGTATGTATAGGAAAAAAATGTAGTATTTAGGATTCAGTGCTATTTCTGGTTTCAGGCATCCACTGTGGTCCTGGAATGTATAAGGAGGTCTACTGTAGCTAACTCCAAAATAGAGGAAAGTGTAAGCCCATAAGAGACCCAGAGAGACCAAAACTAGAAATATACATGAGCAGCACAGATAACTACCATATAAATGAGGAGGCACAATGGGGATAAAATTCTGGAGACTAGGCCGGGCGCGGTGGCTCATGCCTGTAATCCCAGCACTTTGGGAGGCCGAGCCGGGTGGATCACAAGGTCAGGAGATCGAGACCATCCTGGCTAACATGGTGAAACCCCGTCTCTACTAAAAAAAAAAATACAAAAAGTTAGCCGGGCGTGGTGGCCGGCGCCTGTAGTCCCAGCTACTTGGGAGGCTGAGGCAGGAGAATGGCGTGAACCCGGGAGGTGGAGCTTGCAGTGAGCCGAGATTGCGCCGCTGCACTCCAGCCTGGGCAAGAGAGAGAGACTCAGTCTCAAAAAAAAAAAAAATTCTGGAGACTATTTTTAGTCTTATGCTCAGGATTTCTTACACATAATGTTTAAACGTTTGATTTCATAATTTATAATCAATATTGTATATTTAATCTCTAAATGATAGCAAATTAACACCAAACCATTTCTTTTTGCTTAATTTGGTTTCATTACTTCAAGGAAACTCAAATATGTATATTATATCCATATTTATATTATAATTAAATAATATTAAAGTTTTTTTATTTTGCTTTTCCAAACACAGATAAGTGGACAGGTAATCAAAGCCCCAATATAGATGCATACTTAATATGTCATATAAAGAATAAATGCCAATGAATCTGGACTAGGATGAGCAAAGAAAAGCAAGGTAGAAATTGATTCCAGGGATCTAATAAGGGACAAGGGTATGAAATATGTTATAGGCTATTATAAAGATCTCAGGATTTTCTGTGGGTGAAATGGAGGCCACTACAAGATTTTAAATAGAGGTGTAACATTCTTCGACTTTTAAAAAGATTCATTCTAGCTACATTGTAGATAAAGACTTTAGGAGTGATATGGTTTGGCTGTGCCCCCACACAAACCCCACGTGTCATGGGAGGGACTCAGTGGGAGGCAATTAAATTATGGGGACAGGTCTTTTCCATGCTGTTCTCATGCTAGTGAATAAATCTCAGGAGATCTGATGGTTTTATAAAGAAGACTTTGCCTGCACACATCCTCTTGCCTGCTGCCATGTAAAATGTCCCTTTCTCTTCCTTCATCTTCCACCATGATTGTGAGGGCTCCCTAGCCATGTGGAACTGTGAGTCCATTAAACCTCTTTCCTTTATAAATTACCCAGTCTCAGGTATGTCTGTACTAGTGGCATGAGAGCAGACTCATACAAGGAGTAATACTATAACTAGTGTGAACAATTAGGATCTTATTGTAATAGTCTAGGTCAGATAATATGGTGGTTTGGTCCATAAGAATTATGGGGATGCTGTTGAACTGCAGCTTCCGTTTTAGAAGGTCTGGAGAAGGGTCTGAAATTCCATATTTCTAACGAGCTTTCAGGGAAAGTAAATGCTACTGGTCCATGGAACACTTTGAGTAGCAAAGATATAAGCAACGAGTGATTGGATAGTATATTACTTGCAGCTGAACATATTCTACTATAGGACTATTTTAGAAATTTTTTCATTAATGTTTGTATTACACTGCATTCAATAAACATAATCTACGTATCAGTTCCTTGGATTTTCTTAAAATTTATTTGATGTCCCAGTACATGATATGATCAGGTATAATAAATATTCCATGTATATTAAAGAAAAAAATGTGTATTCTCTTATATGTGTGGTAATTTTGTTTCATCCTTTTGTTTACAACTTTCCAGTGCTTTGGTTTTAAGTATTGCTTTTATATAAGGTATTACTGGCTGGACTTTTTTAAAAAAATTATTCTTAATTGTAATTTTGTTTGGATTTGTAATTTATCTTACCCATAGTCATTAAAATTATTAATGTATCAGAAGGTATCCTGCCATATTATTTCATATATACATATAATATACAACTTTTCCTTTTTTTTTTTTTTGAATCAGGGTCTCACTTTGTTGCCCAGGCTGGAGTGCAGTGGCATGATCTTGGCTCACTGCAACATCTGCCTCCCAGATTCAAGTGATTGTCAACCCTCAGCCATCCAAGTAGGTGGGTGGGACTATAGGAACATGTCACCATGCCTGGCTAATTTTTGTAGGTTTTGTAGAGACAAGGTTTCTCTGTGTTGCCCAAACTGGTCTCCAACTCCTGAGCTCAAGCTTCCCAAAGGGTTGGGATCACAGGCATGAGCCACCGCACCAGCCCACAACTTTTTGTTTTTTTCTTCTCTTACAAGGTTGCTTTCTTTAGATATATTCATTTCTCTTCTGCTTGTTTGAAAGTGTTCCATTTAATTTTTATTCTTAGCAGTTACACTACCTTTTTAAAACCTAAATGTAAAATATTTTTCTAATGACGTCTAATGTTACCAACCAAGAAAACGACCATGTATGTTATCATGTTAAACTATCATTCAATTATACCGTCTCATAACTTTTCACTTCTCAGGAAACTCTCACATCATATGAGCTCATTCTATAGTACTAGATTTTATGTTGATATTTTATTTTTAATGTTTGCTAATTTAGGCAAATATAAAGTTTAATAATCTATTTTTATGAAATATTTCAAGCTTTCAATATATTATAAACAGTAATATAATAAAAATGATAAACCAACTATAAACACTTCCAAATATTAAATTATGTCATTTTATAAGTATTTTTAGAGTTGTAAAGCATTTTATATATATAGTTAAAAAGTGTTATATACCCTTCTCCAATTGTATTACTTTCCCCCATGCAAGAAGGAAGAAATTGAAGAATTGGATGCTTAACATTTTCACAGATGTCTTCCAAATCGTGTTCTGTGTTTACTTATCTAAAATACCACATGATCGAATTTAGCATTTTAGGTTTTTGTGCTTCTCCAACCACAGCCTTGTTTTGTTTTTTGTTTTATTGTTTTTTTCACTCCACACTATAATTTTGAGATTTAAGTATATTGGCACAGTATAATAGTGCTGCTATGTGTTACCTTATAAAATTTAAATTTAGTAAATTAATTTTATTTTTATGTTATTTTTCTCACATTTTTAGTTCTAGTTTTTATGTCTTTAAACATTATCAAAGCCTTTTTTCTGCTACTTCAATTATCACAATTTCTTAAAATTTAATCCTGCTTTTCGTGTGATTCTCACAGTGGGACATTTAATGTATTTTGTTATTATGGAAATGTAAGCACATTGTCAGTAGGATTTTTATTAAAAAACACGTTCGAATCAGTATTCTAGAACAGGCAAACTAATTGTATGATGAAAGAAATAAGGACATTGAATCCTAGGTGATGAGTGATAGTTGTTGAAATTGAGAATATTCACAAGAAACCTCCTGTCAAGAGGGAGAGGATCTATATCTTGAATGGATGTGAATTACATACTGCAAAACTTTCCCAAGTTCAGATACTAGAAAGAATGAGCAGACTCCACAGAATATACTTTCCTAAGTGTTTTATTTAAAAGCAAGGGATACAGTGAAGCAAGAGAAAGAGAATGAAGGAAATACAGGTCTCTTAGAGACATATCATGCACAAGCTCCCCAGTGTTCTTACTCCCGCAGTGGCTATTTTATGTCTCTGAATTAAACCACCAAGATTTCTGTAGAAATATTGTATCCAAAAGAGTTCAAAGCAGTACATCCCAATGCGGTTAGCCATATACAGAACAATAAAACTAGACCCCTACCTTTCACCATCAACAAAAATTAACTTAAGGTGGGCCAATGATTTAAGTGTAAGATCTCAAAATTGTTAAATTCTAGAAGAAAATCTAAAAATACCATTCTGAAAATTGGCTAAGAATTCATGAAAAAGTCTTCAGAAGGAGTTGCAACAAAACCCAAAATTGACAAGTGGGATCTAATTAAAGAGCTTCTGCAAAGCAAAAGAAACTATCAACAGAGAACACAGAAAACCTACAGAATGAGAGAAAATATTTGCAAATGATGCATCTGACAAAGGTTTCATATCAGAATCTATAAAGTACTTTAAAAATCCAACAAGCAAATAACAAATAACCCCATCAAAAAGTGGGCAAAGGACACGAATAGACAGTTTTTGAGACATAAAATTGGCCCACAAACATGAAAAATGTCCAACTTCACTAATAATCAGAGAAATGCATATCAAAACTGCAATGATACTACCTCACATCAGTAAGAATGACTATTATTAAAAAGTCAAAAAATAACAGATACTGGTGAGGCTGCAGAGAAAAAGGAACACTTACACTGTTGGTGGGACTGTAAATTGGTTCAGCCACTGTGTAAAGCAGTCTGGGGATTTCTTAAAGAACTTAAAACAGAATTACCATTCAACCCAGCAATCCCATTACTGAGTATACACCCAAAAGAAAATAAATCTTTCTATTAAAAAGACACAAGCATTTCTATGTTCATCACAACACTATGCATAAGAGCAAAGACATGGAATCAACCCTGGTGCCATCAATGGTGGACTGGATGAAGAAAATGGGGTACATATATGCCATACAAAACTATCAGTCCATAAGAAGGAACAAAATCATGTCCGTTGCAGCAAAATGGATGCAGCTGGAGGCCATTATTCTAAGCACGGTAATGCAGGCAAAGAAAACCTAATACCACGTATTTTCACTTATAAGTAGGATCTAAACATTGCGTACTCATGGACATAAAGATGGCAACAGTAGACGCTGGTGACTACTACAGGAGGAAAGTAAAAGGAGAAATGACTGAAAAACTATCTATTGGGTTCTATACTCATTACTTGGGCAATGGAATCATTTGTAACCCAAAACTCAGCATCGCACAATATATCCATGTGACAAACCTACATAGGTACCCCCTGAATCTAAAATAAAAGTGAAAATTATTTGTAATAAAAGAATATCCTAATGAAATACTTGTATTCCTTTAACTATATAATCATATCAGACAAGCTTAGCTATTTGTTCTAGCTGTATATCATTCATAAAGAAAATGGCCTTGGAAGGTCAATAGAAGTATTTTGGACTTTAGACAGCACTATAAATTCTACTGCTCTTATCTTGACCAATAATTAAAAACCAAACATCTGGCCATCTCTGGAGCTAATGATAGAACTTTTCCAATATAACTTTAATTTAACTCCATCTTGCACACATGGATTGTGCACATTTTTCAAAAAATAGTGAATAATGCAAATAAGTTCTAAACATTTTACTGTATGTAAATTTTACTCAATTAAAATATACCAAAAAAGCCTTTAAATATTAACAGCTATGTGAGACAGGAGGAGAAATCCATCTAAAATCTAAAAATGTTGGAAGGTTCAAATTCAGATACTCCACGAAAAGAAATTAGTAAAGGGATGTGCTTATTAATATAATAGTGGAGAAAATGCCTAACCCGTTTCATAGAGATAAAAATGAGATTTATGAGCTTTGAAATTGAATGAAAAAAATATTCTTCTTTAAGAATTCATCAAGAAACTGCCTTCAAATTAGCTTGGCATTTGGATACATTCTTCCTGAATATTTCAATTCTACCAAATATTTAAAGGGGAATTAATGCAAATCTTTTCAAGCTCTTCCAAAAAATTGAAAAGTTGGAAATATTTCCCAGATCATGTTTTGAGTCTTGCATTTCCCTGATAACAAAGTCAAAGACACAAGAAAATAAAATTACATGCCAATATCCCTGATGAACATAGATTAAAAAATTCTCAACAAAATACTAATAAGCCAAATTCAACAGCATATTAAGGTGATTGTACACTGTGACCAAGTTGAATTTATCTCTGATATGGAAGAGTGGTTCAATGCATGCAAATAAATTGATATGAAACATTACATGAAGGATAAAAATCCTTCATGATCATCTGAATAGATGCAGAAAAAGCATTCAACATAATTCAACATTCTTTCTTAATAATAACTCCCAAGAAAATAGGTATATAGAATGAATTTACCTCAATATAACAAAATCTGCATATGACAAGCCCACAGTTAATATCATACTCAATGGTGAAAAACTGAAATGTTTTTCTCTAAGATCAAGAACAAGACAAGGCTGTGCATTCTTGCTACTTCTATTCATTGTAGTACTAGAAATCTTAGCCAGAGGAATTAGGCAAGAAAAATAAATAAAAAGCATCCAAATGAAAAAGAAAGAACAAAATTATACTTTTGCAGATGATGCTCTTATATGTAGAAATTTCTAAAGACTCCACTAAACTTCTGTTAGAATTTTAAAAAATTGGTAAAGTTGGGAGGCATAAAATCAAAACACAAAAATAAATTTTATTTGTATATAGTAAGAGTGAACTATTTGGAAAATAAGAAAATTTCCATTTACAATAGTATTAAAAAAATAAAATACTTAAGAATAAACTTAAAGAAGTGAAAGACTAGCACATTGAGGATTACAATTATTGTTGGAGGGAATTAAGGGAGACACAAAGAAATGGAATGACATACCCCCCTTTTCTAAGACTGTCTGAATCTCTCAGAATATCAGTCTGTAATTTTCTTCTATAATTAACAAGGCTGTATTTTGATTTCAGGAATATTTTGTCCTCATAAAATGAGTTGGAAAGCATTCCAATGTTCCACTCTTCCATAATTTCTGATAATTAGTGAAATATTGGTAATAGTTCTTCCGTAAGTATTTTTTAAATAATTAATCAGTGAAGGCATCTGGGAATGGGTCTTTCTTTGTGAGAAGTATATTTGTGTTGTTTTTAAAAAACATGAATTATTTTTAATGGATATAGAACTAACCAGATTTCTTCTTTGTAGGTTGAGTAAATTGTTTTCTTTTTTCCCAAAGCGTTCATCTGTCATTGCATTTGTCAATTTAATTAGCATAAATTTGTTTATTTTATTCTTGCATTATCCATTTAGTGTCTATAGGATTGCAATTGAGGTTTCCTTTTACATCCCTATTATTCATAATTTGTGTCTTCTCTTCTCGTTGTTGTTTTTCTGTTTTGTTTTTCCTCTCTATCAGACTATTTAGGGGTCTATTAAATGTATTAATCCTTTCAAAGAATCAATGTTTGTATTTGATGAAGAAGAAATAGAAGAAAATGTTGAAGATTCAACATTTAATTTCTCTATTGTCTATTTCATCTGTATTATCTTATTGTTCTACATATAACTCAAACTCTTTTTTTGCCTTGTTTTTCTGCATATAGTTTCTGCTTCTAGTTGTTTAAGTTCACTAATATTTCCTTTCTAGTATCTAAGCTACTATTAATTTCATACAATTAACCATTCATTTTAGAGATTAATTTCGACCTTGTATTTTTATGAAAATACCAAATTTTTATGTTGAATCTTGATAATTGTTAACACATGTTTTCTCACATTGTTTTTCTTCTTATAGATTTCTTAGCTAGTTTAGACCTGAAATTACATATCAATTATAAAACCAAATTGCTAATATTTCTAAAAAGCATTAAAAATTTATTTGAATGGAATCTATAATGCAATTTAGAAAGACTTGACAGAAATTACAATATTCTCTTCCAATCAGTGTACATGGCATTTACCTCTATTTATCCAGGTTTTTTTTATAATTACCTTTTTCCTCTCTTTTAGAATAGTAGTCACACATATAATTTTATAAATTTCTAACATTAATTGATAAGTTTACCCTTATTCAAGGATATGAGCAGACTAACTCCTTTTATCATTTTCCAGGCCTATAAGCTGCTATTTTCTTTTCACATTACATAAAATATTAATATTGCTATTTTGCACAATAAATGCTTATTTAGATTTATGAAAGTACTTGCTGTTTTATTTATTCTTTATTTCTTTTTGTATCTCCAATTTTCTTTTGGGATACATACACATACACACACATACACATATGCAAACACACACACACACACACACACACATATATATTTTTTTTACTTAGCTAACACTCTTCAGTATTTCCTTTAATGACTGATGGTAATTTATTGTTTTCATATGTAATTTTTGTCTTTAAAATTATGCATAGTTTTAATTTTAGAATATCATATGTTATTTCGTGTAAATTTATAGGATGGACTTATTTTGCCAACCTGACTTTTAAATAATATTTTAAGTTATTCCATATTCTACCAACATTATCTACATTAACATTGGTAATGTAGATTATTCAGTTTTATTTATTGAACTTCCTTTGAAATATTCATTTTATTCTGACTTAAAGATTTTTTCTGTCTTTCAGCAATTTTACTATATATGAATTTCTTTTATTTTTCCTGCTTGGATTTCATATGACACTTTTACTCTGGTTTGATATCTTTTTTAAAAAGTACACACTTTTATTTATATATTCTAATATGGCTTTTCACTTTTCTCATTCTACATCTTCAAGTAAATATATATCTAAGACAAATATATCTTTAAATATCTCTTAAGAATTTTTCCTTCTCTATTTCTTTGGTTCATTCTAGGTACTTATTTTTCAAGACCATCTTTCTGTAAAGCTGTTATTTCTTCAGCTTTGGTGGGCACTGTTATTGCAATATTCTTTCCACAAATAATTTAAGACCTAAAACAATTTTATTTTTCTTCAGACAAAGTTTATGTTTACTTTCACCAGAGGATACGAGCACTCAACTCAATCCAACTTCAGGAAATGGGACTTATCAAAAAAGACCTACTTCCTAATTCTCTCTTTTACCTACAAAAGAGCACTTTTAGATCTCAACACATAGCAATGTGGTTACCTAAGTATCATCACTCCTTAATGATTCTTGGGCTCTTTTTCCTTTCCTCCTAGTCCCAAGAGCCTCAAGAGTGCCTCTAAGTCTTTCTCTCAGTGATCTTTCCAGGATTGGAAAATGTTCTTAGAAAAATGTAATCCATTTACTTGTGCCTCTGACTTCTGTTGGATTCTATACCAATAATTTTCACTGTATTATATAATCTCTCTAGCACTTCCAAATTGTTATCCACAGCTGTTGATTTTTAGATGTGTGGTCCAGTTTTATCTAGCTTTTCTCTGGGAGAGATTAGTTTTGGAATATGTATTCTGCTATTTCCAAAAGTGAGTGTCCTTATTAAAAATCTGTAATAAATAACGTTATTTATATTAAATTTTAAAATGTATATTTTACTACAATGTTCATCAATTATAAAAGTGAGAATTAAGAAAAATAGATTGAATGTGCCACAAACGATGGCTATTTTGCAAATGCAGTTGGGTGAGAATGGACATCAAAGAATGTATGAGGCTCCTTGGGAAGAGGCTCAAAATGGGGAATGTCATAGACATAAAGATGATTAGGGTGTTGATATCCATTTTATACAGCTGCAACAAAAATATGACATCAAAACGGATTGTTAAAATTGGTCCCATTAAAATACTCTTTTAACAGCCTTTATTCTCTCTGTTGTTAAAATTTAAAAAGTTAATGATCACCCTTTTTTCTCTGCCCAAGAGATAATTAGTAATAAATATAGGGATAAAGTAGAAGATATTATCATCTATGATTCCAAGTATATTCGTTAATAGTTATCTCTGCATTAGTTAATGACCTAGCTGAACAATTGCAGTTTTCTTCCTATAGGGATTAGCCCTAATAAACTTAAAAATGAAGTTGTGGGGAATATAAGCTCTCTCCTTTTAAATCTCAAATATTATGAAAAGTAGAAAAAAATACGTTGGTTGAATGAGCCAATCCCCACCTCCCACGATCTCCATCATATACATCACTCCTGGGTAAGAGAAAATGTCAGAGTGGAAATAACCTGTAGTATTACTCTAGTGAGGTTCTCCAAGGGGGAATGTGAAAAGTAGGATAAATGCTCTTCCCTAACATCTTTTATAATTTTTTTTCAGAAAATATTGGATTTAGTCTGTTTCTACTACCAGACAATAAATTATTTGAATATTGTAGTAATTATTGAAAATTCTTTACCCCTTACTTCTTAAATTGTTTAATTCTTAATAGGATAAAGACATGTTTGTTGAAGTGTGGAAGGAAGGAAGAGTTTAGGGCAGATCAAAGCATAAAAGAAGAATGGAAGGAAGACATTGTTAAATTACAATATGTAAATTTTTGTAGATACTTATGATAGACTGTAGAACAACATAGAAAAAAGTCTTGCCTTTGTAACTCACTTTCACTCACTATAATATAGATACAAAAAAAACTAATGAAAAATTTACTGTACACCCTAATTTCTTTTTTGTTTTCTTCCTATCCTCCATGTTATATTCTCCTTCTTTGATCCTATTAATAGTGTTAATAATGCAGTCATTTGTTGTTGGACTATGGGTTGCTTAATTATGGCCATTTATCCAAGTTTTATATTAGGTATTTTGTTGGCAAGGAACAATTATACATTCATATTACCTCAAAAAAATAAAACCTGAGGTCACAATCATGGTTCTGATATTAAGGCTTGGATGTTTCAATCTCTCTCTCTCACTATCTCTCTCGTATCTACCAGCAACATTTCCAACAACGCTCTGCTAATCCCCTCACCCTCTTTATCCTCGTGATCTTATTTGGACTGTTTGTTATTTTGTGCCAAGCCACATCACAGATGACTGGATAGTTCTTCTTAGGTTAATTGCCCACTAGTAGACCAATCAAACCAGAATTATGTGGGTTTTCTGTTACTATGACATCATTAATGTCCAAATATTTAATATATCTTTTATACGATAAACTAATGGGACTAAGATCTCAACATTCATTAGACAGCAGACAATTTCTCTTAAGTCCAAAAAGCACAGACAAAAGAATCAATTAATAATACAATGCAATAAAAATATAAGCAGTTCCTCAGGATTATAGTGCAAATGTAACAAGAACCCTAAGAATATTTTACATATTTGAACCTGAATAATAGAAGAGCCTATAAAATATTGGCATAGAGAAAGTAAATTGTTTTAGATAACTTTGTATAGCTGAAAAGTGTTTGAGGAATCTTTCCAAATGCACTGATTAGTGAAATTAAAACTGAAATATTCTGTATGAAATAGATAATAAGCTTAAGGGCAAAGTTGTTCCTAATTGAAAAACTTGCCCTTAAGAGAAATGTAATACTTAATTAAGGAGAACAAAAGTAGCACACAATTCTTAATATTTCTAGAAAACTATAAAGAAAGGTTATTGTGCTTTAAAGGTACACTAAAGGGAAAAATTTAACTCATAGGAACTACTATGCTTATATTCCTCTATTTTAAAATGTGATTAAAACAACATAGAAGTTTAGAGTGATTGACTTACAAACTAATGTTTCTCAAAATATTGTTTCTGTTTGTATGCTTTTGCTTTCATTTATTGCTGCTCACAAATGATTACTAACAATGCCGGCCATTTGATTTTGCTATATTAGTTATTTCTGATGATTATATTGTATGTTAGACTGGCACAAAAGTAATTGAGGTTTTTGCATTACTTTTAATGGCAAAACCACAATTACTTTTGCACCAACCTAATAATTGATACACATTAAGGTAATCATATAATTCCACATATTTTGTATGTTATTTTACAGGTTGTCTTAGATCATCTTCAAAAGTGCTCAATTAAAGTAAATTATGGTAGAAGAGTGGTCATAGATCTTTGTTTGTTTGAGACCATCTCTCTCTGTTGCCCAGGCTGGAGTGCAGTGGCGTGATCATGGCTCACTACAACTTCTGCCTACTGGGTTCAACTAATTCTTATGCCTCAGCCTCCTGAGTAGCTGGGATTACAAGCGTGTGCCAACACACCCAGATAATTTCTGTGATTTTATTAGAGATGGGGTTATGCCATGTTGGTCTGGCCAGTCTAGAACTCCTGGCCTCAAGCAATCTGCCTGACTCGGCCTCTCAAAATGTTGGGTTACAGGCATAAACCACCTTGTCTGGCCAATCATAGACCTTTATTAGGTAAGATCTTTATTACCTGAGGAAAAAAAAATTGACACAACATAGAGATTATCCAATAATTGCAACCTAGATATTGAATCCTATATCTGCATTTGTATTATTTATCATAAATGTCTTTAAATGTGAAACCAATGCACATTAGTAGCTGAAAATTATTTTGTTCTTAATATTGCATATGTTTGCAATTAATTAGGAAGAAAAAATCAAGCACGGGAAAAAGTTTCACTATGCATGATAATAATGCCCATAAGCACACTACAGAAAACCGTGTAATGTTAGTCAACATTTTATTTTTCTTTAATTTGGAAGTTTCTTAGAGCCAAATACATAAATGTGCTCAAATGTTGGTACAAACTAATGCAAATACTACTTTTGATGAAAATTCTTCATAATTTATTAAAGCTGGTCTTTCAGAATGGTAAATATTGTAGCCTCTGAAAATTATTCCCAGGCACTAGCATGCAGAAAACTATCATCAGTGTGATGAACAGGGTTGTTTAACAAATTAAAAGTTTGAGAGAACACAGTCAAATGTTCTACCTTTACAATTTTTTTACATTTTTCATATCGGGTTGTGTTCTTTTGAGATTCATAATAAGCAAAAATTACTTCTGGATTCTCTTAAGAATCTTGGAAGAGCTTACGTGAGATGCCAGAGTCTTGAAAAAAAAACAAAAGAAAAAAAATTTAAACTAATCTTTAAAATAAAAATTTAAATATTGTATTCTTCAGGGCTAGGGAGCCCAAGTGGCATAACCAAAGCAGCTTATATTTTACTTGCAAAATTTTCTTATTTGCTTAAAAATTAGTGTATGATATTTTACCCGATATTTCAAACATAGGTCAGACTGACTCTCTCAAAGGAGAACATGACACTTTTGAACTGTTAACAAAACTGTGATCATAAAATTCAGAGTGCTAAGTGTTTCTTTGCTTATGATTGTATAAATATTTATGAGCTATTGTGCATGTAACTATTCAAAAATAATTTCACATTTGAATACACTAAGCAAATGCTTCTTTCCTTGTTCTCAAAATATAAATAATGTTATACAATAATGTATTTTTATGTAAATAATATGTTATAAATTTCAATATCTTCAAGGTGAATTATGTTCTTTAACTAAATTTTAAATTTTAATAAAAGAAAATCATCAAAGAAAAGGCTAAGATAAATATTTCACACTTTTGTGTATTTTACCAAATTATTTTTCTTGGTTTATACTATAGAGTTAAATATTTCTTTTGTAAAGGAAGAAATAAGCAGTAAGAAGAAAGTTGCGTTATTGTATTGTAAGCAATCACCTCCATACAAATATAATTGTTCACTCCTCCTGTTCATCAAAATCACTGTTTATGGCATAATATGTAGTATTAAAATATGAGCAACTCAAAAATAGTATAAAATTGTTGAAATCATTTTAATTTACAGTGTAGAATCTGTCTCTCAGAATGAACGAGTGTTAAGTAAATCGATATTGCCTAGACCAGATTCCAGCAAGTTTATAGAGAATACACGAGAATGAAAGTTTTAGCACACTTGGCCAAGAGGGTGAGTAGGGTGGAATCTAGCCTCCTCTTTGCCAAGTCCAGCACTCTGGGAGGGCTGTGACCACACAAATGGAATTTCCTTTTAAAATTTACAAAAAAAAAAAGCTGTGTGAGCTGGGGGCATCTTTTTGTGAAATAGAGTTTAAGTAAAAAGAAAATTGCTTTCAATTAAACTGGGCTATGCAAGGGAATGGATATGAAATATATCATGCTGTCTACTAAAATATACTAAGTAAATATTTAATGTAAAAAGATAGTGGTAGGGGAACTAATGATAAGACTGTGTCTAAAAGAAAGATGATGTGCCTCTAGTCTAGGTATGAAAGGTGGAAGCATACCTAGATTACCTAAATACCTTGGCAGGGCATGAGGCAGTAAGTTGACTAAAGACAGAATTCCATCTGTCAATCAAATGCCTATTTTGAAGGGAGGATAAAGGAAATAAAGATATTTTACAGGAATTAGTGTTCATTAGAAAAAAAAGAAATTTTATATTATTCTGGATTTTATGATTAATGGATCTTTAAACACATTTTAATTTAATAAAATATTTTTTCATAGGAATTAGTGTATATTGTGCAATGCATCACATATAAATGGAAAAAATGATTGTCTTTTCTATGAAATAAAATGCCAATCATTAAATCATATCTAGATTTCCTATGACTTAAAAAAATAGCCTTTTATTTATGTTAATCTTTGAGATTCTTGTCATACATTGTTAATAATGTCATTTAGTTTATCAAAATAAATAAAATACTTTATTACAAAGTAAACAATTTTATTAAAGAACAGATAGAGGAATCTTTGATCATTCTTTTTAAAATGAATTCTATATTTCAATGACATTTTCTGTAAAGATATTTGCATAACATTGTTTAATTTTCAATTTTATTTTATTTTGTTATTATTATTTTTTGAGACAGGGTTTTGCTCTGTTGCCCAAGTTGGAGTGCGGTGGTGCTATCTTGGTTCATTGCAACCTCTGCCTCCCTGGCCCAAGCGGTTCTTGTGCCTCAGCCTTCCGAGTAGCTGAGCTTACAGGTGGCTGTCACCACTCCTGAATAATTTTTTTATTTTTAATAGAGACAGGGTTTCACCATGTTGGCCAGGCTGGTCTTGAACTCCTGACCTCAAGAGATCCACCTGTCTCGGCCTCCCAAAGTACTGGGAATACAGGCATGAGCCACTGCACCTGGCCTAATTTTCAATGTTAGATGTGTTCTAGTAATATTTTAGTACCTTGAATAAATTAACTAATAGATATTTCCTTATTCACAATATATATCTTTGATTAAGTTACCACTTACTATTGTAATTTTTCTTTATAATTAAATCCCTAGTGTCTTAATTATTATTTTCTGTTGTTCTTCTAATTAAAACATCAAAAAATAATATATGAGACAGATAACTTGATTCTCTAAGATTACTAAAATACAATTTTCTCAATTTTTATTGATAATTACTCAGAAATATGCCTTCCTTTAATTTTGGAGTATACAATTATTGATTTGGCCAAAAATTAGTCAGAATTGTCCACTAATCCTACAACATTCTGTGCATGTGAAAAAAAAACTTGTCAGAAAACACACGGTTTTTGATAAAAGACCATATTATTTCTGATATATATTATTATATTTTAAAAGAAGGTCCATCACATTTTTATATTCAGAAGGTTTTTAATACATTACATAAAGCAATACACTGTCAGAAATGACAAGAAGAAAACAATAAAATACTGAACACTCTCAAGTGGATTTTGCAGATAACCTTTTTTACTCTCCAACTTATGTGTGTGTGTGTGTTTTATTTTCCCATGGACACTGTAAAAAAATTAAAAATGTAGTAAGGCAAAAAAATAATTCCTCAGTCGAAGAGAAACCAAAACACTTTAATGAAAATACTAAAATGAAACAAGTATGGGGAGTAGAATAAGGTAAAAATACTAACAATAACCAAACAAATAAGAAAAATTCATCTATGTGAAAATTTTGATATGTACTTTTCTAAAGAATTCAGGCCAAAGATCAATCATCCAAGGGATGTTTGCACTCCCATGCTTATTGCAGCATGCTTCACAATAACCAAGATTTGGAAACAATCTAAGTGTCCACCAACAGACAAATGGTTAAAGAAAACATGATACATATACACTATGGAGTACCATTCAGCCATAAAACACATAATGAAATCCTGTCATTTGCAGAAACATGGATGGAATTGGAGGTAATAATGTTAAGTGAAACAAGCCACGCACAAAAAGATAAACTTTTTCTAAATTATTTGTGAAAGACAAAAATTAAAATAATTGAACTCATGGAAATTTTGGGTATTATATAGAATGATGATTATCAGATATTGAGAAGGGTGGTGCGGGTGGGAGAGGAAAGTCGGGATGGTTAATAGATACAAAAATATAGTTAGGTACAATGATAAGAGCTGGTACTTGATAGCACAACAAGGTAACTACAGCCAACAATATATTGTACATTTTTAAATGATGAAAATATTATAATTGGATTGTTTTAAAGCCAAGAAAGGATACATGCTTGAGGTGATACATTTGCCCTGATGTGATTACTACACCTTGTATGCCTGTATCAAAATATTTCATGTATCCCATAAATATATACACCTGCTGTGCACCCATAAATATAAAATAAATAATAAAATAATAAATGCATAATGAAAACATATGGAATTATCTATACCACGCAAACTATGATGATGACTAATATCATATGTATGTTCTCCTCCATCCACTGCTGGTAATAATGGAAAATGGTCTAACCTGTTAGGAAAACTATGTTTTCTAAACATGTAAACAGATGTATAGCAAACCACTCAGCCATTCTACTTTTAAAATTTACTCTACAGGAGAGAAAGCTGGTGGCAGTTCTTACCTTCAAGTCATTTCCAGCCCAGGAGCTAGATACATAAGTAAAAAAACACCTTTTCCAGGCCAAATTCTTGAGTCACCACCAGCCTTTAAGCTTTCTGAGCTGAGTATCCAAGCATTATGGAGTATAAATAATTATTCTTGCTGAATTGTGTCTGAATTCTTGATCCACAGAATCTGTGAGCATGATACAATATTGTTTTAAGCCACTGAGTTTTAGGGTAGTTTGTATTTAGCAACATTTTAACAACTCTGTAATGTAGTGGCTATTTTAATTCCAGTATTTATAATAGATTTTCTTTTAGGATCTACAGTATTTAAAAATAATAATACTCAAGATTTGGATTTAAATATAGGCAGAAACTTTTGGATCCCCAGATGTTTGCAACTCTTTAAGCATGTGGATAAGCATGATTAGCAATAGTAGGAATTATTTTCATAAAGTCTGGGACTGTGAAAATAATGGAAAAGTCTGTTCCACTATGTGAGAACAGCTGCTGGCTTTAAAGAGTTAGGGTTGCACATATTTAATAGCAAAACTAATAATGACTTATTCAAAATACATTATTGCTTTGTTTTTTCTTTCCAATAACAGGTGCAAAACAAATATGTCTTCATTTAGAATTCAGAGATTAAATAGGGTATTGAATATGCCATCTAGAACTGTTTTAGATAAAAGTGCTGCTTTTTAATGCACCACATATAACAAAATAAAAATACAGAGTTTGAGGATGTTCATAGGGAAAAATTCCATTTCCAAATATATTTTCTTTTTTTTTAGACGGAGTCTCGCTCTGTTGCCCAGACTGGAGTGCAGTGGTGCGATCTCGGCTCACTGCAACCTCTGCCTCCCGGATTCAAGCGATTCTTCTGCCTTAGCCTCCCAAGTAGCTGGGACTACAGGCACATGCCACCATGCCTGGCTAATTTTTGTATTTTTAGTAGAGATGGGGGTTCACCGTGTTGGTCAGGCTGGTCTCAAACTCCTGACCTCGTGAACCTCTCGCCTTGGTCTCCCAAAGTGCTGGGATTACAGGAGTGAGCCACTGGGCCTGGCCGATTTTACAGACTTTCATAAATTATGGTGGCATAACGGTGGCTTAGTTAATGATTGATTATATTACAAAATTAAATAGGTTTGACACTGTATTAACCCATTAAGTAGCATCTGCCATATACTTTTATCAACAACCTAACAGTACATTAGTAAACCAGACCATTCATAAAAAAAAATAGCTTGTAACTTACTTCTTAATTGATGCTAAAGACCAAAATATAGAATTTATACAGCCACAAAAATGCATATTTCCTTTTCTTTGGCCAACATGTTTTATTTTCATTAAAGCTTGAATATATACTTTATTCTCAAGAATTGGTTCCAAATATTTTTTACTCTATCAGAATTCAAATTCAGGGTCAACATATAATCCTTTGAAAATATTGAGAATTATTAAAAATAATTTAAAAATGTATTCTTTTAAACATCAAACTTATCTTAAACATTAATGAGAATACTTGCATAAGGGCTTCTAAAGGAAGCAATTTTGAAGAAGACTTACAGTACGTTTTAACAAAAGCAGTGATGTTAACTTAAGCTAAACATTATTTTTGGTATTTGAATTTCAGTTTACATTTCTATGTTGTAAAACCTTGAAAACATTACTATAATAATTAAAGAACTATAATCTTTGCTATTTACCCTGCTTCACATTGATTTCAACAAAGATATCTAACAGATCAATGAGCTAAATCACATCAAATATGGCACATGACCCAGCCTCACAGGAAGAGAATTAGAATTAATGTAGTACTATCAATGCTGGCAATGGAGATGTCCTCAGCATCAGTGCTGGTAGTAACCGTCTCATCAGTATCATTGGGTAAACATGCCAGTTATATTACCAGTCCTTTTTACTGTACTAAGTGATAGATAACTTACAATACAATTATATGCCTAAGAAACCTCATAAAATTACTTTTAAGATTTAGGAGAGAATGATATAATATTAGTTTTTTGGAGGGGTTATCTTTTGAATCAAACAAAAATACAGAAAAAGAAGAGTTTAGTATTATTATGACTATGTTGATAATAGGAGTTTTTATTTTTCTTTTCAAACAAAATCACAAAAGAATTTCTAAGAAGATTTTCTTTCTTGCTACCACTTTTCAGAAAACAATACAGAAAGAGAAGCCAAATAATACCCTTCAAACTGAGGTTTATTTGATGTTGTAAACCCTAAAACTCCTTTTGAATTAAATCTATAATAATGTCTTGGTATTTAATGTTATTTTACTTTTCCTTTCTTTCTCATCTGTTTTTAAGTAGGTTTTCAGACTAGCATTCAAAGCCAATTGAACAAGAAGATGAAAGTTTACAGCGATATAGAGGAAAGACAAGCTTTGTTGATTGCAGTTATAGAAAAGAATAGATTGAAACAACTAGTCAAACAGAACTAAAGAGAAACAATCAGCCTGGAGTTGAAAGGAGAGACAGTCATCTTGAGAATATATGACTACCAATATAATGGCTCAAAGTTTGACTATCAAGTGTTTAAAAATGAATTTAATATGGTCATGTTTAGAAGTTTTAGGACAGGAAGAAGAGGGTTTTTAAAAATTATTTCTGATATCATAGTATATTCTCAAATATTCAGAGGGACAAAGCTCTCTCTTCTTCCCTCCTGCTGTTTGCCTTCAGGCTATTCCACTGCTCATTAGCACCTTCACCAGAGAGTGGCCCAGGAAATAAAAGAGCTGAAACAGGAGTCAGTCAATTGCAGTTCTCATTAGGGGCTCTGGCAAAAAATCTATGGATGGGCGGAGTCTGAATCTAATAGCTAAAGAGGGATGTGGGGATTATCCATGGTATTCTCTTGTCCAAATCATTCTGCTCCCTGAATATCAGAGATAATTGCATGTTGACTGTATTATAATACATTTCCATAGCAATTACTGACATGTTTGCAGAAGGGAAACAAAGCAAGAGGGTAAGGTAATTATCTAGGTCAGTGGTTCTCAAACTTGAGCTTCCATCAGAATTACCTGCAGAGATTTTTTTTCAAGGCAGATTATTGGGCTCCACCCATAGAGTTTCTGATTGAATAGGTGTGGGTTAGTGCCCAAGAATATGAATTTCTAACAAGTTTCTTGGTGATTCTGCTGCTGCTGATCCAAGGACTATATTTCAAAGACCAGTGATCTACATAATTCAGAAAATGTTACACAGTTGCTAACAAGCAATATAATAGACTGATTTTAATTTTGCCTTCTCATAGGATTTATGAATCATTATGTGACTTCTTGCAAGAATTCTGGCAGCTATACCATCATTTTTGGACTAATCCTGAATTATACATACAAAAAGAACACTGAGTTGCCATTCAACTTCTACAATCACATCCTAAAATATAATGGCAAAACAAGCAATATTCAGATATTTGCTTTCATTTTCATTCTATTTGGACATATTGTTTTCAATCTCAAACTGCTAACTTACCAGTTAAGTCCCTTGAAGGAATATTTTCTCTTTTTTTGTTTTAAATTATCAAAGTAGCATATGATATTTAAATAAGAAATGCACAGAAGTGTGAAGAAAAATGTAAAAGTCTCCTCTTCCACAAACTGCATCTTCTTACTCTGGAGACATGTCAATGCATACTACTACTCATATGGAAATATACATTCAAAAATATAATAGCATACATTGATTTTTAGTCAATTATACATGATTATTATGTATTATGAATATTATGTAATCTTATAGAAATTATATTTTATAAATGTTAACATTCTGTTGTGGATGTAGCAAACTGTCTATTGTCCCTTTTATTCATTCTCTATTTTTTAATATACCTGTAAGAGTTTAGCTTTTCTTGTGGCTACCCAGAGTAGATTTTATTTTTTTAATTCTGATTCGCAGTTTGTCATGGACATATGACAAACTCTGAACAATTGGAAGGCATTCTAAGTGTTTATAAAATTTCCCAGAACTATCTTCAGAACACTGAAAAATTACCTGTATCAGAATAATCTGGAAGGCTTGTTGAAACAAAGTAATAGGCCCCAACCCCAGAGTTTCTGATTCAAAAAGCCTGGGTTGAGGACTGAATATTTACATTTTAGACAAGTAACCAGATGATGCTGACTTAATGGTTCAAAGGCTTTGAGAGCCAGTGACTTAGAGGAAGAAGATGTATACTTCTCTTTCCCTTTGCTTTTCCTAATGTCTATAATGCAGCTGCTACTGTGTAAGCACAAGCAGCCATTGTGCTACATGTGATGAAACCCACATTTTGAGGATGGCAGAACAATAAGATCTCTTGGTTATGGGACTTCAATACTACCTGTGCAGTCTCTGCCTTTTGGTAGGAGAAGTATTTGTTGTGTTCTCTCTCATTTGCAGTCAAAGTTACATAGATTGCATGGATTTTGGTTAATGTAAATACACATAAATCTAATATATAATTTTCATTGCTGCTTAATATTATTTTATAGATACATAATTTTTATGATCATTTTATTTCCTTTTTAATTAACAAATAATTGTATATATTAATGGGGTACAATGAAATTTATTTTTTAATGTATTATTGCTTTATAGAGAGAGTCTTTCTGTTTTTTTCTAATTACAGACAATTTGCCAATAAAGATTTTAAAAATTTTAAAATATTACTTTGAGTAACTTCAGTATAAATTGTAAAGGTGAGTTGAGAAGTGAAGGAGTGTGCAGTTTTACTTTTTTTTTTTATTTATTTCTAGAGACAGAGTATCACACTGTCATCCAGGCTGGTACAGTGGTGCTATCATGGCTTACTGCAGCCTTAACCTTCCAGGCTCAAGCGATCTGCCTGCCTCAGCCTTGCAAGTAGCTGTGCCCAGAGGTGCACACCACAATGCATAACTAATTGAAAAAAAAACCAAAAAACTGTAGATACAGGGTCTCTGTATGTTTTCTAGGTTGTTCTTCAATCCCCGGGCTCAAGCGATCCTCCCACTTGTGCCTCCGAAAGTGCTGGGATTACAGGCATGAGCCACCATGCCCAGCCTGGCGGTTATATTTAAGAAACAAATTGCCAAATACTTCCCATATATTTTTACTAAATCATACTGCATAAGAAAACTAGGTATTACTAACTGTCTCATAATTTTGCCCAAATTATAAACCTCTACAAAGGCAATATTTCATGATGTTTAATTAGGCAGTAATTGGTGTCAAAAGACTCAAGTTTAAATCCCAAATTTAAATCCCAGTTGCATCAGTTTCTAGTTATGTGACCCTGGGAAGTTAACCTCTCCATTCTTTAATTTCTGCACCTCATTCATTTACTCAACAATCCAAAATATACTGAGCAACCTCTTTAGGCCAAACTCTCCTTTGAGAATTCACAAGACACTTGAGAACAATTAAGGCATTAATTTTGCTTTGTGAAGACTGAACCAGATAATCTACTGAAAGCGCTTTATAAAGTACCTAGGACACACTTGGACAAAATCAATGCTAGCTAATATTATAGAAGGACTGTTTTGCAGCTCTTGTGTTTATTGATATTTATTTACATTTATTTAATCAAAAGTGAGATTATACTTTTTTCAAACTTTTATTTTAGGTTCAGGAGTACATGTCCTAGTTTGTTATATAGGTCAATTTATTTCACAGAGGATAGTTGTGTAGATTATTTCATCACCAGGAACTAAGCCTAGTAGCCAATAGTTATTTTTTCTGATACTCTCCCTCCTCCCACCCTTCCCCCTCAAATAGTCTCTGTTGTTCTACCCTTTGTGTCCATGTGTTCTCATAATTCAGCTCCAACTAATAAGTGAGAACATGCGGTATTTGCTTTTCTTGTCTGGTTCAGTTTTAGGTGGTTGTATGTATCCAGTAATTTACCCTTACCTTCTAGGTTTTCTTGTTTATGTGCATAGAGGTGTTCATACTAGTCTTTGATGGTTTTTTGTATTTCTTTGTGATCAGTGGTAACATCCCCTTTGTCATTTCTAATTGTGTTTATTTGGATATTCTCTTTTCTTGTTTATTAGTCTTGCTAGTGGCCTATCTCTCTTATTAGTCTTCACAAAACCAAATCCTGGACTCGTTGATCTTTTGAATGGTTTTTTTCCTTTCTCCGTCTCCTTCAGTTCAACTCAGATTTTTGATATACCTTGTTTTCTGCTAGCTTTGGGATTGGTTTGTTCTTGGTTCTCTAGTTCTTTTAGTTGTGTGATAGGTTGTTAACTTGAGATCTTTCTAACTTTATGATGCGGACATTTAGTGCTATAAATTTCCCTCTTCATAGTATCTTAGCTGTTGTGTCCCAGAGATTCTGGTGTGTTGTATCTTTTTCTCATTAATTATTTTCTTATTTATTTATTTATTTATTTATTTATTTATTGAGATGGATTCTCAGTCCGTCGCCCAGGCTAGAGTGCAATGGCGTCATCTCAGCTCACTGAAACCTCCACCTCCCGGGTTCAAATGATTCTCCTGCCTCAACCTCCTGAGTAGCTGGGGTTACAGGTACAGGCCACTACACCTGGCTAATTTTTGTATTTTTAGTAGAGATCGGGTTTCACCATGTTGGCCAGGCTTGTCCCGAACTCCTGACCTCGTGGTCCACCCACCTCAGTTTCCCAAACTGCTGGAATTACAGACGTGAGCCACCATGCCCGGCCTTGTTCTCATTATTTTCAAAGAACGTTTTGGTTTCTGCCTTAACTTCATTATTTACCCAGAGGTCATTAACAAGCATGTTGTTGTTTAGTTTTCGTGTAATTGTGTGGTTTTGAGAAACTTTCTTAGTCTTGACTTCTCTTTTTATCGTGCTGTGGTCTGAGAGTGTGTTTGGTGTGATTTCACTTATTTTGCATTTGCAGAGGATTGTTTATGTCCAAACATGTTGTCAATTTTAGAGTCTGTGCCATTGGCGATGAGAAGAATGTATATTCTGTCATTTTTGAATGGAGAGTTCTATAAGGTCTATCATATCCACTTGGTCCTGAATATCTTTGTTAATTTTCTGCCTTGATGATTTGTCTAATACCGCCAGCAGAGTGCTGAAGTCTCCCACTATTATTGTGTGGGTGTCTATGTTACTTTGTAGATCTCTAAGAACTTGCTTTATGAATCTGGCTGCTCCTGTATTGAGTGCATATATATTTAGGATCATTACATCTTCTTGTTTAATTGAACCCTTTACCATTATGTAATGCCTGTCTTTGTCCTTTTTATCTTTGTAGACTTGAAGCTTGTTTTGTCAGAACCTAGAATTGCAACCCCAGCGTTTTTCTCTTTTATGTTTGTGTGGTGATTTTCCTCCATCCCTTTATTTTCAGCCTATGTGTGTCATTGTTGTGAGATGAGTATCTTGAAGCCAGCATGCCATTGGATCTTGCTTTTTTATCTAGCTTGCCATACTGTGTCTTTTAAATGGGACGTTTAGCCTGTTTACATTCAAGGTTAGTATTGTTGTGTGTGGATTTGATTCTGTCATTGTGTTGTGAGCTGGTTATTATACCAGCTTGTTTGTGTCATTGCTTTATACTGTCTGTGGTCTGTGCACTTAAGTATGTTTTTGTATTGGCTGATAATGGTCTTTCCTTTACACATTTACTTCTTTTTTCGAGATCTCTTGTAAGGCAAGTCTGGTGGTAAAAAAAAAAAAAAGTCTCCCTCAGCATTTGTTTATCTGAAGAGTATCTTATTTCTCCTTCACCAAGGAAGTTTAGTTTGGATAGGTATGAAATTCTTGGTTGAGGATTTTTTTGTTTAAGAATATTGAATATAGGACCTGTATAGTCCATTCTCATGCTGCTATAAAGAAATACCTGAGAGTGGGTAACTTATAAAATAAAGAGTTTTAATCAACTCATAGTTTATCTTTTCTGGGGAGGCCTCAGGAAACACACAATCATGGTGAAAGACAAAGAAGCAGGCACCTTCTTCACAGGGTAGCAGGATGGAGTGAGTGCAAGCACTTATAAAGCATTTATAAAGAGGCACTTATAAAACCATCAGATCTTGTGAGACTCACTATCACGAGAACAGCATGGGGGAGACCACCCCCATGACCCAGTTACCTCCACCTGGTCCTACCCTTGACATGTGGGGATTACAATTCAAGAATAATTGTGAAGTGCCCCTGTCCACTCCAATATCTCATGTCCTTACATTTCTAAACACAATCATGCCCTTCCAGCAGTCCCTCAAAGTCTTAACTCACTCCACATTAAACCAAAAGTCCAAGTCCAAAGTCATATCTGAGACAAGACAAATCTCTTCTGTCTGTGAGCCTGTAAAATTAAAAGCAAGTTTGTTACTTTCTAGATACAAAGGGATACAAAGCTTCCTCTTGAATGCTTTGCTACTTAGAAATTTCTTCTGCCAGATACCTTAAATCATCTCTTACAAGTTCAAATTTCCACAGATCTCTAGAGCAGGGGCAAAATGCTGCCAGTGTCTTTGCATAGCAAGAGTGACCTTTACTCCAGTTCTCAACAAGTTCCTCATCTCCATCTGAGACCAACTTAGCCCAGACTTCATTGTCCATATCACCATCAGCATTTTGGTCAAAGCCATTCAACAAGTCTCCAGGAAGTTCCAAACATTCCCACATCTCACCTGTCTTCTGAGCCCTCCAAGTCTCTGGGAAGTTCCAAACTTTCCCACATTTTTCTCCCTTCTTCTGAGTCCTCCAAACTGTCCCAACCTCTGCTTGTTACCCAGTTCTAAAGTTGCTTCCATATTTTCAGGTATCTTTATGACAGCACCCTACTCCCAGTACCAATTAACTTTATTAGTCTGTTCTCATGCTGCTATGAAGAAATACCTAAGACTGGATAATTCATAAAGGAAAGAGGTTTATTTGACTCACAGTTCTGCATTGCTGAGGAGGCCTCAGGAAACTTACAATTGTGGTGGAAGGCAAGGGAAAAGCAGGCACCTTCTTCACAGGGTAGCAGGAAGGAGTGAGTGCAAGCAGGGGAAATGCCAGATGCTTATGAAACCATCATATCTCATGAGACTCACTCACTATCACAAGAACAGCATGGAGGAAACCACCCCCATGATCAGATTACCTCTACCTGGTCCTGCCCTTGACATGTGGGAATTATAATTCCAGATGAGATTTTGGGTGGGGACACAGCTAAAACATATCAGTCCTTGGATATCTTCTGGTTTATAAGATTTAATCTGAGAGGTCTGCTGTTAGCCTGATGGGGTTCCCTTTGTAGATGATCTGCCCTTTCTCTTTAGCTTCCTTTAACATTTTTTCTTTCCTTTTGACCTTGGAAAAATCTGATGATTATATGTCTTGAGGATCATTTTCTTGTGTAGGATATTATTGCAGGGCTTCTCTGTATTTCCTAAATTTGATGGTTGGTCTTTCTAGCAAGGCTGGAGAAGTTTTCATGAATGGCCTCCTAAAATATATTTTTAAAGTTGTTTGCTTTTTTTACATCCCTTTCAGGGATGCCAGTGATTCTTATATTTGACTCTTTACCTAATTTCATATTTCTCAGAGGTTTTGTTCATTGCTTTTCCTTCTTTTTTTTTTAATTTTTTTCTGACTGTTTTATTTCAGAGAGCCAGTCTTTAAGTTCCAACATTATTTCCTCAGCTTGGTCTATTCTGCTGTTAATACTTTTGGTTGTATTCTGAAATTCTTACAGTGTTTTTTACCTCCCTCAGTTAGGGTTGTTTTTATACTGGGTGTTTCATCTGTCATCTCCTATGTCATTATATTGTCAGTGTTAGTTTTCTAATCTTCATTTCTATCCATATTATGATTTCTCTTTCTGTCATTTCGGCCAACTCAGTCTGGTTAAGAACCTTTGTGGGATAACTAGCGCAGTTTTTTGGAGGACATAAGACACTCTGGTCATTTGAGTTGCCAGAATTTTTGTGTTTGTTCTTTTTCATCTCTGGGTATGGGTGTTCCTTTAACTTTTGGGTTGCCTCTGATTGAAGTGCTCAGGCAGGAGCAGTGTGGTTTTGCTGGAGTCCTAGGTCGAGTGGCCCTGCCCAGTGAGGATAAGTGAAACTGGGACCTACCTGGAAAAGAGTTTGGCCACTTTTTTTTGAGATGGGTGCTCTGTGATGGGGATCTGGAATAGCCTCTGGTCCCTGTCGACTCTCCAGAGCCTGGAGACAAAAGCAACGGCTGTAGGCAGGAAAAATGGCAATCCGCCCCTCCCGCTAGGATCTCTGTCCCGGGAAGTTGCAGACCTGCTACTGGCTCCACACCTCTGTGGGGAGGATGGCTGCAGACTCAGGCCAGGAGGACATATGCAGTGAGGAGACATGGGATCAGGGACCCACATCACAAATAGTCTGGCCACTTTTCCAAATGCCTCTGCCATATGCTGCAGCTCTACTCTGGTTCTTAGTCACCATCTCAGATTTTCTAGCACCTGAAGGTATCAACAGTGAAGGCTGCAAAACAACAAAGATGGTGGTCTGTACTTCCCTCTCTCTTATAAGAGTTCATTTTGCATATGAAACATATGGCTTCAGAAAATAATTATTGATGATTATTGAAAAGGTATATGGATGTAGGCACACACTGAGGTCAGAAGTTAAACTGATATTACTGGATTAATATCAGTCATTGTGATTCAGTGAATGATAGTCATTCTGGTTACAGAGTCAGGGTGGGTAATTGTCAATTAACAAGCTACCTTGAAATCAGAACTGATCAATTAAACTGATCAATCAATTAATGATTAGTTGATCAGTTCTGGTTTCAAGGTAACTTGTTAATTAAGTTTGGCCTATTACAGAGATTGAAGTTTTGTGATCTCTTCTTTTGATAAAACAGACCATAAGCTGCATTAAACATGTATTTTGTCTTACAGCTATTTTGTAGTGATCAGCAGTTTTTAATGTATGATAAATGTTCAATAAATATGTATGAAGTGCTTAGGTATGTAATTTCAATAGACCAATGCTTGCCTAGGAAGCACTGATATATTTTCTGTAAGTACCATCCTCTTCTGGATATTCTTAAAATGTCCTTTACAATTCTATATATGGGTAATACTATTTAATATATCTGTATTTTCTAGTAGAAACTATCATTTTACAATCTGAAATTCCATGATTTGATCATCATTTGAAGAATTTTTGTACCTATTTTGTACATTTTATATCTTTTTATTTACTTTAGTTTGCCTTTTTCAAACAGACTCTAGTTTTGTTTTTGTGTTGTTGAGAAGCTTTCTTTTCAAGAGTAATTTGTATAGTTGTATAGATAATTTTAAACGTAACTTTAAATGATTGATAGTAAATGACCACTGATCAATCACAATAATGTCCCTCATACAAAAGAGTATAATTTCAAAACAGACTGTGACTATTTGCTAAAATATTAGGTTGAACTGTATATAATGACTGATAGTCAACTGTTTCTGATGGGCATAAATAGAAATTTTATATATCTAATATATTTCATTTATTTTTGTAGATATTTACGTCAAAATTTTGTTACTAGTTTATTTTCTGTAATGAATGTCTCATATATTTCTTGTTATACATATATCATAAAACTGTTTTCAATCTGTTGGGAGAGTTATATATACAAGTGAGTATCCTTTATTTAAAATGTTTGGGACCAGAGGTGTTTCAGGTTTTGGAATGTTTACATACACACAATGAGATACCTTGGGGATATCTTGTGTTTAGACTCCAAGTATAAACACAAAACTAATGTATATTTCATAGGCACCTCATACACTTTGCCTGGAGGTAATTTTACACAATATTTCTGTACAGTACATATTCTGTGCAACTGCAGATATGCAGAGTATTGTTCAAAGTTTGTTTGCCTTTTTCTTACCTAAATGGTATTATGTTCTACTTAATGTTCAGTAATTAGCTGTTTTCATTTAATAAGATCTATGTCCAGCAATACAAAGCTATCCTTTCTTTTTTAACTGAAGCATAAACTGAACAATAGTTTATACCACATCTCCTCAATTTAGGGGCATTTAGATTGTTTCCAGGTTTGTCATGATTAGGAAATATACTGCAATGAACAACTTTGTACAAATATTGTGTGAGTATTCATTTTCTCTAGTGTAGATCCCACTAATAGAATTTCTAAGCCATAATATATGCATTTTTCTCAGTTTTGTGCAAATAATATAAACCCTCAAAAATAGCTATAACAATGTATAAGTCCATAAGCTGCATGTAAAATTTCCTCTTGTTTCCATATATATACTGTATGATAAATGTATCTAATAGCAATGCCTTCAGCATACCCTGAGAATGACCTTGTATAGCAGATGCACCTGAATGTGTGTTCGAAGCTTGGGAATTGGGAGTGGCCAATCTGGAGATGTGTTTCTTGTCTATGAGGAAGTTCTGAGCCCTGGTCTGTCCCATGGAACATGAGTGGTTTGGGGCCCCAAGTGTTGAGTTGAATAAAGCTTGCTGATACAGTTTAGATATAAACTATATCAAGTTTATATATACAAGTTGAATTGTAATCCCCAAAGCTGGAGGTGTGGCTTGTGGGAGGTATTTTTGTCATAGGGGTGGATCTCTGATGGGTTGGTGTTGTCTTCACCACAGTGAAGGAGTTCTCAGGAGATCTGGTTGTTTAAAAGTGCATGACACCTTCCTGTCCCCCCAACTGTTTTTTGCTCCTGCTTTTGCCATATGATCTACTGCTCCCCCTTTGTCTTCTGTCCTGATTGGAAGCTACCTCAACAGAAGCAGATTCCACTGTGCTTTCTGTACAGCCTGTGGAACCACGAACAAATTATACTTCTTTTCTTATAAATTACCCAGTCTCAAGTATTCATTCATAGCAATGCAAGAGTGGCCAAATACATTCGTCAAAGGAGATTGTTAGGGAAATGGTCCTAATTGAAAATGTTATATAAATGGCATGCCTTCTGCAAGTGGTTGCAGTTCTTTTGCTTTGCCACCACCACTGGGCCATGCAGTAATACTGCTCAACCCACAAACACTGGATTGTGTGCCCTGTATGTAAGCTCCCTGTAAAACCTCATGTCTCATTGGCTTCCTCTAGGCCTTTTTTTTTTTTTTTTTTTTTTGCCTCTTGAACCAGGTACCATCTTCACTGGAGTTGACAGGAGTTTGACACAATATGTACCAATAATCATTATTTTTACCTTCTAATTTTTGACCATCTGATGGTCAAATAAAGTTTCACTACTGTTTTAATTTGATTTGACCAATAACTAATAGAATCAAACATATTCTCATATATTTAATACCCATTTGTGTTTCTGTTTCTGTAAATGTCTGTTTAAATCTGGGCTTATATTTTCCTTGATAATGATATCACTGTCTTTAGATTTTTATTATTATTCAGCTATTATATTAAAAATATTTTCTAATTGAGAGCCAAAAGTCTTTAAAATCTGTTAATAGTAATTTTTCTAATGAGGAGGTTTATAGTTTTAACTTGTTGAAATTTATTTTATTTCCCATTATAGCTTTTATTTTTCATGTCTTTTTGAAAAAACCCTCTCCTAGTCCAAGAGCACACTTTTGCTGTCTTATTTTTTTCTCTAATTAAAAAAAATTTTAAAATATTTATGGTTCTAATACCCTATTAATTCTCTGTAAAATAGTGTGAGGTAGGGATTTAATGTATATACTTTTCTAAACACTTCCCAACAACATTTATTGAGGATTCTTTCCTCTCTGATTTGAAAGGTAACTTTTATTTCATGGTAAGTTTTCATACGTATTTCATTTTAACTTTAGGGTCCTTGCTTCTTTAGAGAACAGCATATAAATATTAAGGTTCACAGAATTCCCCATCATTTTACAGCTTGTGAGTTTAAATGTGCATTTCTTTCAGAGAGTAACCATAACTTTAATTAGACCCTTAAACAGCTACATGCACACGTATACACATGTGAACACACACAGAGACACACACAGAGTGATACATTGACAGGCACTTGACTTGTATGTACAGGCAATATCTGTGGATCATTCCACCAGAATTGTAATAGAATCATGTTGAGCCTACTATATAGGCAAAAATCAGAAAGTGTTAGAGATTATGTTGAAAGTTACTCTTTGCTCTGGAGGTTGTAAAATGTTCTATCATATGTAAGGAAAAGCTTTTTTAATGAGTACACTAAACTTTCTTTAAAACTTTTGTAGTTTGCCCTATAGCCATCTGGACTCAGAATTTTATTTCTTTTAAATTACTTGATCACTGCTTCTACCTTTAACACTGCAGGGGCAAGTAGGTGTTCTTCTTGAGCTCTTGAGCACTGAGAAAAAAACTGAATTAATCAAAAATTAGCATGTTCTAACTGGTAAACTTTCAAAAGAGTTTCTTCTATGTAAAGTGTTTGATAATATTGAAAACAGCATCTGTTACAGCTTTTGCTTTGTTTGCTGCTTTGTTGAGATGGGGATATTGGTTGTTTGTTATTTTATTGAGGCTGATTGTTTTCTTAATTGAAAGGCCAACATCTGGCTCTTTTTGTTACACTCTTTTCTTTACATTCTATTAAAATAATTCTTAATTTGAAATGCAAAGGTGCAATTATAAATACCTAAAAACTATATCTCACTTATATGTGAATAGCAGAATATTCTTATGCAAAATACAAGAGATATATATATATATTACATTTTGAATGCCACCTAAATATTGATAACATATTTTTTTAATTTTACAGTAAATGAATACCCTTTCTAATTAACATATTATAAAATGACTTTTTGAATTATTAATTAACCTTACACCTTCTGTCATATATACCATTCTACCCCTAAAGGAAGTGGAATATGTCATGGCAAGTTTTCAGAAATTGTGTGATTATAACAATATAAAATATCAGCATGATTCTGGCTTTATAAAATGAGTTAGGGAGAAGTCCCTTCTCCTCAATTTTTTGGAATACTTTTATTAGGAACAGTACCAGCTCATCTTTGTACATCTGATAGAATTCAGCTGTGAATTTGTCTGGTCCTAAACTTTTTGTGGTTGGTAGGCTATTTATTAGTGACTAAATTTCAGATCTCATTATTGGTCAGTTTAGGGACTCATTTTCTTTGTGGTTCACTCTTGGGAGGGTGTATGTGTCCAGAAATTCATCCATTTCTTCTAGATTTTCTAATTTATATACATAGAGGTGTTCATAACATTCTCTGATGGTTATTTGTATTGCTTATGATTATGTTTCTTTGAATCTTTTCTCTTTTCTTTATTAGTCTAACTAGCTGTCTATTCATTTTATTAAAGTTTTATTGAAAAAACTGCTCCTGGATTCATTGATCTTTGAATGTTTACTTTATATCTCAATCTCCTTCATTTCAGCTCTGATTTTAGTTAACACTTGTCTTTGCTAACTTTAGCGTTGGTTTGTTCTTGGCTCTCTAGTTCTTTTAGTTCTGATGTTAGGTTGTTAACTTGAGATCTTTCTAACTTTTTGATGTGAACATATGCTATAAGTTTTCCCCTTAACACTGCATTAGCTGTGTTCCAGATATTCTGGTATGTTGTATCTTTGGTATTATTAGTTTCAAATAACTTCTTGATTTCTTTCTTAATTTCATCATTTACCCAAACATCATTCAGGAGCAGGTTATTCAGTTTCCATGTAACTGTATGGTTTTGGGTTAATTCCTTTGTCTTGATTTCTAATTTGATTGCCTTGTTGTCTGAGACAACATAAGAAAAGTACATATGAGAAGCAGAAATACAAAGTACATTTTGAAATGAATTGTTGGTTTTGCATAATACTTAAATTGCAGTTTATCTAATTAAACATTTATAGAAGATATTTTGACCACGTCTACTCATAGCAGTCTAGCTAGAGTTTTAACTGATTGGAACGAACTCTTTCCATCTATTTGTATAACATCTGTAAAAGGACTTGAATCTATACTTATATTTTATTTCTGAAGCCTCCAGATTCACCTTGTGATGGTATATAATTTGCTGAAAATAGTGAATTAAGTGTTAAAGAGGAAAAAAAACCTAAAATAAATGAACTCATAAAATATGAAAAGAAGAAGCTCAATGCAAAGAACACTTACTAGAATTTGATTTTATTTTATAAAACAACAAAAACAAAATCTATATTTAAGAACCAAAAATAATCTTTATTTTGCATGGAATTTTTGAATTAAAAAAACATGTTTTGAAAAGTGTTCAACTTAATCTACATTATGTACAGTTAAGCATCTTGATAAATAGACCTATTTACACATTCATCCCACTTATTTTCTCTAATGATTATTGATAGACTTATTAGAAGAAATGTTATTGTCTTTCTCTCCTCCTTTTTTCTTCCTTTCTTGCCTTCTCTCCTCCCTCCCCTCATTTTCTCTTCTCTTCTTCCTCCTTTGCCTTCTTTCCCTCTTTTTCCCTTCCTTCCTTCTTTTCTTCCTTCCTTCTTTCCTTCCTTCTGTCTTCCTTCCCTTTTTTTCTTGCTTCCTTTCTTATGTATTAGTCTCTTTTATTTTTTTGCTAGTGGATACTGAGTTGAAAAATCAAACAAAAACAAAAAGTAAAGTGGACCACTTTTTATGATTTATCAGAGAAAAATCTAGCTGAATACAAGTTGTATTATGACCAAAAAGTAAGCTTTGCAGTCTACCCTTCATTGAGAACTTAATGATAACTATTCTGTTATTATTACAATTTTAAAAATATTAATTTCCCTAAGTGCAAATTCTAGTAAATAAATAAAGGAACAATAACCATATGAAATAATAACAAAATATGTTGTAAAATTTTTAATTTTAGGTAGGAATTTATAGGTCATGCTAGTGTTACTTGCAGAACAAAAAGGATTTGAATAAAGCATAAACACTAGTTTTAAAGGCATCAGAGAAAAGTAGATGCCAAAAAATATTTTAAACTGAAATTTCAGAAAGGAAAGATTATCAAGTGAGGAGAAATTTTCATTCAGGTTTTTTTCGCAAAGAGCATTTGTCTATTTCAGGCCTGTGCTAAGGTTCAGCCCATACAAAAGTTTCAATGGGAAGGAGGGAACAGCAGATATTTTAGCAGATGTACGGATCTAGAGAACAACACTGAAAACTTGAGAGGCCTCAAACATATAGCCATTTTCTTCTATATGCTATTTGGTAAGTTTGAGGGCTCTACAGGAGCATGGAGAGCTAAGCCAATAGCTTCTAAAACACAGAGTAAAAGTTCCCTGTTTTTTTGTCATGGTTAGAAAACTCATGCCTGCCAGGAGGAGTAGGTCTGTCCCCAATCATTCTGCTCCTTTCTCCTTCAAGACCTTTGCCAGATTATTTTGGGGCTGAATAAAAAAGGTGGCTGATGAGCTGAGCTGGAGATCACTAAAGGACAGAGATGGACCTCCTTCAGTCTTTTAGTGCTATGGAATTAAGGATGTGCCAGTCTTTCAAACAGAAATTGAGAAGCCACACTCAGGAGTACATCAGATATAGATGATATATAGAAAGTCTTACCCAAAATGCAAGGGCACCAGAGACCAGATCAATGTAAGACTGAACTAACATGACTGGATCGCCTCCTCCTGTCTGCTTGCAGAAGAAAAAGGGTTTGAATAAAGCATAAACAGAGGAGAAGACACCATGCCAACACAACCTTTTCTGAAAACTCTGTTTCTTTGATTTGTGATGTCTAGCATATCTTTTAAAAAATGCAAAGCATGTGAAGTCAAAAAACTAAGGCTAACCATCAAGAGAAAAAGAAAACAGAAGTAGACACATTTCACAAAATTCAATTTACATAATTAAACTGCATAACATCTTCATACTATTTCTCTCTTGATTTTCCAGTCTTTGGATTTATCACAAATGAATGCATCACATATGAATCATAATCCGATCTGTGGAGCACTTGACACCTAAATCCTGAATAGACTCATATTTATTAACTTAAAATTCATAATGACAAATTCATTATTAAACATGTAATTTGAATGTAAATCAGAAAAAACAGACAAATTAATAGATTCCAGGGATAAATTTTTAATTGGCTTTATGCAGATGCCTTTCTTTTTCAGATACAAAATTTGTGCAAGCCATTTCAATAGATACAAAAACATCTGTTTTGATAAGTGAAATCTTCTCTTAGGGAGAGGGAATTTAAAGTATAATTAATTTAGAGTGGTTCAGTTTAGTTGATGGGATGCTATTTTTGATTTTCCCCAAAATTAATCATGAGTGTAATAAAAAAGATAACATTACATTTAGAGAGGTCCCTTAAATATTATATAGTACAGATTAATCAGAGCATTACTCAAACCCTTCAAGTGTATTTTTTCAAGGATAAAGTAGTAGTTCAAGGATAAATTATATTCAGGGCACCTGTCATCAAAAGTCTCTAGTCTCTGTAATTCTTTGCTCTACTTGCTGTCAGTAAGGTGTTAAATTTGAAATGCAACATTATCTTAATTTCTGTAGTTAAAATGTAATCTAATTTTAGGTTTTTACTTGCTTACATTGTTTCATTTTAATATAAATACTAACAAAGAAATATTGAGCATCTAACATACTCAGCATATAGATCTCAGCACTGGGAAAAAAAGCATTATAGCATATAAGTCTAATGTATTTTAGGAGATTCTACATCCTCATTACCAGACAAGCTGGGTAGGTAACCTGTCTAATAAGAATAATATTTTTTTTTCTAACAATGGTCAACAGCTTTTTACATTCTAGCTTATTCCTTCAAATATCTTGAACTCAACAAACCTTTAGATTAAGCATAACAACTGGCCACTTATTTAACTCACGATGTTAAGTAATTGCAACTATCTGCTTATACTATAATGATACACTGTTGTTAAATGTAGCTGAAGAAAAACATAAAGCCATATTGACTGTTTTCACTTTAAATGTATCACTGTGAAACTCAAATGTACCTTAATGCTTTGGGGAAATTATATTATAGTTCTCTTTTTTTTATTTACCCTCTTATTATTCTGGACAGCTATTTTACATGCTCTTTCCTTTTCTCAAGTAACCTGCAACTTCTCTTTCATTCTCACTTTCAAATTATTTCTTTTTGATACACTGTCTTCACTTAACTCTTCAAATATATCTGCTATTTTCAAAATTAACAGTAATTATATTTTTTCATTTTTTTAAATTTTAGATGGAGGGGGTCCCGGGGCATGTTCGTTATACAGGTATATTATGGGATGGTAAGGTTTGGAATTCTAGTGCATTCTAGTTTGTCTGTATACTCTCTGGTTTCTTTCATTGTATGGAAGCTGTTTAGTTACTTAAGTCCCATCAACCAAAATGGTGAACACTGAACACAATAGGTAATATTTCAACCCTCATCACCCTCCCACCTTCTCCCTTTTTTGGAGTCACCAATGTCTATTATTTTCCTCTGCCCCTTTGTGTACCCATTGTTTAGATCCCACTTATAAGTGAGAAAATGCAGTATTTGATTTTCTGATTCTGAGTTATTTCATTTGGGATAATAGCCTCCTGTTCCATCCATGTTGCTTTTTAGGGCAGGCTTTTATACCTTTTTATAGCTGTATAGTATTCCATAGTGTACATAAATCACATTTTGTTTATCCAATCATCCTTTGATGTACACTTACATTGATTCCATGATTTTGCCCTTGTGAGTAATGAATAGAGCTGTGATAAGAATATGAATGTAGACATCTTTTTCATATAACAATTTCTTTTCCTTTTGGTAAGTATCCAGTAGTGAGTGTGCTAAGTCATATGGTAGCACTATTTTTAGTTCTTTGAGAAATCTCCGTAATGTTTGCCATAGTGGTTGTACTAATTTACTTTCCCATACACAGTGTATAAGTGTTCCCTTTTTTCCCACATCCTCATTGATATCTGTTGATTCTTGACTCTTTCATCATAGCCAATCTGACTAATGTGAGGTGGTATCTCAATGTGGTTTTTATTTTCATTTCACTGGTGATTAGTGATGTTAACTCATTTTTCATGTTTGTTGACTGCTTCTATGCCTTTATTTGAGAAGTGTGTGTTCACATCCTTTGCTCACTTTTTAAAAGGATTAATTTTTTTTTTACTTCTTTGTTTAAGTGTTTTATAGAGCCTGGATATTAGTCCTTTGTCAGATATATAGTTTGGAAATATTTTCTCCCATTCCATTAGTTTTGTCTGTACACTCTGGTTTCTTTTGTTGTGTGGAAGCTCTTTAGTTACTTAAGTCCCATTTGTCTATCTCTGTCTTTATGGCATTTGCTTTTGATGTCTTAGTTATTAATGCTTTGCCTAGACCAATGTCCAGAAGAAATTTTTTTAGATTTCCTTCTATGATTTTTATAGTTTCAGGTCTTACATTAAAGTTTGTAATCCCTCTTGAGTTAATTTGTATATGCTGAGAGATAAGGGTCCAGTTTTATTCTTCTGCATGTGACTAACCAATTTTCCAAGAACCATTTTTTGAATAGAGAGTGTCCATTTCCTGTTGTTTATTTGTATTGACTTCATCAACGATCAGTTGGTGGTAGGTTTGTGCCCTTATTTCTGGGTTCTTTATTCTGTTCCATTGATCTACATGTTTATTTTTGTACTGCACCATGCTCTTTTGTTTGCTGTAGCTTTGTAGTATAGTTTGAAGTCAGGTAATGTGATGCTTCTGGAGTTCTTCTTGCTTATATTTTGTTTGGCTATCCTGGCTCTTTTTTTGGTTCTATAAGAATTTTAAAATTTTGTTTTTCTAATCCTGTGAAAAATGACGTTGGTAATTTGATAGATATTTCACTGAATCTGTAAAATTCTTTGAGAAGTATGGTCATTTTAACAATATTGACTCATCCAATCCATGGGCATAGGATGATTTTCCATTAGTTTGTGTCACCTATGATTTCTTTCAATAATGTTTTATAATTATCTTTGTAGATACAATACAAAAATAGTATACCTCCTTGTTTAAATGTATTCTTAGATTTTTTTGTGTGTGGTTATTATAAATAAAATTAAATTCTTGATTTGCTTCTCAGCTTGAGTGTTGTTGGAGTATAGAAATTCAATTGATTTTTCTGTTAATTTTGTATCCTGAAACTTTATGAAAGTTGTTTATCAAGTCTAAGATATTTTGTATTACTCTTTAGGGTTTTCTAGCTATCAGATCATTTCATCAGCAAACAGAGATAAATCGACTTTCTCATCTCTAATTTGGATGCATTTTCTTTCTTTCTCTTGCTTGATTACTCTGGCTTGGACTTCTGGTACTATCTTGAATAGGAGTGATGAGGTTGAGCATCTTTGTCTTGTTTGAGTTCTTAGGTAGAATGGCTAAAGTTTTCCCTATTCATTATGCTGTTGGCTGTGGGTTTGTCATAGATGTCTCTTATTTTGAGACGTGTTCCTTTGGTGATTAGTTTGTTGAGGGTTTTATTATGATGTTGGATTTTATTGAACACTTTTTTCTATATCTATTGATATGATCATATGGATTTCCTTTTAATTATGCTTATGTAGTGAGCCTCATTTATTGATTTACATATATTAATGCATCCTTGAATCTTTGAAACAATACACACTCGATTTTGATGAATTATCTTCTTGATGTGCTGCTGGTTTCAGTTTGCTAGGCTTTTGGTGAGAAGTTTTACTTGTAAATTCATCAGGAATATTGACCTTTAATTTTCTTTTTGTTGTGTCCTTGCTAGCTTTTGGTATCAGGATGATACTGGTTTCATTAAGTGAGTTAGAGAAGATTCCCTACTCTTTGATATTTTGAAATACTTTTGGTAAGATTGCTAAACGGACTAATATATGTGATATATCTTTTTCTGCCCATTTACCTTCAGCCTGTGGGTGTCTTTACATATAAAATTGGTCTCTAGAAGGCAGTGGGTTCTTGGGTATTTTTTTCATCCAATTTTTAATATATATCTTCTAAGTGAAGCATTTAGGCAATTTATGTTCAAGATCAATATTGATATGTGAGGTTTTGTTCCCGTCATAGTGTTGTTAGCTAGTTTATTTGTGGTCTCAATGGTGTAACTGATTTGGAGGATCTGTGAACTCTGTACTCACATATACTTTTATGGTAGTGAATATTGTTCTTTCATTTCCAGATTGAAAACTTCTTTGGGCATTTTTTGTAGGTCTGGTCTAGCGGTGACACATTTTCCGTGCATTTGCCTATCTGGGAAAGACTTAATTTCTCCTGTTTATGAAGTTTAGTTTGACAGGATATGAAATTCCTGGCTGACACTTTGTTTTCTTTAAAAATGTTAAAAATAGGCCCTCAATCTCTTCTGTCTTGTAAGGTTTCTGCTGAGAAGTCTTCTGTTAGTCAGATGGTTTTCTTTTATAGCTGATTTGACACTTTTCTTCAGACGCCTTTAAGTTTTTGGTTTTTTTTTTTTTTTGCATTGATCTTGGATAGTCTGATTACTATATGTCTTGGTGATGCTCATGTTGTATATTATCTTGCATTTATTCAATTGGTTATTTTGTATCTCGATACCTACCATTTTTGTAAGATCTAAGATATTTTTTCTGAATTAATCCCTCAAAAACTTTTCCAAGTAGATTTTTTTTCATTTTCCTTGTGAAGAATGCCTATAATTTGTAGGTCTTATCAGTTTATATAATCCCATATTTCTGAGGCTTTGTGTGTTTTTTAAGTTCTTTTTTCTTTATTTTTATCTGACTGGGTTAATTGAAAAGAATGATCTTCAAGGTCTGAATTCTTTCTTATGTTTGGGCTCATCTGTGTTAAAGTTGTCAACTGTATTTTGAAATTTCTTATTGAATTTTTCATTTCTGGAAGTTCTGTTTGGAATTTTTTTAATTATAGCTATCTTATCATTCATACTCTGATTTTTTTTCTTGTTTATGTTGATATAAAATTTTTCTTAAGGTCTCATTGAACATCCTGACAATCCACATTTTGGAATATTTTTCTGTGACTTCAGAAATTTAATTTTGGTTAGCATCCATTGCTAGAAAGCTAGTGCAATCCTTTTGAGGTGTCAAAACACTCTCTGTCCTTGTACTGCCAGACTTCATGCTTTGATTCCTTCTCATGTGAAGGAGCTGTTGCTTCTTATTTTTGAATTTTCTACCATGTGGATGACATTTTTTTTTATTTTGTATTATTTTATTCCTTGATAGTATGACTGTAGTGTGTGTTGTGTATGATTATTTGGCTTCATTTCTGAGTGCCTTCACAGGGTTAAGGCTCTGTATTGGTTCCTTGGTTATACACAGCTTTTATGTGGTGGCTTTCTCTAATGCTGCTTGTTGTAGAGGTATATTGGGCATATAAGCTGACACACTATCTTCTGTGGGGCATAAAGAAGAGAAGTCTCAGGAAGTTTATCATATATACTAGCCTTATGCTGTTCTGATAACAGTTTTTAAAAATTTAGTGGAGTAGTTCAGTCTTCAGTTCAGTAGGCAGTGGTTAAAAGTATGAGTTACCTTGCCTTCCAATTTCCTGATGATGTGTTGAGGAGCTTTCCCTGAAGGGGAGCTTCAAGAGGAGCTTGTGTTGGGATGTGCTGAGGCTTCAGTCATAGAGGTGGAGGGGGCTACAGGGCTCATGACCTTCAGTTCATAAAGACATTATCCTTTGGCTCCTGGTTACAGTGTGACTTAGGTCTGTGAAAATGTCTCTCTAGTGGCTACCCCCAAAATGGCCCTAGGGCAGAATCTCTTCCCCCAGTTCATTGCAGATAGCTCTGAAGCTTGTTTGCCCTCTCTTCTAGGATGCTGACACTCCCTGTAGGGAAGGAGAGATGTTCCCTGCCCTTCTTGCAAGAATGAAGAGCATGGGCTCAATTTCAACAGGGGTGCAGTTCTTGTGAAAACTACTGGAAAGGCTGTCCTGAAATGCACTTATACCAGTCCCAAGCAGGGAAAGCCTCTGTTGTGTCCATAACAGTGTACTTGGAAAGCAGGAGATGACCTTTCCACATTCCATTCCCAGGTACAGGTGTGGCCCCCTTCAGTGGTCAGTACCATGCCCATATTTTCTTTGTCCTAAAGGAACTTTAGCAGACTGCACTGCCCCATTCTCTAGCAGTGACCCACACCAAGGGCTAGATTTCCAGATATCCTTCAGCTCTCCAGGAACCCACCAGTCTCTTGTGGTTGCCAAAATCAGAGTTTATTCTAGGGTGTGTTCACAGGGAATGTGGTACATGCAGCAGCACAAAGGCAGAAATTCCCCCAGACAAGGCAGTGTTGTTCCATGTGCGCACAACCAGTGTGGTGCCCATTGTTTCAGTTCATACCTAAGGAGAGTGTGGGTATACCAACATGAGCTAGCCACATAGTGCTGTGTCCCCAAAAACTTCCTAAATAGCTCTCAACAGTGTTGCGTAGAGTCACAGTGGCAGAGGGACTCCTCCAAAATTTGGCGGTCAATGGTTTTTTTGCAGGAGTAAGTGGAGCAGAGAAGCAGACCCTCTTACCCCTTCAGTGGAACCTTGGGGTCAATCACTGCCAGACTCTTGCTGCTTTCCTTTTCTTTGCCCCAGATACTTCCTATAGGCTCTCCAACAGGTCTTGGTTGTCTTTCCTCAGTTTTCCATTTACATAACAACCATTAGTCTGTAACTTTGATCTTCTTTCTGAAGAGAATTGTTAAACAATGTACCTACTCAGCCATCTTGAAAATAATTTAAAAAAACTTTAATATAAATAAAACAAATGATCAATACTGTTTTCATCTTATTTGACCTATTAGAAGAAATTTAAAATTCAGTAATGCTTTTTCCTCATATACTTTCTTCATTTAGTTTCTTGAACATCACTTGCTCTTGGTTTTCTTTCTATTAAAAATGTTTTTAAAGAAATCAGACTAATTCTCTGGTTCCTCCTCTTCTTCCCAACCTGTTAATATTGAAATATTTTAAGAAGTCTTTGATCCTTCTTTCTTTTTCCATTCCCTTGTCAATCTCATCCAGTATAATGACTTTGCTACTTACCCAGATTCAAACTTCATATGGTGAAGCCCTAGCCCACAATGTAATTGTATTTGGGAAGTATTTAGGTTTAGATAAGATCATGGGATAGAATTAGTATTCTTATAAGAAGAGAAAATTAAACCAGCACACTCTCTCTCTCCACTGCATGAAAACATGGCAAGGAGATTGCCTTCTGAAAGCCAAGAAGAGGACCCTCATCAGGAACTGAATCTGTTGACCTTGATGTTGGATTTTCCAGTCTCTGGACTGTGTGAAATAAATATTTGTTGTTTAAGTCACCCAGTCTGTTTTTTTAATAGCAGTACAAACTAATTAAGACAGTCTATATGGATAATTTTCTCCCTTCTTTGAGTCTTTCCTAAAATGTCACCATCGCAATTCAAACTCTTCTCAACACATAACTAAAATTATAATTGTTTCTTCCAGCACTGCCAATTCTCTTTATTTGATATACAGTTCACATGCCATAGCATATGCCACATTTAAATGACTATATAATTTATTTTTTATCTTTATTGCTTATTGTCAATCTCCTGTAACTATAATATTGGATTTAGAATATAAACGGTAGGAGTCTTTTCATTTTTAATAACGCATTCCAAACACTTAGAACTTTGCTTAGAGCATGGTTATAAATAAATATTTGTTAAATACATAATGGTTAAATAAACGGGTTTTTTTTGCATTATCCCAGATTTTTAAAACATCTGTGCATTTTAGAACATTTTACCAGGTTTTCAGATACCAAAACCTACTGCTTCATATTTGAGATCTATAGAATAATCCTTCTTATTCTTAGTTCTAATTTAATATAAACCATTTCTGATATATGGATGATGTGCCAACTGCATTTGAAGGCTACTGTATATAATATGGTTTTGATTACATGTTCAAATTTTAAGAAAGACTGTGTAAAAATAACATACTAAAATATATGCTTGACTATTTCATAATTTAATAATAGCAGTACATTTTCTGAGGAACTACTGATCCATGCTCAGTTATTTTTAAAAATGCCTATGGGCCAAAATTTATAAATGAGGAAACATTTCATAGCAATTCATAATTGGCTTCAAAGATTTTAAAAGAAAATATAAAATACTTTTTAAAAAAGAAAACAACATAAGGTCCATGATGTGAAAATAAATGAGTTATCATTAGCATGACATATATTTTGTGAAGTATTGCTAAACAAGTTGCAACTGAGCTCTAAAAAGGATTGTATCAATGTAAATAAGTCAGGAGTTTTAAAATATTTTATCTTTCAACAGTTTGTTAGCTCTGATTTCTTTAAACCATATTTTGTAATTCTCATTGTAGAGACTTTTCACCTCTGTGGTTAGCTGTATTCTTAGGTATTTTATTCTTTCTGTGGCCATTGTGAACATGATTGGATTTTTGATTTGGCTCTCAGCTTGGATGTTGTTGTTTTATAGAAATGCTACTAATTTTTGTACGTTGATCTTGTATCCTAAAATTTTTCTGAAGTTGTTTATATATTTAGGAGCTTTTGGGCAGAGACTATGGGGTTTTCTATGTGTAGAATCATATCATCTGCAAATAAAGGTAGTTTGACTTCCTCTTTTCCTATTTGAATGCCTTGTATTTCTTTCTCTTATTTGATTGCTCTATGACTTCCAGTACTATGTTGAATCGGAGTGATGAGAGTAGGTAAACTTGTCTTCTTCTAGTTCTCAAGGGGAATGCTTCAAGCTGTTGCCTATTCAGTGTGATGTTGGCTGTGGGTTTGTCATTGATGGCTCTTATTTTGAGTTATGTTCCTTAGATGCCTAGTTTGTTGAGGATTTTTAACATGAAGTGATGTTGAATTTCGTCAAAAGCCTTTTTTGCATCTATTGAGATGATCATGTCATTTTTGTTTCTAGTTCTGTTTATGTGGTGAATCACATTTATTGATTTGGGTATGTTGAACCAATCTTGCATCCCAGGAATAAAGCCTGCATGATCGTGGTGGAATAGCTTTGTGATGTGCTGCTGAATTCAGTTTACTAGTATTTTGTTGAGGATTTTTGCTTCTATGTTCATCAAGGCTATTGGCCTGAAGTTTTCTTTTTGTTGTTGTTGTGTCTCTGCCGGATTTTGGTATCAGGATGATGCTGGCCTCATAGAATGAGTTAGATATGACAAAAACAAATGGAAAAACATTCCATGCACATGGAGAGGAAGACTCAACATTGCTAAAATGATCATACTGCACAAAGCAGTATACAGATTCAATGCTATTTCTATCAAATTACCAATAACATTCTTTACAGAATTAGAAAACAACTACTTTAAATTTCACATGGAAACAAACAAAAAAAGCCTAAATAGCCAAGGCAATCTTAAGCAAAAAAACAAAGATGGAGGAATCACATTACCAGACTTCAAACTATACTACAAGGCTACAGTAATCAAAACAGCATGGTACAGGTACAAAAGGAGACACATAGACAAATGGAAGAAAATAGAGAGTCCAGAAATAAAACCACACATGTACAAACAACTGATCTTTGACAATGTCAACAAAAACAAGCAATGGGGAAATAACTCTTTATTCAATAAATGATGCTGGGATAACTGGCCAGCCATATGGAGAAGATTGAAACTGGAACCTTTCCTTACACCATATACAAAAGTCAATGGAAGATAGATTAAAGACTTAAATGTAAAACCTAAAACTATACAAAAGTCAATGGAAGATAGATTAAAGACTTAAATGTAAAACCTAAAACTATACAAACCCTGGAAGATAATCTAGGAAATACCATTCTGGACATCAACCCTGGCAAAGATTTCATGATGAAGACACCAAAACAAATGCAACAAAACAAATATTGTCAAATTGGGCCTAACTAAACTAAAGAGCTTATGCACAGCAAAAGAAAAATAAAGGAAAGGAAAGAAAAAAGGGGGAAAAAAAAAACCCTGTCAACAGAGTAAACAGACAACCTACAGAATGGGAGAAAGCATTTGTAACCTATGCCTTTGACAAAGGTCTATTATCCAGCATCTCCAATGAACATAAACAAAGGTTCGAGCAAAAAAGAAACAACCCTATTAAAAAGTGGGCAAAGGACTTGAACAAACACTTTTCAAAGAAGACATACATAAGGCCAACAAAGATATGAAAAAAAGCTCAATACCACTAATCATTAGAGAAATGTAAATCAAAACCACAATGAGATAACCATCTCATCTCCCACTACACAGAATGGCTATCATTTAAAAAGTTTAAAAAAAAAAAAAACAGATGAGATTTCTCAAAGAACTTAAAACAGAATTACCATTTGACTCAGCAATCCCATTATTGGGTATATATCCAAAGGAATATAAATTGGCCGGGCAGGGTGGCTCACACATGGAATCCTAGCACTTTGGGAGGCTGGGGTTGGAGGATCCCTTGAGCTCAGGAGTTTGAGACAAACCTGGGCAACATGGAAAAACCCCATCTCTACAAAAAATACAAAAATTAGCCAGGCATGGTGACATATGCCTGTCCTGTAGTCCTAGCTACTTGGGGGACTGAGGCAGAAGGATCACTCAAGCCCAGGAGGTTGAGACTGCAGTGAGTCAAGATTGCACCACTGCACTCTACATTGAGTGACAAAGTGACGCACTAAAAAAAATATATATATCTATATGCATATGTGTATATATATATATGTGTATATATATGTATATGTGTATATATATATGTATATATATGTGTATATATATATATATATATAAAAATTGTTCTGTCCTAAAGACACATACACTTGCATGTTCATTGCAGCACTATTTAAAATAGCAAAGACCTAGAACCAACCTAATGCCTATCAACAGTAGACTGGATAAAGTCTGTACATATACAACATGGAATATTACACAGCCATAAAAAAAGACAAGATCATGTCCTTTGTAGCAACATGTATGGAAATTGAGGCCATTGTCCTAAGCAGATTAATGCAGGAAAGGAAGACCAAATACCACATGTTTTCATTAAAAAATGTGAGCTAAATATTGAGTACATGAATTCAAAAAAGGAAATAACTGACACTGAGGCCTACTTGAGGGGGGAACATGGGAGGAGGGAGATGGTAAAAAACTACCTATTGGCTACTGTGCTTATTACCCGATGACAAAAAAAAAAAAAAAATCTGTAAACTGCCTGAAATCCCAGCACTTTGGGAGGCTGAGGCAGGTGGATCACGAGGTCAGGAGATCGAGATCATTCTGGTTAACACGGAGAAACCCCGTCTGTACTAAAAATACAAAATTTAGCCGGGTATGGTGGCGGGCGTCTGCAGTCCCAGCTACTCTGGAGGCTGAGGTAGGAGAATGGCGTGAACCCGGGAGGTTGAGCAAAGCTGTAAACTGCCTGTGATCCCAGCACTTTGGGAGGCTGAGGCAGGTGGATCACGAGGTCAGGCGATCAAGACCATTCTGGCTAACACGCTGAAACCCCGTCTGTACTAAAAATACAAAAAAATTTGCCGGGTGTGGTGGCGGGTGTCTGTAGTCCCAGCTACTCTGGAGGCTGAGGTAGGAGAATGGCGTGAACCCGGGAGGCGGAGCTTGCAGTGAGCCGAGATCGCGCCACTGCACTCTAGCCTGGGCAACAGAGAGAGACTCCATCTCAAAAAAAAAAAAAAAAAATACGTGTCAACTAAACCCCCCTGACACAACAATTTACCTATGTAGCAAACTTGCTCACAGACCCCTGAACCTGAAGTACAGTGGGAAAACAAAACAAAACAGTTTGTAATAAAATATTCATTCTTTTATAAAGAACATTAAAGAAACACAATTTAATTTTGTTTCTTTCTTAAGTAAAAGTACTCCTGCTGTTTTATAATTTACACAATAGTAAACTTTAAATTCAATAGGATGTTTTCTCTAACCTCAGTAGTAATCCGGATTTAGATTGATTGTATTTTGGATTATATTGACAATTTAATACTAGTTCTAGTGATACTTTCCCTGTATCCCATCCTCCATAAATGACAGTAGCTAATAAAAAATAGCATTTATTAGAACATCTAAAATCAATATTTACACTTTATTGTACTTATCATATGTATGTTTGTTTGTGTCTGCCTTTTAAATAATCTTTTTAAAATTAATAAAATTTGTTTTTAGAGCAGTTTTAGAATTACAGCCAAAAATTAAGCAAAAGGTGCGGTGAGTTTCTGACCATCCCTATTCCCCCACACACAACTTCCCTAACTATCAACATCCTATAACAAAAGGGTACATTTATTACAATCATTGAACCTACATTGAGACAATATTATGATCCAGAGTTTATAGTTTACCTTAGGGTTACCTCTTGGTGTTGTACAATACAGCTCTATGAGGTTTCCACACAGAGCTTTTGTACATATTTTGTTAGATTTATATCAATGTATTTCATTTTGGGGATGTTAATATAAATAGTAGTGCATTTTTAGCTTAAAATGCCACTTTCTTATTGTTGGTATATAGGAACGTGATTGGCATTTGGAGAAATGTACAATGAATGACATGTATCCACCATTTCAGTATCATACTGAATAGTTTCACTGCCTAAAAATTGTGCTTTGCCTATTCATCTCATTATTTTCTCTAATCCCTGGCAATCACTGATCTGTTTACTGTTTCCATAGTTTTGCCTTTTGCAGAATGTCAGATAGTTGAAACCGTACAAATGCAGCCTTTCCAGATTGTCTTCTATCATACAGTAATATAAATTTAAAGTCCCTCTATGTGTTTTCATGGCTTGATAATACGTTTTTAAGCACTAAAAAATATTCCAATGTCTGCATGCACCACAGTTTGTTTATCCATTCACCCACTGAAGAGCATTTCAGTTGCTTCCAAGTTTTAGCAATTATAATTAAATTTGCTATGCGCATATGTGTGCAGGTTTTTGTGTAGACATAATTATCAACTTCTTTGGGTAAATACCAAGAAGTGCATTTGCTACATCATATGGTAGAAGTATGTTTAGTTTTGTAAGAAATTGCCAAATTGTCTTTCAAAGTGTCCACTTTGCATTCCCATCAGCAATGAATGAGATCTTCTGTTGCTCCACATCCTAGCCAGCATTTAGTGTCGTCTTCTTTTTAGGTTTTGGCCATTCTAATGGGTATAGAGTAGTATCTCATTATTATTTAAATTTGTAATTACCTAATTACATATGGTGTTGACCAACTTTAAAAAAAGAAAACTTATTTTAGGTTCAGGAGTACACATGCAGATTTGTTATATAGATAAATTTTGTGTTGCAGAGTTTTGGTATACAGATTATTTAGTCACCCAGATAATAAGCATAGTACCAAATAGTTTCTTGTTCACTGTGTGTGTATCTTCTTCAGTACAGTGTCTCTTAAAAGTTTTGGACTTGTTTGAATGGGGTTGTTAATTTTCTTATTGTTAAGTTTTAAGAAAATTTTGTATTTTGGAAAGCATATTTTTATCAGATATGTATTTTGCAAATCCTCTCCCCAAGTCTGTGGCTTGTCTTTTCATTATCTTGTTATTGTCTTTCATAGAGCAGAAGTTTCTAATTTTCATTAAGTATAAGTTATCAATAAAACTTCTTTCGTAGATAATTTGTTTGGTGTTATATCTAAAGTCATTGCCGTACCCAGAGTCATGTAGGTTTTCTCCTGTACTATCTTCTAGGTGTTTTATATTTTTTGAGTTTACATATAGGCCTATGATGCATTTCAAGTTAATATTTGTGAAGGGCTTAAGATCTGTGTCTAGCTTCACTTTTTTGCATGTAGATGTCCGGTTCTAGCAAAATGTGTAGATAAGATTATCTTGTCTTCAGTGATTTCCCATTCTTTGTTAAGGACAAATTTATGTGCATATATTTCTAGACTTTCTACTCTGTATCATTTATGTATTTCTTTATTCTTTTGCCAATAGCTCACTGTCTTAATTATTGTGTTTTATAGTAAGTCTTGAATTAGGGTAGCGTTAGTCCCATGGCTTTGTTATTCTCCTTCAATATTGAATGGACTTTTCTGGGTCATTTACTTCTCTATATAAACATTAGAATCAATCAGTCTTTCAACATCTACAAAATAAATTGGCGGAATTTTGATTAGGATTGCGTTGAATTGATACATCAGCTAGAAAGAATTGATCAAATATTGACTCTTTTTATCAATAAACAATCTATTAATTCAGTTTGATTTTTTTCATCAGAGATGTGTAGTTTTTTTCATACAGATCTTGTGCACATATTATTAGACATGTCAATGTATTTTATTTTTGAGGTGTTCATATAAATTATGATGTATTTTTAACTTAAAATTCCACTTCATTATTGTTGGTATATAGGAAAGTTATTGACATTTGCATATTATCATTGCAGCCTGCAAACTTAGTATAATTGCTTATTAATCTGAGAGTTTTTATGCTGATCCTTTCAGATTTTTTATACTGATGATCATGTCATTACAGAAAAAAAGACAGATCTATTTTTTCTTCCCAATCTGCATTCCTTTTATTTCCTCTCCTTGTCTTATTGTAATAGTGTCATTGTCTGGGATGATACCTGAGGTTCATTTTCTCCTGGCCATGAAGATCAAGGACATGGACACACAAGAGTGAGATGAGGAGTAGTAGTTTAATAGGCAAAAGAAAGAGACTAGCTCTCTGCTACAGAGAGGAGTCCCAGAAAAATAGGTCGCTGGATCCACAGTGAAATGCAGGGCATTTTACACATGAGCTGGTGAGGAGGTGGTGCCTGATTATACAAGGTGCAAAAAACTGGTTGGACCAGGTGTACCATTTACACAGAGCATGAATCTCTAGTAGCCTCTGACCTAATCTTTTATTATGCAGGTGGATTCTCTGTGCTAGCTGTACCATGCTGTTGTCAATTTCTTTCTTATTGTACATGTGGTAACAAAAAAGGAGCCTTCGTGTTGGGCATGGCTGGCCCCCACTGATTTCTGCTAATTTGATTTAGCCTTTTCTATTGGCACAGCTGCTGGCATTCCCACGTGCAAGCTCCAGCTTCCTTATCTATGTTTGCAGCTCAGTTTTTCAGGCTGCTCCTTGTTAGAAAAGAAATGATTTTGGGGGATGCCTTTTGGTAGTAAAGAAATTCTGCTGAGGACTTTTTTGCCCTATCTGGCTAAATAATTTATTTCCACCTCCTGTATTATTATTACATTAAGTAGGACTTTCAGTATAATATTAAAAAGCAGTGCTGAATGGGCACATCCTTGCTTGGTCCCATCTTAACAAGAAAGCTTCTGGCTTCTCACCTTTGAGTATGATGTTAGAAGTGTTTTTTAGATGATATTTATCAAGTTGAGTGCATATCCTTCTCTTTCTAGTTTGCTAAAAGTTTTTGTTTAAAATGAGTGTTAGATTTTGTCAATTGCTTTTTTGCATTTATTAATATGATCCTTAATTTTTATTCTTTAGCCTGCTGATATGATGAATTGCATTAATTGATATTCAAGTGTTAAATAAGCCTTGCATAGCTGAGATAAATCTTATTTGATTGTTATTGTAACTCTTTTTGTACATTGTTAAATTTGATTTGCTAATATTTTGTTGTAGAGTTTTGCATCTATGTTCCTTAGAAACATTAAAACATAGTTTTAATTTCTTATAATGGTTTTGTCTGCTTTTGCTTTTTCATAATGCTGGCCTCATAGAATGAGTTAGAAAATATTCCTCTGCTTCTATTTCCTGAAAGAGTTTGTATAAAAGTGTTATAATTACTTTTTTTAAATTTGTGGTACGATTAACCAGTGAAACTATTTGGACAAAGTACATTCTCTTTTGCAAGGTTATTAATTACTCATGCAATTTCTGTAATAATAAAGATCTGTTCAAATTGTCTATTTCTTTTTCTGTGAATTTTGACAGATTGTGTATTTCAAGTAATTAGTCTATTTTTTCTAGGTTATCAAATTTTTGGGTATAGAATTGTACATAAATTCCTGTATTATCCATTGAATGTCTGTAAAATCTGTAGTGATGTCTCATCGTTCATTTCTGATATTAGCAATTTCTGTCTTTTTTTCTCACACTAGTTTCTTTATTTTCCTTGTTTATTTCTTTTCCTTTCCTCACTTCAGATTTAATTTAGCTTACTTTTTCTAGTTTCTTAAAGCAGAAGTTTAAAAGGTTGCTTTTAGATATTTCTTATTTTCTAATGCATGCATCCAATGTTATAAATTTCACTGTAAGCACGGCTTTTATTACATTCCACAAATTTCATAAGTTTTACTTTTATTTCTATTTAGTTAAATATTTTAGAAATTTGTCTTGAGATGTCGTAAGTATTTTAGAAATTTGGCTTTTTTAGGCTGGATGCAGTGGCTCAGGCCTGTAATTCCAGCACTTTTGGAGGGTAAGGCAGGCAGATCACTAGGTCAGGAGTTTGAGACCAGCCTAACCAATATGGTGACACCCCGTCTCCACTAAAAATACAAAAAATTAGCTGGGCATGGTGGCACATGCCTGTAATCTCAGCTACTAAGGAGACTGAGGCAGGAGAATCGCTTGAACCCAGGAGGCAGAGGTTGCAGTGAGCTGAGATCACACCACTGCACTCCAGCCTGGGCAACAGAGTGAAACTCCATCTCAAAAAAAAAGAAATAAAGTAATTGCCTTTTTGATCCATGTTTTATTGAGATGTGTCGTTTAATCTTTAAGTGTCTTGTAATTTCCTAGCTACCTTTTCTGTTACTGATCTCTATTCCAATTCCATTGTAATATGAGAGCAGACACTGTTTGATTTTCATTGTTTGATATTGGTTAAGGTGTGTTTTATGGCCCAGACTATGGTCTATCTGGGTGAATGTTCCATGTGAGCTTGAGAAAAATGTGTAACCTGCTGTTGTTGGATGGTGTAGTCTGTAGATTTCAATCATATCCAGCTGATTGATGGTATTGCTGAATTCAATTATGCCCTTACTGTTTTTCTGATTGTTAGCATTTTATATTTCTCCTGAACAGGTACTAAAGTCTCCTACTAAATAGTGGATTCACCTGTTTCTTTAGGCAGTTGTATCAGTTTTGTCATCATGTAATTTGGTGATCTGCCTTTAGGCCAAAACACATTAAAGACTGTTATGTCTCCCTGTAGTACTGACCCTTTTACAACTATGTAATGCCTCTCTTTATTGCTAAGAACCCACCTTGCTCTGAATTCTGCTCTATCTGAAATTAATAAAACTACTCATGCTTTCTTTTGATTTATGTTAGCATAATATATCTTTCTATATTCCTTAACTTTTAAACTCTATGTCTCTTTGTATTTAAAATGGGTTTCTTGTAGACGAAATATAGTTTGGTTTTTAAAAATGCAATAACAACCTCCATATTTTAATTTTTGTATTTGGGCCATTGAAATTTAAAGTAATTACTGATATTGTTGGATTAATACCTACCATATTTGTTACGATATTTTATTTGCTGCCATTGTTCTTTCTTCCTATTTTACTACACATTTTAATGCCTTTTTGTGGTTCTGATTGAGAACTGCATATAACATTATGACCCTTTTTTAATATACAAGTCTATTCCTAGATTGCACTTGGCAATAATATTGTTACTGCACTGCATTCTACTACCTGGTTGTGGTAATCCTAAAATATCATCTCTCAAGTTGAGCATTTTTATTCAGGCACATAATAGGATCATACTACTCAAACATTTTTACTCAGACATGGACATGGATTTCCTCTGATAAGTGAAATACGAACAGAAGATAGAGTGTCATATCGTGGAGCAATTTTATCAGTAAAAGCCAACTTACGTCTCACTTCAGTAGCTCTTTGCCATCTCTTCACATTTATCCTGAATGCATATTATACCAAGATGGACCTTCATTTGACTGTGTCTCTAAGTAAATACAATGAGGAGACTCCTCAGGATAACCCCTATGCGTCATGTAGCATAAGAGACTTATAAACTTCAATGTTTTAAGCTGCTACAATGTTTGAGATTGGCTATTTCCATTATATAACTGACATCTTCCAAATGACAGGTAAAATGGAACCAAAAGAAGTTCATGAATAGCATCAAATATGTGGCATAGCCTTTGAAGCAAGTCAGGACACTGTGAGATGTTATTTGAGGTTGGAAGTTATTAGAGTTACATGCTATTGGATCTATTTTTGTTATGCAGTAGCAAAAATTTGGTAAAGCACTTGCATATAATAAGCTTTTGGCTCTAGATCAAGGGTTGGCAAATATTTTCTATAAAGGGGCAGATGGTAAATATTCTAGGTTTTGGGGGCCATATGTTCTCTATTGCAACTATTCAATGCCGCTGTCATAGCAGGAAAATAGCTAGAGACAATATATAAACAAATGGGTATAGATGCATACTATTAAGATTTTATTTACCAAAACAAATGACCTGCTGAGTGCAAAGGTTGGAAAAGGGAATTTAAGAGCAAAGGTAGTAAACTGTTGGCTGCATTAGACAAGAAATATCTTGTCTTAATTCCTTAAAAATAAGGAAACAAGTTCAGAAAATTATTAGCCATCATGAAAACAGACATCAGAGACTTAGAGGCTGGAAAGAGGCAACTTCAATAAAGCGTGTATTTTCTATGGAAAACTGATATGCTCATCTTACACAAAACTTAGTTACTCAGTATCTTAGTTTAGACTTTGGCAACCAAGTGTCATACATTGGGTGGCTTTTAAGCAACAAAAATTTATTTCTCACAGCTCTAGAGGCTGGAAGTCAGAGATCAAGATGCTGACAAGGCTGTGTTCAGGTGAGGGTCCTCTTCTTTGTTTCAGACTCTTGTTTCTCATTATATCCTTACATGGCTAAAAGAGGGCAAAAGCCACCCTTGGTGTCTCTTATAAGGATGCTAATCCCATTCATGAGTGCTCCAACCTCATAACCTAATTACCTTCCAAAGGACCCACTTCCAAATACCATCATATTGAAGTTTAGGATCTCAACATACACATTTTGGGGGAGGGACACATTCAGTCCATCATACTTAGTCATGTCTCCAAAGAATTGTGGCTGTGGTTTTTAGCACATGCAATGAAGGGAAGTCAAATAAAAAAACAGCCCATCAAGTCCCTTAAACAGTTGTACTGCTAAATGAGAAATTATAATCATAAATTAAAATAAACAATTGTTCAGTACTTAAAGCCCCGCTGTGACTTCCCTGTCTTCTATGTGCAGGAAAAGGCTTGAGAAGACTGCTCAGCCTGCAAGAAGATAACAGAAGATAATTAAAAAGAAAACAAAGAAACTGGATGATTACAGGCTGAAACTACTCTCTGGGAGCAAAATCTTAGCCTAATCTAAGAACATTCTCCATTCCCAGGATGTGAGATTTAGAAACTCCTCCCAATATTTTTCTTGTGGTATTTCAATAGTGCTATGAAAAGGGGCTGCTGTATGGTTCCAATCCTTCCCTCTGTCCCAAAACTACCTCCTTTTGTGAATTTGTGGAGAATATATTACTTGTCTTCTTGGTACATATATCTCGAGGCTGAGACCAGGTCTAAGATTATCATAAAGGCCTAAGCATAGGACATGATGGCTATTGTGCTGGACTTTTGGGTTGCCTACTTTGGGAGGCATAAGCATATTATACCTGAGTAAGAAACAAGTTTTTACAATAAAACTATTCACAAATATGTAGTATTATCATTAATACGGGAGAAACATTCCTCCTACTTTAACTAAACTCTCCCTATGTGATTTTTTTATGGCCAATAAAATGTGAGCTGAAATGTTATATAGTACTTCTAGACAAAATGTTAATATCATTGTGTGGCCAACCATCTTTTCTTTTCCTCCCTACCTCCAAAGTTGCATATGCATTTATCACAGTGGAGCTTCTGTCAGTTAAGATCCATGAAGTAACTACTAAGGCCTGAGTCCCCTTGACCCCTTGATTGCCCTCACTGGCCTTACAGCATTAGTGGGGGACAAAAAATCTTCTTTCGAGCTTTAAATATAAGATACATAACAACTTGCTACATTTGTGTATTTTCAGACTATACTGGCAGTTCTTCTCATAAATACTACCCATTCAATTCTCTTTAATTAAGAAAACTCATTGGCCTTTATAAATCTATTTAAAGTATAAAATTAAAGAATGTCTCCAATTATACAAAAGTGATCTGGGTTGGAAGCATCACAGACCCTAGGATAGTACAAATAGAGACAAGGCAGTCAGGAAAGAAAAAATACTTTGGGGACTCAGGCCTGAGTAATGAACGTGCAGAGAACTATCAGAAGCCTTTAGGACCCACAAGCAGCCAGGAAGAGTGTGGTTGCTCCAAGCAGAATACCTGATAATTTGAGTGGGGCTACTAACCTTAGGAAAAACAACATGGTAAAAAACCTGGACCTGCGATAACTGCTTAAGAGTCAGTGGCCCGGCGCGGTGGCTCACGCCTGTAATCCCAGCACTTTGGGAGGCCGAGGCGGGCAGATCACGAGATCAGGAGATCCAGGCCATCTTGGCTAACACGGTGAAACCCCGTCTCTACTAAAAATACAAAAAATTAGCCAGTCGCGGTGGTAGGCGCCTGTAATCCCAGCTACTCAGGAGGCTGAGGCAGGAGAATGGCGCGAACCCGGGAGGCGGAGCTTGCAGTGAGTCGAGATAGCACCACTGCAGTCCGGCCTGGGCAAAAGAGCGAGACTCCGTCTCAAAAAAAAAAAAGAGTCAGTATTTGAAGCAAACATCTCTGGAGAAAAGCTTCAATACAGAACCTAGAACCGATATAGAATTAGATGAAGCAATAAATTCATGGTCGGAGATTATTAAACTCTCCAGAATCCCACCAATATTTAGTGAAGTTCTGAAGAAACAATATGCAACTGATTTTAATCCTATGGATTATTTATATTTTGAGCGTCAATCACAGAATACAGAATATCTACATAAAAATGTTTAAAAAAACAATTCATGCAGTTTCTAAATAAAGCATTCTACAAGGTAAGTGTGAGAAAAACACTTGGAAATAAAACTGAAATGGAAGCCTCTAGAAATAAAAAATAACTTTGTTACAATAAAAAAATCAATGGATGGTTGAGTCAATTGCTAAATTATGGGAAAAAAGAATTGTCTCACTCTGTTAAAAAATGATATAATTTGATGCCTATTACTTTTAAAAAATGCTTAGACAGAAGTCCTTAGGATATTTGGAATATGCCAAAAATTATTTAACCTAATAAACATAAAGTAAAAATGTTTTCAATAAACATAACTCTGAATGAGTATTGAGAGAGTTATCTCCTTCATAATCAGGGGCAGGCCCATTATCACTATGTATATTCAACATTGTAGGAGGCAATAGCTAGAACAAAGAAAAATATAAAAGCCTGAGGATTATAAAGACAGCAAGTAGTCATCACTTGCCATTGACATGATTGTTTAAAAGTAGGTTTGGGAGAAAGATGCTACAGGCATATCAGTATTAGCAATAAGATAAAAAATAATGTGGATTAAAGCAAGAATAATAAGCAGATAGATCAATAAGCAAATTAAAATGCTTACAAGCAATATTTAGAAATTTAAATAGCAAGAAAAATTTAAAGCATCTATAAATCACTGTAATAGCCTGGCGTGGTGGTGCATGCCTGTAATCCCAGCTACTTGGGAGGCTGAGGCAGGAAGATTGCTTGAACTCAGGAGGCGGAGGTTGCAGTGAGCTGAGATTGCACTATTGTACTCCAGCCCGGGCAACAAGATCAAAACTCCATCACAAAAAAAAAAAAAGAAAAAAGAAAGAAAGAAATTACCATAATAAATGTGCAAGACCTGTGCACAGAAAATTATATAATTTAACTAAAAAAATTAAAACTCTAAAATAATGAGATATACCCAATATCAATAGGTAGAATGAATAAATGTCTTAAATATATCATTCCTTTTCTACAGATCCAAACTTATTCACAGATTCAATGATTCTAAAATTTACATAAAGTAGCAAACGACTATAAATAGTTTAACCCTCTCTCAAGAAGAAAAATATAGAAGAAATGGCTTTGCTACAACCCAAGGCTTATTTTAAGTTATAGTAATTCAGACAGTGTAAAAAGTGTACAAAGTTAGGCAAATTGACATATAGAACAAAATAGTGTATCCAAAAATGGATCCACACAAATATGCCACTTTGATTTAGGGCTGAGGTGGCGAAATGAGCAGCAAAAATTTGTTATCCATATGGGAAGAAAGATGAAATTGAATTCCTCCATCAAAACACATCCATAATTGAAACCCAGATGGCTTAAAACTTGAAATACCACAGACAAAGCTTTAAAATGTTTGAAAGAAAATACAGATGAATATATTTTTGATATTCAGAAGTGGGAGATTTCTGAAAATTAGCAAAAGTGTTCACTATTAAAGCGTGAGCATTTTCAATGTGGATATATTAAGTTCAAAAACTTCTATTTACCCAAAGGTAGGTTAAAAAGTTAAAAATCAAGCTATAAACTGGGAAAAATATTTGTAGTTCATATAACTCAAACACTGGCATGAAAAACATAAAGAATGTATAATAAGAAAACAATGTTTTAATAATCTGTTGCTATATAACAAATCAACCCACCATTTATTGGATTAAAGCAGGAATCTTTTTTTTTTTTTTTTTTTTTTTTTTTTTTTTTTTTTTTTAAAGACAGAGTCTCGCTCTGTCTCCCAAGCTGGAGTGCAGTGGCGGGGTCTTGGCTCACTGCAAGCTCTACCTCCCAGGTTCACGCCATTCTCCTGCCTCAGCCTCCCGAGTAGCTGGAACTACAGGCACCCGCCACCATGCCCGGCTAATTTTTTGCATTTTTAGTAGAGACAGGTTTTCACCGTGTTAGCCAGGGTGGTCTCGATCTCCTGACCTCGTGATCCACCCACCTCGGCCTCCCAAAGTGCTGGGATTACAGGTGTGAGCCACAGCGCCTCGCCGGGAACCTTTTTTTTTTTTTAAATTGCTCTGCAATTTAGGCAATGCTTAATGGAAATAACTTGTCTCAGGGCTCCATTGTATCCACATGACAGACAGACAAGAACGGAAAAGTCCAAGATGACATGACTGAGACATTTCCAGCAACTGCTCTGGAGTAGCCAAATGCTTGAGAATGGGCCGGGACTCCTTTTTTTTTTTTTTTTTTTTAACTTTTATTTTATGTTTGAGGGTACATGTGAAGGTTTTTTACATAGGTAAACACATGTCACAGGGGTTGTTGTAAACATTATTTCATCATCCAGGTATTAAGCCCAGTAGCCAATAGTTACCTTTTCTTCTCCTCCCCCCGCCACCCTCCCCCTCAAGTAGACCCCAATGTCTGTTCCCTTCTTTTTGTTATTAGTATTTAGCTCCCACTTATAAGTGAGAAAATGTGGTCACATCTTTCAGGTCTTATCTCCATGTGACTTCTTCATCTAGCTTGTTAGTCAGGCTTCTTTAACTGATGGCTCAGGCTTTGGAAAAGTGAAAAAGGAAGTACTAAGAGCTTTCTAAGTCTGGGCCCCAAAGTCACACAGCACTGCTTCTGTCTCATTCTATTTGTCAAATCAAGTCAAGGACCAGTTCAAAGTCAATGGGAGGAAATACAGACCCTAACTCTTGAGGGTAAAATTGATATCAGACCTTTGGGATGAGACAAACGACTGGGGACATTTCTAAAACAATCTACCATGTAACCCTATAGAAAAGTTAGCAAATATATGCAGTCATTCCCCTGCAGGAAAGAAAAGATCACCATAAAAAGAAATCCTCAGTGTCATCACTTTCATGATTAATGAGAGCAATGTTTGACAACAATGAAATTTCATTTTACACTCCTTGGAGTAGCAAAAAAAAAAAAAACATCAGACAACATCAAATACTTGAGAAGTATTGCACCACTGACCTCTCCTATTTTTGGCAATGAAAGTGCCAACTGACACAACTTTCTGGTACAAAATTCAGCATTGTCTTCTAAAGTTGAGCACCCCATACGCTATGACCTAAAAATTACTCTGTATTCATATGCATGACAAAATGTTTCAGAAGTCGACCAAAAGGCACGTATAAGAATGTTCATAGCAGCGTTGATTTTAACAACAAAACTTAGAATCAAACCTGATGTCCACTGATAACAAAAATGGATAAATAAAATATTGGTATCTTCACACAATATGTCTTAGTAATTATGGGCTGCTAGAGTAAGAGTAACATAGACTGGAAGACTTAAAAGACAAGTATTTATTTCTCAAAATTTAAGAAGCTGGGAATTCCAACTTCAAAACACTGGCAGATCCTGTGTCTGGAGATAATTGTCTTCTCATTTTATCCTTACATGGCCTGAAGAGAGGGAAAGAGACAAAGACACACACAAAGAGATAACTGTAGTCTCTTTTCTTCTAAGGGTACTGATTCCATTCATGAGGGCTCTATGCTCACAACTTAACTCTCTCTCTCTCTCTCTCTCTGAAAGTCCCACTTCTAAGCACCATCACCTTGGGAATTAGGCTTTAGCATATGAACTTTGGGGGGACATAAACATTTAATCTATAGCATTATGGAATATAAGAGGGTAAATAAATATTAAGATACATATAATAACATGGAAGAATCATAAAAACATAATGTTGAATGAAAAGATCAAACCCAGGAAAACTACAACGAGTATGATACTTGTTTTATACAATTCCAGAACCAGTAGAATAATATATCAATATGAGTTTCTATATACACACATATATTAATCACTATATAAAGTGATAAAATTATATGTAAGCATAAAAAGAAACATGAAATTGTAAAGACGATATTTGTACAGGAGGCACAAAGAGATCAGAGTCAGATATGTGTCATTCACAAATGTTTTAGTGCTTGGGTAATGATTTATGATTATTTTTTAAGAAGTTGTACTATTCTTTCCTTCAATCCATGCTGACTTGTTCAGGAAAATTGGAATATATTTGTGCATTCACCTACAATATGAATTATAAGATTATATATTTTATATTTTCCTTTTTTTGTTTTATCCCTTTTCTTCCTCACATGACTACCATTATTTTTTTTTGTATTATTTATTTGGGGATACAAACTTATCCTCAAACTGAGCAGCACAAAACAACAAATATGTTTTTTATCACAGTGTTTCCAAAAATCAGGAACCTGGCTATATCTTAGCTGGTTAATTTTGACTCAGGAGCTCATGAAATTGCAGTCAGGACATAGGCAGAGGCTGTAGTCATCTGAAGACCTGACTTGGCTCCTTAATGTCCCAGATTCACTCACAAGGCTGTTGGCAGGAGGCCTCAGTTCCTTGCTGGCTGTTGCTCAGAAACCTCAGCTCTTAATCCCGTGGGCCTTTCAATAGAGATACTCATGATTTCGCTTCCTGTAGACCTAGTGATCCAAGAGAGAGCAATTAAGACAATACACAACCTCAGGAGTAATATACCATCACTTTGCCATATTCTACAGGTCACACAAGACAACTCTGATACAACATGGGAGAAAATTATGGGGTATGAATATGTGAAGGTAGGGATCATTGAGGGCCATCTTGGAGGCTGGCTATTATGCTAATAAAACTTTTAATAACGAATGCTAAAAACACATTAACAATATAACTGTGTGAAAAAAACGTGAATGAATAATACATTTCTCAATTTAATTTAGCACAGTGAAACACTTACACTACCACATTTATAAACTTTATAGTCCTTATAAATTTCTCCAAAATGTCTAAGATAATTCCTGTATAGTTTGTAATATCCTCCTAATTAAATCCTCCTTCCGCTTACCAGTTTGTAAGAAAAGCAAAAATTACTATTTCAATTTATATTTACTGATTTTTCAATTAAAATGACAACTTAGTTTGCAATTGATTACTACTGCTTTCAGCACACAGATGTAATCTTTTATATTTGTTTTGAGTTAATAGTTTGTGTAAACTACTGTAAGGAAAATCTCTCCCCATTCATTTTTTTAATGTTCTTTCTGTACTTAAATCAACTGATACCTCAAACTGTAAGTATTTAAATAACCATGTTGGAGATTTTATTTACCAATAAAAAATGTAAAAGTAATTCTCCAATTGTCTCTCGTCTGTTAAAATATGCCTTATGTTCTTTCCATAAACTTCCACAATTTGATTTTCCAGTGCATGATCATAGGAGGTTTCTGAAACAATGAGGAGGTGTTCTTTTGGTGCAGACTATGTACTCCTTGCTGTCAAACATCAGAAATGCATATTACCTTGAGTAGACAATAGAAATAATGGCAATTCAGAGATGCTGCAAAAAATAGCTGCTGCTTTTAGTATTGCTACAATGTGACACCACAGAGGGAAGAAGCCAGAGAGAGGAGTTAAAGACAACATTTTTGAAGTGATCTATAGAATTATCTGAAGTTTGTGACCCATATGTAGTAGAGATGCCACCAATCCCCCATAACTCCAAACATCATTTTAGAGAAATTTTTGCATGTGTTCAAAATTTTGCATGCTGAAGGCAGATTCAACAAATTTCTGATTTTAGACAATTATTTCCAACCCCTTTTTATAGTCCTTGACTGCCAACTCCCGCAGACACATGCAGTCTGGCCTGGAAGAATAGCAGATACGCTAATAGCAGTTTCTTTTTCTGTTTGGCTCAGTACTAAAGAGGTATAGAAACAGAAGGTAGAGAAGCTAAAGAAAAATTAGTGAAAATAAGAGAAGAGGTATAGCTTGATAGTAACACATGGTTACTATCAAACATTACTTTGGATACTCTCCTGATTTTGTTTATTTCACATACTGAAAGGATAACATAATAAGAGACACTCAAAAAGAGGTCTGAGTTTTATATGCAGGTCTCAACAAGAAGCTGTTGAAGATATTTCACAAACAATACTAAATTTTGGCCTTGCTGTCTGAGGATCACAAAAAGTCATTTAGAAACATTGGCATGTTATTTTCTTGTGGGTATATGTTAAATAAAAGTTTAAGCTTCTAGAAACTTATACATTCCAACTCCTTAGACAACTTTAGACATAACACATTTTATAATTAACAGATTTATCTTTAAGTAGATAGATATGTAAATGTTATAGATAGTATGTATCACACATATGTTGCACCACTTCAAGAGAAGCTTTGTTCATCACAAATGTTCATACCACATTTAGCATTTAACATTGGATCGATGCTGGTAGATGAAATAATTACTCTCAAACACAGTCACGGAAGGTTCATTCTTTTAGTCACAAAATAAATATTTGTTGTGCAACTACTGTGTGCCAAGGCAGAATCTAGGGAAAACGCAGTGGCATTGGGAATATCTTTAGTGTCTCTGAATATACATTAGTGCACAAATCCAAGGGAGACTGTGACTGGTTGTCATAGGAGCTAAATTATGTTTTTACATAGGAAGAAAAGAATAGATGAAAAATATTTGATTGTATAAATGAAAGAAACTTGCAGTTAAAAGCAACTTACACCCAACTCTTCTCATCATGCATTTAACAGTTGGACACAGTATTTTGATTTTAAGTTAGAGGACTTTGTTTCTTCTCCAGGCTTAATCATTTTCTAAGGTAGGGCCCTCAAATAAATCACTTAACCTTTCCATTTCTAAAAATTAATCCTACTTTAGAGTATTTCTTGGAACAATCAAATGAGATGATATAAATGGTACTCAATGTAGAGCTCTTTGCTGTTATTACTAGAGATCTCTTCTAGTGAACATATCTTTAGAAGTTTTGCATAATTTTGAGATTTAAAAATACAAAATGATGCTCTTTTTCACATTTTTTTTTTCTGTTTGTTTAAGACTTGTGGTTAACCTATCGGCAGTTATATGGTTACTAATTGAGGCTTTGATATTCTTTTTATCCATTCTGGCAACTGTTGTTCTAGAACAAGATATGATTATTTTATCAAGGTGAACCTTTTCTATATGCTTCAACCTAACATAATGAATTAATATGATATTAACTTTCACCATATAGTGAAATACAATACCAGTTATTTTATAGATTCAATGCCCTTTATTGACAAATGAAAATGAAGAGACTAAAGTAATGTTTGACACCTGCTGTCAGTGGCAAGCCATATAGGGAAACTGGACACCAGGAAGAAAAGGTAATGCTTTACTTTATTAGAGAGTAAAACTAGACAACAGACACTATTCAGGTGAACAAAAGAGGATAGCCCTTTGAAAATACTTATTCAAAGTATTTTGGTTACTTTGAATACAAATTCCGAGGAGAAATGGCTCCAATTATTTGCTTCAATAGTACTTTATTAAACCTTATCATTTTGGAAAATCATAATACACAAAAGCAAAATGAAACTCCCACAGTTAGCAGTACAGAGCCCAATATCTTGTCATGGAAGCATATACATAGTAGATATTCACATAATCAAATTTAAATTTGTGGGTCTCATACAGTTAAGGAGAAGAGGTTATACAAAATATTAATCATAGTCTGGTTATAGGTCTCTAAATAAAATAATGGGAGTAGATAAAATATAGTTGTGGTAAAAATTAGAGATCAAATACAGATAGACGGAGAGATACTAGACCATTATTTCATGAAACAAATTAGTAATTTGAAATACTATATTTTTCAAAAAACTAAGGTGAAAAACATCAACCAAAAGAAAAAAATAGTGTGTGAAAGTATTTATCAAGGTACTTAATCATGTATTCAGTTTATTTATAGGCAACAAATGACCACAATTTTGTTAATGAAGTTAAATAATGGCATACAATTTTGTATTTAAACATAGTAATTATAATGTATGAATCACAATATAAATAATAATGCCACATCTAACATTCTATAATTCCTGTTTCCAAAAATATTCCAAGTATTATAGAAATAATTTTCTAATTCAACTTTTACATATTGATTTATTTATGTATGATGTATTGTTCTCCATTTAAAAATATTTTACTAGTATTTTTTGAATAATTAATGGTGCTGTTAATTCATTTCATATGTGTGTCCAATTATGATTACAATCTAAATTTATATTAAAGCTATATTTTTGATAATCATAAATCTCTCTCAAATCATATAGTTTTTCTTTATTACCTTCTGATCCTTTAAAGATACTCTGTATGTATCTCTATAAGCTATTAATACTATTTTTTATAGTTTCTATTCTGAATACAAATATCTCTTACAATCAGCAATTTTACAAGCATAGTAACATTTACATGTAGTCTCTGAAGGAATGTCTACATTGAAATATCATAGAAATAGCCCTGAAAGATATCCATGATATGCTATATTATTTGATCCTGAGGATATTGTGCCAATTGAAGCAGTTTTTTCAGGATTACATGTGCTTGGCGAACCTTTCTAACGATTAATATGTAGAAACCTTTTTGACAAATTGCTACTTGATTTTAATGTGGTTTCATTGATTTCTTAAAGCTGAGACTAGATATTTTTTCAGTTCTTCATTTAATTCCATTATTCCAGCTTCTCTTTCAGCAAATTTACAGGGAAATAAAGCAATGCCTTGAGTAGAATGCTGAAAGCATTTGAAGAGTTAGGCATTTTAATTATGAAGTTTTTCATTTCATGTCTTTGTTTGTAATAAGGCAGATAGTAATTGAGGCAGTTAAAGCTACCTGAACATAAAGAACCTAGACTATTTCTAATGTTCATGGTAAAGTCATGCATATATCTAAAATTTAGATTTAAGTAATTTACCTGCAATTATGTTTGATTGGTTTATTTGTCATCTCCAGGAAGTCCTACATAAATCACTAAAAAACTAGTTCATCAATTTTTCAATATAAAATGATTCATGATTATAGAATATGATAGTTGAAAAACACGGTTTCTCCCTAAATGATTACCTTGCAAAACAAAAGTGTCCCATCTCTTCCAAGGGCACAATAATTCAAGGCTAGAAATGTAGTTTGATTCCATAGCTGAATGGATTGAGCACACTTTTTGAATACTGTCTACACACGTAAATAATAGGATACGAAAAATACACGATGAAAATTTGTGTAGTACAGTATGTTCTATTGTTAATCTACCTTTCCAATTGTAAAGAAAAGTGACTGTTTTGTAAGGGATATTCTTCTCTGTAACTTCTACCTTTTAATTGATCCTATAATTGGTACTAATTAAAGAGCATGTAGCAGTCACTAATCTTTTTAAGTAATGAAATGAAGCAAAGATGTAATCTAAAAGCATAAAAATAATGGACAAATTGATTCAGATTTTAATGGGAATTCCTTGTAAAGTCTTCAGTGAAATATCTTTTTGGAAGTAAAGAGATTAAAAGAAATAAAAAACAAAAACAAGAGTCATCAATTAAGCAGAATAATAGTTGAAGAAACGAACATAGAACAATGGTTTTGGGATGGATAGAAAATTCTAAGAGTTGAATATGGAGTCAATAACGTTTTTTGATGCTAACTTACACAATATGCAGGTTTTATTACTTCCAGAAGCTCTTCACCAGAGTATTTGGTATAGAATAATGTACATTTTAAATCTAGTTTGAATAAGATAATAGATAATTATCTCACGGCTTCACTTATTACCTATTCAATTTAGACTAATTACTTAACTTTTCTGTTCCTCAGTTTCCTCATCTGTAAACTGGAGCTATTAAAACACCAAATGTACAGTTCTAGTGCAAAAATTAAGTGACATTACAAATGTAAAGTGCTTTAGGAAAGTATAGACTAATAATGTGCATTTAGTCAATGTTAATTATTAGTATTATGATTCTAATACGCTCTCTTATAAGTCTTTATATACTGATATAAGAAACTTTTTTGTTTAGATGGGAGAAATATGTTCATAAAAAGTTTTTTTTTAAGCAAGTTAAGAGTGACATTGTTTTTACATCAATCTTCTATTTTCACCGGCATGATACCATCATAGCATTCAAGGAGAAACACTTTATTAAATGTTTTGCTGGTGGAATTGTTCTTTACAGACTGACATCATCATCAATCCTCCACATCAGTAGCTAAAGCATAGTTTAAGTTTTGGTTTATGTATGCTTTTGAAAACAAAAGTCATTCTACTAAAATAGGTCTTCAAAAAATATCTAATATATTAAAAAGAACTTTCCATTAAAATTTATGGTAATTCTTCAGCCTTCCAATAAAACTATATTACTCAACCAAGCACTGGCTTTAAATTCTAGCTTTACTGCTTACTTGCTGTGTGAATTTGGACAAGTAATATACTACCAAAGTTTTAGAGTTTTCATCTGTAAAATAGGAATAAAAATAGTATCTACCTCACAAAGTACTTTTGAGGACTAAAGAAGCTCATTTATTTTGAAACCTGTGTAAGTTAAAGAGATGCAGTTAGTATAGGTGTTGCCTTCATTGTAATTCTTCTGTTTTGTAATTGTCAGGGGTACTATTATCAAATCTGGCAATTTTCTCTTGTCCCAATGAAAGTCTCACCTCTAAATTCTTTCTCTCTCTTTCGTTCTCTCTCACACACATATACATATATACATATATGTGCATATATATATGTATGTATACATTCTCTCTATTTTTTTTAAGTTCCTACTTAAATAGTGTTTTCTGTTTTGGTGTCTAACGAATATATAGGCATTTCTTTATTCAATAACATTGTTTAATTAGTCCTTGTAGTTTGTGAATAGAAAAGGCTTTAGACCTGGAAATGGTGCTATACAAAATATAAATTAAAATTTTGATTAACAGACAAAAAATAGATGCTAGTTTTTCTTCTGAAGCAAAAGTTAAAATTAATAAATAAATTATTAATTTATTTAATTTTATAAAAAATAATAAATTGAACTTCCAGAATTATTTGTGAAGGATCTGTGATAGAGGATGGGGAAAAACTTATTTGAAAACTCTGCAAAATGTAGGAATTTAAAGAAAAATAATAAAAGATTGAGCAGAAATATATGCATCTAAAAATAGGATTTTTTTGTTCCATCTCCATTTTCAATTCATTATTTTGCTTCATATTTCACTGAGAAAATTGAAGTAATTGGAAGAAAGTTTTCAGAAACTTCCACCTGTGTATTTACCAGCCTGCCTGCATATACACTGCTTTGCCTCCTGCTACTATTGAAGGGTACTCCCTGAATCCATATTAGGTCAATTCTGCTCTTTTTACAGAAGATCTGGTCTTGTACCTTCATTCTTCTAAAATACTCTTATCAAAATCTCCAGGTACTTCCAAATTGTTAAATCCAATGACAAATTATCAGTTTTCATTGTATTTGACCTGTCAGCAGCCTTTCAGCTGGCAAGGCACTTTCTTCTTTTTTATATACTTTGTTCATAATTTTCAAGGCACGATACTCCCTTCGTTTTTCTCCATCTTACTCTTACAACTCATTTAGTTCTGCTACTTGTATGCCTTCTCTTCATCCTTTTAATATTGGAATGTTTAGAGCTGAATCTGTGAAACTCTTATTTTATCTCTATATGAGATTATTTTACTAATTTCACACAATTATGTTACTTTACGGACCACTTATATAGTGAAAATACCCAATTTATAGCTCCATCTCTGAGTTAGCTTACAAAATCTAGACTCTTATCTACAACTAATGGACTCAGTGTTCCAATTTTGAAATGTAACACTCAGTTAAACATTAATATGGACTTCTCATATTGTGCACAAATTCATTCATCTGAATCTCTTCTCTTCTCATTAATGGCACTTCATTCTACCGTTTGCTTCATGTCTTCTTTAACTTCTTTTCTTTTAATGCCCATAGCTAACCTGTCCGGAGAATGTCTTGATTCTACTTTTTTAAGAAAAAAATGTAGAATCTGACCACTTCTCACTAACTTTACCTGATTTTTTTCTCCAAATAATTCAATTATTAGCACAGTTAGAAGACTAGCACTTTTCCAGTTGTAATTCTTATTCTTTGGAATCTGTTCTAAAGCAGCATCACACGTCAAAAAATAACTCAAATCAAATCACTTTTTCAATGAGTCATACGTTGGCAACCATAATTAAAATTTCCCGTCCCTTTATTTGTATTTATTCCCTTTACCTGCTTTATTTTTCCCATAACAATGATCACCTTTTAAATATTCTACAATTATGCTATTAACGTGACTCCACACAACTAATACATAGTTCTCATGGATTCAGGAATGTTTTGGTCTTATTCTTCAATATATCCTTAGCACACAGAAGAGTCCTTGGTAAATAAGTGGTACTCAATAAATATTTGGTAAGAAAAAGAACAAAATATACATTTTATGACTTAGGCAGATAGTACAAAAGAATGAAGATGATACGTAGTTTACAATTCAATAAGGTACTAACTAAATAAGGACCAAAATTTTATTTGTATTTCTTTTAATAAATGTATAACAAAAGAATTAAGTGAAAAAGAAAAAAATAAACATTTTTTAAAAAGTAAATGCAATATTCAGTATTTCCTATGATTATAAACAATTTTTTCTACCCATTTTAACTGATAAAATTAACATAGACTTAAAACACAAAGACAGAGACTTCTCTACTGGGTATTAAGTTAAAGCTATCCCTCAGTGCTCCCTTCAGATTAGCAATCCCCTCTAAAAGTTTTATTACCAATGGAAAGCAGCTCTTATTTTGTCTTAGTTTTTTGTTGCTTACAACAGAACACTTGAAAATAGGTAATTTATTTTTTAAGAGACGTGGGGGTGGGGTAAGGTTTAGTTCTTACAGTTCTGGAACTGGGAAATTCAAGTCCAAGGAGGTACATCTAGGGAGACCCTTCCTGCTGATGGGAACTCTCTGCAGGGTCTCGAAGTAGCACAGGACACCCTATGATGAGGAGGCATGCTCGCTCAGGTCTTTCTTCCTCTTCTTACAAAGCCATCAGTCTTATTCATATAAGAACCTATTAATCCATTAATTTATGAATGTGTCAACGCATTGTGAGGGTGGAGACCTTATGACTCAATCACTTCTCATGAGCTCTACCTGTCAATACTGCCTTAGTGGGGATTAAATTTCCACATGGGTTTTGGAAGGTAAAAATATAAACAATAGCAAATGTGATACCTCTTTGAATCAGCTTTCTTATGTTTGGAATTTTCTAGCTAATCGTTCGTAAAATAACTGAGGTAGAAGAGCTGTTAAGGTCTTGACATATTGCTGGCCTACGTAAGTGGTTTCAATGGAGAATTAGTAAACTATGGCATTTCAAACTTAATTGGACCCAATGTCATAATAAAAGATTCACTTTAAATTTGGTACTGTACTGCTCTAATTTCTTTCTTTCCTTACTAGTTTTAAGCTGTTGATTTTTTTATGTATTATTTTTTATGTTGATTTTTTATGTATTATTTATATATAGTTTTATATAAGCACATTCATAAAATGCTGAATGCACAAAGTTGCCACCAAAACAAATCTATAAATATTTATTAAATAGCACATAATAGTATTTACCAATCATATGTAATATTTCAAATACAGTACAAAATAGTGAGCAGACATGGTTTCCCTATATCCTCTAATATTTTCTAAGATTTTCTGATATTTCCAGAAAATATAAGATTTCAAAGTCTAGTCTTAATGTCTGTCTGCTATCTTAAATTTTACTTGGGTGCTCATGTGATCTGACCTTGCATTCAAAAAATGAGATCATTTGGTTTTAAAAATGAAATTACTGCAGTTACACAGTTTCTACTTTTAAAAAGACAGTTAGCTATTTGAAGTATTATCTTAATTCTCCAAATAACATATTATCTTGTTTTCTTTTGACTGTTTCAAATTCATCTTGCCCCAAATTGGAAGTCAATATTTGACTTAGTCCATTTGAGCTGCTATAACAAAATAACATAAAACTGGGTGGCATATAAATAAAAATTATTTATTTCTCCCAGTTCTGGGGTCTGGGAAGTCCCAGATCAAGGCATTGGCAAATTCAGTGTCTGGTTAGGGCTTGCTCCTCAGAGATGAAGGCTTCTCACCATGTTTGCTCACGGTGGAGGGGGAAAACTGGCTCCCTGTGAACCTCTTTTATAAAGGCACACATTGCACTCAGCCTTCATGGTTAATCATCTCCCAGAGGCTTCATCTTGAGGCTTAGAATTTCCACATATAAATTTGGGGGTGACAAACATTCAGACCATAGCAATGTTATCTCTGTTCCTTCTAATATGAAAGTATCAATTCATTCAAAACTATTTATGAATTACCTACTACGGGTGAAGCAGAAATGTAGGCACTGGGAACACGGTGGTGAACATGATAAACAGAAATGGAGCTAATGTCTAGTGAGCAAGAAAAGAAATCAATAAGGTAAATACGTAAAATACATTGTATGTTAGTGGTAAGAGCTAAGAAGAAAATCATGAAGGGAAGAAATACAGGAAATTTAAAACCCATATGAGAGGAGAGCCAGAACCATGCATATATCAAGGGAAAGCTGTGCCAGGCAGGAGAAACTTCCAAAATAAAGAATTTGAGATAGGCATGTCCCTGCCAGACTCCAAGAGGACAACTAGGGGATAAGAGTTCAGAAAGGTGAGGGAGGTTAAGACAGATTATACACTATTTTATATTGCTTTATTTTCCCTTTATGTAAACGTATTGTCTACTCTTTTGCTATTCTTTTATTGGTTACCCTAAAGTTTATACTATGCATTATTAATTCATTCTAACACAAATTATGACTTTTACCACTTCCAAAATGAAACTAGAACATTAGAACATTTTAATTGCATGTATACTTACATCTTATATCTTTTGTTTAATTTTGGTTACACATTTTAATTTCATATATGACAGAACCCCATAAAACGTAAGTCTAATTGTTTTGTACAGTTCATATTCAGTACATTTTTAGTTATGTTTATCCTCATTGCCCTTCTCTTAGTTCTTTGTTACTGTCTTCATTTCTGTGTTTTCCTCTCAGGCCATTTTGCTTCTGACTTTTCGAAGTTCTTCCTCTCTGGAATCATAGTCCCTCTAGTTCTGTGTCTTCAGCAGCTCTTAGCTGCCTTCAAATCAGTCCTTTCTATTGTGTGTGTGTGTGTGTGTGTGTGTGTGTGTTGCATGATTGTTCTAGGTATGCACGGCCAATGCATTTTCTGTGCTATTTCATTTCACATCTTATTTCAGAACTTTATACACATTATTTTGTATGTATTTCTCACAGCAACCCTTCAAGAAGGTGACGTCAGTATTTCTGTTTACTTATCAGGAATATGATGTTCCTGAGACTAATCAATGTTCCTGAGACCACTCTGTTCATAAACTCTATAGTCAGAATTCAAATGTGGGCCTGTAGAATTCAAATAAGTGTGTGTGCCCACACTCTTTCCACTTAGTAAAGACATAGCCAAAAGCTCCATGAAGCTCTTGGTTAGCCACGTGAATCTAAAGAGAACTTATTCTGTTCCAGGCATCATACTAGGGGTTGAATAGAGTGTGGTCTGTGGAGATAGGGTATAGAGAAGGTATACAAAGTTAGTACACCTCCCATAGTCTTAAGGAACAGGTAAAATACACATATAACAAATTACCAAGAAATATAAGTGCTATCTTTAGAAATAAAAGTTAGTAAGTATCAGGAGTGGATTTTGGGGGAAATGTCTTATTTCATAGAAAGAAATTATATTTGAACAACTTCAAAGATGAGAAGAGGTTGTCAAGGTAGCGAATGAATAGCAGATCAAAATATTATGGACATTATCCTGTACATGATGAGGAACTGTTGTGGATTTGGGACATAGAAGAAATATTAACAGCACCCTCATAATGATAGAAAGGAAATGGTTAAAAGGGAAAACTGTAACTGCTTTGGTGGGGTAGAGATTGACACTGATGAGAGATATTTAATGGTTTCAGCCTGTTCATATCTAGATTTCTTCCTAATGAGAGAGCTTCCACCCTCAAAAAAAAAAAAAAAAAAAAAGAATAGAACTCTCCCCATTGTTACAGATTGACAATTTTATAGACAGAAGGTGGGAGGATCTCAAATTAGAGAAAAAATAAAATATAAATCTAGGTCAATCATTTTAAAGTTAAAAATGTCATGAAATACTATTCAGGCATATAAAATAATCAAAATATGTATTTTGCCGAAACATGTACGGCTGGGAGGTCATCATCGGAAGTGAAACAAGTCAGACACAGTCAAATACCATGTTTTCTCTCATAAGTGGGAGCTGAAAAATATGTACACATAGACATAGACAGTGGAATGGTGGATAATGGAGACTCGGAAGGGTGAGAGTGTGGGAGAGGGAGGATAATGAGAAATTACGTAATGGGTACAATGTACATTATTCAAGTGGTGGATATCCTAAAAGCTCTGACTTTACCACTATGCAATCTATGTCTGTAATAAAATTGCACTTGTATCCTATACATTTATTTAAAAATAATAATAAAGGGCTAGTGTAAGTATGCTTTCTTAAAAAAGTAAATAAAATACCAAAGTGATGTTTAAAAGAGTTATCGAAAGAAGCAGCTCTGTTTAATAACAGTAGCACTATACGGCTGGGCACAGTGGCTCACGCCTGTAATCCCAGCACTTTGGGAGGCCAAGGCAGGCAGATCAAGAGGTCAGGAGATCGAGACCATCCTGGCTGACACGGTGAAACCCCGTCTCTACTAAAAATACAAAAAAAAAATTAGCCTGGCATGGTGGCGAGCGCCTGTAGTCCCAACTACTGGGGAGGCTGAGGCAGGAGAATGGCGTGAACCTGGGAGGCGGAGCTTGCAGTGAGCCAAGATCGCTCCACTGCATTCCAGTCTGGGCGACAGAGCAAGACTCCGTCTCAAAAAAAAAAAAAAAAAAAAAACAGTAGCACTATACTTAAACTTAACTTTAACAACTGTACACAGGTTATGAATACATTGCATAGGGTACTAAAATCTCTGACAAAATCACAGCTACACAGTAACAAAAATAGCCCATGTATCTATCTCTCCCATGAAATTGCAAATCCAAGATCAAAAATCTTATTATTATTTATTTTATTACTCCCTTAGAATAATAAATGACCTAGTAATTACATGTTGAATAATTTACTAAGTGAAATACAAAAAAAGGGAAAGAAAAACAGTCATATAAAAATTGTCATAACTTGAAAATAAAGGATTCTAGACTATATGAGAAAAGCAAATATTTTCCCAGTTAATATCAGCTAAGGCATTTCTTCAGTTCTTTGTAAAGAGAAACTAGAAATTTATATTTGAACCCAACTGAAATGCTTCAACAATATATATAGTTAAATAAGCAGTAATATATAACTAATTTTCCTTCCAAAGTTTGTTTATTCTGTTATTTTCATTCTTTCTTTGTCTCCAAGTCTTGAGATAAAGAACCCCCAGCAGTTTTTCTGGGTAGCTGTCTTCTCTGTAGATTACACACGACTATTGTAACCAGATATTGATGCAAAAAAAGTAGATTAAACAAGGAAAGAAAGAACGCCATCTACTGAATGAGAATCTAACAAGAATTATTTCTGTGTGTATGTGCTACACGTTGCTAGTGCAGCAGAGTATTTTTTAAAATAATCAGAAAGGAATTATTTAAAATGATTATTCTGTTGATTCAATTCAAGATTACTTCAAAAATTTGGTTAAAGAAGTTCTGATTCCTCATATACATTTTAGAGTCAATCTGATTTACACATTAGTTGTATTTATTTCTAGTGTTTCTTGTGATATGATGGTAAACTGATGCCTTTGATTCTATGATAAAGGAAAATTTTTATCTCTATCAACTTAGTTGTGCAACAAAGTTCTTATTTCTGCCTTCAAAAATTTTATTTATTTTGATATAATTCAAATTAGTTTAAAAGATGCAAAAATAGTTCAAAGGACTCCCATAGACTTTTTACATAGTTTGACAAACTATTCATACTTTTCCCCATTGACCTTTTTGTTATCTCTTTTTCTCTATGTGTGCATGAGTATACACACATATGTATGTACGTATGTATGTAGATTTATAAATTTTCCTGAACCCGTTGAGAGTAAGTGATAGAGTCATGTCCCTTTATACATGTGTGTCATTGTATACTTCCTAAGGAAAAGGGTATACTCTTACATAACTACAGTACAATTTTAAAAATATTGATACAATATTATTATCTAATCTACACTTCATATTCAGATGTCATCAATTGTTCCAATAATGTGCCTTATAAATATCTTTTCCTGGTTCAGAATCCAGTAAGGTATCATGAATTACATTCTGTTGTCTCAGCTTTCTTGATACAGAGGATTTCCTTGAAATTTCTTTGTGTTTCTTCCCTTTGGCATTTTTGGAGATTACTGGTGAATTGTTTATTAGACTTGTTCTTCACATTGAGTTTTGCATATGTTTTGGTAGGAATACTATAAAAGTGAAGATCGCCTTTCTCAATATGTTATATCTGGAAGCACCTGATGTTCAATTGTCCAGTATTGTGATATTAATTTGATAACATGGTTAAGGAACCTAAAAAGTATTCCTACTATAAAATTATCATTTTTTTGTAAGTAATAACTGGTTTTATTTATCAAAATTTGATCTGTTGGGTTTACCACCTTTTGATACTTTTCTGATTCTATACTTATTTTTATGTTTATTAGTTGATCCTCTGTAAGGAAGAGATTTCATTCCTCCCTTATTTATTAATTTCTTCATTTTTATGCCATTATGAATTCAGATTATTATTATTAACATCTGGACAGTGACTGGCTCTGCAAAATAACTTCTTGTTCTTTACATCTATTTTAATTATTCTTTGGCTATTTCTTCCCTTTGGTACAACGAAATAATCCAGGGTCAGTGTGTACCTTCCCTGCCCCAGACTCAGAATCAACTTCTTCACTAAGAATTCTAGATCCTTTTACTAAAGGCTATATATTACTTTCTTCTATTTTTAATTTTTTCCATATTTGCCACTACTTTCTATGTCTCAAAAATAATTCATAGTAAAAAAAGCTGAACACAAAGTTTGTATTTTTAAATTTACAATTATATAAACAGCAAAATTGTGAAAAATAAAATAAAGAGTAAATTTTCTTTCTATTGGAAGTATATAAAATATAATTTTTATCATTATAAAATTCTCCTGAAAGTAATCTTTTGAAAAGATAAGTTAATTTCACTATTATAAAAGAGCTCAACTATAATAATTGCATCCTTTCTTATATTAAGCATGCACGATTTTAGACAAGACTATTAAGCTTTCCGGACACAACTCAGGTTTGGTTCTCCAGGTAAGCAAACATTGAGAAACGATCTTCAGTTTCCTTACATGTTTTTCAATTAACTCTTACCCTTTGGATCAGCTTACTTCTCCCCAAGGTAATGCCACGGGCAGCTAAGTGATGAACTTGCTTTCTCAGACACCCTCAAAAGCACAGGAACATTTTAATTGTGGATCTATGTGGAGGGATGATTGATGTGAAAAAGAAATCAGAGTTGCTCGCTATCACACTTTATAAAATTCCCTTCCATTTATCATTCACTATCTAAAATCCCTCAAGATTAGTTTTGTTTAAAGACTATTTGCATTTAAATTGTAGGGATATAGGAGAGTGCTTTCATTTTATGACTGAGGTTAAAAACTAAAGTCATCAGTGGTTTAATCTTTTTTAAAACAACATTCCCTAAAGCGACCCAAAGCATTGAATACGCTACAATATTTAGTGAAAAGTTCTTTAGTTATGGGGCTACTGTGGAGTCAACAACGTAAAAGAGAATTTAAAAAACGTATTTATTCTCTGCTAGGTTACAGCTAAAAATACATTCCTGTAGAATAATTGTCCTTGATGTGAGCTACTCTAAAAACAAAAATGAAGCTTTTTATTTTCTGAAATTACAGTTGTATAAGCCAATTTTTCTCAAGTATCATGCAGAGTTAATTGACTTCCAGTAACCTAAATTATGTTGTTACCTTACAGTGCAATTTAAAATTGGTAAGCAGAGAAATTTAGAAATGCTTAGAATGAAAACATTAGGCATAAAATAGACTGTAATATTATATTATAGCAATTCTAAGTAGATTGTACACAATGTAGATTATGGCTGTGAGTATAAAACACAATTATCTATATTCCTTCATTTCAAGAGTTCATGGGGTCATTGATATCAAGTAAACAATCACATTTTCGAGTATTTACCAGTAAAGATACCTTATTTGAATAATTCTCAAAAGGCTTTCATTTTAAAAGTTTCAAGATAACTATTTTATAGCATTTATGGAATTCTTTAAAACGACTGTTTCTATATTGATAGTAATTTTTTTACTTTGATGAATGCAGAAACACTGATTTATATTTTTTAAAATGTTTAACAAGACCATTTGGTTGAGATTAAATTGACCTGAAGGTCTGAAGTGGGCTTGCTGAGGGAGAAACATGGTATTTACCCTTCCTGGTTCACACTGCCTCATGCATCTTGATGGGAAACATGCATCTAATATCTAATGATTTGATTTTACAATAAGATATTTGGCTGGTCATGTTTGATAGAGTCTCCTTAAGAGGTATGTGTTATACTATATTATGTATACTATTATTAGAGGTGAATCTGAAAAATCTATTTCTTTTTTATATCTTAAATCAGATTAATGGGAAAGCTCCATGTGATTTTTAAAAATATATTTCATCATTTGTATACTTGTTAAATTTAATAGCTAAAATACTAAGAACAACAACCAGTTCTTTAAAATAACACATTTTAAAGACCATTTCCAATGGTTATGTGCCTATTTTAGATATATTACATATTTGTTCTTTATAAAAACAGAAAACTATTACAAATAAAATGAAAATCTGTATAAATTCTTAAGACATAAGTTACATAATTATTAAAACTCATCAAATATTCACAGCCTTATTTTATCTATCTATACACACGCACACATACACATCTTCATAATCTGTCTGAACAAAGATATCATACAAATTTTAAATAAAATCCTAAAATAGATATTTATAGTTTGTACACAAGATGTATTCTTATCTGCCCTGAGTATGAGGTATAAAGCAAGCAGAATAATATAAATAAAAACATTTGTAAAATATGAAAGGAAGTCAAATGATAAATATAGGACAATATTACTTTTCACTGATCACCCCGTCTCCCAGTTTTCACGAGCATTAACTGCCTTCCTTATGTTCCTGGATATAGGATAAAAAGTTATCTTTCAGGAACATGCTACATTTTTACCTTTTAATAGCTCCTTTCCTTAATTCAAATATATTGATTATGCATTTAAGTCTCTGATATTAATCAGATATTTACAGATTTTAAGTAGCTTTTAGTGGACACAAAAATGGTGATAGTTTGCAGATGCTAGAGCTAGTAACCTATAAAAATTATTTTGGAGCACATAGGCTTCTAAACACTCTACAATGTAACTCTTTATGTGATTATATCCTCTCAGTTTTCGGATTATTGACACACAATAGATTATTGAAATAAAATTATAATTATTACCAGAGCTTAATCTTAAATGCCAAATATTCTAACAGGAGTAAGATTTTGAATTTCAATGGACTATAGCAGATAACAATGTTCTATTAATGTTGTTCACTATTACTGCTTTGTTGCAGTCACAGACATTTCCTTTTTGTCTTTGTTTCTTTGTGTTATCCCAGCTTTGGGGTATTTTCCTAGTGGTGACATTTTCCTGGTTCTTCCTGGGCATTTTGGATATTATGTTGTGCGTCCCTGTGTTTTATTTGAATCCTCTGTTTTATCAGGCCTCCTGTGACACCATGTGTTTGAGAAAGGAAGCAATGCATCATTATTCCCAGGTGAGGGTGGAAGTTGAGGTTCCCCACTTGACTTGTTTGACAGTCCAGAAGGGAAAGTTGCCTCCTTATTTCTAGTCAGGGTGAAATTTAAGTTTCCCCATTGGACCTCTGCTGACACTATTTTAAGAGTCTTTGTAGGAGACAATAATCATCAGAATTTGAGGAGTGTCTTTGGAGAATGGAAATCAAGATTTAGTTGTAAGAAACACAGAAGAGTTAGAATAAACTCTCGGGTGCTATGTGGAAGGTAAGAAAAGAGGAGTCAAAGATGGCATCCAGATTCATGTTATGTGAATTAGTAAGTGGGGATATTATGACAAATCACGGTTTTTAAATGACTTTTTTAGTAATTTATAAAGCTTTTATATGAGAATAATGTTTAATGTGAAAACTTCCTAATTTTAAAACATATAAACATTTGTATGTATTGAACCTATTTCTATGTTTTCCTTTGGTACAAGAAATGCAGGTATACCTGCATTGATCTTTCTGATTGCATTATCATGACTTTTTATGAATTATGCCATTTTGATATTTAATATAGTATAGCATATGACTAAATTTACTTTTAGTCTAGCCTCTTAATGACTTCTATGTACATTTTATATTCTCAGTCATATTACATCATTATTGATTAGATATGTCGTCTTTAATTGGATTGTAATTGGATGGTATTCTCTGAAATTAGTTTATAATTACCTATTCTTTTTGAAGTTGTACTTGTTAAAAACTAGTTTGAAACAGAAAAGTGAATAAATTCAAATCTTCCCATTCTTCATGCATTAAAAAACTTCACATTTAAGTTTTTTAAAAAATGAAAAGGTGAGAGAAAATATTAATCGGTATAAAACATAAATATAGACAGGTAAATTTAAATATATAAAATATAAAAAGTGAGTAACATCTAAAATAATAAGCACAATAAAAAGACCAATATCAAACTTGTGAAGTTTCACTTCAAATATGACAACATAGAGCTCATATTTGTAAAAGCATTTGCTAATAAATAAAACAGAAATAATTTAATTTGAAATGTAAAAGAAGACATGAGTAGAGAATAGCAAGGAATTTAGAGATAATACATTTAATCAAAGATCTTTACCATCTTTCATGTCTATGATTTCCTTATCTGGAATTATCTTTAGGTCTATCCAAACATTATATTAAATACTATAATGCCAATATACATTTATCCTTTGATAGTGGACTTAATTTTTTGAAATGCCTCAAAAAGCATGGTTATGTAAATCTATGGGCAAAAAAAGCATTCAAGGAAGTAAATGTCATTGAGAACATATATAAGATTATAATCTATTTTCACATGAGATGTACTATCACTGAGATATTCACATGTTAGCTTAGTAGAAAGTGAAAAAGCTATAAAAGATATTTAGTCCATCCTATGGAGAGGCAAGGGAGAAGTAATTATCAGGAGAAATTAAAATTTGAGCTAAATCTTGAAAAATTACATTGCAGTATTTGGCTACACAAGAGTTGAAACAGAGTTCTTGGCAGAAGGAGTAGCATGGAAAAATGTCAGAAGGCTTCAAGAATGATACAATTTTAAAGGAATTATATGTAGTATATTCTGACGGCCAAAGATAAATGACAATATAAGAGGAAAGCTGGTCATTTTATAAAGGGCTTAGAGATGTAAACCTTGCCATATAAGTAATGATGAGCAACTATCAGGTCTGAAATAGAAGGCTGATCTACAATTTAGGGCAATTTGGAGGATGTGTTGAATAAGTGTAAGGCAGTAAGTGTCATTGCTATTAATAAAGCTTCTTATTCTTGCTCAGTATCCCCCAGTTTATTTATATACACTTTAATGTAAAATCCTCATCCTACACCTTATATCCTCTTGATAAAAACTACTTTGTAAATTCTACACATATTGCATTATAGTTACTTCATTGAAAAAAAATCTCCCAGAATCCAGATTGTTTAACGTTAAGAAAACAACAGTTTTAGAAGAGACATTGTACTATTGATGGAGAAATGATATGCTTTCAAACTTTATGTTTATATTAAGAAAATTTTCTAATTAAATTAATATTAGGCTGGTCACTGGCTAATGTGTGGAATAACACATTTTAAAGACCATTTCCAATGGTTATATGCCTATTTTAGATATATTACCTATTTGTTTGTTATAAAAACAGAAAACTATTACAAATAAAATGAAAATCTGTATAAATTCCTGAGACTATTTATATTATTTTTAAGTGTTAGAAATAAAATAGTTTTCTATCTCTTTCAAAAGCCTCTGTTCAACAGTTTAAAAAATTAAGTGTGGCTTGGCAAACTTTTCACTATTAGAATAGAGTGAGAAAAAAATAAGTAACTCATTTTACTTTTAAAATGTTTCAGATGCATTAGTTTATCCAAATAGTATATGCCACTTACTTTGCTTCAAATACCGGTAAATGTTACATCATGAAGAACCTTTTAGTAAAATCACAATTCTGTGATTTCTTACAGAGTTTAGAATAATCACTTCAACAATTATGGTAATTGTATGACTCTTGCTAAGTAAGTATCTTGGAACATATTTCAACTTTTAATGCACATTTTATTCACTATATATATAAAGAATATATATAATTCTTTCTTAAATATCATAAAATTTATTAAATATTAAGGATTGTTAAGAGGATATAATTGAAATATTAGAAAGCTATTTAACATTTTTTACTTTTTAAATTATTTATTCATATTAAATCCTTTCAAGTATTTCTACACATTACAAACACTGTGAGATAATCATATTTCAAAGTAAAAACAAAAATCCTTCTCCACAAATCACCTTTACCAACTGTCTTCACCAATGTTTACCCTTTCAAAATATTTTTATCTCATATACAAGAGATAAAGTGATAATAATATAATTAGGGGTGAGTAGAGTGAGTAACCGGTTTCTCTGAGTATGTGCTCCAATTACTTTAGGTAATGTGATGAAACAATGATTGGTGAGACTATTGAAAACTATATGAGGAGAAGCAGAGAAAAATAAGTTAATCAACCACTTAGGTAAAAATGATCAGTTCCATTTGAGACTGTCCTCTACCAGTCATCCCCAGAAGCAACGTCAGCTCATCACACTTATTGTATGTTCCCTCATCCACCACTCAACCTCTCAGACTTTATCTTCAGTTTCATATCACAGATGGTTAGAGCAATCCCTGGAAAAGGCAGTTATGGTGGATCAATTGCAATAGTCGCCCCAAGTTTTCACACCCTACCTGCATCTATGGCTTTTGGTTTGTGACTTTTTATTCAATTCAGCAGTGGCAAACATGAACCAGAGGTTTGAAAAGGTGCTTCTGCACTTTCAGGTTCTTTCTTAGACACTGTCACTGCCCAGGATAGCCTGCTAGAAGAACGAAGAGGTGTGCAGGGTGTGCTATGCCATCTGCCTGAGAGGTCTTTGGAAAGCAGGCAGCCTCCAGCCAAACTGCCACTGGGATGCATGAGCAAGCATGCTCCAGATGAACAGAACTGCTCAGCCAACATACACAGCTGTGAGAAATAAATGGTGGTTGATTAAGTCACTACATTTTTGACTGCTTCATTGTCAGCAATAGCAGGTAATATACAGGAGTAATCCCTGAAGTTTTACATAAAGTGCATACAGGGGTGATCTCTAAGGTGTTACATCAATTATTGATTTCCAAGGACTCAGCCACTGGATCTCCAGACTCAGAGGTAGCACCCAAGAACTTCCAGTCATTCTGGGTGATGGATATTCACGGCAATGCCCTGCCAGTGCAGTAGCTGTTGGCTTCCCAAACTCTATGGAGCAGCAGCTTTTGACTCATGCAAAGAAAAAAATATATACATAGAAGGAGAAGAGAGGGTAGAAAAGATGAAGGCTAGGATTGGGGGACAAAAAGTGCTGGACTTTTCTAAATACAGCTTTTTGTGAAGATTTAATTTAGAACCATGTAAATATTTACATAATTATAAATCAAAATTACATTTTAAAATAGCAATTCATAAAATTAGAGGCAACTTGAGAAAAGTGGAACTGTGTTCCTGTTTCAACTGATTTTAAACAAAGAGTGCAACTGCATATTTTCATAGATATAGATAAAAAAAGTAATGTGAAAAATTTTAAAACTATGTTCATCATTATGTAGAGATTGTGAAGTGTGTTTTGTTATTATTGCAAAAGTGTTGTGTGTGTAATTTGTGATAAAGAAATTAATTCTATATTTATGTCATTAAGAACTTAGATTTTGACATGAGGGAAAGGACATATAGATGAAAGATTATGTAAGAAAAATTATATAATTTCAAAACAGAATCAGATGTATTACTATGCATTAATCATGCATTTTTTTCTCTTAAAAATATATCTATTATTTGCATCTTCTAAAAGTGTTTAAAAACAAAAAATAAACAGAATCTACAGACAACCTATAGCACCAAAATTGTGATCTTCAAACAATATAATTTCACATTAAAAGGAACTAGAGCTCTTTGGCAGGAAATGATTAGTACTATATCTGAGAATAAAATGTAAGAGATGAGAGAGACAAATCTTGCCGTAGCAAAAAATAACAGACAGCAAGAAAGCTATCTAAGACTAATGATATGTCAATAGAATCAGGAGCCAAATTGAAGACATTCATGCTTTTTTAAAGGATACTTTCAGTATTAATAAGACTAATAAGCACAGTGAACAAGAAAATATATATAATTAAATCCATGGAATGATAAGGATACTTAAAACAACAAATTATTCGTCAACTTAGTGGTTTTTTAGGAAACAATGTTAATTTCCTACTGCTGCATAACAAAGTACCATAAACTTAGTGGCTTAAAACAACACACACTTACCATCTTATAGATTCTGTGAGTCAGGAGTCTGAGCCCAGCTTAGATGAGACCTCTGCTCAGGGAAGAGTTGCACAATGCTATAATCAGAGTGTTATCCTGGGTATATTCCCATTTAGTGATTCAGCTGGGAAAGAATCTGTTTCTAAACTAATTTAGAATTGGCAGAATTCATTATGGCTTTAGAACTTCATTTCCTTGTGGCTGTTGAACTGAGGGCCGTTGCTTTTTGCTGGCTATCAGCTGGATATTACCTTCACATCCAAGAGGCTGCTCACAGTTCCTTGCCATATGGATTTCTCCAATATGTCTAATTCATGGGACCTGCAAGGAGAATCTCTACCTCTAGTCTGCTCAGATGGAGTCTTATATAACATAAGCACATCAGTGACAGCCTTCTATTCACTTTGCCACATTATGTTGTTTGGAAGCATGTCACAGGTCCCACATAACTCAAGGCAAAAAGATTACACAAAGGATTGAAACAGAGTAGAGGAATCATTGGGAGTTGGGGTCACATAAGAATCTGCTATAGAAACCACCTTAATATTTTGAAAGCTGATAAATAACTGGAAAGAAGCAAACATTTGTCTTACCTTTTTTGTGAGAATACTACCTCAGAGTAGAAAAATAGTTGTTGAATGAAAAATTATCATTATAAAGGACATGGTAAAGAAAGACAGCTGAATTTAATGTAGTACCATGCTGTAATCACTAAAATAATGATCACTTATGCTTGTTAACTATGGCATTATTTACCTATTAATAGAAGTATGCAACACTGTCTACAAAGTCTTTTTTTCCTAAAATGGCTTGTAAATGTCACAAAGTTTTTATGTTTAGCTACAAATTTATTGGCAACTAACCAAGTATAGTTCCAGATAGTGAAAGTGTCTAAAGGAAAACAAATTGTTTCCCTTTGTTTTTAACACAAGTGGAAGAAATAGATAGATCAAGAGACTTAGTATATATGTAAACATAGTTTGTATATTTGTATTTATTTCATTTAATTCTTCATTCAAACTCTATAAAACTGTGAGACAATCATAGATATTTGATCACTTATCAGATAGCTGATGATATTAAGAAATGACTATGAAGAACTTTTTAGTTATGAGAATGTTACTGCTGTTAATTTAAAAAATAATCCTATTTTTTAAAAACATATTAGATAATTATTAATTAAATGGCATGTGTTGAAACACATCCAAATAACTGGACAGGGAGTATTAGATGGAGAGATCGATGAATAAAGACGGAGAGATTGATGAATAATAATGTGTTATTGGCCAACTATTGGTAAAGAATTGTTGAGGGGCATATGATGGTTTATTTTCTTATTTTTGGTGCTTTTATACACAGCACTTTCCCTTTATCCACTGTTTTACTTTCTGCACTTTAGTTACCTGCAGTCAACTGCAGTCTGAAAATATTAAATGGAGAATTCTAATCCTAAAATAATTTATAATTTTAAAATTGTGAGCTAATATGAGTAGCATGATGAAATCACACACTGACCTGCCTGGAATGTGAATTATCCCTTTGTTGCGTGTACTCAGCTGTCTATGCTACCCTTCCATTAGCCACTTATTAGCCATTTTGGTTATCTGTCATGGTCACCCATTGCATATGTTCCAGTTACCCTTAATGTATTTAATAATTGCCTCAAAGCACAAGAGTAGTGATGCTGGCAATTTGGATATGCCACAGAGAAGCTGTAAAGTGCTTCTTTCAACTGAAAAGGTGAAAGTTCTCCACTTAACAAGGAAAAAAATGCAGGATTTGATATTATCTGTGGTTTCAGACATCCACTGGGGATCGTGGAAAGTATTCCCCATGGATATGTTTAAAGCTTTTTTATAATAAAATGTTTTTAAATAAATCAAAAATTAAATATTATAGTAATGTGATACCCACCATTATCCATTTGCAAAACAAACTACAAAATGATTAGCAAAAATATGCAACGCCCAGTCATTGGAGTCATTCATTTTCTTAACGTATAGAAAGTTTATTAAATATGTTTTCTTAAAATTTATAAAATTTCAGTTATATATTTTATAATTTAGAGTCACATTTTAAAATGACACATTTAGAAAGGGTTGGGAAATTTAAACACTAAAATTTCATTTTATCCATTTTATCACGCTATATTGCTATTGAGGTATATTGTGCATACAGTGAGGTGCACAGATCATAACTGTACTGTTCTAACATTATTCACAAAAGCATAAAGCTAGGTCACTCACACCAATGTCAAGACTGATAACATTCTGATTACTCAAAGAAGCCTAACAGTGCCTACTTCTAGTCAATTCCCTACCTATTCCCTGAAAACAACTGCTGTTGTAATGATTTCATCACTGCTTAACTTTCTCTGTTCTATGAAAACAGTGTATGCAAGTGGAGGAATGGCACTAGAAATCTGATCTGTGAGCTGGCAATATGTGGTGCATTGCTGGTAGAGAATTTAAAACAATAAAATCCAACTAAAACTTGGTCAGTTTTTCAATATCACCATAAACGTGATTTTCAAAAAAGTCAGTATTAAAATACTCCACCCAGAGGAGATACCACTTTCACTATTACTCTCTTCTTCTTGGAATGCCATTGTCCAAAATTATATCTACCAGAATGATGTTCTATACAATCCTACGATAAGATTTCTTCCAGATAGCATTTTTGAGAGATTTATCCATGTTACTGTGTATATTGATAGTTCATCCCTCTTTATTGATGAGTACATATCCATTATTTAATAGATCATAAATTATCCATATTTCTGATGGTAGACATTAGGATATTTGCAGCTTGAGACGATTATAAAGTTGCTTTGAAAATTTTTATAAAAATGTATCTTACAAAAAGTGTATTTAAATGTATAAGAAAATGTCAAAGAATTTTCCAAATTGGTTGTATCATTTTACAATGTGATCACCAATCCTTCCAACATTTGGTTTTATCAGTCCTTTTAATTACAGCCACTTTGGTGCATATATATCTGTACCTCACTGGGTTTTTTTTTTTTTTTGCATTATCCTGATAACTTAATGATGCCACTCTTTTAAATAATCTGTTATTGGTCATTCCTACAAGTTATTTGCATAAGATCTGTTTGAATATTTTACCAATTTTCTTGGTATGACTTTTCTCTATCATTGAGCTTCAGGAGTTGTTTATATGTTCTTTATTTAACAATTTTGCCAAATATTTGTATTGCAAATATTTTCTCCACAAATTTGTATTATTATTCATTTTAATGTATTTTGAATTATATATATGTAGTTCATAAATACATATTTAATTTTTTAAGATCCTTTTAATCAGATATTTTTATGATTAGATTTTTTGGGTAATGTAAGGACAGCTTTTGCTAATCCCAGATTACAAATATGTTTTCTCGTATTTTCTTTTAAAACTATATAGTGTTTAATTTTAAGTTTAGGTTAGTAATCCATCTCAAAATAAATTTTGTATATAGTGAAAGGAAGGTTCAAGGTTCATCATTTTTCATACAGATACCTAATTTTCTTGTACCATTTTTTGAAAATGCTCTTCATTCTGTATTGAACAGATGAAGTTGCTTTGTCAAAAATTATTTGATCATATAAATATAGGTCAATTATAGAAAACTATTCTATTTCATTGATTTCTCTCTCCTTATGCTAATATCACAATGTCTTGATAACATTTATTTTAGACTGAAATTTGAATTCAGATAATGAAAGTCCTCCAATTTTGTTGCCTTTCAAAATTGTTGGGATAATTTATGTCTCTTGCATTTCTGTTTAAAATTTAAAATATTTTTCTTGACTTACTGTTTTCCACTTTGAGGTACAGTTAAGAATCTTATCTAACAATATTCTTACATATAACTCTTCTTTTATGTTATTTTCAAGTTTACTTCTATTTAAACTAAAAACTTACAGTACATGACTGTACATCATTGTCACCAGTTCTATATAACATGGTACTCAAATTCTTACCCAGAGAAGAAAAAGAAATAAATGGCATTCAAATTGGAAAGGAAAAAGTAAGATTATTTATGTTCACAGAACTCATAATATGGTGTATAGAAATCTTAAAGTTTCCACAAAGCATTGTTAGAATAAATAGATCTAGCAAAGTTGCATGACACAAACACAAAAAATTAGTTGTGATCTTGTACAATTATAAGGAACAATCTGGAGAGTAAGAAAAAAATTCCATTCATAATAGCATCAAACAACAAAAAATTTGGACATAAACTTAACTAGGGAGGTGAAATATATATGCACTGAAAACTGCAAAATACTACTGAAAGAAATTAAAGACATCAATAAATGGAAAGACATTCCATGTTTTGTATTAAGAAACTTAATATTATTAAGAATTAATGCTACCAAAAGGTTTCTATAGATTCAGTGTAATCTCTATCAAAATCCCAATAAAATATTTTGGAAGAATAGAAAATTCCATCATAAAACGTATTTGGAAACTCAGGGAGCTCAGAATAGCCAAAACAATCATGATAAAAGAACATAGTTGTAGGTCTCACACTTCCTAGATTCCTTTTCCAGTGCTCTGACAGACTACCATAGGCCAGTGTCAATTTCACCCTGTTCAATGGCTCCTCTCCTCATCACGATTTGTGTAAAGCTACAATGACAGCATGAAGTCAACAGAAAGCACCAAAGAATTAATACCCCTACTCTATAAGAATAGTTTTAAACCAAAGACTCTTGAGAGCTGATGCAAAAATATCTCAGCTCCCTCCTCCCTCTCATCCTTGGGACCAGCTGAAACTGAAGCATATGTTGTGTGCCATTTTCCAGAGTTTCGCCATCGAGTAAGCTGCAGGAGACAATAGAAGACACTGGTGCAATAGAGCTCTCTTTATAGCTGACTTTCCTTCCCTCTGATCACTTTTCTATCCTCATCCTCTTGTCTCTTATACTTCCCAAATAAACTACATCATCTCAAATTCTTGTATCAGGGGTATCTTTGAAGAATCTAAACTAAGACAACAGTGACATTACTAGCTAGAGATAACAGTAAGTCCCATCCATACCAATAGCTACACTAATGTGTCAAGCAAATTAAGTTATAAACCTAAGTGAGTTAAAAACCATCCACCAGAAAAAATTGAAAGTGTTAATTCACAGTAAGTTGATTAAAAAAAAAACTTATCAAACTGTCATTGAAAGTATAGAAAATGTGTGATTATGTGGAATAAGTAATTAGGAAAATACATATTCCAGAAAACATTGTTTTGATTGTATTTAATTGTTAGATTCAGTAAATTAACTTATAAGTAAATATACCTGGTTCTAAATAACTGCAAAAGAATATTGCTATTTTATATCCTAAAGAAATAATGCTATTGGTATTTTATCCAATTTTTCCTTGTAATCTGCTAGCATAGAGTTCAAGCAACATAAATCATTTCACTGCTTTAGAAATACATACTATTGAATCAATGCCTCCATTTCAAAATTCATAGGATTTTTATGGCCAATTGTAAGTAGAACATTGTTAATTAGAAGTGATGTTCTTTAAAAGACAATTGCTTTTTATAGAAAAAAGTGTGTAGAGAAGAATCTCATAAAATTTTCCAAAGCCAACCCCTAGCTCTGAGAACATTTTTAGAAGTAAAGCAAATATATTGGTATAACTGACCCATTAAGAAGGTGATAAAGTAAATGGAAAAGAGAAGCAATAGTATTTCCACTTCAAAAATTTGTCACGTGCATGTTATTTTGTCTTTTCTTTTAATTGTACTCTATCTTATGTTTAATGGGCACTTTCTGAAATAGTGAAGGGTAACTAGGGAAAATACAGAATGCTCCAATTTTGCTTCCCCCCACCACACCACTAAGAGTCCCAAGCAAGGTTATTTTAAAGACATCTGGGTTGTCTGTTTGTTGGGTTTGCCACCATGTCTGATTCTACAGTCACAACTCAATTGTTCCTAATACACTGGGCCAGATACTAAAATATTTACAGTATCATATATATGACATGTCATATACATATATATATACACACACATATACACATACATGCAGTGTCTACATATAGTATATATACAGTCATATATATATATGTGTGTGTGTAAATATATATTTTCATCATTGAACTTATATATATGACTCTGTAGATATTCATATATATGAAGAAAACTAGGAGGTCTCATCATTAGGGTTTGCATGGATTCCATCCGGAATCAAAACCCTCTGACACAGCCAGCCAAGGTGGGCAGGGCAATATAGTCCTCTGCCTTTCTAAGGAACCACAGCCTGTGTCAGTGTATTCCATATATGATTCGTGTACAATATTTTAAAAAACAATCTTACTGAACCTAAGCTTGAGGCTTGACAACTTCAATCCATGTATCTCTCTCTCTTTTTTCTTTTTTTGATGGTATAACCTTCATGTGCAGTATTTCTTGAGATAAATTTATCAAAAACTTGTATTTATGAGATAATTTCTTTGGATTGCAAGGTGTGTGCAGATATAAACAAAGACTGCAGTTACCTATGGCATTGTAATTTCCTTTTAAAATTTCTAAAACCTATTTTTTTCTACACTTGTAAATTTGAGGATCGTTCATTTTAGTGTAATTAGTAGAAGATAATAGGATTGAAATTTTTCCCCTGCTCTCATTTTCTTCTAATAATAAAAAAAACCTCTATATTTGGCTTTGTTGCTTTAAAAACATTTTAATCATGAAATTTTGATATAACAAAATGGTATGTAAGTTATAAAGTGAATTGTTTGAATGAACACACCATCCTTAAGACTGCCCAAATTATGAACTATTTTGTTAAGTCCTACTCAAAAGCAAGCACCCTGCTTCCACCAGTCTATTTTCATCCCCAGGACCTTTTTTTTTTTTTGAGACGGAGTCTCGCTCTGTTGCCCGGGCTGGAGTGCAGTGGCGCGATCTCGGCTCACTGCAAGCTCCGCCTCCCCGGTTCACGCCATTCTCCTGCCTCAGCCTGCCGAGTAGCTGGGACTAGAGGCACCTGCCACCACGCCTGGCTAATTTTTTGTATTTTTAGTAGAGACAGGGTTTCACCATGTTGGCCAGGATGGTCTGGATCTCCTGACCTCGTGATCCGCCCACCTCGGCCTCCCAAAGTGCTGGGATTACAGGCGTGAGCCACCACGCCCGGCCATCCCCAGGAACTTTTATCTAAAATACTGCATTTACCATTCTTTGACTTTCTTTATAATTTTATCCTTAAATAACATATTATAAAATTTTGCTTGTTTTTGAACTTTTCCCTGAGATTCATATATCTGATTAAAAAATATTGATGCATGCAGCTGTAGATGATTTATTGTCCATGCTGTATTTTAATATACAAATATACTACTATTTCCCATTCATCTTTCACCAAATATTCATCACATAGATATTTGAGGTATTTTCTTTTTTTCCATTACAACCCTATTATTGTAAACATTCTTAAAATTTTCTACTGGAGTACATGTCTATATAATATAATACCATTTGTATAAATTTCAAAACAAACATTTGATAACTTCACTGTATTATAAAGGAAATTCCTTGTGGACAAAGGACAGATAGAACTCAAAGTCATCCCTCTGCTTTCGTGAGACAAATATATATCTGATTGCTTCCTGTCCCTTTTTTTTCACTGAGCCATATTAAGGCATAAATGACTATTCCTGTAAATTGCATATTCAGTGAAAGGCTAATCAGAAACTCAAAAGAATGCAATCATTTGTCTCTTATCTACCTATGACCTGGAAGCCCCTTCCCCGTTTCAAGCTTTCCCGCCTTTTCAGAACGAATCAACGTACATTTTACATGTATTGAATGATTTCTCATGTCTCCCTAAAATGTATAGAACGAAGCCGTGCCCCTCCACCTTGGGCACATGTCGTCAGGACCTCCTGGGGCTGTGTCAAGGGTGCCTTCGTAACCTTGGCAAAATAAACTTTCAAAATTGACTGAGACCTGTCTCAGATTTTTTGGGTTCATAACTCAGACTTGGTAGTTTCCAGTTTATTTTTTAAAATCGAATATGTGCAAAATATATATCATATTGGTTTTAAAGTACATGTTCCTCTATTATCTGCTACTGTGAGTCACATATTATTTTAAATCACAGCTTAATATTCCTCACTAACCACATGGTTAAACCTTGCTTATCACATTCCTAATCATTGAACTTTTGCATCTGGTGCAAGCAAACTGCAACTAAACTTACCTGGGTGATTCATAGCATGATTGTTTTCCCTGCCTTATACTTGCTCCTGGTTTCAGTTAATAATGGCTTTTCATTCTGTTTATGGGTCAGGGAGGCTTAAAGCATCATTTCCCTTTATCTTCCCCACTGAATAGTTTCCTGCTGTGCTTTACCCCTGTGTCTGTAATGTGAAAAACATCCGTCCTACCTAAATTACCATTCAAGTGTAATACCTTTTTTATTTAACCCTGAGTGCATGACTGCTCCCTTTAATCCTACTCAATCTACCCTGAACAGGGAGATATCTAAAGGAGAATTTATGGTCCCAAGCTTCAAATGCTATTTCTCAGTGTACTTGGAAACGATTTCAAAGTTGATGTTCACGGAAGTTTTAGATCAAAAATTGAGCATAGATAAAGCCAAGGTCATGACTAGTCAGCTCACAATTATTTCTGTAAAAGCTTACCTAGAGAGAGTAACACTGCTGTGCTTTGTATCTCAGATGATAAATTAACATTAGAAGCCAAATTAAAGTATTACAGAATAAGGGCTCATGATCTGGCCAAAAAAGTATTCAGGCATGACCTCACCAATTAAGCCACTAAAGTGATATGACAGACAGGTCAGACAGCTTTAAAGAGTGTCTAGAACTCAAATAGTAACTGAGCTCAGGTGAACATACACAGAGGAAAGTGACAGCTTAGAGCAATAATTTATTTATCCTAGAATAAAATTCAAAACTGTTTGCATGGACTCTCTAGAAAATTCTTAGCAATCATTACACTAGAATATTTTATTCTTTTACAGATATTTGATAAGCATTTAGTACTCATTTGCTTCCCACATCCACAATTTCCAAAGCCAGCAAAGGAGCTGTGGTAATATGCTAATTATATTACCTGTGACTAGAGAGAAGATATTATTCTTTAACCCCTTGTCCAATATGTAAAGAACCAACAAACAACATTTTTGTATATAGTGTATTTATTATGATTTAACTAACTTACATTAATGTCTGTGTAAACATATAAAAGTCAAAAATGATCCCCCAATTTTAATGAGATGACAAAGAATCATATGCCCTCAAATATAAAACAATCTATAATTTGTGAAAATAAGAAAAGTAAATTAGAGTACCGGTATACAATTTATTTATAATTATTGACTTATTTCATATTTTAACAGTATTATTATTAAGAACAATTTAAAAAAAAAAAACCTCACATTGTATCAATGTTCATCATTCTTCATCATATTTTGTCCTCAGAGCATACCAGACAGCTTCTGAAGGTACGTGTGTGCCTTGACTCATTGTGAAAACTTATCTGGCACGTATTTGTCTGAACCATGGACTGTGAAAAATCATTTTTGACTTTTTAAGCCTAGGTTTGAGATATGGATCAAGCAGGGACAAGATACCAGCAAGCCCATAAATATAACAGCGCAAAGCATGAGGAGCAGAACCGAACTGAGAAAATGATCAAATCGGAGCAGTCTAACACTCATTTTATTCTCCTACATCAAAAGTACTCGCATTAAAGCAAGGAAAATATGAATCTAAAATACTAACAAGGCCAGTGTAAAGGCAGTGTTACTAAAGTCAGTTAATTAGCAATGTTTTCAACTTCTTCTGAATGTTGAAATAATAATATATTTTTGTAATTTTCTTTACCACTCCACTCTTTTCTCTGCTGAGTAGAAGTAAATGAGGCATTAGAAAGGCTGGATTCTAGGCCTCATACAAAATGAATCTATAAATGAAGTGATATATGTAAAGCCTCTTTCAGAAGTGTAAAATGACTGCAACATACTTACAAGTTGTAAGCTATTTCTTTTAACTATACATTAAATATGTTAGCCAGTATAATCATACTTTGTAACCATGTTTTTTCGTAAAATGTGAATCCAAGTCGACCCTGTTCCATCCCAGAATGATTATAGTCAGAGGACCCCATCACAGAAAAAACACTTTCCAGACTCTCTAGCACATTAATATCCCTTATAAGGTGTTCCTGGTGCATCTCTCCAGCCTGATAGCTCTCTGTCCTACAACTGTGTTAGACTTTACCTCCTAACCTTTTGAGCTGTTTACTATTGCCAGGAGATGCTAGAATACCTCAGTGCCTTTGCCAAATAATTCTAGTCCATAAGAATACATGTCCTTCTCCCGCTCAGCTCACACACTAGCTTCCTGATGAAACTCCTGATCATGCAAAGAGGACTTACTTTTCCCTGATATGCATCTTTACTTTCCCTTTATGTGCATCTTTACTTTTCTCTGCACATTCTACAGCATGGAGATAAAAATATTTTAGCATTGATTGTTACTGTGTCTGCTTCTTTTCACCTGGTTAAGGCCTTAAGGAGAGAATGTTTCAAAAGACTTTTCTATCTCCAATCCCCATAACAACCCCTGACACAAAAATGTGTATAAAATGGACTATGTCATCATTAGTAGTACTCTCTTTATTTTTATGAAATAGCATTACGGCTACTTTTCAATATGGTAAACTGAAGAGAAAGTAGTCATGTAAATAAAACTTACTGTTGAATTAAAATTCTCTGTTGGAATAAAATGAAAACTGAGAGTACTTGATATCTACAAGAAATTTTTGCTGAGGGAAATAGGTGATGTTCACATGTATATTGACTTCAAGGGGCTTAAAATCTAGCAACTTCGACAGCTATGCAATTCTGTGTAAAATAAAACAGAATACTCAATCATGCACGAAGACCTTTGAAGTTAAAGATAATGAGAATATTATCAGTTTAAGGGCTTCGGATTAAAACTATTCTCCTGAGTGGCATTTGAGATGAGACTTAAGAACCAAATTGATTTTTGGTGCATACAATGCACTTCATGAACACTGGGATATATTGTGAATATGGCTTGGGACTATCTTCTATAACATTTAAAATGCTGAAATAATATTTTGAATTTAATTTATTAGTATCAAGCTAGTGAAAGTTTAGGACTAGAATAATCAGATGATTAGGAATACACATTTTAGAACAATTCAAACAGGCCACCACATATAGAGGATTGTAATAACATGTGAAAAATGTTCAGGAGGCAGGTAAAGTCAAATAAACAATGACAACAATACTGAACTATGACTGAATACAAGGTAGTGGCAGCACCTTGGAAAATGGAATGAGAAAGATTGGAGTTTACATGAATGTAAGGTTCAATGATTTATCAGTCAGCTCATTCATAAAGAGCAAGAAAGGCATTAAATATTAACCTGAGAATTTGAGCCCAGATAACTGGAAGGATTATGTGCAAATAAAAGAATAATAAATTAATGAGAAAAAGATGTTCTGGAAAGAAAATATATGCACAAGAAATAGTGCATTGTTATAGCATAAAGGGTACTGCAGCAAAAATAACAACAGCAGTTATTTCTATTTACATTATTTTTTCTTTACCATAATCAAGAAAAAAATTTTATCTCAATCTGAATCTCAAACAATCTATGCCAATCATCGACATTTCCACTGCCTTTATATGGCAGAGTAAAAAATCAATCCCACAGTACTATAACATTCCTACAGCTTTATTTCTACACTTGTCCTGTCACTTAGTTTACTGCATAACCAGTGGCATAATAATAAATGTGTTAGGCAGCTGTCATTTGTTACAGACAAATAATTAAAATGTTAATTGTACTAAAACTGCAAATGTACTTTTTGTACTAGATAATAAAGAAGTCCCTTACAACCACATTTTCTGACAGAGAAACATTTGACATAATTTTTTTAAATTTTTTCTTCCGTTCTCTTTTAGAGACATAAATAAGGTTTTTGTTTGATGTGATGGGTGGTGTAGAGCCACTTTCATGATAAACAACATAAAACCATTAAAACTAAAGAAATTTAGTTATTCTATGCACTACTTTATTTTATTATAGAACATCAACCAATCTAATAGACTTTTTGTACCAAATGGACTGAGTTTATTTTATTAGAATTGTGTAACTGAAAAGATTGCTTGAATGATTACTTTTGTTAAGGTTGTATCCTTGTTTTTATGTTGATTGATGTCAGGCAGGTAAGTAATAGATAATAATGAATTACTACTACTGTCCATTTAAGAACAAAAATTGGTGATGAAATGCTGGATGTTAGAGAACAAATTATTTTTTAATTTTTAAATTATAGTTACATAATAGTTGTATATATTTGCAGGGTACTTGTGATGTTTTGATATAGGCATACAATGTGTAATAATCAAATCAGGGTATTAGAGTATCCATCACCTTAAGCATTTATGATTTCCTTGTATTAGGAACACTCCAATTCTACTCTTTTAGTTATTTTAAAATATACAATAAATTATTAACTATAGTCACCATATTGTGCTACTGAATACTAGATCTTATTCCCTCTAACTGTATCTTCTACCCATTAACCATCCCCGATTTACCCCCCTCCCTGGCTTGCTATTCTTTCCTGCTTCTGATAACCATCATTCTGCTCTATATCCATGAGTTGAATTGTTTTTATCTCTCATAGGTGAGTGAGATGGCGTGATATTTGCCTTTCTGTGCCTGGCTTATTTCACTTAGCATAATGTCCTTCAGATCCATCCATATTGTTGAAAATGGCAAGATTTTATTCTTGTGGCTGAATAATATTCCATTGTGTATTTGTACCACTTTTTTTAATTCATTCATCAATTGATGAACACTTAGGTTGATTCCCTATCTTGGCTCCTGTAAATCGTGTTGCAATAAACAGAGGAGTGCAGATATCTCTTTGATATACTAATTTTCTTTCTTTTGTATATATACACAACAGTGAGATTGCTGGATGATATGACAGTTCTATTTTTAGTTTTTTGAGGAACCTCCACACTATTCTTCATAATGGCTATATACTAGTTTACGTTCCCACCAACTATATCATGTTTCTCCACATCCTTGCCAGCATTCATTACTGCTTGTCTTTTGGATGTGAGCCATTTTAACTGAGGTAAAATACTATCTTATTATAGTTGTGATTTGCATTTCTCTGATTACTAATGTTGAGCATTTTTTTATACATCTTGGACATTTGTGTGTCTTGAGAAATATTTATTCAGATTTTGCCAATCATTAAAGCAGATTGTTTTTTCTTTTCTACTATAAAGTGTGAGCTCCTTATATATTCTGATATTTATCCCTTCTCAGATGGATAGTCTACAAAATATTTTCTCACATTTTGTGTTGTGTCTTCACTTTGTATTATGTTTTCTTTGCTGTGCAGAAGTATCTTTGCTTGATGTGACTCATGTGCCCATTTTTGCTGTGGTTGCCTATGCTTTTGAGTTGTTACTCAAGATATCCTTGAATAAACCAATGTCCTGGAGAGTCTCCCCAATGTTTTATTCTGGGAGTTTCACAGTATCAGGTATTAAATGTAAGTCTTTAATCAAATTTGACTGTATTTTTATATGGTGAGAGATAGGGGTCTAGCTTCATTTTTCTGCATGTGGATATCTAGTTGTCCCAGCACCATTTACTGAAAAGACTGTCTTCCCTGAATGTGTTTTCTTGGTGCTTTTGTTGAAAAAAGATTGACTAATAATATATTTATTTATTTATGGATTTTCTATTTTTCTCCATTGGTCTATGTGTTTCTTTGTATGCTGGTACCATGCTGTTTTGGTTACCATAGCTTTGTAATATAATTTTAAGTCAGGTAATGTAATTCCTCCATTTTTGTTCATTTTGCTAAGCATGGCTTTAGCTATTTTGGATATTTTTTAGTTCTATATAAACTTTAGGATTAGATTATTTTTTCTATTTCTGTGAAGAATGTTATTGTTATTTTGATAGAGATTGGGTTCAATCTTGAATTTGCTTTGGGTAGTATAAACAATATAAAAATACTGATTTTTCCCATGCATGAAAATGGAATATCTAATTTTTAGTATTCTTTTTGATTTCCTTCATCAATGTTCTATAATCTTTCACTTGTTTGGTTAACTTTATTCTTAGGTATCATATTAGTCCATTTTCCTGCTGCTGATAAAGACATACCCAAGACTAGGCATTTACAAAAGAAAGAGGTTTAATTCGACTTACAGTTCCACATGGCTGGGGAAGCCTCACAAACATGGCAAGATGCAAAAAGGAGCAAGTCACATTTTACGTGGATGGCAGCAGGCAAAGAGAGAGATTTGGCAGGGAAACACCTGTTATAATACCATAAAATCTCATAAGACTTATTCACTATCACAAGAACAGCACAGGATAGACCTGCCTCCATGATTCAATTACCTGCCACTGGATCTCTCCCACAACACATAGGAATTCAAGATGTGGTATGGGTGGGGACACAGCCAAACCATATTATTCCACCCTTGGACCCTCCCAAATCTCATGTCCTCACATTTCAAAACCAGTAATGCCTTCCCAACAGTCCCCCAAAGTCTTAACTCATTTCAGCATTAACTCAAAAGCCCACAGTCTAACATTTGATCTGAGACAAGGCAAGTCCCTTCCGCCTATGAGCCTGTAAAATCAAAAGCAAGTTAGTTACTTCCTAGATACAGTGGGGTTACAGGAATTGAGTAAATACAGAAATTCCATTTGGGAGAAATTGGCCAAAACAAAGGGGCTACAGGCCTCATGCAAGTCCAAAATCCAGCAGGGCAATCAAATCTGAAGGCTACAAAATAATCTCCTTTGACTGCATGTCTCACATCCAGTTCACACTTATGCAAGAAATGTGTTCTCATGATCTTGGGCAGCTCTGCCCTTGTGGCTTTGCAGGATCCAGGCTCCCTGCCTGCTGCTTTCACAGGCTGGCATTGAGTGTCTGCAGCTTTTCCAGGCACAGAGTGCAAGCTGTTGGTAGATCTACCATTCTGGGGTCTGGAGGATGGTTGACCTTTTCTCACAGCTCCACTGGGCGGTGCTGCAGTAGGGAGTCTGTGTGGGGGCTCAGACCCCACATTTCTCTTTCGCACTTCCCTAGCAGAGTTTCTCCATGACAGCCCCACCCCTGCAGCGAACTTCTTCCTGGATATGCAGAAGTTTCCATACATCCTCTGAAATCTAGGCAGAGGTTCCCAAACCTCATTTCTTGACTTCTATGCACTCACAGGCTCAACACTACATGGAAGCTGCCAAGGCTTGAGGCTTGCAGCCTCTGAAGCCACAGCCCAAGCTCTATGCTGGCCCCTTTCAGCCACAGCTGGAAGCATCTGGAACGCAAAGCACCAAGTGCCTAGGCTGCACACAGCACGGGGACCCTGGGCCCAGCCCACGAAACCATTTTCTCCTAGGTCTCTGGGTCTTTGATGGGAGGGGATGTCATGAAGACCTTTGACATGTCCTGAAGACATTTTCCCCATTGTCCTGAGGATTAACATTTGGCTCCTGGTTACTTATGCAAATTCCTGCAGTTGGCTTGAATTTCTCCTCAGAAAACGGGTTTTTCTTTTCTATCACATTGTCAGGACGCAAATTTTCCAAACTTTTATGTCCTGCTTCTGTTATAAAACTGAATGTCTTTAATAGCATCCGAGAGTCACTCTTGAATGCTTTGCTGCTTAGAAATTTCTTCCACCAGATACCCTAAATCATCTCCCTCAAGTTCAAAGTTCCACAAATCTCTAGGGCAGGGGCCAAATGCCACCAGTCTCTTTGCTAAAAGGTAACAAGAGTCACTTTCACTCCATTTCCCAGCAAGTCCCTCAACTCTATCTGAGAACACCTCATCCTGGACCTTATTGTCCACATTGCTATCAGGCTTTTGCTCAAAGGCATTCAATGTCTCTAGAAAGTTCTAAACTTTCCCACATTTTCCTGTCTTCGTCTGAGCCCTCCTAACTGTTCCAACCTCTGCCTGTTACCTAGTTCAAAGTCACTTTCACATTTTTGGGGTGCCTTTCAGCAACACCCTGCTCTACTGGTACCAATTTACTGTATTCGTCCACTTTCACACTGCTGATAAAGACACACCTGAGACTGGGCAATTTACAAAAGAAAGAGGTTTAATTTGACTTACAGTTCCATGTGGCTGGTGAAGCCCCACAATCATGGTGGGAGGAAAGGAGCAGCAAGTCACGTTTTACATGGATGTCACCAGGAAATGAGAGTGATTGGGCAGGGAAACTCCCCCTTTATAACACCCTAAGATCTCATGAGACTCATTCACTATCATGAGAATAGCACAGGAAAGACCTGCCCCCATGATTCAATTACCTCCCACTGGGTCCCTCTCACAACACAGGAGAGTTCAAGATGAGATTTGGTTGGATACTCAGCCAAACCATATCAGGTATTTTATTTTATTTATAGCTATTGTAAATGGGATTACATTCTTGTTTTTTTTTCTTTCATATTGTTCACTGTTGGCATACAGAAATGCTAGTGATTTTTGTATGTTGATTTTGCACCCTGCAACTTTACTGAATGTGTTTATCAATTCTAATCATATGCTGGTGGATTTTTTTTTTTCTAAATTTAAGATCATAATATTTTCAAAAAAAAAAGAATTTGACTATGCCCTCTCTAATTTGGATGCTCTTTATTTCTTTCTCTTGTCTGATTGCTCTGGCTAGGACTTCTAGTATCATGTTGAATAAATGGTGACAGAGGGCATCCTTGTCTTTTTCCATATCTTAGAGGAAAGAACTTCAGTTTTTTCCCATTCATTACAATACTAGTTGTGGGTTTGTCATATATGGCTTTAATTATGTTGAGGTATATTCCTTCGATACCTAGCTTTTTGAGAGTTTTTATAAAGGTATGTTGAATTTGATTGAATATTTTTTAAACATCAATTGAAATGATCATATGGTCTTTATCCTTCATTCGGACTATATGATGTATCACATTAATTTGCATGTGTTTAATTATCCTTGTATCCCTAGGAGGAAACCCACTTGATCATGATGGATGACCTTCTAATTGTGTTGTTGAATTGGTTTGCTAGTGTTTTTGTTGATGTTTTTGCTCTATGATATCAGAAATATTGACCTGTAGTTGTATTTTATTTCTTGTGGCTTTGTCTGACTTTTGCCTCAGAGTAATACTAGGCTCATGGAATGAGTTTGGAAGTATTCTTTCCTTCTAGATTTTTTTATAAGTTTGAGTAGAATTGGTATTAATTTTTATTTAAGTGGTAGAATTTAGCAGTGAAGCCAGCAGGTTCTGGGTTTTCATTTGATGAGATATTTTTTGTTATTCCTTCTATATCATTACTTGTTATTGGTCTATTCATGTTTAGGATTTTTTTTGTGGTCTAATCTTTGTAGATTGTATCTGTCTAGAAATTTTTACATTTATTCTAGATTTTAAATGTATTCTAGATTTTGACATTTAGTTGATAATGATAGTCTGTAAGACTCCTTTGAATTTCTATAGTATTAGTAGTAATGTCTCATTTTTCATCTCTGATTTTATTTTTGGGAATCTTCTCTCTTTTATTCTTAGTCAAGCTAAAGAATTGGCAATTTTCTTGATATTTTCAATAAACCAAGTTTTCATTTCAGTGGTATTTTGTGTTTTTTGTCTGAATTTTATTTATTTCTGCTATAATCTTTATCATTTCTTTTCTTCTATGAACTCTGGGTTTGGATTGCTCTTACTTTTTAATTTTTTAACATGCAAATATAAATTGTTTATTTGAAGCTTTGTTGCTTTTTAGATTTATGTGTTTATTGCTAAAAATTTCCCTCTTACTACTACATTTGCTATATTCCATAGCTTTTAGTGTGTTATGTACCTACTTTCATTTGTTTCAAGAAAGATTTATTTGCCTTCCTATTTTCTTCACTAACCCAGTGGTCATTCAGAAGCATATTGTTTAACTTACATATGTTTATATAGTTTCCAAGGTTCCTCTTACTAATTTCTAGCTTTATTCCATTTGGTCAGAAAAGGTATTTGATATTATTTCAATTAAAAAAATGTTTTTGTGTGGCCTAACATATGGTTTATATTGTATTGTCTGTGTACTTACTATTCCCAAGTGAGTGGTGATTTCTTGTTGTTCATCAGTGTCCTTTTCTGCCAGACTGAAAAACTCCCTTTAGCATTTCTTATAACACAAGTCTGGTGTTTACAGTATTTCCCAGCTTTGATTGTCTGAGAAAGTGTTAATTTTTTCCTCATGTTTGAAAGACAACTTTGCTGGACATAATATTCTAGATTGAAAAAAAAATTTTTTTTTCATTCACCACTTTGAAATGTCATCCCACTCTCTCCTGGCCTGTAAGGTTTCCACTGAGATGTCTGCTGTCAGACATATAGGAGCTCCTTTATATGTTGTTTGCTTCTTTTGCTTGCTGATTTTAGAATCCTTTCTTTCATCCTTGAGCTTTGAGATTTTGATTAACATAAGCCTTTTACTCTTACTTGGATTTAGTCTTCTTGGTGTTCTATGACCTTCTTATACCTCAATATTCATATCTTTCACCACAATTGGAAAGTTCTCTATTGTTATTTCTTTCAATAAAATTTCCACTATGGTTTCTCTGTCTCTACATCCTTTTTATGGCCAATAACTCTTATATTTGCCCTTTTGAAGTGGCTTTCTAGATCTTGTTGGCATTCTTTATTTTTTCAATTCATATTTTCTTTTTTCTCCTCTGACTGTATTTTCATATAGACTGTCTTCAAGCTCATTAATTCTTTCCTCTGCTTGATCAATTCTGCTGTTGATAGGTACTGATGTATTTTCAGAATGTCAATTAAATATTTCATTTTTAGTTTTTCTGTTTGACTTTTTTATTATTTTAATCTTTAAAAAATTTCTCTGAAAGAAATTTGAATTCCTTCTCTCTGTTATCTTGAAGTTCATAGAGCTTCTTCAAGACAGCTATTTTAAATTCTTACTCTGTAAGTTCACATACATCTGCCACTGCAAGATTGGTAACTGGGGCCTTATTTAACTTGTTTGACGAGGTTGTGTTTTTGATGCTTATGGATTTTTGTTAATGTCTGAGCAGTAAAGAGTTAGGTGTTTATTTCAATGTTCACAGTATGGGTTTGTTTGAACCCATCCTTCTTGAGAAGGCTTTCATCATATTCAAAGGAATTGGGTGTTATGATGTAAGCCTGTGGTCAATGCAGCCATATAAACACTGGGAAGTGCCCTAAGGATAGAAACACTGTCTTGCTGATTCCTAGAGGCATCACCTTGGTAGGCTTGGGTAAGATAAAGGAAAATTCTTTGGGTTATCAGGTGACATCTCGTGCTCTATTTCTTCTCTTTCCCCCAATCTTAAGGAGTCTCTCCAGGGATACCTGGAGTTGGGGGATAAGTGATATGACCACTTTCATGGCAGCCATAGCTGGGACTGTGCTGGGTGACACCTGAAGCTAGCACAGTTCTGGGTCTCACCCAAGGCCCATGGTGAATACTGCCTCGTTACTATTAAAGTTTATTCAAGGGCCAAAAGCTCTTTTGTCAGCACGTGGTGAGTCCTGACAGCACTGGGTTCTCCCTCAAAGGCAATGAATTCCTTTCTGCCCCAGGGTAAGTCTAGAAACACCATTCATAAGCTAAGGCCCAGAACTGGGGGCTTCAGGAGTTTGCTTGGTGCTTTATTTTACTGTGGCTGAGTTGTTATTGAAGTTGCAAGACAAAGTCCTCTGTACTTTTCTCTCTCATTCCCCAAGGAGTATCTCCCTAAGCTACACTGCCTACAGCTGAGGGAGAAGTGATACAGGCATTTCCTGTGCACCACAGCTGGTATTGCACTGAACTGCATGCACTTGAATTCCACAGCCTCTGAGACCACTGAAGCTCCAGAGCTTGCCCAAAGACTGTAGTCCTTGTGGCCTGACAGCCTCTCAAATTTATTCTAGGTCCCAGGCCACTTTAGTCAGCTGGTAGTGGAACCAACAGGGGCTCAAATTCCTAATCTTGGTGCTGAGAATTCTCCTGTCACCCAGGGTTAGTCTAAATTCTCCCTCTGCAGACACTGGCAGAAATCTGTCCTGTATTGTATTCCACTGTGACAAGGCAGCACTGAGTTCCCATGCACAGTACTACATTCACTTCATTCTCTCTCCTCTAAGCAGAGATACTCTCTCCAAGCACAGTACTCTCTCCAAGCAGCGATACTGTCTTCAAGCAAAGATACTCTCTTCAAGCAGCAATGATGGGAGTTGGAGGATAATGGTGTAGGCAATGCAAGACTTTCTTTTCCACACTCTTGAATGCCTTTTTCCTTGACATTATGTTAAACCAAATACTATGATTGCTAATTTGATTTTTTGGTTCTTATGAAGTGCTTTCTTGCATGGATAATTGTGCAATTTGTTGGCCCTGTGGGGGAACAATCACTGAAGCGTTCTATTCGGACATCTTGCTCTGTCTCCTAATTCTCAAAAATGACTTTTTAAAAATCACTATATCTAAGTGAGAGACTTTCAAAAAGTAATTTTCTTTCAGGAGAAAAACATCTTGCTAAGTAATTCATTAAATACTCTAAATAGAGATTCTTTCAGTTTCTACAGATCGAATTATTTCACCTATGAGTTTAGGTGATACGACAAAAAGATTAACAGTGTAATTGAAACTTAATTGAATGCTAATAAACATGTGACCTGTGGTTATTATGATTTCTAATTGTTTTCTCTTGATGATACTTACATAAAACAACAAGCAAAAAGGTAATACACATGGCATTTATTCATACTATAGAGTTATGTAACTTGTAAATATTTTAAACTATGTATTGGTAGTTTAGAATACTTGAATAGTTTTGCACTCTATGTTGTAAATACAAAAACAGTAATTATTCAGTTATGTCAAACATGGATTTATTGTCTTTCAGCCTGTATTTTTATGTGTTCTTATGCACAATGGGACTATTCTGACTGACAGCATTTATCATTAGCAATTTTACAACTGGGCTTGTGTCAGGACCTGCCTGATTCTTTAGACTATGAACTCTTCCTCCCACTCCTGTGTTTATCTGTTCTACATTAAGAACGTATTTATTGAATTATTATTCTAAACCAAACACTAATGTAGGGGGAGGGAGAAACAGAAGTGAATAAAGCAATAAATATCTCTACCTATACCATGTATAATATCACTTGCTAGCCAACACTACACTCAAGGCCCTAAAATTATAAATAGTATTAACCAGAGAAACTTAAAAATTCTTAGTTAGACCCACTTTCTGACCCTTTCTTCTTGTCTAAGTCTACACTTATGCAACAATTCCACTAGCTGAGCCCTTGCCTTTTATCCCTGAGATCAAACTCCTGACAGATGATAGCCAATTTGTCGTAACTAGAGCACATTAGTGGCCTCTGCTTTTTATCCTGCTTAGGGCAAACTGCTTACTACCCTAGCTGCTCCAGTACTGAAGTTGTTGTTTGTGGGAATGGGAATACTTTCTATATAATCAAACAGTAGGATCAAACTACCAGCACATGCATACTGCCAACATGTTTGGCAACAATGGTTTGCCTATTCCTTGATAGATCTGTAGATTTTATCTGCCACTGTATTAACTATAGTAATCTCCAAAGTGAAGCAGAGTCACAGTGTCCTGGCTACCAATGTCTGAGTCTGGTGAGATGGAACATATGCACATGCAACAAGTTATATGAAATGAATTTATTATGTACAAATAGGCAACAACGGACCAGAAAAGCCTAAGGTTTGTGAGCTGGTCCCTAAGTCTCAAGAAAACTGCCTGGGGAGGATAGAGTCTTAACTGCTTGTGTCCCACTTGCATAGGACCCCAAAATGCAGCCCACCATGGGTTATATAGTTCAGGGAAGCTGGACTCACTGAACTAAAGCTTGGGAGCTCCACTTGATCTCACAGGAGAGAAGAACAAAGCCCAGGCTTTTTCAAGCAGTTTCTACCTGTCTCAGGATCTTGCATTCCCAATATATTCTGCAGTTATTCTTGAAAACTACAAGCAAGAAAGCGGGGGTGAACTGAGTAAGTACAAGCCCACCCAGAGAATTGTGCTGCACCCTATAAGAGCAACTGTTACTTTATTATTTTGCCAAGTCCGGTAAATGCCTATGAGTCTTCATATCTTACCACCTACGGCAGTGCTCCAACTTAACAATCAATACCAGTTCCCGAGTATTATCCTTCTCATTTAGCTCCTTTTGCAGCAAATTAAGTCATTCATGCCTACATCCCAATCTATAACATCTTAGCATGGACTGTGGTAGCCTTTGACCAAGACATTGTGTTAGGCAAAGTAAATGCTGCAATAGCAAACTTGGACAGTTAAGCACAACTTTCTAATTTGTAGGCAAAGTTGCAAAGCTATGAGTTCAGAAATTAGAACTAAAATTGTAGATCAGTTGAATAAAGGTAGAATAGAGGAGATGTAATTAACATTGGTCAAGTTTTATAAAGAGTTTCAAATTTTAAGACATTTTCTTCTAGGCAGAGTGAAGGGTTATTGTGGGGCCTGTCAGGTAAGCATAACCACCACAGAGGTCCAGCAGCAGCTATTACCGAGGTAGCATCTGCAGAGGAAGTTCATTTGGGCCTGAAATACAACTAATGTGGGTATGAGAATTTAGCCTTGAATTACTGAAATAGAAGGTAGAAGAAACCTAGGCACATGACATAATCAGCACCGAACTGATAACTTATTAGCACCTGTCTGGCAGGCAGGTGCCTTTTTTTTTTTCCTTTTTTTGAGATGGAGTCTCACTCTGTCACCGAGGCTGGAGTTCTGTGGCACAATTTCGGCTCACTGCAACCTCTGCCTCCCGGGTTCAAGTGATTCTCCTTCCTCAGCCTCCAGAGTAGCAGTAGCTGGGACTACAGGCACCTGCTACCACGTTTGGCTAACTTTCATATTTTTAGTAGAGACGGGGTTTCGCCGTATTGGCCAGGCTGGTCTCAAACTCCTGAGCTCAGGCAATCCACCCACCTCGGCCTCCCAACGTGCTGGCATTACAGGCGTGAGCCACTGTGCCCGGCCTGGCAGGCTTCTTAGGTATAGAGTATGCCTGCGCCAATAAACACAGGGCAAATGATACCAAGCTTGGGAGGATGTAGATACTCAGATATATAATTACAAGCAAAATGTCATTTTTATGGGTTGAAATTTTTAGAAAATCAGAGATTATCAAATCCCACAATAACAAAAAATATTTCAAATGGAAATGCTGGTAAAAATAAAATTTGAACCACATTAAATAAATAATATCTATGTAAAGTCTTATATTTTTTAAATCAATTTTTACACTTTCTAAGGAGTTTCATATTTCTTTGTGAACCCGATTGTTTCTGTTAATATTTACACCTACCTGTTGAGACAATACTAATGCTCTTAAAATCACCCCTTTGTCTCAGCTACGTCCTAGTAAATGAAAATGTGATGTGTCACTCATTAGCTTTACATCATCCATATCTTCCAGGAGCATGCCTTACCTTTGAGATAACCATGCCATAGAAACACACAGAAACTAAGCAAGATGACAGTGAGGTATCCAAAAATAAATTAACTACATCAGAACTTACATAATTTGGTGTTATCATTCTAAAAGGCAGAGCCAGCAAGCTCAATTTCATAATATGTGACACATTTCAAAACAATTCTTCTGTAATTTCTCAGACCAGCAGGGATTTCTTAGTTTTCAGACAAATTCATTCCACATTTGCAAAATGCATTTTATCTCATATGGCAAATGCATCAAATTTTCTTTATATATATTTTTTATTTCTTTGGGTACATAGTAGGTATACATATATGGGATACATGAGATTTTTTGATACATGCATGGAATGCATAATAATCACATCAGGATAAATGCAGTGTCCATTACCTCAAGCATTTATCATTTATTTGTATTACAAACATTCCAAGTATATTCTTTTATTTAAAAATAAACAAATTGTTGTTGACTGTATCCTGTTGTGCTCTCAAAATACTAGATTTTATTCATTCTGTCTAACTATATTTTTGTGTCCATTAAACCAATCCCACTTCCACCTCCCCCCACTCCACTACCCTTCCCATCGTCTGGTAACCATCATTTTACTTTCTATCTCCAGGTGTTGAATGATTTTAAGTTTTATCTCCAACAAATTAGTGAGAAAATGTGAAGTGTGTCTTTCTGTGCTGGGCTTATTTCACATAATAAAATGTCCTCCAGTTCAACCCATGTTGTTTCAAATGACAGAATTTCATCATGTTTTATGACTGAATAGTACCCCATTGTGTATATGTACCCCATTTTCCTTATCCATTCATATGTTGATGGACATTGAGATTGCTTCTGAATCTTGGCTATTGTGAATAGTGCTGCAATAAAAATAGGAGTGCAGATAACTGCTCAATATACTGATTTCTTTTCTTTTGCATATGTACCTAACAAACAGTAGGACTGCTAGAACATATGGTAGCTTCATTTTTAGGTTGTTGAGGAACCTCTATACTGTTCTCCATAGTAGTTGTACTAATTTACATTCCCACCAACAGTGTATGAGGATTACCTTTTCTTCACATCCTCACCAGCATTTGTTATCACCTGTTATTTGCATAAGAGCCATTTTAACAGGAGTTTATGATATCTCATTGTAGTTTTGATTTGCATTTCTCTGATGATCAGTAATGTTGGGCATCTTTTCATATTCCTGTTTTCCATTTGTATGTCTTCTTTTGAGAAATGTTTATTCAACTCTTTTGCCCATTTTTAATTCAGATTATTAGATTTTTTTCCTTATTGAGGTGTGTGAGCTCCTTATATATTCTGGTTATTAATACCTTGTAAGGTGGATAGTTAAAAAAAGTTTTCTCTCATTTTATGTGCTGTCTCATCACCATGTTGATTCTTTTGCATACAGAAGCTTTGTGTGACCATTTTTGCTTTAGTTGCCAGCATTTTTGGTATAGCCCTTGAGAAATCTGCAGACAAATGTCCTGGAGAACTTCCCCATTTTTTTAGTAGTTTCAAAGTTTAGGTTTTAGATTTAAGTCTTTAATCAGTTTGATTTGATTTTTTAATATGGTGAGAGATAAGAGTCTAGTTTCATTTTCTGAATATGGATATCCTATTTCTCCAGCATCATTTATCGAAAAGACTGTCCTTTCCCCAATGTATGTTCTTGGCACCTCATTTGAAAATTAGTTTACTGCAAATATATGGATTTACATCTGGATCCTGTATTCTGTTCCACTGGCCTGTGTGTATGTTTTTATGCCAGTACTATGCTGTTTTGGTAACTATAGCTGTAGTATAATTTGAAAATAGGTAATATGATTCTTCTAGTTAGGTTCACTTTGCTGAGAATAGCTTTGGCTATTCTGGATCCTTTGTGGTTTCATATATATTGTATGATTGTTTTTTATATTTCTATTGCTGTGAAGAATGTCACTGGTATTTTGATAGGGATTGGATTCCATTTGCAGTTTGCTTTGGATAGTATGGACATCTTAACATTATTGATTATCATGAACATGGAATATTTCTTCATTTTTTGTGTCTTCTTCAATTTCTTGCTCAATGTTTTATAGTTTTCATCATAGAGATCTACTTTTTTGGTTAAGTTATTCTTAGATATTTTATTTTATTTATTTTATTGGTTGCTTTTGCAAATGACATTATTTTTGTGATTTCTTTTTCAGATTGTTTGCTCTTGGCATATAAAAATGGTACTGATTTTTGTATGTTGATTTTCTATCCTGCAGCTTATTGAATTTGTTTATCTGTTTTAGTAGCTTTTTGGTGGAGTCTTTAGGTTAAAAACATAAAATTTGTAGTGGATACTCAAACTAGAGACAAGGAGTTTCGATGTTTAGACATAAATTGTGGAAAAGTCTTTTAAAGAAGGGAGATTTACAGGTTTGCTTCTTTACTTTCGTCTCCTCCCTCCTTCTCTTGGCTCCTCCTTCCCTTTTTTTTTCTCTTTAAAATCATTTTTTTCTTCCTTTCTGTTTTGAATTTAGATACATGTAAGAGAGTTTATTATACCCCACAGTACATGGCATATCAACAGTTTTGCAAGGTCTTTCCTTTATTTAAATTAATTTTTTTACTATCATTTCTATTTCTCATTTACAATCTCTACCACCTTCCCTTATGGTTAAATTGTGTGTGTGTGCGTGTGTGTACACAGGCACGCACATGCTCGTGTCTGTGCACCTACATCGAGGTAAGCCAAAGAATGTTTTTGTTTCTGTGGTCATACCTGCTTATTTCTGTTAAATAGCATTGTGTTGTGAGTCTTATACTCTTTGTTAATATAACATTTAAACAAAAATGATTTCAGCTGCATATTAGCACATATTTTCCTGTTTCAAAATGTTCCATATTTTTATGCAGCCCTCCTCCATGTTTTACTCTCCATTTCCCGTAAGTAGACATATAAGTTGCCTTTATCTAAATGCTAGCAAAAATGTTGCCTCCATGAATGTTTCTGTACATGAGTCTAATGAAACTGGGCAAGCATTTCTGGGGTATAAGGATTTTAACTGCAGATCACAATATATACTTATATTCAATTTTATTTTATATTTCCATATTTATTTCCATAATGACTTTTCTGATTAAACTATTTCCAACATTATACACATGTTTCAAAGTATCTACATATTCACTAAATCATTTATACAATCAAACTTCATGTTTTGCTAACCATACAAGTATAAAATGGTTATTATTTACATTTATGTTTGTATGATTACCAATGAAATTGTCAGACATTCATGTGCTCCATGTATGAGCTGCCTCTTTATATACTTTGTCCATTTTTTCCCCATTGGATTTTGTATTTCATCTCATTGATTTGAGGATAGATATTTCTATCAATTATTTAATCTCATATTATTTTAAACTGTTTTAAATATAAATAACAAGTGATAGATGTTATCACAATCTATTACTTGTCAACTTTTTTGTTGGTATCCTGTGTTAAGCTGAACTCCTTGATCTTAATGTAGTAAAATAATAAGTATTTTTAATCCAAATTTTCCTTTTTTGAGATCTTGTTTTAAGAAAATCTTTTTTTGTTCTAATTCAACAAATGTTTATTAAACACTTACTGTGTGTCAAGTATTATCCTAGGCATTCTTTTTTTCCAAAATAAATAAACCTGTTATAGTTATCCATGACTCTGAGAGAGTGAGCTATACTAAGAATTACCTCTAGGGTGAACAGTAACGTTCTATTATTTGAAAATTCCTCTGGCAACATATGATTTCAGAATGATAACCTCCTTCCTGTAGTGCTTTCTTCCATCCTAGATATGCATTGTAGATGATCAGGTGGTCTGAATCCACCGTGGCCAAAGCTGATTTTGCAAGATCTGCATCATCTTTTCGACCAATTGGTGTGGTAAAGGGAGACTTCTCTGTTATAACTGCAGCTAGTGTTGCCACTGGGTCAAGGCAGCCAAATACTGTACCAAAAATAAGCATCTTGCCAGTCTTCACATACACAGGTAAAGCTGCAAGGTGTTGGCCCAACGGAGTCAGCTGAGGCTCATTTAGCTTACAAGCTCCAGTTTTTTGGAGGAAATTCATTGAACGGCTGATCACTGGGAGCTGAGGCAGATCTAAGGCTTTGAAAGGGAAATCTTCAGAAGAATCATAATTACACTTCATAATATGAAGGCATAATTTCTCTAAAGGTACTTGGAAGATTTCAAGAACAGAATAATCCATAAAGCCTTCAAATTTTTCTCTTGTGTACCCCCAGAAGCAGAAGCCATCTCTGACCTGCCCAGCTCTCCCCTGGCACTGCAAAGCACTGGCTTTACTGACAAATGTCTCAACCAAAGAACTCATCTATGTGGTTTCATGGCTCTTATTTTCCTCTGTTTTTCCAGTATCAATTACAAACTCAATATCTGGAATAGCACTACCCGTCTCTGCAAAATTTGTTGCTAAAACAATCTTTCTGACTTCTGCAGGAGGAAGTGTGAGTGCTACAGCTTGACCTTGGGTTGAAAGAATAGAATGCAGAGCTATCCATTTATATCGTTCAGAATAAAACCTTCTATCATTTGATAGGAGATCATACAACTGCTGAATATGAGCAAGGCCTGGTAAAAAGATTAATAGTGCTCCTTCAATATTTCTGAATTGGGAACTTTTATCTAAATATGCAAGAAGTTCTAAAATGAAATCCAGGTTGATTTTATGAGGATTCAAGTGTAGAGAATAGCATGCTGAGTGAAGTTGCTGTACTTTTGGTAGAATAGATTTAAATCAGCATTTGCTCTAGTCTGAACTGAAATATATTCTTGACTTTTTTTTGATCCCCCTGCTTTGCTTGTAACATTAATGGTTATTTCTTCTTCCTTCTCCAGAAATTTCTGACAATATCCTGACTCTTTTTCCTATACAAAGTCTGTTTCTTCTATTATATCTTCATGTTGAAAAGCCTCAGCGGGATAACTTCTTCCTGAAATCCTGAGAGTGGGGTGGTGTGTGAAATACGTGGAAAATTTTTCACTGTCCACAGCGGCACTCATAGAATCAAGTAGAGATCAGAATGTTTTTTGTAAAACTTCCTTTAAGATAGTTAGTAGGAAGTCTGACTGGACACTTCTTTTATGAACCTCATCTACAATAACGTGAGACACATTAGTAAAAAGACCATCTTCTTGAAATTTCCTTGGCAAAACCCCTGTTGCACAGTAGAGTAAACTGGTAGATTCACAAGCTTGAGATAATATCCGGATCTGATATCCACACAAAGAATTCCTTCCTCCAGTTCCATTTTCACAGCCCAATTCATCACACACTCTGGTGGCTAAACTCACTGCTGAGATCCTTTGAGGTTGGGTACAGGCAATGTTACATTTACTTGCTCCCCACTCATTTAGAAGCAAATCTTCCAACAGAAAATGTGGTACCTGAGTACTTTCATCACTCCTTGTTTTACCTGCCACAACCACTCCCCAGTGCCTTTAAGAGTTTCTACACTTGCATCCCGATGTTTAAATACAGGAAACTGTTGTCTTTCCTTTAGAAGTCTCTAATACTTAGGTGTGCTTTGCAACTGTCTAAGGAGGTTTCTAACATGTTCCAGATCTTCCGCGTTTGCTGATACCAAGGACAGTGCAGAAAAATCCTCATCAGAAACTAAATTTTCCCAAAATTCCTCAGGATCATTAGAGATTTCTCTCTTATTTTCAGAATGTTGTTGTTGCTGCTGTTTCAATGTATTCAAAAGTTGGGCAATAAAAAGATCACATGGTTTATTGGTTTTCATTTTATTTAATTCTTCTCTTTTCTTTTCCTCATCACTGTACTCCAGCCAAACATCTTGGGAAGTAGGATGAAGTCACTGATGAACTGACTGCCCTTTAACTAAATGATAAAGAACTAAAGTGCCTCCCAGGTGCTGAGCTTGCATGCCATCCTTTGTTAAGATTGTAGGCATCCTACCAGGACAGCATCTTCAGACTTGATTACCCTAACCCTACATTTCCAGTATCTACCTACTGGAACTTTTTCAAAGGAAGGATTTGGACTTTTGGGAAGAGTCTTCCTGAACCAGTCAATCAGAAATTGTTTGGGAGATTTTCCAGTTCAACCTTGAGCAGTAAAGTCAAAATTTCTTACATCATGAGGTTCTTTTTATCTTTCTCTTCTTCAGTAGCAGCTGCAGATTTTTCAAATAACTTAAAAGTTCAACACACTTTTTCCTTCTATGGCCACAGGAGGCTTTTTTCTTTCATTTTGTTGATGTGAAATCTTTATGGCTGGATTAAATACTGGATCATCTTCTAAAGTTTCCATTTCTCTTTGAAATTTCCTTATTTTTTCCTGAGCCTCCTTCTGGTCTTGCTTGTTGTTGTTGTTTTTTTTTTTTTCTTTTTTTCCAGTTTAAAGGTAGCTTCTGGCTCCTTTGCATCCAGCAGTTTTGCTGCAAGATGTAAATAACTTTCACTGGGGTCAATTTTTTTTTCCTATTCTTCTAAACTTTTAGAATTCTCATTCTTTTCTTCTTCATTTGTTGTTCAGTGTACTGTGAAATCCACTCTTTCATATTTGCTTCCATATTTCCTTCTTCCTTTTTTGGCTTCATCTTAGGGTCTTATTCTTTTGTTTGTTTGTTTGGTTTTAGGTTGCAATGGAGGTGAAATAGTGCCTTGTATAGGAGACTGCAATTTCAGCCTACTTTTAGGTTGTTGTCCTTCAAATTCTTAACTGAATCTTTCAGTGCATCATTTGCAAGGTTTAAACAGAGCCAATCCAAGGCAGAATAAAGGTCACCTCCCTGTAAGAGAGCATTGGTCGTGACATCTTCAATGTCTTAGTCTTGAATAAAAATGCTTGTAAAGTCGTGTAAAAATCCTGCAATTTTTTGGCATTAAGTCTTCCAGAAATCATTCCCTTGTCATTGTTTTGCTTTTCATTGCTCACTCCCATAATTCCTTGCTCTAATTTGTTATTAATTACCACTTTCCAAATAGATTTACCCAGACTTGCAGGACAACCAGAATCATTTGTAGAATGAAAACTATAAATTTTGGGGCCTTGCTTGACTCGGGGCTCCCTGGTGCTTGCAGTGGTGCCGAGAGGGAGGCCTGGACACTGGCTTTTTGTTTTGGGCCTCCTGGGCAGTTCCAGCCCCAGTGGTTGATTTGGCTCTGAAAGCAGACACGGCGGCCCGGAACACCGGACCACCGTGGTCACCAGAGCCTTGTGTTTGTTTCTTGTCCTTGCCGCCAGTGTTGCAGCTGTGGCAGAAGATCATTCGAGGTCCAGGCCCTGGTGCTGCCACCAAGAGCCCTTCACATTCCCTGGCTCCTGTGGCACCACCCTGCGCCCTCGATTCCAGGAAAAGCTTTCCTGCAAGAAGGTAACAAACATATTTTCTTGTCTTTTCTTCTTTATGTTTTTTACTTGCCATATATGAGTCTGCTTTGTGTATCTTGCAAATTAGCTATTCTGCTTCACTTTTCTCCATGTCATGGATCTGTTTTTACAGCAGGTACGCACTAAGCAATGTTTCCCCACTGGTGTCTCGTTTCATCTATATGATATCCACATGGATCTATTTCTGAACCCTCTGTTCTGTTCCATTTCTTTGTTTGGGGCTAGAGCATCATAGTTTGATAACTATTGTTTAGTTGCATTTCTTAAAATCTGGCAGGATGAGTCCGCTCCTCTTTTAAACAAAATTGATTTAGATATTTTGACGTTTAATCTTTCATAAAATTTTTACTCCTTGAACCATCTTGCTGAAATTTATCTTGACATTGCAGTGGTTTTATAAATAATCTGGGTGAAATTATGTTTTTAAAGAAGACAAATTTTGTCTTTAAACATTCTTCTTTTATCTACTTTGGTTTAGATTTTTATTCTTTTGCATTTTGGTAGGATTTTTTCCTGCATACGTTATAGTTTTTTGTTTGTTTTTTGCTTTGACTTAAGGCTTTTCTATTTTTTTTTTTTTTGGAGTGGGGCTCACATTATCTTGTAATTTTTTTATTCTGACACATACCCTAAATAGAAAAGGTATGCATCCTGTATCTGTACAACTTAGAATAACATAAACATCCAATAACTCACCTCAAGCGTAAGAAACAGAACAATACTCTCCATGACTGGATCTCCCCACTACCCACATACCCTATGGAGGAAACCTACTCTCTCTATTATTGGGTTATTCATGTTCTTCCTTTTCTTTATGGTTTAATCATAAAGCTATTATCATATAATACTTAATTTGTTTCACATTGAATTTTATACATTAAAACATGTTTTGTATATTTTTCTGAGATATTTTTCTTTTGCTCAAAGTGAGAATGAGCTACGTTAATGTATATAAGTGTAGTTCATTCTTTGATACCATTATAGAATGTTCAATTGTCTGAATATACTCTGAGTTATTCATAGTTTCTGTTGTTGATTGACATAATGAATTGTTGTCAATACTTTATAATGATGACTGATGCTGCTATAAGCTTCCCTATACATGTCTCTTGGTACACATGTGCAGACTTCTGTTGTGCAGCGGCTCTCACAGTGTGAACTCTGGACCAGTAACATCAATACCACTTGGAAACTTGCTAATAATGCAAGTTATCCAGCCCCACCCCAATCCTACTGAGTCAGAAATTCGAGGGGTAAGACCCAGCAATCTGTGGCTGCTATATTTTTAAATTGGTAAATGCATTTATGAAGAAACATTATTGATTTTGTAAGTTGATATTGTACTTGACCATCTTCCTGAACTCTCTTATTATTTGAATATTGCATATGAGTTTTTCATCTTAGTTTTCTGACAGAAGCACTACAGCAATTCTAAATTCCTGCACTAACTTGACCTTCTGGAGTACTGAATCTAATTTTTAATGAAGGCAATGAAACATAATTGGGAGTTTATATGAACAACACAAACTGAGCAAATGCTAGCATTCTCCTATGTCTTCCAATCCTTTCCTAATTTTCTGTTATATTTAATGTATGCTTAATTCTCTGTGCTACAAAATGGAACCCCTACGACATGGAAAACATAAATAAAAAATCATAATGTCACTTTGCCAGGCTTGGAGTTTTCCACAGCTCTGTGTCTCCTACCTATTATTTAACCTCTACCCTGTTTAGCATTTATTCAATGGACAGTTCCTCAGCCCAGTCTCTGTTTAGTTAACTTGTTAGCTCCAAGAAAATGACAATCTTTAATCATGATTTACAACCTACATTTTCTTTGATTATGATTAAAAATATGAACATTTTTAATATTACTATGAGCCCCACATTTTGCTCAATATATTAAACTCACTACTTCAATTTATAAAATGCTTAAAACTTGTTGCTGATTCTTAATGAAAAAGCAAATAATCAAACTACACTTTTAGCCCTGAATAGACGTTAAGTGGTAACCATATCCTTACCTTTAAGGAATTTAAATTCATCATCGGATTGAATTCATTATTTTTTTCTAGCTTTCTTTACTGTAATTCAGATATTTTTTCTCAGAAAGTCCTCTTTTAGTAGGACTGGTCAGAAGTTTACTTGTATTATAATAAATAAATAATTATTTTCAAATTATTCAGTTTTTAGAAATGCACCAGGATGTTCAGCTATGCATTGGGTACATCAAACGACTGAACTCATTAAGAGTAAAAGGAAAGAAAATTGAATCATAGAATAGTCTTTACAGAAAAATATGATCATTTTATTACTTTTCAAGATCTGAGTGTGCTTATTATTTCATTTTATCTGCACTATTAAATCTAGTTGAAACATGAAAAACAAATAAATTTATGAAGTTGAAAAAAGTGCACAATATTCCTGAGAAAGCTTAGGCTTGCACTAGCATTTGTAAGCTTTTTGATAGGAAAGGGCTTAAGGCTATAGCCGTAAGAAGAAAGTAAAAGGCAAAATGGCAAGAAAATACTAAAAACACCAACTAAATTAAAGATCAATATAAATTATTATAGGTTTATTGTGATTTTTATTTATTGTAAAGCATAGTCTTAAAATAATTCAGTCACCTGGTGGTAAAAATGATAGTTTGAGAAAGAGCCTAACAATCAACTTGAGCACTATTATCAAAGAAAGTTTTTCATTTTTCATTTGGGTTTCTATTGCTCCTTTTCTGGTGCTTCAACCACAATATTCATTTTAAATGAAGAGATTATTTATTTAATTATTGTATGTATTCTGTCTCCATCAAAAGTGTTCATTGGGTTCTTGATGTATGAGTCTTAGGTTTGTGGAAGGTAGTATTTACTATTAAGTACATATTCTATATTTCTTTGTATTATTATCAACCTGTTAATAAATAAATACTTATGTAGTTATGGATAAAATATGGTAAAATTAAAATTTTTTTTTGAAATAAACTATTTATTGAAAAAAAAGATTGTTGACTAAAAATAAAAGCCATCCAGAACTTCAGTTGTTATTTATAGACTTAACATGGTTGTTTTTAGAACATTGCAAACACCTTCAATCATAGGCAAAGCATAAACAAAATATAACGATACTCATTATAATACTTACATTTATATAAAATGATAATATCACTGATTTAATTAATTTCTTAATTATTTCCATGTGTTCTCATACCTTCTAAAAATTGCAGTGCACTAACCCATAATAATTTCTATATCTCTGGAATTATATTAACTTTATCAAACATGAGTGGAAAAGACTACTTCGTCATCCAAATCAAGGCTTTAAGTTCTGGGTTACTAAATAATTGATTCCTGGAAAAGAAGTAGATTTGCTAGCATAGCTGAACCTCCAAGAATCAGCAGACCAGCTTGCTATAGTCAAGCTCCATGTTTACTTCAATGAGTCTTTTCAAGCTCATCAATTTTATGAACATATAATTGTCATGAAAGCCAGTTCTTTCTCCTTGTGTTATTTTAGCTATGCTTTTCAGACATTACCTGGTCAATTGGCCTTTCATTTGTTTCATATTGACTTCATCAGTTAATACTGTCAAAAAATTTTGCCTATCTTTGTAAATAATCTTTGTAAATAATTCATTCTGATTAACAGTATAATCCTGAAATTTTCATTCTCAGGTCACAATGTATTATGTCAGTTGAGTCACCTTTTCCATTTACAACATTTGGTTAAGCCATAATCTTTCAAAAATACAGTTTGACACCATTTTTTCCTTGCCACATAGGTAATAACTCACAGGTTTTAAAAACATATCCATATTATTTGCTACTTCTATCTTCCAGAGTTGAACCCAAATTCTTCTTCTGTTAAGTGTGGCTGGGACTTAGTAATTACTTTGTAACAATTAAAATGAAGTAGAAGGCTGGGTGCGGTGGCTCATGCCCATAATCCCAGCACTTTGGGAGGCCGAGGTGGGTGGATCACCTGAGGTCAGGGGTTAGAGACCAGCCTGACCAATATGATGGACCTTCATCTCTACTAAAAATACAAAAATTAGCCGGGTGTGGTGGCAGGCGCCTGTAGTCCCAGCTACTCGGGGGGCTGAGACAGGAGAATTGCTTGAACCCAGGAGGTGGAGGTTGCAGTGAGCCAAGATCGTGCCACTGCACTCCAGCCTGGATGACAGCATGAGATTTTGTCCCCCCCCAAAAAAAATAAAGAAGTAGAAGTGATGATGAGCAACTTTCGAGGGTAGGTTATAGTAAAAGGCACTGTTTTTGTTGTGGTCGTTTGTTTGTTTGTTTGTTTGTTGAGACAGGGTGCTGCTCTGTCTCCCAGGCTGGAATGCAATGATGCAATCATAGCTCACTGTATCACTGTAGCTCAAACTCTTGGTCTCAAGCAATCCTCCACCCTAGGCCTCCCAAAGCACTGGGATTACAGTGCCACCACACTCTGACAATTAGGACAATCTCTACAGAAAATGGCATGAAAGTTTCTCAAAGAACTAAAATTAGAATTACCATTCCATCCAGCAATCTCACTACTGGGTGTCTACCCAAAGAAAAAGGAATCATTATATAAAAAAAGACACCTGCGATCATATGTTTATCAAAGCGCAACTCACAATAGCAAAGTCATAGAATCAACGTAAGTGCCCATTAATGGATGAATGAATAAAGACAAGGTGGTATATTTATATATCATGGAATTCTACTCAGTCATAAAGGTGGAAATCATATCTTTTGCAGCAGTATGGATGGAACTGGAGGCCATTATCTTAAGTGAAATAACTTAGAAACAGAAAGTCAAATACCACGTTTTCACTTATAGGTGGGAGCTAAAGAATGAGTGCACAGGAACATACACAGTGGAATAATAGACATCGGAGACTCCAAAAGGCGGGGAGGGGGGTGGTAGGAGAAGGATGAGAGAGGAGAAATTACCCATGTGGTATGATTTACACTATTTAGGTGATGGTTACACTAAAAGCCCAGACTTCACCACTACACAATATAATCATATAACAAAAAATGTTCTTGTACTCTCTAAATCTATTTTTAAAATAAATAAATAAAATGGAAACACTGTGGCTTCCATCTTAATTTCTCTGTCTCTTTCTTTCTATTGGGAAAAGCTAAGATCCAGTAGCACCTGAAAGGCCTTCAGTAATGACCCATGAGGACCTGAGGCCTGCCAGCATCCGGGTGTGTTAGCTCAGTAGCCGATTCTTTGGCTGCAGTGGAGCCTTGAGATGATCACAAACTGACCTGGAGCCACACTACCACATAAAACCACTCCCGGATTCCTACTACTTTGAAAGTGAAATAACAAATGTTTCAGTGTGTGTTACATGTTAGATTTTCTATATTATAGATGATATCGATGTTTTTATATATTCACACTATGAGATTCACATGACTTTCTATGGAATCAATATATTCTATAACCCAAGCTTTATCATTCTCTTTTTATGCCCAAATGATCACAACTTGGCCAAGGGGAGGTGCTTTTGGTCTTTGAGCAATAACAGATATCTTTGGGTTTTATTCCTCCGACTTGAAATACTAAAACTTTCTGGCAACAGAATGTTTCAAACACATCCTATTTTTTGAGGGGGTTAGGATCATGTATAGAATGATACATATGCCTCCAAGCTGTATTACTTGTTTTCTCTCCACTCATAATATAGTTTCCTACCCATCTCCTTCCTCTTGTCGGTTAAGTCTGCATAATGCTGCCTCCTAGAAAAACTTTCCTGGCTTTCCGATTTAAAAGGGCCCTGGCAGAGCACTTTCTATGCTCTTTTCTTATGGCACTTAAACCTATGACAGAAATTATAAAAACTACTTGTAGCTTTTTGTATTTTAGACTATGAGAAGGTTTTCTTTTTATTAATTGATCTGTAGGAATGTATTACCATGTTTCTGAAATAAGGAAGTACATTTAAATTTTGATGCAAGTGTTTTAACTCTTTCCCTAACTCTCTAAGTGTTTTAACTCTTTCTTTCTTTAGGGAAAGAAAACTTTCCCTAAAGTTTTCTAACAATAAAATGGGTGATTGTTCCATATGTAAGTATAGGTGTAGTTTGAACTTTTATACTTTAAAAATCAAGAAAATTCCTTGAGTCATTTTCTAACTCCTGGCCTAAGCTAAAAATAAAAATAGGTCAGATTTATTGAAGATCAGCAGTGTGTTCTATACAGCACTATGTGCTATATTTGTGTCATCTCATTTATTCCTGGAGATTACCCTGTGAGGTTGCTACCAGCATTACTCTTATTTTAGACCAAAGAAATTAAGTCAGAGGGAGACTTAGCAGTAGGCTCAAGGTCACAGAGTCAGAGCAGTGTCAGAATTTGAAATTTAACATTTGAATTCTAAAATCCATATCTCGACCACTAATATCAGATTACTGACAGATTTCTAGAAACATCTATCTCATGAATGTGACAAAATTTGAAGATGCATTTTGACAGACATATTTTTATTGACAATTTTTATAGAAATGTAATTCATGGAAAAATAAAGAGCTTACAGAAATATCAAGTAAAAAGAAAGTTTTCATGATGCAGCTATGCAGGAAAAAATGTTCACACTTGGAATATATTTAGAAATATATAAATTATTATAAGGAAAAAATTAATATTTGTCCCAGTAGTAGAATAATATTGACAGGAGAATTTCCTACCGACTACTTTTTATTGTCTTTTCTTATATACGAAAAAAAAGGTTAAGGAATTTTTTATTTTTATTTCTATCCACAACTTCTTAAAAGTAAACTGATGTGTTTGCCCTGCTCATTTTCCACATATGCAAAAATCAGCAGCTGCAGGGAATAAAATATATAAGTGTGATATTATAATGTATCACAAATTGTAAGTATCAACATCACAACCCACAGAATACAAATAAGCTTAAAGGAAAGATCAGAGGTGACTTGGAAATAGGCTTTAAAAAGGCACAATCTTGATTCAAATTTTGTAATTGGCTCTTAGCTGATACTTTTTAGCCTACATGAAAGACTATATTAACCTTGAAAGCATAAAATATTTTGTTTTTCCTCACAAAATATGGATCTAGATTTTATACAGTTTATAAATTATATTTTTCTTTCACATTATTATTTTAAAGACACATTACACTGTCAATTCTACACAGTTGGAAAGTTAGATTCCTAAGGTTAAGGTATCTCTTTTCTTTTAATTAACATTTTTGTTTATTTTGTTGGTCTTATCTTTGTGTATTTTTCTCTTCCTGAGCTAAAAAAAGAATTCATCAGAAGTTTTATAGGAAGAATATGGATTCAATACTTTTAAATTTTATCTTTGAAATGCAAAACATAGAAATAGAAATGAATAATTCAGTGAGTCATTCACATACCTTGAAGACATCTACTTGCTTATATTTACTTGGCCTTAGTTGAGTCATCTGCTAGCAACTTTCAGAGAAGGGGCATGTACGGAAAAAGAAACAATTTCTCTCTCTCTCTGTCTGTTTCCCTCTGTCTCTTCCCTCCTTCCCTTCGCTTTGTATCTTTACTCTCTCCTTTCACTTTCTCTGTTTCTTCACTCTCTTCTCTCTCTCTCTTCTCTCACTGTCATTTCCCTTTCCTCCATCTGTTAGCTTTGTGAATATACTGTTTTCCCAGAATGTAAGAAGCTGATAATATCTTTTTGGTTACCTTAAGTAATCAAAAGCCATGTATTTAACAGAGTAAAATAAATAAACTATTGGACAAAGTCTCACTTCATTTACATATTTTTTAACTCTTAACTTGTTTAAAATATTTTGTTAGATTTCATGCTATTCCTCCATATTGCTATTTTTCTGTATATAAAGGCAAGTCGGAGAAACCAAAGTCATATTGAATATATTGATTGTTTTCTAAATTATCTTATCCCCATCCCATTATTTTTTAAAATAAATTGAAGCAAATTTTGCATTAATCTCAAATGCATGTTAGGAATGATTGATCAGCATTTGAAGTTGTGGACATTTATGCAAATTTGAATTTATGGAAATCACACAAATGGCAAAAGTAATTCATCGTCTACAGGCTCAATCATAGTAAAATGAAGCATTTAAAAACCATGTTATTGTAATTCTTCCATACCATATCCTCTTGACATATTTCAGCTCACCAGTGTTGTTTTGACTTAATTCTTAGTTCACTCTCCTGGGTGAGATCTTCTGATTAGCTGGTTTAGGGTTTGAAAATACTCCATTCTCTGGTGGATGACTCAGCTTTCCTCCCATGCGTAACTTGAGAATTTCTTATAGGATGTTCATGTTACTGTCAGCACAATTATACATGACTCCAATTACAATGGACTTTGGGAGTTTCTTTTACTTGATATAAGCCAAGATTTAATAGGCAAAAAAGTGTATCTTTTCATTAAAAAGTTACTTATTTTATATACTGTATTCATACCTATGACAACTCAGTCATTAAAAACAAATGTTTTACCACAGAGTATAATCTCCGAAATCTGGCCCTTTCTATTGTTCATTTCTATTGGGAACATCTAGCTCAGGCACTTGTATCTTCTTGCCAACTTATCATAAAAGTGATTTTAACTGGTTCCCATACTGGCTATACTTTCTTTTTTAAAAAAATAATTATTATGGATACATAAGAGTTGTATATATTTATGGGGTACAGATGATATTTTGATACAAGTAGAAAATGTGTAATGATAAAATCAGGGTCATTGAGGTATCCACAACTCAAGCATTGATCATTTCTTTGTATTAGGAACATTACAATTATACCACAAAATTTATAAACTATAATAATTATTGTTATAATTATTAGTAACTATAGTCATTCCATTGTGCTACTGAATACTAGATTTATTCATTCTATCTAACTGTAATTTTGTCCCATTAACCATCATGCTTTATCCTCCCCTCTCTGCTACCCTTTTCAGATTCTGGTAACCATCATTCTACTCTCTATTTCCGTTAGCTTAAATTTTTTTAGCTCCCACATATGACTGGCAACATGCAATATTTGTCTCTCTGTGCCAGGCTTATTTTCACTTGACATAGTGTCCTCCAGTTCCATCCATGAAGGATTTCATTCTTTTTTATGGCTGAAGAATATTTTGTTGTGTATATATACCATATTTTATTTATCTATTCATTCATTGACAGGCATTTAGGTTGCTTCTGTATCTTGGCTATAGTAAATAACGTTGCAATAAACATGGCAGTGCTGATATCTCTTCAAAATACTGATTTCTTTTCTTTTGGACATATACAAAGCAATGGGATTGCTGGATCATGTGGTAGTTCTATTTTTAATTTTTTGAGGAACCTCCATACTGTTTTCCATGGTGGCTGTACTAATTGACATTTTCACCTACAATGTCAATTGTAAGGGTATGGAGTGTAAGATTTCCTTTCACTCCACACCCTTGCTAGCATTCATTATTGCTTGTCTTTTAGATAAAAGTCCTGTTAGCTGGGGTGTGATAACATCTCACTGTAGTTTTGATTTCCAATTCTCTGATGATTCATGGTGCTGAGTAAATTTCTATACATGTGTTGGCCATTTGTATGTCTTCTTTGAGAAATGTCTATTCAGGTATTTTGCCCATTTTAAAATCAGATATTTTTTCCTATTGAGTTGTTTGAATTCCTTATATATTCCAGTTATCAATTTCTGGTCAGATGGGTAGTTTACGAATATTTTATCTCATCCTGTGGGTTGTCTTATCTCATTGTGATACCTAGTAAACTCCTGAAGATCTGGTCAAATAATAACATTGTTCTGTTCTAATTTTGAGTGATTTGTGCCATTTAACTTTTGTTACAGCTGACATTACCAGCTTCTCTATACTACCCCTATGATCAGAGCAAAGAGACTGTACTGATAGCCTCATGTTATATTCTGAGATTCTTTCCACTAACATACCTTTGGTTATGCTTTTCTATAATGCAGAAAAAGTGTGGAGAAAAAAATGGTCCCATCCTTCCTCATTTCCCCAACTCCAGATTTTAAATCAGATATATCCTAAAAATGAAATGACACATCCCCTCTGTAATTTTTCTTTCATGGACTAGAACTATTTTTTATATATGCTATGATAGCATTTAATTTATTGCTCTCTAAAGGCTCTATTCATTTTCTACTGTCTTTTTTTTATTTGTATTCATGCTTTACTTCTCCAGATAGACACAAAGCAAGTCACATTACTATGTATCATCAAATCACCCACAGAGCATGGTGGCACATCTTTCAAAGAGTAGGAACTTGATCATAATTTAGGGGAAGGGGGAGAAGTAATAAATTATGCAAAATATGTACAGCCGAAATTAAGAGTTACAGATGCAAGATATTTTGGAAATCTGTAAAAACAATTTTAAGAATAAGTGCATATATTTCTTCATCTAATATCTTATGCAGAGTAAAAATAACTGATTCATGGATTTCCCAATTCCGGAATTTTGGAGTAATTTTGAATTTGAAAAAAATCTTAGGAAAAAGTTTTTGGACTAGTTTAAGAAATATATATAAGCGTCTGGAGAAAATGCTTTTTTTATATTCTAATTTACATTTATGACTATCCTCCCTCAACAAATTAAATTAAAAAATTGGATCAAGAGAATGTGCTTGGCTTTGTCTTTTTGTATGGAGTTAATGAATCATTCTCTTTCCCAAATTTATTTTCTTAAGCAATAAATATGTACAAGGAAATATAAGTTTATTCTGTCTCTGTAAATCTTGGTAAACATAGAAAAGATATTTTAAGTCAGATTTGTAAGAAGTCTAAAAGACTAATGCTTAGTGCTGTTTTTGCAATTAGGCTCACTAACTTAGATTGAATGTTTTTGGAAATCTATTGTAAATTGGTAGTAAGAATATGGATTACATATATCCTTACAAAATTCGTAAATATCCTTCTTGGTATCACACTGGCTCCTGACTCAAAGAGTATTTTACGTTCTCCTTTAATTACTCAGATTACTAATGTAAAATTTAATTAATGATTACTCATTAACAAAAATTGTCTTTATTTCTCACATTTTTAAGATAAAGTGAAAAAATTCTGTGAATAAAAATTTCAACACATTTTAAGTTAAATCCAAAAGCAGATTTTCGACCTGGATTATGCGGTTTATAAATATCTAGTTTAAGTTGTAAGAACAAATATAAAACATAACAAAACAAACTCTCCAACAATTTTTTCCTTCTTTTACTTTATGGATATATTCAAGAACAACTTTTTTTTCTGACACTATATTAGCTACCTCATGTTTTGTAACATATCACTCCAAAACCTAAGTAGTTTAAACAATTGTAATTATTACATCTTTATAATTTCAGAGAATCAGGAAATCCAGAATAACTTGATTATGCAGTTCTTGTTCAGAGTGTTTCCTAAGGTTCCAATCAGTTATTCTGGGGCTCTGGTCATCTGAAGGCCTTACTGGAATGGAGGGGCCATTTGCAAAATGTTAACTTATGCAAAGTAGCAAATTGGTACTTAGTACTTTATATAGTAATATAGCCTTAGTTTTTCTGCACATGGGCCCCTTAATAGGGTTGCTTAAGTGTCCTGATTCCATAGCATCCGGCTTCCCCAGAACCAGATCAACAGCAAGAAAGATTTAATACCCTTATCCTAACGTCAGAAATCACATACTTTCTCCTCTGTCATACTCTGTTGTTCACACTGGCGGGCCCTGCTTCAATATTGGAGGAACAGCCTGTGTACCAGGAGCTGAGACTCATTCCAGGCTATCTTGAAGACTGTCTACAATTAAGCTTAATAACTTTAATTAGCATATCTAAACTTCAGTTTTCTTTTCTGTAAAATGAGTGGTATGGACTAGATTAGAATCTGCAAACTTGTTTTCTGTAAAGAGCAAGAAAGTAAACATTTTACGATCTGTGGGTCATATAGTCCCTGTTGTATCTACTTAACTTTCTGGTTTAGCACAAAAGAGGATGTAAATTACACAAATGAATGTACACTGTTTTCAGAAGAAAAAAAAACTTTGTTCACCAAATAAATTTGGATTTGACTTACATAATACAGCTTGCTGACCCTGGGCTAAATGATTGCCAATATTTCTTTCATTTTAGAGATTCTAATTATATATTATTTATGTAGGGTATAGAATTTCCATTCCATATTATTTTAAAAGAATAAGCACAGTGTATATATACAATAATGTTGAAAAATATTAAAGACATGTGCCTGTTATGGATAAAATTGTGTCCTTACCAGATTTATATGTTGAAGTCCTAACACCCAGTGTAACTTTGTTTGGAGATAGGGTCTTTAAGGAGGTAATTATGGCTAAATTGTGTCATAAGACTGGGGCCCTACTCCAAAAGGACTAGCGTCCTTATGAGAATATCAAAAGGCACCAGAGATCCCTCTCTGTCTGTGAGGGCACAGAGAGAAGGCCATGAGAAGACACAGAATAAAGGCACCTATCTGCAAGCTAGGAAGAGAGGTCTCATCAGAAACTAAATATGCTGGTACCTTCATCTTGAACTTGCAATTTTCAGAACTTTGAGAAAATAAATTTCTGTTGTTTAAGTCACTTAACCTGTGTCATTCTGTTATTGCAGCCTGAGCAGACTAACACTACTCACAACATTTTCAGATTTTATTATGTTAATAACATACAAACCTATTATACTTTTCCCTTCTTAAAATTATCCCTTTCTTTGACCTTACATTTCCCTGTAGGCTACATCTTTTTTCTATAATTCCTTTTATTACAGAGTTACTACAATAATTGTCTTTTACTACCTCTACTTCCTATGATGGCATTATAATTACACTTTCTTTCCCACCACTGTACTGAAATAATTCTTGTCAAAGTCACCATATTCAGTGGTCAAGCCTTAGTACTCCTTTACAGTCCTCTCACCTGCATTTAATACATATTCTCACTCTGTCCTTTTGAAACACTCTTTTTTATCTTCCTGGGTGTCATACCATGTCGTGTTCCTCTTTCCTCAATATTCCTTCTCAAGCATCTTCAAATGATATTTCTACTGTTAGTAAAATATGCCAGGATTCAGGCCTAGAGCCTCTTTTCTTCTGCATTAATACTGAAAAACAGTATTATTTGTGATTCTATCTGCACTGATGGTTCTAAATACCTTTATGTACTGTTTTCAATACATGAAAAATTGTTTCTAGTCCTGACCTCCCCCTGAATTCCAAATTTATATAGGTAATTGTTAATTAGAAACAATTACTTATTGTGTCTGCAACAGGATACCTGTCCGAGGTCTTTTAGGGACCCGTCCACACAGCAGCAAGTAAGCAGTGGGCAACTGAGCATTACGCCTGAGCTCCACCACCTGTCAGATCAACGGTGACGTTAGATTCTCATAGGAGTGCAAACCCTATTGTGAACTGTGCATGTGAGGGATCTAGGTTATGTGCTCCTTATGGAAATCTGATGACACATGTAATGCACTTGAATCATCCCGAAACTATACCCCACTCCCTCTGGTCTGTGGAAAAGTTGTCTTCCATGAAACAGGTCCCTGGTGCCAAAAAATTGGGGACAGCTGTAATAGACATTTGTAACTAAAAAGCCCCAGTGTAGTTATCAATACCCACTGCCCACCAGTCTTGTTGCTTTACCATGTTCCTGATATCAAGAAATGATGCCACCATACATGGAGTTGCTCAAGCCAGAACCAGAGAATCAGGTATATTATGGAGCTGATTCGTACTGATTTATGAAAGCCTTGTTAACAGATGTGAACCCGAGAGGGCCAAACCTTCAAGATGATCCCATGTGACTATCTGGGTCTAAGTTTTCTAGAGTCAAATGGCCATTTGCTAACTAGAGTTCACACACCTAGAATAAGTTCTCCTAAAACCCACACCTCTGTTTAACTTTGAGACTTTTCCAAGTTTAGCTGTATCAACCAATCAGGGTTTATATGCATTAACCAATCAAAACTCAGCTGCAGTGACCAATCAAAACTAAGCAAGTTTGTGTCTTCATTTAAATAAATGAACTGATTGGAAACCTGAGCAGGAACTTTTGCTTTAAAGCCCAAACCCTCCATTTGTTCCCTGGAACACACCTTTATTTTACACCAAAGTCTGCATCTTCCTGGTTTGCAAACTTTTCATTGGAATAATGTATCTTTCCTCCAAATTCTTTTTCAGAGAACTGTTCACAGCTTATTGTTATTTCTTTAGAAATTTTGTGAGCTGATTTTTAAAATAATCCACTATTAAATTATAGAATGAAACTATATTCCAATACCTGAAACTATACAAAAAGTTCAGGTGATAAATAGTTTTAAGTGAGAAATAGTTTTCAAGTGAGTAACAGTTTTCAAGTGAGAAAACAATTGGGATCAGTACTGATCACATTTAGCTGACAGACATTTCAGTTCAAAAAACATAAAATTATCAGTGAAAAATTAGCAGTAAGTTAATATTCATGGTTGAGAAATTAACAGTATGTCACAAATCAGATTTAATAAGAGTTAGTAAATTTTCATGCTACTCCATTTGTCAAATCATGATTGAGTTGTAATCATAGGTTGTCTACAGATACAAAATTTTGGCAAAAAAAGAACAATCAACAATATGTCTCGAATAAATTGGTTATATGAAAAGCATAATATGTATTTTATATCTCATTAGTATTTGGATATTGTGTGCTACAAATGTACACACACATAATTTTGAAAAGCCATTTATCAAACATTTACTGGTACACTGTTGCTTAGATTAATCTTTGACTCTTCTCTTTTCTTATGCTGTGTATCCAATCCATCAGCAAATTCTATTAGTTCCACAAAATAGATCTCCAATCCATGCACTTATTTCTAACTTGTCTACCATTACCTTAGGTAAAGCTATAATCAACTTTTTCCTAAGATACTGCGATAATTTCCCAACTGAGCTCTCTGTTAGTCTTTCCTAATTATTTTCCATTTTGGCATAGGAATCTGGATCATCCTTTCAAAACTTCTATCCAATCACATCATTACCTTCCTTAAAACTCCAATGACATTTCAAAAAAACTGGGTGAAAGTCTTTAATGTAATATTCTGGAAATTACCTTCTCCAACATTATTTTTTGTCTTCTCACTCTTTTATTCCCTTTAGCTCCTTGAACATTTTGCCATTCCTTAAGTATTCCAGGTTTGTTTCACCTCAACTATCTTATAAAAAGCTTTTCTTCCTTTCCTTTACTTTCCTCTTTTCTTTTCTTTTGTTTTTTCTTGCTGTGTCATCTATGCCAGAGTGCAGTGGTGCAATTACAGCTCACTGCAGCCTCAATCTCCTGGGTTCAAGCAATCTTTCCACTTCAGCCTCCCTGGTATCTGGGACCACAGGCATGTACCACCATGCCTGGGTCATTTTTTTATTTTTTTTATGTTTTACTTTATTTATTTATTTATTTATTTATTTATTTATTTTTAGAAACAGGATCTCCCTGTGTTGATCAGGTTGGTCTTGATCTCCTGGGTTCAAGCAATCCTCCTGCCTCGGTCTTCTGAAGCTCTGGGGTTACATGAGTGAGACACTGTACCTGGCGAGGAAGGTGTTACTTAATGATTCTCACCTTTCTTTCTTTCATTTAGCTCTTCATATAAACATTTGATCCTCAGTGGGATCGTCTCTGACCAGCTTGATGAAAATGGCATCTCCTAGTATCTCTTAAAATGGTATATTTAATTTTCAGTTCCTTATATGTTAGATTTTATATATTATTTGCCTTCTCCATAAGAAGACAAACTACATGAGGGTAGTTATGAGAAGAGGAAAGTTGGACACACAAAAAGACACCAAGGAGGTGAGACACCGAATCATCATGGTGGACAGCAGGCAGGACTAGATTGCAGCTTCAACTCAGAGGGATAGAGCAGCAGGCAGAGAGATTCGCTTCGTGAATTTTAGTTCTAGATCAACTGCAAAAACAAACCAGGAATCCCAAGAGGAACCACAGACACTCTGAAGGAAGCAGAATGCTCCTGCAGGACCCAGAAGACACCCCAAATACTGTGAGTGCCCCAGTTGAGGAAATGGGAAAGGGAGATCTTCCTCTCCCAAACACACACCCCCACCAGGGAAACTGAAGGTCTGTTTGCGGGAGAAGTTTCTGACCTTACCTTGAGCTGAGTCAATCTAGAGAGCCCAGGGAAATACAGGGGTAGAGGAAGCAGGGGGTAAGGCCCTAGGAGCTTACTGGGTCCCCAAGCAGGCTATCCCTGCCTGGCACCACAGGGATCCTTTGGGAGGGCAGATAGAGGAGTGGGGGTAAAATGTCAGAGGGAGAAGGAAGTCTCCTGCTGAACTTTCTAACAATTTGAACCGGAAGAGAAGCCTCCCGGCCAGAACTCGGGAAAGGGTGTGAATTCGGTGTGCAGATTCCATAGACCAGGGAATAACCAAGCTCTTTTATTTCACAGCTGGGAACCCGGTAGCCTGAATCAAGTTCTCAAGCCCAGCTTGCCTACCACCTGGAAACAGACCCAGGGCTTTCAGGGGAGCACCGTGGGAGTGAGACCAGCCATTTGGCTTGTGTGGGAGCTGGGTAAGAATTCTGACTGCCAGCTTTCTCCTGCTTCCCTGAGAACCAGCATGAATCAACACAGGCAGCCATAATCCCCTTAGGTACACAACTCCATTTACCTGAGAACTTCACCCATGTCCCCCACAGCAACTGAAGCAAGACCTGCCCAAGGAGAGTCTGAGCTCAGACACAGTTAGCCCTGCCTGCACCTGTTGGGCCTTCCCCATCCACACTGGAAGCTGAAGACAAAGGGCACCTTGTCTTCTATACACTTGGGAGTTGTGAGTCCCCACCCGCTGCAGGTTCCTCTCCATACTACCACAGCTGATGCTCTCTGGAATGTGCCACCTCGCAGCAGGAAGCTAACCAGCACAAAAATAAAGCATTAAACCACCAAAGCTAAGAACGCTCACAGAGTCCATTTCACTCCCCTTCCATCTCCACCAGAACAAGTGCTGGTATCCACAGCTGAGAGACTCATAGATGGTTCATATCACAGGACTCTGTGCAGATAACCTCCAGTACCAGCTCAGAGCCAGGTAGACTTGCTGGGCGTTTAGACCCCGAAGACAGATAAAAATCACTGCAGCTTGGCTCACAGGAAGTCACATCCATAGGAAAAGGGGAGAGTACTACAGCAAGGGAACATCCCATGGGACAAAAGGATCTGAACAAGAGCCTTCAGCCCTAGACCTTCCCTCTGACAGAGCATACCCAAATGAGAATGAACCACAAAACCATCTCTGGTAATATGACAAAACAAGGCTCTTCAACATCCCCCCAAAATCACACTAGTTCACCAGCAATGGATCCAAACCAAGAAGAAATCTCTGATTTACTTGAAAAGTAATTCAGGAGGTTAGTTATTAAGCTAATCAGGGAGGCACCTGAGAAAAGTGAAGACTAATACAAGGAAATCCAAAAAATAATGAGAGAAGAGAAGGGAGAAATATTCAGAGAAATAGATAGCATAAAGAAAAAACCATCAAAATTTCAGGACACATTGGACACACTTATAGAAATGCAGAATGCTCTGGAAAGTCTTAACAATAGAGTTAAACAAGTAGAATAAAGAAGTTCAGAGCTCAAAGACAAGATCTTTGAATTACCCAATCCAACAAAGACAAAGAAAAAAGAATAAGAAAATATGAACAAAGCCTGCAAGAAGTCTGGGATTATGTTAAACGATCAAACCTAAGAATAATTGATGTTCCTGAGGAAGAAATATAAAGGTTTGGAAAACATATTTGGGGGAATAATCAAGGAAAACATCCCCAGCCTTGCTAGAGACCTAGACATCCAAATACCTCAGCAGAAACCCTACAAGCTAGAAGGGATTGGGGTCCTATCTTCAGCTTCTTCAAACAAAACAATTATCAGGTAAAAATTTTGTATCCAGTGAAACTCAGCATCATATATGAAGGAAAAATAGTCTTTTTCTGGCAAACAAATGCTGACTCACCACTACCAAGCCACCAGTACAAAAACTGCTAAAAGGAGCTCTAAATCTTGAAACAACTCCTGGAAACACATGAAAACAGAACCTCTTTAAAGCATAAATCACACGGGACCTATAAAACAAAAATGCAAGTTAAAAAGCAAAAACAAAAAAAAAGGTTCACAGGCAATAGCACTATGAATGCAACAGTACCTCACATCTTAATACTAACATTGAATGTAAATGGCCTAAATGCTCCACGTAAAAGATACAGAAGTGCAAAATGAATAGGAACTCACCAACCAACTCTTTGCTGACTTCAGGAGACTCATCTAACACATAGGACTCGCATAAACTTAAAATAAAGGGGTGGAAAAAGGAATTTCATGCAAATGAACACCAAAAGCTAGCAGGCGTAGCTATTCTTCTATCAGACAAAACAAATTTTAAAGCAACAGCAGTTAAAAGAGACAAAGAGGGACATTATATAATGGTAAAAGGCCTTTTTCAACGGGAAAATATCACAATCCTAAACATATGTGCACCTAACACTGGAGCTCCCAAATTTATAAAACAATTACTAATAGATCTAAGAAATGAGATAGATAGCAACATAGTAACAGTGGGGACTTCAATACTCCACTGACATCACTAGACAGGTCATCAAGAGAGAAAGTCAACAAAGAAACAATGGATTTAAATCTGAACAAATGGACCTAACAGATAAATACAGAACATTTCATCCAACAACTGCACAATACACATTCTATTTCTACTCAACAGCACATGGAACTTTCTCCAAGATAGACCATATGATAGGCCATAAAATGAGCCTCAATAAATTTAAAAAAATTCAAATTATGTCAAGCACCCTCTTAGCCCACAGTGCAATGAAACTGGAAATCAACTCCAAAAGGAACCTTCAAAACATGCAAATACATGGAAATTAAATAACCTGCTTCTGAATGAGCATTGGGTCAAAAACAAAATCAAGAATGAAATTAAAAAATTCTTCAAACTGAACGACAATAATAACACAACCTATCAAAACCTCTGGGATACAGTAAAGGTGGAGCTAAGAGGAAAATGCATAGCCCTAAACACCTATATCAAAAAGACTGAAAGAGCACAAACTGATATTCTAAGGTCACACCTCAAGGAACTAGGGAAACAAGAACAAACCAAACCCAAACCCAGCATAAGAAAGGAAATAACCAATATCAGAGCAGAACTAAATGAAATTGAAAAAAAAAATGCAAAAGATAAATGAAACAAAAAGTTGGTTCCTTGTAAAGATAAATAAAATAGGTCATTATCAAGATTAACCAAAAAAAGAAGAGAGAAAATCTGTATAACCTCATTAGGAAATGAAATTGGAGATGTTACAACTGACACCACTGAAATACAAAAGATCATTCAAGACTGCTATGAACACTCTCACACACATAAATTAGAAAACCTAGAAGAGAGAGATAAATACCTGGAACAATGCAACCCTCCTAGGTTAAATCAGGAATAATTAGTTACCCTGAACAGACCAATAACTAGTACCAAGATGAAAACAGCAATTTAAAATTACCAACAAAAAAAAGTCCAGGACCAGACGGATTCACAACAGAATTCTAGACATTCAAAGAAGAATTGGTACCAATCCTTTTGACACTATTATTACACAAGATAGAGAAAGACAGAAACATCCCTAATTCATTCTGTGAAGCCAGCATCACCCTAATAACAAAACCAGGAAAGAACACAACCAACAAACAAAACTACAGACCAATATCCTTGATGTACATAAATGCTAAAATCCTTAACAAAACACTAGCTAATCGAATCTAACAACATATCAAAAAGAAAATCCACCATGAACAAGCGAGTTTCATACCAGGGATGTAGGGATGGTTTAACATATCCAAGTCAATAAATGTGATACACCACATAAACAGAATTGAAAACAAAAATTACATGATCATTTGAATAGATGCAGAAAAAGCCTTTGACAAAATCCAGTATCCCTTTATGATTAAGACTCTCAGCAAAATTGGCTTGCAACGGACGTACCTCAACATAATAAAAGCCATCTATGGCAAACCCACAGCCAACATAATACTGAAGGAGGAAAAGTTGAAAGCATTCCCTCTGAGAGCTGAAGCAAGACAAGGATGCCACCTCTCACCACTCCTCTTTAACACAGTACTGGAAGTCCCAGCCAGAGCAATCAGACAAGAGAAAGAAATAAAGGACATCCAAATTGGTAAAGAGGAAGTCAAATTGTCATTGTTTTCTAATGATATGATTGTTTACCTTGAAAACCCTAAAGACTCCTCCAGAAAGTGCCTAGAATTGATAAAAGAATTCATCAAAGTTTCCAGATACAAGATTAATGTGCGCAAACCAGTAGCTCTTCTATACACAAACAGTGATCAAGCTGAGAGTCAAATCAAGAATTCAAACCCTTTTACAGTAGCTGCAAAAATAATGAAATACTTAGGAATATATATAACCAAGGAGGTGAAAATCCTTTACAAGGAAAACTACAAAACACTGCTGAAAGAAATCACAGACGACACAAATGGAAACACATCCCAAGTACATGGCTGGGTAGAATCAATATTGTGAAAATTACCATACTTACCATACTGCCAAAAGCAATCTCCAAATTCAACACAATTCCCATCAAAATACCACCATCATTATTCACATAATTAGAAAAAACAATTCTAAAATTCATATGGAACCAAAAAAGAGCCCGCATAGCCAAAGCAAGATTAAGCAAAAAGAACAAATCTGGAGGCATCACACTACCTGATTTCAAACTAAACTATAAGGTCATAGTCACAAAACAGCATGGTACTGGCATAAAAATAGGCACATAAACCAGTGGAACAACATAGAGAACCCAGAAATAAACCCAAATACTTACAGCCAGCTGATCTTTGACAAAGCAAACAAAAACATAAAGTGGGGAAAGGACACCCTCTTCAAAAAATGGTGCTGGGATAATTGGCTAGCTACATGTAAGAGAATGAAACTGAATCCTCATCTCTCGTTTATACAAAAATCAACTCTAGATAGATGAAGGACTTAAATCTAAGACCTGAAACTATAAAAATTATAGAAGATAACATTGGAAAAACTCTTCTAGACATTGGCTTAGGCAAGGATTTCATGACCAAGAACCCAAATGCAAACGCAATAAAAACGACGATAAATAGCTGGGACCTAATTAAACTAAAGAGCTTTTGCACAGCAAAAGGAACAGTCAGCAGAGAAAATGGAAAACTCACAGAGTGGGAAAAAATCTTCACAATCTATACATCTGACGAAGGACTAATATCCAGAATCTACAATAAATGCAAACAAATCAGAAAAAAAAATCTCATCAAAAATTCGGCTAAGGACATGAATAGACAATGCTCAAAATATGCAAAGGTCAAGAAACATATGAAAAAATGCTCAACATCACTAATGATCAGGGAAATGCAAATCAAAACCACATTGCAATACCATCTTACACCTGCAAGAATGGCTATAATCAAATAATCAAGAAACAGCAGATGTTGGTGTAGATGCTATGAACATGCAACACTTCTACACTGCTGGTGGGAATGTAAACTAATAGAGCCACTACAGCAAACAATGTGGATTTTCCTTAAAGAACTAAAAGTAGAACTACCATTTGATCCAGCAATCTCACTACTGGGTATCTACTCAGAGGAAAAGAAGTCATCATACGAAAAAGATACTTGCACATGCATGTTTATAGCAGCAAAATTCGCAATTGCAAAATCGTGGAACCAACCCAAATGCCCATCAATCAGTGAGTCGATAAAGAAACTGTTATGTGTGTGTATATATATATATAGGAATACTACTCAACCATAAAAAGGAATGAATTTATGGCATTTGCAGCAACCTGGATGAGATTGGAGACTATAATTCTAAGTGAAGTAACTCAGAAATGGAAAACCAAACATCTTATGTTCTCACTGATGTGTGGGAGCTAAGCTATGAAGATACAAAGGCATAAGAATGATACAATGGACTTTAGGGACTTAAGGGGAAGGGTGGGATGGGAACTAGGGATAAAAGACTACAAATAGGGTGCAGTGTATACTGCTCAGGTGATGAGTGCACCAAAATCTCACAAGTCACAGCTAAAGAATGTATTTAACCAAATACCACCTGTATCCCAGTAACTTATGGAAAAATTGAAATTAAAATAAAAATTGAAAAAAAAGACAAGCTACATGAGGTTAGGAGCATGTGCGTATGTGTGTGTGTGTGTGAGTGTGTGTGTGTGTGTTTGATTGTTTGTTTGCTTCCATATTTCCAGAGTCCAGGATTGGATCTCAATATTAGGCTTTCAAAAAATTAGCTTATTTCGTTACTGACAACTCTAATTTAAATGTAAGTTTCATTCCGCAATAGGCCAATTTTATTTTTTTCATTCCTACACCAACAGCATCAAAGAAGTTCTTTGAATTTAACAGAAAAGTCATAAATATTTGTTGAATTAATATTATTTTTGTTTCCATAGTGATATGGAAAACACGATGTGCCAAGAGAATAATTTGTCTACCATTGAAACATAGTTACTAAAACATAATATTAGTTATTAAATATCCCTGTGTATATTAAAGAATTTAACATAGTCCAAAAAGAGATCTTGCCTTTGGCCTTGGCTTATGAGAGGTAATTACTAATGCCATGGAATGCCATGCCTGTTGAGTGGCTTTGTTTGAGATCTTTGGCCAGCCAGAGAGTAACATGTGGTTTGGTGATGATCCCTTGGGTCTGAAAGTATTAGTTTGATATCCTGAGACTCTAGAGGCTGAGATCAGCCATGTTGTCAGTCAACCATACTGACATGATAAAGCCTAAATAAATACTCAAGATTCGTGTGAACTTTCCTGGTTGGTAATATTTCATATGCATTACCACATATCAAAGTGGAGAAATTAACACTGTCCATGAGTCCATGGGGAGAGTAAAACAGGAGTTTTGTTTTTGATACTTTTCCCAGACTCTGCTATATATGCTTTCTCCCTTGGCTGATTTTAACCTGTATCCTTTTCCTACAATAACCATGATGGTGAATATAACAGCTTTCAATAAATCCTGTGAGACCTTCTAGCGAATGATGAAATCTGAGGAGATTTAGGGGACGTTATGTTGAACTTGCAGTTGGTGTCAGAAATGATGGTCTTATATGCATTTGTATACCCTCTAACTTTGTACTATACCTTTAATAGACACAAATGTGATTATTTGAGTTATTCATAGAATATGAAGATTTTACAGTCAAGGTTTGCTTTCTTTTTGCTTTGATTTTAATCTCTGGTGGATGCTGTAGTGCACCATCCTGATTCCACTTTATGAACAAGGCATTCTTCCTCCTAGTTGTTCAGAAAGCAGCTAGCTAAGTCCATCAGGACTAGAGAGCAAGGAAATGAGCAACAATTTGTAAAATATATGCAAGACTTGCACCCTGGAACTAAATAACATTGTTGAGAATAATTAAAGAAGACAAATATATGGAATGATAAATTTATAAATTTGAAGACACTAATTTTTAAGATGATAGTTCTCCCCTAAACTGATTTATACATTAAACGTATTTCCAACTGAAATCTCAGCAGGCTTTTTATAGAAACATAAAAGTAAATTCTAATATTTACATGGACATGCAAATAACTTAGACGAAGATGGACAAAATAGGAATGAAGTCCAGATGACTCCTGGTATTTAAGATTTCTGGGGGGAACATTTCTATACACATTAATTTATGTACTTTGTGCTACTTCAATAGAGGTGAGTAGTTACAAAAGAAATCATATGGCCCATAAGCGTTAACTCTCTTAGTTTTAACAGAATAATTTTTCTGAATTCTGACCTCTAACAAAAACAAATTTAAAATAATAGGAGAAAATGGATGATATGTATTATCCAATTTTAAAATTTACTACAAAACAGAGATGATCAAGGTTGATGCCAAATACATTTAGGGCCAAATGTTTCTTTGTTGTTTGGGGCTGTCCTATGCAATTTGAGGTGATTTGCAGCATCCCTGGCTTCTACCAACCAGATGACAGTAACTGCTTTCCCAGTTGTGACAACAAAGGGTGCCTCTAGACATTGTTAAATGACCCCTCAGGAGCAAATTTACTCCCAGGTGAGAGTCAATACCATTAGTCTACAATAAGAAGGACAAGCTGTATTGTGCTAATGACAGACATATAGACTAAAGGAACACTTTCAATGAATCACTCTTCAATGGTCAGTTGATTTTTAACAACATTGCTTAAGTGATTCAATGGATGAAATGGTAGTTTTTTTGTTTTTTAAGTTGCAGAAACTGTTGGATGTTCTCATAGGAAAGAATGTTACCCCTTAATTCAAACCATGCACAAAAGTTAACTGAAATTAATCATTAATTATAAACTTAAATGTAAGAATACATGTGAAACCATTAGAATTCTGTAACAAAAGAGAGTCAAAAATCTTTGTGGCCATATAGCAGGCAAAAATTTCTTATATAAGAAAAACAAAACCATGAACCATAAAGGAAAAACAATGATAAGGCATTGTCAATATTTAAACATCTTGTTGTTTGAAAGAAGCTGTTATGAAAATGAAAAAGTGAAACACAGCACATAAGAAAATTGTGCAAATATATATCTGACCAAGTGCTTCATTACAGAATTTATACTTAAGTCAATAAAAGATGAGTTACTCAATAAAAATGGCAAAGTTTGTTTGACAGTTTTAGAAATTTAATTGGCAATAAACACGTGAAATGATTCTCACAAAGAATAGTCACCAGGAAATTAAAAATTAATACATATTCAGACATCACTGCATACCTATTAAAAGAACAAAAATATAAATTGATAATAAGGATAGGGAGCAATTGGAACTCTTCTGCCTTTCTTGTGGGAATACGAAATCATGCAGCTACATGTGAAAGCAGCTTGATATTTCCTTATGAATAAAACATACACTTATCATATAACCTAGTTATTATACTCCCAGGTATTTATCAATGAAAGGTTAAGACATATGTCTACAAAATGACTTGTATGGAAATAAACATAGCTTCATTAATCATAATAGTCAAATATGTGAAATAAAGCAAATGTTTATCATCAGTTAAATACAGAAACTAAATGAAGTATATTACAGGAATCATACTCAGCTACATAAAAGAACAGGCTGCTGACACTCAAAAGAGCATGTTTGGCTCTCCAAAATATCATGCTAAATGAATGAAGTGAAACACAAAGACTATATACTATATGATTCAATTTACATAAAATTCAAGATAAGGCAATAGTATAATGACAGAAAGCAGAACAATGACTTGCCTAAGAGCAGGAGTAGGACAAGGGTATTAAAAGCAAAAGTGCAGAAGGAAACTTTTCTTGGAGTGATGAAAATGTTCATGTGTTGCAGTGGTTTTACGAATGGATACATTTATCAAAACTCATCAAACTATACATTTTAAATGCATGATAATATTAGATGTAAGTCATAGATCAATAAGACTAAGATTAATGAAATTATATAATTTGAAGAAAAGAAATAATTTAAATGCTAATGATATAAACATATTTATGTGAAAATTAATATAAGCAACAAAAATAAAATTAATAGAATTCTGCAAGTAGTAAAATGCTAAATTAACTTACAAAATTACTAGCATTCTTCTACAATGAAATAATCAACTTAAATACTTCTAAAGTATGAAGTAAACAAAATGTTGAAAATGAAACAACAAACTTTTGTGGCCTTAGACTAGTAAAACTATTCTCAAACTGACACAAAGATATGTTAAAACAAAGGTGAAGAATTGATGGATTTGACAACAGAATTAAATATTTTGAATCAAAATATTTTATAATATAAATAAATGATAAGATTGGAGATAGACTATATAATAATCTGTACTATCTAACACTGCTAAACAATTAATAGATTATACAAGAAAATTTTGCAAATCAATGAGAAAAAGGGAAAAAATTAAATATGCAAATGATTCACAGAATCTGAGAACTGAATGGCTAATAGGTACAAATATGTATAAACTTATATCTCTGTCTATATATAATCTCTGTATATCTGGGCCACACTATCAAGCATCTCAGCATTATAAGTTACATTAAGAACTATAGACTTTATTCTAAAATATTGAAAATATTGAGTGGTGTTTTAAGCACATTTAAATGCAATATACACATGAAAACTATGCTTTGGCTACATTCTATATTATAGCGAGGAGGATAGAAAAATTTCTAGTCAGAAAACCAGTTGGAAGTATTCTGTAACAATCAACAGGAGAACTGGAATTGGTAATGGAGATGAAGAAAAGTTTATGAATACAAAAGATATTTAACAAATAATGTCAACAGAGCAAGGTAATTCATTAGATTTGGAATTATAGAAGCAAGCAAACGATGAGTCCAAGTTTTCTGGCTTGTGAAATTTCTCAGATAATGCTGTCAGAAGAAAAATACATAAAGAAATGACAGAGGGTAGAGATAGATGATTATCTCATTTATGGACTTAACTGAGCAGAGATCCAAATATATATACATATACATATATATATACATATACATATATACATATACATATACATATATATCTATATATGTATATATGTATATATAAATATATATATCCCTCCCTACTTTACATATACATATATATCTTTATATATAGATATATCTATCTATATCTATATCTATATATCTATATATATCCCTACTTTACATATATATATATATCCCTACTTTACATATATATGTGTGTGTATATATATATATACTCTTTAGCACCATAAATATATGAGCCTACAATAGAGACTAAAAAGGTATGGTAAAAGAGAAAGGACAACCAGGAGAAAGCTATTTTATGAAAGCCAAGGAGAAAGAAATGCTTAGAAAGAGTATTCAACATTTTCAAAAATGGCTAAAAGGAAATGAAACATAATAACTGATTAATATTGTTTTAGTTTAGTGATTTTTGGTTAAGTGATGAAGCTGAAAGTATGAATACAACAGGTAGAACATATAAAGGGCTAATATTTACTGAGTATTTATATAGATGCCAGGTATTTTGCTGAATTTTAATTAGAGTATTTTTCACTATAAGCATATGAGGTTGCTGTTATTATTTGTACCGCATTTTATAGATGAATAAACGCAGGCATATTGAAGTACAACAAGTTCTCACGTAATCTCCTCAGTAGGTTCTTAGAAACTGCTACTTTAGGCCGGGCGCGGTGGCTCACGCCTGTAATCACAGCACTTTGGGAGTCCGAGGCGGGTAGATCACGAGGTCAGGAAATCGAGACCATCCATCCTGGCTAACACGGTGAAACCCCGTCTCTACTAAAGATACAAAAAATTAGCCCTAGCCCGGCGTGGTGGAGGGAGCCTGTGGTCCCAGCTACTCGGAAGGGTGAGGCAGCAGAATGGCGGGAACCCAGGAGGCGGAGCTTGCAGTGAGCCGAGATTGTGTCACTGCACTCCAGCCTGGGCGACAGAGCGAGACTGTCTCAAAAAAGAAACTGCTACTTTAAGCAAAATGATATGTAATGAAACCAATTTTACCATAGGCTAATTGACATGCAAAAGAATTAAGTTCTTATGGCATATTTCTGGTCACAAAATCATCAACAACTTCTAAATAAAGACCAAAACACTTCTAATATTAAACATTAAAATAAATGTGTATTAAATATACATTTTAAAAATCTTAATAAAAGCAAGTAAGATAATTACTTACTTATTCCAGTTCAGGTTTTCAGGTGGCTAAAGACGTCCAGGCAGCTCAGGACACAAGGTGGGTACCAGTCCTAGACAGGACGTCATTTCCTCACAGGGTGCATTCACACAGACACTCACACTCACTCATGCTGGGACCATGTATACACACCAAGTAAACTAAGGTCCATATCTTTAGGATGTGGGAGGAAACAAGAGCAAACAAAGAAAACCCACACAGACATGGGGAGAACATGCAAACTGCACACAGACAGTGGCCCCCAGCCGAGAACAGATTCTCTTTTCTCATCTACGTTTTCATAAAACGACATTGAACAAAATGACACTATTCAAGGACCTGTTGTACAATAATGAAAAGATCTCATTCCACAACTATTCATGATGAAAATAACAGTTAAGTTGTGTTGACTAAATTATAATAATAACAGTGAATAATATCACATAGAAACAAATAAAAAGTAAAGTTACAGCAAAAAGTGAAAAATAAAAATGTATAAACACTGCTGTAGCATTGACACTGAGTCATATTTGGTAATACATTAATTAGGAGAATTTAAAAATATATATAATATAGTTTTGGGATCATGTATTTGTTTGCTTATGTAGTTGCCTAACAACAAGCAGCAGATGCCTAAGTGGGCTCTTCTTCAGTGAAGCCGTATGTCTTCCCCCTGGGGAAAAGGAGAGCAAATTTACTTTATTTATTTATTTATTTTTTTGAGACGGAGTCTCGCTCTGTCGCCCAGGCTGGAGTGCAGTGGTGCAATCTAGGCTCACTGCCAGCTCTGCCTCCCAGGTTCACGCCATTCTCCTGCCTCAGCCTCCCCAGTACCTGGGACTACAGGCGCCCGCCACCACGCCCAGCTAATTTTTTTTGTATTTTTAGTAGAGACGGGGTTTCACCATGTTAGCCAGTAACCAGGATGGTCTCGATCTCCTGACCTCGTGATCCACCCGCCTCAGCCTCCCAAAGTGCTGGGATTACAAACTTACTTTCTTGATGAGACTTGGTATGGGTATTGCAAATGACCAAAACTACTTTTATTTTACCATATTAAAGTCTTTTATAAAGAAAGTGATTTATTTTTACCTTCACAAAAGGAAATCCTGCAAAACAAACCTCCACATTTCCCTGCTGTCAACCTCAATGACCATAGTACATAAAGTAAATAAAGGGCAGTGAAAGATGTATAATGAGAATTCTTGGACTTCTGCAAAATATGCTGAGAATATTCGTACTCAGAGGTCTCCATCCAAAATGCTCATCTCCATTGTGTTATTGCTTAATCGTCTCTGTAGGAAGATGATGAGATGTGCCTATGTGTATATCTATGATCACACCACTCAAAGGTGCCATAGCAGGGGTGGGACAGTGGGAGTAGTCTGCACCAGGTGGAGGCAATATGAGTAATGAGGCATTCTCTATAGAATCCTTTAAAATAATAATGACATTGGTCAAACAGGCCAGCTACACACATTTGTTTCAAGTGTTAAGTTTGTGGTGGTTCAGAATAGATCAGAATCATTTTGCATGTCTTTCTTGTCTATGATGCCCATTTAGCTACACATTCTTTTGTTTAACAATAGATTCTACATAAACCATGCACCTAGTGATTGTAAATAGGTAGGACCAAAATTTGAGTTACTTCTATTATCACATCATGTGAAAATTATTATCTGAACTTGACAGAAGAATGCACTCAACAATAAGGCAATATCATGACACTATTCACATTAGGAAAGCCATGAAATCAACCTCGGTGTCTATCAGCATTTTGCTGAGTAAAGAAAATGTGGTATACATACACCATGGAATACTACGTGGTATATATACATCACGGAATACCATCAAAGACAATAAAATCATATCCTTTGTAGCAACATGAATAAAGCTGGAAGCCATTATCCTAAGTAAAATAACTCAGAAACAGAAAATCAAATACCACGTTTTCTCTCATAAGTGGGAGCTAAATAATGTGTGCTCATGGATACACAAATGAAAATAATAGACTCTGAGGGCTCCAAAAGGGGAGAGATTGAAAGGAAAGTGAGAGTTGAAAGATTGCCTGTTGTGTACAGTGTTTGCTCTTTGGCTACTGGGTGCGCTAGGAGCACAATTTCCACCTTTATGCAATATAATCATGCAACAAATCTGCACATATACCCTTTGAATCTAAATTAAAAAAATTGAGCAACCAATTGAAAATGGACAAAGAGAAGAACCTACACCTCACCAAAGAAAATGTGCAGTTGATATATAAGCATATTAAAAGATGCTCCAGATCATATGTCATTAAGGAAATGCATAATAAGTAACAATGTGTTATCACTACATACCTAAAAGAATGACCAAAATCTAGAACACTGACAACACTAAATACTGGCAAGGATGTGAAGCAATAGGACTCTCATTGACTGTCAATGGGAATACAAAATGGTACAACTACTTTGAAAGACAGTTTGCCAGTTTCTTATAAAAGTAAACATTCTCTTACCAAACAGTCCAGCATATTATGTTCCTTGGTATTTACCCAAATTAATGGAAAATTAAGTCCACACAAAAACTAGCACACAGATGTTTACTGCAGTTTTATTCATAATTGCCAAAACTTAGAAGCAACCAAAAGTCCTTCAGTAGGTGAATCGGTAATTAAACTGTGAATACCCGAGCAGTTGAATATTAGTCAGCACTAAAAAGAAATGGACTATCAAGCCTTGAAAACACATGGAGAAAACTTAAAATGCACATTAATAAGTAACATAAACCAGCTGGAAAGGGCTACATACTGTATGATTGAAACTACATGACATTCTGAAAAAGACAAATCTGCAGAGACAGTAAAATGATTAGTGACTGTCAGACACTAAGAGATGGGAAAGATGGATAGACAGAGGACAGAAATGTTTAAGGTAGGGAAACTATTCTGTATGATATTATAATGGTGGACATATGTCATTATACATTTGTTAAACTCAATGAAAGTACAACACCCAGAATGAATCATAATGTAAACCACAAACTTAGGTTGATAATGACTCATCAATGTAGGTTTGCTAGTTGTAACAAGTGTGGGAGGTGTTGGTAATGGAGGAGGCTGTGGATATGTGGAGTCGGGAAGAATAAGGTATGTAAAAGTAGTGTCCCTCAAGTTTGCTATGAAGCTAAAATTCTTCCCCCCACAATAAAGTTGATTTAAAAGAAAATATATTAATGTAATTAAAACGTACTAATTTATTTCTTTTGTCCTTTTTCACAATAGTATATTTTAGTGGCTCATATAGGTTTCAATAAAGGAAAGTTTTCACTATGTGAGTATCTTTTGTATTCATTATTAATATTTTTAAATTATTATGAATAATTTTATTCAATAATAATTTTAATAATGCATGAATAATTTTAAAATAATCTTGCAGTGTAGAGAAGAACATATTAAAATATGATCTGTTCCAGGCATTCAATTTTATATCAAATATCTAGCTATTAATAATTTGTCCCAAGCCTTCCTTCTGAAGATTGTCTTTCTCTTGGAAAGCTAACTCCTTGCCTTGGATCAAATGAATGCACCTGAAATTTCTGTCAGTTTAAGATAATTTTATTTTTCTGCTCCCACCAGCCCACCAGAAATATCTATACTACTTTGAAGAAATTTTAGGGGTTGTGTCTGAAATTTATTTTCAGAAATCGTTTGGGAACAGCAATCTGGTGAATTTATACATAATGACATTTTTCTCTTAGATTTTCAGGTTTTCAGAGGCACTTGAAGGGGTTGTTGCAGACTGTAAGTATATAGGTGTCCCCAGAGCTGTTCTTTGGAATCTAAGTTTGAGTTCTTTATGTCAAAGTTCCCAAATATTTATTTTCTGGCTTTCTTGCTATGACTGAAAGCAGGAATGTATGAAAATACTTTAGCTTATTGCACAGGGTAGTACTAGAGTAAGAGAATTTATTTTTTAAAAGAAGACTTTTGATCCCAATTATTTGTGTAACCTGATTATAAAATCAAATAATACCATAAGGTTTTAAGACAACCATGTTTTATTCTAAATTCTTGGCCTAAAATATGTAGTGTCCCCCCATCTACAGAGCTGTTTAGATGCAGTGAATCAATCTCACGATGCATCATCCATTTGTTAATGAATTTGAAGACGGAATAAGAAAAGAAACAAATTTAAGTTTTACTTGACCTCATACTCTTTATATTTTAAACGTACACTTTTTAAATGGTCGTTTTTGCTTTATTGTTTTTTGTTGATTTGGTGTTTATCTATTTCTGCTAGTAAATGTGTGTGAGAATTTTATAGACATTTTATTTATTCACAGAAAGAGTTCAGTATTCACATCAAGTGTTTGTTACAGTAAGTTTAAGAATAAGAAGCTCTATTTGCAAGACATTTTCAATCTTTTCTTTCTTAGCTATGATTTATAAATATAATTTCAACTACTATTTGTGGTATGCATTTACTTTTCTCCCTAATTGCCATTCTGATTCAATAGTAAAATTTCTAAAAGTATTTTAATTGATTCTATAAATAACTATATTTACAAATCAATAAAGATAGGTATTCAAAATACTGAAAACATTTGCAAATATGCTTTTCTAAATATGTCACTAGCTCCCAGGAAGAAGACAGACTTATGGATTATATTTGCTACTAAAATAAAGACAATTATTTGTTTGTTTTTGTTAACTGTTAAATATGATTAGATGTCCCCCTAAGGTTCATAATGGTTTTCTTACCACAGGGACTATAATTTTGTAAACTATTCAGCAGGAGATATTAATTACTATGTTTATTAAACAGAGAAGAGTGGTATTCTTTCCTACTGGTGTTCTGTTGGCATCTCAACTCAGTATTTAACAGCACTGTTATGTGAGTACATAACATTCCTTATGATTAATTATAGCTCATTATCTTCCACTCAAAGTAAACACATAATTTTCTTAGACTTTATTTGTCATTATGTTTATTTATATGGTTTGCATGTGTTTAAGATTAACCATTACAAAATAGTTGAAATGGCAGGAACTTTGAAAAACAAAAATAAATGAAAACCTTAGAAAAATAAGTTATGGAAGACAAGATGGTTATATTCTGGATATATCCATAGTAATTTATCTTTGAAAGATTATGTTTTGTAAGTTGGGATGGCTACAATATTACATATTAACACATATAACTTAGAATTATTTAATAGATTCTGACTTTCATTTAAAGATGCACTACTTGCCCATTAACAGTAAAAGGAAGTAATATACGATAGTGTATATGTACACACATATTTCAAATTGGTCCCACTGAAACAAATTGGCCATGTCATGTATTTCTTTTTTTTTTTTTTTTTTTTGAGACGGAGTCTTCCTCTGTCACCCAGGCTGGAATGCAGTGGCGCGATCTCGGCTCACTGCAAGCTCCGCCTCCCGGGTTCACGCCATTCTCCTGCCTCAGCCTCCCGAGTACCTGGGACTACAGGCACCCGCCACCACACCTGGCTAATTTTTTGTATTTTTAGTAGAGACGGGGTTTCACTGTGTTAGCCAGGATGGTCTCCATCTCCTGACCTCGTGATCTGCCCACCTCAGCCTCCCAAAGTGCTGGGATTACAGGCGTGAGCCACTGCACCCGGCTGGCCATATATTTCTTTGCTTTTTAACTAACATTGATCTACATTTTATAAGCAAAACAATTTGGAGAAAGTGAATATACTCTGCATGCATCATACTACTCAGTGAGCTTATTTGGTATGGTCTAATTTAAAAAATATTTAAATAGGTCTTAGTTATTGCATCTGATTCTACAACTGAAATTTAATTGAAAACTTAAGAGATCTTTTGAACATTTTTAGTTTAACCCTTTTAATTGTTTTTTCAAAAATGATGATTTTTTTCTTTTTTCTTCTTTTTGTCACCCAGGCTGGAGTGCAGTGACATGATCTATGCTTATTGCAACCTCCGCCTCCTGAGTTCAAGTAATTCTCCTGCCTCATCCTCCTGAGTTGCTGGAACTACAGGCATGCGCCACCACGCCTGGCTAATTTTTACATTTTTAGTAGAGATGAGGTTTCACCATGTTGGCCAGGCTGGTCTCAAACTCCTGACCTCAGGTGATCTGCCTGCCTTGGCCTCCCAAAAGTGCTGGGATTACAAGTGTGAGTCACCGCACCTGGCCAAAAAATGATGAATTTCATCAAGTATCTTTTTCATTATCACCTATAACTATAACCTCAAGGTCTAAGACCATATAGAATATATACCAACACAGTGAAATTTATTTGAAAGAGATGAATTAGTATGGAATCATACATCTTCGTTGAACTGGCGAACTTACGTTTGAGCCTTTCAAACTGTAAAAGTTTAGATACTAATCCCTATTCAATACCTTATAGGTCAAGGAACAGGTTTACTGTTATACTACTCTGAGATCGTATTGAATTGAAATTTGATCCCAAATATTCTGTGCATATGGTCATGCAAGTATACTATTTTGAAGAACATGTTGGATAAAGAAATACCCACTATTGATTAAATTAGCCATACTCTAGATGAGGCTGGGTTTTGCATGTATTAAGGAAAAAAAGGAAATTGGTATAATATTTCAACAAGCAATCAAGAATTTCCATCTCTTAATTAATTAGTTTCTTCTATTTACAAAGCAAATTTAAAATTTTTATAATCTAGATATTCTTGTTGGAATTATTGGCATTTTATTGTAGTTATTTTGTCAATAGAAACATACAGCTACTTATAATATTCTTACAATATAGAAGAAAATATGTTATCAAAATTGACAATTATAATTTTTAATTATTATTCATACATTTTCTTTTTTTTTACAGGCAGACTAAATGGATTTATTATGTATAAAAATTCTCATTTCACATTATCTAAGAAAAAAATTGATGTTTGGTTAAAAAAAATTAATTCACAATAGTAACATGAGCCCTTACACTTATCAGAAAAATCCAAGTATTTACAAAGTATAGATAAAAATCTGTTTTTTAAATTTTATTTATTTATTTATTTATTTTATTATTATTATACTTTAAGTTTTAGGGTACATGTGCACAATGTTCAGGTTTGTTACATATGTATACATGTGCCATGTTGGTGTGCTGCACCCATTAACTCGTCATTTAGCATTAGGTGTATCTCCTAATGCTATCCCTCCCTCCTCCCCCCACCCCACAACAGTCCCCGGAGTGTGATGTTCCCCTTCCTGTGTCCATGTGTTCTCATTGTTCAATTCCCACCTATGAGTGAGAACATGCGGTGTTTGTTTTTTTGTCCTTGCGATAGTTCGCTGAGAATGATGGTTTCCAGTTTCATCCACGTCCCTACAAAGGACATGAACTCATCATTTTTTATGGCTGCATAGTATTCCATGGTGTATATGTGCCACATTTTCTTAATCCAGTCTATCATTGTTGGACATTTGGGTTGGTTCCAAGTCTTTGCTATTGTGAATAGTGCCACAATAAACATAGGTGTGCATGTGTCTTTATAGCAACATGATTTATAATCCTTTGGGTATATACCCAGTAATGTGATGGCTGGGTCAAATGGTATTTCTAGTTCTAGATCCCTGAGGAATCACCACACTGACTTCCAAAATGGTTGAACTAGTTTACAGTCCCACCAACAGTGTAAAAGTGTTCCTATTTCTCCAGATCCTCTCCAGCACCTGTTGTTTCCTGACTTTTTAATGATTGCTATTCTAACTGGTGTGAGATGGTATCTCATTGTGGTTTTGATTTGCATTTCTCTGATGGCCAGTGATGATGAGCATTTTTTCATGTGTCTTTTGGCTGCATAAATGTCTTCTTTTGAGAAGTGTCTGTTCATATCCTTCACCCACTTTTTGATGGGGTTGTTTGTTTTTTTCTTGTAAATTTGTTTGAGTTCATTGTAGATTCTGGATATTAGCCCTTTGTCAGATGAGTAGGTTGTGAAAATTTTCTCCCATTTTGCAGTTTCACTGTTCGCTCTGATGGTAGTTTCTTTTGCTGTGCAGAAGCTCTTTAGTTTAATTAGATCCTATTTGTCAATTTTGGCTTTTGTTGCCATTGCTTTTGGTGTTTTAGTCATGAAGTCCTTGCCCATGCCTATGTCCTGAATGGTATTGCCTAGGATTTCTTCTAGGGTTCATATGGTTTTAGGTCTAACATGTAAGTCTTTAATCCATCTTGAATTAATTTTTGTATAAGGTGTAAGGAAGAGATCCAGTTTCAGCTTTCTACATATGGCTAGCCGGTTTTCCCAGCACCATTTATTAAATAGGGAATCCTTTCCCCATTGCTTGTTTTTGTCATGTTTGTCAAAGATCAGATGGTTGTAGATATGCAGCATTATTTCTGAGGGCAAAACAGCATGGTACTGGTACCAAAACAGAGATATAGATCAATGGAACAGAACAGAGCCCTTATTCATACATTTTCTAATGGCACGCATATGGATCTACTTCTATGAAAATGATTTAGAAATTCATATCAGATTTTTCAGATTCTTCTATTTTGAGGATAAAAATTAAGTTCTTTAGAAATAATTGTTCTAATACCTAGCATTATTAATTATAATAATAAAATACACAAATTACGTTAATGTTTGGAATCCAGTGTCAGCCAAACACTAATTCACCGGCAAGTTTTTAAAAAAATAATTTCATACAAGTGTCAGTGTTCAGTCATTATATAGGCATAAGCTTTACAGTTCAAGTCCTCTGTCAGTGTCCATCAGGTTTTTGACTAACTGCAAAATTTTCTGAAGACTAAGTATTTATTTCTGCTTTCAAATGTTTGGGAAAGTATATTGAATATTACATGTATTTGAATAAGATTTCATGCAGATTTGATGACACCGAGAAGGTTTTGGAGTTCTTCATCTTTTCATGAAAAAGCACTGTAAATAAGTCCATGTATACCGCTAACAGTATGTGTTCAAAGTGTTTCCCTACTTAAAATTGCTGAACCCATATCAAGTTTTTAAGATGACCACACATTATCAAATAAACTCTGATATTCCACATCATGCAAGTTATTCATAATCATCTCAACATCTATGAAACCCCAGAATATCCCATAAAATAAGATGGCTGCTAATGTTTTCTGCAAATATCTTGAAAAATTGAATCAACAAATGTTGTCTGTCATTTTAAGGAATTGTGCATAAATTTATACAATTGTATAAGTAAGTTTTGAAATCAAAAACAAAATATAGCTTCTCCTCTATTTTCCACAAATATGAATTATCAAAATTTCAAAATATTGCCTTTCATTCATATTTTTTTCTAGTGGTAGACTGTTTAAAGTATTCACTCATTCAGCATAGAGATTTGGAACACCTACTATGTGCAGGCAGGCAGATCATTAGGGATATAGCTGTAGTAGGAAAGAAAAATCTAGACAAGAAAACTTTCTTCCTTCTGCTACAGTGGCTAACAATTATATAATTAATAAATTAAATATATAGCCATGGTCTTCACATTTGAGCACATACATTTATATTTTGATCTAAACATCTGATCATAATTATAAATACAAAGGATATAGTTTTGCTTATTATAAACATAAATATTTTTTCAAGAACTGCAAAGAGTGTGAGGTTTTACTCATGTGCTGACACACTAGCATGGCAAAGTTTACTAGATGCTGGCAGAAGGCATGAGACTTCAGGGTCAGAATAAAGGATTTTTTTTTTTTTTTTTTTTTTTTTTGGCTAAGCAGACAGCATGTTTCATGTTTGTAAGTCTCACGGGGGCAATGCTTGGGTATGACTATGTGGAAGACACACAGACAGTGGAGTTGTCTCAACTGAGAAACCATGACATTTTGAAATCCCCAGTGTTATGAATTTTCTAGCAAACCTGCCCGTTGTTTGCCCTGTAGAGAAACATTTTCTTTATTATACTGCTAGGAATGACAAATATGACCTCTTCCTCAGAGGGAGATACTATCTCTACCTTCCAAAGTTGTTTGCTATACAGATGGATTTGGAAGGAGAGCCTGTGAGAGTTTGTGAAAATTGTCACTAGAATAGAACTGTTTTATTATAATGGTAAAAATTGTTGCAGTACCTTTAAATGCATCCAGTGGAATCTAAAAGTCACTGTGATTTCACACCCTTCTCATCACTCCTTATTCTCATTGGACTCAAATTCCTAATTATATTACCATCAGAAAATTGTGGCAATATACTTCCTACCCCTTATTAATTTCATATTATATGTTGTGTAATAATTGTATAATTTAAATTTAATTTTTTTTTCATTGTACGTAAGAATCTTACATTTTTCTTTTTTAAATTTTATTTTTCCACAAGTTATTGGGGTACAGGTGGTATTTGGTTACATGAGTAAGTTCTTTAGTGGTGTTTGTGAGATTTTGGTGCACCCACACCCGAGCAGTACACACTGCACCATATTTGTAGTCTTTTATCCCTCGCCATCCTCCCAGTCTCTTCCCCAAGTCCCCAAAGTCCATTGTATCATTCTTACGCTTTTGTGTCCTCAAAGCTTAGCTCCCACATATCAGTGAGAACATATGATATTTGATTTTCCATTCCTGAGTTACTTCACTTAGAATAATTGTCACCAATCTCACCCAGGTCGATGCAAATGCCATAAATTCATTCCTTTTCACGGCTACATAGTATTCTATCGTGTGTGTGTGTGTGTGTGTGTGTGTATCTTTATCCACTAGTTGATTGATAGACATTTGGGTTGGTTCCATGATTTTGCAATTGTGAATTGTGCTGCTATATACATGAGTGTGCAAGTATCTTTTTCATATAATGGCTTATTTTCCTCTGGGTAGATACCCAGTAGTGGGATTGCTGGATCTAATCGTAGTTCTACTTTTAGTTCTTTAAGGAATCTCTACACTGTTTTCCATAGTGGCTGTAGTAGTTTACATTCCCACCAGCAGTGTAGAAGTGTTCCTTGTTCACCTCATCTATGCCAATACCTACTGTTTCTTGATTTTTTGATTATGGCCATTCTTGCAGGAGTAGGATGCTATCACCATGTGGTTTTGATTTGCATTTCCTTGATCATTAGTGATGTTGAGCATTTTTTCATATGTTTGTTGGCTATTTGTATACTTTCTTTTGAGAACTGTTTATTCATGTCCTTAGCTTACTTTTTGATGGGATTGTTTGTTTCTTTCTTACTGATTTGTTTGAGTTCGTCGTAGATTCTGGATATTGGTCCTTTGTCAGATGTGTAGATAGTGAAGATTTTCTACCACTCTTTGGGTTGTCTGTTTACTCTACTGCTTGTTCCTTTTGCTGTGCGAAGCTCTTTAGTTTATTTAGGTCTCAGCCATTTATCTTTGTTTTTATTGCATTTGCTTTTGGGTTCTTTGTTGAAATCCTTGCCTATGCCAATGTCTACGTTGAGTTATCTTAAAATTATTATTGGTATGCCATCAATCAAAATCATAAATAGCTTATAAAATGTAGATAAATCATTATTTAACAAAAAGTATGTTACTTAAAATGTATCCTTTAATGAGATAGCTACTTTTGCCCCCAATATATCTATTAATGAATATTACATATTGACAGAATAAATAGAGTTTCAGCAACAATTTTTTGTTACCTTTTAAGTGGGATCATGCAGTATTTATTCTTCTGTGACTGGCTTATTTCACTAAGAATAATGTTCTCAAGGTTCATCCATGTCATTGCAAATAGGATTTCCCCCTGTTTAAAGGCTGACTAAACATGTAACTGTATGTATATACGACATCATACCTATTAATTCATCTGTCAATGAGCATTAGGTTGTGTCAATAAATTGGTTCTTGTGAATAGTGCTGCAATGACAGGTAAGTGCAGATATCTTTTTGAATATTGATTTAAATTTTTGTGGATATATACCCACAAGTGGTACCATAAGATCTTATGGTAGTTCTATTTTTAATTTTTTAAGGAATTTCCATACTGTTTTTCTTAGGGCATGCATTATTTTATATTCTCAACAATGGTGATATACAAAGGTTCCCTTTTCTTCACAGCCTTGCCAAGACTTTTTATCTTTTGTTTTTCCTGACAACAGTCACACTAAGTGATGCAAGGCAATATCTCATGGTTTTGATTTGCATTTCCCTGGTTATGAGCGATGTTGAACATTTTTTTCATACACCCGTTGGCCATTTGTATGTCTTTAAAATCTCTACTGAAGCTTATTTTTAAATCAGATTACTTGTTCTTTCTTTCTTTATTTTGAGATGGTAGGAGTTCCTTATTAGATCTACAGTGGCTTGCAAATGTTTTCTTCCACTTTGTAGGTCTCTTTTTATTCTGTTTATTGTTTCTTTTGTATACAGAAACTTTTTAATTTGAAGTAATTTCATTTGTCCATTTTTACTTCTGTTACCTGTGCTTTTGGGGTCATATTAAAAAAAATTGGCTGGTCATAGTGGCTCACGTCTGTAATCTCAGCACTTTGGGAGGCCAAGGTGGGCAGACCACTTGAGGTCAGGAGTTCAAGTCCAGCCTGGCCAACGTGGTGAAACTCCCTCTCTACTAAAATACAAAAATTAGCCAGGTGTAGTGGCGGGCACCTGTAATCCCAGCTACTTGAGAGGCTGAGACAGACAATTGCTTGAACCCAGGAGGCAGAGGTTGCAGTGAGCTGAGATCATGCCACTCCACTCCAGCCTGGGTGACAGAGTGAGACTCCATCTAAAAAAAAAAAAAAAAAAAAAAATCATTGTCCAGACGAATGTCATGGAGGTTTTCCTCTGTTTTTTATTATAGTGGTTTGATAATTTCAGGTATTAGATTTAAGTTTTTAATCCATTTTGAGTTAATATTTTAAGCATATTTTAAAATAAAAATTCAATTTCATTATTTCCACATAATTATTCAGCTTTTTCAGCACCATTTATTGAAGACATTATTTTTTTCCCCATTGTGTAATCTTGGTACCCTCGTGAAAGTTTAGTTGACTGTGTATTATGCTGATATAATTCTGGCTCACTCTGTTTCATTGGTCTACGCCTATTTCTTTATGCTAGTACCATACTGTGCACATTTTTATTACTGTAGCTTTGAAATATTTTCAAATAGGAAAGTAGATGTCTCAGATTTCTTCTTCTAACTCTGTATTTCTCAGCTTTCAGGTTTTGTGTGTTTTTTCTCAATTATTTCTGCTGCTCTGTGGTAGAGATTTTTGTGTGTTTGTTTGTTTGTTTGTTTTTTGGAGACAGAGTCTCCCTCTGTCACCCAGGCTAGAGTGCAAAGGCGCAATCTCAGCTCACTGAAACCTCCACCTCCCGGGTTCAAGCGATTCTCCTGCCTCAGCCTCCTGAATAGCTGGGATTACAGACAGGCTTGGTAGAGATTTTAATGGATTGTTGTGACTCATGTTTTTCAGCTCTATTGTAAGCAAAACAAATAAAATTAAGAGAGTTCATTTTTCTTGTTGAAAATAAGGAAAGAAATTTTCTTTCTTTCATTTTTCTTGAAATATTTACTTTAAAAAACTTCTAAGTATGTTCTCCTGTCTTTGAAACATGTATATTTCCTTTTGAAAGTTAGCTAGGCTTTCTGTCAACTTTATGACCCAGAAATTTCTTTCTCAAGGACTTGAAGACCATCTCTTTTAAATGTAAACAATAAAGTAGATAATACCTCTATTTCCCAGTTTTTACGGAAAAGCAGAACCCTAACTTTGGTGACTGACTTGCTCCAATTTACAAAACGACCTCCTGTTTAAAGATATGAAAAGACACTTTCTCCTTTGGATAAAGCCAATTAGCTAAGACAAGTGGCCCTCCCAATTACCATACGTTAGCATGAGCTATGTGTGATGAATGGTTCTGTCAAGTTCTTTTATTTGAGAACCAGTTAATATTTATCTTTGTAAGATGTGTGTAGTGGGTTGTATCTCTTTAGCTTATAAAAGAGGGATATTTCTTTCTGTCTTTGCAATCTTTTAGTGGATTGCCTGTGATGCACATCACATTCTGTTTTAATGCTTATTCAATAATGAGAACGTTGTCTTTCTCTACTACCTTGGGGGAGAGAATCTCTTGGTTGGAAGAAGATTTTGTTTTTATTTATACTTTCCTATCATCCTACTATGTATCCTATCTGTTGTGATAGTTTTAATGCATTTATGTTTGTGCATATATATGTGTGTATTATATATCAATTAATATATTCATTAATATTTCCACTTGGTTCTTTTTATTATTCCTGTTGTATGTTGCTAATATTTTGATTCACATTTTTTAAAAAACAACCTAATTGTTAGTTATTTTTCTTCCTCTTCACATAACTTTCCTCAGTGGAGAATTATTCCATATGTTATTTAGTACGTTATATTTTTTAAGTATGTATGCTTTTTACATGTTTAGTTTTGGCATGTGAGTTTGTGTTCTCCTTGTGGAATCAGTTAATTTAGTAATAATGATAGTCCTATAACAGGCTCTTATCCATAAATTTAAAAAGGAGTAGGGAATTAGCTTCAAGGTGGCAGGTTCCTGGCTGTAATTCACCCCAAGAGGAAAGGGATAAGTGAAAATTCAAGAAGTAAAAGCTCTGGCCAGTGGAAACATTTTAACATCAGCTTTTTACTTCACTAAAGCTTTCGTACAACCTTGATATCCGGTGAACATCAATATCAACTGTTGTTGCTGATTTCTGCAGCAAAAGGGAGGCAATCATTGTTCTAAAACAATGTGGGGAGTAAAAGCAAGATCTGATGCTTAAAACTCTTCGTCCAACATCGAGCATTCTTCTTGATGCTCTCTGATCTAGACCTACAGCCATGTCTCCCATACTCACCCATCCTCCAGCATTTCTGTATCCTGTGTTGTCTTCACTAGTTTCTTGAATCTCTTTTCTTTTCTTGCCTCTATAATATCTTCAGGTTTGATTTGGAGTGAGAAAATCTGCTTTCCATGCTATATATCTCCTCCTGACATTAACTGGAAGTCTCATTCTCTGAAGTTTCTAATGTAATTTTGACACAGCCTTTTTTTTAAAAAAATACCCACTGAGAAAGAAATCCTGAGATGTGTCAAATATAGCAGATGACTGGAATATACTAAGTAATGTTGGCCGGGTGCAGTAGCTCATACGTGTAATCCCAGCTCTTAGGGAGGCAGAGGCGGGAGGATAGCTTGAGCCCAGGAGTTTGAGAACTGCCTGGGCAATATAGTGAGACTCTGTTTTCCACAAAAAGAAAAAAAAAAAGCCAAAAATCTCAACCAACCAACCAACCAACCAACCAAACAAAATTCCTAAGTAATGTCTACATTAAAGGAGGCAGGGCTGTTTAGAAAGGAACAAAGATATTTGCAAGACAGAATATTAGCGTCAGGTGAACAGGACAGTAGTAGAGAAATTCCACTGAATGGGAAGGTTAAGTAAATATATACAAAAATGCTAATATTCTTTATTTACATTTAACATGTTGGTTAAAATGTTCAACTTTTATATACAACAAATAGAAATATGACTTAAAATTCACAATTTACAAGTTTGATAATTTTGTACTGTTACTAATAGTTATGAGATTTTGTAATGCTGTTATCCAGGAAACCCTATTTTCAAAATATAATTTATCTTTAACTTCGATTGAAAGAATATACATCTTTAAAAGCAATGCTTTTGTTGCCATTTTGGTGTTACATATCTAAGCTGGTGCATACATATTTCTAAGCAGGTATACTTTAATGATAAATAAAATATAAACATGATGCAAATAGTTATTTTATTGAGCAAAGCATTCAACCAATGGTAAATGTATTATTATTGCATTTCTGCACTCATTTTTTTTTTCATTTGTATAGCAGATTGCAGGGACAAAGCTATGCCAAATGTACTAACATTGTGTTTCTGCAGTCATTTTTTTGTTATTCACATAGCAGATTGCAGGGAGAAAATTATTAATATTTTATGCTATGGCAAAATTTGAATGCTTATCTACTGATCTACTTGGTAAATTATTTCTGAAGATTGAAAATATTTGCATAGTTTTTCTGATGAATATTCCAAAAATTAAGGTTTAATAATAATGCTTAATTGACTAACAGAATTACAACTCTAAAATAATTGTAGAAATTGTGTTTTCTCGGCCATCTGCTCTCTTTACATTACCAGAGTTAGGCATCTTCCTGTCTGCACCTCACACTCCACACAGCATTTAGGGCATGCACTGCATCTAAATTATCACCTAATTAGAGAATTAGCCTGAGGTTGCATAGTATGAATCAATTGCTTCTCCCTTTGAAGATACTGCTGCCCCAGGAATTGAAAGCATAGATCCAATGGCATGTCATTTGTTTTTGGCAATGGTTCCAGAGAAAGCTATATTGCCTTTGAGTCAATTAAAATAGCAGTAAATCTTTCAACTTCAAAAGATGCATCAGGTTGAATTTATTAAAGAGACAGTTTGGGGTTTAAAAATTTACACGCAGTATAAACAATCACACTATCATTAAGAAGAAATTTGTTATACAACAGTGACCACACAAATTTTAGTTTCTGTAATCTTTGTGTATCTAGGGACACTTGTATCTGAAGTGGCTTTACATGTAAGTTTTTTAGGATTTTAATTTTACTTTGTCATTTCTACAGTGAATTTTAAAAATTTGCCTTTAAAATAATTGATTTTTAAAAATTCTTAGGGCACCCTTGAACTTCCTTCTTAAAACACATTGAAATTCACAACTGCCTGTACCAAAGCAATTGTATGCTATATAAACGAGGTCAGCAGATTGAGACCATCCTGGCTAACACGGTGAAAACCCGTCTCTACTAAAAATACAAAAAAATTAGCCAGGCATGGTGGTGGGTGCCTGTAGTCCCAGCTACTTGGGAGGCTGAGGCAGGAGAATGGCGTGAACCCGGAAGGTGGAGCCTGCAGTGAGCCAAGATTGTGCCACTGCACTCCAGCCTGGGCGACAGAGCAAGACTCTGTCTCAAAAAAACCAAAAACACAAAAAACAAATAAACAAACAAAAAAGAATATCCCAAATAGTAACTTACATCTTAATAACTTCAGTTTAATTTGTCTCATAACATGTTGTACTAACCAATAGTAAAAATCTCTTTATGGAAATCTCAAGTTATGTTAGTTGCTTGACTTGTCTCTGAATCTATCTGGGTTAACTTATAGTTTAACTTTAGCTTTCTGGCTTTTTGCAGGTGGCTTCATGGGAAGAATATTCACGGTTTTTGCCCTTCTAAAGGAAGAACTAAGAACCTCAGGTAGAGTTGAGTAATCTTAAGTAGTCTGCTTACTTTGTGAACTGTTTTGCGACCTGTGAGGGTCTCACTGAGGATCAGCAACACTGACAATCATTAAGACAATTTTAAACATTTTACTAAATATTTTAAAATATATTTATCTCATTTTTCTGGAAGTTCCAAAAGATAAGCTGTTATATATAAAAGTGGTTCAGCAATTCATGAATGCTCACAGAACTTTTATTTTCTTAAGCAAGCATTATAAATTTTGTCTGACCTACTCTTCTGTAGGCATTCCTTCTGAGATTTAATGGATGTTTGAATATAATCTCTCATTGTGGTTTCAAAGACAAGCTAGAGTTAGAAAATTTAGGCATAGGCTGGGAACTTGAAAAAAATTTCCCCAGGGATTTAACAACAATGTTACATTCAAATAATAATCTGTTTAGAAACACTATATGTTAAGATTTTAATATCTATGCTTATTAATATTATCCTGAATGTATACTCACGGTTTTTGGAGCAAAGCATATTTTCATTCACTTAAAGCCAATAACCTTGCCGGTTAAAGCAATAACCATGCCAGTTCCCCAAGTCCCAATATGCCTTTCTAGGGCAACACTGTGAGAGTAAGTTAAGAGGTCATTCACAGGCACCAGAGTGGCAAGAAGTACGGAAGCCCCGACTGTATGAATCTAGGAGATCATGTAGCAGTGGGTCAGTTGTCACATATTCCCTTCGAGAAAGATACAGAGAAACATTTTGCTTTGTAATAAATGTTTCTCTTGAGAACTAAAGGGAAAAGATCCTGGATTACTTCCCTTTGGAATGTAAATGTATGTTTTTAGGGGGAAGATTAAACTAATGTCCCAAACTTTAAAACCCCCAGAATATCTGTATGGTCTTGTGTCTCATCCTCCTTGAAATGTAAACGCATACCCCTAGAGAAGTAAAACTTGATCTGGAGTTCTTTTTCTAGTCAGCATAATTTTACTTCCAAAGCTGTCTTTTAGTCCAGGTTCTAAGTTTCAGTAAAATTTTCACAGAAAGTCCTAACTGTGCAGAAAGAAAAGAATACTTTTTCTAGTCTCACACTATACCTTTAGCTAATATAAATAGTACAATAGTACTGAAGAGAAAATACATTGTCATATTGTTCACAAAAGTGGCAAAAATTTGATAGAAGCAAATAGAAAACTCTTGATAAAATAAAAATATATCAAGTAAAACACAGCCTTAAATTACTTATAAAATCAAATTCACACCCATTCCAGAGAGTTGCACTAATAAAAGATAATGTAATCTTTTATTTGATTGTTTCATTCCTAGAATAAAGTATTATTCTTCTTTTTAGACAATTGATAAAATTATTTTCATAATTATTTAAAATATTTTATTTTTGGATGACAATATTAAAGAGACATATAATCTCATATTACTTAGTCTGGTTTATAAATGTTTTAGTACATTTGGTTACAGATAAAACATCTTGTTGTTTAAGAAGAGAATATCCTACAACAAAAAATGAAGCCATGAGGAATATTGTTCTTTGAAGAGTCTAAGAAGTAGCTAAAGGTCACAACATGTATATCCCTGCATTGCAAAGCAGTCTCTATATGAATAGAAGATTGACATTCCTTACCAAAGAAGAGGTCTTTGCAAAATAAATTTTCAAAAGTTTAAAAATGGAAAATATCAGTTGAAAAATAAATTTCAAAAACTAAAAAAACTGAAATAGAAAGACAAAAAATACTCAGTTTGCATAACTTCAATATGATTTTTGTGTTTGTATCTAACATTATTCTAATAATTCAAATATATTGTCATACTCAGACATTTCACGAGATGCTTTTTTTGTATAATATCCAACCTTCAGGCAATGAAGCTATCACAGTGGTATAAAAGAAAACAAATTGCATTTTTATTCTTCCTCAAAAAGTGTTAGAATAAATTTCATAAGGAGAGACAATCATTTTTAAAACATTTCTTATGTAGGCTAGTAAAGAACTTGTATACAAATGTACAAAGGGGAAAAATGAATCTTACACAAGATTGTTTATGATAGAAACCAAATTTCAGATAGCATTATGTAATTGCATTTCTATTGTAGCTAGTATTGATTTATAGTCTTATTTTGGTAGAATAAAAAATCATACTAATGGGAAGATACACATCAACATTATACTCTGTAAATAACGCAGATAAAATACACCAGAGAGGATGATAGACACAGCTAAGTAGGAACAACTGTCTTTTCTTTTGACAATAATTTAGAAAGTAATTGATTAATTCTAACCAAGTGTGTGTTTGTGAGGACCCCAGTCGAGACATCTTGCTCTTGCTGAATGTGTGAATTTTGGTATTCATGTATTTCTTGTCAGAGTTGCATGTTAACATACTGAAAAGTCAGCTTCTCAATCTCCTGTATATAATATTGCTGTAAATGTTAGTAAGCTAACTTGGTTGCCTTTTTATGTTTTTAATAGGTTAGCTTGAATAGCTTCATAATGCCAATAGTCATTTAGAAAATGATGTTACTTGGAGAGACTGGTGATCTCCCTTTCCCTACTGGCAACTACAGGCCAGACTTCCACAGCCAAGGTGATGAGGAGCTATGAGGCAATTAAACAATAAATGTGAAGTCAGCCTCCTCACTTTTACTCAGAATTGGACTAATTCCACCAAACAGATTGGACAAACACCTACTAACGCCAAAACCTGAGGCAATTATTCTAAAGAAAAGAGGGTGCTCTAATAATCTGTGCATGTACTTTAGACCACAGGCCAGAGGGAGAATTATCCAACAGCTTATGTGATGATACATCCCTCTTTTATTTGTAGTATATATGTAATTGCCTCAGTTGTCCCCTCACTTCATTTGTTCACCAAAAAAAAAAAAATGCTTTGCTCAGATTGGTGGTATAAATCCAAGTTAAATATCAAATGCTGCACAAAATAAACCAGTGTGCTATAGGTAGGTAATATAAACCCAAAATCATCACAAGATTTTCTACACTTAGCTAATAATCTATCCTTACTCTAATCTTCACCTGCAAGAAATACTACTCTGTTTTCAAATGTTGTAACCTCTGTACAATCTCCGAGACATTTTAGTTTTACTCTGTCTTTTATCTGACAGAGTTATCTGCATATTTTCTTATATATCATCACCTTATATTTTCAGAAAAATATTTGCACTTCAATAGAAATCTCTATGCATGCTCTGTAGTATGCTCCAGGTTACCTGAATCTGATTTTATGGAAACTATTTTATAAGTCTGTAAGTCATAGATAACCGATAGTAATACAAAATATCTCTTCTCTGTAGACAGAAGACAAGGTGACTTCTGTCCTGGGGAGGATACCCTGTGGAAAAAAACACATTTGCCTCCAAATTAAATAAAATATTTAAATTGTGCTCATCCTTAGATCTATACGATAGTCATGATTTCATCCTTTTCATAAAAAAAAAGTATCTTTCTATTCACATTGTTTCCATCATGGCTGGAAATCTCTCATAGTTGATTCTCCCTTTCCATGTGATCCCAAGTTATGCAGCTAAGTTCTCCAGTACGCCACAGGTAAAATGAAAGGACATTTAGAATCCAATCCTACATTTTATTACTTCATAGTGTCTTGAATTCTTTTATGTAAAACTAGATAACAATATAAAATTTTATTGATTGCTTGTTATAGTCAGGCTGAGTAAGCCAAAAATAAAAATAATAGCTGAAGATAAAGAAAGCAATATGAACAAATTCAGTGAGGTGAGAATGCATAGAGCAACAATAAATACGTCAGATTCAATGGAATTCTGCTTAAATAAGTCAAAGGAGAACTAGGAAATCAATGTGTGAGAAAATTCCAGGAGTTTTGAGGAGGAACACATGACCATATTTTCTAGTTGTACTCAATACTTTGCCTTAAAAACTTTCATTATTTTTGTACTTAAGTGATAGAAATGGAGGAAATAAGAACAAAACTTGGTTTCCTAATGGCAAATTCAGTTTCATTACCCAGTAGTCTTTTCCTGTCTGTGGGGTATATATTTCAAGACCCCCACTGGATACCTGAAACCACAGATAGCACTAAACCCTATACAGGTCTTTCTCAATTTGCTATGGGGTTATGCCCTGATAAGCACATCATTAAATGAAAATATTTTTAAGTCAACAATACATTTAATAACTCGATAAACTCCTCATAATGTATAAAAAAATGTAGGTCAAACCTTTGTAAGTCAGGAACCATCTGTATATACTATGTTTTCTCAATCTAAAAATCAAGGCTCCCAAGTGACTAAGTTGAAGGTAGCATATGAAGTATGGATCTCCTGGATAAAGACTTGATTAATGTCCAGGGCCAGAGGAAGCAGGACAGCACAAGATTTTATCTTGCTAATCAGAATGGCAGAAAATTTGCAACTTATAAATTGCTTATTTCTTGAATTTTCCATTTAATGTTTTCAGACTACAATTGACAGCAGGCAATTGGTACCAGGGAAAACAGAACCATGCATAAGAGGAGACTGCTGTACTTTTCTTTCATATGTAAGAATGCTTTAAATAAATTAATTACACAAGAAGATAATATATCATTTTGTGCTTTTGGCTTCTCAGATATTCTATTAATTATAGCATTACAATAACATCCAAGTATATTTGATTAATATATAAAACATTATTCAATAACTGTGGCAATATTTGCTTAGGAGAGTCAGGAACAAATGACTCTTTATTTCAATGTACTGATAGCATTTTAGACATTATTATCACATATCTGGAGTAATAATTATTCTCCATGCTATTTTTCCTTAGCTGCCCATATTTCTGAATTTTCCTAACTCTGATTCCCTATAATATAAAGTGTTTCTTTAGAATGTTGCACAAGGATGTTTGTGAAATACTGCCTTTAGGAATAACAAATGCCCCTTCTCTCTTTCTTTCTATTTAATGGACTTTGTTCTGCCCCAGGGATACTGCTAAAAGTAGGAGCAGGCAAATTGCTTCTTCTTCCTTTGGCTCAAATATTTTGGAAAAATGGAGAACCCTACAGAGCTCAAAGGAAAAGTACCCATAGAATTGTGCAATTTTCTCATTTTTAGTTTTGTTTTTTTTAATGGATGTTTCAAGACTAAGATTTGCTGTGGACTTAAGTTTAAGGAGAAAGAATTTCAAAGAAAGTCAAAACACATGTAAAATGATAAATGTGATGTTTGTATCTTGTTAGTGAGCTCCTTGAAAGTGCTTGGCGCTTTGAGGTAGAGTAAAGAATACTGGGTAAATAATAATTCCTGCAGAGTGAAAGTTGTTCATAGAGAGAAATCATGCAGAGATGCTTAGAAAATCTACATCACAAGAAATCCTTTTCAGCAGAAGAGCCTTCCTCTGAACTTGCACATAGGTCAGAATGACATAAAATGCTTCTTTATTGATAATAACAGAAGTTTAAATAAGTTTCAGGTGATGTCTATACAAATCTATGAATTGAATCATAATTCAAAGCTTCAATTTGATCTAGTAATCCTACTTACAGAACAGACAACACTTCTGATGTGATAAATCAAAACGGAAAACAAAGTTGACATAGTTTTCTGGTGAAATACTGGATTTTTCTCAATGTGTTATTATGTATACACAGGTAAAAACAAAACAAAACTGGATTTTACCAAAATTGTTAGTTTGGCAAAGATATATTACAAATCTACTATGTGTAGGCATGATTCTAGGTTCTAGAAATCCTATATTAACTAACATATTATCTGCTTATATTGAGTTTTCTTTTATTGGAGTAGGCAGATTATAAATACATAAACATATGAATAAATAGATGAATTTCTTATGAAGATAGTAAATTTGCGAAGAGTGTAAATGTTACTAATAAAATGAGATAGGATAATAGCAGGAAAGGGATGGTTATATTAATTGAGGCATGGAGGCTATTTTGACTAGGATGGCCAGACATCTCTGACAGAATGGGTGAGTATTGAAGAACTCTTAATAATGGGAAGGATTTTTTTTTTGGGGACAGAATTTCGCTTTTGTTGCCCAGGCTGGAGTGCAATGGCATGATCTTGGAAGAAGGAGCACTCAGGCAGAGGGAAGAATATATGCAAAGATTTTAAGAATGGAATGACTTTCCATGTTTTGGAGATGGAAATAAGAAACCAGGGTGACTTGAACATAATGGATATTGAGAAAGGAAGAAGTGGATTATAAGGACAAATAATTGTTTTTTTTCAGATGAAGGCCCAAATTGCAGGACAAGGATATGAAATTAAGGAAATGGATGTAAAATATGAAATCCAGCTTCCCAAAAGATAATGATATTAACAAATCTCTCATCTTCTCTAAAAATCACACATAATCAAAACCAGGAGATAGAGATTTCAACATTTGTTTTACCTATATGTAAATAATATTTGAAAATGATAGAGCCTACTCTGAACTTCACATCACTCCACAGAGACAGATAAAGATCGAGTGAAGATAAAGGAAAATACATCAAGGTCTTAATGGTAGACAAATTGATAGCATCACCCGAAAAAGCAAAAGTTTTTATCTTGAGAGAGAAAATTTGGGGAGAATTTTGGGAAGTGTTCTAACAGCTAGTGATCACAACACTGACTACTATGGTATCTAAAGGCACAGTATCATCAGTTTGTTTACAGACACAATAATGTCTGGAAAACACTACTTTTGAGAGAAAGTAAAGAAACTTGAAAGAGAATGATATCACTTAGAGGCTTGATGGCAAAGAAAAGGTATCAACCAGAGGATGAACTTATGAGGCCCATTACAAAATCAGATGATTCACCAAAATTTGTCATTCAAAAAAAGATGTTATGTATTATAGAAACTTCCCTCAAATACCAATTTCTCCTTAGAAATACTTGTAATTGATGGTCTGGAAAAGAATGAGAACAAATTAAAATAAATAGGAATAGGTAGGCATTAAATGATAGAGTAAAACAGGAGATAATCAATACTAATTAGCTAACGAAAACACTACCCCAAAATCTAACCACAAAGGGGATTATAACACTTCAAAATGAATTAAAGATAATTAAATAACCAATGAAAGATATGACATGATGCAAGTCAGAAATGCAAATATTTAGAATAGAAATATACAAAAAAAGTGGAAAACCTGGAATTAACAGATGCAAAAAAAGTTGGAAAATAACAATTGACGGTATTCAGAAAAAAATTTAAATAAAAAGACACATTTATTTCAAAGAGAAAAACTAAATCAAAATACGCCAAGAAATCATCTTTATGAAGTGTAGGGAAATATTTTAGAGTAATAGAAATATGAATAGCAGTGATGATTATATGACCATATAAAATTGCCAAAACTTTTCGAAATGTATGCTTAAATTGAGTAAATGTATTCCATATAAGTAAGTCTCAATAAGGAAAAACAATAACTTTTGCTTTCAGATAAGATATGGTAGACTGTGAGGTTCCAATATTTTCACACAAATTAATAGAGAAGAGCAGAGAAACTATAAAAATTATGTTTCACCATACTAGGATTCTGTGGAGGAAACAGTCCTTTCCAGGTGGTTATTGACCATCTTCTCCATTGAAAATTTCTTGTTGATTCTGAGGACAGTCTGAGATTCCAACTTGCTCCCAGCAGAGAGACCAAAACTATGGGAGATAGAAACCAGCAGTGCATCATGGTCATTCAGGACTGTTGTGGTGGGTTGAAAACTGGATGACTGGCCAACCCTGGGTTTCCTCATATTCTGGCTGATTTCTGGGGCAGACTAATCTGCTATATCAGCATAAAATCTTTTTAGTCTCAAGGTGCTTGGGAGACAAATTGCATTCTAAAATGGTGGCTGCCTCAAACACATTACCAGATATCCACTCAAGAACTTCTCCAAATTTTTATGCTGTAGGGTTAAAGGGTAAGAAACTAATTCAGAAATTGTTCAATAGCATACATGTATTTCCCGGTCTCACAGAGATCTGGAGACAAGGCTGCATACTTTTTCTCAACAAAAACCCACAAGGATCACATTCAGGGAAAAGGAACAAATTAGATGTGAATTAAGTTTCATCAAAATGAAAGCCCCGAGTTGCCCCAGCTCCATTACTGATAGATTATCAACCATCCTCCGTGAAGAAAGGTATCATCTGAAGGAGACTCTACAGGGTTTTGATACAAAATATCAGACTAACATATTTAAAAATCACTAGACATACAAAAAGTTAAGAAAATATGGCCAAGAATCAAGGAAAATAAATAAATATTAGACATATATCCACAGATGTTTCAGATTTTAGAGTTAGGAAACACTTTAAAATAATAATATTTTCTTTTTTAGAAAAAAAAGTAGAAAATTTATTTTTCAAAAAAGGGAACCAGAAAGTAAAACCTCTTCTCAGTTATGCCTTGCAGTGTCCTCCCAGTGTCCTTTATCGGCAAAGTCTTAACATGGTACCAATTTGAAAAGGAGAAATGCTTACAGGCTCTACTTCCTGTACTTCAAAACAAGGTGAAAGAAAGAAAATTGAGAGCTAAGAAACAACAAATGGATAACAGATATCATAAGTAATGCTGAGCACTACAATCATTATTGATAATTTTATTTTGAAAAGATTGATGAATGTAAGTACGTATATTTGGGGTTAAAGTTTTCTGTATTTTATTTTTATTATTATGACCAATTGATAATTTTCTAAAAATATATATATATATATATATTTTTAACATACCTGTCATCAAGCAACAGAAACACAATTTATATTTTTTTGCAGGAGCATTTGGATTTTCTTAATTTTTTAATTTGAAAATTGTGCTTCATAGCTCATATCTTTCCTATTCCTCTAGCCCCTTCCTTACTTATTTGCCAACCTTAAAATACCACCCCCCTCCCGCACTCCTGCCCTTAAACACACAAAGACACATGCCAAGCTGGTCTTGCCATAACAACTTAGTGTCATTAACAAGCCTCTTTACCTTTCGGAGGCTTCAGAAACAAAAATAGGTTGACACAGGAGGGAAAGTAAGTATTAATTATTTAGTCTTTCAAATCTTTTGCTCTATTACTCTAAGAATCTTTTTTAGCTTTGTTTTGTTTAACTAATGAGACACTACAAATTATCCATTAATTTTAATCATTTTAAATTTATTCTTTATACACTATTTATTTACCTGGACTAGGAACTCTATAGACAATCAAATCAAGGAAAATAATGTTCTGCTTATAGGATGAAATGAAAATGTTGATATGAAATCATAAAAGGCAAGCAGAACTCCGAATTATAGGAAGATTTAGTCAAATGGAAGAGCCTGTGCCCAAGCTATTTTTAAAAGCATAGAGCCCTATTCTATGACCTACCAGAAACACAACTTCAACTAGCCAAAGCAAAAAAAATGCATGAATAAATAATAAATACAAATACTTTATTGTCTCACATAAGTATATTTCAGTAGGACAAAGGGATGATCATAACAGACATCTCTTTCATCTCTTTTTCTTTTAATATGTTTATTTTCTCAGACAGGCTTTCTTAAGTGATATAAAACCTGGCTGCTTGAAGTAGCACATACTTATACATCCTTAGATCCACCTGTTTTGAGGATGCAATTTAAAATATTATAAAGAAAGACTTCTTCTTTGGTATGTCTCAAATTAACTGATAGGATCTACCACTGGGCCCAAAGGTGATGAATATTATGATTAAATCATGAAATATAAGGCCCTTTTGACGCAAGACCAAAGAGAAAGATGGAAAAGGTTGTTGAAGAGTAATTAGCCAGTTAGCTATATATATTATGTGCCTACTACAAACATTATAAAAAATAACTAGATCAAATCATAACTATAGGTAATATCACACACTATAGCAAGAAAACTATAAATTCTTTAAAAATAAACTGGGGAGGAAATTTGCAGGATCTATATAAAGAGAATTTTTTAATTTACTAAAATGTATAATAGAAATTAGGAAAAAAGTAACATTGATGTATTTATTTCACTTTAGATTTACAGCAAATATGAAGAAATAATAAAAGAGACAAAAAAATAAAATTTGCCCAAGATAATTTTTAACTACAGGTTTGAATGAATATGGCTCTGGAGCAATAATTTCCAACATTAAGTATGGAAAGAAATAAAGAAAGGAAAAAGGGAAAGGGAGAGAAGAGAAAAGAAGGAAGGAGGGAAGGAAGGAGGGAAGGAAAAAAGGAAGAAGGAAGGAAGGAAGCAAGGAAGGGAGGGAGGGAGGAAGGAGGAAGGAAAGAAGGGAGGAAGGGAGGGAGTGAAGGAGGGGAGAGAGGGGGAAGCTAGGAAGGAAGGAAAGGAGGGAGGGAGAGAGGGAGGGAGGGAGGGACAAAGGGAGGCAGAAATGGGGGAGGGGAGGGAGGGAAGAATTTGAAGTATTTGAAGTAAAGGAGACTCCTTTCTCAAGGGAAAAGAAAATGAAATCTGAGCCAAAAAGTTTTATATTGGTTATGTTTCAAGGGTTATAAAGTTAAAAATAAAATTAAACTAAGAATAAAAGAAACACTGAAAGGAGTCATTAGGATTTTAAAAAGGGGCATTCAAACCTACAAAGGTGGAAAACCTGGAATTAACAGATGCAAAATGCAAAATATGTAAATTAGTGCTTAAAAGAAAATGAAGTGATTTAGAGTATGGGAAAAGTATTTGAAAGTATGAAAATTGACTAGACAAATTTTGAAAAGAACCAAAAATAATGTGGAAATGAAAAACACAATAATTGATAATACAAATGTTGGGGCAGATTTAAAGAGCAGAATAGAAAATTATTGAACTGGAAGAAGAGTTGAAGAAACTCTCTTGAGTGGCAGTATGAAAAGACGAGTTGGAGAACACTCTAACAAGGAAATTGTAAGAGACAAAAAGTATAAAGAGACCGTCATTTATTCATTCATACACACACACACACACACACATATATGTATATACAGACACACAGATGACTCCCAATTTATTTTTCAACTGTACAATACTGCATTTAGTATGCAGCATGACTGACAATCTGGCATGGCATGCATAAGTTGAAAATATGGTAAAATGAAAATTAACTTTCCACTTAGCTATATTTTTAATTTACAATGGGCTTATTAGAACTTAACCCCATTGTAAGTTGAGGGACTATCTATCTATCTATCATCTATCTATCTATCTATTCTATCTATGTGTGTGTATGTGCACACATAATTCCAAAGGGAAATGAATAGAGTGGTAGAGAGGTGACAGGAATTACAATGAGTACAAAATTTCCATTATAGAAAGAAAATTCAGAAAACTAATGAATTCCAAATAAAAGACATTTAAACAAACAAACAAAAACAAAGAAACCAGAAATCTGGACTTAAACACCTCAAGAAATTTCGAAAAAACAAAGAGAAATAAAAACTATTAGAGCAGCTAAAGAGAGAACATAGCTGACCTACAATGGAACAAAGGATACTTTAGCTAGTATGGGATTCTGGCTTGGTAGTTATTTTCCTCAACTTACTTATTATTCACTCATTCTAACTTCCTTTGCTGCTCTTGAGACCTTCATTATAAATCTGTTGGTCCTTTTTAATCTTTTTTATCCCTTTTTTGGTAAAATCTGTTCCTAATCTTATCGCATTCTGTTTCTAAGATTTTCTTTAAGGTGTTTAACTGCTTTAATTTTATTATAGGATGGGTATATATGTTTAGGTGTGAATTCCTGTTTTATCTTTTCTGCCTGGGATTTGCTGGGTTCTTTAACTTCGTGGATTAATTTTTTTATTAGTTTCAAAAATCTCAGCTTGTGTTTATAAATAATATAACCTCTGCCACATTCTATTCTGTTTCCCTTTTCATTATACTCCAACTAAAGACAGGTTAAAATATTTTCTGCATCTTCTAAGTTGATTGCTTCCTCTTCTGTATTTATAATTCTTATAACTCCTGATCTTCATTCTGGATTTTTTTTCTAACTCAAACCACTAAATCATTTTTAAGCTATGTCTAATCTATTGCTAATCCACTGGATTCCAATTTTCACTCACTGAAATATTGAGATTAGAATTTCTACTGGGGCTCATTAAAAAAGTTTTAATGTTGGTTTTTCTCTTCCTGAACATATTAATTATCCTTGTTTTACAGTCTGTGTATGTTAATCTACTACAAAACAAGTCTATTTCTTATGCTATTTCTTATTCATCTTGTCATTTATTCTGGCATGTCTAAATATCTTTGATAGTGTATTAGACATTAAATTTAAAAATAAAATCTTTGCAGAATAAATTTGAGAGTTAAAAGTTATTTTTTCCAGAAGGTATTTGCATTATTTTTGGATGGTACTTGGCAGCATACCTTCACCTTAATTAAATTTTAGTTCTTGAGATTTATTAGGCAGGAACAATGATTTCCAATAGAACTGAAGTCTTTGAAAAGGCTAATTTATTTCTGATTTGTACGTACTGTTTTTAGGATCTTGTGCATCTATTTCTTTAGCCCTGTATGGCTATCAAATCTCTCTTCTATTTTAACCATTTCTGGGGTGCTGAATGCCCCCCTTGACAAAATAAGCCCTTATTTCTGTTCTTACCTCTCTAAAATTTTGTCGTCTTCTTTTAAATTGTGGCCAGTAATTTTGTACTATTCTGTTATTACTTGATGCTTAAGATTTTTTTAAACATATTTTAATTTAGCTTTTTTAGCTTTACTCAGTGATATGTATTTCCAAAATTACCAAACTCATATTACCACAAGGCAAATACCTCTCCTAAAGCCACTACAGTATTTTTAAGTACTTCTAATTATTTGAAGTTCAGTCTTTACTTTTAGTATAACTTATGTCATAAGCAAAGACATTCAGTTGATGAGCTGAAAAAGCCTGCAAGAGATGCACCAGTCTTTATTAAATACTGGGTTTAAGATACAATTAAGGAAAACACCAGCAATAAAAAAGGATTAATCCAAAAACATCCAAAACATGACTTATTAGCATGTAATACAAAATAAATACAAATGATATTATAAAGCAATAACACATTATTATAGTTAAAGTTTAAGCCAAATAATATAGCAATATGATCTATAGAAGACAATGTAAAGTTCTCTTACTAGCTATAAAAAGTCCTTGAAATACTATCAGAGTTCAGGATTTTGTTCAACAGCTTTTTGGTTGGTTTAACTCTGTTATGTTATAAATGAACTCAGTTAAGGAACACTATTAATTGCTGCATTCATGCCATTTTATTTTACAAGGAATTACCAAAGCCAGTACAACACTGAAGAGAAGACTTTTTTTTTTTTCCCCTCAAAGCAGCTGGTCATAGCAAAGAATTGCTCCCTCAAGAACCATAAAATTCTTCCACTTGACAGCCAAGCAGAAAAGGTGAGAACAAAATAAACAACACCGCTAACAGGAACTGTCACCATGATGAATGCTGATGAGCAGTAATTAATGTGGATTCTTTTAAGCAAAGCCCAGAGGTCTAAGATGATGCCCACTGACTTAAAGATAGGGAGCAGGATGAAGGATCAAAGAGTGAAGAAACCACTAGAAAGAGATACTGTTTTCTTTGGATTCCATGTACAGTCACGCGTCACTTAGTGATGGGGGTACATTCTGAGTAATGTGTCTTTAGACAATTTCATCATTGTGCAAGCATCGTGGACTATGTCTACAGAAAGCTGGATGCTATAACCTACTGCACACCTAGGCTATGTGGTATAGCTTATTGCTTCTGGGGTAGAAACCTGTACAGAATGTTACTCTACTGAATATTGTAGGCAATTATAACACAATGGTAATTATTTTGTGTATCTAAGCATATCTAAACATAGTAAACCTACAGTAAAATATGGTATAAAATACTTGTTTAAATGATACTCCTGTATAGGTCACTTACCATGAATGGAGTTTGCAGGACTGAAAGTTGCTTTGGGTGAGTCAATGAGTAAGTGGTGAGTAAATGTGAGGGCCTAGGACATCACTGTACACTGCTTTAGACTTTATAAACCCTATACACTTAGGCTACACTACATTTATAAAAAATAAAGTAATTGTGCTTTGACATTCAGATGGCTATGTCAGTAGGCAATACAAATTTTTCAACTTAATTACGATCTATAGGACCACCCTTTATAATGCAGTCCATCATTAACCAAAGGATTGTTATAAAGCACATTACTGTAATTTATTATTTTAAGCTTAACCTTTTTATTTTCTTCTTATTCTTCTATAAAGACGTACTGTGTGATCGTTTTAGAAGAACTTTTATGTGTTTGGTTTCTAATTTTTAAGATAGTTTTTCTCTATAGTCTTTTGCTAAGATGCTCATTTCCAAAATGGAAATAAAAGAGTATCTCCTCAGGAAGGAGAAAGAAAAAGGGAGGAGACATCGGGAGTTAGCAGATACAAAGATGCCAGTGACACAGGTTGCCCCGCAGTTTGGTTGAGAGGATGCTGTTTGACCATCTGACTAATACCATAATTCTCCTCCACCATCTATCTTCTGCAGCATCCCTTTTAGGTCATTACAGGTCTAAAGAAAGCTGAGTAATGAAACGTCACTGGGAGCCTTGTTTTTTTTTTGTTTTTTTTGTTTTTCTGTGCATGCATGCACACGTTTGTGTTCACGTGTGTGTGCAAAGTGATGTAAATATTTTTAATGTGTGTCTTGGCCATTATTATTATTACTGTGTTAAATTGCTTGTTCATATCCTTTAAACATTATTTTTTGATAGTAGTCACGTTTTATAAGTGTTAGTCATTGAACAAATATTGTCCTATGTCAAGAATGTGCAAAGCAATATTTTAGGGAACAAAATAGAGAACAAAAAACCAAATTTTTGCTCTCATAGTATTTATATATTTGAAGAATGCTGTAATTATTTGTTTCACAGTCTGGCATTTGACATTTCAATATTGCCAATGCTATTTTTAGAGAGAAAGTTTTGAATATTTGTACATTAAAATCTTTTTTCATTGAGCACTCTTGTAATATTGAAAACTAATTCCTTCACCATGAATTGTATTTATCCACATATATTTTATTTATTAATATTTTGTATATGTTAGAGCTTTAAGAATTTAATTTAAAATTTATATTGGTATATAAATGAGACACATTTTAAAAATTATTAAAAAGCACAGTGTACCGATTGTCATCTCCATTTCTCACATAATTAAAAAATGAGATAACTGTCAAATCTGCATATACAAAGATATTTGTTATATACTTTTGCTTTACACTGTTACATTCATGTTTTCTTACACATATGGATATGCATAAATAGATATGTATTTTTTTCTTACACTTTGTACTCAGTTGCATTTTAAAATTTGTTCCAGTATTGCTAAAGCTTTGTACTGATCACTGTTTTGCTCTCTTTTCATTACATTAATTGATACAAATTGTTACTGATTGATTTGAATATTGTTTTCTATTACGATGAAAATGACCTTTTAAAAAGCCTAATTTGCCTATATATGTATTTTTTTTAAATTTATGATTCATCACAACCGTTTGTCAAAGTGAAACCTATTTTTGCTCCTTTAAATATACGATGTTTCCCCCATGTGATTTTGTGGCTCCATAGCTCATTTATTTTCATGATTTAGTAATATTTGATTGCTTGGATGTACTTTATCCATTCACCTACTGGAGGACAACTCTTGGTTGCTTTCCAGCTTTAGTATTTATGAATAAAAATGCCATGTGCAAGTTTTTGTGTGGATATAAGTTTTCAATTCCTTTTAGTAAATATCAAGGAGCATGATTGCTGAATTATATAGTAAAAGTATGTATAATTTTGTAAGAATACGCGACATTGTCTTTTAAAGTGGATACTCCATTTTGCATTACAACCAGCAATGAATGAAGTTCCCAATACTTCACATTCTCATCAAGTTTTGTTGTTGTCTGTGGTTTGGATTTTTGCCATTCTAGTAGGTATTTAATGGTATCTCAGTTATTGATTTGTGATGCCCTTAAATAACATATGATGTTGACCATCCTTTCACATGCTAATTTTGTATCTGTATATTATTTTAGTTGAGTGTCTGTGCACATCTTTTGCCCATTTTTAAATTGGGTTATTTGCTTTCCTATTGCTGATTTTAAGGGTTATTGTAACTTTTGGATAGAAGCTCATTTTTTGCATGTCAGCCTTGAAGTGTCCATTCTAAAGGTTTTGAAGTAGAAATTTCAAGTAGTTCAATAGGCCTATGGATCTGTAGTTAAGTGAAGAAGTCTTGGCTGGTGATAAAAATGTGGGAACCCTCGGGCTCTAACTGATTCTTAAGGCCAGATGGCCAGATAGGGTCATCAGATAATCAACCAAAGGAAGAAAATACAAGCAAACTAAATGCCCTGAGCCTCAGGGCATTCCAATACTTAGAGGTCAATAGAGAAGTATCCAGCAAAAGAGATTGTGATGGAATAATCCCAAAGGTAAAAACAAACCCGAAACTTGTGGTGTCCTTTAAAACAATCGAAGCAAAGGAGAAGAGAAAAAATTCGATTGCCTCATCTGTTCCTGATAGTTAAAATAAACTGATGACAAAGACAATTGGATTTAGCAAAATGTGAGTCACTGGTAATCTTGATAATTGCAGTTTTCATGAAGTTATGTATGGAAAACCTGCTTCGACTTGGTTCTTAAGAGAATGGTAGATGAGTTATGCCCTTGTATCGTTCTTAATTTTATGCATTTGTGTGTTAATTATTTTATCTTGTTAAAATATTCCAGATATATTTGCTTATTCCAAATAATTAGTTCATAGACATTTTCTGTCATTTCTATTGTTGTTTTTTTTTTGCTTTCTGATTTATTATTTTTCCCTTTTGTTTCCCTTAGTATATTTTTAAAATGTCAATATTTTTGTAATGTATTGAAATATAATGCTATTGGTTTGTCACCCAGTCTTTTATGTTTTGTTGCAAGTAATGTCTTTCAAATATTTGGTTTAACCCTTCCTGTCACCTTTTATTTACTTATTAATGTAATTTATTTTTAATCAGAATCACGGATAATGTTTTAAATATATGAATTTTTCCCATGGGTGTATGTTATACTTCACATGTCTTCTTGTGTGTTTCTGCTTTTATGCTTCCTATAAGAGTTTATTGTTTCCTCTTGTCTGATCTGTCAACTATCCTTATCTATATTTTGCTATTGCTATTTATTGAACATTAATCTACTAAATAATAATGAGTCAGAGCCAAAAACATGCCCAAGTAATGTGGAGTCAAATAGGTATCATTATAGCAGAGATATAATCGTGATGTGTGCTGTAAATGTTCAAGAGAGAGCTCTCTATATATGAAGTATTTTATAACACTGCTGAACTCTGTTAATGGCATTTCAACCCCCTGAGCTCTAGATAATTTGGTAAATATTTATTTTGATCATCAATCACTGTTAATACCATTCCAGAAATTTTTCAATAAAACCATTGACTTTTAATGAGTAATTATCTGCTTATCTGTAACTTTAGACTAAACAACACGTAATAATTGGAAAAAAAGACCTTTAACATTGTCCCTTAATGCATAGTCACAGGGTTTCTCTCTTTGGAGTCTTACCTGTACTTTCTGGTACAGAGTCACTTGTTTCCGCCAGTGTCCAATTTTAAAGAACATTTTGTTTCTGGAATCTCAAATTTGCTGCTGTCTAGTTTAGTGTATTGCATAATCATGGCATGATCTTTGGATCAGCTTTCTTCTCAAATGTGAACTGATTTCTTACTCCAATTCAACTGGGACAAATGAATGGGACAAGCATGTGCTACCACTTCCATAAGAAAACTGTTATTTTTATGTCAAAGTCTGACATGATTAAAGAGTTTATTAAATTTTCTTGAGGATGTGGAAAGGGGCATAGAAGATGAATTTAGCAGCTATGAAGTTACACCTTTTTTAACCGATATGAGATCCTCAAAGTTAGACATCTTGGGAGATGAATTATTGATCAGTTTTAAAGCAAACCTTATATTTGTTGTCCAGATAGTGTTGTCAACAAAATACCAAAAATGTCCTTTCATTTTGCACTTGTGCATGTATGTATGTGGGTATGTTGGACTATTCCTTTTTATTTTTCTTTATGGATAGCAGAGTACTAAACTCTTACAACCTGATATTTCTTCAGCTCGGGGTTCTTTTTGTATTTATTTAAAATTATTATCTTTAATTTCTTGGTCTTTAAAAAATAATTAATATAATAGTTTGCTGCATCTCCATCTCTGATTTGTGTTTGTCATACGCTAGTTGTTTTAATTTTATTTTCTTTTTATCTAAATTCTGGGCATTAATTGTATCTTTCACATCAAAACTATTTTGCATCTAGTGTTTTTTCTGTACATATCATTCTAAAAATATTTATAGTTTTCCAAAAATATGCCTTTTCCTTTTTTCCAGAATGTCAATTTTTTTTTTATTTCATCTGTTTTCTTATCACTTGTTTTCCTCTCCTGTCTCACATCATCCACACTGCCTCAAATTTACTCATGTGAAAAGCAGATGCTTTCTAATATTTATTCTATGTTTAATATTAAATCTATCACAAAATACTACAGTTATGTATGACAATGTGGGAGTAATATTTTCCATTATTTATGTTGTAGAACCATGTCATGCTACTCATTCTGAATTATATTTCATTTTCCCAGTTTATACACCTGTGAATGATGAGAGGACTATTTAGTCCCACTGTTTTCAGTAAATAGGATTATCACATTCTTACTTCCTAAACATGTCTCTGCTTTAATAATCCTTACCGAGCATGTCTTATTGGCCACTAAATATACACAATACGCTTTCTGGTATTTTTGCAGACATCTATTTGGATCTGTTCCCCTAAAGTAGAATCTATTTCTTCTCCTGCTAGGAATGTTCAGGGTTAGATTTCACTTCTGAGTAATATAAACAAGTCAGCAGATTTTCATTTATCTCTTGATTTAAAAAAGCACATGAAAACTGCAAAGCTCAGAGTGGATTGTTACTAAAATTTATTCGGTTTCAGTCTGTTTCACTGTGACATTCACAAGTGACCTGTCTTCCTACATAATCTCCAGCTTTATTTCTGGGAATTGATTTCTCAGGAAGTACTGACTGGGGAATGAAAGGATGTGATGATCCTGGCCACCCTGAAATATAACTCTTAGTATATATCAGTGGTAGAAAGGAGGCAGGGAGAATTGGTGAAGCTGAGTATCTATAAAGACACTGGTATCTGGTATCTATAAAGATCTGGTATCTATATAGATCTGGTATCTATAAAGGCACTATAAAGTGCCTATAAAGACACTGGTATCTGGCAAATTTCTACCCTGTAGACTTTGGACCAGATAGACTGGGTTTAAGAGCCTTGACACTTTCTAGCAATATAGTTTGGATGTTATTTTACCTCTCTTTAACATAACTCTGTTATCTATGAAAGGGGGTTGATAATTGTGCCTTCCTCATGAAATTTATGAAGGTACCTCTGAAGGTTAAATTCTGAAGGTTAAATGAGCTCATATCTGAAAACATTTAGCGCATTAAATAAATAATTCAAAAACATTCTGAATTATATATTGTCTGTTCCATATATAAGCAAATATCTACCTTATTTATGTAACTCAAATTATATCACCGAACTCATATCACTCAATTTTGTCAACTCAATCTAAGAAAGGGTGACTCAAATTTTTCTAGTAGTATTTAAAATCAAACCTTGTACAAGTACTTATGAATACATACATTTAATAATACTTTAATTCTTAATATCTAATATTTGTATCTAGACATATCTAGATCTTTCAGTTATTAGTTGCCAACATAAATTTTTAAGACAATAACCCTTTTTTTAATTTTATTTTTATAACTTCAAATTTTATTTTAGATTTGGAAGGTACATATGCAAGTTTGTTACATGGGTATATTGTGTGATGTTGAGGTTTGGGATAATATTGATTCTGTCACCAAGGTAGTAAGCATCATACTCAATAGACAGCTTTTCAGCCGTTCCCCCCTGCTTCCTTTCCTCCCTAGTATCTACTGTTGCCATCTTTATGTCCATGAGTACACAATGTTTAGATCCTACTTAAAGTGAGAATATGCGATATTTGATGTTCTGTTTTTGTGTGAATTTGCTTGGGACAATGGCCCCCAGTTTCATCCATATTGCTGCAAATAACATGATTTCATTCTTTTTTATGGCTCATAGTATTTCCTGATGTATATGTGCCATTTTTTAAATCTAATCTACCATTGATAAGCACCTAGGTTGATTCTATGTCTTTGGTATTGTCAATGGTGCTGCAATGAGCGTATGATTGCATGTGTCTTTTTGGTGGAATCATTTATTTTTGGATATAAACTCAGTAATAAGATGGCTCCATCAAACAGTAATTCTGTTTTAGGTTATTTGAGAAATCTTCAAAATGCTTTTCACAGTAGCTGAATTATTTTACATTCTTATCAACGGCATATATGAGTTCTCTTTTCTCCACAGCCTTGCCAGTATATGTTGTTTTTTGCCTTTTTAGTAATAATCATCTGACTGGTGTGAGATGGTAAGTACCTCACTGTGGTTTTGATTTGCATTTTCCTGATGAAATGCAAAAAAACTGAGGTAAATTGAATGAAATAATCTGCCGTATTCTAGTTTATCCTATTTTTCTGCTATTTCCTCATGGTGATATTGAGCATTTTTTCATGTGTTTGTTGCCCACTTGTAAGTCTTCTTTTGAGAAGTGTCTGTTCATGTCCTTTGTCTATTTTAATGAGGTTGTTTGTTTTTTGCTTGTTGGTTTCTTACAGATTCTAGATATCAGGCTTTTGTTAGAAGAATAGTTTGCAAATATTTTCTCCCATTCTGTAGGTAGTCTGTTTACTCTGCTGATAGTTTCTTTTGCTGTGTAGAAACTCTTTAGTTTAATTAGGTCTTACTTGCCAATTTTTGTTTCTGTTGCAATTGCTAGAGGACTCATTCATAAGTTCTTTCTCAAGAATGTTGTTTCCTAGATTTTCTTCTAAGATTCTTATAATTTGAGATATTACATGTAATTACATGTAAATCTTTAGTCCATCTTGAGTTAACTTTTGTACATAGTGAAAAGGTAGGGGACCAGTTTTACTCTTCGGCATTTGGCTAGCCATCTGTCCTAGCACCCATTTTTGAAAAGGGAGTCTTTTCCCTATTGCTTGTTTTTGTCAGCTTTCTTGAAGATCAGATGGCTGTAGACGTGCAGCTTTATTTCTGGGTTCTCTATTCTGTCCCATTGATCTATATGTCTGTTTCTGTAGCAGCACCATGCTGTTTTGGTTACTCTAGTCTCATAGTTTGAAGTCGCGTAATGTTATGCCTCTGGCTTTGTTCTTTTTTCTTAGGATTGCTTTGGATATTTGGGACCTTTTTGGTTCCATATGAATTTTAAGATTTTTTTTCTAATTATGTGAAAAATGACTGTTGGTAGTTTGATAGAAATAGTGTCTAATCTGTAGGTTGCTTTGGGCAGTATGGCCATTTAAACAATGCAGATTCTTCCAATCCATAAGTATGTAATATTTTTCCATTTGTTTTTGTGGTCTATGATTTCTTTCAACAGTGTTTTTTAGTTCTCCTTGTACAGATCTCTCACTTCTTTGGTTAGATATATTCCTATGTGTCTTTGTGTGTCCGTGTGTGTGTGTGTGTGTTCGTGTGTGTGTGTTCATTGTAAATGGAATTATATTGTTGGTTTGGTTCTCAGCTTGAAAGTTATTTGTGTATAGAAAATCTATTGATTTTTTGTAGATTGATTTTGCATCCCAAAGTTTTACTGAAGTTGTTTATCAGTTCCAGTAGCCTTCTGGTGGGGTCTTTAGGCTTTTCTAGGAATAGAATTTTATTGTCTGTAATGAGAGATAGGTTGACTTCTTTTTCTGTTTGGACGCCTTTTATTTATTTCTCTTGCCTATCTTCTGTGGCTAGGACTTCCATTACTATGCTGAATAGGAGTGGTGAGTGTGAGCATCCCATCCTGTCTTGTTTCAGTTCTCAAGGGAATGTTTCTGCCATTTGCCCATTCAGTATGATGTTGCTTGTGGGTTTGTCATACAGGGTTCTTATTATTTTGACGTGTGTTCCTTCAATACCTTGTTTCATAAGGGTTTCTTTTTTATCATGAAGTGATGTTAGATTTCATCAAAAGCTTTTTGTGCATCTATTGAGATTAATGTATGATTTTTAATTCTGTTTATATGGTGAATCACATTTATTAATTTGTATATGTTGAACCAACCTTAAATCCCAGGATGAAGCCTACTTGTTTGTGGTGAATTAACTTTTTCAGTTGCCTAATATTTTGTTGAGGATTTTCGCATCTATGTTAATCAGGGATATTGACCTGTACTTTTCTTTTTTGTGTGTGTCTTTGTTCAGTTTTGGTATCAGGCTGATTCTGGCTTCATAGAATGAGTTATGGAGGAGTCCCTCCTCCTTAATTTTTTTGCAATAGTTAATATTTAATTTCTTTTTGAATTATAGCTTGTATAAAGCTACTACTGTAGCACTCAAAGGAGTATAGTTTTCCTCACTGCCGTCTAAGGTATATTTTTCCAAACAGATGATTATTTCAAATGAAGCAAACCTAGAGTGGAGCCATCCATAAAATTTTGTAAATAGGATGCATGGGACCTAAAATGTTGGACCTAGATATTCAAGTAATATTCTAAATGAAGAGGTTCTCCTGAGAGTTCGTAACATCAATAAAAAATCACTTAGTACATGAAATAATATTTGCCACTGTCTTTTATAAAAATTAAACATGCAATATCTTCATAATTGACACCAAATTCTTAATATATTCTACTTCCTTTACTATGTCATATAAAATTTATTTGCTTATAACAATACCTTAATTCACATAAAAAATATTTGAAATATTATTTTTTAAGGTTGATTTAAGGCAGTTATACTGCCCCATTAAGTTTTCCTAGACTCTCTCAAACAATTCTTTAAAGCAAACTGTTCAAAATTGTTTTTGGTTTCTTTGTTTTCTAATGAAACTGCTAATGAGAGTTTTATCTTGATAGTTATTTAAACCCCATTGAATGCATGTAATGTCAAATCTGTTTATTCAGATTAGTCCTGTTCAATTTATTTTAAAAATCTAGAGACATTCAATTATTAATGGTGTCTCTCTATGCAAATCAGTTTAACTATTCTGATGGAATCTTCTAGTCATTAACCTGTCACTAAATGTGTGCTTGACTGAATTGCTCACTGAATATTTGCTTTTATGGAGACCAAAATTAGGAAAGACTTTTTTACCCATTTTGTATACATGACCAACTCTTTTGATAAGTTAAAGTATCACTTCAATTTTCTATCTTCTTATTTTTCCACCCTAAGGCTCGATGAGATCTTTTAGTAAATAGACTGATTGAATAAATAATCTTACTAATCAAGGCCGTTACTCAATCCAAGAGCTGTTAGTATAAATGTCTTTAGTGTAACTGTACTTGTTAAACACATAATTATCTTTTCTTGAAATTGAATTTTTAAAACTTGAAACTGTTTGAAAGAAGAATTTTAGAAAATAAAATACATTGCTATGGGAAGTCAAGATTCATGCTAGAGGGCATCCCAGAATAGAAGTTTTGAATTGAGCCTTATTCAGAGACTATAGTCAAACTTGTGGGTCCACAAAATTGTTCTTAGAGTTTTGGATTTATCAGACTCTGGGGAATAGACTTGGAACTAAACTGATTGAATTATAGATACTCAAGCAGACCAATTTAAACAGGAATATAATATTCAAGGGATTTGTATAATTGACAAGCACTATATTAACTGAAAAAAAATCTCAAGGAATACTTCTAAGATACCTACTACCTGTCATGTACAAGGTATACTATATATATAGAGAGAGAGAGAGACAGAGAGAGAGAATCTTGCTCTGTCACCCAGGCTGGAGTGCAGTGGTGTGATCTCAGCTCACAGCAACCTCTGCCTCTGGGTTCAAGTGATTCTTCTGCCTCAACCTCCTGAGTAGCTGGGACTACAGGCATGTGCCACCACACCCAGCTAATTTTTGGTATATGATATTTTTAAAAGACAAAGTTTTCTTACTTTCAAAGGTATTTCAAACTAACAAAGATACTGGCAATTATACTAGAGTATTTTAGAGAAAGTGCAGTGTGGCATTGGAAAAAACTATACGTTTAATCCTTAGTACAATTAGTTGAAATGGCCCAGTGCATGATTCTTCCACATAGATACGCCTCTAAAACTAATTTGAGTCCTTGAGTCAGAACTTCGCCAGCACTGTCAGTTAGAATATTGAATGTCAATATTTTCTACCTTTTTAAAGCATAAAACACATTTCAATGTTCTGCCAGTATCACAATTAGAAAAAAGAAAAACGTTTAACAAAGCAGTAAAACACTATTTCTCCAACACTATACTTAAATCCTCCTCAAATCTCGTCATGTTCATTTTTAGCATGCTTACAGGGTATTTCCTCTGTGTTCTTCAGATTGATCCTCTTGGCCCTAATGTAGTATGTATTATTTCCCTCCTTTCTCATAATACTGTGTATGCTTGTTGATGTATTTGTGCCTGTATTGTTTCTGATAACAAAAATAACAGCCTTACTGGCCAATATATTAGTTTTTTTATGTTCTCTTATATGTCAGGTTAGGTGATGTCCAGGATATCATATTTATATTGAAACCATCAAATCCCTATGCCTTTGTTCTCTAAGCTACTTATATCATTGATCCTACTCCTGCCAATATTTACTTCAGGAATGTTATTTTTGAATACAAAGGATATTAAAAGCTGCTGACATCAATATCATTAATGTATTTTGTTTGTAGTTTCATAGTATTTAATTCAACATATTTAACTATCGTGTGTGTGTGTGTTTACCTGCTTTTTTTGTTGAAATGTTTCTGCTGATGACTGAACCACAACTCTATGGTCTTGGTAGCACCATTTTGAGAACACCATTCAGTACAATTAATCTCTGGGGCAGCTTAAACCTAAATGTGCACCTTAAATCTCTCTGCCCTGTCTCTTACCCCTGCAGTTACCCTGTTCTACAGGTACATGTAGAACAGAGTAATGATGGGCCTGTGATATGAGCTATCTGGACATATCTGAAGTACAGGGCAAACATGAATAAGTTTTAAATTTAGACCCTTGCTATATGACAGTTTTCTTGAAATGAAAATGTTATTACAAACATATTTCAATGCTTGGAACCATTTAGAACCTGTAAGTTATTTTTTTTATATCTAATCTATTTTACCAATTTCCTTTATGAAGACACTCAACTTCTCATGTTTTGTAAACCTTGGAACTGCTTCACTGTTATCTTTGTGACGTTTCCTCACAAATATCTGTTGGTCTAATCTGGCAACTTTATTTTTATAGTTACTGTATTGTTCATTAGGAAAGCTTATTACCAATTAATATATTCTTAAAAGTATATACATCATTACAAATTGATGACTTTATCATGACTATTTTTATTCCCAAGTAAAAGCATTTTATTTATTTTTAAAATAATTTCCACTTTTATTTTAGATTCACGGGATAAAACTGCACATTTATTACATGGGTATATTGTGTAATGCTGAGGTTTGGGGTACAAGGGATCCCATCACCCAGTTAGTGAGCATAGAACTCAATAGGTAGTTTTTCAGTCCTTCCCCCACAATTCTCTCCTCCCTCTAGTAGTCCCCAGTGTCTATTGTTGCCATTTTTATGTTCACAAATACTCAATGTTTAGATCCTATAAAGTGAGAACATGTGGTATTTGGTTTTCTGATCCTGCATTAATTTGTTTAGGATAATGGCCTCTAGTTGAATCCATATTGCTTCAAAGAAGATGATTTCATTTTTTATGGCTATGTAGTATTCCAAAATGTATATGTGCCGTTTTATTTATCTAATCCATCATTAATCAGCACCTAGATTGATTCCATGTCTTTGCTAGTGTGAATAGTGCCACGATGAACATACAAGTGCATGTCCCTTTTGGGCAGAGTGACTTATTTTCTTTGGGATATAAACCCAGTAATGGGATTGCTAAGTTGAATGGTAGGGCTATTTTAAGTTCTTTTGAGAAATCTTCAAACTGCTTCCCACAAAGGCTTAACTAAGTTAGCTTCCCATCAACAGTCCATAAGCATTTTATCTAAAAGCATTTTAGTATAGGCAATGAGCAACATTGTCCACAGTAGAGTAATTAGAATAATAGCAAATATTAAGATGAGGCTTCATCTTCCACATATACCATTTACTAATCATAGGGGTCTTGGGAAAGTCATTCAGTTATCTGTGGTCATTTTTTTAATGTGTAAGTGGAAGACAATAATTGGTGGCATTTCTATAGCCTAAGGTTGTTATACTGAAGGTGATGGAAAATGGATATCAAAGAATTCCTGGAAAATATAACCATGATTCTGTTTTGTGGTGATTATATTTGCCAAAATAAATGTTTACCATACCATGATTTTAGTCCTTTTACATAATCCTAAAATAATATCCTGATTAATTGGGGATGAGACAGCAGGACGATAAGGAAATGTAATCTATTTTATTAGCATTAAGCAGATACCTCTGTATGGTTTCCTGAAGAATATGAGTAAGTAGGTCTTCAGGAAGTGTATCTGTTCATGTATAAATTGTAGTTTTCTTTTCTCTAGAGTCTTTTACCTCTAGCCTTTGATGACTTTACAATACATAAGCAAATGAAGAATAGACAATGAAAGTTTAAAAACTACTTGTGAATAAGCTTGGTTTATTAATGTATTCATAAATTCATAAGCATTTAATTATGTAAAAATATATAAGAAGGTACTCTGTTTAATGTAAAGCAATATTGTAAAGCTGACTTTTTTTACCTATGTCCTTTTACATTTGTTTCATAATATATTCATTCAATCATCAAAAAAAGAAAAATATTGAATGTTTATAACTTTTCAGGATGTGAGATATGAGAGACATTGCCAAAATCTCATGGCTTTCAAAATGGGCTCATTTTAAATATAAGACTGTCAGAAAAATATCCACAATAAACACTTAACTCCACAGAATTAAATGAAAACTGCCTTTTTGTATTCAATTGGATGAAATTGTTAAAGTATTTTTTAGAACAAATGACATTAACCTTGGTCTTGACTCTTATTTGTGACCCACTTCAGTTCTACTAGCCTTCTAGCTCTTCCTCAAGCACACCAGCCAAGTTCCCTCTTCAGACCTTTGCTTGGGAAACCCTCTTGCTCCAGATGTTTTTATGACTTGTCCCATCAAAACTTTTAGAGTTATATCAGTTGTCACTCCCCCAGAATGGGCTTCTTTAGACATTCTGTAAATAAACTCTTCCTTCACTGTATAGCCCCCTATTGGGATAAAATTATGTTAGGCCTCTTATGTTAGTTTTTACAATCTGCTTATTATCCATGTCTTCCACTAGAATGAAAATTCTATGAGGACAACAACATTTTCCCTTATTCCCCCTATTTCTTCAGCATCAAAAATAGCCTTTGACGGACGGGCGCGGGGCTCACGCCTGTAATCCCAGCACTTTGGGAGGCCGAGGCCGGCGGATCACGAGGTCAGGCTATCGAGACCATCCTGGCTAACACGGTGAAACCCTGTCTCTACTACAAATACAAAAAATTAGCCAGGCGTGGTGGCGGGCGCCTGTAGTCCCAGCAACTCAGGAGGCTGAGGCAGGAGAATGGCGTGAACCCAGGAGGCGGAGCTTGCAGTGAGCCGAGATCGCGCCACTGCACTCCAGCCTGGGTGACAGAGCAAGAATGTCTCAAAAAAAGAAAAAAAATAGCCTTTGACATATAATAAACACTAATAAATTTTTGATGAATTATTTATGAATGCATAAACAAGTGAATAGAATACATAAATGAAATGAATGAAAAGGTTCTATGAAGTAATTTTTATTCTTTAGATGAAATTAAAAAAAATTAAAGCAGGAAATGATACTACTTAATCTTAACTACTAAAGTTTGTGCATTTCTAATAGCTAACAAAACTTCTGCTTAAATTCTGATTAGTAACAGATGGATTGGGGTTGACATAGGGATTTGGACATGGCAATGATGACATGAAACCAATACATTTATCTTGCTTTAGTCATGATCAGTGAAAGCATGTGCAAGTATATCTTAGAGATATTGAGGATTCAATTCCAGAGCACCACAATGAAGTTTATATCATAATAAAACAAGTTTTGTGGATTTATTTTTGTTTCTCACTGCACATAAAAGTTAGAAACAGAAAAATTCACAAAGTATATGATAACTACTTAGTATAAGATACTAAGTATGCAGTAGGTTATGTCTTACAAAACAATGTGCAACCTTAATTGGAAAATTCTTTATTGCTAAAAACTGCTAACAATCATCTGAGCCTTCAGAAAGCTGTAATATTTTTGCTTGTAGGTGATCTTGCCTTGGTGTTGATGTCTGCTGACTCATCAGGGTGGTGGCTGCTGAAGATTGGGGTGACTGTAGCAATTTCCTAAAATAGGAAAATGAAGGAAATTTGTTTTTTCTTAGCAGTAAGTCTCAACAGTAGGCTTAAAATATTCACTAAACCCTGCTGGAAACAGATGTGCTTTCATCCAAGCATTGTTTTTCCATTGATGGAGCATAGCAAGAGTATATTTAGCATAATTCTTAAGGACTCTCATGTTCGTTTCTTTGTGAGAATGGTAAATAAGCGTTGGCTACAACTTAACAACACCAGCTGCATTAGACCCTACCAAGAGAGTCAGCCTGTTCTTTGAAGTTTAGGAGCCAGGCATTGACTTCTCCTCTTTAGCGATGAAAGACCTAGTGGCATCTTCTTCCAATATACGGCAGTTTCATTCTCATAGAAAATATGTTGTTTAATTTAGCTTCCTTTATCAATGATCTCAGCTAGATCTTCTAGATAACCTGCTGCAGCTTCTACATACAACACTTGCTGCTTCACCTTGTATGTTATGTTATGTTATGAAGATTGGCTGCTCTCCTTAAACCTCATGAATCAACACTAGCTTCAAACTATTCTTCTGAAGCTTCCTCATCTCTCTAAGGCTTTATAGAATTGGAGAGTTAGAGCATTGCTCTGGATCCAGTTTTGTCTTAAGGGAATGTTGGAGTTGGCTTGATCTTCTATCCAGACCACTAAAACTGTTTCAATATCAACAATAAGGTTGACATAGAAAATATTCAACCTTCCACAAGCTGATATTCCTGTGTTCACTGGAATGATAAGAAAGAAAAACAGCCTTATTGTTGATATAGAAAAAAAGTTCCGGAACTTTTCCTTTGCATTTACAACTTTGCTAACTGTTTGGTGCAAGAGGCCTAGCTTTCCGCCTATCTCAGCTTTCAACATGCCTTTTTCGTTAAGCTTAATAACTAGCTTTTGAATTAAAGTGAGAGATGTGCAATTCTTTACACTTGGACAGTTAGAGATCATTGTAAGATTGTTAATTAGACTATTTTCAACATTGCTGTGTCTCAGCCGGTAGGGAGGCTCAAGGAGAGAAGGAGAGAGGGGGAAAATGACTGGTTGGTGGAATAGTCAGAATCCACACATCTATAGATGAAATTCACCCTCTTATATGGGCACGTTTCATGGCACCCCAAAACAATTACAATAATAACATCAAAGATAAGTGGTCATGGGTCACCATAATAGACATAATAATAAGGAAAACATTGAAATACTGCGGTAATAACCAAAATGTAACACAGAAACATGAGGTGGGCACATAATGTTAGAAAAATCGTGCTGATAGACTTGCTTCAAAGCAGAGTTACCACAAACCTTCAATTTGTAGAAAACACAACATCTGTGGAGCACAATAAAGTGAAGTGCAATAAAACAAGGTATGCCTGTGTCTATTCACATAGGCAATGAATCAAAAACATCATTTTTTTCCATCTCCAAAATGTGGGCTTTTGAACATACACACCACAACTATATCTTTTATTTGATGGCGTTGGTAGTAACAGTCATTTATCATGCAGAGAAATAGCACTGGTGTTGTGTCTAACACAAAATATGGAGCAGTTGCCTCAACAGATCTCTAAGTTGTCAAATATGACATTCCATGTGGAGAAAAGCTATATTCCAACAGAAAGCACAGGCCAAAAAAAGAAAAAAAAAGCTTAAGATGTAGAATTAAATTAGATACAACAGAGGAAATCTTTAGCTGGCAATGCCAACTATATACTTTATTACTATTGTCAGTAAGTATACACAGGCACACAATAGCTTTTTACTTGTTTCCTTTTAGTATATACCTTATTTGAAACCTTTGAGGCTGATTGTTTAATGAAATATAATATTGCAGTTTATAATTTTAAATTGCTGTTGAACTTGGTATTTTAATTAAATATTGTCTGTCTCATCCCCAAACCTCAGGAAATGCATACAAATTGGCAATTATTAATACTCCATTGGATTTGATTTTTAGAATGTAATAAATACTTACTTTTGTATAGTTTACTAATATAAAATACTAGGCGATTAAGCAAGTTTATTTGAGGATTCTCCTTAAACAATGAGTACTTGAAAATTGTCAGGTTTCTTTCAGGTAAAATTTCAAACTGCCTTCTAGGGCTCTTACATGAACTCATATATGTAGGAGTTCATTATATATATGTGTGTATATGTATAGTTAAGTTTAACATTTAATTTGTTATAATATATTGACCTTTCAGTTATTCTTAATGTCTTGATTAATTGCAAAGAGAAAACTATGACAGCTATGTGTTTTATTTGTCTTTAAGCAGTATAGTTTCAAGATCTAGTGTCTAGAGCAGACCCTTTCTCTAATTATTGCATCTTGATCATGTTGTCAAGATTATAAAGGGCCTGAGATTTTACTCTACTTGTAAGTTAACAAGGTAGTGTGCCGCTGTTTCTTAGATGCTGTAAAAAGACATGACTTTTAGGAGCAGCAGACAGTTTATTATTCAAATAAGTAGCAGTAGTCAAAATATTCTTATTTTCACCTGCTGATTCTGGAGCTCAAATTCCCACAAGAACACTTGACAACGGCCACACAAGGATTGAACGCACAATGGCTTTTGTTACAGGAGATGAACTCTGAGCTAAGAGAATCAAAATATTTTGTAATGGGCAGAAACCTTGCCTAACCTTTGCCTCAGAAAGACATTACCTTAATATTACCGGACAGCAGACAAACCTGCTTTCTGTTCTGGAATAAAACTTTTATCTTCCAAAACTGGTTGCTATACAAACATCCCGGGAATTCTAGTCTGGAGAAAAAGCTATGGATGCCTCTGCTCACAAGATGTGCAGAAATATTAGACCCTCAAATAATTATCTTCCAACACATAACTTTATCTTCTATATGTTAAATTTTAAATCCACTTTTGAATTTAGTTGTTTGTTAACCAGCTGTTGTTGCAGTGATATGCAGTAACAATTATTTTAAGGTGCAATGTCTTAAAATATCAAGCATTTACTTTATGCTTGTATATATGCAAGTCAATTGCTAAACTTTGGCTGATGTAGGCTATGCTTGGCTACATGACTCTGCCTTAGGCTGTGAATCATCAGAGATTGTCCCAGGCTTTTGTGGGGTTCAGTTCTGTTTCATGTGTCTGAAGTGAGTGTCTCAGGCTGAAATAACAGCAATTGCCAGGACGATGTTTGTCTCGTGGTTGATGACCCAAACCAACAAGCTAGACAAATTACTCAGGTGCACTTCGATCCTTGGTTAACAACATTTTCTCTCTATTATGCAAAGCAAGTTGCATCACCAAACCCACAATCACATGGGTGGGGAAGTATACATCCTCATAGAGAAAATTTGAGAGGTTATTTTTGAGCTCTACTCCAATCTCTCCCAATGTTTTTATAAAGTTCTTTCTCATTCTCAATGATTATGGTTCAACTTTGCATTTACTAAATTTCCATGATATAAATAGAAAGAAATATAAAGACAAAGATTGATAATGCTTGCTGACGACCTGAATTAAGAGCCAATGGTGCTGAGTAATTTATTAGAAGGCAGTGGAGTAATATATTTTAGTCTCTATCTGTTCATAAAGAGATAATGTGTTTACAAAGCCAATAAATAAACATGTTTTTAATTGCTCCACAATATCTTGAAATGCATCACATATATTTGGCTACTATGCAGAGCGAGGAGAAAATAATACTATCAAGAATAGCAACCAAATTGTGTACATTGTTTCAGTTAAAAAGCATTGTGTTTATATTATTTATGTGATGCCTCAAACAACAATGTAGGTGGGTGACATGTTTATAGTTCTCATGTTTCCAAAGAGGATGCCAGCATTTGAGAGATTAAGCGATTTACCATCGTCACACTGCCCAGTAGTGGCAACCCTGGGGCTCAAGCCCCGTCTGAGTCATCTTCAGAAACACAATGAGTAATTAATGTTAAAATATTCACAGCATGTCACTAATTATAACATTTTTATTAAAACAACATATTCAACTCTCAGATACTTTGGTGATCTGGTTTGTTGATTTAAGAATTATTCTTACTTTACAAAACTTTGTAATTCAAAATACATCACAACTTTTTACTGACTTTACGCTGATTTATTAATGTTTTGTATAAGTCAAATGACTTTAGAGTACATTTTACCTGAATTTAGCTTTATTATCAATGTTCACTATATCTGTTTACTTATTTATTTAATGTGGCACTAAATTTTTAAGTTATATCTAACAGAGATGCTTTAAAAAAGAGAGACTGTTTGAAACTCTGATCTGTAGAATAGATCATGAAACAGGATTTTAAACTCTGTAATAATGTCAATTGCTTTTAGCTGAGCCTTGGTTTCCGCAGTACTCTGACATCCCTAACATTCTGCTGCCCGTAAGCTTCTTAGACCTCTACTCTCATTTTGAATCTAACACATTATACAGCAGTTATTTATTCAGTGTAATTTTGTACAAAAGAGCTTTTAAATGTAGCAGCATTATGAAATTTAACATAAAAGCATATTTATATATAAGTGTACATAAATTCAAAATATATTAGAGAACTATTTTCTCTTAATTATGGGGGTGAGCATTACATATGTTGTCAAGTAAAGTTTAAATTTCTTATAAATAATCCTTATTTTAGATTTATGCTCTATCCACATTCCATCCCCCAAACTTACATATGTATTTTTTGGTTAGTAGTGGGCCAATCTTTATTTTCCTTTGTTTTGCATTTTAAAGTGCTTCATTAGGTTTGAAGATGTTTCATTGTTTTATTAAACTTATTAAGCTGACAGATTAAGTGCCACCTTATACAAAAAACAAGTCACAAAGACACTTCCCTGGGAGACATAAAACCTATTACCATTACTGTCCATGAAATAGTTTTAGATTTTTTTAAAATAGTGAAACAGAAATTAAAGTGGTATATCCAGAGTATACCAAATAATTTGTCAAAATGTTTAATTGATCAGTTTAGCCAAGCACATTCATATTTAAAATGTTTCCACAGATAAATACGTTGGAACCCTTCTGTACATCTCTCTCTCTCTGTCTCGCTCTCTCTCTCTCTCTCTCTCCGTGTGTGTGTTCGTGTGTGTGTATTTTTTAATAACAGCCATCCAAATGAGTATGAGGTGGTATATCATAGTGCTTTTAATTTACATTTTCCTGATGATTGATAATGTTGAGAACCTTTTCGTGTATCTGCCATTTTTGTGTCTTTTGAAAAGACATACTTATTCTGATCTTTTGTTCATTTTATTTTATTTCACTTTTTTTTCTGGTGTTAGCATTTTTCTTGCTTTTTTTTTTCTTTATTTCTTCTTAAAAATAAAACGATACATGTGTAGAACGTGCAGGTTTGTTACATAAGTTTATGTGTGCCATGGTGGTTTGCTGCACCAACTGACCCATTCTCCACGTTCCCTCCCCTCACCCCCACCACCCAACAGGTGTGTGTTGTCCCCCTCTCCATGTCCATGTGTTCAACTCCCACTTATGAGCGAGAACATGAGGTGTTTCGTTTTCTGTTCCTGTGTTAGTTTGCTGAGAATGATAGCTTCCAGCTTCATCCATGTCCCTGCTTTTATTTATTATTTTTTTATTTTAGGTTTGTGTGTACATGTGAAGGTTTGTTGCTACACAGATGAACATGTGTCATAGGAGTTTGTTGTACATTTTATTACATCACCAAGATAATAAGCTCAGTACCCAGTAGCTATATTTCCTGCTCTTCTCCCTCCTGCTACCCTCCCCCATCAAATAGACCCCAGTGTCTGTTGTTTCCTTCTTTACGTTTTTAAGTTGTTATCATTTAGCTTCCACTTATAACGGTGAACGTGCAGTATTTGGTTTTCTGTTGCTGTATTAATTTGCTAAGGATAATAACCTTCAGCTCCATCCATGTTCCCGCAAAAGATATGACTCATTTTTTTATGACTGCATAATATTCTATGGCATATATGTACCAAATTTCCTTTATTCAGTCTATCATTGATGGGCATTTAGATTGATTCTATATCTTTGCTATTGTAAATAGTGCTACAGTGAACATTCACATGGATGTGTCTTTATGATAGAATGTTTATATTACTCTAGGTATATACTCAGTTCTTTGAGGAATTGTCATATTGATTTCCACAATGGTTGAACTTACACTCTCACCAACAGTGTAAACAGTGTATAAGGGTACCTTTTTCTCCACAACCGTGCCAGCATCTGTTATTTGACATTTGAATAACAGTCATTCTGACTGGTGTGAGAGGATGTATTACCCGTTCTTACACTGCTATAAAGAAATACTCAGGACTGGGTAATTTATGAGGGAACAAAGTTTAATTGATTCACAGTTCCGCATTGCTGAAGAGGCCTCAGGAAACTTACAATCATGGCGGAAGGCAAAGGAGAAGTAGGCACGTTCTTCACAGGGTGGCAGGACAGAGTTAGTGTAAGCAAGGGAAATGCCAGGTGCTTATGAAACCATCAGAACTATTGAGAACTCACTATCAGGAGAATAGCACGGGGGAAACTGTCCCATGATTTAATTACTTCCACCTGGACCTGCCACAGACACATGGGGATTATGGGGATTACAATTTAAGATGAGATTTGGGTGGGAACACAAAGCCTAACTCCATCAAATGGTATCTCATTTTGGTTTTGATTTGCATTTCTCTGATGATCAGTGATATCGAGCTTTTTTTCATATGCTTCTTGGCCACACATATGTCTTCTTTTGAGAAGTGTTTGTTCACGTCCTTTACCCACTTTTTAATGAAAGTATTTGTTTTTCTCTTTTCCTTAATAATATTAGATATTAGCCCTTTGTCAGATGCATAGTTTGCAAAAATTTTCTTCCATTCTGTAGGTTGTCTGTTTACTCTGTTGATAGTTTATTTTGCTGTGCAGAAGCTCTTAAGTTTAATTATACCCCATTTGTCAATATTTTATTTTGTTGCAGTTGCTTTTGGTGTCTTTATCATGAAATCTTTGACTGTTTCTATGATGGTATTGCCTGGGTTTCCTCCAGGGCTTTTATAGTTTTGGGTTTTACATTAAAGTCTTTAACCCATCTTGACTTGATTTTTGAATATAGTGTAAGGAAGAAGTCCAGCTGCAATCTTCTGCATATACCTAACCAGTTATCCCAGCACCATTTATTGAATAGGGAATCTTTTCCCTATTGCTTTTGTCAGTTTTGTCAAAATATCAGATGGTTGTAGATGGGCAGCCCTATTTCTGGGCTCTCTATTCTGTTTCCTTTGTCTATATGTCTGTTTTTGTACCAGTACCATGCTGTTTTTGTCACTGTAGCCCTGTAATATAGTGTGAAATAGAGTAATGTGAATCTTCCAGCTCTGTTCTTTTTGCTTAGGATTGCCCTGGCTATTCAATCTCTTTTTTGGTTCTATATTAATTTAAAATTTTTTCTCTAGGTCTGTGAAGAATATTATTGGTAGATTGATAGGAATAGCATTGAATCTGCCAACTGTTTTGGGCAGTATATCCATTTTAATCATATTGATTCTTCCTATCCATGGGCATGGGATGTGTTTCCATTTATTTATGTCTTAACTGATTTTTTTTGGAGCAGTGTTTTCTAATTTTCATTGTGGAGATCTTTCACCTCTCTGGGTAGCTGTATTCCTAGGTATCTTATATTATTTTCTGTGACAAGTTGAATGGTATCACCTTTCTGATTTGACTCTTGGTTTGGTTGTTGTTGATGTACAGGAATGCTAGTAATATTTGTATATTGATTTTGTATTCTGCAACTTTGCTGATGTTGTTTATAAGATGTAGGAGCTTAAGGGCTGAGACTATGAGGTTTTCTAGATATAGAATCATGTGTCTGCCAATAGAGATAGTTTGATTTCCTCTCTTCCTATTTGGATGCGCTTTATTGTTTCTTCTTGCTTGAGTGCTCTGGCTAGGACCTCCAATACTATGATGAATGGAAGTGGTGAGAGAGGGCATCCTTGTCTTGTCCTGGTTTTCAAGGAGAATGCTTCTACATTTTGCCCATTCAAGATAAGTTTGGCTAAGGGTTTGTCATAGAGGCTCTTACTATTTTGAGGTACATTCCTTCAATGCCTACTTTATTGACAGTTTTTAACATGAAGTGATGTTGAATTTTATCAAAAGCTTTTTCTGCATATATTGAGATAATCATGTAGTTTTTGTCTTTAGTTCTGTTTATGTGATGAATCATATTTATTGATTTGCATATGTTAAACAAAATTTGCATCCTGAGGATGAAGCCTACTTGATCGTGGCGGATTAGCTCTTTGATATGCTGCTGTATTTGGTTTGTGAGTATTTTGTCCAGAATTTTTGCACAGATGTTCATCAAGGATATTGGCCTGAAGTTTTTGTTGTTGTTTCTTTGCCAGATTTTGGCCTCATAGAATGACTTGTGTGGAAGTCCCTCCTCCTCAATTTTTTTGGAATAGTTTCTATAAGAATGCTACCAGCTCTTCTTTCTATGTCTTTTGTCCAATTTAAAGTCCATTTGCTTTTCTACTCTTTATTGTATGAGTTTCTTATGAATTTTGGCTATAAACCCCTTATCAGACATATGGTTTTCAAATATATTTTTCCCAATCTGTAAGCTATTTCATTTTGTTGATTGTTTTCTTTGCTGTGAAGCTTTTTAGTTTGAATATAGACTCATTTATTTGTGATTTTGTAGCCTGAGCTTCTGGCGTTATATCAAAAAATATATATATTGCTAATGTCAATATCCAGGAGCTTTTACCCTGTGTTCTCTTCTAGGGGTTTTGCAGTTTCTGGTCTTAAATTTAGATATTTTTATTCATTGTCAGTTTTTAGTGCATGTTGTAAGGTGAGATTCTAATTTTATTCTTTTGCATGTGGAAATCCAGTTTTTCCAGCACCATTTATTGAAGAGAGTATTCTTTCCCCCATTGTGTTCTCTTAGATCCCTTGTCATAAATTATTTGGACCTTACATACTTGGATTTATTTTTTAGCTCCCTAATCTGTGTCATTGGTCTATGTATTAGTTTTTATGGCAGTACCATACTGTTTAGGTTACTGTAATTTGTAATATGAGTTTTTGTAATATAATTTCAAATTAAAAGATATAATACCTCTCACTTTGATTTCTTTTTCTCTCAGAATTGTTTTGGCTATGTGGGGGTGTTATAGGTTTCCATACAGATTCCATATTTTTTTAATTTTTGTAAAAAATGACATTGGCATTTTGATAGGAATTGTGTTGAATTTGTATAATACTCTGGGTAGCATAGACATTTTATTAATAGTAATTTTCTGATTCATGAGTATGGAATATCTTTCTATTAATTTGTGCATTCTTCCATTTCTTTCATCAATCTTTATAGTCTTCAGTGTACATATTTTCCTCTCCTTGATTAAATTTATTTTTGAATATTTTATTTTTTAAGCTTTCATACGGTGATTGTTTTCTTAGTTTATTGTTCTGTCAGGTCATTACTATAAGACTACAGTAATCAAAAAGCACAGTACTGGCACAAAAACAGACACATAGATAAATGGAACAGAACAGATAACCAAGAAATACAGCTGTACACCTGCAGCCATCTGATCTTTGACAGGGTTGACAAAAACAAGCAATGGGGAAAGGACTCCCTATTCAATAAACGGTGCTGAGATGGCTGGCCAGGCACATGCAGGAGAGTGATACTGGAACTCTATCTTTCTCCATATACAAAAATTAACCCAAGATGGATTAAATATTTAAATGTACAAGCATAATCTATAAGAATCCTAGAAGGAAATCTAGGAAACATCATTCTGTATATCAGCCATGGAAACAAACTTATAACTAAATCCTCCAAAGCAATGGAAACAAAAACAAAAGTTGACAAGTAGGACCTAATTAAACCAAAGAACAACAAAAATCAATAAATAAATCAATAAATAAAAACAATCAACAGAGTAAACAGACGACCTACAGAATGAAAGAAAATATTCATAAAGTATGCTTCTGACAAAGTTCTAATATCCGGAATCTATAAGGAGCAATGAGAAAAAACTAAATCACCCCATTAAAAAGTGAGCAAAAGAAGCTAGACACAGTGGTGTAATCTCAACACTTTGAGAGGCCAAGGGAGGAGGATCACTTGAGACCAGTAGTTTGTAACTAGCCTGGGCAGCATAGGGTAACCCTGTATCTCCAACAAAAATTAAAAATCAGCCAAGTGTGGTGGTGCATTCCTGTAGTCCCCACTACTTGGCAGCCTGACGAGGGAGGATTGCTTGAGCCCAGGAGGTTGAAGCTGCACTGAGCAACAGCCTGGGCAAAAAAAGTCTGTTAAAAAAAAAAAAAAAAAAAAAAAGAAAGAAAAAGAAAAAGAAAAAAAGTGGGCAAAAATATGTACAGACACTTCTCAAAATAATTATGTACAGACACTTCTCAAAATAATACATACAAACAGACAACAAACATAAAAAAAGCCCCACATCACTTTATGCAAGTCAAAACCACAATGAGACATCATCTCTCACCAGTCAGAATGGCTATTATTAAAAAGTCAAAAAACGACAGATGCTGGTGATATTATGGAAGAAAGGGAGTACTTAAACACTGTTGGTGTGAACGTAAATTAGTTCAGCCACTGCAGAAAGCAGTTTGAAGATTTTCAAATAACTTAAACAGAACTACCATTTCATACAGTAATCCCATTACTGGGTATATATGCAAAAGAAAATAAATCATTCTATCAAAAAGACACATACACTTGTATGTTCATCGCTGTGTTATTCATAATAGCAGACATGGAATCAACTTAGGTGCCCACTAATGAATTGGATAAAGAAAATGTAGCACATACACACCATGGAATACTATGCAGCCATAAAAAGAATAAAATTAATGTCATTTTCAGCAACATGGATGCAGCTGGAGGCCATTATCCTAAGCTAATTAATGCAGGAACAGAAAGCCAAAGACCACATGCTCTTATTTATAAGTAAATGCTAAACATTGGGTACATATAAACATAAAAATGGCAACGAAAGACATGGGACTACTGGCTGGGAGAGAGGAAGAGGCTCAAAGGTTGAAAAACCACCTATTGGGTACTATGCTCACCACCTGGGTGACAGGGTCAATAATCATGCAAACCACAGCATCATAAAATATACCCATGTACATTCTGCATACAAAAACTCTAGGCTTTACTCTCCTTCCAGAGTTTATGTCTTTATTTCACGCTTTACATCTTTTAAATTGTGTATGTCTTAACAACTTATTATAGCATCATAGCTTTAGTTTTTATTTATTTATTTATTTACTATTTTTACATTTAATTTTTATTCTAGAGATATATATGGTTTTCACTCTACCATTACAGTACTGTAGTATTCTGGATTTTATTATATATTTACCTGGACCAGTGAGTTTATAGTTTCATGTGTGTTTATGATAGCAATTATTGCCCTTTAATTTCTACTTGAATAACTCCCTTCAGCATTTCTTGCAGGGCAGGTCTAATGTGATGAATTCCTTCAGCTTTTGCTTATCTGGGAAAGACTTTATTTTCTTTCATTTCTCAAGGACAGCTTTTTTGGCTAGAGTATTCTTGGCTACCATTTTTCTAGTATTTCAACACTTTGAATATAATCTTCAATTCTCTCCTAGCCTGAAATATTTCTAAGAAGTTTGCTTATAGAATAAAATTCTCTCTTTGTCTTTGATTTTTGACAGTTTGATTATAATGTGACTTGGAGAGGACTTCTTTTGTGTTGCATCTTGTTTAGAAACCTTAAAGCATCATACATCTGGTTGTTCATTTCTCTTCCAAGACTTGGACAGCTTTCAGCAATTATTTCATTAAATTAGCTTCCTTTCCGTTTTTGTGTCTTTTCTCCTTCTTGAACTCCCAAAATGCAAATAGTTGTTAGACTAATGGTCTTCCATAAATCTTATAGTCCATCTTTACTTTTTTTTTTTCATTCTTTTCTCTGGATGAGTTATTTCAGAAAAAATGTTTTAAAGTATAGAATTATTTCTTTTGCTTGATCTAGTCTGTTTCTCTATTTTTTTTTTTATTTAATTGATTGAATGCTTTAGCTCCAGGCTTTCTGTTTGGTTTGTTATTATAACATCAATCTCTTTGTTAAATTTCTTATTCATATCATTAGTTCTTTCCCCGATATCATGAACTAATCTATTTGTATTCTCTTATATCTCACTTAGTTTTTTTAAGATCATTATTTGGAATTTCTTTTTATGCATTTTATAAATTTCCATTTTTGGAGGGTCAGCTACTGGATAATTACTGTGTTTCTTTGGTGGCATTTTTTTTTTCTTGCCTTTTCATTTTTTTAATGTTTTGCACTAATGTTTGTACATCTGTCAGGTAGTCATCTCTTCTAAACTTTATAGACTAGTTTTCATAAGGGAAAATATTCATCGGTACGTGGGTCTGTTTGCCCAAGGTATGGTGGTTCTGGTTCGATGTGGGCAAGGTGATATAGTCTCCATGCAATTCAAGGGTAATATTTACAAGATTTAGACAAAGATCAATCACATCCTTTTTCTATTAGATGGTAATAATAATTTATGTTACATTGTTTATTGAGAAAAGTAAAGTTTTATATGAAATAACCCAATGTTTGTAAAATATTTTTAAAAATACCTTATATGTGTACACATGTTGGTGTGCATACATGTGTGTACCTGTTTATAAGCAACAAATATATGGGTACTTTAAAGGGATAGAAAATGAAGAGGGAAAGAATTAGCAAAAGGGAGTAAGGTAAGAAAAAAACCAGATTATAGCAAATGTAAAAGTGAATCTGCATTAATGTTCATGGAAAACAATATAACATCAAAATGTCTTTTAAGAAATACTGAAATATTTAATATAAGCATGGGCAAGAATTACAGTTAAAATTGATAAGAATGTTGATTTGATTCAGGTCTGGGAGTGTGAACAAAGCTGAGAATTGGAAATTTATCAGCTTGATATAATGTCTATAATAAACCATAACTCTTTAAAGGAAACAGTTAAATTACTTCTTAGCTTATATATACAGATCATATTCAAACATCTCAAATAATTGTTTTCTAATTATATTCATAAATATCTAATCAGATTTATTAGCTTCTTAAGTAAAGTGCATTCTCAACTATCATCAGTTACTTCTGGGAAAAAAATTTCAATTTTTTTTAGCTTAAGGAAGATGTTCACTCAAGTTGTCAGCTATGATAGATATAATAACAAATCAATTTTAGCTGTGAAAATACAGCATTTTCTTGACAATGGTCTAGAATATTACTTCATTTGTAATTCTAAGATATCTACAAGGTACCACAAGACATTTGAAATGCTATAAAAGATTGATATCAAGAAAATATTGCAACTTAGAGTTTTTCAAAAAAACCTAGATTTCAGGTATGCCTCTGTGTCTTCAGTAATTTAAAACTACTCATTTCAATTAATTAGTTTTGAACACAGTCACCACATCAACAAAATAAAATGATCACATTAAATAATTACTAACCTTTTAGCTTTATAAAGTTATAATTTTTTAAACAATTGCTTTTATAGAATTTTAAATTTTTAATTAAAAACTAACAACTAATATTGTAAAAGTTTTTCGATAAATTTCACTGAGAGTGAAAAGTAATACTGTATGTCTGAAGGTCAATTTTTGATGTGTATGTGAAAAGTCATTGATACATTTAAACATTTTAATCTAGCTATTCTACTTTAAAAAATGTAGTCTGATGACATAATCAGAAATACACACAAGCTTTTCCAAAAAATAACTTTTATGGCATGTAATAAAAAATTAAGAAGAGCATGTAATTGATAGTATGGCATGTAGACATTTTATAGGTTGTTTTTCATGCTAGAAACAGAATAAGCTTGTTTATAAAGATAATATTAGTCAAAAACTCAATGACTAATGACTTTTTTTTTCTTCTTAGGTTAAATACCTCTAAATTCAATGCAATGTGTCTAATTGTTAATTTGAAAGAAATACAATAAATATACTATATCCAAAAATCAGGAAATACAGGAGAAATATGGGTAAAATATGTCATCTGGAAGCATAACATTAAAACAGTTCCCCCATAAAGCATTTAGCAATTGTTTTAGCAAATTGATTTTTAAAAGTAATACTCTCCTGTATCATGGCCACTATTTATTTCCATTACTTAATTCTCAGAACACATGCTGTGTTTCTACCTGCTGTGCACACTAATTAGGCCTTTATAGTACCAACCTTTTAACCTAACAAACCCATTTAAGCACTGCTTATGTTGGAAAATTTCATGACATTATAAATTAAGGACACAGTTTCTGTAATTCATTGAAAGCCTATTATACATAATTCTTATTATTTTGATATTTATTTTTTTGAAAATATGAGACAGAGATTTTAAATTCTATTCAGTGATTTTATCCCCAAGCCTGAGACTCATTCTGTCCTATAGTTGTCTGTCATCATCATATTAGAGGTTATAAAGAAAATTATCAACCCCTCCCCACTTCTACCTTAAACTAATTCACCCCAGTTACCCAGTTGAAAAAAATGATGATAGAGAGAAAGAAGAGAAACAAGAGGGGAAATAGTTATGAACTAAAAAATAAGAAAACTTATAAGCTTGAATATCGTGCATCTGAATATCTACATACTGCAAAAGTTCTTCAACTGCACAGCAGAGACACCAAAGCAGAATCATTGCTGTGAAATTTTAGAACATGAGTGCCAAAGACTTATAATCTTCCAGAATGAAAGATTTTGATAAAAGTATACACATTGTTGATCCAATTCTCCTCAAAAAAAGTTTTCAACTTTTTTGAAAGCTGAAGATGTAGAGATACAATTATTTACCAGAAATAAACTGTCCAGAGAAAAGTCGGTCTTTAACAAACCAGCATGGGACACAAAGAAAAAAATCAGCAAAACCTCTGCTGATGAAGCAGAATGTCTGCACAGAAATTACTAATAAAGAACTATATGCCATAGTAATTGAGTTTTGTGGGCTGTGAATGTATTATGTGTCTATAAATATGCTTGACTGTTTTCAAATGATTAATTATAACTTGATAATAGGATTTCATTCATTCTTATAAAACATTTGGTGTCATTTACAAAGTCTTATGGAACACAGCTGTTTAAGATATCATCAAATACAAAGTAAAACATGAGAATATTTAATATTTTGCTTCATTTCAAGGTTAAAATATTTAAAAGACTTGTTCTTCATAAATTTACTGGAAGTGATGTCTACTCAAGCAAGGAGCATTTCTGGTTTGTTTAAATAATTAATTAGTTTTGAATTCTAGATAAGTCTTTGTTTAATTACCCTAGAACAAGACTAAATTGCATTACACTGGCTATGTAGGAGACACTAGGTGGAGCCCATCTTTATTTGGTATTACATTTTATATTTATTCCCTTGATAATTCAGTGCCCCTAAATATAGATTATCTTGACCAGGTATGAGTGTTGGCTTGTGTAACTGGTGGTTTATTCTTATGGGACAGGATAGTTATGGTGATCTGGGTGTCAGCAGTTTTGATTGCTCCTGAATCTTTTTAACAGGACAGTACTCATATTGAATTATGCCTTCACCTTTTGACCTCATTTAATATTATATCCTCTTCAAATTAGTCACAATGTTGAGTTAGGGCTTAAACATATATATTTTCGGGGTACCCAATTCAGTCCATAGCATGTCCTCGATAACTCAAAGCTCTTCAGTTATTTTGAAAAGTCAAATGGGTTCAGCTAGTGAAATGGCTCATACACCCTTCAATAAATAACTATTTCAGCAGTTCCAATAGATGAATATATATTTTGGGAGAGCACTGGATTAAAGTTACCATTTAAAATAATTCAGAAAAATGAAAATGGAGTTTTTTGAGTATTCTGCATATTTCTTTTTTGTTCTTTAATGAAAGATTCAGGAATGACTCTCGCTCTTTTTTGCTATTGCTATTTAGGAATGTGAGTTTTGAAACTGCTTTAGTAATTTTACTAATAGCCTGAGGAGGGGATAACATACCGAAGAACAATTTACAGGGAAATGGAGCCAAAGCCAATGAAATGAGATAGTCCTGAAGCCCACACTAGCACTATCATTTCTGATAAGTGGGCCAGAAAATTGACTTATTATTTAAA